>NC_060251.1:65338773-66588773 GCF_921293095.1 Ischnura elegans
GAGGTTGGTGGCAACTACAGGGTATCCCTTCTACGAGGGATCCCATGATTAATTTTAAGGTGGAAAACCGTAGTTTGACCACCAACAAAAGCAATGGTAGTGTATCAATTGGTAATTTACCAATGCATTAGGTAACCTGTTAATAATCGCTTGTCTAATAGTTCTGGCCTTGTTTAATATGCCTCTTCCAAGAATTAGGGACTCTGCAAGAGCTGGGATCTCCATAATAATCAGCCTTGTCTGGGAAGGGAAAACCAGCCCCTACACACATATTATGAAGTACAACACAAGAGTTAACTATCAATCCTGATTTTATTGGTGTACACTCCAGCACTCAATGTCTCAGCAATCATCTGAACCTAGAGTTAAGAACCCCCATGCACCTCTCAATAGACTTCATAATTTGCTTATGGGCTTCAGTTTAATAAGTTTCAGGGGTACTTGGCCTGCCACATAGTATTTCTGTCTGGGGCCAGTGGTGGTGTGGGTTACCTAAGCCACCTATCATTCATTACACTGTTTTCAATATATTCGGTGCTCAAGGATACAGATATAATATAAAAATTATTCTTTCTTTTCGATGCAAGGAGTTTACTTTAAAAAAATCAAGGTCACTTCCAATATATTATTAATATCATATAATGTATGCTAAATTATGTACCAGATGATTATTTTTCCAAATTTATACCAAACAACAAACACTGATATCCACTCTCCCAAGTACATTTCATTTCCCTATGCATGGCTGATTGATTCCATATATGTATCGACATAACTGATAATCTGGAAAAATTGATGCTTGCAAATTACTGTTAAATAAAATAGGAATGACTTAGAAATGATACTCTCTTACTTTATTTCCTTTGAGCTTACCTGTAATTATTTAGTAACTATAAAGAATAACGAAATGCAACCGTTGTTCTGGAGGTGGTATCAGTTACCATCATGTGTCAAATTGTTTAAGAGCTTGTTTCACAAGCATGTTATTAATATGCTTCTGAGTGGGTTTTCATAGCATATGGAATGAGAGTAGTTACAAGAGACTTAAGCTGTGGATGTAGAATGGGTTTCAAGATATAGCAAATATGAATCATTAAATTACAGGGGGTGGGGAGCTGTAATTTGGTAAAAGTTTGTAATATGAATAGAAGAGTGGCATTATCACCAAATTCTTTTCAATGCTACATTTCTAATCCCATACTAATGGAAACAGCCTAGGTAAAGTTGATGAACATCCAGAGCAACATCTCCATTAATCGGTTACTTACATCATGCCATATTATAATGCAGGAAATTTAACGAAAGGAACTGGATCCTTTATTGTGAATGCATAAATACCTATTAACTGTGTTAGGCCCATTTGTAGGAATACCTCGACTATCACCAATTAATTTGAGAAGGACTGGCATGTAAGGTAATGATGATTTAGAAACACTCAAGAGAATAATTTTCAGAGTCAAGGTCTAATCCATGATAAATTATTGAAATAAATTACAATGTTGGTTTGATTATTCTCCAGCAGTATAAATTTGTTGGAAAATGCTATGTAAACAGTAATGGGCTCATCACAATTTGTTCCAAAAATTCATGGGCATCTACATCAGCAGCAATTCATGCTTAATTTTATATTACTCTACTCTGCTCATTTTCTATTGATGGGAATTATATATCTTTGGTCAATATGGGAGGAGAATTCTATGCTTCTGTAACCTCCTCAACTTCCCTTTTGACAGAGGGATGGCCAAGTCCCAAAGTCATTGTCACTACCAGTAGCTGCCATGCCCATAAAATTGCAGTGCACAATATATCTAGATTTAGGTAGGTATTCCATGTACAATTTTCACTAACTTATATGGGGATAGTGGTTGATGTGGTTTAGTAATTTACCTTCAAATGCATTCGTACCACAAGAGCTCTTTGAGCTGGAATCATGTGGGGACATAAAATATTTATTGGCTTCCAAGCTAAATCTTTATCCAATATTTTCCCTGAAATACTTCTTATGTTAATACGAAAGGGTCATATACATTCATTAGTTCCCTCACACAAGACTGTCTCTTTCATCTCTCTCCTCCTCCTAAGTATTTCTAGGGCTCTCACACCAATAATTTTCAATCAGATTCGATCGTTACATAAATTAACGATACACATTCAAATGAAAATAGGTTAGCCTCACCTCACCTTATGAGAACATTAAAATTGTAATCTCAGAAACAATAAATTGTCTCAAAATGTTATATGGAACAATATATATCTATAGCACATTAAGAAGTAATTGGCTGTCTTATTTCATAGATTTACAATGAGTCATTTCACATAAAAGCATAAATCCCTTAGCTAGGGTTCTGAGTGGCTAGAATGTGGGAGTCAATTCCTTTATACAATCATGATACTGCAGCAGGCACAAACAGGTATCTGGCTCTCAGACAATATCCACACTCAATACAAATAAGATGATTGACTTGCCTCAATTCTTTAATAGGGACCATCACACTAATGGCCATTGAATAAATACTCTCGCGCTCTCTTCCATAATAATCATATTCATGCCATGGACTCATAGGCTTAATCGAAAGGAAACATCCTGTATGATAGATATCACAAAAACAACATATGTCCCCAATGTATATACTAACTATTTTGAACAAAACAAATCTCTTATATCAAGAAATACTTACAGTCATCTTTTGTCACAAGACAGATGACACTGAAAACAGTAGTATACTCAATAACGACTACTTGGTAAAATAATTTAAGTTGTACCCACTATGCTATGTACATAAATAACATGCCTACAAACGTCTATCTGTCATACAAGCATCTACCTATCCACAGTTTAGACATGGTAACCTCCAGCCACAGCAGCTGCACATTTCATTTGCGAAAAGGACCTAATATAAACACACAAAATCGATTCACCTATCAGTTATATCCTTTCAGTGTCAATATCTTGTATTTGATTAGTTAAAACAATAGCCATCACAACGTAGAGAAAAAAAATATACATCTACCATACGGCAATAATTGTACATAATAATACATCGCCAGCCTGAGTAAAAATATTGATCAGCAGAGGAGCTGTCTTTCTGCTAGTTATGTCCCTCCAACTTCATCATCCAAAAATATCTTATACAACTGTATATACAGACTGTAGAGCGCAGTATTCATTCATGTTATTTTAGCATTGATGTTGAACATGAGCCCTTTCAAACCAGAAGAAACAAAATAATCTTATAATCATACTACGAGTTGTTTACCTTCTTGGTGGATATTAAAAGTAGCATTTGTACTTTATCCTAAGTTCTTGAATCCCGCTACATACTCCTTTTGCATATACACTAGTATTCATAGAGTAACACAGCATTCCGAAGTGGGAGAGCACTGACTAACGCCACAAAGATGAATCGCAGCAGCAAATTCATGAATGGAACACTTCCTAACTTTGTAACCGTCCCGGGGAAAAGTAGAACAAAGCATTTAAAATATCTACGCTCATACATCATCTACACTCATAGTGAAACAGACGACGGGAAAATGTCTTGTAAACACGGCTTAAAAACAAGATGCGACGACACATTTTCAACTTAAGTATTCACTTTGATAAACGGTTGAAAATAAATAGAGTACTATTGAGATATGCAATTAAGCGGGCGATAACGATAAATATGAAAAATATAAAACATTTCCTCAATGACAAATAACAACACCTCCAACTCCAATAGGTATGTATTCCGAAAAGAGAATATGAGAAGCATATACAAGACAAGAATAATTAAAAATTCATGAAATTAAGAGTTAAATATGCAAAAATATTACTTGCACGAATTGAAATTACGTCCACAACTACAATGAACACCGCTGTTTACATGGCAAAGCAAATACATGACATATATTAACTGCATGTGGCCCCGTCGTATACCGCGGTCTGCTGTTTACGCGGCGGAAACTGAGTTTTCGTTGACAACTCTCGTCGCGTAAACTGAAGCACGAAACTTACGTGGCGGAATGTTCGAAATGGCTTACAGAATAGCAACAATGTGATTTTCGCGATCCCGTCACGAAATCTTTCGTCTTCGCGACCGCGTAAACAGTTAGTGAATAGCCCTGCAGCTCACGGTCTTAGGTTCAGCTGATTATACGGGTGAACCGTTGTCATCACATTATGAACGGCATTGTTACGGAAAATGTAAATAAAAATATCCCAGTCCTGCCATTTTTGATAACTTGCTCTGGCAGCGTTACTTTAGACAAAAACAAGCATCAAAATTTGAGAGTGTAATCCACGTTACAATGGACATAGAAGATTTTATGAAACCTAAGGAAAGGAACGTAACAATTCATAACTCGGGCGAAGAAGCTGAAAAGCGAGGACTTAAATGCTCTGAAAATTTGTCACTATCTGACAATGTTCTCAAACGAATAAATGATTCGGCAAGTGGTAAGAAGATCGATGAAAATGCTGACATTAAGGAAGAAGAAGCTTATTGGAAAAAAAGGATGGATTGCTTAACTGAATCACATAAAAAAATTGATCGGGAACATTGTCAGACGGCTAATGATTCGTGGATGGAAAGAACTCGTGCCTACGCTCCGCTAATGGACACGGAACTTTGCAAAAGACTGACGGATAAAATTACTGCTTGCTATAAAGAAAATCCTGAAACCCCTCTTGAGTGTGCCAAAGTGGTTGAAACATTCACATCATGCGTCAATGCTGCTGGTATAGATGCTATCGATAAGATTCACCATTGACAGCATTGAACTCTATCAATTAAGGTTAGTGATTTTCAAATATGCTAATTCGATGGTGACGTGAAAAATAATAATATTTCATCTGTTGCTGTATAAATTCCATGTTGAAATGATGATTTCCCTTCGAAATACGTTCTATTTCAGCTTATGTTAGGTTCTATACTTTCGTATATATACGATAATATATAATATAATATATTATACGATAATATATTATCCTATTTTTGTAATTTCAAAGCGAATGTTTACAGTTAGACCTTGGGATTTTGATAAAAATGTTTTTGAGCGAAAGCGTAATCCATTAAACATGTTATATTCGTTGGGGTAATAATATTTCTGATAAATACAAAATAATTAAATTTAGGATAGGGTAATGGAATATACAGTAGCAAGATTTAGACGAAAGAAAATCAAATAAAATAATTTCAAACTGACTTATGGCAGAATTATCCAGGAATACGCAATTCTTGAACACTTTTAGCTCGTAAACAGCTATTTTCAGGGTCGGGGTGAAACTGGCCATCCTAGGAATGTGGAACGAAAAGGAAGAAAGGAAGCGCGCGAAATAGCCGATGCTGTAGCTGATGCATTTAGGGTTCCATTTGACCTGTTCTTTATTCGAGTTATTGGAAGATAATCAATCGCTAATCATTGGAATTTGTAACGCATAAGGCTGAGTGTATAATAAATGGAAAGCAGAAGAAAAAAATGTCCTCTCGCGAACATTGGCCAATCATTATCTAATGACGGAAGAAAATTTCTTTCCGAGTGGTAAGCGGACTTTAATTATTAGTATTTCCGACGCCTTCTATCTTAAAGCATCACTATCCTTTTCATTTCAACTGTTTGTAAATACTTAACACTTTAATACGCCTAATAATCCATTAGTTTTTAAATAAAATACTAGCTACTTGGAAGGGCTATTATCATTCCTGTAATATCACTGTATATCTTTTCTGATTCGTAGTCCTTTAAAGACGTGCGTCACGAGGAATTTAACTTAAGTGACACGACTCAGTTTTTGAGCAATTAGCAGTTACAATATTTGTTAATGGTATTTTTCATCTTATAAAATGCTTCAATGGCCAAAATTTTAAGTTTAAAGACCTAATGCCAAATTTTAATCATCGCGTTATGCGCAGCTATTTGATGGCTTTGAAATCGTTAATAATAGAAGAAATTCTATCTTTCCCCAGATGTTGCCTCAGTAAAATTTCGACTTGCCCCTCGCAAATATGCCCCCCGCATCACGATTTCCTATTTTTAATTTTTTTTTGGCCTTCTAAACAATATTGTGGACTGCATCAGCATAAACAAGTTTCTTTGCAAGACTGCAGCAATTTTGGCAGCTTTTTTTTCAATTTCAGCTCTCTGTGCATCGTGTAATCGCACTTGAGCTGAAGGATTACACATATCCTGCACCTAGTATATGCATTCAGCCTAACCTCTTGTTCTGTTCATATCCTGGTTGTATATGCACACTTCGTGTTCCCATTTTCTTTTCCTTCATGCTCACACAGTGGTAGCAAAATCAGTTAGCTGTTCCTAAGAAGATTCTTCTTAGTTAATGGGTCATTGCCCATTACTTGGCTGTGATAATCAGGCACATACTCTTTACATACGCATATTATGCTAATTAGTGGGAAATTACTGAGATTTCCATTGATAATGAGGCCAGGCAAATAACCCTCAATTCATTTGGCGTGCACCATTACTGAATAAATTAGAGTGTACCTGTGAAGTTGTTTCTATTTTAACTTCTGACAACTTGAAATTTTTTCAATGTGGAATATACAAAGTTTTATTTGTAGCTCTTTTACTTTGACTGAAAGTATTGTTTATTTCTTGATATAAAATGTAGTCATGAAATGGCTGCCTAGTGTCTTTACAGGAGATAAGATTTTGACTAGCCTGTTGAAATATTTCATATCCCATAAAAAAAGATATTTTCAAGTACCTGTATGTTTAATTTTCTATTCCCATTGATTGTAATAGATTTTATTCCATTATAGGGTCCTTGCAGTTTATATCTTACATCAAGGAAATAGCAAGGAAAAGAGGTATAATTACAATATTAGTGCAGTTATAGGCTACCTCAAATAAGCTTACACCTTGAAAAACATTTCACCGTGTGATATATATGGTAAAAAGCTGTAAATAAATTTTTTGGCTCCCCCTGCAGTAGCATGGAAATTAAAATGAGTTAACTTTTGTAACTAGTGAGAATAGCTATCTAGGGACGTTGATGAAATAATGATGGTCGGAAGGCAATCGTATATATGATTCCATTTATGCCTCACTCATCAAATTGGAATCTCTGCAACTCTGGAAATTTTCAAGATCATTATGTGAACACATCATAGCTACTTCTTCTGCCTCTATTTCTTTTCTTCTCTCTGTTACTTTCAACATTTTTATGTGTAATTGAATTCTCCTCCAATGACTGCATTACTGCTAATTTATTCTACAATGAATAATTTTGATTAAGATTGGTGGTTTTTATTTACAAACCAGGTTCCATACTATATGACAACAGAGGATGCACTAAATTGTAAAAAAATATTAACTCCACTTTATATAAATAAAGCACTATCTTGAGTTTGACTTACTTATATCTATATAAAAGAACTTTGTACACTTGAACTTCATCACTTATCTTCTCAAATAGTTAGGATCAAGATGATCCAAATGTTTTAGCTGTCATAATTATTTGGCTTTGCCCAGTCACAGTCAGTCTGTTTAATTAAGGCAGACACAAGTTATCTATGCTTCACTAAAACAACAGCTGAAACTACTTCCTCTGAATTGTTTTCTCGCCTCAATTGGCTACTTCCTGTCCCTGAAGGTCGGTTGTTTGATGTCAGGGTAGTTCCACCAGTTGAAGGGTTACTTTTACTATTTTGCTCAGTCAGTACGAGATCTTCATCATCAGCTCGTGCATTGGCGGAGCTATAGTAGGAGCTATGATGATTAATTGGCTGGCTACTTCCCCCACGGGAAAGATCTGGTGCAGGGATATGATAAGCTCTGGCAGGTACCGCTCCTGCTGGTGCATTAATTGGTGTCCACGATGAGGAATCATCGGATGATGAACTAAGGGAATCTGTCGGCGACGATGAACTGCTCAGAGATGGGGAGCTTGGGCTGTATTGGAAAGGGGCTTTCGTTGTGATGTGGATCTCCTCAGCTATACTTTTTGGTGGTGGGTCAGATGACTTAGATGATGCTGATGGCGATGCCACAGAGTAGCTTCCTCTGACTCTCTGCTGGTGATAATAAGGGGTGGAGGCAGTATTATGATTTGCCCATGTTGAGTCAATGGCAGGCAGGTATGAGTAGGATGAGGATTGGCTGGATGAGCTTCCACGGACTTGGTGTGCTCCAGGCAAATGATGATATGGTGGTCCTGTTTCTGGTTTTTGGTAAACCCGCACTGGAGGCCTCACTCCTTTGTAAACAATGACTGGTGGTTTGAATGGCTCTTTTATCCTCTGATATGAGTCTGCACCATAGAAGTTATCATTCTGTGGATTATAAACTTCAACTTTTGGGCTTGTCTCTTCATCATCCTCATCAGAATATGCCGGTCGCGGTGGAGTGGTGACGTACGGCTCTGATATGCTTGCACTTGGGGAGGCATCTGGTGGCCTACGGCTGTCATGGCTTGCCGATATGTATGATGGCGTTGTTTGAGCTGTGGCTGAGGCTTCAGAATCATATTCATATCTTCCTGGAGTATACCCATGGTGATCTTTGATTGGACCAGAATTCTGATTCACTGTCAAGTCTGGGGAATGGGTTGAGTGGAATATCGCTTTGGTGATCTGTGGGTGGCTGCCGCCAATGGAATTTGAGGGTGGAGATGATGAATGAGAGGGGGCCTTAGGTGGTCCATAGGGACGTGTACCCTTCTGTAAATTAGGCCGGAAAAGCGGCTTACTAGTGGAGTCAGAGTGGTGGTTAGGTGGGCGTGAGCTGCTACTCGGCCGTGACTGGGATCCACTGTGTCCACCGCTGGGCTTTGAAGGGTGGTGGAAGGTGTATGGGTGCTTATGGCTGCTGGAGTGGGAAGGTGGATGCCTGCTGTGGTGAGGTGGGCTCTTAGTCTCGTGAACCTCGTATGGGCGATGGCTTGAAGGTGGGCGTGAGTAATGTGGTTCCTTGTGATGGTGATGGTGGTGGTGGCTAGTCTCTCTGTGGTGATGCGGGCTATCATGGTGGTAGTGGTGGTGGTGGTGGTGCCCATGATCCCTGTGCGGACTCGAGTGGTACCGATAGGGGCTGCCATGTGATGATGGTCTGCTCTTAGGTGGTCCCTTGGAGTGTGGGCTGTTTCCTTTGGTGCTATGGTACTGAGAGCGAGGAGGACTGGGAGACCTGTGTTTGGAGGGGTAGTTGCGACTAGGTTGATTGGTTGATGGGTGAACAGTTTGAGGTGGGCCATAGGTTGATGCTTTAATAGGGGGTGGTGGGTGCAGGGGTATCTTGCTTGGCTCTTCTCTGTATGGTGAGGTGGCAACCACTTCTTGTTCTTTTTGTGGCTCTTCTTCAGACTCGCCAGTAAACAAATGTGGTCCTACCATATGATAGTGGCTTGGCTTATTCTGCAGAGACTCAACTGGAATTGCATTGATATCTGGTGAATAGTTAGCATTTGCCTCTTGTTGTCCTTGAACCTGCTCATTGAGTATTTGCTGGGGTATGTAAATTTGCTGCTCGGCTTGCGGAGTTGGGTTGTAAATAGCCATTACTGGAACCTGAGGCTGCTCCAGTATGTAAGCATGTGTAATTTGTGGTATTTGAGCGATTTGTGGTAATTGTGTGATTTGGGGTATTTGCATGATTTCGGGTATTTGTGTGATTTGAGGTATTGAAATGATGGTTTCTGTCTTTGGTGGTGTCTTCTTTTTGGGTGTTGGAATTACATAAGGTTCTGAAGCAGGGCCTTGAGAGCCAGCTGCTAATAGTTGCTTAAATATTTCTTCATGTGAAGTTGCGGGACTTGAAGGGAAAATGAAGCCTTGAGCCACATTTTTCAAGCTTTCATCAAAGTCTTTTTGATTTGAGGAATCTGGTTGGGTTGCCTGTGCCTGGAGTATTGATTCAAGACCATGCTGATCATCATCACCAGGTGCAGTTGCTCCTCCATTAGTCACTGGATAAATTATCATTGGGATGTTGCCATTTTGAACAGCATAAAACTTCAGTCCTTGAATTCTCTCCACACTTGCCTGCCAAAAAGGAATCAAAGAATTAGAATGGTGGAATTTTGAAATCAGGTTGTCATAGACTTCTTGTTTATGGAGCTACAATTTTTAACCTTCGTACACATAATACATTAATTTATGCTGTTGGAATAATCATTACATAATCATAATGATCAAAACTCATACAGTGAATATCTCTGGGTAGAAATAAATATTTTCATAAAGTTTAGCATCGTATTTATAATTGGTAACAAAGATCATTCTTGAGTGCCATTATTCTGTCATTTCATTCCATAGCTATGTGCATCAAGTTTTTATTGAACCATATGGATGGTATCAGAGTGAAATATATGTTGAATATAATATTTGTGTTTGATATCAGGTTTCTTTTATTTAATACATAATTAATATTTTTGAATTCTCCAATAAAGTATATTGAGAATAGTGGTATTTAGAACAGAGGTTCATTTGATGAGTAATTTTCAATTTTGTGAAATTTTATATACCTTTCTATTTAGTATGAATTATGATTCCAGTACCGATCCTTTTAGAAGTTAGTGAAAAATTTGAAAATGAACTTAATTCCATCGGAGTGAGTCATTCCGTTATTAAGGAAAGTTCTCAACCTGAGAAAAATAGTTGGAACTGAAGTAAATCATAGTTTAATCATGTAACTGAGAATACTTATCTTTATTTGAATAGTGATGTTTTAGGGCTAGTAAATTTTTATACTTTAAACTATCAGTGTAGGTAATAAAAAAACATACTCAAATTTTAGCGCTTCAATTTTTTATCTTAAAAATTGTGAAGATACCAGTATTGTATCCCTTGTTGCCATATCTAATTGAACATGTGTTTTTGTAGTAAAATAGTTTCCACCCTGACTAATTCCATCAAATTTAATTCATATACATCATTTAATATAAAAGTTGTTACATATTATAACAACTTTATCAAATGCTCATAGTGTGGTTATTCCTGTTCAAAAGATATTTTTTTCTGGTTCAAGAGCTTTAGGAGTTCTACTTATGAAGTATGAAATCCTGCCATAAGCTAGCTTAAGAAATAAATGAATTCAAACTCAACAATCGTATTTAAGGAAGAAGTTGATAATAGTTCATAATTTTGGCCAAAGGCATGCCTTGTTAGATTTTTAAACTTACGGCAGTATCTAAATCCTCAGGTACCATGTCAGCATCATTTGGAAATTGAACATGATCCTCACCACTTGTTGCCTCCACGTAGAAAGGTTTTGATGAGAATTGCCGGCTCTCAGCTTTATTCCCAAGAGCAAATGAAGCCAAATTTGTGGCTATGATTAAGCAGAGGAAGCCAATCTTCTCCATCTGTAAAAAAGGAAATTACTTGTCGTTAATATATTGAAATAATTCTGAATCAACCACATACCATAATTAATACAATGCTCAGCTCACTCTTTGTTGACTCAAAATTATGTATAAAAGTTTTGATTCAATTAAGTATTTATTGCCATATATTCAGTACTGGGCAGGTTCTGAAACTGAATGAGAAATAATGTTTAATTACGGGGGCCTTCATAATTTGTTATTCTTTTAAAGAAATATCTTTCCACTTAATTGGGAACGATGTACAGGTCAGATATGGAAATGCAGAAACAGTATTTTTCTTGTTTTCATAGTGGTATTGTGCTGTGAATTGTCGGTGCAAGTTTATGAAAAAGGAATATAAACAGCATGCACTCTCGATTTCCATTATTTTCATCTGTCAGCAATGATGTAAAAATAATTTGAGTTGAACCCCTGCTTTATGGCAGGTTCATGTTACAATGATTTCACTGTAGATATGTACTTTAGACATTTTAAGGGATTTTGCATACAGTGACTTCCTAATCTCAAAGCAAATTTTCAATGCTGTTTAAACACATTCTGAGTTATTCGACCTTCTATGGATACATATTATTGATGATTTTCATAGAATATATTAATTTATTAGGCTATTGGAGTTTTGGGTTTATGCTTAGGGATGATGATATTCACTTTAAATATTAATCTTACACAACTCGGTAGAAATGAAAATAATTGCTGCCACTGTAGACTGTTTGCAGAACACCTTTTCTGGTTATAACTTTATCTATTCCATCAGAGTGAGAACTTCTTACCATTGGACTATACTTTTTATGAAGCGTAAAGCCTGAATGGGCCATATTTTTTTAAGAGCTTTAAACGAGCCAGTTCTCCCAGATTGAATATTTCTTGCTTGATATTGGGCATCTCCCTGATTATCTTTCTTAACACTGCTAAGTCATGGCTAACAAACCCTGAAAGTTCAAAATTACAAAACTCAAGTGGCAACCTACATATACATAGCTACAGCTTTTAGGAATTTGCAATTTAAAATAGGCACAGGGGTTGGCATTCAATTGGAGGCTTAGGCTCCAATTAATTTCTCAGTTCATTTTATGGGACAGCAATATCTATGCTATCGGTGAATTCTCCTCGGGTTTTCAACCAGGTTAACTCAGTCGTGTAGGCCGACGATTCGGAAGATGACCCCCTTTTTCAATTAATAATTTTTTTGAAAATAGGATACAAGCCATCTTTTGAAACGTCTGATTATACTACTGAGTTAACCTGGTTGAAAACCCGAGAAGAATTCATCTATATAATTCACCTGGAGAAATTAAATTCATCTATGCTATTGGTTTTCTACCTGATGTCTTGCGTTTTGCAACTTTAAGTATTTAGTTAAAAATAGGTAATAAAAACAGCAATTGTTACACTCTTTGGTGAGAATTTCTGAAAAGCCCGATCTTAGTTTATTAGTAATGCGTTTTAGGGGTGTTCCGAGAACAGGGTCATTTGCTCCGCTCAATGTTCCTACATTAAAGGAGGACCCTATCTTTGCTAATCATCTTTGTGCATGCATGTTAGGGTGGGTTGAAAAAATAGTTTATAAAACCCTCCACCAGGGCTCAGACAATTTTTTAAGTTTAATCTATTTTATTTATTTGAATTAATATTACTTATAGAATAGTGTAAGGATTAATAAAATATCCCTCAGAAAGCCGTAAAACTCACAATTTTGAACCATTTATCTTAGTTTTTTTTCTGGCGGAGGGCCCTCGCACCTCCCGATTACCCTGGCAGGTATGCCATACACCCAGACATCCCAGTATTAGTTGCGCCTGGAACCTCCCCTAGCCTTAATTCCTGGCTGCGCCCCTGGCTCAGAGTACATGTAGTGGATTCTCTACAAATACGCTTGTTTCTCAAATTTGAAGTATTTACCTCAGGATTTTCTCCGATGTAAACTTTTTATGTTTAGAATGCAGGTAAATGTTGTGAAAGATCTACACAACATCTACACGTACATACTACCCCACAATCCATTTCACTAGGCGTGTGGCGGGGGTATGAGGACACCAGCCGTTCACAAATGAAAGGGAAATGCTCTAACGAAATTACGCCTAACATTTATTTAAGTCCTTTATTCTCCCGGGGAAAACAAATTCTCACACCTGACCGTTCCGTAAATTATCTCTCGTAATTTATCGTTTCTGTCGGACTTGAGATTTTCAGTATGAAAATTTCAGTACGATGATGTTAAGTTTCAATCGAGTAATACATCTTAAAAATAGACAAAATACGACGGGACGAGAGGGAGTGATCTGTATTCGAAGCCGGTTGAATAACAATGGTAACAAATCCATCTCTATACGATTTACGAACATTAAAAACCGTATTGATATTTAAGCGCGTTGCTGCGATCGGCGGGAAGTCTGTTTTACACCGGGCACGTAATTGCACAATCTAACGTGTGAATGAAGGAGCTGTCAAAATTAAGTCGCGTAAAGCGGTGAATTGTTAGGACGCAAGCGAGATTGCATGGACGTAATATGGCAAAATAACCAATTTTAATTTCGTTCGTGGATTCGCGCGATTGAACGCCATAATGCGAAATTAATGCAGTTCTAATCTGCGCAAATACGTGCCCCGTGTAAAACTCCTTTTAGTTCCCACTCATTCGCTACCTCTTAGAAATGCATCCACATTTGTTTCCACGGCGCAGCGGACACAATAAGGTCACCATCCTATGACCCTCATTACGGATCATTTGGTCAAAATTCTTCGCCCGCGCGGTGACCTCGGTCAAGGCCTTTCGCGGCGATGCGAAGCAGGAAATGTTCCCGATCGAGAGGGGTGCTGTGATATTCGCGTCTTCTGCGTCTGATTTTCGTTTGCGCTGGGAGCTGCGTCGCATTTTCAACACTTCAAAGTTTTTTCGTCCAACCACATTGAAGCATTGTGACTTAGAGTTGAATTCAGAATTATATTTGAGTCCGCCAACTTTCCGTCAACCGTTTCATTACAGCTATCTTACCTATAACTAATGATATTTTGCTCAAATATACTGTAGCTCTTCGAAAATAACTGGGCTGGTCAATTAATTTAATAATGCCTTAATATGTTAATTAAAGTCAATAGTATGGTAGCTATGAATAGTAATGATTCATGTGAAGTTATAATGTAACCAATATAGTTTAATAAACAAATAAAATGAAGTAAATTAATTAATAATTCTAATTAATTTTGTATTTACTCAAAGGATTTCTGAACGGAGTATTACCATATTTGATGTACTCGTGACTTAAATGGTAATGAGAGCTTATCAGTTCATCCCTTCATTCACTGCCAAAAAGGTCGCATCGCACGTCGTAACTGGTGGTGGGGACCGGTAGGATTTGCGCATCTGGGCCGCGTTCGCCACTGAAGTTGAGGTTATATCATCGCCCTATAACGCCACGGCCAAAAAAATCTTTCTGCAAGAGTAGAACGATAAAAGTAATCCTAAGTTGAATGATACACCTAAGGAGACTGGACTATAAAAAAATATATATGTACATGTATAAAACGGCTAGATCAAGGCCATAGGGCTAGATACCAGTTCAGCGCCAGAAAGCACTCATTGCCCGAAGAACCCTAAAGGGGCAGGGGGTTCAAATCTCGGGTGATACTTCATACACCCTCAAACAGTAATCCTTGGAATTCGTGTGAACCAGGAAAAGAAACTAGCCTCCCTACGCTGAACATGTGATATTCATGAAATTTTTAAAATATCAAGGGGTGCCCTTATCGAAAAATGAGTCAATCTAATCTTGCATTGACTTAAGTCCTCCCCTGCTGTTATCAATCCATCATTGAAGTTAATGCTTAGGTCTCTTGCACACACACCGATTTTGGACGGTTGGTAAAATATCGGCCGTCCACATTCCGACAGTGAACAATGGGAGGGCATGAGAGCTTGCACACACACCGATCACGCGCCGGCTCCGAGAAAATGCCGGTTAGCTGCCGTCCATTGTCACTGTTGATCACCAGCGCCGGCTCAGAAACATAGCAACTTTTCGTTTGACAGGTAAAAATCCGGCGTGTGTGCAAGCATCGCTTCGCCGGAAAAATATCGGCCGATATTTCATGGGCCGTCCAAAATCGATGTGTGTGAAAGGGGCCTCACACTAATAGCCCTATTCGCTATGGATAGAGAGATGCGAGCCCAAAGGGCCGGAATCGCGTGAGTGAATTTGACCAACATTCCTGGTGTCTTAACCGGCGCCATCGCCTCTCGGTTGCGCTCTGCATTGGGGCCGGAGTTATGCTCAGAGCTGCTTATCAAAGCCCCTTCAGGAGTGAATATAAAGGTGTAGGCCCAGTGGGCTACCTGGGTCCGGGTGTAGTCTGGGGTGAGTTCTACCTTCACCCATCTAAACTGACCTTCGGGTCTAAATAATAAGTGAGTGAGCGAGAAGGGGTTAATGCAGGCCTTGTGACGTCTGCACTCCGGTTGATATTGAGACCAACTGCCTCAGTGGTGAAGCATACGAATTGGCGTATCTGCGTACGTTCATGATCTGAGGCTAAAACCGTCACCGATGATTTCCATTACCCTGCCCATCGCACAACCCCAGTGCACCATCCGGGCTCGCCGCTGCAAGCGCGAGGCGCCGACCCATTTCGGGAGGAATGCAGGCGACTGAGACGCCGCCACACGAGGGAAGTGGGTGGGCGGAGGGGACTGCAAGAGGACATGAGGAACTGGGGGGAAGGGGTCGCATTCGGTGGTTGCCAACAGCCCAAGGCGACGACGCAAATCGAATAATGCTGCTTCCAATCCATCTCTGGTATGTTATGGCATTTGGAGGAGGCAACCGACAGCTAAGATCATTTTGCGCCATGACGGAAGGGTTTGGAAGGAAAGGTGGAGAGATACCCGGCGAAGTTATTAGTCTGCTCTTAACGAAATGCGCCTAGGGGACTACGCCTCATCGTCCTATCCAACGGACGGAGTGTCCTGCATCAAGCGTTCAAGCAGGGATCGGGCAGTCTCTGAAAATTCTCTGCCACCGCCGAGATTTGAACCCTAGCCCACGGTGAGGGAAGCCACCGCACCTACCCGATCCCCATCTATTCCTTGTTAATAATAACATTAGTAGATTTCTAATGTTTTGGAGGAAAGAATGTTAGGAAAGCGTGGGAGGAGAAGAAAGGGAATAGGATTTAAAGTTAGAATGAAATGAAACTAACTATTTTGAATAAAAAGGGAAGTCGAATTTGAGAGGGGTGAGAGGCGGAAGTGATTCGCGAAATCCTCCTTGTGAACCTAATTCAACCGTGGAATGCTTTAGTAATATTTTTCTTAGACAACGTCTCAGGCCCCCCTAGAAAATTAGAAAATGGCTGGAGTTTAAACAAGAATAAATTTTTATCCTAGTAATTTTCTAAGTATTTCTGGGAAATTATCTTTTAGTGGATATTATCTCTTGTTTTGCTCAAGAGCAAG
Source organism: Ischnura elegans (assembly GCF_921293095.1). Taxonomy (NCBI): domain Eukaryota; kingdom Metazoa; phylum Arthropoda; class Insecta; order Odonata; family Coenagrionidae; genus Ischnura; species Ischnura elegans. The sequence continues at coordinate 65,355,549 of NC_060251.1, forward strand.
AGTCTCGGAGGAGAACAGCAGGACTCAACTATTGCAGTACAGTAAAACAATAGGGAAATAGGAGATACCAAAAGAAAAATGTGCAGAAGGATAAAAAATTATATATCCAACCTTTGGGACAATGCTCCCCTCGAATTACATCCGAACTCATTTGACTCTAGTATCTTCGATGGATACGAAAATGCTTGGCGAAAGTTTAACATCTCCTGTTTATCAGTAAATATACGAATTTATCGATGCATGTGAATTTAAGGTCGGTTTATCATTCTTATCAGTTCATTATTTATCTTTATAATCCGTCTTTGTCGAAAGACTTCAATTTATCAATCCGAAATTATGAGATTAGTGGGTGAATCTCCTAAAATTTTCCCTATTTAAATAATAATTTTAGGAGAGACTGGCACTTTTGTAATGATAACATTATTGAATTAATCGTCATAAATGTGATTTTAAAGATAGTGTCATAAATTGAAAACAGTAGAGGAAAGTTTAATTTTTGGTTAATATTATGTCATGATTTCTGGATATTATTTACCAGCAATTTATTACTTATCCCAGGTTATAATTTTTTAATAAGGGCTAATATTCTTCACGTCTTTTTACCCCTGCCATGTAGCTAAATTTAGAACCACGTAATCGAAATAGCGAACTTATACCATCTATCGCCGTTTTCAGCTTCCTATGACATCGATTGCGATGGATTGCTGTTTCCGATCTAGGTAACTACGCAACTGTATTCAACCTCAAGGGTTACAATCGAAACTTAAGCGAAAATCAAAAGAAATTCGGAAGAGTTTTGAGTTGATCATCTTCTTGTGTACTCCATGCTTTTAAAGAGGAAATTAGCTGTAGTTCATTTTATAATTTAACGAGAACGGATTGTGTGATTATACTGCAGCGTCAACAAGAGTCGATTTCATTTGAAATGAGGGATGTATGGCAGTAATTATTATGTTAATGGTTTTGATATAGTTGCACTTAAATACCCGGAAATTAATAATGGAGATTTAGTATTTTGATGATAATATGAAGTAGTGCTGTGTTTGCGGATTTAGTATGTAGAACCACGAAATGGGAAATGAAAATTTACTTTGTTCGTACTCTCCTCACTGATAATTCATTCTCAGCCATGGTTTCGGCAGTATTTTTACATACTGTTGTCGACGTTGTATTTTCAAAACCAAGGTGGGGAATAAAGTAGTAGTGCTGAGTGAATTTTTATTTCCTCTGATTTAAGATATTAAAACCAGGCATATTGAAGCTTATATTCTGTCGAATGTAATATTTATGCTGTAAATCTTTTGTATTTGTTACTATTTTCTGATCGTATAAACTAGCTGATTTTTTCTGTAAAGTCTTTAGGACCTTGTTATTGTTAGGACCTCTTTTATTCATATATCCCGCGTTATGTAAACTGATTGAGGGATGTTTTAAGTGACCTCATTACCCATGCACCATCCACGATCGGATTTTCTATAAATATCAATCCGGGTGAGCATTAAATCGTCCGCAGCCTTGTTTTAGAGCCTCATTTACGTGGAGTGGTCGTCTTGCGAGTCGAGGGGAAGAGAGACCGTAGGTAAGGAAGGTTGCCCGGCGACCTTGATATAGGCAAGGGTCTCCCGCCCCCTCTATCCATCTCGTCCCCCATTCCCTTTGGTGTTTGCACTGCTTGCCCATAGAGGGCCCCCCGCCCCACTTTGCTATCCATGCTATCATACCAATATTATTGCTATCCATGATGGTAAACTTAATAATTTGGAATGCACTTCCGTTTAATTTACGTCTTTTTCAGTATATAACCACCGTCAATCATATGAATAAAGAATGCAAATAAGTTAAATGGATGATAATAATAAATGTTACAAATGCGACGACAAATGCTTTTATTAAAGGAGCATGAGGCGTACCTTAGAACTGTTTCGATTTTTCCTTTTTTTTTAACTTTCACGGGGAAGGTGATTTACTTTGTTCATTTTATCGTGTTAATTTTGTATATGCCTTAGTTTTATTTTTTTGCGTTTCACCAGGGCATGCGTTGAAATATGGCGGTTCTACAAGCCAATGGCCAGAGCAGCATATTGATTATTATTAATATCATTATAATTAGGGAACTAATACTATGAATGGCTCATTTGCATGATCATAAAGTTTTTTTTTTCAAATTCCCTCATCACTAGAAAAAAGCGTTTAAAGGGCTTGTAGGTGAAAATAATAATCATTGTGAATTTTTAATTGGCTCATCGCAGAAAAAATATTTTAGCGCTGAATAAGTGATATGTAAAAGGAAGTAATAAGGCCACTGTGAAGTATGGGCGAATTTTTTATTATTTAAAAAATAATTATCATCACCTCTCTAATAACAGCACATTTGAGGCCTTTACATCAGGAGATTATAGCAATCAATAACGATGGACCATGGTTAGGGTCAATCTATCTTGGCGGGAGTCAAATCCGGTTCTTTCGGTTTGGTAGGCGAGGTCTTTAAATCACCCTCACCGAGGTCGGCATATGACATTAGTTTTTTTTATTAATAGTGATAAATTTATTAGATTTTTAAAACATTGGCATTATAATGGGATTTGGTTGGGGTGTTGGATCATATAGAATGAGAAAGAGTAGGCCTTGTTTTGAATTGAAGAAGGAAGCCCAATTTGGGAGGGGAGAGAGAGGCTGGGGCGATTCACAAAATGCTTCCTGCAGACCTAACTTCACCACTGGAATATTTTAGTAACAATTTTGTGTGGAATTTGTGCGAAAATTCCATAGAGAGAAAATAATGAAGACCGTGCTCGAGGCGAATGATTTCCTCTCTGAGCTCAATTTGTGCATTGCGGGTGACTCCGTAAAGTTATCATCACGTCTAGTCCCGGTATACTTAAATTCTGTGCGGAAAAGTGAGAAAATTTCTGTTAGACTTTTGATTGGCCCCCTTCATTCTACAAGAATTAAATTCCTTATCACGTCACAGAAATTGCTGCCGTTGATTGGCTCGCTCAAAAAAAAAATAGCTTATATTATTAAATTTCGCACTCCAACGTTCTATGACATTAGTGTGTCGCGGGATCCTGTGAGAGGTTAATCGGCTCATTGGGTGCAGATTAAGAAGCGAGGCATTTTCAGGAGCCGCGTGTGCCAGTGATTACTGGGAGGCGCGTTTCTGATTCATAGGCGTCATTGATCTTGCCGTGCTGCATGCGATGCCGCTCATGCCAGACCGGTCGAGTGACACCGATCGAAAGGAGGGGGCGGGGCTGCCGGTGGAGGTGTGGAAGTGACGTTACTCTGGAGATGGGACAGTTTCGTTTCTAAGAACGTCACAACGTGACTCTCAGCTGGCTCCCGTGCTCCAACTCCATGACGCAACCAAAACTTCCGATGGTACTTTGACCTAATAACTCATATACTGTTTACATGATCTATTTCTACAGACAGCAGCGGATCTAGGATAGGGACAAGGGGGATCTCCTCTTATTTAATTATACCGGGACTAGCCGCGGTAATAACTTTTTACGGAGTCACGCGCAAAGCACAAATAGTGCGAAAAATCCACAGAGGAAAAATCATTCGCCTTGACCGGGATTCGAGCCCGGATCCACAGGGGAGAATGACGCCTCGGTAGCTTAACTGGCTAAAGCACTCGGCCGGAAATCGAGGGATCCGGGTTCGAATCCCGGTCAAGGCGAATGATTTTTCCGCAGTGGATTTTTCGCAGGATCTCCTCTCCTGTATATATTGGACAACTGAATAAAATTACCATTTAACTAGTGTAAATTGGATACCCAATGAGGGGGAGGGCTATAGCTCCCTTAGCTCCTCTCTGGATCCTCCACTGTGCACTGAATATCCCACGAGAAGCCTTTAGGGTGTTCTCTGGGCGTAACCAATCACCATCATGCAGTAGGTATGCAACAGGATTCCCACATACACAAGACACGGTTATAAAAAACAAACATAATAAAAAACAAATTCATGCAGGTGGTGTTAGCTCCCACCAGCATGCATTATGCAACAGGATCTCCACGTGCACACGAAACGGTTGTAAAAAAACCCGCGTAATAATAAAAACAATTTATGCCCATTCATGTTGGTAGTGTGAGCTCCCACAAATGTGCATTGCTCCATGCAACCCGATACCACAACACAAATACAATGCCATTGAAAGCCAAATTGACCCGAAAGCCAAGCCATGCTCACCTATTCTGAGGTGTCTACCAACTGGGTATAACTTGAAATTCGGGAATTCCATTCAGTCGGAAAAAAACGGAAAATTTAGGATTTTTTACTGGAAAATGCGTCACTTACTGTGTACACCCATTTATCGATTAACACTGGAGTGCTTCCAGAAAATTTAAATGCTAACAAGAGCAACAGCCGATGGCCAATTTCCCGTTGTACTCATATGTTAAGCTCAATTCGTTTTGCTTGCGATGGATTCCGCTCACAGTAAGAGGATGTAATTGGCACAATTTTTTTAAAAGTTTCTTTAGAGGAATATTTTCATTCTATCCGACAAGTTCACCTCCTATGATAGTTCTATCATTTGGTGCAAAATTATTGTCAAATACTATTAAAAAATTCTTTTATTTTTTTGGGACATGGATTTATATGAAAGATAGTGAAATACCTACAGATTTAAATATTTATGTGAATGAGCTTGATATTCAGAGAAAGTTACCCTGTTTTTTCATCCTGACCTCTGGCGAATTTTGAAGGGGAGGGAAAAGGAAAGACTATGAGATTTTTGTCGATGCTAATAATTATGATTATAATAGTAGAGGTTTAGAAACCGAGCGTTGTATACTGCTGACGCGTCGCCTCGACTTTACTCCCAAGTGGAAGCCCGATATAAGGAAAAAGGTATGAAATGAATGAAAAATTTCAAAAACTTTTTTTCAGAGGACCAGAAAGCCTTCCTTTAACACCTAAAAGAGACCTACTGTAGGAAACTGAACATTAGCTCGTTACCAATATTAGCTCGTTTTATTTACATGGGGCAAAAATTATTTCATCTACTGCCCGCTAGAATTAAAAAAATAAAACCACAAATGTCATGTTGAGACTTGCTAAAGACTGGCTCTTCTCGCAAGAAACAGTTGAAAATTTATTTTGATGTTATTTACATAAAACACTAATGTATCATTTACTGCATTATTATGCTTATTGGCATACATTTTGTTACTTGATGGTGGCTCAATTCTGGTCCTATGACCTTCGAGAACACCTAAAGCTCCTTCTCTTTTTTCATTGTATTAAGATGTAAAAAACAAATGTAGGAGTAATAAATAATTATTATTGTTATTATTATATTATTTCGATAAATATAATTTATAAATATACGGTTTATTCGCATATGCAGTTCTTATAGTATGGACTGATAATTTTAGGAGTACCACGTGTGTGTTTACCTTTCCTCAATCTTTCATATCACCATCTTCTCTTCTGGGACTATCTCTTTGCACACACCTGAAGATTAGGCCAATTAAGTTTCTGAACGTGGACGAAAAACGATAGCCAAAATATCTTGATGAGGAAACGAGAAAAAGATTCTCCAAGGTTTGGAATCCAGGTACAGATATTTGGCTTACGAACTTTGGTAGCGTAGTATCTGTAGATTGGCTAGGAAAGCCAATTGGCCGTGGTTCGATATTCCCTCTCAGTGAATTTACTCCCATAAATGTTAATGGTTATGTACCGATAAAGAAATTACATTTGGGAAGTGAACGTGATTGGACTGCTTAGAAAGTTTGAGGTTTGACTCTCAATAGCGTCGAAATATGAAAGACAATTTTAAATAAGATCGTAAGCTTTCCCGGAGAACAAGTTGAAGAAATTCTTCTCGGGTGCTTGAAATTCCCTTGGCTCTCGACGTCGACCCTTCCCACGGCCATTGAGATTTTAACCGGTAGAAAATCCGACGATAATTCCTTCAACCTAAAAGACTAATTCCTCTACCGAGTGTCCTGATTTATTGCGCATGGCTAGTTTTCATGGAATATCTAATCGTACTAACACCTGAGACATGTTCTCATATTTTTTTCTGATTAAGACTATCGAGAAAAACTAATTGCATAAATGAAATTTCAGATTGGTTAAGCCACATCTTGTTTACTTGATGTCTAACTTCCCGATAAGGAAGCTAGGTAATTTGATATCTCCAGCAATGCTTTGGTTTTGCGTTTACTCGCTCATATACCAAATGCCTAGTGCCCATTTCGTGTCAAACGAATAAACAAAAATGAGCTTGAGCAAGCTATTAGCGTATTAAGTCATCGCAAGTTGTCAATTATCTAATTGTTTAAACTCTTCTACTCTGTGTAACCCTTCTCTCTCCTTACTTATTCTGCTGTATAGATATTTATACTCCTTTATACCCTCAGAAAAACTTCTCATCCTTTTGGTCAACCACTGAAAACGATCTTCGAGTTCATAGTAATTGGCGTAAGAAAATATCCTGTGGACTGGGAGTGGAACTACGAACCTTTGCCTTTCCGCTTTGGCTGACACCCAGATCTTCGAACTTCGATAAAGGTGAGAATCATGGAACTTCGAGAGCATAACGAGGGGTTTACGCAGTGGAAAGGCAAAGGTCCGTGATTATATTCCCAGTTCAGCGGAATTTTTGCTCTTCCAAATGTGATGAATGCATTAATTACAGTAAATTACCACTTAAAATCCAATCATTTCATAATTGAAATAGTTAAAATAATTTTTTTATTCATAGTAATTAATCACAATTACTGTGAATTACATCGCCGTTTACGTGGTAGGATTAAAATACATATCACTAGCTTGCGGTTGAGTAACTTAGTAATAGTATGGAAAGCTAAACTTTTTGTACGACGTATGTATGTCTGTCCGCTAAGCGTTTCCATACGACTGCTTGGATTGCTACCAAAGTTAGGTTCATCTCATGCTATCAAACCCAGTAGTGCTACTTTCAGTTGCGTCCGACGCGCCCTTAGTTTCATTTTCTCATTACAGTTTTTTACGTCACATCGTACCACTTCGCCGGTGTGACATCCTGCCGAGTAGGCACACCCCTTTGACACACTCAATGGGGAAAACAAAATTCCTGCTTTGTGACCTTGAATTCCATGTTTCAAGTTTCCCTGGGTATTCAACTTCTCTGGGTACTATCCCTCCCGAGCAGCACCGGGTGGTCTGCTAGTTTATTGATAAATGACACCAATTTTGTTTTTCGGTTTCATCTCCTACCTAAATTTTACGTAAGTATTATGACGGTGGTTACGGTTAACAATAAATCGGCAAATTCATTCACCCCCGCCATGGTTCCTCCGTGCGCATCCAATCACATTCTACCCCGCTAACTGCACTCGTCGCTGTTTTAATCCTCTTTTTCTCTCGCCTTCCCGTTCCATTCCCTTCCTCCAGCCCTTCCGTCGCCGAAATGAGACGATGGCGGCGAGACCCCTTAGCCACTCAATGCTCCCGCGCAGCAGGACGGGAAACAAAAAACGAGCGGGACCCCGTCGTGTGGTATAAGGGATTGCTTTGCCCTTCCGGCCCCCGTTGCATTGCGGGAAACCGAAAAAAAAGCAGCGGATCAAGAGCGATGCACTCACTCTCCTCCCCCAATTCTCAGCGGGACATGGAGGCGCGCCTCTTTTCGGCACGGCGATATCCGCGTGCTCTACTTGCATCCTCGTTTTGACTCGCGATTTCGACCACTGTTGCCGCCTTTTGGACACACTCATCGTTGGTCAGCAATTACAGCCCATATTAGTTTGCTGGATGGAAATTTAATAAGGCCGTTTTACATGGGGCACGTAATTGCGCAATCTGATGTATATACGAAGGCGCAATAAAAATTGCGTCGTGTGAAGGGGGAAATCGCTAGAATGCATGGATGCGAGATGGAAAAACATCCCCTGCTCTAATTCCGAGCTCGAATTCTCGCAATTTCAAAAATGTTTTCAGTGCTAACCTGCGTAATGACGTCTCGTGTAAAACGGCCACAAAAGTATGTTTGTTCACTACGGATTCTAAAGGCCGTTTTACACGGGGCATGTACTTGCAAAGTCTGACGTGTTCACGAAGGTGCAGTCAAAGTTTCGTCGTTTAAAGCTGTGAATTGCTAGAACACATGCGAGAATGCGTGGACGTGAGATGGCAAAATAGCCCCTGTTCTAATTTCGTTCCTGCATTCGCGCAATTCCGCGCCACTTTAGAAATTAATGCAGTTCTAACCTGCGCAATTCCATGCCCCGTGTAAAACGGCCTTTATATCCATTTGGCTAACTTTTCTAATTAATACTTCCTGCTAATTTTCCCAATTTATTCCAATTTAATTTGAATGAAAAAGAGAGTTGGCAATTTTTCCACAAATTAATTTAATAATGTAAGTACGACGCGTTTCAACCGTCGGGTCAATTTCAAGTCGTCATCATCATCAATAGTCAACAATCCTAAGATTGGTTTGACGCTACTCACCATTCCTCTATCCTATCCTCTAGCCTTTTCGTAGAAATTTCGTGTTTCTTCTCTTTTACATCCTTTATAACATGTGCTATGTAATTAATTCGGGGCCGCCCCTTGCCCCTCTACGATTGCATTCATCAGGCTATCATGCCTCATAATGTGGCCAACTAAGTTGTCCCGTCTTCTCATTATGGTTTTTAATAGACTTCTCTTTTATCCACATAATGTCGATATTTTGCTATTTTAAACTTAGTTTCATGAGCGGAAGCCGATTAGCGCTCTAAGATATTTTCGCTGAAGTTAGGACCAATATATTGACCTTGTAATGTTTCCAATGGGTATAAGATCAAAGAATTGAAAGAATAGAAGTAACTGAGGCCGGCGGCATGTGGTGGAATAACATCCTGATTTATTGAAAGAGAGGGATGGAAATTTTTCCACAAATTTATTTAATAGGTAATGTTCGACGCGTTTCAATCGTCAGGTAATTTTCAAGAAATCAGTATGTCATTCCTCTGCTTCTTACCTGCCTAAATTCCCAAGAAAGAAATAATCTCTAAACTTGTTCGTGAAAAATACTCTCTTTTGCGTACTGTACTCCAATGAATTGGCTATTAGATCAGTCTGTAATTCGGCCGGGATTCCAGTCCTTCGGAAAATTTCATATAGTTAACGTGTTAACTAAACGATGCAATAATGATAGAAATATTTTTTTGATGAAGTTACTGACCTTGAATTTTCTACAATAACAATAAAAATATGTATGTAACTCCATTGTAGATCCTATTTGCCGCTATGAATGAAAGGAATAAATCTTACGATGGCAGAAACCAATGTAGGGCCAGGGATAAATATTTTATGCTATAGGGGTAAATGTTTTATGAAAAAAATCATTTCATTGTTGATTACACAGCTGTTTGTATTGAGTGGAGAGTCGCGTCAAACCGATCTTAGGATTTTTGACCAGTGATGAAGTGATCCACCTGCTTGCGAAAAACGTTCTCTATGCCCGAGACGCCATTTTTTCTCATCGTTCCCATGAATCCATACGTTCTATCCTTGCTGGCACTTTGACAGAGACGAGGATACCAAATTCGCGTTGGCCTTTCGTAACCTATCTGCGAACGCGGTTTTCGCGGGGTTCCTCTTTCACCATACTTTTTGCAGAAATACTTTATGTGAGTATTTTGGCAACGTGCGTTAATGGTTCTATTAACGCTCAGCTTGGCGTCTCCCATCTTGCGACTTTTGTCAGCCTCGGCCAATGATTTAGTCTAATTATGGAGACCCTATTAAGCTACGAGGTAGCTATGGTTCGCGACAATCCCCAGGATATAGAAAAAAATGTACACTATAAGTACGCTCTTTGCGGCGATGAGCGAGAGAGATGGGAATCGTATTTTTAACCTGTTAAAGAAGAGGTCTTATCGATATAATTTGTCGCTCAAACAATGAACCGAATGAGTACGAGTAGTAGCCATCGTTTTTTATACAGCTTTTGGAATTCACATCTCCATTTAGGTGAAAGGTTAGCAGTGAAACATTTTCCGGATTTAAGATTTGTGGGGCATCACTGGGTCAAGAATGCTTTCCTCTGTCATGTCTGCGTTTACAGGTGTTTCCGTTATAACAAGTTTTCGACTTTTATTAGGAATGTATTATTCTTCGAATGAAGCAATAACGCGAAGATTTTAAGACAGGTTTATGGGTCATAAGAGGGCGAGGAAAACGTCTGATTCCACCGTCACTCCCAGGTTAAATTCCGATCTCGCTCATTCAAATTAATTTTGCTTCCAAAAATTTCTTGACATATCCTGCTGAGAAAAATATATCGCGTGTGAGCTAAATTATCGATATCTATTTTTTTATGTGAACTTGATAAAATATTTTAGCATTTCTGGAAAAAGTATCAATTATTCAGTCTGCTGGTTTTCTTTATTTTGTAACGTAAACATACAGAGGCAGGGTTGTTGTAGGTGATGGACATCTGAAAAAAGTCAGGGAATTTGAAAATGGTGAGGATCACGTGGGAGATGTAAGGGAATATCGTCATTTGCATCAGGAAAAATTTCCATTATGACGCGCGAATTAATAGTCCCGCTACTGTCAGCTAGCTGACTGCTTCCATCTTTGAAATTGAACGATGCGTTATCTTTACCTTTGGAAATGCAAATTCAATTGGGTATTAAACCATGTTTCATGTTCTTTTAGGAAAATTAAGATTCTTATGGCATTGTATTGAATTTCATTGTTTATACTTTATCGACAGATTATTGTTATGTTTAAATACTTGCAACCACTTCTAGAAGAATATTAAACCGCTCCGACGTCAGCTTCGCCTTGTCTCTTCCGCAGAAAATTTGACCGTGATACGATCTGATGATATCTGAGCAGTGTTTACATTGAAACTTGAATCGTGTGTTATGTTGGCCGTTATAGGGTGGCTTCCTATTATTTTATTATTGCCATTCGTTTAAACTGGGATTTCAAAAACCAAATAATTTGTATATTATGAAAACCCTAATGGTGGGTAACGAATAGCTATCAATGCATTTCGTCTTCTTTGATGAAGGAAACTACCCTATTAGCCGAGCAGAGCGAAAATTTTATGCAATGATCGAAAATATAGTGTTGAAACGTCTGGGGAGATTAAGATTTTTTTAGAGGACAGGCTGGGAGTATAAATTCGCGACTCTTGCGACAACCCTGCTGAGGATTGACTTACGTGAGACACAAAAATATTTCGTCTTAAGGCTCTGCCATAAAAATGACAGCTTTTACGATTGTCTCACGAAATTCAATCCTCAACAGGGTGTTACAAGATTCACGAATTCATATTCCAAAACTTTTCGCTAATGAAAACCTTTATTTCCCATGACGTTTTTGCTCACTCTTTTGGTTGCATTGCATTTTTGCTCGACTCGGCTAATCACGGCCAAAATAACGCATCATTCGTTTCATTGGAAAATCTGCTTCGATACCGTCAGCTCGTATCGTGGTCAAATTTTATACGGCAGAAATATGGCGAAGCTGATCTCGGAGCGATATAGTTTTATTCTAGAATTTGTTGGAAGTAACAAAACATAACAATTAGCTGTCTCTTTTTGATGGAGCCTCTGCCTTCAGACAAAATATTTTTTTAAATTTTCTCTAATTAGCCATTGCGCATAGATAACTTTATCACGGTCTCTTTGCCGAAGTCAAAATTCCTCACCTATGTAAACGTTGTGCTGCTAGTCGCGTTTATTTTTTACCGAGTACGTACTTTGTTGGTAGTGTTGTACGCGGAACAGCAAGGTGATACTTGTGCGTATCATTTAATTATTTAGCAAATTTCAGCCTGTTAATATGGATATTTTTGTGTTTCTGTAATTTTCAATTTTAAGTCATATTTTAACTTATGCTTGAAAATAACGATGCAGTAAGTGTCTTCATTAAATAATTCGTAAAGTAAAAATTGTCGTTGTAAGTCATCCGTATATTATCTTCTGTCTCAGATCACCGATACCGAAATTTCGATCAGATTCCTGATACTAAGGGGAGAAGAATTTTGAGATATAACTCAATCATGAGAATAAATTCGCTGGAATAAAAATGAACTACCCAAGCAGAATAAAAATTTCCTCGGGTTGAAACGAAAACAATTATCCAGTTCTGCAAGACGGTAAAGATAACACGTCTCCGGGAGGGCTTAAATCGTCAACCTTTCGATTGATAATCGAGCGCGTTAGCCCATTGCGCCACCGGTATTGTTATATTTAATAAAATAGAAAATTAGAAGCACACGACTTGGGTTCTTAAGTGGCAGGACACCAAAGTTCGTGACTGAGTTAGCTGGACGGGAAGAGGCAACACTGATCAGCTTAAGGTTGGAAGGCGATATTTGGTGGAACTTGTTGACAGGAAACATAATGAAGATACACTTTTGTATGTTCCACAAGAGTTTTTAATACCGACCCAGGTTTCGGCAGTACACACTGTCATTATCAAGGTGAATATACAAAAAAATTTTGTATATTCACCTTGATAAAATTTTTGTATATTCATCTTGATAATGACAGTGTGTACTGCCGAAACCTGGGTCGGTATTAAAAACTCTTGTGGAACATACAAAAGTGTATCTTCATTATGTTTCCTGGGAAGAGGCAAGCTCTATGCTGAGGTTTCAAAGGAAATAGAATAGAGCAGTTGGGTTGTACGGGAGTTCGAACATGAAAATCGACATTTAGCCTTTTATTCATCACATTTTAGCTCAAAGATTACCTCAATCAAACACTGTGCAAGCTATCTTAAGCAGCCACCGAACGGGTTGAAGAAAATGGGCCTCTTAATGAGGTGTTCACTGACTGGAGATGGAAAATGTAATCTTTTCTGGATTGGGTAGCAATGAAATGAGCCATTAATCAATTTTAGGTGGATGAATTCTGTTATTTGGGAAGCAAGATAACTAGTGACGGGAGAAGCAAGAAAGAAATTATCAGCAGAATAGCCCAGGCGAAGAGAGCATTCCACCAAAAGAGAGACCTGCTTACAGCGGGAAACTTAAATATGGATGTAAAGAAACAATTTATAAGAACCTACATCTGGAGTATGCTCCTATACGGAAGTGAGGCATGGAAAATGACCGCAGTGGAGAAAGCAAGGATAGAGGCCTTTGAAATGTGGTGCTACAGAAGAATGATGAAAATCAAATGGATCGACCGAGTTAGTAACGAGGAAGTCCTAAGAAGGGTAGGAGAGAAGAGAAGCCTCATGAAAACCTTAATAAAAAGACGGAACAACCTTATAGGCCACATCTTGAGACATGATGGCCTGATGAAGACAATCGTCGAAGGACAAGTGGAAGGCAAGTATGGAAAAGGAAGACCCCGAACAAAATATATGGAACAAGTAAAGAGAGATGTGAAAGAGAAGAAAGAAAAGATTAGCTGATAGGAGAACTGAGTGGAGAGCTGCGTCAAACCAATCCTAGGATTGTTGACCAGTGATGATGATGATGATGCAGAAAACTGGTATGATCATCTCGCTAGATTTTTTAAGTTAAAAAGTCATGCGTTCATGCCATTGCCACAGGGATGAATGCGGCAATACTGGTTGAAGACCATTCAGGAGCATCTCCGTTTTCATAGTTCCGCGGTCTTTAGATGCTATTTAGAATGTGGATTTTCTAGATTAGACGAGACTGGAAAATATATGGCCTATGGCCGTTCAAGGAGGTGACCGTAGAAAAGAGGTGGGAATATCATTGCTTATATGCTATAGATAGGTTTATTTCTAAGAAAAAGTTGCCGCTTATGGAGGTGGCCACTAAATAGGGTCGGTTGATTTGGCAAATGTTTTGCACAAGAATTTGATGAGCAGAAAGCTCGAATATGGACCACCTGTTACGGGTTCTTTATTCATGGGAAGACTCCAAACATACCCAAATAAAATACTTGGAGCGTTAGAGCACTCCTGAAGATATGTGATTGCCATGGAAATATTTAAAACGGATACAAAAGTTCCAGTAGGAAGTCTCTTGCCTATCAATGACATAGAGGAACTGTGAGAAGCGGGACGCGGTATATGTCATTCCGCGTGAACTCGGTGCTAATTTGAATCACAGCACGAGTAGGACGTTCCTTCTTGAATGGGACGAGTGCGTCTGTGAATTCTTCCGTCCCGTTAAGATCCCTATGCAATGATCACGCGGTCGTCAAGCAGCCTACGCTTTATGGCTACTATCTCTGAAGGCAGTTTGTGATATATAGTGATAATTTTATATTTGCGAGTGGAATGCCGTTATGAATGGCGTTGGCGATTACATGAGCGAGGTAGTGAATAATTTGATTGTTGCGATAAAAATACAAGAAATTTATTGCATTTCAATGACCTAAGGACAGACGTCAGAAAAATTAATTTTTATCCACAAATAATCAAGTTTTGTTTCAAATTCACTCATCTAGAAAAATCTTATATTCTTAAGAATGCAATGTCAGAAATGACCAGGGTACAAAAATAATTTATTTTTGGGTAATGTTCAGGTGATCTCTCTCGTTCACACAATGCCACGAGGGTATTTATTTAGAGAAGTAGAGGATAATTTTCTCGGTTATTAAACTATTAGTCAATGGTTCTTAACCCAACACTTTTCCACTAGGATATTGTAATTGCTTTTGGTAATATACTTGATGAGGTATATACTTGAGTGATCGGACAGAACATCGACAATAATGCTCACCCGGGCACACCGCTATTCTTCGGTTCTATTTCCTTTAATTAACTTTGTTGGGCCTGTTCCTTCTCATCCCAAAACATGCATCTTAATACTTAATCTTTTGATAATCTCTTCTTTCCCTCAGACTGATAACTTCGGTGATGGGTTTTCAGGGACAGAAAGAGTGATCGCTCGATCCACCATTTTCTGAATCTTACGGTCATAACTACCGCCCCTTTTTCACATTCCGTATTTACAACTGTCGTTCAATTAAAAGCCAAGCGTGGCGTTACAATCGCTTTCAGCGGTCATGCGTTCTGATTGGCTGAAGGACGGCGCCGGCGATGGTATCAGCGACGGAGAAAGGGACGTGCCGAGTGACGGAAAAAGGGATGGAAACTTCATTCCTCGAGCCATCAGGGAAAATTATCGCGAGAAACGGTAATTTTTTCCGCCATCGCTGGAGCTGTCCCTTCGAAGGAATTGAAAAAAAATGATAGTGTCACGTTCAGGCTTAAATAACCTTCCCATCCCAAAGTTTTCCAACCCATACCAATCCCGCTTCAGTCACGAAAAATGCAGTGACGAACTTGAACGGTCCATATTCGTCGTACTTACAATGCTAGTGTCGTAGTTAAATTTCGTTGTGCTTACGATGAACTGTCAGTGTCGCATTCGATTGGCACGTTCGGCTGTTAACCGAAAGGTTCGGGGTGTGTGCTCAAAACATACATTTTTCGTGTATCTTTTTCAAAAAGTGTTTGCCATCATGCACGAAATCCATCGAGATTAAAATGCAAAATTAAGGTCCATAGAAATTGAGTAATGCAAACTTATACCTTTAGGATAAAACTTATTTAAACTATTTAGGCTGACCATATCGCTATTCTTAAGTAGCTTACGTGATTTGACTTGTTAAATAATTCATTTTTAATAATTCATGTTGTACTCCTATGACCAGCCTAATTTTATATTTTTCAGGAACCGTATGTAACCATAGGGGTGAATGTAGATCGTTATTTTGGGGAGCTGTTCACGACTTTCCGCGTGGTATGCAGTACCTCTGAGCGTTAATGCGTCTGCCCACACATGTGGCTTTTAGATATTTTCTCCATGTATCTTTCAACATGGTAGTTGATCTGTTGAAATAAAATAAGCATTAGAGAGCGACCATATTATTCACCATCTTTAAAAATTTTCCCGGCATTACGGTCGAGCGGCGTTCACCATCCCCTTCATTCGTCCCTCATAACAAATATTACACTAGTTTCTTTTGTCAAATTGGAATACATAATTCAATGTTAATGTAAAGTTTCCTTTTCGTAGAAAATTAACGCCACGAGAGCTTGCAAAAAACATGAATATTTAAATTCATTCAGCTGAAATAATAGCTTACAAGGCTATTATTTGCGACCGCCAGTTGATGAAGTACATTTCGAAGAGCATGTTACAATTTTTATACAGAGCATTTCAGGAGGAGTCTGCATTACTCCTGGAGGTGGTAGGGGAGGCGATTTTAAGCATTTTATGTCCTAATAATATGGGGTCGCAACTCCTTAATTACTGAGAAATACGATATGGAAACTTAAGTGATGTCGTAGTTGTAATTATTATTGAGACTTGTAATTTTCCTGCCAAGGCAATTAGCAACAAAAATACGATTGCGCAATCAAGTAAAGCTTACAGAGGCTATTTTTTGCGACTATCCGTTGATGTGGTACATTTCGAAGAGCATATATTATGACTTTTATGTAAGAAAAATATAAACTTCATTTGATACGACTTTCATTTAAGAATGACGTAGACTTCGTTTCTCCGACTTATCTCTTTTGAGAAATATTTTTTCGCCTCTGTCTCATGGGATTGCGCATCGCTTTCAAGCTCATTTCGAGAGGGTTGCCGAGACTTACGATTCCGAAGTAATGGGAGGGGTTAATGTTTTCGTACCTTCCACCCTCCCTCCCCTCATTGCTATGTTCCCCCACCACCTCCTCCCCCTCCCCCCTTTCAATCTCCCCAGACCTGTTTATTCCTCTCGATTCCTGGAAATTCTCTGGAGCGAGGAAAAGAGGTTTGGAGTGTTTGCTGCTCGGAAGAGGGAGAAGAAGTGTACTTCCCCTCCTGTCCGCCCATGTATCGCATTCCGTGCATTCGGATAACGGGCCTTCATATATATATAATACACAAACGCCGCACCCGCGCTTGTGTCGCGTGTACTCCTTGCCGCGCCAAGTCGAGGCTTATCAGTGCATGAAGCATTCGCTCCCCATAGGTCGGCGCACACTAATATTTTTTTTGTACACAACACCCCCGACAACCCGCTCTCCGCTGGCTTATTGACGCAAATGGATGATTGTGGGGGGCGCTGTCTTCGGTGCGGAAAGTCGCGACTGGTTTGTTGGGACGTGTGCCACGCAAATTGAGTGGAAGAGGCGTTGGATTAGTGGAGGGGAATGGGTGGCCTCGTGACTTAGATTTGCTTCACTATCTTTTCGCCCCGGAATCTCGATCGTAATTGCTTTACCTTCACCGATTTGATATGGAGAATACCTGTATGGGAGGCGGTTTAATTTCTTAGAGTATTCTACCAATTAAGGTTGGTTTCCATGGAGTACTCAAGAAGGATTCTGGCAGCCTCCATTTCCTTTATGTCCTTCCCTATTCAATTCATAATAAGGCCTATTCCTTTTCATTCTATCTAAAAATCCTATTCGCTTCCTTCCTCTCCCTCGTTTACCTTTTTTATGAAGTATTTAGCCTTAATAATTATGGTCTAGCATTGAAATCGGTTGACTTCTGAAGAGGAATTTAATAAAATACAAACTTTATCTCTACCAGTATATTGACAGTACTATTCTACAAACTTGAGCAAGCTACAGTATAATTTATTTAAGTTATCTACCAATTAAGGTAGGTTCAAATGGAGCACTTTAGAAGCATTCCGGCAGCCTCCCCTTCCTTCATGTACTTCCCTATTCAATGTACAGTAAGGCCTTCAATCTCTTTCAGAGTAAGCTTTTCCTTTTCATTCTATCTAAAAATCCTATCTTCCTTCCTCTCCCTTATTTACCCATCATTTTACCCTCGAAAACAGTTTTCAACATCCCCTCTCCGCTCAGTACTTACTCCTTCCATACCTTCTGTCTCCTCCGTATCTCATCTAAAAGCTACCTCTCCTCACCCACCATGTCCAGCACTTCGACGTTCCTCCTCCTCACCGTCCACTTCACCTTCTGCATTCTTCTCCACACCCACATCACGTGCGCAGATGTTATAATAAGAGAGAAATTTTTGGAATCGGATAGGTGTAGGAATACGTTTTTCCCGCCAGCAATGAAGGAACTGCATAAAGTCTAGGTCGAATTCAGTTGTCAAATCTCTCAGAGCGCGCACTTATTTTTTTTCTTTTCCAGCGATTTTATTTTGTGTACACCCGCATCGCAGTTTAAAATACCTGCCAGCATTTTCTTTTCCAGGACTGATAACTTCCACAGGGTAAAACATTCGCTGGAAATCTTGGACAGCATTTTTTTTTACTTCTTTCACCGTAAGAAATTTCTTTTATATTCATTATATTTTTTTGTAATTCTAACATTTTTGTGTAAGCTGGTTAGGAAACAAGTATATTTATTGCTCGTTCATTAAATTATTAAAAAATTCTTAATCTCTAGTCATTTACTGCTCTGATGTATTGCTATATATTTAGAAAATATCAGTATGGGAAATTAGCACCATGATACACAAATAAACCCACGAATTTATCACTAAACAATCAAAATTCCGTGGGCTGCACCACTATATACTGACATGCACACCACGTCTTCTTGTGGGAAAAAGCTGTGTCCATTCTATACGTGACATGAATCCTGCGAATTTCGTTAATGACGTACTGAAGTTACTGAACTATGTCAACGCATACATTTTTTGGATGCAGTACTCAGTTACAATAGAAACGGTTTTTCTTGGGTTAATCTATAAATTGTTGTCACTCGCTCAAAGCTCTTGTTTAATGAAGCTCAAAGATTGTTTCAGCAATTATAATAGCACATTTTCATTGGAGTGTAGCATTATTCTTTAAAAGAATTACTGGGTGAAGATGCATAAAAATTTATATAATGGAATGCAATCATCTGGACTGATTTGCACCTAAAGCTTTTAACCTCCACTAGGGTGACTGATTTCCATCTTAAGGCACTTTTTCCACCGTTGTTATCTTTCGTGGCGGTCTTAGTTGAAGTTTTCATTATGTATGATTTTATTTGGATCAAGTAAGCATATAATTTTTTAATTTTAAGTTTGCAATTAATCGTTAGGATGGTGATTCAGTGCGCATGGGAGTCCAGGAGTTCGGTTAAACTTTGACTTCATAAATTTCTAATTAAATATTCGTGTGGATAAAACCCTGAGTATCCTGAGCGAATGTTTTTTTTATCATATGCGTTTGTCAACAATTTTCCCTTGCATTGAAAAATATCATCATAAGATCATGTGCATGAATACAGAATATCAAATGCAATGTCAAGCAATTGTAGCATGAAAAGCCTATTTTTGTGGCAGTCAGACGACGAAGTAGGTGCATTCAGAAGGGTCATTAACCACTTATAGTCTCTTCACTGGTAGGTTTCAATCGCCAAAGCTGTCTCCACCTCCTGTCACAGGCCTCCTTCTTAGTTTACTTATACCTTCTCTTTAACCTCACTTCGTATGTTACATTCAGCCTTCTTCCTCTTTTCACCATCCACTACTCCTTCGACTGCTGTAATGAAAATACCCTTAACTCTCCAAAGATGCCCTATCCAATCCCACTTTCTCTTTTACATGTTGTTCAATTATTTTCTTTGATTCCCAACTCTTTCCTTCACCTCCTAATTTCTCATTTCATCTCCCATTTCACTCTCTTGAACCGCCTCCACACCCACATACACCCACGTCTCAAAAGCGTCGATCCTAACCTTGTCTCAAACTTATCCTATTAATAAGAGATTATTTTGAAAATTTCACAAGAATTACATGTAGTTACTTTGTTTCTATTACCAACCCTCTGGAGTGTAGTAATATAAGATATTTCATCTTGAGAGAGTCATGAGATTCATATGTGAGACAGGAATTCAGCTGCGTCACGAGACCCTTACAACAGCGTTGGAATTCGGACTTCGGGACATTGGTCGAACAATAAAATTACACCTTTCCCTCCGTCTGGCGTTGTTTTCTCGTCGGACGGACATTCAGGGCTTGGGTCACTTCGCGCCTCATCCAAACGCCAAGGGGCAGCACGGCGCGATCTCCAGAATTGGGAGACCAACGGCAATTCACCGGGGTCAGATGACTAGGCAATAGACACGCTTCGGCGAACCGCGATTTGTGCGCACTGACCCATTGGTCCAAACCTTTGATCGCGTAAAGATGCGTTGCTTGGGCTAAATTTGATCTCAGAATAAAAAGTTTTCTATTAGAGTTGTGGGGAGTTAGCTTGGAGACACTTGTGTCACTTGCCTCATGTCACCTCACGAGTTAGCACAATTAGATAGGCAACGGAAAGCTGAAATGCATTTTATTAACGGGGTTCTCGGGTAAAAATGTCACCAGTGTTGTCTGTGGTCTGGGTTGATGTCCGGGGACAACTGAAAAAATAGTATATCGTGCAAGGGGCTTGTCTGTTTGCGTGAAGGAGGTCGTAAATACACTTGTGTATATACAACCATCTTGGTTGGCGTACATGATGGAAGGTCCCAACCGTTTCATTTTCTGCAACCAATTCGCTATAGTGCATTTTCGTGAAACGAAAGTTTTTTTTTATCTACACCACTGCGGTAAACAAGGCAAGATAAAATTTGGTAGAATAGTGAGAATGAGCTCAAATATAACAATATGTGTACAAATGAATATAGAAATACGAATGAATGAAAGTTAATGTAAAAATTAGAATCGCGATATGACAATAGCTCAGTCATGTAAAGAGATTGGGTTTGGATAGTAAGTGGGAAAAGTCTCGATATTGGAAATAGAGGGTAGATGAAGCGTGGATAGCCTGATAGTGGAAGGTAATGATGAATAAATGAAAGTAGACTTGCCAAAAAGAAAAGATTTTTAAGATGTCGAAGGAAACAATTTCTTTAATATGAAGTAATTCTTTCCCGGCTAATTAATGGTGTAAAATCTTCTCGGGATTTCCACCGGGATAATTCGTTGTATGACACCAACATTTCAGTGAACGACTCGTCCATCCTCGTCAAGTTTCTTTCATCCTGGACGATGGACGTCTCGTTCATTGAAACATTGTTAATATTCAACGGATTAAACTGGTGGAAATACCTAGAAGACTTAACGCAATTATTGTTCCGAAGGAAAAAAACGTTTCTCATCTCTCTCGGAGGACAAGATCTGCTTGAGGGATGACAGTGGTGAATACTTTACCTTCAATTAAGCGCGTTTGTTAATTTTCAAAATGCACAATCTTTTTTAGGGTAATTACTTCAAAAGCATTGGAAAAATTAAATTCAAATGAAATGTGAAGCCTGAATCGCACGTTCATTTTTTTCGTCGCGAAAAGTGATCATTCGAGCGATCTGTTTTCGCGACTGGAAAAGTGATCGCTCGAGTGATCATTTGTCTGCATCACACGGTTCCTATCGCTGTCGCTTTACGCATCATTTCCGATATCACACCTCGTTGTCAGAAGACCCTCATCACCAAAATATATAGCGTGTTTATGTTTACCTATATCGTTCCCACGATTGTCAAACGTTGCGCTGCAATCGCTCCGTACGAGCATGCGTTCTGATTGGCTGATATGGGGTCAGTGGCGGATACATATGGGAGGTGCAGGGGGCGCCCCCCCCCCAAGCGGGGCCGTCCGCATTACTGAACCACAATTTTAACTTTTTTACATCATAAGATGACACTGCCTTGAATATGCGTATTATCAGTTTAAGTAAAGCTTTCTGAAACTTTGCATGTGACTTAAATATTTGTCATAACGACAAAAGTAAAGTTTCATTACGAATAAAAAGTTAGCTCAAGATATCTCTTGCGGCCCCCCTTGATTTTTTTCTGTATCCGCTACTGTATGGGGTTTCAGTGACGGTTTCAGCGACAGAAAAAGGGACCAGACGAGTGATGAAAAAAGTGATGGGAATATTCATCATTGCCAAAAAGCAATTGCCGGCGACGATCATTTGCGAGTGATCGCTGGAGTGATCACTCCAAAATGACGAAAAAATGATCGTGTGATTCAGGCTGAAGCTACCTTTCATTTCGAGGATTTTGTTAGGGATTTCCAAAGACCTCACGCAGTATTTGAACCTTGAACCCTCTGATCAGCTGCCTAACGCTCCACCCACTGGGCCACCAGCTCCCCTACTTAAAATAGGCTTCATAGGCATACTTGGCGTTCTGGCAGCAGGAAGATTTTTCGGATGTTCTACCTGGTACTTTTTATGCAGGGCACCGACGCTTCGAATGCTAGGTCAAGGTAAAATCATTCTACCCTGAAGACATTTGTAATCTGAGCTTTCAAAACGCCTGTGCCCTTCATGCTCTACACCCTGTGAAATTTGAAATCCTCAATAAATAGCAGGTTTCGGCGCGGCGATTGCTAGAATCAGAAGTGTCTCGAAAAACGCGCCTCCTCCTTCTTTTCTTTAGAGGTGGGGGAAGATCCGTGTTCATCCGTGGAGCTGGGAACTATTTTTTATTTATCTAGCTTCAGTACCATTGAGTTCTCTGGAGATCGAAGGAGATAGATTTTGATAGATTTTTCAGCATATAAATGTAACCGTATACAACCGTAAATACGTTTCTGTTAGTACATTGCAAGTACCTGTCTACAAAATTCTGTCCATGTCTTGGGTTGCCCACTGTAAATGATACATCGACACCGAAAATCGCAATATCGGCATGAGACGATTGGTGAGAGATGGCCTGAAAAATGTATTCACCATTTTGCAGTTGTGTATTGCTATCGGTGATGTCAGGAATGAAAGTGGATGGAATGTTCTGTATAATTTTCGCCCTAGGACTCGAATTTTGAGAAGTTAGGGAAATGAAGTTATGAATTACATCTACCCTCGATATCCCCTTATTAGTCACTCAATTTTATAGGCCTCGTAAATGGCTGTGTAACCGTATGATATAATATTTGATTTTATCTGACTTTGGGAAAACACCGGCACCTTTTAATGCTCCGTATGCTCACGCTATTTCTAACCGGTTCTTCTATCTTTTTCTCCACTTCAGCCCTAAAAACCTAATAAGCGGGAGATGGAAACCGTAGGGCGTGATGAAGTCCCCCACTCATTACTCTGAAACTCCAACTTTATGGTGTAATGCTCCAGCCTTAAAAATGACTGCCGTGCGTCATCATAAGTGAATTTTTAGACAGTGATATTTTTAAATCGGTGAGACATACTATCAAAGCTGTTTCAATTAACTTACAGAAGCTCCCTTCTTGAGGCCATGGCCAAAATATTAGCCAAAATATTAATAAAATGGTTTTGGGGAGCCAGACTGTTTGATTTTGCGATTAGATATATAATAGTGTTAATTAGCGTTATTACTCCTTACATGGACGCCTTTGGCAATAAAAACAGGGAGGAAAATCAATCGGTAGAATGTCTGCTAACCTAATTTACGCCAATATTTGTATGTAATATACTGAAATGCAGGAATTCTGAAGTTGACGAGATTATAATCTCAGGAAAGGAAGCTAACCAGACCTGAATTTTTAATTGACCCTAGTGGCGAGTATCGAGGTCAGCGAGTAGAGCCCTGTCAGTGAATCACTGCACTTGGCGATGGAATCCGATTGAAAACCTGCTCAGTGCTCATTCATGGTGGCATCCTGTTTCCATATTCCCTGACACTACTCATAAATGAATTTTAAATGCTAAGAATTGCCATTACAATGTTCCTTGAATAAGTTACTTGATGCGCAGGACTAATGCAGAATTTTGCAGGTGCATCCAGCATTTACACAGTCTGAAGGGCTCCAGTTATCTGTTTTTTTGGGGGGGGGGGGGGGCGCAATGGTGCATGAAGAAAAACAATCTCTATCTCCGCCGTGACGAAACACGTGTGTTTAACTGTAAATTCCTGTGTTTATGTTACTTTAGGTGGCCATAAGGCTACTGATTTTTTTCTTATAAGTAATTCCATGAAGCGAGAATGCATTACGCCGTTGCTGATTTTTCTCCCTTCAATCTCTGCGCCGAAGGTGCGTTTCCATTTGTTGTACCAGTGAGAGACTCACTCCAACCATCCAGTTTACAAAAGACACGATTTAAATAGCTAATCTAAAGTATCTCTGCATTTAAGACGCGGTACTAAAAAGTGTTATCGAATGAATTTCATAGATGAATTTTCATTGTTGAACTGGTGAGTCTCTGATGATGAGTATTAACTTTCATATATTGCAAAACTTTATGGATGAAGTATATATTCAAAAGACTTCTATATAAACATTATTACTTTGAGACTAAGTTTCCACTTTACGTAGGAATTAAGAAGTTAAGAAATATACTATCAATCGGTTGATAATACAAGTGACCTATACTAACATTGCGTTTCGAATAAAAATGTTAATCTCCCAAAATTGTTTATAAGTTGAGGTGTATAATCGTCTCTCCGCCATGTTTCACCTGTTCTACTTGTTCTCCTACATGATGCCCTGCAAGCCATCCCTAGGGTGTGTGGCAGGTGGTGCTCGAGTCGCTCATCGAAGCTTTGGAAGATATGGAAAATCTTAACCGGTGTGAAACCAGTTAAATGTTTACTGCTAATCTACATGTATATAATCTACATCTGCATCAAATTTATCTGCCATTCCTCGCCAATTCTAATATTTTTCCGAGATGTAGCTTCCAATGAAGTTTCCAATGATGGCCGGCATGTTGACTGGTAGGGGGCTACAAGCCGTGTAGTCAGTTTTGAAAATTCTGCATGAGATAGTGGTTGGTAGATCTACGGTAAAAAAAGTGACGCATCGTCGGTCACTCATGGCTGCGTGTTGATGGCTCTGCGGTCGTGACTTGCGGCGTGCTTTGTGGAACCGCGCCGCCTCTAGACGTCTCGCCGGTCCGCGTTTTATTCTTCTTAGTCGCGTTAGAAAGAGTCGATGAATTGTCCCCTTTTTCCTCTCTCTCTTTCTCGCATAGGAAAGAGACGGTGAGGAATCCAATTGTCGGTTTGCCAGGACCTCAACCTTCCGCTCGGCCGATCAACAACGAATATAGCGAGAGATGAGAGAGTGACGCGTGATTCTCGTGAAGGGGGACACGCGACCAACGCTTCTGTGCCGCGGAAAACAAAAGAGGGCCTCTGTGCGAGTGAGGGCGGTTACGTGGTCAGACGATGATGACTTGTTGCTGGCTGGGACCTAAATACGCCGGTACGAGAAAGTTTTTTTTTGGCTTTTGTTTCCAGGACAGCTGGAGGGATAAATAGGCGAGAAATGATGTACGTGCGCCGCCAGAAATTTATTTCCAAATTCAAAATCTTCGATTGTGTGCGTTAACGGATATGCCGCTTTTTGCGATTTACCATCGAATCAGTTGGTGCCATTATCATATCATTACCATGATTATCATTATCTGGATGTCACACACGTTATATTTTTAAATGAGGAGCGAGTTCATGACATGCTTTACTGCTATATGTTTCAAATTGCATGAGCAGCACAACTAATGAGGCATGTGGCGCCAGTGGTTAAGACCAAACTCCTGATTACACTTCATGAGAAAGTTTTGGTGCTAGGACGAATATTTTATTTTGCCATCTACTGTATTCATGATCGAAGGTCCAAACATTGTGAAAGTTCATTCAAATCAGCTCTCCCTTGAGGGTTTCCACGTTTGAAAAATACTGTCGATTTATTTTCGACAGAATCGGGTCGTAGCCATTAAAAATATGCACATCCATTGATACGAAAGTTTTGATAAAACTAAGTATGTGCGAAGTAACTTTGTGCTCCCGCGTTGAAAAGCTTAGTCGTAAGAAGCATTTTTGGAAAGCCTTGTAAATATTCCAGAGTGATTGAACCCCTTTCATCCCGACCAGGCTAACTGCTAGCAGTCTATCATAGCTAATTTGGCGGAAATATCCATTTTCTAAGGCCATGACTCTGATCTGATCATCTGAGTTATATTTTATTAAATTTATGGGAAAGCGAAGTTTTTACGCGAAATACATTGGCAGAATAGATCACTTGTAATGCTGCAATGCAGAAAAATGATGCAATTTATTGACTAGTGCATGCTCTTTAATTTATTGAAATAATATTCTTAATGGTGGGTAGAATTGAATATTCGGCCTCTAATAAATTTATCGAAATTCCTACTAATAATCTGAACATCGAATTACGTTCTTCTAATAATTTATTCAATTTTATTATAGTTACTACTCGTATT
The DNA here is from genome assembly GCF_921293095.1 of Ischnura elegans. Lineage (NCBI taxonomy): Eukaryota > Metazoa > Arthropoda > Insecta > Odonata > Coenagrionidae > Ischnura > Ischnura elegans. The sequence goes on from NC_060251.1 coordinate 65,381,589, forward strand.
GTGGCGTGGAAAATCTGAAATATTATATTTTTACCCTAAATTATGGTTATTTATACGCCGTATTGCTACGCAAGGATACCGAGGGCAGTTTCCTCTTGCGCCCAAATACCTGAGGGGCAAACATATCTCAAAACGGATGAGATTGCGCAGTCGTAATGTTGACACTCGCTCAAAGCTCTCGTTCATTTAAGCTCAAAGATTAATTGTTTCAGACAATTATGATCGCACATTTTTGACCCACCTTAATTATTTATTGTCCATAAAAAATCCAGAGTATTAAGCAAAATGTCGAAGAGGCTGGATACCGAAGGATTACCATTTTCATGATAACTGCATTGTGCACGTAAAAAAACCTCAGTGACTAAGGAGTTGCGACCCCATGTTCATAGACAAAAAATGCTTAAAACTGTCTCCCCTTCCACCTCCTGAAATATTACTGATTCCTCCTGAAACACCCTGTACTAGTTTTTGATGATGTCATAACGGATGTTGATGGAATTGGCAGCCGTGTTTTTAAATTTTATGAGCAAAATTCCGTATCTCTCATTGCCCTCCTTACATAATGTGAATGTTTAGCTGCTATAATAGTTTATTTTTTTATTTTAGCTGAGGCTTTGCCAGGGATGCAGAATCGATAGCAGTACTCTTAACGTCGCCTAGAGGACGGCGCCATCGCTTCGGGCGTCCTCAAGGAACTTCGCTAACCCTGGTGCCCCGGTGGGGTATAGCTGATGGGCGTCAATACCAGGAGAGCCCCTCCCCTTCTAGGGGCTGCAAGACTCATGAAGACACATCGGCGCTTCAAAAGCGGACGTCGCCTTGCGTGCATCCACCAAAGCACCCACACCTAATTGTGAGTTTTAATCCTTTATTCCTTATGATTGAAAGTTGATTCATCGGATAAAGCGTCTCTTCTGCAACCATATTAAAAAATAATTCATTATCTTCGTCAACCCCGATTTAATGAAAACACCTACTAGTATTTCTTTCTAATGATGTTACGATTTAAGTATGTGGTGTGACCCCAAAATGCCTCAGCACTTTTATATTCCATGAAAACAATGGCTCTGCTTCTTATTTATTACTTGAGAGATAGAGTACGTACAGAAAATTTTTAATTAATTAAATAAAAGTTAATTAAAAGTCATCGGGGTTAATTGACTCCGCATGTGATCCTGGTAACTGGTATATGTAGTTGACGTTAGATTGCGCCTTGCACTTAAATGCTCTATTATTGAGGCATTAAGAATGAACTTTCGCGTCCTTGTTATCCATTCTTATGAATACTACTAGCCTCTGTTCTTAAGATCATCATGAACCCTGCTCACTGCTAGATGAAAACGAAGAAGTTGATAGTATTGAGACATTAAGGACTGAGGATGTTACAGTGAGATGCGGAATGCTTTTGCTGGTAGGTTGTTAGCTTCGAGATGTATCTTAAATTAGCTGGAAAATTAGAATAAGTCAGAAATTGGAACCAATCAACCAAAAGAAATCGTTAGCGTTGTTGGCCCTATTTGTATGATGAATTGGCTGTAATTCTGCTTCAAAACTTTTCCAATCGACTCGAGTTTAGTAAGGTGATATATTTTATTGAGATGCGGAAAAAAAGAGAGATTGGGATCGAAAGTAACATCCAGGTCATTAATTGCGGAAGCAATCTTTAAGAATAGTAGAATTATTAGGAGTGACGGTGCATTTTAAAGAAAAAGGTATATAATTGATTTAAGAGTATTTATTTTAAGTTGCCACTTCAGGCATCAGGCCTCGAGGGAATAAAGGGTAGACTGCAATGGCCGAAAGTCAGGAGTATTCTTACCTCTTTTGAACATTTTGTAGTCGTCGAAAAATAGCAGAGTTCCACATGAGTTGGAAACCGCACAGTTGATTATAATAATAACAATAATAATGGTTTATTGGTCCAGCGATTAAGTAAATGATATATACATGATATAACGTTCTGAGATCAGCAACTTTTTAGTAAATTTTATGGAGTAAAATTTCCTTGATTTTGGACTTAAATATAGAATTGGACCTTTCAATTCATTGGCTAACGCATTGTACAGTTTATGACCCATTGAGTTAGGACCACACAATTCAGTTGTAGTGCGTAAATATGGTACATGTAGGTCGTTGGAGCTTCTATTAAAATGGTTGTGTACAGCACTGTTTTTATTAAATTGGTTGTTTATTATGTCAGGGAAAAGAGAAGAGGTCCGAGGACGCTGCTTTGGGGGACGCTTGAAAGGATGGCGATGCTTTGAGAAGAGGCTCTATCAAGAACAATGCGTTGAGTACGGTACATTCGAAAGAATAGAAAGGAAAACACCATGGATATTATACCGATTAGTTATTTCGTGAATTCGGAGCGTGTGATTTACGAATTCGAAGGCTGTCGCAAAGTCTATCTAGAAAACATCAAGTTGAGATGAGGCTTCGAGTGATATATTGGTGTTGAACCGAGATGTTCTCAGGTAGCCCAAAAGACCCCCTAAACCCAATGTTAGATTGGGTGAGAATCGGCTTGACCCCTTTTCCCCCCTAAACGCCTCACGTAATTAATGGATGCCCACTTAGAAACCATGTCATCTGTAATTGATTTAATACTATCACTACAGTTGCGATGTAGTCGATTCCGTGGAACTCTGCGAAGGCGAGAAAATGAGGCATACGCGTGGGGATTGAGAAAAGACTCCCGAAGCTTCCAAGCTGCTCGCTTATTATGAAGTACCTGGGACATTTCAGCCGTGAGCCACATGAGTGTGAATTCCTTTCGATTCAGAGCATCCGGAGCAAGTCAGTCAACCATCACAAATTCCTCAGGAAGTTCCCCATCCTGCACCTTGGATCATTGCATTTTGTGCTAAAAAGGTTCAGCATCAGTAAGAAAGATGCTCTTTTACTTTCTTCATTGAATTCCTTGCACTCATCTTTCCCGTTCAAATAGGACGCGTGATATAACGGATTTTGACAGTAAAAAACTAAGAACAGCAATGGCTACTTTAATATTAACTTATGCCATAGATATCAGATTATCACACACATAAAGTTAAAAATTACATCACCAGCCACCCAATAGTCTCTTCGAAAATATTAGTTTCACTTCCTGCATTTAATATTTGTTATTTTACCTCTGGAGTTAGGGAAAAATATATCTTCCAATTCATAGTTAGTGAATCTAACACCTACAAAATAAGACGTACGTTAATTAGATTTGTTACATTTGTGGAAGCGATAAATGCATGGCTACAAATTCTTTGTTCAAGATAAATAGTGTGTTGAATTTGATTATTTTTAGGCCTGAATGCCTCTTTTACCAAATATTCTTGAGCAGGTAACTAAACTCTAGAGCAAATTACTCCACATGCCCTGCATTTTTTAGTAAATGCGTTCCGCAGTGAAACAGGTGCACGTATTGGTTTATGGTTTACGAAAGATGCTAATATATCATCGCTACGTAATCAACATTACGGAATCAATAAACAAAATATATTGCTAGAAAGGAAGTGGCACTTAGCCCTTGAGGTTACAGTAGTATTGTCGTCAGTTTTAATGGAAGAGAATATTTATAGATAACAAGCTTGATACACTCTAGGGAAAGCAGGGTAATCAGAGAGTAGTCTGGCGATTTGAATGAGTCAGAAAAATTAGGCTAAGTTGGGCTATCACTTCCATGACGTCAGTGAAAAGTTTTGTCACGACTCGGGAATCAAATTAACCGCCGCACTTTTTGCTAGCTGAGGGTCTTCCTTTTGTGACTTTTTTTGCTGGAATCAAGTTTAAAAGTTTCTGTTTTATCGTATGCTCCTCGTTAAGAAATAAATTTTAAATTTATTTGGATATGTTGAAAATATTTTTTAAATTTTACTGTCTCTTACTCGTAAAAAATTTAACGTTATTCTCGATAGGAGAGCGTGAAAAAGCCAGGGGAAATAAAGATATATTATCAAGGCAAAGCTTGGGATTGGAGTTCGAGAATCTTGCACCCTGGATAATAATGGGTGTTTCAGGGGTAATCTTCAATAATTCAGGATATGGTAGTGGAGACAATTTTAAGCATTTTTTGTCGTAAGAACATGGGGTCGCAACTCCTTAGATATCTATGGCAACGCAAACATTTATTTGGATGCATTTTGCAGTTGTCATGAAAATGGCTTTTCTTGGATATCCAGCCTTTTCGACTATTTATTTGATATTATAGATTTTTAGTGATCGAAAATAATTGAGACTGGACGAAAATGTGCGTTTAAAAGTGTCTGAAACAATTTTTGAGCTTAATTAAACTGGAGCTTTGAACGAGTATCATCAATACGATTGCGCAATCTCACCCATTTTGAGATTAATTCCTCCTGAAACTCCCCGTATCACCTTTTATTATGCCCCAGGCTTCTTCTTTCCTTTTGCGATGGGCAGAAACAATAATAATCGGCTCGGTGACCATCTGATAGAGATGGTCAACCAATGGGCGCATGATAACACTCCCTTATGCATGGCGAAACTGTGTCAAATTCCTCGCGCGCTCCTCTTCCTTCCCCGCCCCTCCCTCCCTTCTGCATTCCTAATCCCAGATTCTTCGAATGATGATGATGATGATGATAGGGCCTCTGCAGCTGCCGTCGGCCGCGCTACAGTCACTCTCGCTACCGGACAGCCTCTGGTCGGTGCAGCGCCGGATGGGGTTACGTACCCCCTTCGCCGCCGGCTACGACCGGATTCTCTCCGCAGGAAGCACGCGCTCTTTGCCTTCCGTATCTGATTGATTCGAAGCCGGACTAGGGGTCGTATTCGAGAGCCTGACTTAATCATGAGTATCAACTCTACCTCGGTGGATCAGATCTCAAACACAAGTTGAGTTGAAGTTCCTAAAATACGAACTGAAACAAGTTGAGTTTCAGTTCGTATCTTAGGAACTTCAACTCAACTCACTCGAGCTGGTTTGACTGTGGTAAAATTTACAAAACAATACATCTACCTAAACTATTTTCATTCATAAGTCTCCTGCTCATGAAAAACTGTTATTACTGGTGTACAGTATCACCAAGGAAGTTGTACTTATACTGGAGGGAGCACCACCGGTTTCGAGCGTTGAGCGCAGTGTGGCAGGAATGGGAGTGCTTGGGTAGGATAGCCACGCCTACTTACCAAAACAGTAATAATCCCATAAGAGTCAATACTAACTATTTGGTGAAATATTCGGTCATGATTGTTCTTACGTTAAAATAAACTATCGCAATCGAATACAGTTAACCTTTTTTCTATTATTATGGGTAGGCTTCGTGAAAATATGCCTCGAATATCTTTTCCCAAGGAAACATTATTGTCAATCACCACGGTTCCGCTGTGCAACTAGCTTATCCGAAAATAACATTTTACAAGTGTAACATATCTATTACCATGCACTGCTACTGGTTATGAATAAGATTACACCCAATGGAGATCTCAAGATAGTGGTTCGGTCGCAATAATAGTATGAAAGTGTGTTCACGAGGATATATTATCACCATGATATGTCTATATGGAGAGTTTAATATACACAGTAGTCTGGCGAACGATCGGAAAACTCCGACAACAGTCAAGAAGTAACTGTGGCATTTTCATTTTATAAATCAGAGGCGATATAAGGAATAGAATACTTGATTATAAACTGTTTGAGACCAAGTCCGAAAATAGGGTAGTTTCCTTCATCAAAGAAAACGAAAGTCATTGATTGCGATTCGTTACCCACCATTACTGTATTTATAATATACAAATTATTTCGTTTTAGAAATACCGGTTTAGACGAATGGCAATGGTCCATTTTTATCCTCATTTGAAAAGGGCCAGATTGGCGCCCATGAGATGCCACTCCACGTGAAGTCACACGGACCTAGTTTCTATACGAGTAGATAGGAGTTTTACATCGTCTGAGATTACCAATGCACGCATGAGGCACAGAGCTCCGGGAAACATCTCTTAATAATCACTTATTAAAACTGGCTAAGGTCGGAAAGTTTTCTTCATTTGATAAGGTATTAATAATCCTTATTTAAGCCAAGCGCTACCAGCCAGCAGGGTACTCAGCTACCCGCTAGCAGCCTGCGTCGTATCAGCGCTCAACTCGCCTCATGGTCACCTCACAGGGCGGCAGCGGGAACCAGAAATACGTCACACGGAGAGATTTCCCGACATTCATACTTACGCGTCGCGTTTTCGCGCGCTAGAAAATTTTCACTTTTCATTTAATCGCGAAAAATAGATATCGTCATTTAAAAATCTAAAAGCGTGAAATACGTACTCCAGAAGTAATAATCTTTCGATTTAGGCAATAGAAAAATAATAGGAAACCACCCTATTGTCAAACCAAGATAGCGGAATTCTGACCACGCTTAAAACTCGAATACAGCGCCTCCAGATATTCACAACCTCCTTGTATGAATCACACTTGGAGTATTTTTACGTGAGACATTTCATCTTGAGAACGAGATGCAATGGCGGTGGGCATATTGGAACTTGGCGACTCGAAATATTGAAAGAAACAATTGCAGTAGGGAAAAATTCCACTCCGTCACGCTTAGTTCTTTTGATTTCATCGGTGACTCAATTTGAGTTGGGACTTGAGAGTGAAGTCGTAATACCAACGAAGCAACCGAATCGAGTTTGAATCAGGATCAAGACTTGAGTAACATTCTGGAATACGACACTAATGTGCGCCGAAGGTAAAATTTCGATGGCGCTGTACAGGGGTTTTTATTGCGGCACGCCCCGGCGCACAGTGGGCTGTAATCGAAAAAGCTGGTCATAACCTCAAAAATGATTATTTTGTATGCGGAAGCTGAAACTTTGCATATTTTTTGTCGATTTTGTGGCGCATGTGATAACAATTATTATTTTTAATTGGTTATTTTTTGAAATTCACCATATTAATGTCAAAGCTGCACCTTTTGTAGCCTTGGAATAAAGCCAAAAATACAGTGTTCAGTTACTCGGAAACGGTTCTTCGTCATTAATAATCGCCATGGAGACCGCGGAGTCCACGCCGTTGGTCTTTAACGTTGGTTGAATTGGTGTTTAATGATAAAAAAATGAGTTTCAAGTATTTATCAGTGCAAAACTAATATTGAGTACCTAACGAGTATGCATGCAAATATGTATATTCTGGGAGATTCATGATACATGAAACTATAAAAAATTAAGATGTGCGTAGGAAGGTTAATTTGTCCACAATCAAACATTTATTTAAGTTGCCAATTTATTCCTACTCGGTGAATTTCATGAATTGAAGATACATGTGGAGGTTAGTGACTAAACCGAGAGAAATGTAGAGAGGGAAGGAAGTTAAAAGCTGAAGCGTGGTTGATGACTAATAATTACAAGGATTAGTACAACTCTCTAGATTGCGAGCTGTAGGATCATAAGGCTTTTAATCTTGCGAAAGAAATTTGTTCAAGTATAAATTTGGATGGAGGGATATTACTCATATTTAAAATCAGGAATAGCGCTGTCGATAAAATTTTGAGAATTATTGTAAGGAGGTTCTTTATCGCAAATGATGTTAGCTTGCACCACATGCTGACTTTATATTCATACAAATTAGTCTCATGTGGTACACTGATGGACGAGCATGAACTCAATTATCTCAAAAGTGGGCAAAAAGCATTTACTTTGAGTGTTTATGTGTAATTACCTCTCCATCGGAGACTTTTCTCCATGTCGTCCTGCCGGGGCTTGTTTCTGTCAACCACGCTGACCGAGTGCTGTATTCCAGAAAATGACTGCCGCCCAGTAGGTCTCATTTTCACCCACCCTGACCTTAAAAAAATGGAATAACGTCTCCTGGAAATACTTAACATACCTTTGATGAACGTTTTCAGCCTCTTTTCTTAGAATAAAGCTTCATTCCTGGTAAGCGACATATTGTCAGTAGGGTTGCCACGATCCATAATTCAGTTCCGAGGAAGTATACCGTGAAGTATACCAGACCACTCCGTGAATGATCAGTATCTGTGGAAATTTTACTTTATTATGTTAGCAATAAAAATATATTTGTAACTCGTATAACCCATTTATCGAAATCCGAATACTGGTTGAGATTTCTGTGATATTTCTCCCCTTACTGCCGATTATGAAAGTTATAAACATCATCAATTTATTCATAGATAATACGCTGTCTATGCTTGGCCAGGACTTAATCTATCTTTATAATAGTAGGAAAGGAATACATTCGCGAGAGGAGTAGAATCCCAAATGGAAAGGATGCTTCCGAAACTGGTATTTTTTGTCGTCCACTGACCTTGTTCACCATTCCCATAGAATCGTTAACTGATCGATAGTCCTGCGTCGTCCTAGTTAAGTTTCTTAAGTCTTTGATGTGGCCCCAAATTTTGGAAGTCTATTTAAAAATAAACCTCAATCCGAAGTTTATTTTTGGCTGGTTGCTGATGACATTTTTTAACCTTTCTGGCATATTAATGTCGATATTGTTTAATCACGTACCTAGCATTAAATTGAGAAATAATTCTAAATAAACTAAAATAGAAATCTTTAATTGACCTTCGAAGAAAAAAATCAGGGTTCGATGCTTCTAAAATCGAATATCATGGACTATCAGCTAATTATCGAAGCCCGAAGTGGACATTTTTTTCAGTCATATTTAGCTCAACAGGGTGGAATATTTGGAAAATTCGTCTTTTTTCATTTTTTGCATTTTTTATAAATTAAGTAGTAACACCTAGATATGTTATACGAGATTTTCTTGTACGAGATCATCTTATTTATGCTGTCTTCAGCTTATATAATCACGTGTTTTTAGTTCCAAATTAGTCTCTCGGATCTATAATTATGAGGAACAGAAATATCAGTAATTGGAACCATTTTTCGTTCATTTAGCCACGATGTTCATAAGTAAACATAATTGATGTTAAATAGCGCATAAAATTAAGATTATTTTCATATATATCGATTGTTATCTATAAATTTAGTTTGCTGTCTTCATTTTCGCCGCCAATCGATAAATGAATAATTAGGTTTTTAAAGTTTTCTCAGTGCGCCAGGAGTATGAGGGTGTGCTCTCTGCCTGATAGCCGTTCTTTCAGCGGTGATTGTTTTATGAATGTAGCACATGTCAGGTTTGCTTATGGTTAAAATTAATTACAGTGGTCAGAATTAATTTAATGAATCGCAACCGTTTGCTTATTGCTAAAATTAAGTACTGTGGTCTGAATTAGTTGAATGAATCATGTCTGGGGCCACGCGCTGATATTCCGGCACATACACGCATATAATTCGTATGCCTGTAAAGATCAAACTCACGGGTTTTCCTTATTAAAATTGAATCTCCTAACCTTAGGCTGATTTTGCTTCCCTTCCTTTCCCCTGCTATTATTATCGATCAATCATCTTTGGCTATTGCTAAGCACCATTTGCTGGGGTACGCAGGAGAGATAGATTCAAACCTGAAGGGTCGAAAACGCCTGAGTTTGATGATTATTCTTGAAGAGAGTTGACAGTTGCGATTTCCTTTTATCACCGAGGATTTGCTCTGCATTACTTTTCTTCCGTTTGTATACATTTGCACGAATTCTCATTACAATCCTTCATGGATATAATATTGAAGGATTATAATCTAGCTCATAAGATCAAGAAGTATTTAACCTCACGTACATTCAAGGTTTGTTCAAGGCTCTTTGTTTTAACTGTCATAATTTCATTAGTTTCCTTACAAACAGCCTAACTTGTTTCTTAACCTTAATTGGATCGATTTCCGTGTATAAATTCCTGGTGGAATCGATACAACCTTTTGCCACGGCACAGTTGCTTTGTAGTACGGCCAAACAAATGTTTGGAGTTGCTAATGGCAACACTCTCAGGGGCGAATATAAGGTAGGAGGTCTCCCCCGCTTAATAATGAAAAAATCGCTTTCGATTAACATCGACTATTGAGATTTAAGAGTAAAAAATCGAGGAAATCGAGGTCGAGCCATGATCTTCGAGTTTCGATCCAAACTCGATTTTTCAACGCCGATCGTGACCATTTAGTTTTATCTCAGCAGCCTCTCTACCAGCCAATAATAACGTCTTCCGTCCCATGTGAAAGACTTATCTCTGAGGTTGATTAGTCAGTCAGCCGGGAGGCTGCAGGCTCGAGTGGATGCGTTTGACGAGTGTTGTGAGCAGTATTGGATGAGGATTAATCACAAGAAGACCAAGGTAATTTGATTTTCTAGAGCATCTAGAGTGAGGAATTTGAGACTTAAGATAAAAGGAGGTGGGGAAAAACTTGAGCAGGTGGAGCAATTAAACTATAGTCAGCTTTATAGAGGAAAATGGATACAGCAGTAAGGACATCAGGAAGAACGTTGCGTTTGCAAAGGAGGCGTTAATGAGTCGTTATGTAAGAGTTTATAGAAAAGGTTAGTGAGGAGTCTGATCTGGAGTGTAGGGCTTTACGGTGCAGAAACGTGGACTCTTAGGAAGGAGGACGAGAGAAGGCTGGAGGCGTTCGAAATGTGGGCGTGGGGAAGATTGGTGAAGTTGAAGTGAACGGAGAGGAGTAGGAACGACGAAGTGTTGGACATGGTGAATAAGGAGAAGGAGCTTTTAGATTAGATACAGAGGAGACAGAGGGTATGGATGGAGCGAGTACTGAGCGGGGTGGGGGTGTTGAAAACGGTGTTAGAGGGTAGAACGTCGGACAAACGCGGGAGAGGATGGAAGAGAATAGGATTTTTAGATAGAATGAAAGAGGGCAGGCCTTATTGTGAATGAAGAGGGAAGTACATGAGGCAAGAGGAGGCTGACAGAATACTTTGTAAGTACTCCATGGTAACTTAGATCTTAATCGGTAGAATACTTTAATAATAACCCCAAATGGGATTTATATCTGGCTGTCGTGGCGAAGTCAAGCAAGGTGTGCCGAAAGTGGAACGCCTGAACTTGGCGCCGCCTGTGAAATGTTGCAGCGGCTTGGAAGAGTCTCGGCTCGGATGCAGCCTCTGGAGGAGGATGTGTGGCAGGCGATGTAACGGGAGGGAGGGATGCGTTGAAAGCGGTACCACACACAACGAACGGTTCATGCTCTCCATTGAGGGAGAATCGAATGGGAGGACATGTGTCTCTCTTTCATCCTCGAGTAGTGAAGACAAGCAGTGAAAGCACTTTCCCATATCTCTATCTCAATCGGTACTGTTCCACCGTTTGGTCCGTCTGTATGCGTTCGGATGCATGGGACGTTTAGGGGAATAGGGGGAGTGACGGCAAATGTATCGCAACGGTAAACCGCAAGGTGAGTGTGATGGAGTGCGACGGATGAAACGATTCGTACGAATGTGATGCGAAGGACGCATGTTTGTTCTTGGCATCAGTATTTAGAGGAGGCGACTGTGAGCTGAGGTCATTTGCGCCGTGAGGGTAAGGGAAATAGGCGGAGAGAATCCTGGCGCAGGCATTTGTCTGCTCTTAATGAATGCTTTGTGGACCTTGGATTAACATCCCTAGCCATGAATGAATTGTTGATCTCTTAAAGGGATGCATTACTTCCTTTCCACCAGTATTTTTTCGTTAGGCAATTGTGGTTTAATTCTTGAAATTTACTTCGCGCATAGAGGAAGCAGTATTTAAAATATGCTCGTGTCTGAAATGACTTACTTTTGCCTACGTTTTTTTTCTCTGAAATTCACCAAAACTGGCATAACTGAGCGTTTATTTAAAAAAATATCTCATTATCCGTATTTAATGAGCACAAATTCCTTTATAAATATTCTCAGGTTTCATTTCTCTCCAATATGCTCTTTTTCAAGTAATAAAAGGTCCATAATTTCGACATATAACGGAAATTTAATCTGAGGATATGTATATTTTTAACTATTAGAAAGTTATTACTAGCTTGGTTCTTGAAATTTACCTCGAATTTATAAAAAGCCGAATTTAAAATTTGCTTGTATCTGAAATTGCAAATTTTTCCATGGTGTTCTCTGAAATTTAAAGACGTTTTAATCTATTTTTGTATTTGAGACTCGTACAAACTTTAACAAGGGTTTAGCATGCCCTTTAACGTGCCCTGAAATTTAAATTTGATATTATGCGTTTTAAACAAAAAGTACTTCGTGAAAGAAAACAAAATATCACCGATCGAGCGAGAGTGATGCATCCTCTTAAGTGCCTTCCACTCGCTATTAAAACAGTGATCGGGCTTACTCTTATAAATCTTTACCACGGCCGATGTTTGAAACCGGGACTTCTGGACGGAAGGTGAACAAGGTAGCCACCACAACAACCCAATGCTCCTCAAGTAATCTTCCGCTGCATTTCATGAAGAGAGCTATGAACAACCTAACTGGTATAGTTGAGCGTTTTTATAGACGCTTTTTCTCTCTAACCGTATTTAATGAGCAAAACATTTCATTATAAAGATCCTCAGGTTTCACTTCCCTCTCCAAACGATCCCAATATGCCCATTCTCAAGAATAAAAAGGTCACAAAGGGACATAAAACATAAATTAAATCTGAGGAAATGTGCAATGTGTAACGTTAACTATCAGCAAAGTTAAATAAATGCAAAGTTAATGGAAATATTCTCAAATAACTATTTTTTCATATGTATGCGGACCTGTTTCTCTTCAAATGCCTGAATCGGTTGTTGACAACCCTCAAGGTATGAAGGATTTAGTTCTTCCCCTGCGAAAAGTGGCTCTAAATGTTTCTCACGCTTCCCACCGGGTTGGGCACTCCATTTCTTCCGAATTTTCGATGAAATACTATTTCTTCACCATCATCAGGGCTCATCATCCAATCAGAACCGGCCTCAACTGGCATAGACTGTATTTAAACTCGCGACCTAAGCACCTGCCATTAACCAGCCCTGAGGACGATGAAAAAGTAGTTTTAAAGTATACCGGGACTAGCCGCGGTGATAACTTTTACGGGAGTCACCCGCAATGCACAATCGATCCAGGTCAAGGCGAATGATTTTTTCTCTGTGGATCTTTCGATGAAAAAGTATATCATCGAAACGTCGGTATTTCATCAGAGTGTGGATGATGATTACGAATGGGAAGGAGCTTCTTCGACGTGAATGAAGGACTGGTCCGAACACTGGGTAAGATTTTTGGTATTGCAAACACTTTATCCTCAATCCTCCCCTGTAGTTGTTAAAGAATCTTCAATGAGGTGTATTCCAAAGGTCATCAGCCTCTTAATGAGGCTTTTAACATTTTCTTGCGAGGTCGGAATGCTTATGCGAATACCTCTGTTATTCCGCTGCCTCGGGGACCGTTGGTTTGGAAGCGTTCCCTGCTGTATATGTTTCAAACCGTGGAAACATGACCTTGTGTAGCATGACGGAAGTCTCGTGTAGAGAAAAATACGCGAGTAATTTCCTTTTGATGCAAATAGTACGCATGGAATGGTAAAAATGAGACGCAGTGAATTCTCACGTCAACGGGTGGGAAAAAATATAGGTAAATCCTTTGAAATGAGGTGGCTGCACTGCAATTTTGAAAATTTTACCCCTTAAAGCCTCATACGAAAAAACTGTCATATTCTTTAATATTCTGCATTAACTTTTAAAATATTATTTTCGCTTAAAATAAATAACCAAAGGCTCAATTCATCGTAAACAGTCTCATCAAATTTTCATGGACACGTATCATTTAAATGGGTATTTTTTAATCCACTCTCTCGGTGTTCTTGATCTCAAAACATAATTAGCGAGGCAATGAGAGGCTATCTCCGTCATTAAGTTGGTTCAAACAAAATTGAAAGTTTATTTTCAATGCTCCAGAAACGGATGGGAGTGTGTTTGAAATTTTGGATGTGAGAAGAATGTGTATTTGTACTTAAGCTAAATTCTTCAATTTTGCTTTAAGTGTATAATAATAAAAAATATATTTACGAAGTTCATACGTATGGCTTCATATCTCACTTGTTGCGGTTAAAAAAAAGGATATTATTCTCAAACATACCTTTCAAAAAATCCAAACGAACGCTAAAACTTACTAGTTATTATATCCTCAAAAAGAGCATCAATCAGATATTATACAAGGGGCTATTACATTCATTTTTATTTGGTGCGGTTGGTCATTACGTTTCGATGAAGAACTCGCCCATCGTCATCAGGGATCTAGGAATCCAATCATTGGAGTCTTGGATCCCTGATGACGATGGGCAGGTTGTTCATCGAAACGTTGGAAGGAGATATGGAGGACCTGACCCAGTGCGAAAACCGAGAAAACTTCACTGCATTTGTTCGCCGGAAAAAACAAATGTTATACTACATTTAATTGTTTTGTTTTGTTAAATTTAGCATCTAATGGGAGGGTTTTTTTTTCAGCTGGCCTTCCACGATGGTAATATGGATACAGGATATATTCTTGTACCATAAAACCTCAGTTCATATCTCTCGATGACCTGCCATATTTCCAGAATATGGCACTCACAATAGTGAGGGCGTAGGTTTACACATAGATTGTCATTTTGATCCATGAATTTGACTAGGTTTTTCGCGTCCCCTCTCCTTTTAGCACTCACTCCATCCAAACTCTGTATCTCCTCAGTATCTCCACCTTACCCGCATCAGTTCACTTCACCTTCGTCTCTATGCTCACACCTCGACTCACTCAGTCTTTTCTCGTCCCTCCTCCTCAATTTTCCTTTTTTCCGCACCGTAAAGCGCTACACCCCAGATCAGAATCTTCACCAGCCTTTTCTTTAAATACTGTCGTACTATCCTCTCATCAGCTCTGTGCTATTCATAAAAGCGTCTTTTGTCTACGAAATTCCCTTTCTAATGTCCTTACTAATACGTTGAAAGTGCTGCCCAAATAGTTGAATGGCTCTACCTGCTCAAACGTTTGGCTACCTTCTTTTATATTGAGCGTCTTATCCCTTCTTGATTTAATAACTACACTGAAACTCTTCGTATCTTAAACTACTTAATGTGATAAATATCGACCGGTTTCAACATTTAAGTGACGTTCTCAAGAGGAAATACAATATAATAATAATAAAAAAGAGGTATTCCATCTTGAATATGAGACGTGAATGAAGAAATCAGTTGAGGTGAACCTAATAATATCGTGAAAAATCGTATAAGTTTAAATATGAATTATTAGCTATGCGTTTAAGATTTGACGAAGTAAATTCGCCAGGTATAAAAGGTATACTCTCATTCCTTTCTTGCGATTCTTCACAAAACCGCAAAAATTTTGTCTTCTGGGAAAGGAAATTATACTTATTTGTAGGGAAATTGGGCTCGCGGTGTCATATAGACATTAGCGAGAGTTCAAACTATTTATCCTAATAATAATCGTGCTTGCACTTAGAGCCTCCTCAAATGGATTAGAGGCTCGAAAATGTGCGAGTGTTCTCTGTCACAAATCAAATCAATGATATTACTGCTTCGGTCATTCAAGTCTCCGCGATCTGGCTCGCTCTCAACAGAGATTTCCGGGAACGGAAGCAGAGGTGGTCGCTACGGCTGAGCATTTCTGGTCGGCAGATTGATTTCCGCGGCCGTCGTCGCATAGATGCACATGCGCTTGACTCGCTCCGAGAGGAAATGGCACAACCCACTTTTTTTCCGCGTCGCAGCGAGTGTCGTCGCTTTGACCGATCGTCTGGTCTCCTCGCGTCAAACTGGGCAAAAGTAGGTGTCCGCTCCTTTCCGTCTTCCTCGCCTGCGAGCACAAAGGGGAGTCCCCCGATGCGATGAGCGTAGGACTCTGACCACTATTCCTCTTTTTGCTCAGTTTGATCCCCTTCTCGATACTCTACCCCAACCTCTATTTCCCTCATCGATTTGCTTTAATTGGGCGGGTTTATTAGAAGCACTACATCTACATAATACCCTGTAGGGTGTTTGGTAGGGGTAATCAATCACCATCTTGCAATAGGATTCCCACATGTACACCACGCGGAAATAAAATTGTTACGCATACCTACTAACAAATCCACATACCCACCAACTTACACATTGCAAAGGCAAAAATTGCCAAATGCTCGTGAAGGCAATCTGCCAATTAAGCTAGAAAACACAAAACATGCCGTTAGAAATACTAAGAAAAATCCCAAACATGCATTAAGCAATACATAAGTTAGTCGGCGAAACTACAAGTCAACTAATCTATTCGTAAGTTCTAACGCTGCCGTTATAGGCGCGTATGATCGGGGAATGAACGACATTCTGAATTTATCTGTACTACAGTCTATCTCTCTAATTTTATTTATATGACCTGATCTATCGTAATGTGTTGGTATTCATTCATCATTCGCTTATTCATTATCTCAGCCTTACATACGATTAAACCAGAAGCTTGAACGTGGTGGAAGGGCTTAATATTAGCATATGATAACACTTCGCGACTTCCACAATTCATTTAAAAAAGTACGACCGGTTTCAATGTTAAAATTAAAGTGTTATCAATGCTAACTTACTCACGATCCTGTCATCAGCTCTTTGCTATTCATAAACACTTCCTCTGCTAACACAATTCAACCCCTTGTGATGAACATAATACTCTGATGGTAGCCTAGTGGGTGCAGCGCTCGGTTGCTCACCTAGGGGTCCTGAATTTAATTCCCGAGTGAAGTACTCGAACATCCTCAAAAAGTTAAATTTTCGATCGGCGAGCCTATACCGTGAATATGTGAATTTGACACGCATTGGATTCAGTCCGGGGTAAACTTTAACCTCACCATTCCTAACCAACCACAGTGGTTAAATCACTGAGTGAGCGAATCAAAGTATTTTAATCTAAAATTTTAGGCATTTAACTATTTGAAATAAATATTCACTTGTTAAGAGAGGGAGGATTACTTTCGGAGAGCCCTGTTGAAACATACCTGACGATTCCCAAAATCAGGGATTTTTTCGCCGATTCCACCGCACAAAGGGGAGGCGATGAAAAGCAATCGTTGGATCGATGATGATGCTGATGGGATGGCCAATCTTTCGTGCTGATTGTGCTTATCCTCTCATTTTCTACAGATTAGTTCTTCATCTGTCTTCCGACCCATTACTCTCACTCTACCAGGCGCTGCAGTGAGCGCGTCACGCGGGTCGCATCTCGGCGGGGCGGTAACTTCTCTCGGAACGCGAGAGGAAAAAGTCACTTTTTTCGCTGCTAAGTGATCTCTTTTTTTAAATTAGAGCTTCATATCGAAAGAGGTGCTAGTAATTTTGTGAACTGACTTAGTATCTATACTAATTTTGTCTATACTAGGTGCCTACTCACGGTATATATAAAAAATATCAAGACTATATATCAAAAATAGAATTCCTTATACAAACAATTAGTTATCCCCAAAGTCCGCTGCTAATAAAAACTGACCCGCATTTCGGCACCTCAGTACGATTTTATCGGTTGTATATAAATATAGGAACTTGAACAAATGCTGATAAAACCGTCATCATATTATCCGAACTCCTCAGCCACTCATATTTATTGTTAAATTGTATACCCTGAAATATTAATGTGAAATTTTATTCTCAGGTTGGCCCCGACCAAAATCGACTAATAATTTTTTTTTAATCCAAGGATCATCAATTATAATTGCAATACTATTTGCTTGATGTTAATATTATAGGAGTTATTAAAATAGCAGGAGGCTAACTAATAGAATTTTACCTATTAACCTAAAGGACAGATTCTAAAGTTTCAGCTGAAAGTTATTGCCATATGCACGTATTTTAAGTCATCAACAAGTGTAACTAGATGAAATTTATTTTTTAATTCTCTCTTTGCCTTGTGTCTCAGGATCGTATCGAAAGAATGGGTAGTTTTAAAATCTAAAATTGGCCTCTGCATAGGGGGTAGCACCCTTACTACATCCAAGTCCATTCCTCATAAAAATAATTCCGTGGATGTTCTCCCTTCCATATCTGCACTTAAGACTTTTCTTAGAGAAATTATAAATGCCTTTTTTGATTCTTCATGTTCGAGTCCCTGTTCAGTCACGAAAATTCAAACGAAGATATTTATGAGTTAACCAATGGGAACTGACTCAGTATCGATACTGATTTTATTTATACTTGCCACTGTATAAGTATATATCTCAAAAATAGAATGTGTCGCTTTTTTAAGACTATTTTTGATGTGCGACAAATCCTCCGAGAGTTTCCTTACGCGAACTATTAGGTATCTCCCAAATCCGCAGCTATTGCATCAGAATACCGATATCCCAAATTATCCTTTTCCCTTACGCATTTTTCAAGATTCAACGAGCCGCGACTAGTGCTTTAACCAATCGAATAACCAATGCGTCATGTTGAAATGTCAACTATTCCTCGTTTTCTAATATTTCCTACCGGAAACATTATACAAAGTTTAAATATTGGTGTATGGTCATATGTGTATCGTAGAGCTCAAATATAAGTGTATGGCCAATTTAGTATAAGTAACAAAGGCGTCATACAACTCCAAGAGAAAATGGTCACGTGCTGAGGGTCAGTAATCAACGGTGCACTGGGCAGCGGACAATTTAAATAACCTTATCACTTAAAATTAGAGTTGCGTCGCAGTAAACGAGTTGTTTGGCTTGGGATCTCCCCTGACCCATACTAAAGCGAGCCCGGTGGGTTCATTTTTTCTAGCACCGCCTCTATATTCAGCCCCTCACGTAATTCATGCTGGCTTCACTTTATTGGAGAATCGGACAGCGCCATCTATTATATTCAGTGCGTATGCAGTACTATCATGCGTGCGTAGTTATATCAGTGGAGGCCGAGTGCCGTCTACAATTGCCATAGGAATTCAGGGACATGGATAGCATGATAGCCTGCGTAGTGGCCCGGAAAGCCAAAGGTCCGTGGTTCGATTTTCATGACCAGAGGAATTTTTTCTCATGGCAATTCATGTTTATAAAAAGGGCTTCTTGTGACGCGACTCGAGTGAAATTTTTGGAAGGATCATTCACATATTGATGTGCAAAGTATTGATGGCATCATTCAGCTAGCTGTGGACGCCTTGTATTCCTCCCCTGCCAACGTCTCCAATTTTCTTTTACTATTCGTCTTCTGCTGTCCCCGTTAATTCATTCCCTCCGTAACATCTGAATCCAAATATATATAAAACTCGATAATCTGTAAAATGATGCTCTAAAAAAACTTAATACTTCACAGTTTCTTTTTCAAGCTCCGCACCCATACGCTCTCATTTGTAACGACGAGATTGATGAGTATAGTTTGTTAATGATAAAATTATTTTACGAAGATAATTTTTATTATAATTAGGCTGGGAGCCGCAATTTATTCGAAAGCTAAGCTCAGTTTTTCGGAGCAATTAAGAACAGATGTCTTTCACAGTGACACTGAGAACGTCATCTTAAAACAGCTCACGGCAGTAACGAAAAAAATTGATAAATATCATGCCGAATGAATAAAAGTCTTTTTTACCCACATAATAAATGAGTTTAATAATTTCTAGGTTGAGCTAAAGCAGCCAAATATCTCACAACGCAAAACTAAATTTATAAGTAGCTTCGCGCAGGAAAGGATTTGGTGTCTTAAACCTACCGCCACACGCCTATTAAGGCGACTTATGGCGAGGTATATAAATGTAGAAGATAATTTTTTTCAATGGTACAAATAAGCGAGTGTACACAGTTTTAAACGGAAAGCCAGGAACACATATGAACAAATTCAATCGTTTTCCAGTTGACCTGGTGGAAATTCGTATTAAATTAATAATACACCAACTTTGTATATTCCGCACCATGTCGGAGTACAATATAAGAAGTTGAAATGTGCGAAATATACGAAGTTTCTGTGTTATTCCTTTAACACGTATGTCACTTACCGTGGGAGAAGTCTTCCTTTGTCTCTGGGAGAGGTGAGCCCACCACCTCGAAAGGATACCCTCCTTCCTCCTGTCGATTGCGTCGCGGGCAATCCAGAGGGTTCTGCGTTGCCCCTGAGGGTCACTACTCGGCCTCCACCGCTCCGTGTAAAGCTGAGACCGGGGGGCGTGGAGCGCTCATGAGGAATCGAGGACGGCTCCGCGGGGCCGCGATAACTTCAAGGGGCTCCCTGGAGGTTTAAGTCCTTATCGTATCCCGATCACTGTGTGTCCGGGGAGGAGATACCACACCGTCTCCTCGGGAACGCTACGGAATGGGCAAACTGCCGATGGCGACTTCCAGTCTATCTACGGCGTCGTCTTCCGCGCTCTCCGGAGGATGGTTGCGATCGCCTATGTTGTTGTTTGGTCGGGACTGCGAGTGAGATGAGTGGCGAGCGTTGCCCGTGGTGGAGGAGACTGGTGCGTGGAGATCTTCGGCCTGTTCCGGTGCTGCCTCGGAAGGGGAGGGTTAGAGGGTGGGGGGAATAGGAAGGGGCGGGTGGGGAAGTGGGATGGGGAAGCCAATGAGGGGAAGGGAGGGAAGGAGTCGCGATTGTGAGCGGGTTATCGAGTTAAACCCAACCAGAGATCACGAAATTGAACGACGAAACATATAGCTTAAAAAAATTTAAAAATTACATGGATGTCTAAAAATGTTTCATGGAATACCTCCAATGAAAGAAAATCATTCAAAATCAGCATAAATTACTGACCACGTGAAATCTCGAAGTTTTGTGGAGATTTTCACCAAAGTATTTGTTTCTCATAAGCCTTCGAAATGAATACAGCCGAGTAAAAGGGGTCCAACAACACGAAAATGAACCACATAACACATCCTTAAAACATTTTTTGAACTTCATAAGTGTTTAAAATGTTTCTTGGAGTACATTTCTTGAAATCAAATCATTCAAAATCGGTATAAGATGCTGATCAAGAGAAAGCTCGAAGTTTTGCGAAGATTTTACAGAATCATGTCTTGTAAAAAGCCTTTGAAAGGAATATCGACGAGTAAAATGGGCCCAACAACACGAAAATGAACGACATAACATATCCATAAAAATATTTAAACCGTAGATGTCTGAAAAGTTTTCTTTAATTATATCCTCCTTGAAAGAAAATCATTGAAAATCGACGGAAGTAACTTATCACGCGAAAGCTGTATTCTCGAGGTTTTGTGTAAATTCTGGAAAAGTATTTCTTACCATAACCCTTCGAAACGGATATCGCAGAGTAAAAGCGGCCCAATAACATGAAAATGAAAAATATAATATCTCTTCAAAAACTGTGCATAATAGGCTTAATGTTATAAAAGATGTACCAATCCGTTGGGCAAAGTATGTCACTTATTTTATCGTTTATTGATTCAGATCTGGAATTAAGCACCAATCTGCGGATGGATCTTAGGGATAATTTGAAATGATCACTGTCTTCTCCTATTCTTCGGTACTCCTTGTTATCGCCATCTATTCCTAAGAACTTAGTTTTTGATCTGTAGAGTACGAGAGAGAAGTCAAAAAAGAAAAATGACTGAGTCATTTTGTAGGGTTATTCGCGGAAAGGAGAATTTTTGCTAGAATAAAGGGTAAAGGGTAGAGTGAAGGGCGGAACTGCTTCAGTAACTGATTTTATGCCCTCTAAGGATACTAAGGCCCTCAGTGAAAAGACAGTGGCTCCTGTATCCACCCGACGCCTAAACAGTTTTTTTTTTAACTTGTGGAATTTTCTCGCGAAAGAAATTTGATGATATTTATTTTTGATGAGAATGCAGGAGGAGCTGTGGATTTATTTTAATACATACATGAAAAGGAAATTAAAATACGCTGTCATTTATTTTCCGAATGGAGAGCCAGCTCAAAGTAACTACCATATGAAATGGTGATATTCTGGATCGTTAGAAGTTAATTTTTAACTAATTTCTGTCTGCCTGATTCGAGTAATAACGCAAGCGATATTTTATGAATTTTTATTTATTTTCATCTCCCCGTAAACAGCGCATTTAAGGCCTTTACAAAGGGAAATCTGCAACAATCAACAAAAAAGACAGTACATACGCCCATTCTCTTAATGGGTGCAACTTACCAAGCAGGACTCTATCACGCGACCTTAGATTTGGTAGACGAGGACTTGATCCCACTGCCACCGAGGATGCCTTTATTTAGCACTCTTCTTCCTCTTCAAACATCTACTTCTGATCGATATTAATTTACGTAGGCACTTAAAACATGATGGTTGACTAAATGGGTCATACGCTAATACTTTGACATACTAGTCCACAATATTCCGTGAATGATCTTCTGGGCTATCTAAGGGCTGATTGAACACCTGGGCAGAAAGGAGCACCTTAGGAAGGTGAGCAAGGAGAGGGAAAGGGCGAAAAGTGAGGTTGATGTGTCATGGATTAGGGTTTCGCTCTGTTTCTGCCGTGAGCGTAGGCCGTGACTGGTGTATTATAGGTTGGGAGCCATTATTCCTTCCTATCTGAAATATATCATTCTTGATTTGCTTTTCTGTTGGAATGTTTAAGTCCTCATCACTCCTCAATCCTCAAGTTACTCATTGTAGCAGTAACATATTATATATGTATGAAAAAATTGTGAGCAGGACTGACCAGAAATAAACATTTATTTACCCGGAACAGCCGATAAAATATAATTAGTGGGTTCTTTTTGTACGATGATTGTCATTAAGTGCGTACGACGTGCCATAAACTAGGGCTGGGTAACTATTTAACACCAAATTTCACTCATGCCTAAATTTCATAGTCACCGTTAGCCTATGTTTCACTTTACAATGTGAAAATCATTAGGGGTTCAGCTAGCGAATGTGTCAGTTCTGAGAATAGCCATTATCCACATTCTAAACCTGAAGCCCTGGTGATGCTGACATTATAGAGCAAAACGCTGGCTAAAGGTTGTTCGATATAATATATCTGGCCAACATTCCATTAGCTGAAAAGAGTTTACGCTTATTCCATGCTCATTTTTCCTCACAAGTTGATTGGTTAACGCTGGAATACTTCAGCATTCCTAGGCATTGGCAATGTATCGATATGTCGAACAATATCATGATTTTTAGTTATATCGGTGTTGTACGGAAAAAAACGTTTAAAATTGTTAAAAAAAATTTGTTGCCACAGCATCGTTTTCCTCGTCCTTTTTCTACTGTGTGTTCTTGTCTTTCTTTCCGTATCTGTGAATTTGCATTCTTATGTATTTGCGCTTTTGGCCTTGTATACGAAGGAGTATATTAGGAGAAGGAGATATTTTCCCGGCATTAATTATCTTTTCACTCCAGGAGATTACGAAGAGGAGGCCCAATTCCATCCCTCAGAAGGCTGATTTCTGTTGCCACTTCGGTCGCATTTTAATCGGCTTTCAAAAATGTCCGCGGCGCGGTGATGGATGCAGTGCGATCCACTTTTTCCCAATATTTTGCGTTATTATTTTTGAAATTGCGAGGAATATCATTGGAAATTTATAAATTTGATAGATCATGTATATAAATTTCAGTTAACACCCCTAATTATAACATATGTGAATCTTTGTCACTGGATCACTTAGTCCGTCAGCGACGCGAGTGGCGACTTTTGTAAACCCGTTTAAATGCACGGCGGGTGACAACATATTTAGTGGCCGACTTGAGGATACCCTTTAGTAATATTCGTGGTTTCGCTAAAAATCGATATCCTAAAGTTATCATGCTCCAATATTAAAGTTTCGATATCGCCCAGGCGAATTTACGGTCTCTCACTCACTGTGGAGAGCGGTGTGGGTACGTGAACTAGGTATGAGTAGCTTTGGGGGATGGTATTTCTCGAAGAAAGTTTGGCGGGTGTCGCGGCAGACGAGCGTGACTTTGACATGGGCTCCTTTTTTCTTTTCTCGGCTGTAGGGGAGGGGACATTGGTTTCCTCCACTTTCTTCTCTGGGTCGATTCGGCTCCGTGCCTTTTTGGCTGCGGTAAATTCCTTCATTTGGGAGGTCAAGGCTGGAGAATTAATTGAACGCTGTATAATTTCCGGGTCATAGCTCTAGGGATATTATCTGAAGATTACTTCGCCTTTAACACATTTTGCCTGATTTCCTTTTGTCTTATTATATTTTATGCAATGAAATGAAATTTAATTATTTTAAGTTGATTCCATCAAGCCACACCCGAAACAACGAATTTTATAATAATATGATATTGTCCAGCATTTATTCTATTTAAAATCAAATCGCTTATAATGCTCTCATTATGGAATCATCATAATGAGAGGTGTATACGAATCGGTATATTTAATGGTTTTTTGTTTGTTTGCTATTGGAAAGATACCACGTATTTTTATAAAAGTTTGATAATTATCATGGCAGGTAAGATGAAACCGAAAGGATTATTCAAGAGTTAGAAGGAAGTGGAGGCAGGCTGGAGTTAGATGCGTTAGTGGACAGGAAATGTTTATGGCTATGAAGGAGGATATTTTTGCGGAAAATGATGTATTAATGATGAATATTTCTCCTACGTACCTTAGCTCTGCAATTTCATTGGACTACAAGCTCTGTCATCGGGGCAGGAAATCGAGCCTTCAGTTTATCTCGGGAGAGAACCGTGGATTTGCCATGCGTGTAGCTTTACTGGGTATTCACCAGGTCATTTAAGTGCGAACGTTTCACTGAGGGCAAATCGTCCAACTCCGCTTGAACTCGAGTAAAGAATTCCACGCTAATGGCAAATACGAGGGCGGTTTTTTTCGACCTCCGATCGCTCGTCCAAATCACCATACAAGCAAAAGGCGGGTACTGCGCAGGTAGGGCAAACTCCGTACCACACCCTCAAGCAGTGGCGGATACAGATGGGGGGCGCAGGGGGCGCGCGCCCCCCCCTTGCGGGTCCGGTTGTATTGCCGAACATTGCAAAATCACAATTGTAAATATTTTATATTATAAGATGGCATTGTCTTTTACATGTTTATTATCACTTTAAATAAAATTTTCTTATACTTTGCCTGTGACTTGATCATCTCTTATTACGATAAAAGTAAAGACAACTCAAGATATGTTGCGCGCCCCCCCCTTGAGTTTTTTCTGTATCCGCCACTGCCCTCAAGTCATTTCTTACCGAAAGTTGTTAGTTTATGGTTAATAGCAATCTCATTAACTGCACTGCCTCAATTGATTCTTCCGCTAAGTGTGCACTGAGGAGAGACAGCCAGAAAACTCGCCGAATGGCATCAGAATTGACATGTCCTGACCTTAATGCCGATATAGGAGAATTTTTCTTTAATGCACTGTGGCTAGAGTGTGAAACATTAAGCCCATTCCCATTCAAAACAAAAGAAGAGACATGCTGACTTCTGGACGTGTTCTGATCCATGACAACGCCCGTCATCTCAACGCTGATGCAGCCCAACTGCTCCTTGAGCAATTTCAATGGGACATTTTCAATCACCCGCCTTGCAATGTCGACATAGTGCCTTGTGACTTCCATCTTTACGCTGAAATGAAGAAGTGGATAGGAGGGAAGCATTTTCAAACTGGCGATGAGCTACAGGGCAAAGGAAAAATTCGTAGTCACTGACTGCGACATTCTATGAAGAAGGTATAGTAAAGCTTATCCCCACGCACGACCAATTCCTCAATCGCCGAGGCGATTATGTCGAAAGGATACTACAAGTGTGCTCTTACATTTAGCAATTAAATTATTTTTAATCAATCACTGCGTCTTCTGTTCATGACCTATCGGAGATTGAAAAAAAAAGACCCTAGTACTTTACCGCAATATCACCCATAGATAAGTAATTAATGAGTACCTTCGTTAACATCCTTGTGAAATACGATTAATTTATTATCAAGTGTGTTGATAAACGCAAAACCTTTTGAGAGATTTAACGGCTGCAATGTGATAACCATTAGGGCTATAAACATTTTTGAATATTTGAATAATTGGACGACTGACTCGGTTCTTGGCTCTAAACAGTTTAGGAAGGTGGGGATCATTTAGGGTTCCATCACAAAACGTTTATAGGGTATGAGTCGACTTCAAAGCTTGAAGAAAACGTTCTCTAGAAAAATACAATTTTTGTAACTTCGGGAACATGGCAGACTCAAAAGTTCGAGGTCAATTAAGATGTTGAAATCTTAGCCATTTATCGCCACATCAACTCGATTACTCGATAAGAAGTCTTAGAATTAATTGGGTATAGCTTTCTGTTTTACCCTATAGCGTGTTATTTTTGTGGACAGTCTTTTTATCGATCAATATATATATTTGGTTCTTTGGCGATTAGAGGGATATCCGGGACGTTTAATATGCATAATAAGGGATGACAGTATTTTAAGTAATATATTGGTGGTCATAGGTTATTTAGACTTGGATCATTGTTGGATGTGAGAGAGCGTGGTGAGTTTTTTTTCAATCCCCTCACGGACTCCTTAAAATCCTTCAATGAACAATGAACTTTGACTTCAATGAAAAATCCTTCGAGGAGTCCCATATTCTTCGTTGGGAAATCCCGTTATTAGGGATTTGCACTTATTAATGGTCCTTTTAAATATGCAAGCCTAGAAAGGGAAACTTTACGTGCAAGTACGTAGCTGACAGTGGACTATTCCGCTCTCATTGCCAAGAAACTCATATATTTTTATTTATTTGTTTTCCAAAATTTCCGTTTTTCCAAATTTTTAATACGTGTCAATGGTAATTTGTTTCAAATGCTCTTAATTTGAGTTTATCGCAACTTGTTAAACTGCCTACATTTTGTTCTTTATTTTCGATCTCATTGTCAGACTTGTTTTTATCCCGCCTCGGGAATTTTTTCGCTTAATATCTTTTTAGGTTACCCCATCCCACGTATTATTGCATCCGAGGTAAGTCAAGGGTCCCAATTGCTCTACACTTCTTATTGTGTTACGCATCCCTTGCGAAAGCATCGTTCCGGTAATCGATGTGAATTCCATTATCGTGGAAACTATCAAACGACTGTGGATCTGCTGCAATTTTTGCTGACCGTATTACGCCGATGGAAATCTTTTTGTTGTGGTTGTGCTCAGAGGGGATGTTGCAAAAAATTGGCGATCATTTTGTAAAGAGCAAGATTGATTGACGGGCGAACACTAGGTCATTCTCGAAGAAAGGTTCAAAATACTTACTGTGGAACGTCTCACTTACGTACCGTAATGATCCAGAAAATGGTGCCCTTGAGTGATGGATGTCCCGAGGAAAACTTCATTTTTTCATAGTGGCTGAACCGCGCAAGCATTTAATGGGAATTTCAGGTTACTATAATAATATTTTAGGGAAGCCATGAAAAATCATTCAAAAAATAGAAAAAATAAAGAAAAATACGGTGATTAGGAGGATTACTTTCGAAAAATTTAAATGTATTAAATAAAGTGTATAGATTATGAATAAAAACTTTTGGGCTATTTCGCCGCGTCAATTCTTGGGTGGCCCCAACGTTTTCCGACCGATGCTGGTCGCTTTCTAGGGATTTCAGAATCCCTTGAAAAAGCGACCAGCATCGGTCGGGAAACGTTGGGGCCACCCAAGAATCGACGCGGCGACATAGCCCAAAAGTTATTATTCATAATGACGAGCACCCGCGAAAGTTTTAACGAAGAAAGTCTATAGATTCTGTTAGATTTTTGTAATGGGTCTAGGAAAACCGATGAAGAGATAGTGAACACCGAGTTAGTAAGTAAGGGATAAAAAGGTCGTTCTTTATTATGGTCGACCACCAATAATATTCGAACCGCGATTGAAGGGTAGAAAACGCTTTACTCTGCACGGAGTGGCATAATAAGTCAGGAGCTGCCGCAACCTGAGGGTTAAAATTGATGTAAAAGCACCCGATGACACCATTCATTTCCCTGTGTCGTTTATATTTCCTGGTTTTACCATTTCGCTGTCCCTTCCCCTAGCTATTAATCAAATCTCCTTATGGAGAGAAAACATTCACATTCTGGGATATGGGTCAGAAAACCCATGCTAATTGTTTATGAGCAAGAGAAAACATATACCCAAAACAGAAATACAGTAACTGTCTCGGGAAATTCAGAAGTGTAACCAAGTTATAGTTGCCAGTGAGTGAGAGGTATCTGTAAGAATAGGTTTCACTGCATGTACTTGCATTCCAATGATGCATTTCCCTCCTGGGACTAGCAATGCACAAATTAATTGACCAATCCCATTGCTTACTATGTTGACTGTGATCGAATGGGTACTGGTACTTATTTATTATGCAATTTGATGTTTCACAGGTTGCAGGATAGAGGATAGCATCCTTGGGCTTTTGTAAGGATTGTCAGTGACCCAAACTTAAGAGATTGTTGTGGATGGTTGGGTTTCGGTTGCAGAGTCTTATATCTGAGGGAACGCCAAACTGCCTCTCCACCGGTCGCATTTGTATTTTTTCTGGTCTATTTCGTATCGTTTTGCATATCAAGGGAGACCACCGGAGAGAATAAAGGTGGGTCCCTCCACTCTATTCTCTTACACCTGAATCACTCAACTCTTAATGAGCTCCAATATGACACAGATACCGTCATACGCCGCTCCTCCCCTGCTATAACTATCGCTGGCGTTGATTTTATTCGCCCCTTCAAAAGTGAATACGGGATGAGATTAAACTAGTCGGGCGGGAAAAGTGTGATGGTAGTTGAATTGAGGTTTCATACGCTCCGGACGGGTGGTTCATTTCCTCCACTTCTCTAGCCATAAGCAGAAAGTATCACAAATTCAACATCCTCGTCTTCGGATGGATTCGAGTCCGCGGTGCTTCTATCGCGGTGTGCCCGTGAACTAGAACGCAGAGCAGAACCCTTGTAGGTGGTGGTCTTATATAGTTTGCTGACCGAATATATTAAATATAAAGTGCTCTGTTGTGGGAAACGTCTTGGCTTTTAAATTGTGCTCAATTAAGGAGACTGTATCAATTATTTATTTGGGGCTTTATCATCGTCGTATCAATTAACTTAGGCTGGTCATTTGGTTTTATGAAAGGTAAATATTTTTTACAAGAAATCCCGACTTCCTTTTTTTGCTGAAAGGTCTGAGCTCCTCTTAATCTGTTTTGCAGGATGTGGGTTTGTAAAACTTAAAAGGGTGCATCGATCTTTGGCGGAGAAAAGAAACTTTATGCTGTATTTTATTTATTTAATTTTATTCCCATACCACCGAATACAGCCCATACTGGCCATTTTACATTGGGGTATTAAAAAAATTTAACAATAATGCGTGTACGAACAACCATGCCCTGGATAGGGGCAACCTACCCAGGCAGGACTCGAACCCGCGACTTTTGTGTGGTAGGTGAGGACTTTACGCCGCCCGAGGCCGGCAAATGTTATATTTTGTAAATTGGAAAGGAGGTTGTACGAGCATTATTGCTACATTATAAATGAATTTATTCAACTTGTAAATTCATATTTATGGTATTTTTTACTTTTTAATATTCGCGCTGTTTTTATAAATTAAGTTGCATAATGTGAGAAGTCAAGAAACCGTTATACCCTCGTTTTATCCTCTCGAATAGAACTGGGGAAGTGCAAACGCGTTTATTGCCACATCTCGTGGAAAATGTAAACCGTGAGAGTAAATAGCTCACACTACCGGTGCGAGTCTCAGTGAGGCTATCAGAATTTCCTCCCACTGTGACGCCCAGCCATATTTATCGTTTAAAGGGAAAGTCGGGTGTTGTTTTCCCTCCATAGATTTAAAACTTGTAACCAGTCATGGTTTTCAAGATCGTTTCGCGTGAATTAGCGCCTTCGTCATCTGGGTTAAATATTTTAGCAGCGGCATTAGTGAGAATAATACGGATATGGTGTTGGGAGAGGTGTATTCATCATGCCAATTGATAATTGACAATCGACATTGACAATTGACATTGACAATTGACATTGGCAATTGACATTGACAATTGACATTGACAATTGACATTGACAATTGACATTCACTATTGAAAATTCATCATTCCCATTTGATACAGGGTGTTTCAGGAGGAATCTGCAATACTACAGGAGGTGGTAGGGGAGAAAGTTTATGCATTTTTTGTCCACAAACATGGGGTCACAACTCCATAGTTACTGATCTATGGCAACGCAAACATTTTTGGATGCACTTCGCAGTTTCCATGAAAACTGTTTTTCTTGGGAATCCAGCCAATTAGACATTTTATTTAATACTCTGGGTTTTTAAGGACATTAAATAATTCAGGTTGGACGAAAATGTGCGGTTATAATTCTCTGAAACAAAAAATCTATGAGCTTAATTCAATGGGAGCTTTGAGCGAGTATCAACAATTCATTGCACAACTTCAGCCAATTTGATATTAAATGTATTTATAGATATATGTAGCCATTTAAATTGATTGTCACGACCAAGGAATGTGAGGTTCAAGATAAAATTACATGGTCACAAACTTGAGGAGGTGGAGCAGTTTAAGTATTTGGGCAGTAAATTGGAGAAAAATAGACACAGTAGTTAGAACAGTATGGGGAAAATTTCGTGGGTAAGGGAGGCCTTCATGAACTGAGAAGAATAATGAAAAGGATCGTTACGTAAGCCCTTAAAGATGAAGCCTGCGAGGAGTCTGATCTAGTGTACCTACAGCGCTTCACGGTGCGGAAACGTGGACGCCGTGGGAAGAGGGAAAGAAAAAGGTGGAGGTTCGTTCTTGAATTTGTTATGGAGAAGAATTAAGAAGGCAAAGTGGATGGAGAGGAACGGCGAGGTTCTGGTGGGCGAGATAAGGAACCTTCTTGATAAGATTCAGATGAGTTTGAGATGGTTTGGATGGAGCGAGTACGCAGGGTCGGAGGGGGCGTTAAAAGTCGAATTAGAGAAAAGTATGTCAGGTAAGTGAGGGGAGGAGAATAGGATTTCAAGATTTAACGGAAGGAAATATACCTCATCGAGAATTCAAGAGGTAGGAACAATTGTAAGCGGAGACAATCTGCTTTGTTTTATTATATTCATATATTCGGGAAAACGCGTCTGTTGAAATTTGCACAGAGGATAAAAAATAACAATTCCTCTACCTAGGAGTTCTTGTTTGTTACATGAACTTCCTGATGACTCCGCTAAGGCACACAGCTTTGTAGTGCGCGATTATTTTAATGAATTACGGCCGTTGAAGTTTTCTGATGGAAATAAATCCAGGTGTTTCACCTAAGGAAGTTCTCAGAACGCTTAATTATCCGTAAAAGTACATATATCTTAAATTTGCTTCCATAATTAACTCTTCTTCCGTAGTCTCTTAAGCAAAAAGTCTTCTCCCAATGCCAAAGCTAAAGTCATGCATCTATGTGCTCAATACCCTCACTCACCGATTTCATTTCCTTCGTATATTCTTCGGTCTTTTGGTAATTATTTTTATCACAAGAAATTTTTGTCCTTTATACTTCGTTATTCTATTTATAGATCACCTACTTGTAAATGAAGCTCTCTCATCGAAGTCTCTATTTTTTTAACAGCCATTTTATTTCTTAAAAGTGACCTCACTTTCTTATGATATGGCGTTATCCATAATTTTTTACCACACTGGCTCAAAGTCAACGTGAGGTATGTAACACTTTTTGTCCACACAAATCTGTCCCTATGGTGGGCATTGCAGTCAGTATGAGAGTGGGCGTTCGTGAGAGGACAGAAAATATGTAAGATGGTATAAAATGGGTGTTATGGAGGGCTAGAGCATAGAAAAATACAGCAAAAAACTGCCAAAATCGCATATTTTAATTTTTTCGAGATGTTCCCCCTCCTAAAATATTTTTCCAGTACACTAATCGAAAG
The DNA here is from genome assembly GCF_921293095.1 of Ischnura elegans. Classification (NCBI taxonomy): domain Eukaryota; kingdom Metazoa; phylum Arthropoda; class Insecta; order Odonata; family Coenagrionidae; genus Ischnura; species Ischnura elegans. The sequence continues at coordinate 65,413,169 of NC_060251.1, forward strand.
GTATTTAAAACTCCCCCGGAATACATTTTTTCTTGGTGGCCCTCTCAAAAATATAATATGAAAACATAGAATTTTCAAATTGATGCTGTTTCTCCTTATCCCACTGAATATTCTTGAAAACAATTTCACTCCCGCCCAATCGAAAAAGCTTTTAAATGCCGTAAACCGCATTAAAAATGTGCTTTCTAGCCCGAGATATTAAAAAAAAGAGAATTTAAGATTTTCGAGCTAGTCGGCCCTGGTGGGCCTCTAGCGGGCTTTAAGCATGGTGAGATTAATTCTTTTTGATCCCAAATTGGATGCCCTAAGCACGGGAAAAATTCCGGAGGGGAGACTTTTCACCCTCTTATTCAGGTTTGCCATTTCAAACCATGGTTTCGACAATATGTTTTAGGCAATAGTTTGTAATTATCAAGGTTGACTATGATTTCCATTAACTATTGTTGAAATGAGGGTCGGAAATAAAGCATCTCTGTACCAAGTACGTACAAAGTGAAATTTAATTTAATTTTCCGCGGTCCCACTAAGTGAAGGTGCAAACATTGATGAATCAGTATGGGAAGAGCGAATGAATTAATGTGAAGATGAATTATTGAACTAGTGGGTGAGGAACGAAGATTATTGATTTAGCGATAAATTATCAAGGTAGCGGTTGGGTATTACTCACAAAGATGAAGTTAACTGCCTCTGTTGTATTTAATTATGCATGACTCTTGGCATACCATATTGTCAACATTAGGCTACCTGTGTAGCAAGTGTAAATAAAATGGACTGTTATTTAATGATAATTAATCAACGTGCTTATAATAGTTTGTTAGTCATTACAACGCTCATAAATTTTTATGATCAATTTTCTGCTTTATTAATCTAGACACTGTTGATTTTCCCGTTACTTACACACATGTGAAAATATAAAGAGAAAATCAGCTGCTTAGGAAAGAGTTTAAATGTTATCATTGTGTGAAGAAATCAATATCAGCGTTATTATATGCTTAGGAAAAATGGGTTAGTAAATATTTTAAAATTTAAATATGTATGATATCATATGCGTAGGAGACAAAAATCTGAATGGAAAGAGTACTAAGCGGGAAGGGGGTGTTGAAAACAATGTTAGAGGGTAGAATGTTAGGTAAACGAGGGAGAGGAAGGACGGGAATATAATTATTCGTTAGAATGAAAGGGAGTAATTCTTATTGTGAATTGAAGAGGGAAGTGCTTGAGGGAACGGGAGACTCTCAGAATGCTTCTTAAGTACTCCATGGAAACTTACCCTAATCTGTATAGTACTTTTATAATAATAATAATAATAATGATATCTTAGTGTTGATTAAAGGGACGTGTCACCCAATACCGGCTTCATCAAGCGTTGCGCGAAGCTCTGATGGTGTGGGCACCTGTGAAGCCACCATTACTAATCGGATTCAGCCATCAAAGAGTTTAGGATGGGTCACTAGGCCTCCGGGGGCGGGTGTGTAGGTCGAGTGGAGGCGGCGGCTGTTGAGCGGGGTGGGAGCGAAGCGACTTGTGCCGCCTATTCCCTCGTTGAAGTCTCTTCTTCTGGGCGAGGCGGGTGCACTCCCGAGGAGGGGGCTGGAGGGGAAGGGGAACACCCCTCCCTTTGAATGTGTGCCACTTTGCTTGGATTGGTGAGTCTGCTTGAATTCCTTCGCTTCTTTTTCTCCCCCTCTTCCCGCATTTCTTCCTATTCTAGGTATGAGTCGATTCCACTTTTTTTCGATTTCAACTCCCGATTCTTTCAAACCGATTCCCGATTACGATTCTCGATTCCACCGAGTCTCGTGCACAGAATCGGTGTAATCGAAAATCGGTTCGAGAAATATAAATATTTTGAAATTAGATTACAATTAAAATTATTATTTATTACAATTGAAATATTAGTAAAATTATGCAACTTAAATTAAAATTATTAAAATTATGATTTAACAGCTAAATGAAATTAAATAGCGAAGACAATTAAGAGGCACAATATATATTTATTGAAAATAGCGAATTATAATTATAGTAATGTATCCTCAGCTTTAATGAAAAAAAATTTTTCAACTGTTTCAGACATAAATTGTAGACTCAATGATTTACAGTCTGATTCCAAAGTTTTGCAACGAGTGGAACGGCGCCACTTTCGCTGCAGTTTGGAAATGGAGTGTCGGTATTTTCTATTGCAACAATAGGAGGGAAATTTGGACAACACTCTCACCTCCCGCAATATTTTTATTACAGCATCTTTGATGGGAAATGTATACGGAATGTGTTCAATTTTCAATTATAGATAAATTGTGCAGCTCGTGATTGATAACAAATCCACCTGTAGAACTTCAATTTACTTTCTCTCGTAAAATGGCCGATCCGTCGAAGTATATTTTCTTACAATCAGCGCTGAAGTTTTTCGATGAGGGATAGTGAATATAAGATATGCATAAAATATACGACGCAATATATATCACTGCAAATAATGCCACAGCGTGTTAAAACTCAGTTTTATTTATTGGCACAGGAAGACTGGTTCATTCCTTTGCATGACTTAGGAAAGCTAGTACTGATTGTGAGACACCACTGGAATCAATAAGTGAGTTGGCATAGTGGTAGAGCAAAAGATTTTCCACGGTAGCTATATAAATTCGGTGATTCGACGAATTCGCAAATTCGACGAATGGCACGAATAGTACACTCACTGGAATCGAAATCGACTTTAGGCGAACGATTCTCGATTCTGATTCCGTGCCCGAGAATCGGTGGAATCGAGAATCGGAATTTGTAATCGACTCGTCCCTACTCCATTCCTTCTCCTCCTCTCGTCTCCTTCCGTTTATTCCCGCGGTGGAATTTTTCCCATCCCTGTTCCTCCAGCGCGCCCTTGCAGTTTTCCGGAAGCGGGGAGGGGTTTTAGGGCGCGAAGCTCCGCTCGCTAGCGTGCAGGTGCACGAACGAGCATTTGGCGCGCTCATCGTTTCTGGATCGGTACGTCAGGAGTATTGTATTTTGTGCGAGAGAAAATAAAGAGGTAGGCTGATTATGAGGGTTTTTAAGCTATACAAGGTGTTAAATGAGGAATCTGCAATACTTCAGCAGATGGTAGGGGAGACAATTTTAAGCATTTTTTGACCGTAAAAATTGGGTCGCCACTCCTCTGTGACAGAGTCATGGCAACGCAAATATATTTTGGATGCAATTTGCCCTTACCATGTAAATGGTTTTTCTTTGCATCCAAAAAAATGTTTGCGTAGCCAAGGCTCGGTAACTGAGGAGTTGCCGCCCCTTTTCTATGGTCAAAAATTGTTTCTAATTGTCCTCCCTACAACCTCATGAAGTATAGCATAGTCCTCCTGAAATACCTTGTAGGTCGCGACTGTGCAATTAAATGATTAGTTACGCGTTGGTTATTTAACAATCTATTTCCCCGTTATAGACCCTCGCCATCAAAATAAGAAAGCAATGTAAAGGCAAAGATTATCCGGGTAAAGTTTTACTTTAGAATAATTTCTTTATCAACATCTTACGCTTTTATCATGCAATTTAAATTAACAGCTAGAGCCACTAAGCTTTGGACTTGTAAGAGGGTGCCAAGTTATTCATTGAAAAATTTTACAAATATTTCAATATTTTTATCAAAAAATGTTATTAAATACAGATCATTGTTACAACTGTTATTCAGTTATACCTCAAAGAAATTTAGCTCAAAGTTTCATTTTTAAATCATGCACATTGCTCGTCACTTACGTTATGTAACCATCAGATAGCATATTTATTAGTTCAGGGGCAACTCTTTTATATTGGTTGATTTCATTACAGTGGCTGTTTTACTATTGGAGTGTTGTGCTGTACTGTATTTTGTATTAGGTATTATAAACCTCTCATGCAATACATAATTGAATTTAGTCATTTTTCGTGCGTTGGTTCAGCTTAACGTACATCAATTTGTTTTAAAATCCCTTTTGATTTGCATACGGCGGTAACCGAAGGTATCGCATAAAAGTTGGTATTAGACAATTTTCATTTTGCTGTTCAATTTTGGTACCCTCATATTAATCAAATTTAGAATTAACACCGAAAATGAGACCAAATATTAAGACAATAAATGTATTTTTTTCACTCATTACTGGGGTATTTTCAGGGGCCCGAACACTTAAGTGCATTGAAATCGTAGTTGTTTTGATCAAAACTGGTATATTATTCGTTTTACCTCAAATATCTAGATAAAATAAAACTGGTTCGTTACTGGACAACATTCCCATTTATTAGATATAGAATGCTGTATTTAATAAATCTTTTTATTATTTTATTATTATATTTAATGGTTTTCAATTTTAGAACAATTTAGTAATCCCTAGCTGTACAATTGAGGTAGTTGAGATTTACTATCGACGACCTGGATTCATCATATTCGTCCCCGATGATTGACATCGCTCTCCTTTTTCAATAAAAATCTGCCAATTTTAAGTTGTCCTTTTCGAAATCAATCGGCGATATGCCATGAATGGCAGCCAGTAGGTCAGTGATGATTTTCACTTTCAATTTGGACGCAGGTATCAATGGACTCTGCAGTTTTTTGGGCCGAATCCAGCCGACGCAGTTGCGACCACACTCTCGCGGATCTGGCACCGAAGCGGAAGGGTCTCGCTCGCGAAGAAAACAGCCCAGCGAGCTCCGGGAAGGAAATCTAGATCTAGAACAAGTAATGATCGAGTGTGGGAGGAACGAAGATTATTGATTAGGGCGATGGAGTATTAAGGTAGTGGTCGGCCATTGCGCACAAAAATGAAGTTAACACCCTATGTTGTATTCACTTTTACTTCACCTGATTTGACGTACCGTGAAACTTGAAATTTTTACCGCACTTAAAATGGCGGGGTAACTTGAAATAGTTTGGTACTATTTTCGTGTTAGTGCTATCACTTACCAGTGCTCAACTCAGTGCTACGTGCAATTACAGTTGATGATTTGGTGTGTCATTAGATGACTGTTAAGATTATATTGGTGCAAGACATTTTAAAAAGAGGAAAGTAACCATTTCAAGCTACCCCGGTTTACGGTACTATATTGCCAACATCAGAGTAAATATACATTGTAAGTTTTCTTGTAATAAAATAATATGTAAAGAGAATTCGTCAGCGTAGTGCTAATGGTAATTCCTTCTTCATAGCGACGATCATTCATTTTTATGATTTATCTAAAATAGATACTGCTAAGTTTTCCTGTTATTTACACTCATGGGAAACTATCTAGAGAAAATCAATAGCTTAGGAAACAGTTCAAATGTTTCCATAGTGTGAATAAAACAATATTCACGTCTATTGTAATCTTGGAAAAAAATGTTATTAAACATTTTTGAATATAAACATGCATGATATCTTTCATTTGCTGTACCTTCCGGGAGGGAAGCGATGCTTGCAGCATGTAAACAATTTTGTTTCATTTCAACGGTATTGGTTGGTAATTCGATAACTATTCGGCCCAAACTGGGATACCTTAGTTCTAAGTTAGTTTTCATGTCTGTGGGATTTTCGACCTCCGTTGAATGATTAGATAAGCTGGAAATCATGGAATGAAACAATAAACCACAAAAAGAAACGGGTATCAAATACTCCCATGCAGATACATGGATTTTAAACTCATAGTAAGACTAGGAGTTTTTACTATTACATAAATGCTACATTCTTTGAATATTAGTGCCGGTGTAGGATGAGGGTTAGTTATGTAGTCGTAACATCGAATGACATACCGCATTCGTATGGATGCTGCATACTCGCATGGATGCATAGCCAGCCAAATCAGGATGACAGCATTAGAAATAAATATGTTCCGGGTTTTCTCTTTTGGAATATGCAAGAGAGTAAAAGTGAGGCTATGGGCTTTGTGAAAATCAACGTTTCCATCTCCTCTTATCAGAGGGGAGCTTGGTGCGGGGAAATATGAAACCTCAAATCGATGTCTTTTTCTTTTTTCCTTTCGGTTTTCTCTCATGCGTAAAGCGGGGATTAATATGTTTTGTGGCTTGTACTAATTTTGAAGAATTTATTTTACTCTGCTGGCATGTTGAAAGCATACAGCAACCCTTTTCGACTCGTTTGAAGATGTCGGATCGATCAGAGCCATTGTCATCAATCGTTATGGAGGTGTTTCTCTGTTACGGCCTGGCAGCGACTGTCAATAAATGGTTCTTTCCCCACCGCGAGTCGGGTTGGAGGAGAGAGAAGAAGACAAGAGAAATGAGAGAGGGACAATACGGGGTTGTTGTTCTTTTGGGGAGAGTGTTAGGAGTAGACGTCGGACCCGTCTTTTACACACGCCGGCGCCGCCAAATCAAAGGCTTACAAAGGCAAAATATTGGAGGCAATATGGAGATTTGGTTAATGTCGCTCTGGTGGGGACTACCGACGGTCAGTCCCTCTAATGAGGGTTCATCCTCGACTCCGAGCTTAATCCGACCCTTTTCCGGGGACCCGAGCTCGCGAGGGAAGGACCCAAAACACCGGGAGGGCCCCCACCCATCTGGGCCACTTGTAGTACATTTTGCTTTTTATAATTCTGTTAGTGCTATCAACAATTTATTGACTTCATCGTCTTCTTGATCACACCAGAAATATGGGCGTTTTTTGATCGTCTTTCTACGATGATTTTTAAGAATTTAGTCCAATCTGCGATAAAAGTCCCCTTCTGACTTGGCAACGCTGCAGCCATCAACTGTGGGCTGGGTAGTGAAAGTTCTCTCGGGCCCAAAGCGCTTGACGCCCGAGAATTACAAACCCTGTTCCGACCTGGGAATTGGAAATACCATGCGAGCCACCTCCAGGGTGTCTGGCAGTGGGTAACCAATCTTCAACATGCAGCATGCAAGATGACCGCCGCATTTCACGTCGCAATTTCATAGAAATATTCTACACATTCATGCAAAGACATAACTTGCCAATGGTTAGTAGTTCCTATGGCGAATCCATGCAATTTTATAACTAAAAAGGAAAACAAAACTTGCAGTGAGTCGTCCTAGCGAGTGATAATTATATTAATTGAGACACCGTTGCTATCCTTAATAGTACGAGGGAAGAATGGCGTTCTAAATCTATCTGCATTGCAGTCCATTTCTTTTAGTTTCTTCTCGTGATCACGTCATTGAGCGTTGGTAAACGTAAGATTTGTTACACGTCGTCTGAGGAAACATTTCCTCCAAATTTTCTAATAAAATTATGCATATACTTCGATCTACGCTCCCGTAAAGAATGAGTAACCCTGTTAAGCCTTGAGAATTTGCAGCTATTGGCAGCGATGAAGCACGGAGGAATTGCACTTCCTTGAATGAAAAACAAAAGCATTCCATAGAACCTTCACCCTCATACGACGAAAAAATGAACAGTATAACACATTCTAAGGAGTGCTAATATTACTGTAATGAGAGAAAAACGAGGAGTAGTAAAGGACACAAATTAATGGGACAATGAATTAGAAAGCACTGATTCATCATCAGCGCTGGATTAGCCATAACTTTGTGGAATTCCGTATTTTTTTCTTGCAGGAGCAGCGATCATTTCAATGAAATTGCGCATCCTTTGCTAATTCTGATGGTATTTATCCTCTCTTCCAGCAACACTGCCTAGTTTTTGGGCTTACTACATCTACACAATACCCAGCAAGCCGCCTAAAAGGCGTGTGGCAGGGTGTTGTAGGACACCAGCCGTTTACAGCTTTAAAAAAAAAGAAGTGCTCTAACGAAGTGTGGACTAGCGTTTATTAAAGTCCTTAATGGTTTGGGGAAAAACGAATTCCCATATCTATCCGTTCGGCAAAACATCTCTCTTAATTTATCGCTTCTATCGGACCTGGAAATATAGTGTGGCTCCAATATTATGTTCTCTGTGTCGCTCTTAAAGACATCCATTCTCAATTTTTCAAGCAATCTAAGCCTAGCGCGCAGCCTACTAGTGGGAGGGATAAAGTGGAGGGAGGGGAAATTGCTCATGTAAGGCAAATAGTAAAATTGGGGGCAAGGAACAGCCATCTAATTACAGACGCTTGACTGCTTTTGAAATTATGATTCAACTGACGTTTTCCATGCTTAAAGTTACTAGATGTGTTATTGTGAATTGATAATTCTGATTCTGAAAACCTAATTTTTCTTTTCGAAACTTTCGAATTTACCCCTTTATTTATCAACCCATTATTATATCTACACTTTTCCCTACTTTCTACTTACTACTACTAAATTACCAAGATTAATATTTTTTTCATACGCCTGCAATAACAGATGAAAAATTTCGCTTAACTTTTTACTCAGGTTTGAACTTGACTCATATTGGTCTAATATTAAAGCCTGTGGTAATTCTAAAATCCCCACCCTTACATAAAACAAAAAATTTCTACTATATAACCTGCCAATGCAAATAAAAAAGGAATACTTGGCTTTATATCAGCTACCTCAAACGCGGGACGGCTGTATTTATTCCGCGCGACCACCTTCTGGGTAGAGTAAAGTGCTTATCTCATGACTTCTCACCTGAGTTACTTATTTCATAGCATAGTTGTGATCTCATAATAATAGGTGGGATCATTTTTCTTTAAATGGTAGTGAGCAAAGGGTTGTTTTCGACGCCGTTAGCTAACCCCCATAGTGGAACCGTTGAGTACTTTTTAGTCTGCCATCAACATTGATATGCATGGCCATTGATTGAAAGCCAAGCAAATCAATACCGGTAGCAGCTCTAAAAAGAGCTTTGTCATCGTCTCACTTCTAACCAAGAAGCCTCGTCCTGTTGCCCACTCTACCCTCCATCCTCACCTCTTTACCTCTCGGTGTAAAAGCAGTTATGCCCTGCAACAAAGTCGTAGAGCAACCTTCCTCACACCGAGCCCTGCTTCTCCGAACATATTCCAGCAAATATGTCTCCAGGGATCCCACGGCAATTCTCCCTATTCTCCTCCTCATATCCCTTTTAATAATCGACCACAAATTTTCGATGCTTTGGGTGTGGGTGCTCCTATCCCCAGGCGCAACAAAATTGGTTGAGTGGTTAACAACCTGGTGCTTGTACCCCATTTCCTCCAATTTCTTGTACCCTCGCCACATGTCTGTCTTAATGATGGAGCCCTTTTTAACATAGGTGGAGATGGCTTGCATAAGGCTTGAACCGTCCCGCTTCTTCACCACGCAGAGAAAAGTTTGGCGCGTCTCTCTGTCGATACCTCCCAAAACCCACGTCGTCTTAGTCAATCGGCCACGGTTATACTTGCGTCGCCCAAAAGCACTCTCATCGATCTCCACAACCTTGCCAGGACCTCCTATCTGATATCAGATATGCTTGTTAAGCACTCCATGTTGACACCAAGAGTGAAGATAGAGAAGTGGTATGGAGAAACACTTCGTCTGGAAGTCACCTCGGCGAATGAAGTTCGATGATACCTAAAAAAAGTCTACATGATCTATATCTAGATATAGTCTATATGATCATGAAATCTCATATCACAAGAAAATATTACACCAAGGTCATTTATGCTCTGAGAGCGTTGGATCTCACTCCCAGAAATAGAGTATCGCTGTATAACTGGAGATTTGATTCTATGAAAGGTGATGCAAGAACATTTACTGGGATTAATAGACATGTTGTTTCTGGCACACCATTTCTCTATTGCAGATAAGCTCTTTTGTATTTTTGATGGTCTACAGGTGAGGAGATTGCAGCGAATATCTTTAGATTATCAGCAAACTTCAAGGCGCAGGCACTCACCTCATTCAGCAGATCATTGAAAAAAACAATGAAGAGATACGGGCCCAATAGAGAACCCTGCGGGACTCCTGAAGAAGGCGAGAATTGATCGGAAGTGGAAGAACCGATCTTAACTATAAGACTACGATCACGTAGATAACTTGATATCCATGACAGAAAGGGGTCAGCCACTCCGTAACCCTTAAGCTTTGATACGAGAATAGTGTGGTCAACTTTGTCGAAAGCTTTCGCCATATCAATGTACACTGTATCAACTTGTTCATTTCTGCGAAAAGCTGACAAAACATATTCTTGAAAGGGTAGGAGGTTTGAAACAGTTGATTTACCACGCATAAAGCCATGCTGAGAAGGGTGGATTACTTTAGACAAAAAAGGATTCAACCTATCGACAACGATGCTCTCAAAGATATTGCCAATTGCAGGGAGGATCGTATTCGGGGGGTAGTTCCGTATGTTGCATGGATCATTGGTCTTGTGAATAGGAATGATGTAGCCAAATTTCAAAGATCTGGGGAAGATGCCTTTTAAAAATGATTCGTTGAACAGCACTTTGAGGGGCTCCGCAAGAAGATATCGGCAGTGATGAAGCACTGAGGGTGGAATATTATCGAGACTAGCTCCTTTTGTAGTATCTAGGTTATGTAATTTATTTAAAACTTCTTCTTCAGTAGTAGTTATTCTGCAAAGATGATCAAAGGAGTTATAATTGAAGGTAGGTTATATAGGTAGGTATAAAATAGCTTCTAATTGATCAAACTTTTCGTCAATAGAAATTGATTGGTGGATAAAGCTCATATCTACTGTCTGTAAAGCTGTATAAGTAGCTGGAAGATTGCATTTCCGTAAGTTATAATTGTAATAGCTACAATCACACGAGGTGGACTCATGTCCTACGAGAGAGATGACTAAAGGAGGATGATGAGTTTCTGGCGTAATCAACCAATCACATGACTTGCTAACCTGTGCTTCATGACAGGGGCGCCGACTTATAAAAAATATTGGGGGGCCCATATCCGAGGTCTTGCCCCGGGAAGAGGTTAAATTCAAAGTGTGTTGCAGCACCGAATCACTATCATGATTCACACCACCTGATTTAGTTAACCTGCTTAACCTTATAATAATTTGTGATAACACATTGTTGAATTTATTTTAAAAGGTAACTATTGTCAAACATGGGAAATAAAAATTACCAATATATTTTTGTGATTTCACAAAGCATAGTATAACTTAATTATTTTCTTGAAATATTAAGGGGGCTCCGCCCAACGAATCTTTGAGGGGGATCGGGCCCCCTCAGGCCCCATGGAGTCGGCGCCACTGCTTCATGATCAGAGCAGAAAATTAAATCAAGCGATACTCCTCTATGGTTGCGGATGTGATTTATTTGGTTGAGAGAGTGAAGAGATGACATGTCACGAAGGTATTCACCAGCCTTCCGGGAGAGACTAGAAACGGTTGGATTTAAGTCGAAGTGGGGCAAGTTGAAGTCTCCAAAAATGAGTGTCTTAGTTGGAAAGTTGGCCGATTCGATCACCTCAGTTACAGCATCGCAGAAATCATTGTAGGTAGAAAGAGTGGTTACAAGAACAAAAACCCATTCAATGTTGAAACTAGTGTGCAATCGCTTATTTACAATGTTCCTTCGAACTGCAATAAGGGACCCTCCTCCGGAATGCTTGTGGCTTGTTGCGGCAGATCTGTCATATCTATGGACTATGAAGTCAACATCGCCAACGATTTCGGCATCAGGGATATCAGGAGACAGATTAGTTTCACAAAGTAAAATAATATCATCAAGGCACGCAGATAAATTGTTTTTTAAATCTATGAGTTTAGAACGGAGACCATTTACATTTTGACAATAAACATTAAAATTGACAAGCTGCTTACCGTTGGGACTTCTGCGTTTTTTGAGACAATTGAAGGTGTACCATTTACGTATTTAATTGTTAAGTTGGATTCACCGGCATCTTGTCTAGACTTCAGGGTTGTGTGAAGGAGCTCTAGATGCTTTCTTTCTCGAAGAATTCGATCATGAGATAGTGATATTCCTTGCATGCTATTAGGAACATCGCTCTCTTTGAAGTTCATAAAAATGTAAATAGCATCGTTAGTAGATGGCATGCAACGCACAAGAGGTCGGGCTAATACTCGGGGTTTTTTTCTCAGTCTGTAGTGATGAACTGAGGATGATTGAACTTGCGAATTCAAATGAGACAAAAAGTCATGCACAAAAGCGGCATCCTGGGCCTTTACTTCCTTAGCATTTGAGGTCGTGTTTGATTCGGGTAGATTGTGGACAATAATATTTCTGGAACGTCTACTGCGATCATTGCATTCAATGTTCCATCTATCGATTGGAAAAAACATTGCTTTGAAAATGTAGGTAAAGACGAGGACCTATGAGAAACTTACCATACATCGAACATATCCGATATAAAACCTGCGTCGAGAAGAAGGGTCTATTTATTTCATAAGGCGGATTTGAAGGGTTAAAGCAGCATTTTTCCAACTCACTCACTGTTTTCAAAAACGCCACTCTCAACCTTGGGGTAGACGAAGCATGGAACAACTTTATTAGTATTATACAAAAGGCCGTGGATAATACAATACCGAGTAAGTTAAAATGTTTGAAAGCTGAACCGATATGGTTCAATGCTTATGTCCTTAAAGGTCTCGATAAAGACAAATACTCTCCATAAAGACAAAGACCAATTGCTAAAATGAAAAAGATACATACCGGTCTTAATGGTGATAAAATACAAGAAATAGGTGAAATTTAAAAAATCGACAAAATAGACAAAGATACACTTTGGGAGGCACTGAGTGAATTCAAAATAAAATAATTGGGCGAATATTTAGACGACATTTATAAGGCTTTCTGGTCATACGTAAGAGGTACAGAAAAAAAGTTCTGCAGTCTGTTTCTTATAAACGAAGGAGGCGATAGAGTGACGAACAATCGAGATTAACCTAATTTCTTAAATTAAATTTTTCATAGTGTCCTCACTAATTTCACGACGAATATATCAACACCTTTACCTCGACTTACTATTCTTCCATTCCTTTCAAAATATTGGAACATATTATTTTCCATTCGATAATGGGTCATCTAAACAGCAACTATATGTTATTAAAAGAAAATCACGTATTTGGAAAAGGGAGGTCTTGTGAAACTAACCTCATTCCTTACAGGAGCGTAGATCGAAGTACATGCAAAATTTTATTAGTAAATTCGGAGAAAATGTTTTCTCAGACGACGTGTAAAAAATCTTACATTTACCGACGTACTATGACGTGAACACGAGAAGAAACTAAAAGAAATAGACTGCAAGACAGATTTAGAACGCCATTCTTCCCTCGTACTATTAAGGATAGCAACGGTGTCTCAATTAATAAAATTATTGGCGCCACTTGCTAGGACGACTCACTGCATGTTTTGTTTTCCTTTTTAGTTATAAAATTGCATGGATTCGCCATAGGAACTACTAACCATTGGCAAGTTATGTCTTTGCATGAATGTGTAGAATATTTCTATGAAATTGCGACGTGAAATGCGGCGGTCATCTTGCATGCTGCATGTTGAAGATTGGTTACCCACTGCCAGACACCCTGGAGGTGGCTCGCATGGTATTTCCAATTCCCAGGTCGGAACAGGGTTTGTAATTCTCGGGCGTCAAGCGCTTTGGGCCCGAGAGAACTTTCACTACCCAGCCCACACACAGTTGATGGCTGCAGCGTTGCCAAGTCAGAAGGGGACTTTTATCGCAGATTGGACTAAATTCTTAAAAATCATCGTAGAAAGACGATCAAAAAACGCCCATATTTCTGGTGTGATCAAGAAGACGATGAAGTCAATAAATTGTTGATAGCACTAACAGAATTATAAAATGCAAAATGTACTACACGTGGCCCAGATGGGTGGGGGCCCTCCCGGTGTTTTGGGTCCTTCCCTCGCGAGCTCGGGTCCCCGGAAAAGGGTCGGATTAAGCTCGGAGTCGAGGATGAACCCTCATTAGAGGGACTGACCGTCGGTAGTCCCCACCAGAGCGACATTAACCGGAGATTTTATGTCATTCGTGTGGTTGACGGGCAGAACAATCCAAATTTCACAGACAAATAATTTATAATTAGGATTTATATTATAATCATAATTGTAACCATATCATGAATATACATTACTTTTCGATTTCCTCTAGATTTAAAGTAAAATATGATACGTTTTGGGAATAAATGGATCGCTCTTCACTCATCGCCGCCTTGCGGAAATGTTTGAAAACTGATCACTATGCCCCGAAAGTGGCATCAAAAAATAAAGCTTCAGCGGCACAGACTGGCGCTTCCTGCATGGAGACCTCTTGACGCCGATACTGCGCTGCGTGATCGGGAGCCGCCGTCAGCGAATATTTTGCCAGGGGGAGCGGTTCACACTGTTCGATATTATTCCGATTGGTTGATTCTGATTAGTTGCAATGCAATCGGATTTTGCTGTGCTTAAAAATGTTCACTCTGACGACTCACTTTGAGGGCTCATATCTTCATCGTCATGATTTTTAAAACACAACAAATTTCGTCAATTAATAAAAAAAAACTTTTGGGTTAACTCGCATCTTGTGGCAAAAAAGTCAACGTTTCTTCGTTTCCTCTTCAGGACTTATGTCGTTACATGAGGTCTGCAGATGTCCCCGGCAACAACTTCAACCGCAAATTTCGATCGCGATGATCGATCAAACCATTCGGAATCGGTCGTTCGGAATGAAAACCGATCAGGATAATTCTGAACAGACCCAAGTACGACTCTTCACCGTCCGTGTTTTAATAACTGTGCTATTAGTTGGACAGGATATTCATGATCATTCTTTTGAATTCATACCGAAAATCACTCGGAGTGAGGGCGTTTTATTTCGGAATGAAAAACAATAAGGAAAAATGCCGAACAGACCCAAGCACAAGCGTCCGCGTTTTGATAGCAGTGAGCGCTAGTCAGAGAGGATATTCATGGTCATTCTTTCGAATTCATCCCGAAAATCGTCCCAAAGGAGGGCGCTGCTCACGCACCGATCCACAATCACGCGTCCCAACCGTAGGACTGCATTCGCATCGGCGGCGGCGGGGGAGAAGGAGCATCTTGGTCGATCGTCGAGAACCAGTTCCCCCCCCGACGACGCATTACTACTTCTTGTGGAAGGCGGTCGTTGACCCGAAACTAAAAGGAGAGGAGCTAGGAAGGAAGAAGTCACGCACGCACTGTAGGAAACGCGTTCCAAAGATTCGTCCCGATTTTGAACGCGCACGCCTATGCGGCGAGACAGTCCACGCCGGTCTTTATTTTCTTTATAAAGACGTTAGGCGCGGGGGAGAAGGCGCGTTGGTCGCGGCGTTTGGGTCAATGGGAGCGGGCGTGGGGTGGGATCATTGGCGCTCAAATGGCGATTGCTAGAAAATTGCCCCGATTCGTTTTCTCCGGAACTGCGGAAGGCAAGGGGCCTACGTTCCCTCCTCCGGACTTCCTCCTCTTGCAAGGCGCCGCACCAAACAAGTGATTTTGTACGCAGTCACGCGCACGGGTGCAATGTTACATGAGGGGGTGAGAACGCAAGGGGTACAAGTTATTTTTTTTTCTAAACAGAGTTGGGCACATAAATTGATATAAGAAATTGAAGTAAACTTGGTGACCAAGGGATACGACTGTGTCTCTGTTCTGTGATAACATCGAGCGGGAAATTAAAGGCACTTCTAAATATGTTGTTGATGTCGTTTGTTTTCTTTACCTGATTTTGACAACTAACTTAGTTTTGAAAAATAAAATCACTTGTACAATTTTGCTTCCCATCCTCTCATATACACTAAGGATGGAATTCGCCATGACAAAATTAATTGTCTTAGCCGGTATTTGAACTCATATCTCCCGATTGCCAGTCAGGTATGCTACCAGTTACAACACTAAACCATATGATTTCTAGACGAATCTCGCACTGGGTTTACTGGGAGATTCGACCCGGAAGAAGATGGCTTGTTGGTGCAACTGGTAGCATACCTGACCGTCAATCGGGAGATATGGGTTCAAATACCGACTAAGCCAAATTATTTTTTCATGGTGAATTTCATCCTTAGTTTTCCTCCTCCTGCATTATCCTCCCTTCGCATCCGGCGCTGGGCAGTGGTTGCGTTTGCACGCGTCACCTGACGAACGGATTAATGGTGTTGTTTGAAATCTATTTTACACGGGTAATGAAGTAAGAAAGAAATTATCATCAGAATAGCAGAGGCGAAGAGGGCTTTCGAAAAGAATGAACTGCATGCAACTGAAAATACGAGTATTTAGGCAAGGAAACAATTCATCAGATGCTACGTGTCGAGCGCGTTTCTCTATGTGAGTGAGGCTTGGACGTTGACAGGTGCAGAGAAGTCAGGAGTGGAAGCATTCGAAATGTGGTCCTACCGAAGAATGATGAAGATAAAATGAATCGACCGAGTAGGCAATGAGGAAATGCTAGGAAGTGTGGGAGAAAAAATAAATCTTCTATAAACCTTAATCAGAAGACTGGAAAACTTAGCTTGCCACATTATAAGACATGATGAAATCTACATCTACATAATACCCCGCAAGCCGCCAAAAAGGCGTGTGGCAGGGGGTGTTAGGACACCAGCCGTTTACAGCTATTAAAAAAAAAAAAAGTGCTCTAACGAGGTTGGGACAAGCGTTTATTAAAGTCCTTTATTGTTCGGGGGAAAAACGAATTCTTATATCTATCCGTTCGGCTAAAAATCTCTCTTAATTTATCGCTTCTGTCGGACCTGGAAATATAGTGTGGCTCTAAGATTATTTTCTCTGTGTCGCTCTTAAATATATCCATTCTTAATTGTTCAAGCAATCTAAGCCTAGCGCGCAGCCTCCGAGTCTCCAACGGCTCCCAGCCTAATTCGCTTAACATCTGGGTAACACTGTCTGTACGCCCGTAGCGGTTTTTGACGAAACGCGCAGCCTTCCTTTGTATCTTATTCAGCTCGCGGATTAAGTCTTTCTGCTCTGGATCCCATACACTCGCTGCATATTCAAGGTGCTATGATGATATTCAAGGTGAAATGATGAAAAAAATCGTAGAAGGACAGGTGGAAGGGAAGAAGGGCAAGGGACGGCCTTGAATGAGTTATATAGGACAGGATAAAGGATGTGAAAGAGAAGAAATACGTCGCTACACGTGAAAAGATGAATTGGCGAATAGGAGAGTGGAATGGAGAGTTGCATCAAACCAACCTTAGGATTGTAGGCTTGTGATGATGAAAGAAATCCCGAATTTGCCAGCTGCATATTTTTCACGGTGAAACAAAACCCAGCACTAAACGTCGAAACTTGTTGACGGATAAAATAAAAGTTTGTAGAATAGTACTGGGTTTTGTTTCACCATGAACATTTCATCGTTCCACCAAGTAACGCCCAAATCAGTTATTTTATTCTGCATATTTTTCTTACTAGAGCGCACAGTCCTCTTAGAATTTGTGGAGGGAATATTTTGCCGCCCAGTGTTTATGCATTTGAGAATGTGTTCATGCAATTCAAACGATGCATTTTAAGATGCGCGCTCATAACTGCATTCAGCTGAGCAATTAAGTGTATTATGTAACGCGTGGGGGAGGCTACTGGTATGAAATAAGAGGTTAAGCCTAGGAGACCCCCAAACAATCCAATAAGTGCGAGGTGGCCCACGGAAAGCTACTATTCTCCTTTGCCTGATTGTGTGATATTCTGAGGCTTAGTCCAGAGTGAGCTCTACCCTCACCTTTAATTTAGCCTTCATGTTGAATTATTGTGTGAGTGAATAGTATTTGATTGAAATCTGCTGGCGTCTGAAAAAAACGGATTATGTTCTGGGTATGGGCGCGGCTGAATATTGTTTTTAAACCTGGTATACCCAAACTACATCACTTGGTCACCCAGACTTTATCAAAAAAAATATATTTCTTGGTATACGCAAATTACACTCTTTAATCGGAATTTACTCTTCATGCAGATGAAATTAATTGAAATTCGAAAATCGTCCACCAAGAAATACTGAGGAAGAGCTTTTAAGGGTTCTATGCACTTTGCGTGTTTGGTGTATGGAATACTTCTAAAATCATGGATTTATTGAGAATGGTATTTGGGTCCGTATTATAAAATGAATGCATCTGAAATGTGATAAAGCTGAGTATTGAACGCTAGTTGAAAAGTTGCGTCCATTGCTTTTATGTTCACTTTCATGTTGCTAAATTCAATAATAAACTTATATACATAATGTATCCATTTTACTACTTAAAAGATATTGTTGCAATTGATAAATTGAAAATGATATGCTATGATCTTTTTTAAAGTCTATTATGATATGGCCTCACTGTGTGGGTGCAGGTGGTGTAGCAAATTTAAAAAGAATCAAAGGTAGTCAGAAAAGGTTACTCAAAATAATAAAATCCAATATTTTTCAAGTGACTATAAAGCTTATAGATGTTGTTTATTTTGAAGAGTTAAATATTTTACAGTTGAAATGTTATTACAGTATATTTTAATCACTGAAAATTATTTTTGCGATAAATACAAAAAGGAAAGATTGTGCTATCAAAATAATGAACTTAGGAAAGTTAACAAATATGAAGTTCCAAGATATCATTCACACGAGGGCTGAAGGGAATCAAGTGGTTATGTTCCCAAACTATTCAATAAGATGAATGATGATTTGAAAAATATGGAATCTATAAGGGAAGTTCAGAGAAGGACGAAGGAATGTATTAACCCCACAGATAAATAATAAAATACACCAGCTGATTAGCCAAGAGTGGCTTAGGAGGACCATAATGTTAAGTTAATTGAATAGTGTACATTTAATGTTAAACTGCCGCATTTCGTAATGTTTATTATATTGTACACTTTTAAAAAAATGTTATATTCTTTGTAAAGATCATTGATTTGCTGTATAAACATGTTTATATCGTCTCAGTGATTCTAGGATGCAGCTGCATCATCCCCTCATCCGTTTGGGTGTGAGCGGAGGATAAAGGGGCGTTGGACCCAGAACGTCTACATCTACATTCTACCCCGCGAGCAGCCTAAAAAGGCGTGAGGCAGGGGGTGTTAGGGCACCAGCCGTTTAATTAAAAAATCATATGCTCAGACAAAATTACGACTAGCATTTATTAAAGCCCTTCATGGTCCAGAATGACACGCCCAGAAGCTGATTTTTATTCTTTGTAATGATCCATTTACTAATTATGGTCCTTCATTCCGTTACACCCGGCGTTCACTCAACCAACCCTTCCTTTAAAAAATCATTCGGTTAATCTCCTGCCTCTTTCTTCTCTTAAGAAAACCCTCGATTCTATTTGTCGTGCCCTACTCTCCTTTGTCAACCTTTAACTTTCTTCCTTTTAGTTCCGCCTCTGACCGTTCTCGTTAGAATTTTTTATTCCCATGGCAGAGGAAGGTCTGCGCGTGTTGTCAACGAAGTGGTCAATATTTACTTCCGACTCATAATCCTCAGTTCATGAATGTACTCGAATTCGGTGCTTCCTAAATTGTCTGTGTAATTTTATGTCTATAGCATTTTATGCATCCAATGATTATTTTATTAACCAAGGAATGGGTGAAGAGATAAAAATCTTAGTCTACTTTTTTCCTGAAGTGGTATGATTTTTCTATAAAATATATAGCATACTATCATAGAGATCTTCATTTTTTGTCTATTTTGTTTCAATTTAAGAATGTGTTTGGCATAATTAATAATTCGAAAAATATTAAGGCATATTGGTATGCCATCGGGAATCTAGTTCTTCGTCGATTTGGATGTCTTGCGTTGTCCCTAATCACACCTTGCAGGCAAATAAATATGCATTTTCAATGCTAATAAAAAAATTGAATCCGCGGGTTAAAACATGGCAACGAAATATAAGAATTCGCCAATGAATCATTTTTAGGTGGTAAATATTTCGCCAAGTTAAAAAAAGATTCCTTTACCCATTCCGGATCTTTTTCCCTCGAACCATTGGTAAAACTAAGTGTCAGGTGAGGTCTATGGTCGCCTTCTCGTAACAAATAAATTTGAATCATTGACAAAAATATATTGACTTATTCATCAACCGTTTTGGTGGTTTATTACAGCACGAAAAAGTTCAGTAATAATTCAGCGTAAGAGTTCGAGGGAGAGTTGAATTTATGAGTGGGTTCCTGTGGAGACTTCAACGTTCGTAAAACATGAACTTATGGAAGTTGGTCCTTGAAACAAGTACTGGTCATTTTCGTGAACATTTTAAAATATGCTGCGCTAATTATATCTTGTATACTGTCGACTAAAAAAATCGGCGTATCAGGCTAAATTTTATGTAAATTGTATTTGAAAGCCAACATTTTCATTCTCTCGCAGCAATAGTACTCGAAGGATTGTAAAAATGTTGATTACTGCTAGGATATACATATCATATTGCAAATAACGGAAGTTATATGTTCGTTGTACCAAAAGAATCACGATAAAAATTGAATTAAAGTACGTCATAGTACTACTTTTTTAGCTACTAGCAAATGAATGCTGTATTTGAAGTCAAGTGACGTTAGTAACATATAACTAGCGCTGCGGTCGGTTTGAATAGCTGAAAAAGTATCATCGACTCATCCACATCCGAAGTAGCCTAATTATGCCTTAAAAGTTTTGACAGATGTCGTCGATGTTGGAAAAAAATTTCTCCTTAGCGTTTGCGATTTTTTTTATATTTCGAATCGCGCAGTCGCGAGCCTACCGCCTTAACCCGTTATTACCCAATGTTGCTTCCAAGTAACATCAAAAATGTATACATTTTTAGCTCTATTCAGGAAAGATTTAAACTACGTGTTTGTTTGTGCTGTAACATTTAATGGTGAAATATGTGGCTTCCACAATAATTATAATTGAGTGGAAAATTTTCTTAGAAATTTAAATTTAGAAATGAAGTCTAGCAATTTAATTTTTCCTAAAAGCAGCTGTGGGTTAGAAAGAGTTAAGAAGAATACGAAGATTAAGAATAGAAGAAGGTAGAGCCTCCGCTTCTGGATGGAAGGGCCAAACTAAAAGGGTCTTGCGGGACCTGGGTGGGTGGTTGAAGAAGAAGGAGATAGCCCAGATGGTTGCTGGAGGGGGATTGTGGCGGGTAGGAAACAAAAGAATTGCGATGATCAGCGCAAGCGCACCCATCCCCGGTTGACTGACGACCCTTAAATCCTCCGCCGCCGCGAAAAAAAAACGAGAGAAAAAAATACGAGGCGAAAGAGGAGCGAAAGAGAGAACAAAACACTAGCGGCATGCGAAGGGAAAAAGCGCTCCATCTTGTTTGGGAAGAGTACGGCGAACGGATAATTTGGGAAAATGTATGTTGGAGGAATGGCAGCGCTGCTCAGGTTCCACTCATACAGAGGGTAATTAGATATGTGACGAGTTGTTTCATAGAAAATTTTTGGAAGGGGTACTTTTGGAGGTATACACCCTCAGCGTTTGGGGGTTTGGAAGGAGTTTAGCTTTGAAGGCAGTTAAAATCCATGCTTTTAGGTGTTAGGGATCTTTGAACTTAATTCAAAATATAAGACTGAAATAAGAACACTAAAACTCAACGTGAAATACATATGTTACAGCGATGTCCGCTGTATTGTTGTCAAAGCCAGAATAAATGTTTATTTATTACAAGCAAAATCCTTTGCGTGGCAAAAATTTAAAAATGACTATTGTGAAATTATAAACTCGGTAAAAAATACAAAATATGAAGTCATAAATATAAACTAATTAAAAATGAAGTTAGGACACCTTAGATGTATCGCAAATCGAAAGCATTGATTTTACTACGAATTCATAGATCATAGTAACGGATTGCTGTATTTTGCAAATGATTGCTTACATGAAATCGATTGAAATCCAAAAATTTAATATAATTTTCTCACACTGAAGAGGAGGTGAAAATGTTTCTCTTTCGCCACCGTCATTTGTTTTGTTTTTGTACATTTGCCATAACAAATCATATTGGTACTTAAGGGATGGAGAACACTCCTGGTGCATCCACTCGTATTTCTACTATCATTGTATTCATCGCTTACCGTTTGTCTTCTTTGCATCTATTTTTTTAGCCTCTCCGTAAATGATGCCAACCGAATATCAAAAGCGTAATCATAAGGGCGTATGAAGCAGAGATCTACATCGGGGAATGTGGGAGTGATTATTTTGCACACTGGAAATACTTCCATCTCTCAAGTTGATAAACCTGTCCCCCAATGCTCGGAGGGCTCCCCAAATATCGGCGCCTTTGACTCTCGTCCCCCGCTCTCCAGACTCGTTCCATGATAACTCTAATTAGACACCTACAGGGGATGACATGGCGTCGCGTCCTTTAGAATGTGTTTCCCTCCCTCATACTCTCTCATTTATTTAATACTTCGGGGAAAGATTTATGCGGGTATGGATAAAATCGCATTGATTTATGTCAACAAGCGTTGCCGTAATATTAGGGCGCCATATGTTGTGGTCACGCCCACGTGGCTCAAGATGAATGGAGAAGAGCCCGCAGCATTGGGAATCATCTCTGAAAGAATGGCCAGTGAGCGGAGGACCGGTCGATTACGATGTAGCACATAGTGCTTTCTCGTCGTCTGCAGTAGGTGATGGCTATTCGGGTTCTCTGCCGGGTTGATTTTCTTATTTCCACTGATATTGTTGATGGTCGAATCGTCTATTGCGTCATCTGTCTTAAGTACATACATGAAGACGACGACTGCGAAGCACTGCAAATAGAATAAGAATCGATTAATATCTTAATACGATATATTAGTGGAGTTGAACCATTTCAACTTTGAACGCAGTTGAAATCGATGGCAAGAGATATATCGTTACTAGCGCTTTCTAACGGATGGTGTCGGAAACATCGGACGCTCATGGTCATTGTTGCGAACAAATAAAACTATTTGAGTTATTTTCATTTGATGTATCATTTATAGCTGTCATTTAAGTGTGATAAATATTATAAAACGTCAAAACCCCGCCATTCATTTTTAAACACCCCGTATTTCATAAATCACAGCACAGGCCGCGAATCGATCGTGAAATATATTTTACAGAAGTTTCGATTGTTTGTATTAGTGTCGATAGATACTTCAATGCTAATTGCTACTTTCAAGAGCTTTTCTCAAGAAATGACTTTTACTAGACGAGTTACGCCGATTGAAGTTCTTATAAATCAGCAAGTGCTCTTCTCAACTCCAGAGTAACTCTAACCCACGATAAGTTATTGAGAACAAGAGACCCGATTGTTCGTAGAGACAGGTAGGGTGAATAAATACCCAAGATAACCAGAGCTGACAGTGGATATCATGGATGAAAATAAAAGAAATGAGGCAGTGAGTGCGTGATTTACTGGTGAATATGATACAATAACTCGATAAATAGGTATAATATTCGGTAATGGAGACCACATTATTCAGCTTCACTTAGTTATCACCATGTTTTCCGCAGGATCTCAAAGTACTTGAAATAGTTACGGCAGTGATGCATAGTGATCAAAGGGCACTCATTTACATGAACCAATTAGTCCTCCGGAATCGGATCACGTTCCCAGCATTATGAGTCGGATATGATATCGTACGAAGAGCTGTACACGCATATAGGGACAGGACACCATATAGACCGTGCATAAGTAGCAACACTTCGACGTCACGAGTCCCCACTGTATTCGGTACGTAACGCGACCACAGTGAAGCATACGCAGGGGCGTGTACGTTTGCGTGCATGCGTTATCGAAAACCAATTCTCTATCGATAAAATTACTGCAGTCCGCAATGCCCGGGAGGAGCTGAAGAACAATCGGCCGCGTGCTAACATTCTCGCACTCGACGGGACCGCAGCCGGGAGCAAGTCCTGCTCTTTCTTCCCATTTGAGCAAATAGCGACCTGCCTTGCCCCGACCAACGCCTCCGCCAGGCGCCTGAGTGGCGTTCGCTGGTCTCTCGCGCGTCCGTCTGATAGGACGGGTCAGTCCGATCATCAATCAAACGATTTTCGGCAATCCTCGAAGCCATTATTAGCCTCGGTGTCCGATTTCATATCGTTCCCATTTCATCTCCGCCCGAAATATTTTTGCGGCCGGCAGATATTACGTCATCGCTTGTAACCATGGTGAAAAATTCATTGTTTATTTTTTATGTTTCCAATAATATACAGGTTTATTACTCTGAAAGAATGCTGAAATTGGCTGAAGAAGACAAAAGGCAAATTTTCAGAATTCATGTGGCTGAGAGGGACCATGTTTGTTAAATGTATTAATGGATATATTCGTATATAGAAATGGAGACTGCAAAGCCTTATTGCTATGAAATCAGATAAATTCTTCTTATAATTACTGTGGGAGTTTCCTCTAGAGTAAGCTTCGAAAGCAGAGTACAAATCATCAGCATTGTTATCACATCATTTGCTAGATGATTTCAAGTTTTTTGGGTCTTCGATACCGTCAGATCCCGTAAATTAAGTCAGCCACCGCTTACGATAAAAGAAAATTCAGTACATACGCCATTGTTTGGCTTGAATCCATTGGTATGGAATGGGATGCTTTCATGTTGCCAGGATTAGCCTTTATTGTCAATTGGAAATTTTAGTCATTCTTATTTTTAAATCCAAAAGTTCACGGCCATGCAAGATGGGCAAAAGATGCTAATGCTAAGTGATTCTGTATTGCTATTTAGTTAAAAAAATTGACGAATGATATGCAAGCGTCCATATTATTTTAACGTTTTTAATGGCAAAATTTATTGTTGGCTCTTATTATATAAAGATGCACCACATTAAAGGAGCATAACACAGCGTCATTTCCTTATGGAAAACCATTTATCAACTTTACTATATACTTACGATGGGATTAATATTTTGCTTGCACATATTATAATTAATAAAATTTATTCAGGAATAATCAATTATGTAACATTAGAAATTTTAAAACTCGGATTCTGAATAAAAAGTTTTTTATTTTGAGCTTGCTGCTTTTGCTACGATAACATTGAAGTTCTTGCGTTACATATGTTGGTAGTAAGAGGTAGTGAGAAATATATCTCTCATCCATTTAAGTGTCTCTTTAATTGGGTTTGCAAATTTACGCTAATTTGGTATCATATTATAGTGATATTTTATAACAGATGTAATGAAAAATGGGCGTGATAACCTCTTAGAAACCTCACATCTTCTGGGTTTCGGGAGCCATCAATAGTCAGTCAGATGATATCTCGTGATCAGGGTAGTATAAGGTTTGTGGAGTTGATATGGCAAAATTTTAAAGTCTCATTATCTGTTTCCTTTCAATTTTAAGTTCGCCTCATATTATGCCTATTGTGTCATTGCTCTTAAAAAATGACATTTACCCATATGCTAGTGACTTCATAAGAGGATAAATATGTAAGAGTGCTAAGAAAAGGTTAGTGAGGAGTCTGACGCGGGATGTAGCGCCTTACGGTGCGGAAACTAGGACGCAGAGGACGGATCACGAGGAAAGAGTGGAAGTTTTCGAACGTATAAAATCGTTTAAGGCTCGACTTGGTGGAAATGCGATGTATCCATGGTTAAATGTAAACTACTAATGGAAATTTAATTTGGTATAGGTTCGAAGATTTTCGCGGCGTTGATTAGATGATCTTTCCATTCTATTCGGGTTTTCACCGCGTTTGTTGTGTTTTAATGACAACGGTTTCGCTGACATTGCAGTCAGCGAAACCGTTGTCATTAAAACACAACAAACGCGGTGAAAACCCGAATAGAATGGAAAGATCATTTAATTTGGTAATTTAATAAAGGAAAAATTTCCTTGAAAATGTCATAGAATGTCGAAACCTTGGTTTGGTAGCGGAATTTTATATTGAAGTGTGAAGAATATCATTCGTAGTTATTATTTTATGATGCGAGCTTTCGAGATGCATGCGTGGAAGACTATGGGGAAAGTGAATTTAATGGATAGGAAAAGGAAAGACGAAAAGTTTGACATGGTGGGCGAGGAGACGAAACTACTAGATACGATGCAAATGAGACAAAGGCTTTGGAAGGATTGAGTGCTTATGTTGAAATGTTGTCGGGTATGGGATGAATGATAGATAATCTGGGAAAGAGGATTAAGATAATTATATATGTGCATAGAGTGAAAGGCGTTGGGCATTATTTTGAACTGAAAGAGGGAATTTTGGGAGTAGAGATTAGGGAAAAGAGATTCAATTGATTGATCACCTTAACCTAACATAACCTAACATAACCGAGTGAATAATTTCATTAAAAGAATTGAGTGACCACTCTGTTACTCTTTCTTGTGGCAGATGTTCATATATTTGTGGATTCTAGCCAACAGATTGAAAAATATAGGACTGGTAGTCGGCAAACAGAGCAGTTTGATCGAGTTCTTCTTGCAGGAATGCATCTACTCTGTACTTTTGTGCGAAACTTCCGAAAGTTTATTTTTTCTATTAGCAGCTTGAATTCGACTCGCGCATCTCATCGTCATCTTTTGGATTTAAACAATTTGAAAGTGATTAGCATGGCATAGTGCATCATCACTAAGTTTGAAGTGCATCGTATATATATTCCCGTTGCATGTTTTGACATATTAATTCTAGGAGAGTTAAGATCTAGAGACAGAATATTAGCTGATTCCATCGACTTAATCTCTTGTATTGTAGCTGTGATCATGTGCACATATTGTTAAATTAGTCCATTTCGACCCCGTATATCATATTATGGTACCATAAACTGGATTT
The DNA here is from genome assembly GCF_921293095.1 of Ischnura elegans. Taxonomy (NCBI): domain Eukaryota; kingdom Metazoa; phylum Arthropoda; class Insecta; order Odonata; family Coenagrionidae; genus Ischnura; species Ischnura elegans. Next base: position 65,439,659 of record NC_060251.1, read on the forward strand.
TAGATTAGCATAATCGAACTGATAATTCAATTCACTCTTTCCATTTTCCATATTGGAATCAGATTTTTCTGAAGTCACGTGATGTCTCAATGCTTCAGTATAGCTTTCGATAGGTCCTAACCTACCTTGAGCGATCTGTTTACTAAGCGTGCGCTTCTCTCTTTTTCCTCTTATTTCCGACGCACATCGCGTTTCATTTCGGTTTTCACGGTGGGCGAGTCGCGCCTTGCTTTCGCTTCTCAGTCAGTCCTTCTGTGTATGTGCGGGAGCATCGCTCCTTTGGCCTCCATTTCGACTTTTTTTTTGTCCAACCTCTATCTATCCCGGGTAATCGTGGGAAACCAATTTCTTGAGGCAGTCACCTTTCACATTATCGCATTGCCTGTCTGTCCACAATACAAGTTGCAAGGATTAAACAGTTGAAAGTGGATGCTGCGTAGATGGCAGATTGAAATCTACTTCTCCCTTGATTGAAGTGATTATGTACAGAACTTCAATCGTTGCCGTAAAGTGAATGCAGTCTTAAAAAGGCTAAGGTCAATAATTTGAGCGAGCGCAGTTTGAATACGAAACTAGTGTCATCAGTGTTTTTTTTATCGATTATTGCGTTGAACTTATGTGACCTTGATACAACTTCTCCGAGGAGAAAGCCATCAAAAGAGTGATTGTGAAGTCTTTATAAGGGACAACTGTTTCTGTCGGGCTCAGTCAAGCGCTTCATTCCGTGTCATCTTCATAGAACATTCTTTTCGTCGGAAATTGTTTTCCACTGTCGCGAGTGTTCAATTTTCGTTATTTACTCTCTCTTTCTCTCGACTTCCGAAAAGAGTCCCTCGCCACATGTGGAGGCTGAATTAACGGTTGAAATATTATCTAGGACGAGCGAGAGTTCTTTCAACTCCATCCACTTCCGTTCTATGTATGATATTTTTCTGGAAGATGTTTCAAAACTTTGTCTGCTTAAAAAATGATTTTTTATTCACGTAAAATATAGCCTTTAATGGAAAATTCCTGGAATTTCCCAATTGAACCAAGTAAAAAATCATTGATTTTATGAACTCTTTGTTATAATCTTTTAGAGGAAGAATTTATTTGCCACACAAAATTTGATAACGTCGCAGGAAATGAATTTCAGTTTTTACGTTTGAGCTGATTTTTTGAGAACAGGATGTTTGGTGAAGGTTTACTGTAGCTTTTTTCAGCGACACGTCTTTATCAATTTGAAATGATTCAGCTTCCATTTAGGATAATGTTAGGAAGGAGAGCTTTTTATATCTAAAGAAAAGAATTATTTTATGTCACTAATTATTTAAAGATGATGTCTTCACGAGTGATAAGTGCTAATAAATATTAAAAGATGATTTCGTTTTAGCATTATGGAAATACTTTTTTTTTAAATTACGTAGTAAATGTAACATGGTCATGTTAATGATAGAAAGACCAAATCTAAATGCTAAAATGTCTGGTAGGCCGTCCACGATGCAAGAGTATCATTGAAGCTTTTCATTTAACCTTTTTCGTTGCTAAATAAGCTGCGATAAAAACAGCCAAATTTTAGTAATTATTACATATATGTGGTATTTTGGTGCTGTAACTGAGTAATAGTTCAGGGTGATTACATATGAATGCGTCGATTCCAAAGGACCGTATTTTTCTAATGATACTATCCAGATGGCACAGAGCTATACGAACTCTTGAAGTGGCCGCTACACTCCCTAGTTACTGAACTAGAAGTTGCCATAACTTTTGATCCGAAAACGCGGGAGAGAACCCGAAATAACAGCTTTTGATATTCGCTGTTCACTGTGATTCATGTCGTCCGACGAAGTGCAATTCTTTTCTCCAGCACGATAGCATTTGCAGTTATCCCGAACGAGAGCACTATTTTACCCCCTGTTGAGGCGCTCGCTAGGACAATCACGTTTTCGCCTTCCCTCTTATTACTCCGGTTCGTCTGGTCCGTTGAGTTTCGTGATTCCTTTGTCTAAGCGCCCCATGGTGATGACCCTAATGCGACCCGTGGAAGAGGGGCATCGGGATGGGTTGATGTGGGCAAAATGAATTCGAGAGGAAATCCCCGAGTTGAATCCCTGAATCGCATCGAGAGGATAGCAACGCGAAAGAGATGAAGAATCGGCTGTTCGATTCCCGTTCGAGGCCAAGTTTTTTCATAGCAGAAAGTGATATTAATTTCATCACCATTGACGAAGCAGGCGTAGGAAGCTAAGCGGCGCACAATGGGCTGTAATCGAAAAAATCTGGACAAAACCTCAAACATATTTTTTTTTATATGGAAGTTGAAGCTTTGCACAGTTGTTTTCAATGCATTAATGTATGTTTTGACTTTTTCCGGAAGGACTACTTGACTCTAGCTTTGGTGTCATGGATCCGGAACGCGCCGGTAAACCGTTCCGGCAATGGCTAACGAAAGACATGATTGTCAAATAACATTTTTATCAATTTTGTTGCCACAAAATTTCTAATACATACATTCGTAACCAAAATAAAATAATAAAATGTAAATAATAACTTGTAATGAAAATCGCAGAGAAAAAAAGAGTTAAGTCTTCAGTTAAGAATTAAGAGTCACTTCTAAAAAGAGTTAAGGAAAGTGCGTTCCGGCACTGCTTATTTTGCCATGACGTCACTGGTAGGTAGGTAAATGCGACTTGTTGGTCATTCTATACCAAGAGGAGAAAAAAAAAACGCCACAGGGTTTCCCTCGTCTGGGTATAAAATTTTCCTAATGTAATGGTGGTGCTGTGTTCCTTGATTCATGTTTTTACATGTTACACAGTTTCTTTGATTTAATCCTTTTCGTGCGTCTTGCATGTCAGACGATAATCTACCTTTGTCTCAATTTTACTCTGGTATTTCACGTTTCTCAACGCTTCCCGTATAATCTTTCGAGTGTGAATCGTGCCTTAGCATCTTTGTAAGTGAGTGGAATATTTTTAGTTTATTAATTACATTTAAAAATTTGTGGAATTTGTTTAACGATTAAGGAAAATGGGAAGGAAATATTTTGAAAGTTTCACGAAAATGAAATGCATTTCGTTTCTTATTGGAACCTAGCGAGATTTTATTGAGGCGCAATCTGGTTGAATTCTAAAATATTGTTAATTTAAACTTACCGGCAATTTTCTACAAAAATGAAATAAATGGTGGAGGCTGATACGTTATGGAAATTCATTGCAAGGTACGAAGCGCAATACTACTGCGATATGGTATTTTCCACATAAATATTTAATGGAAAATATTTATAATCTTTGCAGTCTTACACATAAATTTTAAAAATATTTATTTGTAAAAAATGTAAGGTATTTTACTTCGTATCCTATTTTCTACGAGCATTTTCGTTTTTATTTACAATTCGTTGGAACCTCCTTGAATTCAGCCTGAATCGTCCGAAGTTCATGAGCATAGGTGCGGTCAAAACAAACGACTGCATGGGGCCAGCCTTTGAAGCGTGAGCGTGAGACCAAATGAGCGAAGGTGTGGCGTTGAGGCACTTCTTCAATCAGCGGCTCATTAATCCACGGCTCGCGTGACAACAAGTGGACACGCCCACCGCCTCCAGCATTTCGACCCCCATCCAAAAAACCAATGATTTTTTTATTCCCGATTCCCAAATTCCTTCGATTTAATTCCTCTATCCTCAGGCCTTTTATGTAGGTGCGTGAATCATTATCCCGTGAATGAGGACCGAATTTGTGAGAGAGGGGGGATAAACAAATAAACTGACGGGTTCGAAATGACACGTCTTCTCCCAACCCCTAAATCTTCTCTCCGCCCGGACTACACGGCATGCGACTGGTCAGCAGGTCTCGAATCAAGTGTGCGTTTCCGCGGCCTTATATTCTTTCGACTTAAGTGAGTCATGCATTAGCATCTTTGTAAATAAGTGGGAATTTTTTTAGTCTATTAAATCAATTTCCAAACATTTAGCGTCGATTTTTTTTGTCAGTCGTTGAGGACAATGGGAGGGATATTTTTTGAAATTGTTGCGTTAGCGTTATTATTATTGCGTTTCCGCGGCAGGATTCATTAATCGTTCTTCCCGTGAGTTTGTATTATGGGTGTCTTGTTCCAAGGATTTGAGGTGATGATTCTCGCTTGTTGGGAGATTTCCTTCATAAATGGGGAATGAACGAGTTTTATTAGATTTATAATAATGACCAAGTGTCTTACGCTGCAATTGATTCTCCAAAATGATTTAAAGCGTTGATATAATATTACTAAAATTCTTAATGTAGCTGTTCAAATGGTTTCTCTTTGGCTTCGGGCGGCTTTTTGGAAATTAGATAACAATAAAACTGGCGTGAATGGCAAATTATTATAAAACTCAGTTTCACGGAATTAGATTTCGCGTGAATAAAGGGGACTACTGTAGAATGGAACTTTTAGAGCGGCAATGTATTTTGTGATTTTTTTGGAATCGAAAGAGTTTTTGAAAAAAAAAACTTTTTCTAGCGAAAGTACCCAATGGTGCATACGCCATCAAATAATTGGAAGATTATTAATTACTGTAGTAGAATTTTCCGAGAGAACAAAACCAATTGCATTACAGATTGTTCTACATAATGGTGTAAGGAGTTAAAACTTTTTTACTCCTCGTCAACATCGAATTATGTACCTAGATTCGGAGAATCATGCTACTAATAGATTTCCACAATTGCCTATTTATGATTTCATTTTAAGATCCTGGTCCTAAATGCGCTTTTAAATAAAGACGACATTATTAGATTATTTACCGCCAACTTAACACCAATGATGTCATAAATACTGATATGATTATACATTAATTATTGTTATAACTTTGTCTTAATTTTATGTTCATAATTGTATTTGTTATTATAAATCTGATTAGGTTTCTGAGCAGCATGCTGGACAGGGGAAGCATCAAATTTGGGGGTCATGTCCTGGGTCCGGGAAGTGTGGACAACCCCTCGTGAGAGAGGGGAAGAGTAAAAATTTAAAAAGATACCCATTTTGGAGCCTAAAATTTCATTCATATTCCTAACAACTGATGAAATCGAACAATTTTATAAATTTAAGGATAAAGGACTATTAAACTAATAAAAATTAAGAAATTTTGATAAAATTTGGAGGGTCATGACCTGGGTCCTGGGAATACGGAATACCCCCCGGGAAAGAGGGCCAGGTTAATTTTTTTTAAATATCCATATTTTATGCATATTAGAGTATGGAATACCCCCCGGGAAAGAGGGCCAGAGTATTTTTTTTTAATATACATATTTTACGCATATTAAAGCCTAACATTTCATTTGTATTCTGATGAAATTGAATGATTGTTTGACATTTAAGGATCCAAAAACTATTCAACTAATAAAAATTTTTTAAATTGATAAAATATTGGGGGGGGTCACGACTCCTGTGACCTCCCTCCCTAATTCCACCCCTGAGCACAGGTGGCTAATAAATGAATAGCCAAAGGTGGTGTAATGGTCATACATCTCCCAAAAATCCATACTGTAGATATTTATTCCACACTCCTAAATTGATTTTCAAATTAAATTAGATACTGAAACAGTGCTTCACTTGCTTTGTCTCAGTGCAAGCGACTTATTGAGTAACTGATTGAATGATGACTATAAGGATACAAAAACTATTGAACTAATAAAATTGAAAAATGTTAGATAAAATTGGGGGGTTTGTTTATGACCCCTGCGATCCCCCTTTCCGAAATGCTCCCCTGTTCCTGGAGCGGTCTTATGTTTACTCCGATGAAAATGCTCGCTCGTAGATTAGGAGGGAAGAAGGGGGTGGAGTTGAGCTTGAGTGATCCGCCGCGAACGAATCTCGGTGCGGGCCCTTTTTGCGACGGGGGTGGACCGTTCGGGAGAGCTTTGAGGGAGGCATGTGGGGGGGGGGGGGGAAAGAAATCCCACGCATCCGGATATTCCCGTTGTTGCTGAGTGGGCAGAGGGGTTTGCCGAAAAGGAGGAGGGGGTGGGGGTGGTTGGTTGCAGGAGTTGGGGGGTGTATCCGTGTGGGTCGAGTTGAGGTCCATTGCGGCGACTTTATTTACGCCATCCCTCACCAAACGGTATCTTTGAATATCAACACTGTGGACTGTTGAAAATCGCAAACCTTATTACATAGCGGGTGATTGAATATCAGTAAATAATATGCCGTCTTAATGAGGTTGGTCCAGGTTTCGAAGTAATGATATATTCAGTAGAATTCCAAAATGGGTTTTTCTAATTGTAGTAAGATACGTCGTCGCCTAGCCTTTTCTAATTTTTATACATCATCGACTGACGGTCACGAAACATAGGCTTACTGCGCTACGTTTTCTGGAATTTATAAATTCGATTTTTATACTAGTCCTTACGGAGATAATTATGCGGGAATGTTACTTATTGTTAGAAAATGTGTATCGTTTTGACACATAACTTACTTTTGTTCATTATTCCATAAATATCGCGGTAATAGCAAAGCATCAGCACGTAGTCTTACTGTTAAATCAGTTTTTGAGCGAATGAGTGCCATGATTAAAGTAAATTACCGTGAATTACTTGAAATTAGCGGTATGGTCGGGTCAAACGGCTCGGATAACATAAGTGTCAACTTATAGACATATGGATTGAATGATCCAAATTATCTGCATCCTTATTTTTTTAACTTCGATGTATTTATTGCATGATAACAAATATTCTAAAATAATACTTCCAAAAAGCGTTTGTTTTGAAACACACAGTAGCAATCATATCTCCTTAAACTTCTGGCAGTGTAGGACAGGAGTGACTTATTTGCCTTAGCGACGACCCCTCTGTATCATTTGTTATAAGCATTTGATTTCTATTGCCTATGAAAAACTGAAAAAATTCATCATACAGAGGAGGAATAAAGGGCATAGCCGGATAAGAAGGTGAAAAGTCCCCCCTCCCGGATTTTTCCCGTACTTGGGGTATGCAATTTGGGATCAAATAGGACAAACATCCCCACATTTCCAGCCCGCTAGATGCCCACCAGGGCCGGCTAGATCGAAAATACGATTTTCACTCTTTTTTAAATATCTCGGTCAAGAATGCATATTTTTTAATGCGGTTTGCCGCATTTGAAACCTTATTTAATGGCACATATTTTTAATTTTTTTCAAGAACTTCGGGCGGGGCAAGTAGATATGGCGTCGATTTGAAAATTTCTAATGCAAGTTTTCATAAAATTTTCTTGAGAGGGCCAAAAAGAAAAAACGTTTTCTGGAAGTGTTTTTTAATACCTTTCGGCTGGCGTATTGAAGATATAACTTTTAGGTGGTGGAACATCGCGAAAAATGCGATTGAAAATATGGGATTTTTGCCATTTGGCTCTATGCTCTGGCCCTCCATAACACCCCTTTTTAGTTATTATAGTATTGTACCAATTAAAGTGCTCACCACAGGGACAGAATTGTATTGATACTGGTTCCAAAAATGCCTTCAGGGCCCTTGAAAACGCCCGAGTAAGCTAAAAAGAATTTCCCTGCTTCCAACCCCCTCCGTCATTCCTTTCAATGAGAATTTATTGAACTTCTTCAATGTCCTTATCAGATATAAATTCATTGAAATTACCTCACCTATGCTTAGCTATGTGGATATCATTATAACTTTATGATAGCTGTTTGCTGAAATGAACAAAAATTATGGGTTTCAACTTTTTCCCAGTTGGCATACAAATAAAAAAAACTGGTGAAGAGTAACTAGCCGAAAAGATGAATTTTCACCATACAATTTTATATTGACCCCAGGATGTCAATGAAAATCGCTCCTGAAAGGTGATTCGTCATCCTCTGAATATTCATTGATGCATGTTACTACGTTGTCCGTCAAAACAAATGCTAGTTAAAATCTTATTTAATATTACTTAATAAAATCAAGGTCTTGCGATTTTATCTTGGTACTGCCCGTAGGATAAATAATAAATTGTTGCTGCTATATGAGCGCAACACCCTATTCTTCTATTCCATTACCACAGTCACAGAAATATCTCAATATGCTGCCCCATACGATGCCATTCGCTGTAATTATATTCTAAATAAAAATTATAGTTCCTTATATTTTAGTGATATTTTTCCTCAATACTAACAATACCTACCCGTCTTAATTTAGCCACGAAATCACAATTTATTCAATTCTTTAGTCGTTAACTGAGCTCGCATGCCTTTCAGCGTCGGCATCAGCACGCTTAACTCTAAATCATCTTCTAAATATGACACATCATCCCGAAATCCTATATCCAGAATCAAAATGTCACCTTTTTTCATGAAATTATTACTGGATATGCCGATTGCAAGATTGATTTTAGATAATCGGTATCATTTTGATTGGCCAAAAAGGGTCCGGGCATAACAATCACAACCCATCAAGGGTAAAAATAGGGAATGGTTTACAAAGAGGAGCTAGTACTGTTCATGTTTCCGGTTTGGAGCTTAAAAAGAAAAACTATCAGCCCTTGAGTGACTGACCTAATATTCGAATATCTCGCCGACGTTAACACACTAAGTTACTCTGTTACTTGGTCCCATGACAAACCAGTAAAAGTTCGCGGACGATCAGTTCTCTAGAAAAAGGAAGTCACTAAGTTTCGCCGTCAAACTGCGGTTAGATAAATATTCGACTTTGTCAACAAATAGACGAATTTTAGAAACATGTAAGGAAATACTTATGCAGTAGATACGGAAAGTGGGAATTTCATTGGTAAAAACCGCTTATAATGTAGATAAACTTTACAAACCACATTTTTGAAAGAAATGATCAACCTCCACCCCCTTCAATCTAGCTTATGCGGGAACAGGATGGAGGTAATTTGTAGCGGTATATCCACAAATTAAACAACACTTGCGTGTAGATACAACGCGGGGAAAACTCAAATCGAGCTCATTTTCTTAATCTAAATTCTTACATTCCGGCAGTTTTCGGAGGCCCTTAAGCCATTTTCGGCACCAGTATCAATACAATTCTGTCCCTGTGGTGAGCACTTTAATTGGTACAATACTATAATAACTAAAAAGGGGTGTTATGGAGGGCCAGAGCATAGAGCCAAATGGCAAAAATCCCATATTTTCAATCGCATTTTTCGCGATGTTCCACCACCTAAAAGTTATATCTTCAATACGCCAGCCGAAAGGTATTAAAAAACACTTCCAGAAAACGTTTTTTCTTTTTGGCCCTCTCAAGAAAATTTTATGAAAACTTGCATTAGAAATTTTCAAATCGACGCCATATCTACTTGCCCCGCCCGAAGTTCTTGAAAAAAATTAAAAATATGTGCCATTAAATAAGGTTTCAAATGCGGCAAACCGCATTAAAAAATATGCATTCTTGACCGAGATATTTAAAAAAGAGTGAAAATCGTATTTTCGATCTAGCCGGCCCTGGTGGGCACATAGCGGGCTGGAAATGTGGGGAGGTTTGTCCAATTTGATCCCAAATTGCATACCCCAAGTACGAGAAAAATCCGGGAGGGGGGACTTTTCACTTCTTTCGCTATCCGGCTATGCCCTTTCAATAGCAAATGTTCAACCTTGAAAGATTTCTCATGATATGGATTCATGATAAATTATATTTGCTAAATAAAAAATGTGGGTTAGATGAAGTAATTCCATAATTATTGATGGCCTTGTTTATAATACGAGAAGTGTTTACGTTATCGAACTCTTGGCCACGACTGTGATAAAAGCTTATTTATGTATAAATTATGATTGAATATTACACCAAATTAAGCTTTTTAGAAACTAAGAAGTTTACGATTAAATATCATAATAGATACGATCCAATGAAAATCGCCACCCTAAAAAATCATGATGTATTCTGTTCTATCTGATATAAATCGATATATGTATTGTAATATGTTTTAGGAGGCAAATTGTTTTCTGGTGATATAGTTCGATATTTGATCGTGATATACATATTTTGCTAAATAAAATAATTTTTAATGCAGCGATATTAACTAGCGCTATCAGACTTTTCGATTTAAAAAAATGATCTTATTCCACTATTGAATTTTCGATATAGCATAGCCCTACCGGCATGGACGGACGGAAATAAACGGAGGGAACGGAGAATACGCCCGAGATTGAAAAAGTTTGGAAAGGCGAGCAGAACGCCGACTGCGCGCGGAGACACGTCTTACCCTTGAACGGCCAGTCTCCCGACCGTTGACAATGATCTTCGACAGTTCGATTCTGCAATTAGGGTGAGAGGGGGGGGGGGTAGGAAAGTGAGCACTTTTCCCACTGCGGGCGCGTACGTTCCCCTCTCTCCTGCAGCCCGGAGGCGAGCAGTGACCTCCCGTACGGCGGAACCAATTCTCGCTTCAATGGAGACCTCAAAACAATACGCGTCCTCTCTTCCGGCCAAGTGATTAATGAATCCCTTCTGGAGGACTGCCTTTCCCTCTTGCCATTCACACGCTCGCGCGAAATGTGGAACCGTACGATTTTGCGATAATAATTAATCGTCGACGAGACAACTTCGTGTAAGTTATCTATTGGAACTATGAGTATGTCTATTATGTTCTACACTTTGTGGAAGTATTTTATATTCGTAGCGAAATGATTTGCAATGACAACTTCTCGCACAAATATATTTCTCTCAAAAGTTTACTTTCTGGCCATGGTTTCGGCACCGAGTGCTGCAATCAAGGTTTATGATGCCGAACTAATTCCATTATGGGTATAAATATCTCTTTCATATATGCATGCCTCAGTTAGGCACTAATTTACCCCATTGACCTAATGCCTCAACGAAGGCAGTCAAAATTTAATGCGTCAGATCGCAGTTTATGGATGTTCATCAAGTGTCATCATTCCGCAAAATTTTTTGACACGTGAACGGTTAATACCATGGAAAAGTGATTTAGCCTTGCATTCAAATCTGAATTTTTTCAATACATTTTTATATTTCAATGTTTCTGCTGCCTTCATTTGAGGACCCTAGAAGCCAAGAGATACAGGTACATTTTATATACATAATTTCAGAGAAAAGTGCATATAATGGTAGGTGGGGTACACAACATTTTTGTAACAAAGGGATACAAGTTAATCTTCGATAAGTATGTCTATATAAATTCAGTAATTCACTTTTATCCTTTTGCCTCAGCAATATTGTGTACTTCTCCAACCATTACATATGCACTTATCTCCAAAATTATAAAAAATTATTCTTATACCCCTTGGCTTTTAGGGTCCTCATTTGAAACAGCTTTGTCAATTTTCGAGAAGGTAGTGGGGGGACTAATGAGCAGTATTCCTTATGAGGAATGGGACGATAAGTCATAAAAAAAGTATACCGACACAAATGCCAAGTTGCTTCCCATTTCTTCTTCATTTTTAATTCCCAGCTCCTCACTCATTAACCTAATCCTTCTTGTTGGAATGAGAAAATATTGTCCTTTTTTATTGTGTCTTTCTTAAATTTTTGTTATGTTTTGGTTCTTTGATTTTTGCAGTGGCCGGTGGAGTTATGTTTTTAATTTTTTTGAAAAATAACCAAGTATTTTGTTTTTGGACCACGTTGTTCTTGACCAGCCGTTGTCAAAATACCCGTTGCCATTAGTGGGTTTCTAAATAAGTTTGAGCAATAAAAGTTTTTTGTAAATGGAGTTCCAAATTTTAATTCTTCTAACCAATGGCTTCAGTTGCTTTAATGAGTTTGGTCTTTCAGTTGCTAAGGTTTACGATGATCTTACGTCTGAGTGACAAATATAGGGAGTTAAATTTGTCGAAGTAACCCGACCTGTGTTTTTGCAAGGAATGAGATTTCACGAAGTATATGCTTATCGGATTCCGCTCGATGCAACAGCTGCGGATTCCAAGCGTTTTTCATGAATTGTGAACTTAAGCTCTATCTCTTTCCGCTTACCTCGAAAAACCTTATAATCTTGAAAACCTCTTTGATATTCCTTTGATTATATTAAATGTAATAATAATAATAATGATAATAATATGTATTGTTCTTGGACAATTATCCAATAAGAACGTACAATGGCTACAGCATACAAAAGAGATAACAAAATAAACTTTTACAAAATATATCAAATATTTCCAAATGGAATACAGTACAACTAACACATTAGGACAAAACGAAATCTTGAAGTTACATAATCAATCATAGCAAGAAAATCTAACCTCACCACAACATTTAAAGTAGAACATGAATAATGATAAATCTTTTACTCCAATAAATATGGCATGCAATTTCAATCAGACTTGAGGTAAATATTATAAAACTTAATTATGGATATTTGAAATCACAATGACGACTAAATGCATACTTTACAAGTTTGAAAACCAGTAAATACTTTCCAATAGCATGGACATAAATTTTTAAACGGGCTAATGGTATTGCAACTGCGATATATTTTGTATCTCACATGGTTCAAGTAGTTTGCTGGTATATTTTTAGCACCCTCACTTATGATGTGGCTATCGATCTACAGGGAGGGAGTTAGTTAAGGACTTGAGGGTCTAATATTTTTATTATTTGTATACTGCATTTGATTTTTGTTAAGAATTCATTTACCATACTTCCTACCATCATAATATGCGTTTTTCTTATCAATAGGGTTTGTTCAAATCCTAGCGGTGGTGGAGATTTTTCGGAGATTAACCATTCCCTGCTCAAGTGCTTTATGGATAGATTTCGATTCGTCCGTCGGATGGGACGTTGGCGCCTTTTGTTTAGAGCTGGCAAATGCTGACGCCATGTTTCTCTCCACCCTTCCTTCCCCATCATTCCCCAATATTGCAAATCTCCTATGCTGTCGGTCGCCTCATCCAAATACCTTCCTACCTTACTTCCATACTGCGCGTAATTGGCGATCTAACTTTCGGGGACAACGCATGGGGAAGCAGAAAAAGTAGGTGGACTGAAAACAATCGAAAGCTGAAATTTTATTAAGTTTCGTTTCTGGCGTTGCTGAGTCATAATTGGTTATCGTGACTGGTGAACTCTTTCTGGTGACACGTCAATAGATTCCTGTGAGCGAAACCACAGTTAAAAAATTGGATGTCCATCGCTCCTTCTCGATAATCCGTGGTGAAAGGGAGGTAGAGGCTGAGAGAATAGTAATCAGGTATTGAGATGGACAGCCGCATGACAGTCCATGCATATCAATAAAATTGTCGCGGGTGCCTCCACAGGGGTCCCATGACGACAAAAAATGGGCGACCTCAAAACTGAGAAAGTCAAACATGGGAAATCAATCATTTCAAATTTCTTTTTCATCTCGAAGCTGCCGATTTTGTTCATGCGTCCATTGCCATCTCTGTAAAAGGCTACATTTGAAGTAGATTTTCCTCCAATGATTTCTCTCAGTGCGTATTAGCTCATTGGGGATTCTTCGAAGATATTGTGCCGTCGGAAACAACCGAAACTAAAAAAATTGAACGGAATGACATCAAATGATGGACGAAGAGTTAGCCTCTTTTCTCTCGGGGAGGATTCTTGTAATTTTTAAATTAGGAGAAGTCGGAGAATATCCTTGATCAATTGTCAGTTTTAAGGTAATGGGTAAACACTTATTATCGAGGGATGACGCTTAGTTTTAATGTTTTAACTGTCAAGGAAGGTAAACATTTTCAAAAGGGTTCTAACAGTAGTAGATTTTTATAATTGAAATATATGGTAGAAAATAGGGATCATGATGCCAATCATAAACTTTTTTGCTACTGTGAACTTATTTCTTGCATTCAATGTCCTTTTATTCATTCATTTCCTATTCTGTGATCGAACACGCGTCGCTGCTTCATTCACGACGTTTTGTGGGAGTAGCCATGTGAACATGCTTATTTGCATTTGCATATATATAGTTATTTCTTTAATCATCTTTACACAAGTAACCAAACCAATTCCTCAGCCAGATTTCATCGGCGTCGTTGCGAAGGACAGAATACGTGACATATGTAAGAATGAGGGCGTAGTTTCCTATTATTGTAGGTAAAGCACTGGACTACGGATGGAACTGCCGTGGATTTAAATCTGGGGCAAGCCTCTGAACGAATTCACATTTGATATTTTGTGCTGCCTGTATATCTGCTTGTCAGAAGCTTTTATAATACTGCAAGTGGCACTGGAACTGGTACTGAAAACCGTGAATCTCAGACGTACGGTATTGATAAAAGTTATTTTTTCAGCAGAAATTCATGTATTATAACAATTGGGGTCAGCTGTCGGCATGGGTATTCCACTTCACCTGTATAAGGTTATTTTACCATGGTAGATATTCGAAGAACATGCTTAATATATGTCCTGCGATATTTTATAAGAACGCAAGGTTTTTACGATATCATGCCAAAGTTTATGGTTGCGTCAATGGTAATTTTAACAGGAAACTGCCATTTTTATATTTATTTTCACACCATGTCAAATAAAAGACCGGTAAACTGTACCGAACGAACAAAAAGAAAAATGGTGAAGAGGCCAATTCTAGCATAAAATTGGCTGCGCGGTGGTCTGTAAGTAGGAAGAGCGAGCGGCTATTGATCGAATTGTCTCCGTTTCATATCCCGGGCGAAGACTTCGGACCACAAAACAAAAAACAAAAGTGCTATATGGGTTGGGGAAAGGAACTGGGCACCCCATACTATGACAGTGTGATATTCTCACGCCCGCAGTCCCAGGTGAGCTCTACCTTGTCCTATGCAAATATACCTTGTGGTTAAAGCATGGAGTGAGTGTGGTATGGAATAAGTTTACTGAGTTTTTGGAGTGATATATGCTTACTCACGAGGAATTACATCACATCAATCGATTGAAAATTACTGGCTAATTTCTACCGATACTTAAGTTTCTACAAATACTTTAGCAGAGAAGTCAAGAGTGGAATCATTCGAAATGTGATGCTACCGAAGAAGGATGGAGGTAATGTGGTTCAACCGAGTAAGTAATGAGGAAATGCTGAGAAGAGTGGTAGAATAGAGAAGTCTTCTCAAAACTTTCATGAAAGACGACTTAACACGTTGCGTACCGGGGTATTTAAATTCCTAGTAAAGCCGATTTGGAAATATGTGCCTATTAGGGCGTAATGCCTTTGGTTTAAACATGGTTAAAAAGCTAATGTTAAGAATATAACTTTACCCAATCAAATTTTATGATGCATCAAGTCATTATGAATAACGAACAACAACTGAAAACGTACTAACGAATACGTATTGTACGCTTTAAAATTGTTTAGGTTGACGCGCCTAAATGACGAGAATCTTCGTCATCCGTCCGGAACGTTCGGGAAAAAAATGACGAGAATTCTCGCCATCCGTACGCAACGTGGCCACGTTATGAGGCATGATGGACCGATTAAAATAATCGTAGGGCATACGGAAGGTAAAAAGGGTCAGGGACGACCCCGAATGAGTTACATAGGACATGTTATAAAGGACGTAAAAGAGAAGAAATACGTCCCTATGAAAAGGCTAGTGGATACGAGAGCGAAATGGAGAGTGCGTCAAACCAATCTTAGGATTCTTGGAAGGTTACTCGGGATTTCCACCTGGTCAGGTTCTCCATCACGGGAAACGTTTCGATGAACGAGTCGTCCATCGTCATTAGGGCATGATGACATTGGTCGACTCGTTCATCGAAACGTCGATACATCGGAAAAACCTGCGATCATTCTTCAATCTTAGGATTGTTGACTTATGATGGCAGTAATGATGACTTAAGTTTCACAATTGTTTTCATTGAATTTTGTATTATCTTCAGGAAATTTTTCAGTAAATTTTAATGCCAACTAAGTAGGTTGTTGTAGTGTGAAATTTGCCCATCGTTGCTCCAATGCCTTAGCTCGGGATATTTAGCAGCAGTGGCGCAGCGAGGGGGGGGGGGTTTGGGGGTTAAACCCCCACCCCCAGAGCTCAGAGAAATTTTTAAGTTTAATCCATTTTACTTAATTGGATTGATATTACTAATAGAATAGCGTAAGGATTAATTAAATAGCCCTCAGAAAGCCGTAAAACTCACCATTTTGAACCGTTTATCTTAAAATTCTGCAATTTATTAATCTCGCACCTACCGCTTATCCTGGTGGGTATTCCTACCTCCACACACCCCGGTATTAGTTGCACCTAAACCCCCCTCAGCCTTAATTCCTGGCTGCGCCCCTGGTTTGCAGGACATGTATTACGCTGCGCAGAGACCAAATATCCGGACACACAGCTGGAGTGATGGGTTTTAGGTACGTATTCCAGCTTTTCGGCCGCTAAGTGGAGTGGGGCGGAATGTAAAGGCCCTCCTCTCGTAAGTCACTTGGAGGTTAATTGCAGCCGTCGTATCCTCCATCCCCTCCTCTGCTCACCCATGTGGCGTGGGAACGCCAAGAATCTTATCCGCGCGGAGATGCCGACTGTGGATTCCTCCCACCCTGGCGGCCTCGCCTGAAATATTTCCCCTGGCATAGAGACAGCTTCGGGTCAGTTTATCGGAAATAAATTGTTATTAATTAGCTGTAGGGACCACTTAAAGGAATAATTACAGTGTCCCTGAGCCAATGGCAGCGTGAAAATTTAGTGCGAAACATGATTCATCTACATCTACATAATACCCTGCGAGCCACCTCTAGAGTGTTTGGCAGGGGGTGATCAATCACCAGCATGCAGCATGCATTTGGACTCATACATGCACACCACACCGTCCAAAAAACGTCCCGTATACTAACAAACTATACTACTATATGCTGTTAGAAATAATAATTGAATTAAGAAACATGCATTAATTTTTACATAGGTTAGTAGGCTACACTACAAGTCATGCAATCTATTTACGAGTTCTATTACTGCCTTTATAATCTCTTATTGATCGTGGAAAAAATGACATTCGGAATCTGTCTGTTCTACAATGCATCTCTCTTATTTTATTTATATGATCTGATCTTCCGTAATATGTTGGCGTCCGTAAGATATGGTTAACTTCGTCAGAAAAGACACTGCTCTTGAATTTATCTAAAAGGTTTAGTCTATTTTTCAATCTACGGTCCGACAGAGATTCCCATCCGAGTTTATCTAAGAGGTCAGTTACACTAACAAGACTATCGTAACGACCTTTCACATACCTGGCAGCTCTTCTTTGCACGCGTTCTATTAGTGATGCATGCATAGCGCATGATTAGTGGGAATGTTAGCGTAAGTTTGACCGATTTTGAATAAGCGCAAAATTTCGTTGTTGCACACTGTCGCATGGTATGGGATGGTATTTGGAAGCGACCAACAGCTGAAGTCATTTGCACCATGAGGGGAGGGTGTGGAAGAAAGAGTGGGGATAAACCCGGCGTCTGCATTAGCCTGCTCTTAACCCCTTATAACCCAATGTTGCTTCAAAGCAACATCAAAAATATATACATTTTCAGCTCTATTCAGGAAATATCTAAACTACGTATTATTTTGTGGTGTAAATTATAATGAAGAAATATTTATCTGTGTCGATAATTATTACTGAGTGCAAAATTTTCATCTTTTCAGAATGAAAAATCTTGAAATTTGATTTCTCCCTGTAGCAGCTCTGGGTTATATAGGGTTAATGTAAGAATCGCTGTTTAACGTCCCATCCGACGATCGAAGTGTTGCGATTTAAATGTCCTCTGCATGACATTAAAGCAAGGATAAAAATTCAATTCCTGAAAATTCTCTGCCATCGCCAGGATTTGGAACCGGGACCCCGGGGTGGGACACCAACACTCCAGTCACGACATCAAACCGATACGTGGTTTACTTATTGAATCCATAAATAAGATATCTTGTCATAAAAAATATCCTGAGAAGGCATCTAGGCATCCTAGTTCCTGAGAAGGCATCTAGGCAGCTAAGTGATAGGTCTACTTAATTTTATTACGGTATGTGGGAAATTATGGTAAATTTTAAGTCAGTTATTGGCTCCGAGAGTGAAAGAGAGACAAGGGAGACAAAATGCGACCGGTTGACCGGGAGTACTATCTACTCTTTAAGTGTATTTATCGGTCGCAGTCCCACAGTATCGGGCGTGTCCTTTATCTGACCCTGTTTTTAAAGTTAGTATTGGTGAGTATTTATATAGTTTTTATCCACAAGAAAATGGAGTACCACAGGGGTCCATATGGAGCGTGACCTTATTCACTATTGCGATGCAAAGTATTCGCTCGCCAGTTATGGGCTTCCTGTTTGTTAACGACCTAGCTATTTTCTACCGGTCGTCAAAAGTATCGAGTGCCTCTAGGCTGATGCGTCGTCGTAAGTGCATTTATCGGATCTAGTCCTGAATTCAAAAGCTAGCTCTAGGATAAGGAGTGGAACCCCGCGAATCAACTATGTCATACTTAGACTCTTGCTACGTATTCAATCTCTGAGATGCATCTTCTCCAATTTCTGGTAAATTCGACCCTTGGAACACAGGGAAAACAGGTCCTCTAAATGCCCGAGGAAACAGCCTCCCATTCGCTCAGACACGCAACCAAATTTATCTAAAACCTTTCCCACAGGTCCCCTGTTGCGGAGTCACAAAGGGCGTCTTCGTATGTTGTAACAGTGGTCCGGGAGCGTCTTAGGAAGAAATGATTCTGATGATCAAACATGCGCCCTATCATTATCGTGGGCCGTCTTATTTTATCCATTCGCCACGCAATTTGATTTTCAAATTCCATTTTCGAGCCTCGGAGCGGCGTTTATGGCCCAACGATTTCAATTATTCGCTAAGCGTAGGAGGCACACTCCACTGTCACGAGAGGTAAGGAGTAAATATATTTTTCTCGAAGCCTTCCGGGAGGTAGCAGCTCATAATTCACTCTGAGATCCATAAAGAGGCCCACCCAGTGAGAATCACTGCGCTAACGCTCCCAAGAACCTTTCACATCAGATATTGTAATTTTCCTCTGTTTCAAGCTCTGTCGGAGAAATAATAATCATCCTGTTTCACTTTGTGATTTTAATCTGCTGGATAGCAATCCCCTCCAGTGGCACAGCGAGGAGGGGGTTTTAGGGGATAATCCCCCCCCAAGCTCAGAGAAATTTTAAACTTTAATCCATTTTACTTAATAGATTGATATTACTAATAGGATAGGGTAAGGATTAATAAAATATCCCTCAGAAAGCCGCAAAACTCATCATTTTGAACCATTTATCTTTAAATTCCGCAATTTATTAACTTGGCACTTACCGCTTTTCCTGGTTGGTATTCCATACCCCCACACACCCCACACAAATATAATTTACAATTTTATATTTTATGGATGCGAGCGAACAATTTCTACAAATGTGATGGATGATTCGTTATCCAAACTAATATGTTTTCTAATATTTCACATAGTACGTGAGTGCTACAATTTTCCCGTAACGTATTGCATTAATTTCGTCCGTTTTCTTCCGGCTGAGTAATTTATCGGAGGTATATTTTCAAACGCAATGCCTCTCAAAGGATAAAAGTAGCTACATCTCAACAATTCGTTTTTTTCTATCGTAACGTAGATGCAAGAGTGAGAATCTGTACGCATAGTGGATTTGGCTAGTATCCTTTACTATCTTGTGCATTTACATGGATATTTATACACGAGAAGGGGGCACTATTATAATGCGTGATAATCATTGCTTGCTTAATCCTGTTGGTTTCACATAGCCCCCATTTCCTTGGAATTATTTGAAAGCCTTTCTGAAATACGCGCGTCATTTATCTTACCACCTAGTTCGCTATCTCCACTGTAGACGCCGCTCAATGCTGAAACTTCATCAACCTCCTGCAAACCGCCTTCGGAGTCATGGATTGGAGAGAGGCAGGCAGTTTCTTTTTTCCCTACAGATGTCAACTCGATATCGATTTGAGACTTGGATTTGAGAGCGGTCTTCTTTTATATCAAACAAGCAAGTACCATAGCTAAAGTTAGTTTGATATTTGAAAGGCTACCTACGGGCGGTGCGGACAGGTCGGTTGGTCGGCGATCCCTGAGGGCCCCAAGCTTAGGGGTTCCACGAAAAGCTTGCGCCTGTCGTGGAACGTATGTGAAAGGTGTAATAAAAAAGACTCAGCTTAGTTGAAACAAAGCTTTTTTACTATTATAAAATTCTACGTTTTCATTACTTGCTTTGTTTACAGTACAATATCATTTACAGCATATCAGTGTAAAAAGATCATGCAAATAATAAAGAAAATAATGGTTTCATAAGAAGAAAGAGAACCTAATCCTTTTTTGACTTGGCTATTCGAAAAGGTTATTTGAGTGTTTTTTAGATTTGATATATAGGGATTAAAGGAACAATTTCACTAAATATTAGATAATATAATCATAATACAACATTAAATTTCATAAGCGGTGAAATTTTCACTTTCGTGGCATTTTTTCTTACAAAATTGCTACTTTTTTATTAAATTTATCAGTTTTTTAAGATCCAGAATTGCGTAAAAATCCTTTTCCGGGATTTCAATTTCCTAATATTTTTTGTGTGAGGACCCGCGAATCCCTCAGTAAGGGGGGCCCCATCACGAGGGCCCCAAATCACCCCTGACCGCCCCTGGCCCTAGGGAAGAGAGAATCGAAAGAACCCCGGCTTCAGCATCGGAAACAGCACAACCCCGGCTTTATCAATGACGCCAATGCGACCACGGCTGCAAAGTGATCATTATAGCCAGGATTAGAATCCGAGGTCACTGGGTCGGAAGTCAGAGCTGAAGCAGCCCGATCCCCCATCTTAGCTGGAGACAATGGCGCCGACTCAATGGGGCCTGAGGGGGCCCGAGCCCCCCCAAAAATTCGTTACAGATGCGAGGAAAAAATGTGTCAGGCTTGTCGATTATCCCCGGATTCGAGTGATCAGGGTTCTAATGTTGATCATATGACTCTTCTAAAATGCTTAAAAAAACTTTAAATTCACTACCTATAAAATTTACCGGGGCAAGGTCCTCGGTTTGGGCCCCCCCAATATTTTTTGAAAGTCGGCACCCCTGGCTGGAGATAAGAAAATTTAGTAGCAGTGCTGGATCTAGGTTTGGACCAAAGTTGTCCAGGGATGTGGTGTGAATATGAAAAGGTAGAAAAGGGTGTGGTGGTCCTGCGCCGAATTAAAAAAAATGATTATGAAGACTCAAAAGCGGCAGTTTCACGCTAATTATTTGAAAATAAGACGGCAATTTTAAATATTGCTACCCACGTAATAAGTTATAGTTTTGATATAGCTTAACCGTTTACAGTCCAATGTCCCCATTTGGGAACAGATTTATAAAAATTCAGGAAAATTATATTTCGTATCAGTAATTACTTTTAAAGCTTTTATTATGTAAAGAAAGTATGGAAGTATTTTTTAAAGTGAATCGCATGACTTGTGTATACATTGCTCGTTAATTTTACATTTTCAAAATTGGTTATTTTCGTCACCTCTGTGGTGATTATGCGGTTTATTCGATACTTTTCCCTACACTCGCTCTCCAGTAAAAAATGCTAATTTATTCAAAAGATCAATATATATATGTATAAAATTGTTAAACTTAATTTTTAGTTCAAGTGTATATTTATGTTTCAGGCAATAGCAAAATTTTGTGGCGTATTCCCCTTTGGGAACATGCTTGAAATCGCATTTAAAAATTTTTGTTCGGGTTTTCTTTCATAATACTTCTTCATCAGTTTTTAAATAAATAGGATATAAAAAAAATAATAAAAATCACTTGGTAAGTTAGTTTGGCCATTGAAGGGTTAAAATAGAAGTTTTCATGGCAGATTTAGATTTAGCGGTTACCTATCCTACCCTGTCTCGCATGCATCGCTTTCGAGCGTAAAGTAACGAAAGCGTATAAAATATCCCCTAAGTTAAAAACAACTTTGTTTATTCATTCTATGAGATAATTTTGCCGGAAATTAAAAAAGGCGACAAAATAATTGAACAAAAATTTCGATTTTATAAGGTGTAGAGCCCAATTTCATGTCATCATTGATCCGTCATTGCTTAGGCATACTTTCTTCACTTTTTAAATAAAAAACTCTAGTTATTAGCTGAAATGTCTCCCGGTTAGTTGGTTCAAGCGAATAATTCTGTAACTTCGTAAACATTTTTAATCTTTTGGTCGTATATAAAATTGAAAATTGAGATAATGGGGGAATCATTTATGAGGAAAGAAAAATTGTAAAATAGTATGTATATGATTTTGTTAATTGCAGCTTTTCGAATGACCGAGCTGCGACCACGTACCTATTACCCCGCAAGCCACCCCAATAGGTGTTTGGCAGTAGGTGTTGGGACACTTGCAGTTAACATATGGGAGAAATTTATGGTGCTAAGAAAATAAAATAAGATACGCGTTTGAGATATTTGACAGCTTATCTTTCACTTCACAATGAATACCTGCACCTATGAGGCCGGCAAAATATTTCTTTATTCTATCGTATTTGTCGGACCTGGAAATATAGTGCATTTCGAGAATGATGTTCTCCGGGTCGTTCTTATAGGATTCTTTTCGATATTGGTCAACCTATTTAATACTAGCACGTATCCGAATTTCTAGCAGCTCTCACCATATTTTAAAAAGTAAAAATTCGTAGTGTTCGTAGTTAAGTGTAAAAGCTCGATGAAGTTCAACTGGGGTTTATGATGATAACGGGTTAGGAGTATGGAAACTATAAGCCAGTGAATGGGTTATGAAAATATTGGGAAATAGGTAGATAGAAGTAGAGAAATAAATTATTAACGCTGACTGAATGGAAATATTGTGACCGAAGAACATGTTCATGGAGAGTACAAAGTTACGAAATCACTTCCTATATACGCAACAGGCATTTTCCTCGTCAAGGTTAAATTTAGAGTGGCCCGGAGATACCAAAAATTTAGGACAAACATTACAAGATAGCTGTGAAATGAAAAGAGAAGTTAGGTGGGAGGAATAAGTGGCAAAAATATGTGACAGATTTAGGTTGGGTTGTTGGCCTATAGTTATACATCTACATAATACCCTGCGAGCCACCTCTTGGGTGTTTGGCAGGGGGTGATCAATCACCAGCATGCAGCATGCATTTGGACTCCCACATGCACACCACACCGTCCAAAAAACGTTCCGTATACTAACAAACTATTCTACTACATGCTGTTAGAAATAATAATTGAATTAAGAAACATGCATTAATTTTTACATATGTTAGTGGGCTACACTACAAGTCATGCAATCTATTTACGAGTTCTATTGCTGCCGTTATAATCTCTCATTGATCGTGGAAAAAATGACATTATGACACTCTCTTATTTTATTTATATGATCTGATCTTCCGTAGTACGTTGGCGTCCGTAAGATATGGTTAACTTCGTCAGAAAAGACACTGCTCTTGAATTTATCTAAAAGGTTTAGTCTATTTTTCAAGCTACGGTCCTACAGAGATTCCCATCCGAGTTTATCTAAGAGGTCAGTTACACTAACAAGACTATCGTAACGACCTTTCACATACCTGGCAGCTCTTCTTTGCACGCGTTCTAACTCTGTTATTAAGCCTTTTTCATGAGGGTCCCAAACACTGGCAGCATATTCCACATGTGGTCTAACGAGGGAAAAGTAGCTAATTTGTCTCGCTTTGTCGTCGCACTTTCCTAATATTCTTTTAACAAAACCCATTTTACGATTAGCTTGACCGGTTATTTCTCGAATATGTTTATTCTACGATAGATCATTATTGAGTCTAACTCCTAGATATTTCACGGATTCAACAGTCTCTAATTGGGTACCCAGAATTAATTAGCTACGTTGTAGGGAGTTGTTCTTCTTCCAGAAATTCATTACGACGCATTTTTTCAAATTTAATTCTAACTTCCAAGCATCGCACCAAGCTTGGATAGCAGCAAGGTCATTCGTTAGTTCATCTATATCTTTGCTGGAACGGATTTCTCTGTAAACTACAGCGTCGTCTGCAAATAATCGTAACTTACTGTGTACTACTTCGCCAATGTTATTATATCATCGCCAATTATAGGAGAATGAGATAACTTCCGATCAAGATAACTACATACAGATCGCCAAAACAGGAAAAAAATCGAAGAAACGAAGGCTAGGAAATTCAGGGGAGTAAGTGGCATATCGTTGGTGTATAAGGAGAATTTAGGCATGGATGAGGGAAGAAATTTTCTCAAACTAATATTAAGATCTTAGAAGAGGGAATGTGGTCAGAAGAGCCAGCGAAAATAATCATTTTTCCAATTCCGTAGAAAAAGAAGGCGATGGAAAAAATACCTAGTATCTTCAGAAAAATTAATAATTTTTTTCAATACCATGTGCGGAAAAGGTTGTCCCCAAAAATGTTATCCGTTGGCTGAAAACGAGAGGAAAATACGTCCGAGATGGTGGCCTGCTCAGACAGAGGAAGCTGAATCAAGTATTTTATACGTATGATAATTAAAAAACCACAGAGAGCTTTCTATAAATTATATACTGTTTGAAAAAATGGCGACTCGAACTTAACTGCCATGATGGTTGGTCAAAAACGATATCTTGCCACTATTAACAACAAAGTGTGATCAATGTGAGGCAAAACTCTTCTTGATCACAGGGGAAGAAAAACTAAAGACATTGTTAATCGTTAAATGTTATGAAAACCCCGATTTAAAGGTAAAGTAGTGTTGTTTTTGGCGGTGTGGCAAAAGAAAATAAATAAATAAATCAAATTGTATTAGTGCAGCATTCAACCTGTTAAGGTAGGTTGACATGGAGTATTTGGCGAATCAGAGCGGCCGGTCTTCGCCCCTTATATTCTACCACCATTTTCTATTCATAATAAAGCCTTTCATAATTCAAAATTTCAATATCCCCTTTTATTACATCTATGAATCCTACTTCATTCCTCTCCCTCCTCCGCTTACCTTAAAATCTTTCCTCTAACACGGTTTTTAACATCCCCTCCTCGCTCATCGCTAGATTCGTTCCAACCCTCTGTCTTCCCTGTATTCAGCTAGAAGTTTCTTCTCCAAGCCCAAACATAAAGGACGGAAAAATCCACTTAACTACTAATCGGCTATTTATTACTATTGAGAATATTATTATTAATAAAATATTCTACCGATTAAGGTAGGTTTGCATGCAGTACTTAAGAAGCATTCTGTCTCTCTCCTCTATCTACCGATTCGATCTATGGATTTTTCTTCCTCATAGGAAAATCCACTAGGATTGGTAGAAAATTAATTGCATATGTATGCTTGGTTTCGCTAATAGTAGGGCCTCCTTCGCTTCTATAGCGTTGGGGTGTTTTTCCCTCGTCCCCTCTCTTCCGCTTCTATCCCTTCCGAGAGGCGTCGGCGGGCTCCCATCGCGGCGGCGCCTCTATCCTTTTTCCTACCTCTCCAGCTCCTCCCCGGGTGATCGGGCGTATAAGCCACGGGCTTGGGTCCCGGCCCCGGTGTGTTGTATCCCTAAGAGGGTTCAGCTAGAACCCTCATAGTCTCTGTCTGTCTCCTCTTCCTTCATGGACATTCCCTCTTCAATTCACAGTTAGGTCTTCTCCCTTTCATTCTATCGAAAACTCCGATTCTCCTCCTTCCTCTCCCTCGTTTGCCCAATATTTCACCCTCCAACACCGATTTCAATATCCCCTCCCCGCTAAGTACTCGTTCCATCTTTACCCTCTGTCTCCTTATCTCATCTACAAACTGCCTCTCTTCCCCCACCAAGTCAAGCACATCGTCGTATTTCCTCCTCTCTGTCCATTTCTCCATTCTTCTCCATACACACTTATTGAACGCCTTCAGTCATTTCTCAACTTCCCTCCACAGCGTCAATGTTTTCGCATTGTACTTATTCCATCCTACGTCCAACCACATGTATACATCATTAGGAGCGTTTCAAAAGGTAAATAATAAAGAATAACGTACCGAATAAATAACCTTCTTTTTTAATCTTGCTTGCTCCCCACTGAAGTGTGTATGACGTCTGGCGACAAAGCATGTGAAGAGAAGTTCGTTGCTAAAGATGGCACAGAACATTAGCGCTCCTTAGATAAAGCACATTAGCGCAGTAATAAAAATAAATAGTACAATTTTTGGTCTTTCAAAGCGTGAAGCAGACCATTGAGGAAACTCAATATATTTACAGTATTAGAGTGAAGGGTTAAGTTAAGAGTTAAGAAGAGAGAAGGACGATGAAAGAAAATGTTTTCTGAGGAATAAATTAATGGAGAGAAATATTGCACGAAAGTCGTTTCCAGATTTTTAAAAATTGAAAATGTTCTCTCAACAATTGAGCAAATACCGTCACACACATGGCCTGTTTAAACGGCCATTTGTCCCAATTAATCGGACAAAATACGTTGTAATTCCTCAATTGGGTTTTATTCTTGAAATTTTGTTCCAAGTAAGCGGCTGGCCCCAAATAATCGGATTTTAATGTATATAGAGCTTACTGATTAGCTCCGTCTATGGTCGTTGCCGTTTTATTTTATTCAGTTTGGTCCTTCTTTCAGATTATGGAATTTCAATTTACTGTACCATACCTAAATTTATGCAAATAATGCTGATACCTCGAGTGATTTCTCATTCGCATTATGCCGATAATTATATATTTGTCCGTAAAATCTGGAAAAAATATTGCTGGTACTTGAAATATCTATTCCGAAACAATGATGCAAAAGCAGCATCTGTTTACACGAGGATTGATGTGTGGCTTTCCGTTAATTTTTCGAAACACTGAGACGTTTCCAAGTTAGACGGGAAACATGAAGTCGAGATAACTTGACTAATCAGTCGACTTCTCCGTATTTTCGGAATTCCGAAGGCCGCGGCAACCAAAATTATAATATGTTCGAAGGCGCTTAAAAGTGAATGCTAAGAGGGAATATTTAGGTCTAGGATTTCCATATTCTGTGGCCTCTGCCTTGAGCTAGAATTGATAATGTGACGATAATGCCAGGTGTCTATGCAATCTGGAAACGTACGTAGAACACTACATTCGAACCTCGCTAAAAACCAGAAATTCCTTAGAAAAATACCTCAGGGGTAAAAATATAAGGTAACTTTAGTGAAATGCTTATGAGGCGCATTGTTGGTGTCTTTTTTGAAATTCACGTTCGAAAAAAAAACTATTTCACAGACGTCATCAATGTGAGAGAGGTATTTTTGCATTTTGATTTTAACCTATGAATTTCCACGCTAGCTTAAACAACGCTGTATCACAAATAATGTCGGTAACTGCGTGAATAATGGTTACAACTTCAATCTAGTTATTCTAAATCATGTCGAAATCTCAGCTAAATCGAAATTGGAAGCTTTGACATGGTGGAAGGTCTCTATAATAGCAATGAAGAGACTTAGTGACTTCCGCAGTTCATTTAACATAGAATGACCGGTTTCGGCTCTAAAGCTCTTTTCAAGTAAATTGAGCCATTTCATGTGCAATAATGTACTCGAAAATGGCTCGACAGCCGAAACCCGTCATTTTATGTTAATTAAACTGTGAAGTCACAAAGTCTCTTTCTCTTGCTATCAACATCTCAGGTATCAAGTTGCAGTGGCGCAGCGAGGGGGGCGGGGTTTGGGGGATCAACCCCCCGCCCCCAGAGCTCAGAGAAATGTTAATGTTTAATGCTTTTTACTTAATTGGATTGATATATTATTACTAATAGAATAGTGTAAGTATTAATAAAATAGCCCTCAGGAAGCCGCAAAACTCACCATTTTGGACCACTTATCTCAAAAATCCGCAATTTATTAATCTCGCACCTACCGCTTACCCTGGCGGGTATTCCATATCCCCACACACCTCGATATTAGCGACACCTAAACCCCCCCAGCCTTATTTCGTAGCTGCGCCCCTGTTGTATATTTGGTTATCAGCGGTCGGTTTGTCCAGTATCTACCCAAATGTTTGACGGGTGAAATCTTACAACCTTATCTCTTTGGCTATTAATATCCCTATGTAAGATCCCTGTTTTTTTGTAAGAAGATTTTCTCAGCTTCTTTTATCAATGTTGGTGGTTGATTTCGGGAAATGCTGCGTAGGTTACATTACCTGCTCGACGTTTCACTCCTCGTACTGGGAACCTTTTCAAGAGAATGGGGGGGAAACCCCTGGTTTTCCCGGCTTATGCTTAGTGCGTATAGTTTTCGGGTTTCCCACCGGATTTGGTGATCAAACTAACGCGTGGTTTCAGTTGACTTTCTCATTGTCCTTGGGGAGGATGAGTTGACATGAGGACATTTGGCCAGTTAGCGAGAATACGAGGAAAATCTCTCGTCAAATCATTCTCCCAGAAGACAACGGCTGATTTCGTCTTCGAAAGGCGTCGGTCCAGTTTCACCTGAATACCCGGAGGTAAGCCTGAGAACTCTAAACGATTCTCTGTAACTTTAACTGTATGGATTCTTAGTACGATGCAACGCTGTGCTCGAGCTGGCTGACTTTTGGAAGGGGAGAAGGAGCGTAAAATAAGACGGCTAGCGGTGTGAAGAAAGCAGCTCTTCTTACAAACCTATCGAAATGTCATGATGGAAGTATTGCCCGTCCTGGTTGGGGTTAGACATTCCCTTAATGTTGTAATAGGATTCCTGGATCCCTGATGACTATGGGCGAGTTGTTCATAGAAATGTTGGAAGGAGATATAGAGGACTGGCCCGGTGCGAAACCCGAGAAAACTTTACTACAATTGTTCGTTGGGGGGGGGGGATACTATAACGCTGTACTCGAGATGGCACTGACCCTGAGAAGTGCGAAATCACTGACGTCAAGTTCAGTCATCGAGGTGATGTTATTCACGCAATAATGCACTGCAGGAAGTGGCGGAACATTTGTAGTATGTATGTGAATAGGCTTTTAGAAGGGGAGAAGGAACGTAAAATAAGATGGCTAGTGGTGGGAAGAAACCAGCTCTTCTAATACACGTATGTAAATGTCATGATGGAAATATTACTCGTCCTGGCTGGGGTTAGACATTCCCTGAATGTTGTCCGATGAAGGTTCTTTTGTTTTTCAGATTGCGACCTGTTGTTTTAGACAATTTCTCAATGGTTTTTCTGTAAGAATCACCAGGTTAAAATTAAAATGCGTAAATGCGTAATATGTAAATACCGCATAATGTTGAGTAGTTTCCATCACTCAAGTTAGAGGAGGAATTGGCGCAAGAATCATATGTTGGTATGTCAAAAAATTGGATATTAAGTTGAACCTGAAGAAGAATACATTTGAGCGGGTGAATATTGGCCACGTAATCAGTCGACAGACAGGAAATTCCCCCTATTGAAAGGGTGTACACAATAAACGTATTGCCAGTTCATATTTAGTACTGACCCTGCATGTTAGATAGTGAGTTCAAGTGATAGGAACCTGGTAACGTTTCACCGTGACAGTAAACGAAGAAGCACTCAAAAGTAAATAAAGAAGCACGCCTGATGATGATACTATGTATTCGAAACCGGTCGCAGTATTTATTAAATAGTGGAACCTGCCATTGTCTTTCCTGTTTTGTTTCATCATGAAGGAGTTCCATCATGTTTCGCCTGACACGATTGGCACTCAAAATTATCCTCTTCCTTCGAACCGAATCAAATAAACGTTAATACTCTAGTTAGCGAGGGGCAAACGATCGAATAATCAAAAGTATACTATGAAGAGTAAGAAAATAGTAATCTTAAACGTTATTGGTCAATTCTCTTCATGGTTTTCGGGTTATTTGCATCGAAGTTGTTTTTTATGATGACGTTTCGTGGCCTATACCGGCCCCACCTTCATATCAGATCTGACAACCATGGAGAGAACTGAAATCCAGCCCTGGGAGAGCTAATCAGAAATTGATTTTCCAATATTTCCATAATTTTATCTAATTTGAAGCTTTTATTACCGAATGAGATTTTTATGAGAAAGAATTGATGAATGAGTTTTATAAATATTTTACCTTAAGCTTTTGAGTCATAAAAGCACAGTAATATGAGGAATTTTAATTATTACTCTCTGCAAATGTATCAGGATACGTGCCCCGCTGGTTCCGTTGGGATCTTTGCGGGGAATCTCAGCAGGTGATGGATGAAAATGTTTTAGCGCTTTTGCACTGCGATGCCATTTTATTCCTCGGCTCATTTCACGCGCGGCGTGCTCAAGCTCGGACGGCGTTTCCTAATCAGGAACTGTTAAGTTTGACGAGGGAATGATGATTCGTGGAAAATTGATCTCCGTTGCGTGATTGGCCGGTTCCTGAGGCTATTCACCCAGAGCGTCCAATCCTCTAGCACCCGGACGCGAGGAATTGCTCCCTCTTGCGAATCTCCCTCCGCCGTCCGCCTCCGAAGGACAAATGAAAAGGCTCCGGTCATGACCCTTTCAAGATGCCACCTCCTCCTCTTTCCCAAGGGGTATGCGATTACGTTTTGTCCGTGAACGAGGCACCCAGTCAATGTGGACTTACAAGGAAAGTTCAAAGTGTCTCGTTCAAATTTTGCTAGATGGTAGGAAATGGATATCCATAAGGTTTAGTATTTTCAGCTGCCGACGCTCAATACTTTTCGAGATATAAGCAATGGGAAGTAACAGGAAAACGCCTAAATTTTGTAACCCTCTGTACAACAATGCGTAGCCTGTGCTCTTCGTCCTAGAAACTGAGTAAAGGGGCTATTGTTGAGCTGCCTTTTGCATAGATTCAGGCTTTTTTCCTGATGTTTCCCGTCGCTAATATTTCGAAAAGTACTGGGCGTTGGCGGCTGAAACAAAAACTACACCTCATGGGTATCCATTTGCACCTAGGAAAACTGAACGAGATCTGGTGGTGACACCTGAGGGACCTCCCTTGTTAGTGTAAGGATAAATGATATTGTGAATTCCGTATCGGAATACGATAATGTTTTAGCATTGATGATTTGCGAGTAACATAAAGCCTGAAAAACACTCATTTTTTCCGTCCCTCTGAATGATAGCTCCAGCGATAGGTTTTCCGGAACCAAAAGAGTGATCGCTGTACCCATCATTTTCGGAATCACGCGATCACTCCCACCGTCCATTTTTCCATCGCTTTTTCCGTCATTTTCCGCATTTTTAACTCCATTCTGTTAAAATCCAAGCAATCGGTTTTAGCGGTCGTGCGTTCTCATTGGCTGAAGGACGGTGCTAGCGATGGAAAAAGAGACGTGCCGAGTGACGTATAAAGGGATGGGATTTCCAACTCTCTAGCCATCTCGGAAAATAATCGCGTGAAACAGTAATTTTAATTAATAAGTGAGCTTGTGTGATTGTTTGTTTCATTGTGTTTCAGCTTTATTTTTGTGCATCACCCCTCTGTCATCCTTCCAAATTCTAACCCCCCCACCTTTTTGCCCAGCAAAGAAATTATGGTATCATCCGACCAGTGGCGCAGCGAGGGGGGGTTTTGGGGGTTAAAACCCCCTCCAGAGCTCACAGAAGTTTTTAAGTTTAATCCATTTTACTTAACTGGATTGATATTACTAATAGAATAGTGTAAGGATTAATGAAATATCCCTCAGAAAGCCGTAAAAACTCACCATTTTGAAGCATTTATCTTAAAATTCTCTCACCTACCGCTTATCCTGGTGGGTATTCCATACCCCCACACACCCCGGTATTAGTTGCACCTTAACCCCCCACAGACTGAATTCCTAGCTGCGCCACTGGATCCGACATTAGATGAAACGATCAATACTTCAGAGGAAACAATAGGAGTAGACCCTATTGACATGAAAGATCTCGAATGCGCTCTGAATAAGGCAAAAAATAGGAAAGATGCTGGCATAGATGGAATTGAACCAGTGCTAATAAAATATGGTGGTACATCCCCACAAAGAAGAATCCTGCATTTATACAACACGTGTTGGACAAAACTTGAAATCCCAAAGGATTGGAGTGTGGCTAAGGTTGTTTCATTGTTTAAAAAGGGAAAGAGAAATAACCCAGAGAATTACAGAGGTATAATTCTGCTAAATACAGCATATAATATTTACAGTAGAATAATCAATACTAGGCTAAAAGCTATCTCTGATAGTATTTTATTAGAAGATAAAGCTGGCTTTAGGAAGGGAATATCTTTCATTGACGATGTTTTTACTTCAAAACAAATCATTCAAAAAAGAATAGAGTTTAATCTAGAAACGCATCTTGCATTCATAGATTTTAAGAAGGCATTCGATCATGTTAATAAGGAATGTTATGGTCAACTATGAAGAAAAGAGGGTTTCCTAAGCATCTGTTAAAAGCTTCCCAGAGTCTTTAAAGAGACACTAGAATTGTAATTGTCACTGGGAAACAGATCGCACAAGAAATTGTCATTAACCATGGAGTTAGACAGGGTGACAGCTTATCCCCAACCTTGTTTAATCTATTTATAAATGACGTTCTGATAATATGGAAAGAGAATGATGTATCACCAGGCATAGAATTGGGACCATCGCAGTTCTTAAACACAATGCTTTTTGCTGACGACCATGGTATATTACAAGATGAAGAAGACAAACTACAAATAAAATTCACTAATTCTTGATTTACTTTGTGGTATTCCATTATAAGTTTTCCTGGATATCAGAAAATTACTTATACCACTTAATTGAAAATAAATAAATAAATATTATATTATTAATATTTATAATATAATAATATTTTTTTATCTTATTATAATTATTATATTATTATTATTTTATTGTTTATTTAATTTATTTAATTACTTTTTTTTAATAAGTGGTATTAGTAATTGTCTGATATCCAGAAAAACTCAAACTACAAATGGCAGCACACAGACTGCACTAGTTGAGTAAACTATACAACCTGAGAATTTCAAAAACCAAAACAAAGACTATGGCATTTTTTAGAAAGCAACCGGATACGAACAAAAATTGTTATTGAGGATCAAGTTAGCAAGTGTCGTATTTCCAGCACTAAGGATGCGATATAAAATATAACGAGGTAAAAGGTATTCAAAATAAATTTAATATTTTTCAGAGAATATGTGGCACAGTTAGAAGAACTCTAAAAAATAAAGCGAGAAAAGAAACAAACAAAGTTTTATAAAGTGATGGCAGTCCCTACTGTACTCTACGGATGAGAATGTTGGGTACCAAAAAAGTAAGAATTAAGGCAGATAGAACCGTTGGAAATGAAATTTTTAGGATTAGTTAAAGGCTGCACATGATTGGATAAATTAAGAAATACTCAAATAAGAGATGAACTGGGTGTCCAGGCAGATACTGATAAATTACAAGAATACAAACACAGATGGAAGGAACATATAGTACTTCAAATGCCAAATGAAAGAATTCCAAAGTATGCAATGGAATATCAACCAATTAGCAAGATAAGAGTTGGAAGACCAAGAAAAAGATGGTAATGTGGAGCCGGAACAGGCTTAGTAGCTGTAACGTCGTGTCCATGATGTTTGGCGTGATTGATTATGCATTGATGTTTGAATTGTATTTTTATTTGTATGCGTATTTGTGTTTATTTTGGTGTTATGGAGTTAATGGCGCCATGGTGATGGGAGAGTAAACAGCGGATTGTTAGTAAGAGAGCCATTTGGATGGAGGAGAGGTAATAAAGCTCTAAAGATTATAAATGATTATTATTGTCTGAGAAGAAAAAAGGTTGCGACATCACAGTAGCATAATCCAGGAAGGAAGAAGAAAAAGATGTAACGATAACTAGAACCTGCGCTGTAATGCCATTCAGACATGTGCGTTTTTATGAACTTTTTTGTGCAATATCTTGGACCGTATAGAACGAGGCCATTGGAAAAGTAACATTAATGCTAATGCGTATTTATGCGTAATTGTTGCGAATGCGTAATTTTATATCTACCTCATGCGAATATTATATTCCAAAGGGTGAACATTTTTGCATTCTACTAAAATTTGAGGATTTAAAAAAAAGTATTAGCCTATCATACATGGGCCATGTGGAGAAGGATAAGTCGGATGATCTCCACGTTTATCTAATTAATTTTTTAGTTCTCATTACGGAAGGCCTTTTACAATCACAGTCTCTGCATACATAAACAAAACATCCAGACCTCTTTGGTAACAACACAAAATATGATAGCACCACTTACGGTCGCCACAAGCATTTACTGTTTTTTTTAATTCTGAAGGACGAGTTACCTTTGGCCAGGTAAATGAGTTGCTATGATGGAATTAGTTCCTGCGTTCCATGCATCACTATCAGCTGCGAGCCAACGTAACTGTATTTCACAGCGTGTTACTTTAAGCTTGCTTTAATTGAAATGCGTGAAATTACGTCATTCCGTACGGTGCTAGAGTCACGGAAAATTTGTATTTATGGTTTGAACAGGTGGTGATTACATATAAGATGCCAATAAAAGTCATGTGTATCTAAGGAAAACGATCAAGATGCAGGTGTTACTGGTAAACTCCTCATACCCGGAAGTATAGGGAATGCTTCGGGATCTGTATCGAATTGCGACTGCTTTTTTTCAGCAGCTTAGTGCTAAGTTAATAGATTTTAATTCCGATTTTTCTTTAATAATCACAACACAGGAAAAATCATGTTACGAAATGAGCAAAAAGATAAGTAGGCATGATTGGTATAACCAGAATATAGTAATGAGCATTTTGAAAATTCACCGCTTTGAAATACTTTGACGACGAATAAATGCTTGACGTAGTACCTTGATAAGGTTAGTTAGACATGAAGTATAAATAATCTACGTCGGCATCAAAGCTTGAGAGATACTATGTGAATTCTTTATGGAGCATTATTTAGGTTACACAGGCTACTATTACATGTAGGTATTTCGTGACTTCTCTTCCATTCAGTTTGGGTTAAGGCCTTCACAAAGATCCTACCCAGAAATTGTGATATTCACACACCTGTGACTTAGTCAGGGGCTGAACTCTACCCTCACATAGCCATACGGACAGTGGTATCATGGCAACATATAGGGAGAGAGCTTGGCTTCCGGTCATGAGTTTCCAGGTTCAAATCCCTGGTAAAGCTATGGACACCTCCTAGCAAAGATTATATTGAAGTGTGAGGTTGACCAGGGAAATAAACTTCCCAGAATGAGTTAACTTTCTACTCCGATAACTTGAACTGGAGTGAGCTCTACTCTCACCTCTTCAAATTAACCTTTTGGTTGAACAACTGAGTAAGAGAAAAAATCATCACACAATTGGTTGGAGGATATTTCTGGCTGTTAATTTAAAAGCATCCTATTGTTGATGACATTAATTCTCTTAACTAAGCGTGAATTCTCTAAGCCATCTTAAGATTGCAATTTATAAGGGAAGATGATTCACTGGTACCACCGAAGTCGAAGACCGCTCAATTCTCTCGAGGTCAACATGACCGAATTTTGTCGTATTTTTGTCCTGTGACTTCAGAGTCTCGCAAAAAAACAGCCGCTGATTCATAGAAACATCATCACCATACGAATAGATGGCTTGAAATAAAAGATGATAATTAAGCAGAGGGTTCCTTAGGCTGGAGAAGATTGATTGAAGTCGAGGGCAAAGGTCTTCGGAGGGACCGGAATGAAATAGAGGTGCCCTCAGTCCAGGGAACCGATTTAAAATCACAGAACATAATGGCTCATTTCGCACTTCAAAGATTAATAAATATTGTTTTATTCTTGACCTTACTCCGTCCTTTAAGAACATGTAATAAATGTTTGATATTATGCATTGGTATGATAAATGCATTACCTATACCAAAGATAAAACGAATCCTAAAACAATTATCGCAACAAAGAAATCCAAGTGATGGGTGATAATTTACCCTTTTCCGCGAATTAAATGCATTTGAAAAAGATTTTTTCAGGCGATCAATGATTTGAAATTGAAATGTTAGAATTATGAATGCCATTCTTTATCTTGGTCTATGTAACGCAGAAATACAATGTGGGTAATGGTTAAATGTGGTGAAATGGCCGTATAATTTTGTCCGCTGTATGTGATAAGTTCTGGTGATTGAAAAATCTGTTATAATGAGAATCTTCTGGTGACGGCATTTCGTCAGTTTGATAGACTTCTTTGTAGGCCAGTTTTTAGCAGTAAACTAACGTGATCCAAGCGGCCAACGCGAAATCACTTTTTATTGGATTAAGGGAAATAAGCCAAGGTTTGGATCCGGTATCATTTGGCGTCAAAAGCTATAAACAATACGCGCCATATTTCCAATTATCACAGCTGAACCATCAAGTAATGCATTAGTAATTATAATAATGAAAGTATAACGATGGGGCATTGAGGGATGTCATTGGTTTGAATCATCAAGGATTTTGTGCTCCCTTCTACGCGTCATGCTCTACAGGGTTTCTGCATTCACGATTTGATTATTCTTTAATAGCTATCTTAACCAGTTTTCAAATTATCCTCCTTTTTGGTGTTATTCAGGAACAAGGAAATTATATGAGAGTTCAATGAATATTTGAATGAATTATATATTATATGAATTATTCGTACAAAATCGTCGTTTTTTGCTAGTATGCTAATTGTTGATGCCGGTAAAATTTGCCAGAGCTAATAAAATCACAAGACAGAAGAACGAAATTAGCTTTCGATCGTAGAAATGTTTCTCTGTAATTTCTCACAGTAAGAAGGCCTTGTGGATTTTAATATAAATGTTTAATTTTATGCACGTCCCAAGTTTTCAATTTGTCGGATTCAGACCTTTGCCATTTTGATATAACTGTTTGAGCTACAGTTATGAGCAGAAAATGCATTCTGGGATTCTTTTCTGCACATTTTTCTTCAAAATCTCAATGTGTCTCTTTGAATCTTTTATATTTGTAAAGGTTGAAATGAGATCTGTTTTCAATGATATGCATCAAACTAGGTACTCAAAGGATTGAGTAATGGGAAGCAGCTCTGGTCCTCAGATATGAAGATTTACGTCATAATTCTATAAATAGGAACCATTTTTTTATACAAGACTAGCTGACCCGGCGAACTTCGTACCGCCTAACAATCAATGAACTTACAGTTTACTTACACCATTTATAAATCAGGAGCGGCTGTATCGTTTTTAATCATGTTTAATTTATTATAATAAAATAAGGGTACAAATTCAATAAAACTACGTAAATGAGTACCAAAATTGCTTGTCAGAAAGACATTTTCTTTATTGAATCTACATTGGGTGAATCGGAGCACGTTTACGCGGATTTTTTCAACAAATTTTCTTACGTTTTAGCTTAAGAAATTTTGGGCATTGTGGTTTGATAAAGCAGTTCATGAAATAAAAATTATACGCATTCAGTTGTTGGCTATTTGCGTTATTAGCTGTAAAAAAATGTTTTTAGGTCCAAGTCTGTTGCATACACTTGGCCCATTCAGGGGGCAGGTTGACACGACCCCAGACCGACGCTTGACTGATGCTCAAAATCGTGCAAGAAAAGCCCCTATGAAGCAGCATTCGCATTAAATGACTTAAGGCGCACTGCGTAAACGTACTGCATGCGTAAACGCACCACGGTGAGCCCTACACATTCGGGTTTAATGTCTTGCGTCAAGCACCTTCTGAGAAACAACAGTTTTTGTTTTGTTATCAGGCGCAAGATGAAGCGGATGAAGCTAAATAAATATAGCGAAGCAAAGCAGTGACGCAGCGAGGGGAGGTTTTGGGGGATAACCCCCCCCCCCCCAAGAGCTTAAAGAATTTTTTGTGAAAGATTTTGTTGTTAATATTAGGGGGACGGATGACTAACAAACAAAACATATTTAACTATTCACACAGCCGCAAAACCCACTATTTTGAACCATTTATCTCAAAAAATGTCTGAGGGAAGTGCCCCCACACTTCCCGCTTACCTTAGCGAGTTTTCTATACCCTACAGACCCGTGGTATTAGCTGCGCCCAAAACCCCCTATCCTAGCTACGCACTTGAAGCGAAAGATGAAATACAGAGGATGGTTTATCGACTCGTGAACATAGCACGCTAAATTGACCATGAGAAAATCATGGGTTTTCATTAGCACATGAGCACAAACAACACAAAAACTGAAAGAATGACCATGCGATTTTTTAATCGTTATCACGAATGCAACGCGAATTGTAAATTGAATACGTTTTACCTCAAAAGGGCATATGAGTTGAGATCA
Organism: Ischnura elegans; assembly: GCF_921293095.1. NCBI lineage: Eukaryota > Metazoa > Arthropoda > Insecta > Odonata > Coenagrionidae > Ischnura > Ischnura elegans. The sequence goes on from NC_060251.1 coordinate 65,477,607, forward strand.
TGGAATCTACGGAATGAGGACTTCCTAACCTTTGAATTTTCCTTTGAGTAAAGTTGCGTGAATCACATTCATCACCAATTTTTTTAATGATCAAACACGTTCCGTTAGATAGTTATGGTTGTTTTAGGCTTCGAAAGATCATGAGCACAGAAACTACATTTTTCTGTAAATCGTGCCTTGGTAAGCCAGGTACGTCCAAGGACTTAAAATATTCAGATAGATAGTTGGTGATTTCGTCTTCGTTTGTTACACATTTAAAAGATTCGAATCCATGCAGAGTACGAACTATTTGAATTTACCTCGTTTTAGTCATCCACATCTTCGTTCTTGCTCGCTAAATCAACCATCTTTGATTCTTTTGGTGATCAATCATATTCTGGAACTCTTTGTTGATGAGCAAACTACTCGATTCCTCGACAGGAACACGGACATTACCGTTTGTCAACAATTGCTTGGAGATTTGTTTACAAACACGGTAGTGAAGTGTCAACTCGAGCTGGGCCACGGCTGGGCTTACAATCAGCTCGAATTAAATTTAAAAAATGTAATTTCAATTTAATTAATATTTTGAATATATTTAGTAATTAAAATGTTATATTGTTACTAAATTCAGTTATTAAAGTGGTAAAAACAAAACTAATTATTCAATTTGTAGTTTTGACCGACTTATCAATTGTTGTGTTACTATAACTCCTAAATGCATGTCCATAGGAAAGAGATGACTTTTTTTTTGTGAAATTATCCTTTTTTTAATGGCCTATATGTTAACCCCGCCTGTGACGAATCCAAAGAACCAAATCTCATTGAAATCGGTGCAGCCGTTCTCGAGTTATAAGTGTTCTAACTAACACGAATTTCGACTTTCTTTTATATATATAGATTTAGGACTAGGATAACTTATTGCTTCGTGGATCCAGGAAGTGTTGACTTTTCGTTTTCAAGGGCGTCGTTAGAGTATATATTGTCCTTGAGCTGATTGTTTTTTAGAACTGGCAATATCGCCAAGGAAGGACAGTATCGAGAGCTTTAGAAAAAATTCATGAGGAATATAACATGCTACTCTTGCCACTGTAATTGGTCCATTATCCATTATTTCTTGGTCACTGCGAGCCGAGCTTGTGCGGTGATATTGTATTCACGTTATGTATATTTTATTTCTTTGATTCTTCCAGTTTGAATCACTGGCATATTTTGGAAATTAATCATCGTTTATCAGTGATTAAATGAAAGCCATTTTCTATATTTTTTATGTATAATTAAAATAATTTTCACATCCTATTTTAATGTGTAATTTTCCGTGCTGACTCTTTGTAACCCATAGTCTTGTCGGATTTTATCTTATCTTATTTTCCCTCCTTGCCACTTTGTTTATCCCAATCCATATTTAAATATTTGGGCGAATCTCAATAATTGGATGCAAAATTATTTTCCCTATAATTTTCTTAAATCCTTTCTTCTCGTGGAGCAAAAGTGGAAATTTCAGCAACTGTCAACTTTTTTTTGGTCTTTCAATTTACATACACACCTACGCAAGGAAACCTACGCACGAAATTCAATTTACATGTTAGATAGATTACTGTTCTGAAAAAATTTAATGGCTATCAGGGAAGATCAAGAGTAGTACATTATTATATAGTGTTACTAATGAGTTTGATAACTTTGTATGAAGTCAATATTAACCCATTATAACCCAGTGTCGCTTCAAAGTAACATCAAAAATGTATTGATTTTCCGCTCCATTCAAGAAATATTACAACTACGTGTTCCTTTTTGCTGTAAATTTTAATGGCAAAATAAGTAGCTTCCACAATAATTATGATTGAGTATAAATTTTCGTATTTTTTTAAATTATAAACCTTGAAATTTAATATTTCCCATAAGCAGCTTTGGGGTAGAACGGGTTAATGAAATAGTAAGGTGAATTAATTGTTCTGGTTTGTTGACGTTTTTTTGTTGGGGAATAGACTGATATAAGTAACCGAGGGGCACTGTATGCCATGGTAGGTTTCAGTTTGTGGATCTGGGACTTAGGATAGAGATTACCTCCGAAACTGGTGATAAGTAAAGGCTACGAAACGTTGGGATGTATATTGAATTAGTATGCGGTACGTACCCGAACGATAGCAACTGTAGCTGTAATGATCCGCAAAATTTTCGAGCAAGAAAATATGTTTATGTGTTTTTGTCTGGAAAAATGTGAATACCAAATTTATGGAGCCGAATTTTGCGGAGAAAAATTCCTTCAATTGACATTTGCTTGTGGTATTTCTCGCGCACATGCGAGCTCAACTTTTTCTGCTAGACTTATCTATCTTTTTCCATTGGATGAAAGGGCTGCGGAGTTCGGCCGCCTTCATTAAGTTACATTACAAATTAAGTTGCTTTATGCAGAGGAAAGATGTGTGCTACGGCCAAGGTCACTTGAATGCCTGGTTGTCGCGTTGGAAAATTACCTGATCTGACCCTTGCCAAGGCCTTCCGCTTTTTAAGTATCCATTTTATTATTTTTCCCAGTCGTTGAAGGACTTTATTTATAAATATTTCTGGCATCAGTTGAGCATGTCTCTTGTCTCCTACAAATACTATCATTACCTTAATTGCGTGAAGTACATTTTGGAGCCGGTTTTGCTATTGCTTCATAGGGGTATCTAATGATCATGCATGCATCATCATGATTTTGCATTTATTTAACGATCACATGCCGCCTTATCCATCCTTCAGACAAAGTCTTTGTCGTTGTATTATGAAGTTACATTGATGATATCATCGATTATATATGAATGACAAATTACCAGCAACATTGCGATATGGATAGAACTACGTAGTCGCTTTCACAAGGTTTTGAGGTTCTGCGAAGAGCACGCCTTGATCCCTCTCTAAGGAAGTTAATTGAGAAGAGGAATTGCTCATATCTAGGCCGCATTCTGGGAGAAAAAAATACGAACTCCTCAGACTGATCTAGGAAGGAAGAGTTGAAGGAAATCGCCCGGTAGGGAGAAGAATATCGATGGCTAAGTTCTAACAACACGTAACTGAAAAATAGCTACTTTTTAGGAGACCAAAAAAAAAACGATTTATTTCTTTCATTGGATATAATTTTCATTGAAATTAAAAACCAAAAATAGATAAAATCGAAAAAGAAGCTTACATTTGCAAAAGAAGAGTTGTTTTTTGCTAGAATTTTATTTTTCATTAACAGTATTAGCGGTATTAATAGCGGACCGGCCAAATTTTGAGATACGTGTCGTTAGAAATTAGCCATCGATATGTTAATGGGCAGAAAAAATCAAAGATTGGGCAACAATTGGAGATACTGGGGACCTATTTCAACTGGCAAGAGATTGAACAACTGAGCACCAAACGTACTGAGTTGTGTACGGTATTAAGAAGAGGAAGAATTTAATTTATTTCTTGGAATCACTTGAAGTTCAAGTAGGACCCTGATCAAGAGCCTTGTCGTTTTGGTCAAAGTTTAATTTTACTATCCTCTCGCATGTGGGCATAGTCAGGCTTGTAATTAACTCCTCCCCACAAAGGGTCAGGGCCCACCTACAAGCACCCTCTGGCTGCGTTCAGTACATCCATGTTACTCATGTATGTACGTAACAATAACATCTGTTAGCCCCTTCGGTCAGCCCTTCACTATATTCTATCCTTGAGCGACGTGCATGTCTTCTTGGTGTATCTACCCTTTTTTAGTTTGTTTTCCGTCGTAATAGTCGTCGTTGATGTGTTCCAAGAATTAAGTTATATAAGAATATGAAAACATACTCTTGAGTTAGAAGGTGAAGTCACAGAAAATGCGTAAAGAGGTAATTTCCGCGAAACAATGAAAGGTGGCTTTCCATGTATACTAATTAAGGAAATAAGGTTATGTGCCGTAGCCTTTCTATCATTCTTTTATGAGTGTTGCCATTCATGGGAACAGATTTATTAGGTCAAGATCCACACGTTCATGAACGAGGTTGTTCATAATCTACATGAGAAGAGAAGTTCCTCAGGATATCGGAAATGATCCTGCTTTTAGAAACAAGTATGTTCATGCGAATGAAAGTGATACTTTAAAGATAAGTCTAGAAATATTGTCACCGTATGTATGGGAATTCTCAAATCTTCGACTCTATTCTCAGTCACCTGAAGTCTTCTTTTATGTAAGGTCTCTCAAACCACCATTATTTTCATTCATATATAGATAACTTGAGAAATAAGTAAACTCTGAATTTGAAGTCCTCTCACCGTATATCGACAGCGTTCATGCATGGAGCCATGAATGGGGACAGTAAATAGACAGAAAAGTAAACTAACCGGGACTCAGCAAATGCAGTGCAGTATACGAAACTGATCGATGTTAAAGTCACTTGTATGAAATCAACATGGTTTTTTGATTCAACTTAAAAGTGTCAGATTAAGTCGAATATTTGGGATTTTGTATACGATAACTACAAAAGTAACGAAGTACCATGTGAGAAATATTTGTGGAGTTAAAATACATATGGAGCCGTGAAGAAGCTTGGATTCTTGGAGAAGTGAAGTAGAGGCGCTGCGATGTCGTCAGATCGCACCTTAAATACGCGGCGAGCAAATGGGATCCAGCGCAGAAAGATTTAATCCACGAACTAAATAAAATACCAAGGAATGGTGCACAATTCGTCAAAAATTGTCGCGAGGGAGCAAAGAACGTTACGCAGTTATGCGCGAATTAGGCTGGGAGCCGCGAGAGACTAGGAGGTTACACGTTAGTCTTATACTCCTTAAGCAATTAACAACGGATATATTTCAGACATGCACGAAAAAATAAAATTTTGATCTCATTATGTTTCTAGGTCCGACAAAAACATAAAAAAGAGATATATTTTATTTAACGGACAGGCGTAGGAATTCGTTTTTCCCCCGAGCAACTCATGACTTCAATGAAAGCTAGATAGGACTCAGTAGTCATATATCTCCTTTTTTAACGGGTTGTGTCCGAAATTCTCATGAAATACGATTTTTGTGAAGTTGGTAGATGAATTCCTTATTTACTTGATGTCTTATTTACGTACTATAATTTGAAGATTAATAATGAAATGAACTTAAAACACACACCTTCAATTCCATTTATTTTTCTAGTCTACGTATTAAAAGCTTAAATTCGATGGAGAATGGAGAAAATTCGCAAAAGATCTCGACTAAGAATCAGTTTTACGCGCTCACGGTCATCTCCTCTGCATAGCTTTGCAGTGCTATCGTCGGCTGGATCAGGCACATTCCCGGAATGTCAAGGACTCTACGAAGACTGGCTGGACGATAGAGGCGGAGTGTGACCCGCGATGAACCTGAGACCCTATATGGCAGGAGATACAACCTTGAGCTACGGGCGCGTCCGTCTCTGTATGTTCGCACAATTTTAATTGAGTGGGTTGGAAGCCAAAGGGTACAAGTGATTTTTCTCTCAACAGAGTTAGGTAAAGTTAATTGTTAGAATAATTACACAAAAACCTGGTTGCCAAGAAAAACGAGTGAGTCTCTGTTCTGTGCTGACACCGAGTGGAAAATCAAATGCACTGCTAAGTATCTAATCGATCTCGTTTGTTTTCTATACCTAATTTCTGTTACAAACTCTGTATAGAAAAGAGAAATCAATTGTACCCCTTGGCTTCGAATCCACTCAATTTTTGTTTTTCTTTAGGGACTTAAATGCTCACTCTGATCCGCCGTAGTCATTCGCTGCGGCCATAGTGAGCCAGAAAAATTAAATGATTATATGATAAAAATTAGCTGAGTTTTTCGCCTGGAATTCCTACATATGCTAACACTCACCTTCGCTCGCTGGGAGGGGGGGAAGAACGCCCTCAGCGAGCGAACCCCCCTAAGTATCCCCTCGGAATGCCTGAGGCCTTTTCTGGTCTCCCTGCCAGTTCTTATAATGTTTGTTGAACACCGGATCTCCCTCCGTTGTTGAGATAATAATTCACGAAATAGTGAATTTTCACGATTTTGCCGAAGTTAAAAGTGCTCCAATCGGTCTGAAAATTGGTGTCTCGACGTATCACGTGGTCAAAATTTGAGAAATGACATTTTAGAAGAATGTATTCTTCCACCTCCCAAAAAGTAACGGTATAGAGGCAGTTGGCAACACAATTATAGATAGAAAATTTAGTGTTTCGACATTTTCCTTAGGGTTATAGACGATTTTAGATGGGGTCGATTCTATGATTTTTTGTCGTATCTCGTCTCGCTAACCCCAAATTCCCCAAAAAAGTAGCGGCATAGAGGCATTTTAGATCTAAAATAAAAATACATATTTATATAAATTTTCCCAGGGTTTCAAACGATTTTAGTGGTGGTCGATTTTATGACTTTTTGTTGTATCTCGTCTCGTTCACCCTAAACCTTTGTTTTATTCAGTCGGAAGTGAGTTTTATAGCATAGGTACTAGCTGGCTACCTGGCGTTACTCGGGAAAGGTAGTACCCAGAGAAGTGGGAAACTTGGAATTCATTTTCACATAGCAGGAGTTTTAGGCACGCTGAATCACAAACAACGGAAAAAACGATTTACGTATAATGGGCTCGGGATGACCGTGTACCCTGCTCCACAACTGTGTGTGTCCGTAAGTGTGTAGATCAAAAACGTCATATGAACTCATCAAAAAGATTTGCACCGCTAGAATTGATAGATAAGAGTAGTATAAAACGAGTTATGCTTTCCCGTTGAGCGAGTGAAGAGATATGCCTACCCGGAAGGATATCTTACCACAGAAGTTGTTAGACGTGACGTAACAAATTGTAATGCGAAAACGACGTGAAGGACCCGTGGGACTCAACCGAAAGTATCGAGGTTTGGAAGCATGAAATGCACCTTTGTACTAACTTTGATCGTAATCTGTGCAGTCGTATTGAAACGCATAGCGGACAGACAAACATACATCCTCTTTTATATACACGAATATAGATAGACAATGTCAAAGGCTTGCCATTTCAAACTGCAATTTTTACCGCTCTTCAAAATTTTTATCAGACTGTTCACTGAAGCGGTTCGTGGACTAAAGGTTCGATGCGACGATTGGTTTATACTTCCAGTAGTTCTCTCTTAACCTTACAAATCGCCAAGTATTGACTCTCTTTATGTTTCGATATTTGTAAATGTTGGGAGACCGTGGTATTCTTATTAAGATTATTCGTATAGGAAAAATATCGTAATAATGGATATCAGATTTTTGTAGACATCGTAAACATACCTTGTAGTGATCATTGGTCGTACTTCACTGTCAAATAAAACATGAATATGCACGGGCATGCTCACTCATGTTCCATCGTCTTATCGTCTTTTTCGTTAATTTATTATATCCAAGTCAAATATTGCTTCAAAATTCAATGAATTGATTTTAATGTCGCCTTATCGTTAATCGTAGATTTTAAACTCGCTCATTCCATTTATATGGCGTTTATGAGAGAGAACTCCATGCTAAAAATTGCCAAAGAAACAGCTCAGCTCTAGTATTTTAAGAGAGGCATTTTAGCTTGCCATAATATACTAGAGCAAATAGAAATGGCAGAAAGTTAAATCATCTTTGACATGGGCCCATTGTATCGTGAAGGCCACCAATTATGTCGAAGCGTGTTTTTCACATTCCTCGCGCTTATTAGTATTTCTTTTGTTAGATTCAACTTCTTCCTTCAAGGCTCTTAAATGACCACGAGTGCTCTCTAGCCTTGAGATAATTATTCCTGTATATAAAATTAATCCACTTGGTAGTCCTTGGTCAAGGCTTCAAATTAATTATCTGCATGAAAACAATTTTTCTGCCATTTTTACCGCTAGATATTTCTTTTTTTGATTACGTATGATTTATGTACTCTATTGTTATTGCTGTCTGCAACCCCTTCCTTATTTTTTTCCTGATTCAAATGAGTCTTATTAATTAACTATGCTATATTGACCTTCTCCTAACACAATTCATCCCATGGGTTAAGAACTGCTATGCCTTTACACTTGTTAGATTGAGAGGGAGGAAGTTTATGGTATCTCAAGAGGACTTCCTATTTAAAAAAATGACGTAGCTTAGGAAATTTTTTAGTCGCTTTGAGCCATTACCGTTCTCTTCCATTAAAAAAAACGGTGGACCTTTCGAGAAGCTCTTTGCCGGCCGGCGGTCGAAAGCAGTGTGCATAATTGGCCTTGGGGCGGGTCTTTGTTATACGCCATCATTTGGTCGTCAAATAGGAGGGAAAAGGGGTGAGACGACCGTAACAATGGACAGTATTGGCATTGGCCTTCAAAGGGGAGAAAAAAATTAAATGTCAAGGGAGAAACATTCATCAAGGTGGCCGCCTTGATCTCCAGGAGAATTTTTGAACGGGTGTACAAATTGATAGGACCCTGGCGGCTCTCAAAAAGTAGAAATGCGATTTCCGCGAATATCCTCCTTAGAGTGTGGGGATGGAACTTAGTTTATACCCTCGTCTGAGTATAGGTGATTTTAACGACCGAGATTGCTTTTCGTTTCTGGCATTGTGATGGCCCTGTAACTAGATTTGATGTCGGCTTCCGCGGAGTGGTGCTGTGGGAGCAGGTAAGCTTCCGGGTTGTTCTCCGCGTCGATTTATATTCGTTACGACAGTTTCACCGGCGTTGCAGCAGGCATCTTCAGGTTTGACTTGAAACCTAAAGACGCGTGCTGCAACGCCAGCGAAACTGTCGTGACGAATATAAATCGACGCGGAGGACAACCCGGAAGCTTAGCCTCGCCTTGCAACTAGTTTCGTGAACTATACTCGCTATTATTTTTTTTGCATCAACATAGTACCCTGCAAGCTATAATAGGTATGTGGTAGGGAGATAACAGTGGTCGCTAAGTCAGGTTAGTGAATAAATGAGCGATTCTCTCCACGATGATATTTTCGTTTCTTAGAACCACCGAAAACAACCACTCTTTTTGCCTTTTAATTCGGGGGTTTTCAACAAGTTAAAAGTTGAACATATCTTAGTGTAGGGGTAACTAACCCAGGCGGGACTGGAACCTCTTGTTTTGCAGGCGAGGAATTTACTCCACCGCCACTGCGGCTGACGATTGCTGTAGAATCTTCATATAGCTAGTTAATGTTAGCTGTACCTAAAGTTAGACGACGAAATGGCGGAAAAAGCACCCGTTGGGTATCGATCGTAGTTCCGCGTGAAGTTTCTGCTCGCCCCTTGCTACTGCTTAAAGAATAGGTACTTGATGAATTTTCTAATTGGTAGAAATTAAGCCAAAGGAAACTCAGGGGGAGGAACCTCCCCTCCCGCCATTAGAGCACTCATCATGCCATCGTGATCGGTCTTTTTTTTACGACGAAATAATCATTAAAAACTTATGATAACGTTTTGAAACGGGGTTCGTAAAATCAACGCTTGAAAACATTTATCCACGCCTCAAATTTGAAAATTTCTCCTCAAAAATCTTTCAGATTTTAAAATTTGCAAATTTATGTAACAGGGAAACGTTAAAAAATTATTAATGTAGTCTCAAAGTTTGAAGATGATCATCATCATCATCACTGGTCGACAATCCTAGGATTGGTTTGACGCAGCTCTCCACTCAGTTCTCCTATCAGCTAATCTTTTCACTCCTACGTATTTTTTCTCTTTCACATCTCTCTTTACTTGTTCCATATATTTTGTTCGAGGTCTTCCTTTTCCATTCTTGCCTTCCACCTGTCCTTCGACGATTGTCTTCATCAGGCCATCATGTCTCAAGATGTGGCCTATAAGGTTGTTCCGTCTTCTTATTAAGGTTTTCATGAGGCTTCTCTTCTCTCCTACCCTTCTTAGGACTTACTCGTTACTAACTCGGTCGATCCATTTGATTTTCATCATTCTCCTGTAGCACCACAATTCAAAGGCCTCTATCCTTGCTTTCTCCGCTGCGGTCATTGTCCATGCCTCACTTCCGTATAGGAGCATACTCCAGATGTAGGTTCTTATAAATTGTTTCTTTACATCCATATTTAAGTTTCCCGCTGTAAGCAGGTCTCTCTTTTGGTGGAATGCTCTCTTCGCCTGGGCTATTCTGCTGATAATTTCTTTCTTGCTTCTCCCGTCACTAGTTATCTTGCTTCCCAAATAACAGAATTCATCCACTTCTATCAGTTTTTGCCTCCCTATTTTAATGTTGGTCTTGACTTCTTCTCTTCTGCTGCATACTAAGATCTTGGTTTTCTTCGTGCTTATTTTCAGTTGATATCTACTCATTACCCTACCCATATTAATCAGAATATTTTTCAAATCCTTCTCTGTTTCTGCTATAACGGCTATGTCATCGGCAAATCTTAGCATGCTTATTTTTTCTCCATGGATATTCACTCCCAATGCCTTTTCTTTGATTTCCTTAATGGCTTTTTCAATGTAAACGTTGAAAATTACGGGTGACAATGTACAGCCTTGTCGCACTCCTTTCTTAATTCTTGCTTCTTCACAGCTGGGCCCTGATTTTATCACGGCTACTTGGTTTATGGCTACTTGAAGATGATAACTTGAATTATAATTTATTAATTCGTCGGGATAATGAAAGAAATGCCAGCGATCAATAGAGATCGATTCTTACTCATACAAGTGTGATTGTAATGCGTTTAATATTATGATGATATGAGTCCTTTCTCGCTTAATTAACCTGGATTATGGTTTTATCAGATTAGACGTATATGGGCAAAATGCAGGTTTCGACTTTTCAGTGTTCATTAGAATACTCTGCTTCGGTTTACATTAACAAAATTCTCCATTCTGGACAGTCTACTATTCAGTTGTATCATCTGGAGATATGGAACCATAAATAAGATTGTATGTGTTATCTTTCCAATTTTTGGTGATCAATGAACGCATAATTTCTTTTTTTTTTAGTGGTGTTTCCTTCATATTAGTCAGTATTTTATGATTAGTATCTTACTTTGAAAATAATAACTAATGTTATTGTTTCATTCAAGCAATGGTGAAGGTATAATATATTCTTCTTCGTTACATACCATCGTATTTTGCTGTAATATCTCTTAGAGTTGTTTATCTTCAGGGCATATTCTTCTTTCTTCCATACCATCGTATTTTTGCTGTAATATCTCGTAGATTTATTTCTCTTCAGAACTAGGTAACCAAGAGAGAAAATCAGGATACCATCGCTTAACCTCTTGAAATAATTAGATATATCGCTACCTTGGTTTGACAAGGTTCTAACCGACATTTTTGCAAAATTTGGTGTTTTCACTCAAGATAACTAAGTTTATGTTTCTCTGTGTTCACCGGTTTTTATTCCTCTATGTGAAATAATAACAGATTTACAACAGTGACAAAGTTCCAACTGCAAGGAGAAAAAACTAATATTTGGTGTGACAAGGTTCCTACTGCATTTTACTTATTTTATTACTCATATAAACATGTAAAAAAATAAAATAAATAACATATTTTCTTAAAGTAATAATTACTAGTGTATCTAGTGGATCACTAGTGTATGTACCAAAAATCAAAAATAAATTCCTATTAATAATAGAAATTGAGCAGTTTAAAACTTTGACAAGGTTTTTCTCAAAACCAGCTGAAGGTCAGTTAGAACCTTGTCAAACCAAGGTAGCGATATATTTATCACTTATTGACGCAAGCCTCAATTACGAAATTGAGTTTGGGTTTGGGTACTTGAGTGAATCCCTAAAATAATTTTTGTTGTTGCAATAGTTCCAAAGGCTCGCTTGCTGTGGGATTCATCTTTTTCGCGTCGTTCGATTTCATGTTTCAAATTGGATACCCTATGAATAATATCAAGGCAGGCATTAACGTCCTGGTAAACTCATCAAGGGGAGCAGCAGAACGGAAAATTTACGAATTGCAAATATTGTTAATTGGAGGCGGATAAATCCCAATTATCTCCCGGGGAGGGCTATTATAGGCTCTAACGAGGACAGCGGAGATGATGCATTAAAAGGGTGCGCATGATAATTTGAAGCATGACACGCAAAAGACGAAACCACAAGAATGCATTCTAATATATTGCTGGTTGATGGGATATTCTGGCGGTCAATTTGCATTTTTTGCGCACTCATTGCTGAAATAATTTTTAGATAAAATTCTATTGGGCCATTGAACTACGAAAAAATGGTAGGCGTATTATTTCAACTTAATTTTCAGCCTATTGACTATTTGTTTATTCACGTGATTCATGCATCAATAATTTTATTTAAAAATAATTGTTTTGCTTTCTGTAAAAGACATTTTTTATTTTTTTTTTCCATAATATGTAAATGATCCACATAGAGTTAATAATGATGTAATTTCATAACTGTTACGCCATTAATTGCGTTATGGTTTACAAATATTCCGGTGTGTGTCGAGGCTAAATCTTTTCGTTGATTTTTAGATTTTTTTGCTTGTTTTCTCCGCTTTCACAATCGACTTTGTATTAATATCGAACTATATTGTGTGGAATAATTTTCATGCGATTTTTCCGCGTATGTTTTCCACTAACATTTGGTATTTCCTTCAGGGAACTTTTCGCTTTTATGTTGTTCTTGGGATAAATGAAAAAATCATTGCTGTTTACTTTTGGAGACCTCAGCGAATGATATCCGAGTTCGAACGCATAGATCCAGATCGGTGAGTATATACCTTGCTTTGACATGATGATAACCATGAAAATCTAATGATAACCATGATATTTTACTTGCCTAACTACAGTCAATAAATAAAGTGCAAATAAGTATGAGAAAATTCTTGTCTTTTATTTTTCATTTATTTACAGTAGCATTATTTTTACATTTTTTATTATTGCAAAAAATATTATTGTTAAATCGTTCATATATAACAATCGTTCATATAGAATATATCGAAACGTCGGCAGACATTTTGCATTTCATTTCCCTGTCTTGTACTCCAAAACTACATAAATTATTGTATAAATTGAGGTCATGAAAAGGAAATCGATTATTATTATTATTATAAAAGTATTCTACCGATGAAAGTAGATTTCCATGGAGTACTTACGGAGTCATCTGGGAGTCTCCCCTTCCTTCATGCTCTTCCCTCTTCAATTCACGGTTCATATCATAATATGCAACTATGATAGTATTCCACCGATTAAGGCATAGATTTCCATGGAGTACTCAAGATCCATTCTGGCAGCCTCCCTTCCCTTCATGTACTTCCTCCTTCAGTCCACAATAAGGCGTACTCCCTTTCATTCTATCTAAAAATCCTATTCTCTTCCTTTCTCTCCCTCGTTTACCAAACATTCTACCCTCGTAACACTGTTTTCGAAATCCCCTCCCCGCTCAGAATTCGCTCCAGACATACCTTCGTAGCAGGTTCCAGTGTACTTGAAATAATCGTGAAATAAACTTGAAAAAGATCGACCTTGATGTCTCTCATCCGATGTTGGGATTTTTTTTCTCACAAAGCGTCGTGGGACGTGAGAGGGGCAGAGTTCCCACGGTGGTATCTCAGACACGCCCCTGTCGCATTGTCGTCCCCTGTCCTTTCTTTATCGATGACTTTTTGATCGCATTTTCGCAGCTGGCGAGTAATTGATTCGAGAGTTTCAAGCGATAATTTCGTGTGTACAGGAGTGGCATTGCTTCCGTTTAACTTCATGGCCGCCTATATGATCTATCAAATGCTAAGCCAAATCGACTACTTATTATAAACAGTAATAGTAGAATAATTTATTCCTTGCAAAATCTTTAATTTTTAATTTAAGTTGTCCCAATCCTTCGACAAATTAGTACTTTTTGTCCAGATATTTATTTCGGAGAGGTGCGCTCTTGTGCAAGGAATATCAAATCTGCCATTGTTTGCGGTGTAACTTGAAAAATCCCGTTGGTGCATTATTTGGCATACATAAAGTATACACGTTATGGGGAGGAGGTTGATTTTGAGTTGGCTAGGTTGGGCTAACCCTGGATTAAGACTCCGACAATTAGATGTCACATATTCAGGTGGAAGTGACCATAGGCTTCATTCAGGATTTTCGATTTTGATTTTCAGAGAGCAGCGTAATGCGCCTAACGCACTTGGCTACTACCCTCTTCGACTTTTGGTCATAAACTTCTTTCTCCCTTCAAATGGGAAAATTTCCGTCGCCGCATCATCTTTGAAAATATTAGATCTATTGTTGACGAGTTCACTTTGTGGAAATCCATCGATAGTAATGATAAAAACAGCTGTATTAATAAGTACAGAAATCTCTTGATATGGATGTATAAACATTGAGACCGGTTGAGAAAATAAAATAATGTGGAAAATTTCGGCAGCTCTTTGTACCCACGACTTTTTAAAATATTGGTGGAATCGGTAGTTGAAACGTCGAAAGTTGAAGTTACGGTCTTGCTGAAAGCCTGTTAGGAATTTTATCTGTACATTTATTAATAATCAGTTGCCGTTTCGAATGGAAAAATTCAACCTGGAAGGGTCACGCTATCAATTTTAATGATTGTCTGGATTAATTTGGAGTCTAGTGACGAGGCATTTTCGCTAGATTGATGTAGCGACAGTGCGGCGACTCCTAGAGCTGCGAGTGACTGATGACTTAATTCGCCACGCGTCCCTATCGGTCCAATTCGGCGGAATACCTCGATCGCATTTCCTCCTTCTCCACGAACAATGGTGAGAGCTAATCCCTTTAAGGTTTCCCCCGTCAGGGTCATACACCAAGTGCAAGGTCGTCGCACGCACTCGTATTCTGGAAAAGAAGCAGGCGGAACTAAATGGAGGGACGGGAAACGCGACGTCAAATTAGACCTTCTGATCCGGCATTTGAAGTTCAGTAACGGAGATCCCGCTGAAAGTTAACCTCTTTAACGTTATTATGTTTATTCATTACGTCAGGTCGATGAAGTGCAGTCAATTCAATTCAATAAATAGTTTATTCCCAATGCTGCTAATGTAAAATGGATATTTACATATTATTCTCTGGTATTAAGGCTGCTATACACGGTGAATGATCATGCTGAATGATCACGTGATCATTCACAGGATCATGCGAGCAAAGTAGAACATGTTCTAATTTTCACTGAATGATCATGTGCATGAAGGTTCATTCGCGAATTGCTCCGTCATACACGGTGAATGATCATGCGCATGATCATGCTGAATGATCATGCGAATGAAATCATTCGCCGTGTATAGCGGCCTTCAGACATACCTATATATAAGGGAACCTGGGGCGGAACGGGGTGGCGGGACTGAACGGGGTGAGCGATTTTTAAGTGAGAAAAAAAACTGGAAATAACTATAACTAGTCCAGATTGGTGTTGCTCAACTTATTATCAACACCAATTTGGACTAAATATAGTTATATTCCGCTTGCTCAGCACTTTTTTTCGCACTGAAAAAAATCGCTTACCCCTTTCCGCCCCGGGTTCCCCTTTAGCGTGAACCTTGTTTTGGAAATTTCCTCTTCAGGGCTTGTTTAAATGATATTTCCAGTTTACATTTGTTAGTGAGCATGTAACAGCAAATGTAAAATATATTTCTCTGGAACTCCGGGATGACTATTGGTCCGAAATTCGTCCGAAACGTGAGGGAAACTGGCAAAACCCCAGGTAGACCCCGTGAACAGACAAAACCCCGCGTAGGTATTAGATTAAGATGAATGTTGATGTTGCAGAAGAAGTCAAGTGGTGTCTTGATAGTGTTATCCTGGTGTCTTTTGCTCAGCTTATGTGAAACGCTCTGAGTTTACTGATCGGTATTGATATACAAAATGATAAATTACAACTGCACCAGACTTGTCAACGAGCATTTAGGTTATATACTAATACATGCTTTATTTACTTTGCAAGGAAGGCTTGATTGTCATTTGTCATCTTCAGTTATTTACTTATTTACATGCCGTTCGTCAGAAGATAATTGATTTTGGCGAGTTAGATTAATTCATTTTCATTTTATTTTACAACATAGACGAATGATCAAATTTTTCATGAGAAAGAAGAAGAGATGTAGTTCAGAGTTTCGACCGTATCTCATGCACATCCTTCGGAGTCAGGCGTCTTCTCATTGGTCCATGTAAGAGGCAGGAGATATCTCATTGGTCCGTCTTCCCTGGCGTTTTCCTTTTTCTTTTTCTACTGAGATGGGTTGAGTCTTTCACTCTTTTCCATGAGCTGGATAATTGGTATCCGTCTTCCCTGTTGTAGGTTTTCGCGGATGTATTAATCTTTATCTCTTCCCTGATGATACGTGGATAGTATCTCTTCTATTAGTAGCTCTTATCTTTATCCCGTAAACATTTCCGCTGAATCTTCACTACACCGCGAAATCATAACATCTGATAATCAATAAGGATCATTAACAAGGATAACATTTGACTGCATCTCAAACATGAAAACTTACCTCGGTATTTTATCCGAGGTATAGAAGAGTAAAATTTTCATATTTGAGGTGTAGAAAATGCTACAAGGGTCATCTCTTTATGTAATCAAGACTCTACAAAAGCCCCTGACAGTTTCAGGGCGATAACCGTTTCCTGGTTTTCTCTCTTCGGATTGCCGCATCGATGAACGGAAATTTTTGCTGCCCAGAGAGCAATATTCAGGGAATTTTCAAACGGAGTCTTCCTACCGCCTATAGAATTATGCTAAAGCCTATTAATGACTGGTAATTTTCAGCGTAATCGTGCATATGATGAAAAAATCGTAGTGAGCGCATTGTGTTGGTTTGGATTTCATTAAAGGTAGGCTTGCTCGATAAAATCCGTCTTTTTTTTTTACTTTTTCTATGAAATCGTAACCGTATTGTAACTGGTTAACAGTCGCTTTTAGTATTTCACGTTTCGTGGTATAACTTAATGTGCTTGCAAGCATGAAGTACTAATCCATTACTACTATCTTGTTGCGTTGCTGTTGTTGTATTATTTGTTAAAGTAAATGGTTAGTATGCTTAATATAAGAAAAAATGAAACAATCAGGAAAATGAGTATTTATTTATATTTGTTGGTTAACACAGGTGCATGCTTTTTATGCATCAAATTTACACATATTTCCCACGCAGAATTGCCATACTCTTAAAGGTACAGAAATACTATGAACAGGGTGGTCATGAAGTCTTGCCCCAATTATAAAAAATTATTACTGAATAACCGTTTGATAATAATTTAAATTTGATGCTGATACATAGCTCAGTGTTACTTGTTTTTTTTTAAAACCACTTACTTTGTTAATAAAGTTAAACGTGAGCCCCCTTTGTAGCTCGGATAATTTCAAAGCGGTATTCCAGTTCCCGCCACATGTTTTGTTATATGTATTCTGTCACAGTACCCACAGCAGCTTGTGTCCTAGCCTTCAGTTCGTCGATGTCAGCAACTAGTGTGGTGAAGACTCTGTCAGAAAAAAAAAGTCAAATGTCTATTCTGTAATAATGTTTTACGATCGGGACAAGACTTCTGCTCACCCTGTATTTTCTGTTATTTTGATAATCATCATTGGCCTCGACCCTAAGATTTTTTTGGTGGAGCCCTCCACTCAACTCTACCTTCAACTGGAGATTACAATATTTTAATTTTTTTCGTGTTTCGTATCTCATGGATCCTTAATACTTTGCTCTATATTACTCATACGAGGCCTTTCGCTTCTGATTTTCTCATCATTTTTTTCCTCAACCGCTTTCTTAATGGTTATTTAGGTATGTGATAATATTTCTCCGTTCCAATTTCAACGTAAATATTTAGTTCATGACGATAGAAATGGATTCTGTAGTGGCTCCCAGAGGGACATAAAATTTGAGTTATTATTTCCTCGTATCCTTGGCTCAGGAAAATATTAACGCTTTACCGGAAACATTATACGAAAGTAAAAATGGGATCAAAGCGCGTCATAAAATCTTATCAAAGTTATGAGTGACGCTGACGTCTCAGGGAGACTTCGTCGGCGGATGACCCAAATTGATGACAATTATTACCTGGGCGTTGTTGTTTGACTAAGGTCCGAGTCTGGGACACTTTTAAGACGCGAGATGGCCTTATTGTCTCCAACCTTCCAAAAACCTTGCATTTTTAAGCAATATGTCCTTGCAAGGTGCTTAGGAATTCGAAAAAAGTGCTTTATTCTGAATCGAAGCTTAATTATTTCTGGAGTCACATTGCTACAATCCCAAGATTGTTATGCTGCAGCCCTCCATTTTGCCCTTCCCTACGCTAGTTTCTTCTGTTCACTTATTTTATTCTTCCTTTATTTACCACAAGTAATTATTATTATCACTTGGGTTCATTCGGGCCAATTTTTACTCCAATATTTCCTTGTAATTCTTACGTGATTATTGTCATTCGACAGAGCCTAATCATTTGGTATCCTCTGCTGTGCAAGCTGTATTCAGAAAATAATAGGAATTTAAGTTTTTGAAAAAAACAATATTTATTCGTCTACATTAATGTTGTCACCTTCAAAATAGCCCCTTTAGATATTCATCACGTTCATAACATTTCTTTTCGCTTTTTCCACGTTTTCATTGGTTGTTGTGTTGGGGCATCCGAACGACCATCTTGCTTCTAACCAGTTTCGAGCTATGGAGTTCTATCACAGTACGCTGCACTGATGACGCTGTAGTCTATGATTGGGTAAAATTTAATTTAGATGTTATGTATTCATTTTTTGGTACGAATGCATTTCCTGATATATTTTTTGTAGCAAAAATTTAATAAAAGATATTGTATTTTATTTTAATCCTAAAATGTAAATACAATTATCTCAGATGCTCCTTTTTTGAGCTCTGGTAATTGAAAAAAAATAGTTCAACATTTCGCCACAACAATAAACTGAGACGACGATATTATCGTGGTGGTTAATATTATTATTAAGTATTTTCTAGATACACGAAACTCAATTTCAAGGTACGTAATTGTTCCTTGTTGGAAATGTGTGGTCTAATATTAGATTTGTGTTAAATATTTATAAAAGGGGTCTGCCCGTATTGGTGTAAAAAAATAAATATAGTGCCATTGGATAAAAGATACATTCTTAATAATAATAGCGTAATTTTAAGTAAATCTTTGATATTTAAAGTATGTGGACGTGGTGGAAAATAATTATATTCCTTGCCATTTCAATAAGTCCAGCAGTTCCTTCCACGAATTGTTAAAGGCAAAAGGAGATTGGCCATAAATTTTATGCAGCACAAAATAAAATCATACTTTAGTTATTCATTTTTGAGATAGCTAAAGACGAATATTCAATTAATAGAAAGCATAACTATTAAATGGCTTGGATTCAATGAGGTAATGTGAGTAGATCGCTAATAACGTAGCTTTAATAGCTGCAGTTATGAATCAGCGTGAATGTTTCTCCCCCTCATCCTTGTATAAAGGCCACTGACGGTTTCAGTCCGCTGTTTTCGTTTTTATTCCGTCTTAATTCGGAATTAAGAACGCCTGCGTGTTGCTAATATGACGATTGGTCGGAAAAATTCAAGGTTTGCCTTCCGCAAGGTTTTCCCGAGAAGGTCTACTAAGTTATATGAAATTGCGTAAGGTATTAAACTCGTAATTGGTGTCTTCCGAAGGGGCATCATTTCTCTAAGCAGTAGACGAAAAAATCTCTTCTCAGCGAAAGGTGTTCTTTAGGAGACGAGACCTTGCTTTGTAACTTGTCTTCACTCGATTCCTCTCTTGCAAAAAAATTGGTAAATCCCATTTTCCTTCTCAATGGCAGCGAGAATTTAATATAGGTCTATTTTATTAGTTTAATTTTTCAATGCGAAGCTTATGTTCCACTAATCATTGGTATTTCGAATTTTTCTTCTGTAAATTCACTAAACCCGTAACGTCTGCCATCTTTCCTTAATCCCAGAATGCTGCTATTACTGGGTGAATTATTGTAAAAAAATTAATTGGGCCGGTGTTGAAATTTGTCCGTGTTAACATGCAGATGATAGCTTATGGAGTTATTTCATTTGACTTAGAATGTAGTAATATTTGTTTAACTCGGTTGATTATGAAATAATTAAAGCGTTTTCGACCTTTTAAAATTTGCTTGAAATTCTTCGGAAACTGGGAGGCAATTGAAAAATGTGTCTGCTGAACGAGGTACTAGAAAATAGAAACAGATAATTAACGCGAATCTAAAAACCCCTAGAATAACAGTGGATGGTGGAGAGCGCAACGCCGTAGAATAGTTGATGAGAAAGAGAGATGAGGGGACTATGATGTTATTGGGCGCCGGAGAGGAAAAACGAGTCTTAAAATCAAGAAAAAGGTAGGGAAAGTCCGTAGATACCATGCTAGCTACAAGTATATTGATCTATTGATGTAAAAATGAAAACGGAGTGTAGTGAAGAGTTGGATAATCTTGGCCCATGAAAAATGGAATAGATATAGAAGAAACTGGAGCAAAAATGAACGAAAAACGAGTAGGGAATGGCATTAGCTGAAGCTTTTGAAGTATCTATTATTAGAAAAAGTATGCGATGAATTGTGCAAGTTATAGCAGGATCTGTAAGGAGAAGGACTATGAGCATCGCTCTAATATCTATTTAAAATATGCGAAGGTGTTTTGTTCAATTAACTGAATATCTCACGCGGAAAAGATATGCTAATAATAATTAATAAGCCCGGAAGGTGTTACCATCTTCTTCCTGGACGGTGAGCATTGAGTTTAAACTTGAAGAAAAAACTGATACGCCGGAAATACCACTGTGCGATAGCTCTTACATTGAACTTGAAGAAGAAACGGATACGCCAGAAATACCATAGTAAGATAGCTCTTACATTGACTTATATGATATTATTTTTTAATGAATTTTAATAAGTTACATCGACAGAGTCAGCTGGGAATTATAAACAAATAAAATAACTTCCTAACTTAACTAAAACTACCAATGTTCTAAATCATAACCGAATTCATTTTGGCATGGCTGACCTAGACCCAATTGAGAAAGTGGCAACTGTCCCTTGCAGCTGATGCAGCAAGCCCCTCAGTCGTATCTTGAAATAGCTAGAGACGTAAAGACTTTGCGGGTTCTAAGACACTCATGGTGTAACCGTGCTTGAATGATCATTGGCATTGATATTGAGGAATTTTGAAAGTATGTTATCCATACATTTGGCCTCAGAAATTTCGCTTATCTGGGGAGAAATGATAAGTCGTGACCATAAACCCACTTTTAAGCAGGACAATCCGCGTCCTGATAATTACGGTTGTATTTCTTCGTTGTTAGAAGACCTAGGTCCTGTGGTTGCGCCGTTTCAACTCTCCTTTTTAAATCAACATCAGTCATCTTCAAGACTCTCATGACTAGTTTCGAAAAGCATTTAATGTGTGATCCATTGTCATTCCCCTTATTTACCTTTTTCTGTATATTGTGACTGAAAATTATTCCAACTACTTCTCTCTTTTCTCGTCGTTATTTCAAAACGACATAACTTCTACGAATTTTGTTTGTTTTTCGTGTTATTTTGCTACCATAACTTTTACTCACTGCTAAATCATGCTTTTATCTTCGTTGATAGTGATTTTCCCTGGATCCACAGGTGTGTTATGTACCAAATGCTATACTTCTTGGTCGGGGAACATAACCATCCATGGAATAATACTATTTTATGGATTTTATATTTTTATGGTATTTATTGCTCTTGGTTGAGTCTATTTCGAGGAATACAAGGCTCTGCAGTCACATGATTTGTACAACACTTGAATAGGCAATACGGCCTCTTTCTAGTAAGTGGAGAATCATTAGCGGCGCGCATTTGATTTTCCTCTGTTCTGCCACTTCAGAGCCGAGGTGAAAGTATATGGCTTTAATTTGGGGTTGGTGGCGCATGACGTGACAATGAATGGTTGCACAAATGATCTGATCTTCAATGGATGGATGAGCGCTTGCATTTATGGAAATGTTTGATGGCCTTCAAATTGCATTTATTCGGCTACTTACGAGTGGGTATTATATCTGCGGAATGATTCAATGACGTGGGCCTCTTCTCACTCTTGGAACTTGTTATTTGAATGCAAAATGTCAACTTAGAATCATACATTTTCTTTCCGAACCATTTAGTTCATTGTTTCGCATTTTTAAAGGAAGGAAATTCAAGGCTTTTGCCGTAAATGCGCTCATCTTTAATAACAGATATTCATTCCGCTGTTGAAAATTATAGGCAATGTCAGGGTACTTCATTTTTGCATGTCGTAAGTGGAATATTTTGTATTAGAAAAAATTATGTTGAAATTTATGTGATGATTTAATTTAATTCATATTGATTTTGCATTAGGCTATTTTCCTTGAAGCTGTAATTATGTCTTAATTACACGCTTTTTCTTCATTTTTCGGGAGTCTTTTTCATCCTATCTGCCCAATGACATCACCTTTTCTTTGTAAGAGGGTAAGCAATGGGCGTACGAAGTGTGTAGGAACTCACGTCATATTACTTATTATAATCCCCTATCGAGCCAACCCTAGGGTTGAAACTTTTCTGCGCGGATCAGCAACTAAATAGGGAAAAAATTAATAAAACAGGGGCAATTAACTTTTCCTTACATTTTAGGTGCATTTAACCACATTTATCATCTTCGATTTTCATTGTTATTTTGCAATGCAGTTCTTAGGCGGCGTGGGATTTATCAATGATTGTTGGTGTGGTGTGTGAAAATATGTTTACAGAATCTATTGAGGTTGTCATGTTTACATTGAGGTTATGACTGCCCAGGAAACTGCTATTTAGCGAGCGATTTCTTCTTTTACTCGTCGGTGTCTAGAGCAAATCTTTTCCTCTAAGGCCAAGGGATATCGTGGAAGTTAAACATAGCAGTAGGCAAAAAGATCCTGTAAGTTTCTCAAGATGGTGCTGCGTTAACCTCGGGCGTTGACCTTTTCTTCAGGAGGGCATAAGGCTAATGCAATGAAATAATGACACATACGTATGTTGCTGTAGGGCATTGGCGTCATAACATTTTTAATGAGCTTGAAGCCTCAAGGAACAGTTAGCGAGTTAAATGTTCAATGTCCTTCCTTTCAATTAAATTTTGTTCGCTATCACGGCAAGATTATTTTTGTCGTAATACCATCACCAAGTAATATTACTGGCTTTGTTGTCTCAATAAATCGTTTGCTTCGGCTGCAACTGTTCTTAGTGACATTATATATATATCTAGCTTTTGGTAACGGTGATAAATTGGTGGAAAGGATAATATGTTTTTAAATACCGTGTTCAACGTTATCATTTTTTACAAAGGCCGGCTCCATTTTATAGATGCACAATTTTTGCAAAATTTCTTGGATTTCCATCTGCGGGATCTGGAAACCATGGCCAGAAATAGCTGAGACTCATGTTCTGATCAAGAATAGATACCCTGCATCTCATTTGTCATTTATTTTTTGTGGCTTTGATGCTAGCCAAAATTCACGCCACGCCACGCATCATTATAGTCTATATATATTTCGAAATGATTTAATACTCCTGTTAGCTTTGAGTGTCTTCCGCATTAGTCCACTCGATTAATTGGGATTAGAACTGATAAATCATTGATGAGATGGATATCTTACAAAGACCTCTAAATCGCAAATTATCAATAGCTGTCTGGCGGCTTTGAGTTATCCCGAACGCGTATTTTATTAATGAACATAACAGTATTTAACAGCTTAATAGAAGTTCTGAGGAGTAGCTACTGGTAAAAAGATCCCCGTCTTAATATTTTTGTGATTCATCAAATTTAGTAATAATACTTATTAGTACTCGTCAAACAATTTTTTTTTGGGCATTGATGTTATTAAGCTAGCTCACAAAGAATTTCATAACTTAACCTGCTATCATGCCGAGTGTAATTTCATGGGGAAATTCTCTTTTCCTGAAATAAGGTTTGCGCATTTTGTTGTACTCAGCAAATTTGTATTCTTGTAATTTTGTTGCTTTAATACTGCTTATTTCAGTGTTGGGTATTAAATACCTTGCGTGACTAATATCTTAAATCTAAATACCCTGACTGCAGATCTTTCAGCAGTTTTTGAGCTACTAATGTTCAAAGTATAGGTTCAATGAATTTTGGTTCGGAAATTCATACAAGTAGACCGCCCGATATTACCATTTAAAGCCCTAGTTTGTCTCCTTTCGGTAATGCATGTGCTAATTCAGTGATATCCTACAGAATTATAGCCCTAATTCCATAAATAGACACGCTCAAATTTCATGTAAATTCTCCCTTATTTAAGTATACCGGGACTAGCCACGGTGATAACTTTTTACGAAGTCACCCGCAATGCACAAATAGTGCGAAAAATCCACAGAGGAAAAATCGGGATCCCGGTCAAGGCGAGTGATTTTTCCTCTGTGGATTTTTCGCACTAAATTCTCCCTCTTTGGCATTCTTTAGCAATGCTATTAAGTATGGTAAATTTAAGAAATTTTAATTTTGTTTCTCTCTTGACGTCATTGCAATAAAGTGCGTAAAGAACAAATAATAATATTTTATGAAGAAAGAAGCTTCCCACGTAATTTGCTGTTTTCGTAAGAAATGACCTCCTAATATGCGGTAACATCGATTGCCTGTATTTTTTGTATCAATTCTTAGAAGGTTCACCATATTGTGAGCGAATCCCGGCCTCTTGGTGAGCTCGTCGTGGAAGAAAGCTCGCCAGTGTCTGAGTGTGAGAGCACCGGATCAGATAATATAATTCTTGAATGTCGAGGTCAGGGAACCACATTCCTGTTTCCATGCAGCGAACGCCATCCGGTCGGACGATTCCAACATCCGAGAAGCATGTGTACCTGTATGTATAAAAGAGGATGTCTGTTTGTCTCTCCGCTATGGGTTCCATACGGCTGCAAGGATGGCGGCCAAAGTGAGATCAGGGGCATCTCCTCCTCCTGAACTCTGTAGTGCCACTTTCGGTTGCGTCCGACGCGTCTTTTGCGTCGTTATCTCATTACCGTTTGTTGCCTCACGTCATACAATTTCCGCGATTGGAAATCCTGCCGGGTAGGCACACCTCATGGCACGCTCAAAGAAGAAACATTAAAATATATACGATCATGAAATCCAGCCTCCAAGTTTCCCACTTCTCTTGGTACTATCCTACTGAGCAACGCCGGGTGACCTGCTAGTACCTAATGAAGCAGTTAACTTAATTATATGAACGATATTTATTTAACCTTACGTCTCGTTCGCTACAACTTACCGTACCTTTGCAGTTACGAACTAAAGAGCGTCCGGGGGTTCGTAATAAATTGAAGCAGCGGTAACCATCTTATCCTATGCATTAGTTGCTCGAAGCTCAATTTGTTTTAATGCTGTGAATGGAGCTGGCATTATCTATCGAATTTACTGACATCGAACCACCGGTCTTATTTAAAATATTGGTTATATAACCCCATTTGGGGGGTAATTCGTGGACAGCTGCTGATGGACTACAACACCACTAAGTTTGATTGAAATCTGAGACCCGCTTTTGTAACTCTCCCCTTGTAAGTATTATGAAAAGTTTGATAAAATCGATTTCATTATTAATGTTTCGTCTGAGCTTTGATTAGTAGAGTATCTGTTTCACTGCTTTTGGTCACGAGAAGCTTATAAGCCTACTTAAGTTCTGATAGAAGCCTTAAGGGTGGATACTTTTGGGAGCATTTTAGCAAATAATGCACGAAAGATATTGCAGTGCAAGCGGTGACTAATGGATGGATGATATTCCGGGGATCCGATTTAGAATTTGTACAAATACTCTTCTTATTCGGTCGTACCTCTGGTACTTAAATTCCTAACCAAGTTATTAATATGATAGTCGCGCAGGTAATAAAATGAGTGGATCGAGAAATTTTTAGATCTCCAATCAGAATTTAAAAATTTTCGAACGTTGCATTTTGGTTAATCACGACAAGTTCTGTCTAAAACGAGTAATCCCATTAAATTTAATATGTGAAGTTCTCTTGAAGAAGTCTTAGAGAAGATGAAGTTTTCTAATTAATATTCTATCAGATAGGTCTGGTGCTATACAGCCGGATGAAAGGACAGGGTATTTATTCCGTTTTTTTATTCGTCAATAAGGGTAAACTAAGTACATCATTTGCTAGCCATAAAAATATAATACGACAATAATAAGTCGCTTATTTCTTCGCAAGTAAGTTAGCGACCACTAATAATACTGTAAACACAATAAAGGCCTGAGTTGTGAACTGCGGTGTATTTTATTGTGCTTTTATCTCGCGCGGGAAAAGTTAACTTTTGAACCTCTTGGTACTTGTTTCTTCATTCTGATTTTTCCAGACCATCGTCCGATCGAACGTAGTATGTAAACTCCATGAAATATTTTACCCTACGGCCCATTTATAATTTTTTTCGAAGATTTAAACGACTCTTGGACAAGTGCCCACCTTGGTCGAGCATGGTGTCGTCGACGGTATCGCGGGTGCATTGGGAACTGCGACGTCTCCGGGGAATGCACTGTAAACCCGGTCCGAGAGCCAAGCTGCAACTCGTGAAATCTCTTTTATTCCCCGTGATTGACTACGGTCTGGTACCTTGCTCCGACCTATCCGGGCAAGATATAGAAAGGCTGCAAGTTGCCCAAAATGCATGCTTACGTTACGCCCTGCGCCCTGGATGGGCAGAACACATGACCAGTGGCGCCGACTCCATGGGGCCTGAGGGGGCCCGAGCCCCCTCAAAGATTCGTTTGGGGGGGCGGAGCCCCCTCAATAATTCAAGAAATAATTAAGTTATATTATGCTTTGTGAAATCACAAAAAATATTGCTAATTTTTATTTCCCATGTTTGACGATAGTTACCTTTTAAAATAAATTCAACAATGTGTTAAAACAAATAATTATAATGTTAAGCAGAGTAACTGAATCAAGTGGTGTGAATCATGATAGTTTCGGTGCTGCAACACACTTTGAATATAACCTCATCCCGGGGCAAGACCTCCGATATGGGCCCCCCCAATATTTTTTATGAGTCGGCGCCCCTGCACATGACGCCATACTACAACCGAGAGAAGATCCTGAAGATGAAGGAGAGGAAAATCCTGCAGACGGTGATGACGGAGCACAAGGTCTGGAGTAACATGGCACCAAGCTATGTTTTTATCAACATGACGCTCCTCGGGCAAGCCCACTCAGTGAACACAAGACATTCGCCGACCTCATTTGTCATCCCGCACCACAAGTCATGCAGGATGGCGGGATCGTTCCTCGTTACCTACGCGAGGGAATTCGACTCGCTGCCCAGGGAGCTCAAGGGCAATTTAACCAAAGCAAGGCTGAAATCGTATCTCTTGCAGAGATGTACCTAATTTATATTTATTTACTTACGCCCTGATTTTACTGATTGGCGTTATCTCTTCTTTTACATATACATTGTTTTATTCATCATTTTATTAGTACTTAAATCATTTTACTTTTGCAGTCCAAATGAAGCCTCAAAGGGCAAAGGTACCCGTTTCTGTAACCTAAATTTGCATTGCCGAAGAATAATTTTTAATGACTTTAATTTGCGATTCGCTATCTATTTATCTCTCCTATGTGTTATCACCAAGTGAGATCATTTTTTATCCTAACTCCAAAGAATTTTATAGATTTTGAGCTTTTGAACACTCTCTTTCATCCAGTTGATCAAATTGCATTTCTATTCAATTCTTAAGATTTTTTTATTTTTAAGTTACTTGTAACTGGGCACTTTATCTTAGACTTTCTATTTAATGAAGGAGAAATACGTCATATGTTTGTAATTTATTACCTTGGGTCCCATATAATGGTGATGTTTAATAGCACTTATGATGCCTCTCTTGAGATATGTATCGACAGCACAAACACATTAACCATCAATGGAAAGTTTCTTGTGTATTATTTCGGAACTTCTCCGATCATTCTTTGGGAATTAATAGTGTGCGTTTTAACTTGATTCAAGAAAACCTCTTGAACAAGATTGGGTAATGCATTTTAGGGTGAATTTCCGCTCATCGTTGTTCATCAATTGTAGTCCATAAAGTCCATACGTCAACGCGTTTTTGCTCCAACGCGGAATTTGAGGGGTGTTTGGGCCGGGCTGGAGCAGAACATGGTGAATGTCAAATTCGTTCCGCAGTACCTCTCAGAGACTAGGAAGTAGCAATTACGTGATGACCTCTCTTGTCGGAACCTGTAAAAATTGCAGCGAATGAAATCCTTTCATATCGCTCTGTATCTGAAAAAAATACCTGGTGTGCTTTCCAGCCCCTCACCTGCGATATTTACTTCCGGACGAAAGGAAAATTGAGGTAGTTAAGGCTGATAATTCTCTGTATTTGAGGTTCCAAATCTGCAGCTAAGTCCATAATTTACCCCGCCTGAGTGAAATTCTGGGAGAGATGATTACAATTTTGGTCTAGTTAAGTCCGTAGTCATGTAAGTCTCCAAAGTGTTGCTTTTTATGTATCATGGAATGAATGGTACATAATTTGTCTTACTATTGGCCCGAAACGTCCGAAAAGTTTTATATAAACATATTTTTTCGATAATTTAGATTTCTTTGACTTTTACTTGATTTTTACGTAAAATAACATTTGTTCGCTTTTAAGGGATTTTTTACTAATATGTGTCATTTTTTGGGAAAATCTTTGGATATCCTGATATATATAATTGGATATTTTTGGATTCTATTGATGAGATTTTCTTATTCCATCCCATGCGGCACGTTTTTGCCGAACAATCAGGGAGTAGCCACAAAGACCGACACATTTAATAGCATATACTTCTACAATGACGTAGATTCGAACCCGAATCCATAAAACATCCACCTGGTGCTATAGCTAAGAGCACCTGGTTAGACCCACAGAGTAAATTCATACAATAGCGCCCGTGGTGGCTGCGCAGTAACCTTAAGCTGTCGCTAACCTTGAACTACAGTTTCATTATGGTGAATGGCAACAGCAAATGAAACACTCATGAATAGGATGTAGAATCTGAGTTTTTCCCGGCGTATGCTCTGCAGGAATATTTCTCGGGTTTCCCACCGGGTGTCGTATCGGGTTGTAGTTCCCAACGTTTCCATGACTAAGTCCGTCATCGTCATCAGGGGTTAATGTTGAGCCAAGTTTTTTCTCCGGTATTAAGATGGTTTTGTTTACCCTTGTTTTTTCTTATTGTGAGATAAGAGCACTGGACGAGTTTCTGGTGGATCCACGTTTGAATCGCAAAGAAGGAAAACGATTCTATTGAATTTCGTGGTTTGCATAATGCTAGGTAAAATAAATTGTTAAAATTTTCATTGAATATAAATATTTCTATTTGGAATTTTTTTCCCCTTCTGCCCTTGAATATAGCAAAATAAAGCATGCATGCATGCATAGATTCATGTATTTATTTTATGAGCATTCTATAGGTTGAGGTGGGCTAACATGGCGCATTTTGGGAATTACCCATGTCTGCATTCCCTTCCAAATTGGACATCACTCTTCATCATATATGAAAGACCACTCAATTTAATTCTGTCTGTAATTCCTAAATTTTAGGAGGATGTATGGGCCAGCATTTGAAGAAAGGATGTGGAGAATACTGAAAAACGGAGAGCTCAGGAACCTGTACAGAAGACCATATGTTGTGGCTGTGATAAGTAGGGGAATTAGGTGGCTTGGCCATGAAAGGAAAAGGGAGGAGGATGCAATTATTAAAAGAGCGTGGAGATGTCAACTAGAAGTAAGGCGCCCGCGGGGAAGACGATAACTAAGAAGGAATGATCAAGTGGTTGAAGACATGAGAAGACTTGGGGAACAGGTTGACATGGTGGAGGACAAAGGAGTCTGGAGACAACTTGTTGGCGAGGCAAAAAATCGATTTTGATTTGAGCGGCTACAGGAGTGAGAGATTGAGTGCTATGATTCTTATATTATTCCTCCCCTTACCCATTTATCGAACATTCTTCCCTCCAACAATGTTTGCCAGCATTCAATACTCACTCAGTACTCGCACCTTCCAAGACTTCGGTTTCTTCTGTAGAAGTTTCCGGTCCACCATACCGAGTACTTCGTCGCTATTTTTTTAATCTTCTTCCACTTCACCTTATCCATTAGCCTCCATGCCTAAATTTCGTACGCCTCCATTCTTTTCTCGTCCTCCTTCTTCACCGTTCAAATTTCCTCAGCGCGTCACTCCAGAAATTTGAACTTCTCTTAACTAATGACTCTCCTAAGTCGAATTACGCATTTTAAATTATTGTGAACCAATAGAAGCTCTTTTTTAGACCTAAACTCCTAGCTTTTCTTTAGTTTTCAACTATCTACGACAACTTTTGTCTAATTTTACCATTTTATGTTATTGTAAACCAACAGACGCTCTTTTTGAGTCCTGAACTCCTAGCTTTTTCTTAGTTTTCGACTGTTTTTCGCCAAGTTCAGTCGATTTATGTCATTTTAAGTTATTGTAAACCAACAGAAGCTATTTTAGTGTACTGAACCCCTAGCTTTTATTTAGTGTTCAATTGTTTACGCCAGGTTAAGTCGAATTTTTAGTTAGCATAATCCAACTGACGCTCTTTTTGTGTCCTGCACTCCTGTGTGTTTAGTTTTCTAAAGTTTACGCCATGTTAAGTTATTGTAAACCAACGGACGCCCAGTTTGAGTTCTGAACTCTTGGCTTTTGATAGTTTTCAATTTTTTTCAGCAAGTTAAGTCATAATTGTTGAGGGTAGAGCTTGAGTCTTAATCCCAAAGGCGACATATACTATTCCCCTTCCCGCTCATTATCTCCCACCTCCTTATCCCCCCTCCCCCAACTCAGTTGTCCCGCGACAGAGGTGGTGGTGGAGGGGGAAGGAGCTGAAAAGAGTATAAAGGGGAGAGGACCCGCAATACTGCAGCCGCTCAATCCAACGCTCATTGGCCGTCGCCATTCGCCGAGGTCGAGTCCTTGCCCAAGCGCTCGGGAAGCCTCCACGGCGACTTTAGACGGTCGTCTCCCGCTCCTCCTCCTTCTTCCGCTTGCTCAGTCGCCGACCGAGCACCTCGCGGTCGAGTGCCGTTTGTGGCCTTCCCGCGCCGCCGACACCTCCGGGCGCCGAGAGAACCAGGAGCACCGCGCCGAAGAGGGCCCTTCTTGCAGACCTGCACCGTTGTCGTCCCTTACCCAGAGGGTCCGAATAGCTGCCGAGCCTTGTCTTAGGGGTCCAAGCCCGCGGAATTGGAACGAGGAGACAGTCCGAAGGAGCGTCGCAGTGCGGTCTCATAAAGGAGGAACAGGTTGGTCCACTTTCATTATAATCCTGGCCCTTTGCTGTGGTTTCCCTGTCAAGGATCGTATTTTAGAAACACACTATACTTCCAGTTCCAACAGGAATGACAAAATAATTTATATACTTTTGCGAATGGATTGGTGCGTGAATTTGTTTTTCACTGTCGAAGTATTGGACTTAAATGCTAAGTCAAACTCACTTAGCCGGTCAAAGTTCTCAAGTCGGGCTACTCAATATTCTTAGAATTCTCTGACTGGTTTACGGCCGGCATCCCGACACCTCCCGCCACTCCCCTATTTAGTCACCTTGCGGTGTTGTGTGTTTGACCATTCTTTGCGTATTATCCGCGATCGTGTGGAATTTTATCTTAAATTTCCGAGTCAGCTATTTTCCGTAGTTGGGTTTATTTAATCTAAGGGGTGTGACGGTCTATTTTAAAATGTGTTTTTGACGGCCCTTTGCTGTCGTTTCCGTGTCTGCCAGTGGTGAGATATGGAAATTTTCCCTCATTTGTGATTGAGTGGGAAGACCAATGTGAGGTGACGGCTATCTTTTGTATGGGAATTATGATTGGAATTATGGGTTTAAATTCGTATTACAGAAGATTCCGGTTAATTGGGACAAATTGGGACTTGTGCACTTTGCCCCAATTAAGCGGCTACCCCAATGAGGCGAACTATCCTGTATATGGGCATAAACAAACGTTGAAATGATAGAAAGAAGACTAAAGAATGTTTATAATGCAACATAAGTTTATTAAACTATTAATTTGAGTTAAGCGAGTTAAGTTAATTTATTATAATTTTTTATGATTATAACAATTTAGTTAAAAATATTTTTCACAGCCTCGGGCGACGCTCAATGAATGTCTTGTACTAACAATAAGTCCTATTAAAGAAAAGTCCTATCCTCTTGCGGATGGTATAACAACAAGAGCTTTCAAAATAGGGCAATAATAGGAGCATTTGTGAAAAATAAGAATAAATCAAAGGAGGAAAATGTAAAAAAAATAGTGCTCTGAAAACAAAAAAATTGATTTCGTCGCAAGTATAGAGTCTATGTTGCCGACTCATGGCCCAATAAAGCGGAGAATACTCTGGGATATTCCTCTATTGAGTTCTGTTCTTCAAGATCTGCCCCAATTAAGCGGCTGCCCCAAGTAATCGGTGGACCCATTAAACGGAATCTACTGTTACTTTTAAAAAATTGTTGGACTTACTCAGTAACAGTGCAATTAATAAGTGTCTGAACCTAGTAAAAGTGATGAAGTTGAAGATTATTTCTTCGATGCTTTGTGTGTTTATGATTATAGCTAAATACTATTGCGATTAAGATTGGTTATTTTTCATCCCTGTGCCTATTTTTTTTCTCTAAAGTTAACGGATTAATACAAGCATTATGTATTTAACCCTTTCTAACCCAGAGTTCTTCTGGGAGAAATTAAATTTCAAGACTTCTCATTTTTAAAAAAGTGACATTTTTCTACTCAATTATAATTATTGTGGCAGCTACACATTTCACCATTAAACTTTAAAGTGCAAAAGAACACGTATTTAAATATTTCCTGAATAGAGGTGAAATATATAATTTTTTATGTTACCTAGAACCAACATTGGGTTATAATGAGCTTTGACTAGAATTCTAAAAAGAAATCTGCTTTATTTACGTATTTGAATTTGAAAATTTTTGTCTGTTTGTAGCGGTTTTTCAACCAAGAGGGTAAATGCAGTAGACTACCCATCCTAAATATGTTTTGATAATTCAGCAATGGAACGCAAGGTAAAACTGATCTCGTGGGGTGTGGAATAGGGTGCAAAGTCTTAAAAAAAACTCTGTAAACTCATGAAAACGAGGTAATCTTAAGGCAGTCTAGCAGAAGTAATGATTTTTTCACAAAACTTAAAAAAATGAGAAAATCAGGCAAAGTATAAGAGTGATACTGTCTCAAATTTGAGTAATTAAAGAAATTGAATTATTTGACAACTACGTCAGAGGAAAAATCACCGAACAGCAAACCTATTAGGGAAAGAGATGGATTCAAAAACGAGGCGTTAGCCGTTAGCAAGGGGTTGAAGACAAGAACTTCACGTGTGGATAGAAAATGATGGTCTCACGCATGATTTGGATTGAACTGTAGCTTTGTGAGGGGACGCGAACCCCGAAAAAGGAGTAACAGCCTCGAAGAGTTTAAAACGTGAGTATGAATTATAATCGAGAAGCTGAGATTTAGGAGCGGGAAACGAATGAAAAAGTAGAGGACATTATGTTTGGAAAATTATGAGAATCCGCAGGAAAAATTAAAACAATATGAACTTTTTTAATTTTTAGATAAGAGGTGAAAAACGATCACTCGAAGAAGTATGGTAAAAAAATTTGTGCCTATTAATACTTTGTTGTTACTCATTGATGTGGTTGCTAAGGTTGGTTTGCATAGGTGAGGGTAGAGCTCGCCCGGATTAACAAGTCGTATGTCACACATTCGGCGTTGGTGGAGCAGTTCCTTTCCTGGGCCTCCTATTCCTGGGAAGAGTGATTAGCATATCATTGTTCATAGGACTCTTCCAAGGCTTTGCCCTAGACTCGATCTCAGAACCCTTAGGTCAGAAGACGAGAGCTCTATCCAAGGGGCCACCCCGCTCCCTATTTGGTTGGAACCTCCTTTCCTTTTTGTATTCAATTTAACTGTTAACGTTACAATTTAAGGTCTTTCTTTAATTTAAATTATTTCTACTGTACAATTTAATGCTTCATTTTATTCTCGCTTGGAAAAATTATTTATTATTTTGTTTTCACATTGTTATCCTATTCGCATAGGGTCATTTTGTTCTCGTCAAACCGTATTAAATTTCGTGCGATTCACACTTATACATTAATCAAATTGATATCTAGGTTACTTACGCATCATTAAGAGTGATCATGAAAATAAAACGAAGTTTTCGACTCCGACAAGACAGTAGCGTCTCCTTTGACGCTTTGTTCGAGCTCACGAAGATGTGTATGTCCTGGCATGGCATGTGGCATGGCATACTTCACGGTTCACATACCGAATTAAATTAAATTCTAATTGTATACGTTGCATGTCATAGAAGTACATAGAGTATATTCATGATCTTTTCCTTAAGCGGAATTTTTTTTGACTCCAAAGTGGATTTGGCGTTTATATTTCTTCTCACTCCTGTGCCTTTTAATGCTCCATTTTTACCGCAACCCAGACCCCGCAATTATTATTTATCGTCTTCAAATTCTCACCGTCATGTGCTTTTGTGCCTTAGTATGCTCGTTTTTCCGAATCATTTGATGAATATGTCAAGCTGTTAAATGATATTCTAGGTCTAATCAAAGAAATCTTGGACAGAAATTGCAGTCAAAGGATTGATTTAACTCTGGTTTTTCTATTTTAATGCTGAAGGCTCACGAGAATCATGACTAAAGGTTTCAGTCTTACTCGTTTTGTGAAATGATGGCTGCATATTTCCCTCGGAATTTTTTCAATTCAGTGAAAAGTTAAATAAAACTGTCAAATATTCAGGAAGATAAAGGTCTTTCAGAATTAAAAT
The DNA here is from genome assembly GCF_921293095.1 of Ischnura elegans. NCBI lineage: Eukaryota > Metazoa > Arthropoda > Insecta > Odonata > Coenagrionidae > Ischnura > Ischnura elegans. Next base: position 65,512,269 of record NC_060251.1, read on the forward strand.
TATCTGTTTTGCTTTTTTAGTCACAAATTCGATTTAGCAGCAAAATGAACGTTGTGCGAGTATTTCATTAGATGTATATATTTTCAATGCTATTTTTCGTTTGTTTAACTGTCTTCCCCTCCTACTTAAATGTGAAATCCCGAAATAAAAAATATTAAAGGAAGTTTCTCGCTGTCGTTTTTGATGGATGAAATGGTCCTCAGTATTTTGTAAACTTTCTATTTTCATTCAAATTTTTATTTTCAACTTAAGTATATCATTTATTTTTTTAGTGTTAGAATCACTTAAAATATTTTAAACTGAATTTTATTCACGATACTTTGTAATGAGTGACGAGATTTGGAAAATGGCAAACTTAATTTATTTGAGCGAGATATTAACGATACGCTCGACTATCACTCATTATTTTCAGCGTTACCTGGAAGTTTAACGAGATTAAGTAAATAATTATCTACATAAGTATTCTCAGCAATATTTGAAAATTCATTGGCGTTATCAACTTAGTTGCACTTGAAATTCCTCTTGAATTGAAGTTTTGCTCATCATCTTCCGCTCAAACCATAATGTATAATACTTCTTGTTCGGTGACTGAAATACATTCTGTTCTCATGTAATTTCTTTGTAGTATTTATTTATTTTCAGTAGATGCGATTGTATTGACGTTTTCCCTTAATCGTTGAAGGTCAGATGTGCAGGTAACGGTGACTATTCAATTAGGTGCACCCATAAAGGCCGTGGTTAAGTCATTCAATTACATCCCGCTAACATGATGTAACGGATATTAAAATTCAATACCACAGGCTGCCCCGCTTGACATGTTAGGAAGTTCTCATGCGGCGCGTTCTCGGCTTCAAGGTTATGCGACTCAGGGCGCTTGATCGAGACAGAAGACTTTGGTCTCAATCGAATATTGTGGCGGTGAGCATAACGTCGATCACATTAGGTGACCTCTGTATATACTTCTTCTATGCGACCTTTAGGTAGACCTCTCTGTTTAGATAATATTTTTTTTGTATCAGGTTACTTATTAATCGCGTAGTGGTCAAGCTCAGTAGCACAAGTCCTTCAAGAGCCGAGGGTAACGTATCCACATAGCAATTGCATGCGTGCGTGCTGTTGTAGATGGGTGAAATTTCAAATTTATAGCACTCCGTCAATAATTCATTATTGCATTTTTCATCGAATTTGGCTAAACTCGAGCTACTACGAGACACTACGAAAGTCAAGTTCCATTTAAAGCAAATGTAATGCAAATTTTCTTCTCCGTTCATAATTTTTTCTAGATAAATACAGTGCTATACAATATAGATATTTCTCAAAAGTTTAGATTTATTTTTGGAAATAAACATTATATTTCCTTCGATCATGCAAAAACTGTTGGCAATTGGAGGAGCTAAAAGCTAGCACCTGCCGTTTTCGAACACCTCATGTCCCACATTTATCGGGAAATAGTTGATCCCCTGAACACTGCCTCTGGGCAGTATTAGAGACTTTTCCTGTAGGTACTATTATAATTACTGTAGCGGAATATATTCACTTAATGGGAAATAATTTAATTTTTTGCTGATTTGAGAGTATGACCTTATTTCAAAAAGAATATTTTTTTGTGCTTTAATCCGTAACTATGTCTTCGCTAAAATAATTAATATTCAAACTTGAATTCAGTTCAAGCCTCTTCAAAAACTGTCTTCTATTGCGCCAGTCTCATGGAGCATATTAAACTCCATTTCATGAATTGATGTTATTCTGGCTTTCAACATAAAGAAATAAATAACTATAAAATAGCATTTTCAACATTTATATTGAATGAAGGCGAAAACTAATAATGCACAAATACTATACTTCCTACTGAATAGGGTAGTTTCCTTCATCAAAGAAAACGAAAGGCATTGATTGCGATTCGTTACCCACCATTACTGTATTCATAATATACAAATTATTTCGTTTTAGAAATACCTGTTTAGACGAATGGCAATGGTCCATTTTTATCCTCATTTGAAGAGGGCCAGATTGGCGCCCATGCGATGCCACTCCACGTGACGTCACAGGGACCTAGTTTCTATAAGAGAAGATAGGAGTTATTCATCGTCTGAGATTGCCAATGCATGCATGAGGCGCAGAGCTCAGGGAAACATGTCTTAATAATCACTTATTAAAACTGGCTAAGGTCGGAAAGTTTTCTTCATTTGATAAGGTATTAATAATCCTTATTTAAGCCAAGCGCTACCAGCCAGCAGGGTACTCAGCTACCCGCTAGCAGCCTGCGTCGTATCAGCGCTCAACTCGCCTCAAGGTCACCTCACAGGGCGGCAGCGGGAACCAGAAATACGTCACACGGAGAGATTTCCCGGTATTCATACTTACGCGTCGCGTTTTCGCGCGCTTGAAAATGTTCACTTTTCATTTAATCGCGAAAAATAGATATCGTCATTTAAAAATCTAAAAGCGTGAAATACGTACTCCAGGAGTAATAATCTTTCGATTTAGGCTATAAAAAAATAATAGGAAACCACCCTATTATTTAATCATCTTGAGTCTACTAATATCTGAAAACCAATGTCGTCACAGTGATCAGTATTTTGAAATTGTCAGCCAACCAACGATAGAAAAGATATAAACTCGGATGTAACGAAATAGATAATTGATTTGTGTTTCTTTCGAAGTGCGTTGCTGTCTTTTAAAAACTCATTATTTTACAGGCAGCTGAAAGAGTGACGTTACCATGCGGTGTATTCCGAAAAGTAAATCGCATGGAGTGGGAAACTAACCACTGATATTTCAGCGCCGGCGGGTACCCAAAACCTTAAGTGGTAATTATAGGTTCTTGAATAGAGCTTGGTTTTGCGGTGTGGGGAGTTTTTAGGACCTTAAAACAGCCGCACAACGTGAGGCTGAATCACAATAGCGCTCTCAAGATTTGATGTTTCTGAAAATAGTTAATTTTATTCCCTTTGTGTCGAAGTTTCCGAAAAGACCACAATTGGAACGAGATATAATTTTTAAACCACATCATCATCATGGTCGTTATAAGATCCCTCTGTCCCAAAATTGATGAAAGATTTATTTTATCTCTTAGCTGCCCACCACTTACCAGTCAGAGCTATCGTTGATTTTCCTATCGATCTACGACTATTATCATCCTGATTTTTTTTAATTTAAAAATTACTTAAAATAAAATAGTATGGAATATCCTTATTGAAATTTACTTTATTAAATCTTTCATTTATTTTGCCTCCTCCACAAAGATTTAGCCTGTTTATGCTATTGCTCATAACATCCTATTAATTGAGCTTATTTTGTGCGACTTTATGAATTTTTGCACTAGAAGATGCCGTCCAAAAAAATGTATCGTTGTTTTGCTTCCTATTGACGTTTCAATGTTTTCAAGATGATGTTGTTGAAGGTGATTTTTTCACGTGTAAATACTTTCTTGATGCGTGGCTACACAACGCATATTTACCCGCGCGAGTAGATTATGATACAATCGCCATCAAAATTACATCCTGAAACCACCCCGAATGCTTGGACACTGAAGAAATTTACACATCGTTGCACACGAATGACTTCCGTTAATCTTTCTGTGTCTCCTTCACTAATTTCCCCGTTTCGGTACGCGCGTGCGTCATACGAAAACGGTTTTTGAGAACTGATGTGTTTTATGTCTATGGGAATCATGGTATATATTAAAAAGTGCTTGTTTTCACTCCGGATGCATTTTGTGCTTATACGATACGACAGAAATAGCACTTTAGTATCGAGAAATTTAAACGTATTGTCCGTTAATTCATCATCACATTCAATCTCCATGTTTTCATCTTGCTTTTTTTACTTATTGAGAACTCTCTGTCGGGGTATATTTTTTGTGATTATTTTCTCCCGTAAAAATTTCCTTGCTGACCCCAGTTTAAATATCCATTTTTCTGTTCATTTTGGCCTCAAGTGGAATCAAAAGAGCGCTCACCCGAAAAAATTTGCTATGTAATATTTTTTACACTGTGTTGCGGAAGTGAGCGGGCACAGTATCACGCACGCTTGGTATCTGAGCATTAAATTTCCGTTATTACGTCCTTGCGCGAGACAGCATTCAATGTCGTGGCCTTATGATTTGTCCACCCGTGTCGATGATCAAATTGCTAATGGCTGCCAAAAAGTGTGAACGATAATGACGCAGTCCACGTGCGCGTGACAGACGTCTAGTACCAAGCACGAAATGTATGCGGAAGTCTTAAAAGTTCGGTCAATATTTTGACATTGAAATCTAATAGGGCTGTTATGGTTTCATCCAAGGTCTTTGTCCACTTTCACTCACTTATTTTGTGGTCAGCTATCCATTTCGTACCGCTCAATTTCAAATATTCGATGAATAGTCTGTGAATGTAACGTTTTTACTTTCATTTGAATCGAATTTTCATATGTTCTGAGGAGATATAATGATATCATATAATATGATAGTGGCGAGGTGAGGAGAAGCAGCTTCTAGATGTGATACGGAGGAGGCAGAAGGCATGTATGGATCGAGTACTTACTTAGTGGGCAGGGGATGTTAAAAACAGGGTTATAAGGCATAATGTTAGGTATACGAAGGAGAGAAAGGAAAACAATAGGATTTTTTTTGGTATAATGAAAGTGAGTAGGCCTCATTGAGAATTGAAGAGGGAAGTGCTTGAAGGAAGGGAAGACTGCCTGAATATTTCATAAGTACTCCATGGAAACCTACCTTAATTGGTAGAACACTTAAGTAATAGTACTGACAAGGTGTTCCTACTATGCAGCATGGTATTACTATCTCGTAATTGCTACAAAGTCCTTTCAACAGCTCGCAAATTCCGCTGCGTTGCTGATCCTAATTGTAGACCATCAAATGCCTCCATCTTACTTGTATTATAGCTGTGAGGAATTAATAGCGCGTTTCACTCAGCCTCTCGGTTAATTTTTGCAAAACATCCATTAGCTAACAAAATAATTTCTTCTCCAACTTAAGCCTCATTGCTCTTCCATTTAACATCAATAATAATAATGGTGATAAAAATAATATTAGTAACAGTTTTAATAGTGGTAGTAGTGATGATAAATGTAATAATGATAGTAAATTTCATTAGTTAAAAAAGCAACAAAACTACAAAAAAACGACGAAAATGGAAATTCGAAACTGTGCTGTTTGAAGGTTAATACAGAGTTGCGTTTATTGATCGAGTGAAGACGATGCTTGAACATGGAAACCGATTCGCGTCGTGAATGCTGTGAGTGACTCAATTGTTTATGTGAGTTTTAAAACTAAAAATTAATTTTTTACTTGCAGAAGTATTCCTTTTATAGCAGATACTCTATAGCTCTTCGTACAATATCTTATCCCACTCGTAATGTGGGGAACTTGATCAGATTCCGGAGGACTAATTGGTTCAAGTAAATGACTGCTCTTTATTTATTTATTTCCATTGCCCCATAAAAAGCACATTTACGGCCTTTACAATGGGGAATTAACAATTAACAATGAAGGACATTCACACACGCCCAAGCCCTGGATAACGGTAACTTACCCAGGCGGGACTCGAACCCGCCTGGGTAAGTTACCGTAAGGGACCTTCGGTTTGGCAAGCGAGGACTGTACCCCGCCGCCACCGAGGCCGGCGTATGATTACTATGCATCATTGCCGTAACTGCTTCAAGTACTTTGAGATCCTGCGGAAAACATGGCGATAACTAAGTGAAGCTGGATAATGTGGTCTCCATTACCGAAGGTTGTATCTATTTATCGGTATATTGTATCATATTCACCAGTAAATTACGCACCTATTGCCTCATTTCTTTATTTTCATCCATGATATCTACTGTCGGCTCTGGGTATCTTGGGTATTCACCCCATCTGGTTCTACGAATAATCGGGTCTGCCGTGCATACGAATGCCTGAGGAATGACCCCTTATTCTCAATAACTTATCGTTGGTTAGAGTAACTCTGGTGTTGAGAAGAGCGCTTGCTCTTTTATAAGAACTTCGATCGGCGCAACCTTTTTAGAAAGTCATTTGTTGAGAAAAGCTCTTGAAAGTAGCTAGTAGCAATGAAGATAAGTATCTATCGACAGTAATATAAACAATCGAAACTCCTCTAAAATATATTTCGCGATCGATTCGCGGTCTATGCTGTGATTGATGAAATATAGTGCGATTCAAAATGAATGAAGGAGTTTTTACGCTTTCTAATATTTATCACAGTAAAAATACAGCTATAAATCATATATCTAATGAAAGAGAAAATTAAACAGTTTTAAATAAAAATTCAATGTGAGCACTATTCGTCCCACGGCACACCTAAAGACCACGTACGAGTTCTTCCTAAACGCTACTAAGTGTCTCTCGAGGGATTTTTGCAACAGCTGATTCAATCTTCTTTCTTACCTCGGAAAGGTCAGCTGTTAGCGGGGGCATGCATGTTGTTATCATCCGGAGGACTACAACAGGACTTAATACGGAACGCAAGTTGAACAGTAATAACACATCCCGTATTTGCAAACTGTAAGGCACATGAGCTTTATGTTCACTAGTCACCGTCTTTGCTACTAGCGCTTCCTAACGGATGGCGGCGGAAACATTGGATGCACATACATTTTGTTGCCCAAAATACTAACTCTTTCAGTTCCGCTTTCGTATGATGTATCATTTATGGATGTCAGTTAAGTTGAATGAATATTGTAAAGCGTTAATATCTCGCTATTCATTTTTGAAACACCCGGTAATTTACTTATCAGTCTGGATCATTATAAGTCTAGTTGCGAACGGGGCTAAACTATTCTCAAAACACCCTTCAGGGCACGGAAGAAGGCATTTCCTTTGGCAAGGAGGTGAATGATCGCGTGAACTCACAAGGTGAATGCTCAGATCTCTCTTGTAAGAAATCCTTTGCTCAGAATAGCATGCCGAGCCTTGAAAAGATGGCCTTTGGTCGCGTCAAGGCCGAAAATAATCACAAGGCAGGTCGCCGAGTTGGGGTTCAGTCATCGCGATGCGTAAGATTGTGTTGACGTACTGATGGGGAATTCATGAAGGAAATGGAGTTAGCCGAGAGAAAACATTCAATATTAAATTTAAGCGCTGTCCAGAAATGGTGATTTTACGCGGAAGCCGTTGAATCTATTGGTTTGTCTTAATCGTCGATTGCCTGTAATCACTCCAGGAACTTACCTTTTGGATGTGAAGAGACTAGATTGGTTGATTATCATCCAGTTTTTGGCATTTATCATCCAGTAGGGCCGAGTTTGGCTTCTTGCTATGATGGAATTTTTTTTGGATTCACAATCTTAAAATTTTACCCCATACTGGAATAATTCCGTCTATCGCCCAGGATGTTATGCATGAACTCCTCTGCTTCCCTTCGTACGATGTAGTTCATACTACCATGTCACGATGTAGTTCATATAATCGACCCATAATACGTTGAACTTGGCGATCAATTATGTATGAGGCTTAAGAATTTTTTTTGGGTGTGAAATATCGTTAGATATTAATAGACAATATTCGCAACAACATTCTGCGTGACATTTTTAACAGTATCTTTGGGTGATATGTCATGTGTGCGCTATTGTGTTGAGTAGAGTGATAGAGATGTTTTAAGGGAAGGGTAGAAATTGCGTATTGATTTGGGTGATGCCATATCGGTAGAAGTATCGCCGATAAAAATGCGACTCTAACTGCTTTTCAGTTTAAGATAGAAGTTATTTTTTCTATTTATTTCATACTGAGATATGATAAATCTGTTTCTTAGTATTCGAACGAATCGGAAGAGCTAAAAAGACTGGCCGTTGGCAAATTCGAAGAAAATATTTGTGTAAAATAACTCGATTCACGCCCATTATTTTATTTCAACTTCTCTTAACTCGTTATTGTCATTACTAAACTCTTTTTCTCGCTTGGAAGACCTGGCATCGATTGACGCAATTGAGATGAAATTAGCGAAAACACGGGATCACAATGGAATGGGCATTATGGGATTTGGGCGTGGTGATATCCTTGATGTCTTGAACAGGATTGTTTCATTTACTACCCCGCGGATAGAGTTCATGGGGCAGAACTCCTGAAACAACCCCAAAGTTTCATTACAAATTTTCGGGAAACGGAGAATAATAGTACGAGTTTTTCTTTTGATAAACCTTAGGCTTGCCTCCATTCAAAGTGTACATTAATTCTCTCATTATCCTCTTTCTTGTACCTCGTGGTTTTCAGATAGGGTTCATTCCTGTTTTGTGTGACGCTTTCAGGCGTAGTGTCATCGAATGCTGATCGGGTTTTGGTACTCAGTCATGCTCATTCGAGTTCGTGAACGTCGGTAATTACGAGAGTTAACCTGGTGGGAAACCCAGACAGCCCTTCCATGACCTCAATCTTTCATCCTCCTGGATCTCTTAATTTCGTTCTGCCATTTTATTCGCCTTGCTATCCGTGTTCGGCACCGCCACATTTGTGCGTATCGCCATATACAGCACACACTATAATTACCATCATTACGAACGCCTGGAGCTTATTCCATTCCTCCTCCTTCCTCAAGGTCCACGTTTCCAAACCTCCCAAAAGTAATTGATGGATACCTAAAAGGTCTCACGTGTGTATTTTGCTTACGATTAAAGAGAATCACTTCTGTGAGATTGACCTTCCCCTTAGGTGCTATGGTCGCCAATTATTTGGAGAATTGGATCCGGAAATTTCGGCCATTTTTGGGAGAACGGCCCTCCGTCGAGTCGTTTCCGATAGGAAGGTCGCGGAAGAAGCCGTTGAGTCCGGAAGTTTCGAGATCAGTTTTTTTTTACAGAGAAATCGTTTGCCAACTTCAGCGAGCGCTCACCTAAAAATCGTTAGGACCACCCGAAGCAATTTTTGCGTCCTTGAAGTCGAGAGAAATCCAAAGAATGCATACTTCTTCGTGGTATGGTTTATCTTAGGGTGGACCGAAAAACAGCATTGTGTACATAATCGTTCTGCGGGGGAGGTGGTTAAAGTTTGTTGTTTGTGGTGCTGGTGACCCGTAAAAAATAGTGGCTGTCGGGTTCTCAACGGGGACCGCAAGTAATTAATTATAAGAAGTAAATTCTGATGCTTTCCCGGAGAATATATTCAAAAAAGGCTATTCGGGCTTCCAGCCGGGTGTTCTCCCTCCATTCTGCCGACGTTTTGGAACACGAGTCGGGTTCCATCCTCAGGGCTAACCCTGAGTTAACCCGAGTTACCCTAACCCAGGGTTAGCCCTGAGGATGGAACCCGACTCGTGTTCCGAAACGTCGGCAGAATGGAAGGAGACCACCCGGCTGGAAGCCCGAATAGCCTTTTTTGAATTAATTATAAGAGTTGACATTCAAATTTTTACGAATGTAGTCAAAATTTTCCAATTTTCCTTTGTAGTTTCTAAATATTCCAGGACACATTTATAAATTAAATGACGTCTTTCATTTGTATAATGCGTGTTAGTCGTTATTTCCTATAAATGTGGCAAAATTTTCATTTGTTCTCCTAAATTAGCAAAAACCCTTGATGTACAGAAAGGTAACGTATCATGGGTGGACAACAGCCCGCTATAATAATTCGGCCCCAGCGACCAAATTTAGCAGTGATGGTAATGAAACATGAGAGGAAGTTAACTGCTGGTCATCATTGATCGCTCAATCATCAACCCATATTTACGATTAAATCATGCACTCCAAGATTCCTACCCTATACAACACGTTACCGAGCTTGTTTATCCTCTCTTTTCCTCGCGTTTTTTACATCGTTTATACACTCGCGTTTCATATCGTTTTGATTTGATCAGCGCATTTCATCTTTAACTTTCTGGCCAGGGTGTTTGAATGGATAACTCGTTCTTAACATAACCCCCTGAATCGCTCCATCCAGACCCTCTGTCTCCTCCGTATCAGCTTAAAAAGTTTTCTCTTCACCTTCTCTATTCTCTTCTTTACCCGCATCTCGAACGCCTCCAGTTTTTTTCTCGATCTGTTTCTCAGTTTCCACGTTTCCGCACCGTTGAACGCTGCACTCCACAAAAATGATAAATGCAAAGTTGTATGACTACAAATAAAAAGTTGTAAATTGTTCTATGACTAGTTCTAGTCATATTTCAAATAGTTCTATGACTCGAAAATGAACCCTGAATCAAAGGCGACATATTTGTAATCAACTCTCTGAGGGTTAACTATAAGCAAATGAGAAAAATTAACCTGAATGAAAGCCTAAAACCTGAAGTATTGGAGAGTTAAGAAGGTTATGAAAGACATAAGGGGTGTCTTTTTAGGAAAATCTGGCTAATAGCTTCATTGTAATAGCATGAGATGGAGAAGAGAACTCCAACAAATTTTGCGAGACTGTCCCGAAGGTATTTTGTCTGGCAGGTCAAAACTAGCAGTCACGCAACCGAAAATCCCAGTGGCCCTCTCAAGGTCACGGGATGGAGCGGAGGAAAGAATGCTGGTGTAGAATTTATGGATTATGATATGTGATGATCTTACTGTTTATAGTTCGTTATGTGGAGGCAACATATATTATTCCCCCACTTCGTGCCGTTAGACCTAGCCTCCCAGGCACTTTTTTCCGGCTAAATGTTCTTTATCGGCATTAGAGGACAAGGGGTTATATACTGCCGTATATACTCAAGCATAAAGTCGTTTGGGAGCATGGTAGCCCAGTCAGGGTTCCCACTCAACCGTGAAAACCTTAAAACCGCGAATAAGCCGTGAATTTCGTCTACCGTGAAAAAACCTGGAAAAAGCCGTGAATTTCGCCATGAAACCTTAGAAATATCTCAATTTCGATAGTAATACTACGGTTGACTGATCAAATTATCATCAATCAATTCAACTATCATCATCATATCAATTATCGTTAATCTTGTTTCGTGGTCATGCACGCGCAGACTCTTAGTCTACGCATTTCTCTACACACCAATATTCGAAGTGTAGTAATTGGTCCGTACTATATGACGACATATTGACCTATATTTTCCATTTTAATGGCAGAAGTCTGTTATTTTGTCTAAGCCTTTCAATTTCAGTGATAGCTTTGGATGGACTTGTATTCGAAAAAGGACGGATGAAATAACTTTCATTTCTAATGGACCCAGAATGAACCATTTACGAAAATTATCTGATTTGTAACTCGATGTTCGGTTCCCACACAAAATTAGGGCACATGCCATATGCTTCGAAATATGAGTTTGCCATTGGAATTTTACTTAAGGAAACATTTTTTCGGCAAATAGGCTTTCAAGTTATGGCAATAGCTCTCAATAGACTACGCTCGCCTCGTTTGAATTTATGTGAATAATAAAGTAAAAGGGAAAATAACGTGTTTCAGCAGGTATTTATTTTGCCTTTATATATTTAAAACCAAGTGCATTATACATAATTATATGAAATTGATTTTTTGATTCTTTACATTCTATAAACAATTTTAATAAATATTTTCCGCGATCTCAGAAAGATTGGGCAAGGGAAATTTGGTTACTGTGCGGTAATAACAACGTGCGCAAAAACAATCTCTCGGCGAGGAATTAAAAAAGGACTTCCGGTGTTCAGGCGGAAGAATGTCCTAAGGGCATTCGCATATTAACGGAGGCCATGGTATTCGGCGTTCGGGCAAGAGCGCGGTTGGGTTGGGCCTTTAGTTGGCCCTGAATTTTCCAAACGTTGACGTCATAACAGATATAACTTTTCATTGCTGCGTTTACGTTCACGGCGTATGTCGCGTAGTTAATTTTTAGTTAATATACGGCCGGTGATTGTCCTATTGTTGACTTATGAACGGACCATGAATTCGACGACATTGAGACCGTGAAAACCGAAAAAAAACGTGAAAACCTGGAAAAAATCGAGAATTTCATTATTTAGGTAGTGGGAACCCTGCCAGTGGATACAGGGTTGGGCTTATTGAAGAGTCCCTGGTTATAATCCCTTTTGAAGTCTTCGGATATTCTTAAACATAAATCATCGAAGTGGGAGGTGGACCATTTAGAGGACCTCGTTCCCCCCTATCCTGAATGTGCGAAGTTTACTTTCACGTGATTGTGTTTGAAAAATAACTGCCATCACAGCTGACGGGCTATTGGACAAGGTGATGGTTGATGAGGTTTATGTACATTGTACAGTGTGATTTGTCGGGCTTGATATTGACATAATTTTTCTGCCCGCATCCAATTCAAGGCAGCAGCGAAAACCGTGAGAGATACTAACCTATGATAAAATATATCCTTTCTTACCTTCCCTTCATCTTACTTAATTTTCATCTTCTCTCCCTACATCTATAATTTCAGTGTAAAATTCTCGCTTACATCATCGTTGAAGTGCTTCTGTGGTAACCAGGAATTTCAGTTATCGTGGATACTGTCAAAATGAGTCACCCTCGGTGTGTTTTTATTTCGGCTGAGCCACATTTGTGATGACGTCAAGTGCGACCTTGTCTCACCTTTCATCGGAATTTCATTTGCGGTCCCTGGAACGGGTTGATCCTCCTCGACCCCAATCAGTTTCTATCGATTTAACGCCGATGATAAACTAATTAAGGCAGCTTTTCCTATTGATTTCGAGGCTAAAGAGATGAAAAGATACGAGGAAGTGAGCGGGTTCAAAATTTAAATTTAATTTCTCTGCATAATGACGAAGGAACATTGATTCTTGGCGAAATTCTCGCGAAGACTTTTGGTAACCTTTATTTTATTTTTTCTTTCTTACTGCTTAATAATTTCCTTAAATTACTATGATGGAAAGAAAAGAAAGGAATTAATAATTAATTAATTAATGTTTTGAGTTTTTATATGCGTGGCTGAGGAAGAGGTTTAAGGAAGGTGGTGACGGAATGGGGTTCGAATCCCGAGTAAGGTAAATGAGTTTTTCATGGTGAATTTCAACTTGGTGTTAATAATTTTGAAGTATTCACTTTTGTATCCATATGATTTTCCAGCCTATTTTTAACTGTGGTAATAGAGTCTCATCTACCATGGGCGCAGCTATTGGCGACTCAAATCACCACTAGCGGCGTTAGCATCGGTGACGTAATTTTCCAAAATGGCGGACACATTGGTGATAAAGTATGTTGCTAGATTAGATCGCAACGAGCTTTATATGACTATTTTGCTCCATCGTCTGATATATTTTTCCTTAATATCTATCGAATTCGTAAGTATTGTATTTGCACGTCACAGAACAATCTTTATCTATCCATTCCATCATCACTTGATAAAGAGTCCAGTCACACTAAGTGATAGTCATCCAGGGGTATTTGTAAATTAAACTCAATAATGGTGGCCTCGTGGTGGGACAAAGGCCTCACTTTGCAAGCTGAAGGTCATGGGTTCAAGAACTACCCAAGATGGTTTTCCTCTCCAGTCCATGGGTGGTTGTGATTGTACATAATTAATTTCTAAAATACTCAATGTAGGGTCCAAATAGGCTTTTTAGGGGTGCCATTAATTTTTATAACAAGACCTCCAAGAGGTAACAAGGCACTATGAACCTGGCGGCTCCCAGATTACTCGGAGTGGAGTATGCCAGCACTATCCGATTTTTGGGGAAGGATTAATGGCTATGTCTCGCTGCCCCATAGGCCTACATCCATGCCCTTTTCTTGCCAACTTTTAGATGCGAAATCATCTTGCAATGAATTTTCATTTTAGTGCGCAGGAGCCAAAAATTCCAAATAAGTCACATGTACCAAATCGTGCTACAAAATCCAATTGTAACCTTGCATGGGGTTTCTTAATTTTTAAAGTATTGCTGAAAATCATTGTTGGGGAATTACTATCCATATTTCATTTGACATTTATCTTAACTAGTTTTTATTCCATTTTTTATTCCTCTGCATAAGTTTATTCCTATATTGAATTCGATTTCAATGCTTCATATTGCATACCGCATTGTCTCTTATATTTTCTCCCCATCTCTTGGCATAATTTTTTTAAAGTGCCTATTAGAAACAAATTCCTAATCATGATTAAAAACTTTTGGGCTATGTCGCCGCGTCAATTCTTGGGTGGCCCCAAGAATTGACGCGGCGACAAAGCCCAAAAGTTATTAATCATAATGACGAGCACCCGCGAAAGTTTTAACGAAGAAATTCCTAATTGTATCCCTCGAAAACGTTTTTGCTGAAAAGTGAAATATATGCAGTCCTTTCTTCGCATTGATTATCACTTCTGCCTTTCGTGAATTGGAGATGAATACAATTCACTTTTTAAAAAAACATACACGGTCCTTGGGGATATGACCCAATTATATGGCAACCTTTACTCCTTCAAGAGATTTCGTGTGTGGGAGCATTCGCCGTGAGAGTTTAACCATGGAATAAGTCGTATTTGAAACAAGTCTTAAGGTCTACTTCTGCCCGCGGCGATGACTTCAACATGTAGTGCTTGACTCAATTGCTGCAATTTTCCTCTCATTCGCACGATCCGGGCATTTCTGCTACATCAAGGAAATGTCCAATCTCCAATTAAATCGCAGTGGACTTCCGTCGAAATAATTGTAAATTTAAGGCCTCACCTTGAATGGAATGAGCTGAAACCGTAAAAATCTGGTTTGGCGGAAGTATTCTTTCTTCCACGAAATTATTCCTCGATATACGTATCGAATCCATGATTTATACAGCTGATTGGCCCTTTTGTTCCAAAAAATAAAGTTTTAAATCTCTTGCTTTTTCGAATCTAGGGGAATAACTTATTTAGTGGTAATATCTTTTTATCTTGTATGATATGCGGCACGATGCGGTGGAAGTTCTTAATATTAGCTAAATGAAACATTGCAATATTACCACAGGATTTAATCGAACACAACGCGTTTCGTTGTTATGACAACATTATCAAGTCAATAACAACGAAACGCGTCGTGTTCAAATAAATCCTATGCTTTTCCTCTTCTATTCTTGACCTTGTTTAATAACTTTTTATGATATTTCTTGGAGTATAGGTCAATGTAAGCCAAGTTATAGCCAACGTTTCGATTTATTTAAAATCAAAACAAAGAAATGGTTTACATATCAAAAACAAAAAACAGTTGTAATAAAAAAACATACATTGATAACCTCAGTAAAATTTATTCAATCAAAATTAATGGTAACTAGGTGTGGCAATACCTTAGTAACACAACATCAATAAATATGTACAAAGTTAAGAGGTATGTCAAAATTTTTTGTGTATACTTTAAATTATATTTCTGTATAAAAAACGCGATCGTAACATTTTTATGTAAAAATATTGTATATCGTTGTCATCTTTGTATTTAATATTGTTCATGTTTTCTCTTTGATAGCCCTGAGGATGATTTTAAATAAATCGAAACGTTGGCTATAACTTGGTTTACATTGACCTATACTCCAAGAAATATCATTTAAAAAAATAAATCCCAAGGACATATTGCGATTTTCCATTAAACTTATATCTTTTTTTTAAACTTATATCTTGCGCCCTTATTACGATGCAAACAGGAATGACTACGGACCATCATATCGCCCCTTTCTTTCAAATTACCTGTATCCCGAAAATGATGGCGACACATTTTAAAATATCAGCAAATGAAAAGTCTCCTTCACGACTACTTCTTATGTTTATGATATTGAATACATTTGAATTTATGATAATGAAATGATACAATGTCAGACTGTTTTGCTTTACTACAGCACTACAGGTGACCGCTCTTCTCCCAATCGGCAGATATTTTCTTGATATAATTGGAGTCCTCCTCTTTCTTCTCATATGTTATAGGGCGGATTAATCATCCTCCTTTCAAGTTTTTCGTTGAGATGCTCTTTCTCTTTATCCATGTATTACTCTCATCGCAAAATATTCCCTACCTGAGACTCATATTGGGTTTAGGCATTTAATATTATTTTATGGTATCGATTATCATGAGACAAGTATTCGCTTTCTGATTACAGTTATTTCCCTCAGCTATTTTAGTTAACTCCTGACTATTTTTAGGCCATTATAATTCGAAAGTTAAGTCCAACTTGGGACGGGAAACAGCTTTGGATAACTCGCAAATTTCTTATGAAACTTTTATATAAAGCTACTTTAACCGATGCAATACTATAATGACTATCATTCGAAACCCGATGGAGGGTATTTTTTTATTTGTATTCAAACTTTAAAAAGTTGACTATTTGCCAGCTGGTGACAGTCAACCCGAAAAAAGTCAGTAAGCCAAAGAATAAAATATTCTGAAGTAAAGGTTTGTTCTGAGAATTACGATCCAATAGTGTTGCGTTTACTCAACGCTGGGAATTTATGGGTTACCAGGACGATAGATATTTGATGATTGTAAAATACTCCCTGCAGAACTGTTTCAGCATTTTCTTAGTAACATAAAGATTTTTAAGAATATAATTTTTAATAATAATATGCGCCTATAGGAGCAAAAATTTATTTTGGAAAACTAATACAAACGCTAACTTTAAATTTTCGATTTGACGGATTCAGTTCTATTCCGGTGATGTATTTTCGTTAGTTCAGATATAAAAACTTTTTTACGTTGGTCTTTTGTGACCAGCATTTCATATTGTAATGGCGATCATTCCTTCTCATTTAATCTCGGCTGATATTCTCCTAAACTCGTGGCATTCCAAAATGATGCCCTTGGTCAATAGGCGTAGGTTTCTCAGTCACTTCTCGTGGGGAAACCATCCAGAGCACATGTCACAGCCCATGACGGTCGAACTGTCCCATTTCTCCCCTTTTGAAGACCGTGGGTCGACGTTTTGTAAAAGGCTTTCTGCCAAATCCGCGCCTTCAGGCCGCCTCCGTATACGGTGTTAAGCAAACGGGAGCCGCTCTACCCTTAGGCGATGCCTTGGCGATAGTTTTTTTCACAATTCGCGTGCACTTCAATAGAGCACATTCCCGTCCTTAACTTTCGACTCCCAGGCCCTAGTTACCGGAGATCCAAGGGAAACAACCTATTGGGCAAGCGTAAGTCAAGGTAAATATTTTTTTCATCCTGCGGTCGTGCATACTTCTCTCGGTTACTCCATGTGTATGCGCTATCATAAAAATATAGCGTGTTCGTTCACTTAAACACTAATTCTTCGTTTACTAAAATTATTTTTCTTATCACTTTTCACCTTTTTCCCTTAGCTTTAACTAAAGACAAATAATCCCACATGATTTCCAATAATTTTACTTAGTTTTGGGTTCTTTTCTGTTGGCCATATAGCGGTGGGAAATTTGCTGAGGATGAATACAGTAGTTGACTCAAATATAAAACTTTAGGTAATAGTATTCCTATGTTTAGTGTTTATCGAATTTTAATCTTGAAAAAAATTAACAGTTACTCCAGAGCTGTGCTGTTGCAACATATAGTGTGCTGTTATTCAAAACGAATTCAGCCAAAACTCACGATTTTAAATTAGAACCAATAAATTATAAATTCCCCTATAATTTCCCTTGAGATGCTGTAGAAATGTTTTATGGCATGAATGAGTGAGAAAACCGTGGAATATTTCGCTCATAGCATATTGCTTTTCGACGCAGATAAGCTGGTGTAGAATAGGTAGGAAGTGAGCAGAACAGGAATGAATGTTTTCCAGTGCCTGTTTACGGAGTATCGTGGAAGATGACTTTTGAGGCTACAAACTCTCCGTCACGGTGCTTTCTTTTCGTCGAACCTGCAACTGTTCGCGGTTGTCGGCTGATTTAATCGTTCAAATAAATCCGATTCGTTTTCGTATTTTTACCAGTTTCGTATTATAATTGGGTTATAATGGTCATTATGTCGTAAGTTATTTGCCTTCCTAAAGCCTATGATATTCGCACTCGATATGTGATAGGTTATTTATTCCATTTAAAAATATATCTACCTTGATACGTTTAGTATGCATCTATGTATCTGTTTGATTATGTAGGGGTTGAACACTGGCAATCGGTCATCATTTGTCCATTCTAAAATCAATGAAATAGATTTTCATCTGGAATTATTCAGATAGGATTTTCCGATATTGCCAACGGAAATTTATTTTCAGTAGGAAATTCTAGAAAATCTATGCCGTCATGATACCGCTTTTTGAAATGATATACCTGTCATGAATGACCCATGCAAATTATATTGAAAATTACTGTCCTATGCAAATATGCTGAGGATGAATACATTAGTTTACTCAAATATAAAACATTAATTAATAGTATTCCCATGTTTACTGTTTATCGACTCTTAATCTTGGAAAAGAATAAAAGTTACTCCAAAGCTGTGATGTTGCAACATTTAGTCTGATGCAAAAATTCTGAGTGACATTTATTTTCTATGAAAAAGAAATCCGTGCCAATTTATGGATGTCCTACACTCCGAGACGCTAATCAATGTTTCATTAAGTGTATCAATATGGCATATCAACAAAATATACGAGTAAAACGAAATTCAGTAGCCCTAAGATGAGCACCGAGTCGGAACTCGAAAATTCGGCAAAAATGAAGTTATTAACCAGGTTGTACATCTACATCTACATAATATCCTGCGAGCCACCTCTAGGATGTTTGTTAGGGGGTGATTGATCAATCACTAGCATGCAGCATGCAATTGGACTCCCACATGCACACCATACAGTCCAAAAACGTCACGCATACTAACAAATTATACTACCATATGCTGTTAGAAATAATAATAAAATTAAGAAACATACACATAGTTTTACTTGCAGTTAGTTTAGTTAGTTAGACAGATTTATGAGTTTTTTGCTGCCGTTATAATCTCTTATTGATCGTGGAAAAAAAGACATTCTGAATCTGTCTGTTCTAAAGTTCTCTTATTTTATATATATGATCTGATCTTCCGTAGTATGTTGGCGTCCGTAAGATATGACTAACTTCGTTAGAAAAGACACTTCTCTTGCATTTATCTAAAAGGTTTAGTCTATTTTTCAATCTACGGTACAGACAGAGATTCCCATCCGAGTTTATCTAAGTGGTCAGTTTCACTAACAAGGCTATCGTAACGACCTTTCACGTACCTGGCAGCTCTTCTTTGCACGCGTTCCAACTCTGTTATTATGCCTAAAAGTTTACCAACATGATACGCCGGGCGAGCGTCAATTCTTAAATCGATTCTGGTTTCAGACTCTCGAGATGTGCGAGAGGTTGAATGTTTGAAGGTCCCACAACTTCGTCTCTCCGTGAGGATTGGCGCGCGCGCGGATGCCAGTCGATGGTCACAACCACTTTCACTTATTCCCAAACGAGGAGATGGAGCGGTAGACGGTTGGACGAAAAGGACATCCTTGTTTACGGCCTGCTCCACTCACATCGAAAGCATGTGATGCGATCTGTGTTTTCGCGGTGGAATGGTATTTTTACCAATACTAATTGGCACGATTTCTCCGTTTGATATTATCGTCAAAAACTACGTTTACTCACTGACCCGGTAAACAACACATAGGGCTAATTGATCTTCGGTGTTCTCATATTCAAAATATCATGTCTTAGTATTTTTGCTTCAACTTTCCTTTTTTGAGAATTTAAAGTGTTTTATAACGTATTTTCTTATCTTTACCAAGTATAGGAATTCTCCTATTTTTCAGCGTTAGAGAATATATTTTGTATTAAATATGTCAACGTGTTGTCTCGTGGTAGACTTTAGGAGGAACCACTTGAGAAGAAGAATTGCAGCAAGGACTTTTATTTTCGATTTAGTAGATATTTACTTCTTCTTTGAACTCAATGTTTTTGCAGCTTTACTTTAAATCCACCGATAAGAGCTTATCAATAACTTCTCATTCAATCTTATTTCAATATTGTCTACCATTAAAGAAAATTTCCGTAGTTTATTCATCTATCTTCATATCTTCACAACACCATGTCTTAAAAGCTAATGCTATTAGTATTGTTATTCAAAGCTAAAACTCTAGTTTAAACTAAACACTAGCCAATCTGTGCGATAGCCAAGCCAAGCTTTCGCATATTACCTTTCAGGCATGTGGACGGAGGGTGGAAAATAAAGGGATATGCATTATGCAGCTTGTAGGAGATACTGGAGAATACCCTTCAAAGCATTTATTGCTGAGTTGATTAGTAAATAATTATGATGCATGAAAGCATTTTAAATGTTTGTACTTAATTTTGCAATTTTTATGGAGAAAATTTCAACATGGAATGAATCTCTGTTCCTACTTTCCGTCGTATAAGAATGTGTAATTCCTTGAGTATTGCTTTTCATGTTAAACTAAACTTCACTGCGGTCAGAAGGTCTGAATATTTTACAATCAAATGTTCTTAGATATCTTTGTTGGAGGTCTAGATAAAATGTAATTAATGTCATTTTTAGCTTTTGTACTTTTAAAGTAAGATTATAATCGTTACATATCCCGAAGAAATGTTATTTACTCTTCGATCTGGTTACGCCCCTTTTTCGATCAATGACATAATTGGAAGCGAGCATGAAGATCATTATATTGAGGTGATTTGTTGGCGTTGCATAAAGAGACAGCCGCTTCCGCGGGGGCGTCAATCCAACGCACCCAAACATACGGTGAACGAACTTCACGAGGAAGGTCATCGGGGAGGGAAAACTATTGGCGAGGGCATTGCTCGCAGATTCAACAAGAGGGTGCATACGTCACGGTGATAGCCGAAATTGAGATATGTAGGTATTCAAAGTAGTTCGTTGTCCCGGGCGTGATTAATGGAATCGGCTTAATGTAATGAAAAGTAAAACTTAGTAATCCCGCATAAATTTATTATTGGACGATCTAGATTTCGGCGGAGCACGTCAACATCTGGGAAAACTGTGATCACAATTGTTCAAGCTTATCCTAAAATTAGAGCTCAAAAATTAATCATTATTATTCGGACATTCTGTATACTTATGTGAGGTGTGCATTAAAAATACAATATCCCTTACTACCGCCGATTAAATGCTCTCTCACTAATTTTTTTCTGATATTTTTTTAATTTGACCTCTCTCCCTCTCCCGCTGCTTCAACCCGAATTTCGGCTTGAGCAGATGAGAGTATTGCTCACACAATACTAAGAAAAAGATGTGAGTTTCACACACTCTGGGTTGGAATCCCAAGTCCTTGCTATTCGCCACCTTCACCTCGAATTGTTCCCCCACTGTATCGGGATTTGAACCCAGGTTACGGCGATCAATGATCAAAGATCTCTACCCAATAAACTGCCACGCTCCCACGTTAGCCTCGTTTGAATCAATTAAGGAGGAACATTCTTGGTGAAAGCGCTTACAATCACCTAGATAAAGCTAGGCGATCCTATTCAACATCTACTAGATTCGTATTTGATCGACGAAATCAACCGAGGGACCACAAAGATCAAAGTGACGTTATGGTATCAACACAAATAACTCTCGGATCCGCTAGCCGAGATAACGCTATAAAAGCAGAAATAAGTCTGCCTCGGTGGCGCCGAGGATAAGTCCTCGCTTATCATACAGAAGGTCGCGGGTTCGATTTCAGCGTGCATAATTTGCTCCTATCCAGACGTGTGTTATTATCTATAGTTGAGCCCCCAATGGAAAAGCCTCATTGTGCTGTTTTCGGGGTGTAATTGAGATAAGTAATTGGTATAAATTAATAAGCTTACGTTGCTAACGGCTTCCGGGTGCAGCTGCGCGTTGCTAACGGCACCCGGAAGCCGTTAGCAACGATGCCTCTCGCTGCGACAAACCTACGTTCAAAGCTATGCTTCTTTACTACTTGCCCTCAAAAACTGCTACGGGCGTAGAGGCAGCGTAACTTTGATGTTACACTGGGAGTCGCTATAGATTAGGAGGCTTCGCGCAAGGCTTAAATTGCTTGAACAATTTAGAATATATATATATTGGAGCGACACGGGTAACATCTTAGAGCCCCACTGTATTTCCAGGTCCGACAGAAGCGATAAATTAAGAGAGATATTTTGCCGAACGGTTATATATGTGAATTCATTTCCCCCCCGAACCATAAAGGACTTTAATAAATGTTAATCGTTATTTTGTTTGAGCATTTACTTTTCATACGTAAATGACTAGTGTCCTAACACCCCCTGCGACACGCCTTTTTGTCGGCTTGCGAGGTAGTTTGTAGGTAATCTTGTCGCGATCTTTGGGTTAGTGTGGACGGAGTCTTTGAGAACGCGTCCTACTCTTCTCTCGTCTCCACTGAATTTGAATCAACTTCATTTTGCAAACCCCGCTTCGTTTCCATTAGCATTACGCAGTCCATTTATAGGTAAGGAATATTCACGCAGAAAGTGAGGGAAAATAATTCTCAATTTTGGAAACGAATATTGCTTCCAATAACATCCTATCGACAATGTGTAATATTTCGAGCCTGGCGCGTGAACGGCGCGTCTAATCTAATAGATATACCAGCGTTATATATTCGCCTATAGAACAATATTTTTGTAATTAATTTTCCTCACACCAGGGCAACAAACATTGAGATATTTTGCAAAACAAATGCCGTTTTGGACTTTCGCGATTATTTGTCACTTTTTGGAGAATAATATACAATTAACGAACATAAATAAATAAAAATGAGTTAACGTATTTGGGTATCTAGGCATTCTAGAACAATACTATGCCATTTTCGGATCAATAAAAAATGGTAAAAAAAATTGGGTTTTGGCCAGCTTTTTTGATTTCCGTCCACTGTGCGGTAGTGAAATCTAAAGGAATTGCCATGAGAAAAAAATTCCCTTACCGGGAATCGATCCACGAGCCTTTGGCTTTCCGAAAGCAGAAAACTAAAGGTCCGCGGTTCGATTTCAGGTCCAGGGGAATTCCTTCTCATGGAAATCCGTGTAATAGAAACCTATCAACAATACTGACTTATAGTCGAAGTTATCAAAAGGTCTGATTTGGAAAAACATTTTATCATTTAATGAAACGTTTGCTTAAAATTTATGTATCTGATAATGAAGTGATGATAAAATTTAGTTGGCAAATCTCCAAGGAAAATATCCCGGTTTCTATCAAGCATTAAGGTTTTTTTTATTATCCACTCACTAAGCAAAATATTTCCTTAAAAAGCGAAAGTTGAAGATAAAGAGCATTTTCAAGGCTGTGAGCTACAAGGCCTTGCAAAAGAGGCGCTTCTGTGCGCTCTTAATTCTTTTATTCATATGTGCCCTTATTTTCTTTTGTTACTTTCCCGATTAATGTATTTCCAATTTTTTTTATAGAGTCGAATAGAAATCTCTTATCTTCAATCAGCTCTCCTTGAGGTCGTAAATATTTTATTATCCATATGTTGAAGGCCTCGGCGACGGCGGGTTAAAGGAAAGTCACCTAGGAATATTCCCTAGAGACGTCACAGGGACCTAGTTTCTATACGAGAAGATAGGAGTTATACATCGTCTGAGGTTACCAATGCATGCATGAGGCGCAGAGCTCAGGTAACCAGAAGTATTCCTAGGTGGCACTGGTTAAAGTCCTTGCATGCCACTCAAGAGGTCGAGGGTTCGAGTCTCGCCTGGGTAGGTTGTCACTATCCAGGTTATGGATGTTCGTGTACATTTAATATTAAACTTATAAACTCCGACGTAGAAGGCTAAGGAAGCTGTTTTTGGTGGTACAGAAATAAATAAATAAGTTATCATTTAGAGTTTTTTTTTTTTTTTTTTTTTGTTAATACATATATGTAATTTGAGTGAACGAAGGGCATGGGAAAATTAAATAAAATTTGCTTTCACCAGGATATCTATCATCGCTATCATAACTGTGTCATAGAAAAATGTCTGTTCAAGTCTGAATCCCGTTGCAGCGATCTCGGCGACATGCATTTAAGAGTGGCAATCCTAATTAGCGCCAGCACGATTACACATTGGTTGAAGTTAACCCCTTGCAACTTTCATCAGGATGCAGCGACTGCCTTGTCCTCTCGATCGCAGCTCGTCCGTCATAGATACGTGCGTAGGGTGTGGGATGGCCTCTCCACAGATGTGGTTACGAAACTGGCTTTTTGCATTTTCGTCGAAGAAAGTAACTCGAGGGAAATATGCCTAGTGTGCCAGATACCCTTGCCCATCTCAGTGTAGTCAACTAGCGACCAAGGATATAGCACTCCGACTTTATTATTGATAATGATAAAAAAAGATATCGTACTGCCCACTAATTTTATTGTAACTGCTCACAGCACGTGTTTCGATTGCTATACATCAGTACCTTATGATGATTGTATAGCAATCGAAATAACTGTCGTTAGCTGTTAAAATAAAATAAGTGGCAGTATGATATCTTTGTTTCATGGGCGTACCCTTTCGACGAGCAGGTGGGGTCAGCTGCCCCCCCCCCCCCCTTGAAGCAAAAATCACTAAAGTCTTTCAGGAAAATCAGGACTGGATTGAAATGAAAGTTTTCAACAAATTCTCTTTAAACCCACTTAAAATGATATTAGCATAAGACATGTAGCTAAAATAATTTTTTTCAAGCAAATAATTTTAAAAACTAAAAGAGCGTGGCTACGTAGATTTCCGCGGTGTTCAGGTTCCAATTTCTCCATACTTCCGGTGCAACCGCGTCGGTTTGTTGGTGATGACAGACTAAAAGAGCGTTGTTACACTTTTCTCAAATTGTTAGTTTCATTCACCTTTTCCATGCTTAAATGTTACAACTTGAATAACCATGGCTTTCCCCCTCCCCCTAGTTCTGATCCTGGGTACGCCCTCACTTTGTTTATCATTCGATATGTTGTTGCACGATATCTCTCCACAAAAAGTTGATTTTATTACTGATGAATAGAAGTACGCTGCAATCATGTCGAGGAAATGATCCAAGCTAAAAAGGAACTAATAAATTATTTTCATGATAGAGTAGATTGGAAGGTAGTTGAGTGGGTATGGATCATTCGTATATAACCAGAAACTGATCCCGGGTTTGCATATACCGCGCCGAGTGTCTGGAGTCATTTAGTCTACCTAACTCGCTCTTCCGTGTCTCTCCGTTTTTAAGAAGCTTTCTTAGTGTTAAAGGCTGGGAATAGTTTTTAATGTAACTAAACAAGATACGAAATATCATTTCAATTATTTAAGTCAAACCTCTGGTTCATTCTTAAGTTTTTACGAACCTTTTAATTTTAAAAGTTAAACAGGCATTTTTATTCTCTGATTTCTTTGTTTAAAATTTTTTGCGAAAAAATAACTCAGCATAGCAATAACGATTTGATAAACATGCATTTCGTCTTATAATTGTAGTAATGAAACTGTCGCCCATGTTTTGCATTTTCTGACAATTTTGAAAATAAAATTGATCGTAGCGGCCGAAACTTTGAGGAACGCCGTTATTACCAGTTCATTTTATTTTGAAAAATTCAACTCAAAATTGGCCGGAATTTTGCGAAGTTTATATTTTTTTGTAAATTTTAATCGTTAAATGTGTTGCAAGTGTATAGGGCGAAGGGCATCTGCAAAAGTGCTGTCCGTTTCAAAACTAATTAGATCTGCTTTCACAAAAACATGTCTGTTTTAACTCATAGTTAGCGATGCATTCCAATATAGAGCAGATTATAATTAGCACTCTGGTGAATTTTAAGTTTTAGTGGATTTCAGTTCTTTTGAGGAAGGTTATGTTATGGTAAACAAATTGAATGGAATAAAATCAACTTATTTGGGCATAACTTGGTGGAACGATGAAATGTTCATAGTGAAACAAAACCCAGTACTGCTCCACAAACTTTTTATTATTAGCTGTCAACTAGTTTCGATGTTTATACCGTCATTATCAAGACTAACATGATAATGACGGTATAAACGTCGAAAATAGTTGACAGCCAATATTAAAAAGTTTGTGGAACAGTACTGGGTATTGTTTAACCATGAAAATTGAATGGAAGCCGAAAGAGACTATTTTTTCATCGTGATAATGACGCAGGTTTTAGTCTAAAGGAAGGTGAAATGATGAATATGAAATGGTGATTGAGTTTTTACGAGTTCGGCTACTTTATTTCGTACTATACATTCTCCTAATGAGGTGAATGAATGTGATAATAATGACTCCTCATGTTCTACACAGCAAAGAAATATATTTTGCTGATTCCACGTTACAAAAAGGTGTTATAAACATTTTCATTATACAATATGATGCCACACTCACTTTTTATGCTCCTAGGTTGTGGATAGGTATATTTTTGTCGTCCGACGCTATTATGCCATAATCCGTTCACAGAAAAATGTTGTCAAACTGCTCCCTGCTGCATTCACACACATATGCGGACGTAATTGAGAGTATTGTGCACACCACTCCTTCTCTTTGGAATGAAGAATGCAATTATTTTCCGCGCACACAATACTTTCTCCGGCAGTATTACGTATGTGGAGAAAGTATAAACGGCCGTAGACTTAGCCGGAAAAACAAGACATCTACGTGCATCGTAACTTAGGCGGTAAAAACCTGTGGTCCCGAGGTTGAGCCGCTCAGCTGATTAGATTGGAATCGTGGTCTCTCGTTAGTGGCGGTCAAATTCTATCCACCGGCCGAGCGCCTACAGGAGACGTTACTTTAAATGTCATCCAGTGCACGTGGAGTAAACTCATTGAATAGTGAAAGCGCCCTGAAAGCATTCAAAGGATATCACGTCAAGTTGAGTAGCTGTAAATGACTAATTAACTACCCCTCGTGCATAAGATCCAAGTGGCGATAATGCAAAAGGCGGCAGTGATCATTCACTGTAGAGAGCGAAGTAAATCTTCTAAATAAAGCGTTGTTGCCGTCAAAATTACAATGAAAATCAAGGATATAAATTTTTCACCCGAATGCCATGTCACCACCCCCTCAAGCAAAGTTATATTCAACTTAAAATAAGGAAAATTTTGGCTTGTAACTTGAGACCATAACGGAGTCTGATTACGTTTTTGGCACTTCATCTAATACGGACATTTTTTATTTTTAAACATTATAGCTCTCCTTCTACATATTTATGTTAACTGAGTATTAATTCTAAATCTCTAGAAGGCCGCTAAGGTACTGAATACAACGCAGACTAACCATATCCACGGGTTCGTTTTGCACATAAGATAATTCCTCTCGAGTGAACTTTCGTCATGTAAGATCGACAAAGGTGCGCAGTTCCGTGAAAGACCAAGGACTCGAAAGTCTCTTTCCAAATGCGTGTATCCTTCGAGATTCTGTTACATGGAATTCCCGAAATCCATTTTTACTTCACCAAAAACTACGAAATAACTAGAATATTGATGAATGATTGACCCTGATAATTTGATCGGGGCTTCCAGGCATTATTGATGTCCCTTGAAAGTACGACTTTAAATAATTCAGGATAAATGGGATGTGTTATAATGAAATAGTGCCACAGGCGTCACTCGGGTAGTAGCCTGGTTGATGGTACGCGTTATGTGGTAACTCTATAGAAATTGATTTAACAAGACACCGATAAAGTGAATTCCTCAGAATTGACCATTATTATTCAGTCAAGTCTTAAGCTCTTTAATGACAGTCAATGGGAGCTCGTTTTAATTTTAATTAGTGAATCAGTCAGATTCACATCTTTAATTCAACATAATCTTTGATAGGATATAGCCTTGCTAAGGTTGAAAAAAATAATTGATCTTTACCCTCAAAAATGAATGTTGCAGGGTTATTGAAATCGGTCCTAGGTATTGATTTAATAATAATAATAATAATAATATTAACACTTCGTCTGTATTGGGCGAGATTGGGACAAGAAAGTCACATCTTCTATCATACCCCTCGTCACATATTATATATTTGCAGATGAACACATTGTAAAGTTACTCTTGACATTGAATGCAGTCAAGTTATAGCAAAGGAGACGTAGAAGTATTATTTAAAAAAACAACAAAAATGCAAATTGAACAAAGGTACAGATTCTAAGTGTAAAAATATGTTAAAAAAACGTGGGAAAATCTAAGTATACTGACTTTCGTCCTTATTGAAAAAAAACTGCAGAAAAACGTCTACACAAGGAACGTGAAAAACCTGCAAAATCCTTCTGAGAAAGAGCTGATGTCAGAAAGCAGATTTGGGTCACAATCGCTCAAAAACTTAAGGAAATTTATTCTGAAATGCTGGTTGGGAGGGACTCATTTCCATTGTCATTAAACCCGCCAATTAGAAGTCAAAATAGATTCGAAGCTGACCAGTGTGACCATTGGTGGGGGTGGACTCTGAGTCGGAGCGTCACAGCCTTTGTCTCTCATAATGCACACGCACCTTTGTCCACCGACCCGTCCGCAGCGCCCGCGGGGGAGGAAGATTGCCTAAGCACACTTCCCAGTCCGTGAATCATCGGTGAACGCACACTTTGAAACATAATAAATGAGAACCGATTAAGAAATACTTGGATGGCGAGGAATGTGGGTCAATGTCGCGGCGAGCGCGCGCGAGCTTCGGCGTGGCGTTCCTAAACTTTTAAATGGCCCGCGTGGAGGACGGGCCGACCAGCAGCGCCTTTTGGTCAGTTGACCCACATGTGCCCACGCCTACACCGTGCCGCCGCGATGACCCTCGACAATTGACCGTGCACCCTGGCCTTACTGATGTGTCGGGAGTCAGCTGATTTTGATGACACCCGATAGGTCATCGAGACTGATCATCTGAAACACTTCGAGCGTATTTTCATTTAAAGTGGACGTTTGCTCTCTAACGATGTCAGGAATCAAAATGATTGCATGTAGGTAGAATGTGACCAGAGATATCTCCTATTTTTATTAGAACTTTCCGCTTATTTTGATAAAAAGGCTTTTGCTCTCTCAGTATGTGAAGAAGCAAAATGATCGTCCTCAGAATGTGTACCTTCCATACTAAACTTATATTTTTTAAGTAAAGTTTTCCTACTAATACAAAAGTTAACCTGTCGCGTATTTTGTAGGTAAAAAAAAGGCTGTAGTCTTAGTCACCAAGGACTTTGGGAATTATCATAAAAATGATAAAACCTTCTTTCTCGGTTTTCATGGTTGAAAATGAAGTGGATGATCGAGACTGATCATCATCATCAGTCAACAATCCTAAGATTCTTTTGGCGCAGCTCTCCATTCCGCTCTTGTAACCGCTTGCCTTTTCACAATGACTTATTTCTATTCTCTTTTACATCCTTTTATAACCTTTCCTATGCAACTCATTCGGGACCGTCCATTGCACTTCTTCCCTTCCACCTGCTCCTTTACAATTCTTTTCATGATGCCATGCTATCTCATAATGTGGCCAACTGAGTGGTCCCGTCTTCTCCTTAAGGTTTTTAGAAGACTTTTCTGTTCTCCCACTCGTCCTAGCACTTCCTATTACTTACTCGGTCTATCCATTTTATCTACATAATTCTTCAGTGGGACCACATCTCGAATGATCAGTTCTATATTCAGCGTGGATTTCCCAATGGACGCCAGTCGATCGAGTACTTTGGGAATTCTCATGAAAATGACTTTCTCGGTGAAAATATTAAGCGGACGCGCCCAAGTGATTTCCCTCCACGGACTTTCAATGCAGACCTTTTCATGAAGATAAAGCAATGTTTCCCGGTTGTTAATTTTTGCCCTCCATCAGCATCAAGGTTAGTCGATGGTGTTATACCGGGTGCCGTTCAAGGTGGTTCAGTGGGCTTTGGATGCCGGGAAAGTTATTTGGGGATATCCGAAGGGAAACACCGACTCTTCTCACCGTCAGCTTCAAGTCGGTCGTTTTAGGTCGCAAACTGACCAGCGTTGAGAAAATGAATGACGTCTCGCCGCAAAGACTCCGCTTGGCATTGACTCATGGCGTGTCTATAAGAAAAGAATAAGGGGATAAACCCCCCCCCTCCCCCGAAAAGCCTCAGAGAAATAAAAAACGATTGAAAACTATAGTCTTCTTTTGAAATTTAATAATCTGCTTAAAGTTAATTTTTTAGTTCCAAAATGATGTAAAATGTATATTCAGGTATGTCATTTTTCTAAAATATTCCTGGATATGTTGCCAGGGGGGTTCCGCACCCTAGGATATCCCATCCCTACCCAAATCATATTCTTAGTTACGCCACTGGACCCATCCATTGGCATGTACGAAATTCCTGGGAAATAAATGTGGAATAGGAACGTGTAAGGGTTTCTTTTTTAACTCCATCGATCAACAACAGCCTCTTCAATCATTGAAAAGGGGAAGTGAAAGTATAACAATTGTTAATTACAGTTCACCAGGGTTATATATCGAGATTATTACTATTATAATCAGTTATAATTTTGGATTCGCTTTAGCTCAGTAGGGGGCTCTTCCCCTCATACCGCCGCGGAAAAATCCTGTGGCCTTTTCTGGTCACACTGCCAGTTCTTCGAATTTTTGCCTGCCGTATGTCCCCATAGGATCGTTTTTTTGTGATATCCAACCTACATGAATTGAATCCTAGGAATAACAAACAGTTCTTGGCTTCCAGGCTTTCTGACTGTTTTAAGGTGTGGACTGATGGCTGCCACAATGACTTTGGTGCCATTTACAAGCTTCTCCTCGATGTTCAAATTCCTCACTACCAACGATTTTTTTGACCCCTCAAATGCCCCATTTAGTATAGGCATAGAGGCAGTTAAAAAAACTCTAATATATATAGAAAATTTAGTGTTTCGACAATTTTTCTGACGATTTTAGAGGGGATTGATTGTTTAACTTTTTGTCGTATCTCGTCTCGTTGACCCCAATCATTTGTATGAGTGCGTCAATGTGGGTTTTAAAGGGTATAGATACTCCAGCTGATATCGCAGCTTAGGGGCGTAAAACATAATAGGGAATCGGCCGAATGCAATGATACGTCTGAATCTAAAATATACGCACATTTTGTCTGCGAGACAGTTTAATTTATTTTCCGTGATATTATCGCTGTTAAGTGGTCAATCACTAACCCTTTATTTTATATAGGAATAAGCCAGACTACGGAACGCAACTATTCCAATGCCTATTGAATACTTTCAATTTCTCTTTATTAAAACTTCCCAATAGACTTCCAAATACCAATGCAGTTATACAGGAGATTCAGTTCCTTACCGTGTTTACGCAATTATTGTATGGTTCCGAGTAGTTATGTTTACGACTTTTGACTCCTTTATATAAAAACTCTCAGTTCTCACACTTGTCTTTTTTTCAAACGCATCAAGAATTTCGAAGAAATACTATGAATGGAATCCGATAAAAGAAATGAAAGGATTGAAAAAAAACATTTCCTCTGCCGCTTATTTTACGATATCTTCTTTAATGGGTCATACCTTGGCAAAGTATTATCGAACAAGTTTTCGTGTGAACCAGTGCTCATTTTAGTACCAGAAGAATTAATTGGGAAAAAAGGGAAAATTTTATCTACTCTTTACTTTTATTGGTTTTTTATTGCTGATATGTAAGTATCTTTTGCCTCTATGAATGCTAAGATGTGTTGCAAAACTTATTTTGAAAAATAAATTAATTGAAATTGTTAATTTACTTAAAAATTAGAAAATATAATTTAAAAAATAAGTAAAATGCCATTTATAATAGAATCCACCGACGATAATTTTGTGAATATTATATTTAAAACTTCTCATGTTTTTAACACTAGTTCATTTCCTGGGGTAGGTCGATAAGGACAATAGTGCATGTGAAGAGTTCGTTGGGGATCGCGTTGTAAGTTTATTTTCCGAGCTAAGTTGTTTGAAACGGGTAGATATTTGGTAGATTTGAAAAACGAATTGTTTCATATCAAAAACTTCCTTGTCACGTAACTCCATGATTTTAACACCTCGCAAAGATGTTTGACAAGGATTATAGCATGTGATAAAAAGGTCGTCGGGGAGGGGGTCACGTCTCATCGGCGCAACTTCACCTTCTTCGTATTCGGGATGTGAACGCGAGATCGCGACGGTGATGGTGGTGATCGCGGTGGTGGACAGTGGGACACGGAGGGGAGGGGGACTCGCGGGGCCGGGGGAGGAGGGAGAGAGCGGAAAGAGAAGGGGGGGAAGGCACCCGCGGCCGATCCATTCAGTCGCAACTCGGTCGTCATGGAGATTGGCCGGCTCGCCGGTTTTCCGCGAAACAAGTTCGGGGAGATCTGTGCGCCTCCGACATACAAGCGTCTCCCCCCCGAGGCGCCAATTGCTCTCTCCTGGGTCGCAGTCCCAGCGGTGGGTGCCTAGTGCTCTGTGTGAACAGATTCGCGATCACCCAGAGTGTTGCCCGTTGTCTTTCCCTATCGTAAGAGACTTCTGTTCCAGATTTTAATTACTCAGTGTATTGTAAGATCTTAGATTTTTCCGGCGTATCAGGTGCAGGAACCCAGGTGCCCGGTGGAGAACCCGAGAATCCTTCCCTTAGTGTGTGTTTGCGTGTGATTCTCTCTCGCGTTCGCATCGCGACCACGTTCGATGGCACGGAAAAGAACTGGTCGATCCTCAGGAATTCCTAGAGTGAGGTAAGAGTTGTGTACACCAGAAGTCCACGGCTGTTTTCCTTATATTTATATTAAAAATGAGCGCCTCCTCCCAAACAAGGTTTAAAGATCTAAGATTGAGAAGAGTGATCAAATTTGGTTCAATTTTTATCCTTGTAATATATACCCCAAAAGTATATAGAAAATGATGCAAAGTTTTTCAGTAAATCGCTAAATCTCCTCGGCAATTCTTAATGAGGAACATTAGCATTGGATATTGAAAAATCATCATAAATATTATCTCAATAAAAATATGTTATCATCATGAAGTTCACGGTGTCTTTAGTTACATAATTTATTTATTAATACTTGTTACTTGCAGTGATGTTTATTTTGTGATTTATCCATAAAAGAAGGTCCTTTTATTTACATCAGTTTGATTTTTCTAATACTTATAACGGATTTAGATGGCTTCCGCGACAAGGATGACTGTAATTGGTGATTCGTTCCTCATGGAGCAGAATCATAAAATTCTTGGATTTTCATTATGATCATATTCACACTAGTTACATGACTCGTGGAGATAGCCTTAAGGTTCTTTTAATCTTCCAAGTATGTGATTGTTAATTCTACCTGACAATGCCTTACTTTTTTACCCATTTTAATTCATTTGGTCATCGCTTTCTTTGCATAAAATTTTCTCGTCTTATGAATTTGCTGGTATTCTTAGAAGTTTCTAAACTATATAGCAACCTAGACCGCGGAGTATCAACATTTATTGTACGGAGACCATCGTGCCATAGAAATGTGTATTATCCAACCTCCGTATTTGTTGATGGGAGCACTCCCATTGTTTAGTTTAATTCGGTCAATGAAATGACGAGTAAATATTCCTGGCACTATCAAGGCCGGAATCGAAGTGGATGGTGTATGATGTTTCACTGAAGTATGAGTTTTAATGTCTGGCTCTCTCAGTTTCGCAGTGGTTCGGTGCTGAAGAAACCATATTTTAAATCCATATTAAGCAAACCATTTTTCTTTTCTAAGTGTCTCCATTATTTTTCGTCACTACTACTACTACTATTCCTCGCTACTATTATCTACATTAATGCTGTGCAGCTTTTGGTATTTATTTATTTATTTACTTGAGGCTACCAGGTGGTTTATAGCGGGACAAAACATTGAGAACTGTGCATACTAAAAAACCTTTTTTGTGCCGTCCACTCCTTTTATTTCATTAGACTACTACGACACATTTGGACGAATAGCGTCATCTTAAGTTGACCTAATGATGACGTCATGCAACTTAATGCTTGGTAGTTAAATTGTAAGAAGTGGACAGTATATAAAAGTTACACTTCGATTCGTTATTCCGTTTCTCTTTATCTCGCCAAATATAGCGAAACTTATTGAGTATCATGCCTTTTCTTTTTCATGCCGGAAACCGGTTGAACTGTCCTCATAAAATTTTGAATAAATTAGTATTGATGATTGTGTCCCTCAAAAGGTTAAAGAGAACTTTTCAAAGGAATCGTGAAAATATTGGCACCCAACGACCATCTTGACCTGGGGAACAAATTTTTGGAAATCCTGATTTGTCGCAGTTAATCTTCTTCTCGCCAACAAAACACTCAATTTTTACGGTTCTGTGTGAAGATATTCATCTAGGGCCTTTGTCCTATCGGTGTCATCGTCCGTGAAGGAAGCATTTACCGCCAGTTGTCTTCGAATTCTGTCTCCCGCCCATTCCTCAAGGGCACTGCCTCCGTGAGTAGGAGCATTAAAAACCGAGCTACCAAATTTATTCAAAAGTCGTTGCGAAACTGCTTTTAATATTGATGGACGCGAGAACACGTCTAGCTCACTTTCGCTTTCCTCCCCGTCCGGACGCAACTTGTATCACCAAACTCTAGGTAGGAATGTTGCATTCCAAAAACTTCACCGTTTCACCTTGAAAAGGACGACAGTTTGTCGTCCCTGAAGTCCTTGCTGTAAACGATCCTTTCGTCTGTGGTCGCTTTGCCGGTCAGGTCGATTATGACCGCTCCATCAAGCCCCTGCAAAGACGTCATCGTTCTTTATGACATTTGAGGAGATGAGAAGCCAAGGGGTACTAGTGATTTTCTTCTAAACGGAGTAAGGAACGGAAATTGATTGAAGAAATATACATAAACTTTGTTGGCCAAGGGATACGAGTGAGTCTTTGTTCTGTGCTGACATCGAGTGGAAAATCAAATGCAATACTAAATATCTAGTTGATCTGTGATGTTTTCTTTGCCTAATTCTTTTACCTAACTCTGTTTAGAAGAAAACGTCACTTGTACCCCTTGGCTCCTCACCCCTTCATTTGAGACACTGCGAAACAGCGATATTTAATTCGACCTGAAAAATTGCGTCAAAATAAAATTTCAATTGAATTAATGAATTGAAGGATTTGATTCTTTCCCGGTGAATGGTGGCTGTGCATGTCTATCGGACTTCCCTTCAGGTGAGGCTAACCATTTCTGCCCACGTTTCGAGAAATGCTTTTTCATCTTCCTCAGTCAGAGCTGGTTGATGATGGCTTTTTCAGTAGAGCGCCTAACCCGATGGGACGTCTCAGAGACATTAAAGCCAATTTAATGAATCAATTGAATTCCAAAATTAATTTATTACCAATGTTTAGTCGTAGATATTACTAGAAATTGAAGAGTTTTTTTTTAACATCTTGAAGTTACCGTTTATGAATGCCCACCGATACCCGATGATCAGTTATCAGAGACCGCCAAACACGATAACCGGTTACTTATGGTCACCTGTTTCCAATTACCGGTTTCTGGTGGCCACCAGTTTCTGATCACCGGTTTTTTTACCCAGTGACCGATATCTGAACAAGTTAGTGAGCCACAACCGAAGGTCATCTCACGTTATCGTTCAGGAATAATCGATTACCGGAAACTTTTACCGGTTATTGGATAGCCCCACCCGTTTATTTTCCAATGAAACTTCATACGGATAATTTGCAGTTGTCCTATTAGCATCACATTCCTTTATATCTGTTGTGCATTTATTTATTATTTATATCAAAGTATACTTCTGCAAAATATACGCGCCCAATGGTATGCTAACGTTATATCCATCAACTTTTCTTATCAGAGTTCTGACTCCTGTTTAATATGGCCGTTATGAATTGCTACCAGTTTTTCGTCGTGACCAAGGAAGAATGTGACGAAATAATATGAAGTCATCTATAAGGGAAAAAAACAGATGCCAAATTTGATGTTTCAAAATTAAAAATGAATGAAAAAGAGATATTTTCCCTTCTGTGATGCTGGCTGAAAGTGGGCGGTCGAGTTTGTGGCCTGAATATGGCACGATTAACTTAAAAATTATAAAAAACAAAAGTTTTTTATGGAATGTGAGCGATGTTTTACAGTAATTAGTTTCAAATTGACCCGAGACTCGTCAGTAGGAATGCCTGCTGTGCCTATTTTGTTGACGTATAATTTTTTACCGGTTTTCTGTAATTTAAAACCTATAGGTCTATTCTTTTTGACTAATCTGTCTTTCATGGCTTTATTTCATATTTTAAATTTTCTAAGAGGGTGCATAGCTTGATAATTTGCTGATCGCAGAGAGGTAATAAAACATAGTCTGCGCCGCCTAACTGCAGGTCCCAAGTTAACCTTCACAAGTTAAGTACAAGTTAACCTTAACCTTTGCTGTAAAATCTGATTGAAATCCTCGATATAATTTTCAGCCGAAGTAAGTGAAAAACTCTTATATTATACAGGCTTCTTTGATATGAGTGAAGCATCCTATAGCTTCGTATCAGTTGAAATTTATTGCCATTTAAAATTTCATGTTTCCTATAAATATGTATGATAATAAATTTTTTCATTGAAACGTAAACGGCACTCTTAAGCTGAAATTCATTGCTAATTTATTGTATGATTAGGTTTATAAAATAATATTATAAATTATGATGTTCTATAGCCATTTCTGTCGTGCGAGGCTACTTAACGTTAGGGAAATATGTGATATTTCATCGGACATTTTCCGCAAACCCTCCGAGCGATTGGTTGACGTACTGGAATCTTTTCTCCCCGCCTGTCCCTGCTTTTGTATTCTTTAATTTCTGATTTTACTTGTATTTAATTTATAAGATGATTGAGGCATTCAACCATTGAAACGTCAGTATTATTTATACTTTACTAATGATAAATTGATTTCCGTGATTGTGACGACGAAAATCATGGATAGTGATGGGTATATTTCTCTCTGGTATGACTTAATTTGCATTAGACCTGAATCCCATGGTGTAAATTGTACTGTCGTTATCCTAGAATCGCCTTCATTGGGCCAAAACATTGGGCTTCCACATATCCTTGGGCGAGGCGTTAACGGTTATTCAATGGTTATTCGATGTATATTCAAAGTTCCAGGAAGGTGAGAACAAAGAGATGAGTTGGGAAAAAAGATTAATTTGGTCCTCGCTAGCGGCTCAAACTCCGCGGCTCGGCAGGTTGATATCTAAATTTATATTTAGGCTGATACCTAGATTTTATGTAATAATTTATAATGTCTATATTATTATGGTACAAAGTTAGCTTACCAATATAAAAATAATTATAAAGTCAGAAATAAATCTTAAATACGTAATTTGCTACATTGACGCAATATATCTGCCTTGATAATTTTTTTATGAAAAAGTAAGCATAAAATATGATACCCCAGAAATTTTACTATACAACTTACATAGTCAAAGCGAGTTTCAAGAAAGTGGAGAAAAAAAGAATTTAAGTCTGCCTTTTTCCGGATCCGGACCACTGTGCGCCGCACTGTGGGCAGAAATCGAAAAAAAACTGGACAAAACCTCAAAAATGTAATTTTTTAATGGAATTTAAAGCTATGCGTATTTTTTGTCATTATATTAGTGCAAGTTTTGTGCGCAAACAGTTTTTCATGGGTAAATTTTTTTAAAACAAAATATATGGCCTCAAACAAAGTACATGGTCAAACGAATTACGCAAAAATTGCTCACATTGAATTTTTTTCAAAAGAATTTCGTGGCGTGTGCGAACCGTTGAGCGATTGTTTGCTGGAAGAAACATTCCGGTTTACTCCCCGATCTCTTTCCAAGGAAAATTCCAAGTTATTTTTAATTTTCAAGGCGCGTTACTCGGATGGCACAAGGAAAAACCTTAGCCCTGAACCAGCCTCCGTGGTGGATTTTCCTGGCAAATCGAAGGTCGCGAATTTTCATCCAGACTCCAATGTGGGCGTAATGCTCTCGGTTACGTGTTTTCCTTTATCCTTACGTTCAAAAGATATTTCCTGCGACTTGGAATGATGCGCTAGTTATTTTGGCAATTTCATTTACATCTATATATATACGTAGAAAAGAGGATGTCTGTTTGTCTGTCCGCTATTCGTTTCCATACGGCTCGACGTATTTCGTCCAAAGTTGGTACGTAGGTTTACCTCATGCTATCGAACTCCGTAGTGCTACTATTGATTGCGTCCTTAGCATCGTTTTCTGATTTCGCACGTCATTGGTTGCTGTTGGACATCCTACCGGGTCGGCTCATCTCTTGACAAGCTCATGGAGGAAACATTAAAATCCTGCTATTTTTACAGAGCAACGTCGGGTGGCCTGATAGTTGTGATATAATTTATATTGACCGCAGAGTTCTAGCCGTTAAATAGCATAGCTCAACTATAGCATTAAGAATTGCTGGAAGCGTTGTTTTAAAATATTGATGAGAGATTTATTTTCGTCATGAAATCGAACGGAATGTCAGATTACGTTAGATTTTATTCATTCGCAGTGAAAATTGTTCATGAGCCATTACTAACTTTGGCCTAAGTGTTAACATGGTGATTATTTCAAACTGACATTTTTGATCCGATCAACAATATTTCAATCCGAATCAACAATATGAGTAAGTTCCAATATTACTTTATAAATAGACAGTTTTAGTTGTGCAATGGAAAGGAAATAATATGCCATGATTTTCTCTTTTAAAATTACTGCAGGAGTATGTACACGGGTGAATTATATCATCGCACGGTTATTAATAAAATAATATTTGGTTGACAGATCGAATACTTCCATTAGTCGCAATGTGTACGAATTCAACTGCCTTATGTTTGGAATTTTTCTCACAGAAGAAAAAAATGTCGCCATGGTACTACTTCCTTGGGTATGGTTATTTTTATTCGTGCTATCTCGTGGTTACTCGGAAAACAAACCGAAACAAAAAGGCAAAAGGCCGAAATAATTTTAAGAAACGTGGAGATAATTGGAATTGACGAATGATAAAATTGAGATGTGTAACTCGGACAGAAAATCAGGTGATTCGAGGTCAAATGTCACAGCGATTGGAGAAATATGAAAAAGAAGTATTTTCACAAGGTGGCGGTAAATGTAAACGTTGTCATCCCAATGGTTGCCTTAGTGCAATACATTATCTGTATACGATTCCACATAAAAACATATTAACCGACCTTTATTCTGGAATGTCAATATCAAAAGGATAATTGATAATGACTCATTTTCAGTGTAAGCTATAGTCGATAATTATGTTTTTCTCTCGATTAAAAATCATTCTCTTTACTTGATTAAAGTATGTGTTCCCGTCTGGTTGGACACCCTAAACTACATCGTGTGAAAGAGAACCAGGAATTTGGAAGTGCCCTGATATTTTTTTGTAAAAAAATTATTATGCCAGCGTTTTTGTGAATTTTGATGAGGCTGGTTTTTTACGTATTTTGTCCGCCATTCGGTGGGTATAGCCTCCTTATTTTTTTTTTTTCGCTCAAGTTGTCGACCATGGAATATAGTTATCGCTCGCGGATTTCGGGCGTTTTCCCTCGCGCTCACCGACCTTCTAAGCATCTCCCGAGGGCTGGCGCCAAGTGAAGGGAACATAGGCGCCCCCTGTGCCGATGAAATGACGTCACGGACTTGAAACTGCCCCTAAGCTCCCGCCCACTCTTTTCGGCGATGCACCTTACGTAGGGTAGAGAAAAATTGCGTCTAGGAATTTGTACTATATGTAGATAGCGGATGCCAACAGGAACCAAAATTAGTAATGATGCTTAGGTCGAAAACGCACCATTTTTGACCTACAGAAACTTTGAGCCTAGCACTCCGATTGGACGAGAGTTTGCCCTGTTGCGGGATGCTCAGGACAACTCGTAACTTCTAATGCTTTGCCTGCCGAAGATTGCGATGCACACATACATTTCATAAAAACCAAGAAAAAATAAAAACCAGCCTCGCGAAATTTTATACGCACATATTTATGTTATATGTACACATACGAGATGTGTTGGCTAATAACATTTGCAGCTGGAAATCGTCAATGTTAATTCATTCAAACTCTTGCGCTGTGAATGTTTTCCCTTAAGAAGCAGATCGATTCGGCTTTCACTTGGTTAAAATTCATGATAAATGAAGGCATACAACCATTGTAAATTTTTTCGCGTGTTATCGCAGAAATTACAATACAGATTACTGCTATAATTCGGTTAATCGATGGGGGAGCGGATGAGTGTGGTGGCTGGAGTGATGGCTTCCCGCTTAGTCGAACCGGGTTCAAATCCCGGCAGTAGAATAGTTTTTTGACCTTAATTGATCATATTTGACTGATTGACCTTAGCTGTTGGTCGCCTCCTCCAAATAAATGGCGTCAATTATGCCGTCGACCGTCAATGTGGTAACGGGGAAAATATCACATATTCGGACTTAACTTCTAAAATACCGTGAAAATGAGCTTACATGCTAACAATATATGGCATTTCAATAACTCCTTACATACTATTTTTCAGTCAGAATTCATTGAATTATCATTTGGGGGTCGATTCGCCATACTTAACCTCCAATTGGTCATTTGGCATTTATCGACGTATAGTGGGTACATTTCGAGATGAACGGACGAAAATCTTTGCGGTGCCATTCGGTACGCGTTAAGTAGAATCGGACGGAAAAGTATCATCGGCATGCAGAACGCCGCCTCCTCTGAATTAAAGGCGCCCCCTCCACCCTATCAGTTAGGGAGGGGTGGTATCCGTTGGTCAACCCGCCCACTTTCACTCCGCTCCCGTGTAGTTCAAGGTGGCGATTCCGTCTGCGGCGGACGACCTCAAAACATAGAGCACGCCCGTCCCCCTCCGCTGCATTCCGTGTCGTCATGCCCACCGCTGGCTCGCGACCGTCGCGTGCGTCGGACCGCAAAGTGCAACTGTTGTCGCCCGGCGGCGGATGTGCGAACGTGATTCGCGACCGAATCTCCGGGCTGGGCGTCGTCGCACTTTTTAAGAGCGCATCGACCTCAGGCCGCTTCATCTCATGCTAGTTCCGCCCTCAGAGGTAGTAGCACAGGAAAAATTCTCATAATGGCCTCCGTTTATGAGTGGGGGAATTTTTACAACGTTTTTCTTAACTTACTTTCGTGTCTGTCTGGTTGTCTGTCTGTTTGTTACGGTGGAATTTTGTAACTCAATTTTAACACACTTATCGACTAGCTAGAGCATTGAAACTCTATATCTAGCTCAGATCTTGATGACAATGCATACTTTCTGCTTTGATTTGACATGCTTTCTGTCATGATTCTGGCTAGATTTAAAAAATATTTCTTATGCAGTTGACGTACTACCAATGGAAAATGACTCGTTGACATCCGAATAACAAACATTTACAGATTAATAAAACTCCTACCCGACGAGGGTGTTCTACATCGGATTCAATATCATATTTTGCAATAAACCAAAGCATAAAATGGTTCTTATTCATCGAAAACATAGCTTTTAATCGCTAATTTAATTCGCAAACCTCCTTTCCAAATAACAAGTGAAGAGACATTTTCACATTCTTTATAGTCGCCTGACCCACTCTCACAAAGCGGCGTTAGTAACCTATGCATTAAATGTAACCTTTCATGCGCCCAACGTTTTTCGTTTTGGTTGTAATGATTGTCATAAAGTATGTCACCATTTGAGTAACAATTCATATCGAGACTCATATATGGACAGAGAAATTTATTTTCTTATTTTGTTATTGGCGAGAAAACGTTGTTTTAAATTTTTTAAAATGTATAATATTATTATACAATTGAGGACCTAGTATTATTTTTGGTGTATTTTTTCCACGGTGACTTTCGCATTTTTATTCTAACCGTCCAAAACTTCATCAGCTACATTTCCCCCAGAAATCATTATTTAATAAAATATACTGGCTGGAATAATATTTAGAAAAATGAACACGATACTTAAGTGACAGAAAAACTTTTTTAGAGAATTTCAAATTTATTTATTTACTTGTTAATTTTTTTGATTGAAAATGTTAATTCTATTGCTTTCTAAGTCACGAATAAGAAATTTTTATAATCACAAGCGTTTTTCTCACCTTCATGGCTTAAAATTTGAATAAATACAATCCATTTATGTATTTCCGAGGAAAATTCAATTTCCAATAATGATTGAACCTTGATAAAAATCTATTAAGCCATTCTCTCCCGTTAAATACGAATTTCATGGGTATTCAGCGTAGAACGTACACATGAAAATTAGTATGTCCTTGCTCTCCATGGTAATTTGCTGCGGCATATGCGCCGCTATAGGTGACTGATTGGCGAGAATGAAGGTCATGATCGATATATATATATATATATACCAGATGGAAAAGTGAATTGAAGCTACCATCCTCGACTATCTCTTGTCTGCCGAGTTATTAGCGTTAAATGAGATAAATATTTAGGGTGAAAAGTTCTGGACGTTTTTGTAAATGGGAGACGCAAATTGTGGCTGCTTTATCCAAGGGCGTACCCAGGATCAAAACTAGGGGGGAGGGGGGGGCAAGCCATGATTGTTTAAGTTGTCGGTAAGATTTAAGCATGGAAAAAATGTATGAAATCAAGATTTTAAGGAAACTGTAACAGCTCTTTATTAGCTTTTAAAATCATTTGCTCGAAAAATATTATTTTCCTTAACCCTTAAGTAGGCGCACCTCACTTTGTGACGTAAGTGGGCGCGTGGGGTCTTTTAATACCCCATGCGGAATTGTTTATAACTTCGCCAAATTTGTTTATTTTACACTGCTATATTTTACGATAGATGCTGAATGTTGGATAATTCGACTTAAGTACCTTTAATTATTTCCTATTAGTTGAGCTAATTAATATGATCTCTTTTCTTCTATTTGCTTATTTCACTATGTGCGGGTACATAACTCATGTATTTTATCATTTACAAACGTTTTAAACGGTACATAACATTTTAATGCAACATATTTTTCTCTAAAGACATTATTTTAATAATTTTTGCTGAAAGAAATAATTTATATTGTTATTATATACCAATGTTTATGTCGAATTATGATCACTTTTTTATCTCTGAATATCATACTTTAACATCTAGGGAGTAGTTCATTATATACTAAAGATGTATTCAAATCAAAATATCAATTGTTCAGAATTATGTTGTATGTAAACAATTTTTTTCTTATTTATTTAATTGTTAGAACATATTTTTTCAAATCGCAATTTTAAGGGCTTTATATAATTATATACTGCACATAAAACTTTATACTCTGTACTAATATGGAGGGTTACAGCAATAATTTCAAAAACAATGAAAATTTTTAAGTTAGTCATTTATTATTTTCATTTGAATGATCAAAACAATGAGGGCATACAGTTTTCATATGTTTTAAACACAGTTTTTGAACAGCGGCTGCAAAATTGGTTTGTTTTTTTGTCCATATTTCTAGGGCAAATGGTGCACCTAGCTCTTATTTTCACATCAAACTCACTGTGCCCCGAAGATGTTGACTCTGAAAGTTTCAAAACTTTCTCACAAAGAGATCTAGGTACAGAATTGCATGCTGCTCTTTTCCTAATCTGTGCATGAACGAGTTCTCGACCAACCTCTCTCAGAAATAACCGCCGAACCAACTTACGTTCGGCATTATTGGACATATAAATTACTTGCGCGTTGATGCCTGCAATATTTAGAATAAAAAACATAACTAATGGCCAACGTTTGCAACGTCTCGCAGTGCTGTACGTCGCACACATTTCGTCTACAGTGTCCACTCCTGACTTGGTATAATTATAGTCAGTAATGATTTCAGGCTTACGCATTTCTCCTGATCTGTCGTCAATTGAAGCATCATGATGCATAGAAGAAATCATTATAACGTTCCGGTTTTTCTTCGGAATGTAAGATAAGAGTGTCAAGTGTTTCTGAAAGGCAAAAATGCTAGTTCCTACAGCTCTTTGCTTAGCGTTAGATAATTCTGGCGGAATTTCAACCTTGTTTTTCCTCATGGTACCTAAGTATGTTATCCTTTTCTCTAACAAGTCTTGTACCAAGGGAATACTGCTGAACCAATTATCAGCTGTAATATTTCGTCCAGTGCCTGCCATTGTTTTCGCTAAACGCTTCACAACATCGCATGGCCGATTTGACAGGCGGAAAGGTCCTTCTGGTTGTGTTCCAAGATAAACTTCCATAGTCTTTGTGTACATCGATCTGGCATCCGTCAAAGTAAAAACTTTAATCCCATATTTTGCCGGCTTGCTTGGGATGAACTGACGAAAGGGACATTTACCTCGAAATGGAACCAATTGCTCATCAATTGTAGTTAGCTCTCCTAAATTGTAATATTTTTCACAGTTAGAGGTAAAAGTTTCAAAAACATTATGGAAAGCAGTGAATTTGTCATGCTCACGTCTTTGTGGTCTGTCTTTTACGTCATCAAAGCGGACGCAACGCAATAGGAACAAAAATCTTTTTATACTCATTGTAGTATAAAATATTTCGATTCCAAACCCGTCTCTATCCCATAAATCACGGATATTTTGATGTCCAGAACGAATGGAACCTGACAAAATAAGAAGACCTATGAAAGCCTTCATCTCCTCTTCATCAGTCAATTTTGCATCTCGATCTCTACTGAATAGCAAAGCAATCTGGGAGATGTAAATATTTGTGCATATGGTCACTATACTTACAGTAGCATCATCTAAAAATAGTCTGTAGCATTCGATAGGGGTTTTTGCATTTTTTGCCGGCAGTAATGGTCCCGACGAACTAGACACAATGTTCACTTGTGGGGTCCTAACTCTGCGTGAAGGTGGAAGCTTTTTCCTACGCGTTACCTTATCTTTTCCAACAAAATCTAATGAGGATGACCTATTGGGAGAGTCGTTGGCACTACACACCTCATCATCAGATGCACCACTTTCTTTTGTCCCCGTATCATGTTCCGACTCACTAAGATGATCCTCTTCCTCCGAAGCAGTAGAATCTCTTTCATCCTCGGAGGGGATATCCCGAAGAAGGTCAAGGATGCGGTTTCTTTCTCCTTCCTCTTGCTC
This sequence comes from Ischnura elegans, assembly GCF_921293095.1. NCBI lineage: Eukaryota > Metazoa > Arthropoda > Insecta > Odonata > Coenagrionidae > Ischnura > Ischnura elegans. Next base: position 65,556,903 of record NC_060251.1, read on the forward strand.
ATTCATCTTGTCCGCGAAGGGCAAACTCAAATATTTTTACGATATGTGTCGAATTCGATGCCGGCCTGAAACTGATAACAAATAAACAGCACAAATAAGAAATGAGTCTAATCAAGAGTAAAAAAGAGTCGTTTCAGGCGTGATGTGGTGAAATAAAATAATTCAATAATACTGGCAATTTACCACAAATAAATCTTTCCTGATGATGAAGTATCACTTCGAAATCGGTCGTAGTAAAGATTTCTTTGTGGAAATTGCCAATATTATTTAATCTAATCAAGAGTACCATAAATGAACAAGCGCTTCATATACATACCCTGGATAGAAGAAGAAAAATCAGCGGGTTCCCGAGTTACTCCGAGGAAGCTTCAACAACAGTCACAGTTTTCTTGTTTCCTCAAGAAGTGTTTCCCCTGCAAAGCACCGTTCTCTTCACGGTAAGAGAGGAAGTAGTTATGGGTACGAGCATAAACTACCTTACTAAATCAGAGGAGGAGGGGGTCATCTAAAAGCCTACGGTTGGTTAGGAGGGAATGATGGGGTGAGGGGATTCTTTCAAAGTAAAGCACCTATTTTCTACAATGTGTCGGTTTGATTTTATCCCTCCTCGCTTTTGAATCTTCCATGAATAAATTGTAATACACGAGAAAGAGCGCGCGGTGTTCCTCTGACTCCGCAAGATTCTACTTGATCTGGATATAAGTTAACCATTCCATCTTCAATGTTGCAGGCCTTCGTAGCGTCACATTGCTTACATTTTAATTAAATTTGAACCCACTATTAGGTTAAGTAAGGATCTCATGACCAGCACTTAAGTTAGAAATGAGAGGAGGGTAGCGTACAAGGAAGACGAACGCACCACCTGGCGTCCCTGGTACACTACATTTGTAACGTTGGTAGGCGCGTGGGGTCTAAAAAGACCCGAATGCTTAAAAATATTATTTTGCGTGAAATTGATCCATTAAAAAAATAGAGGTTTTTTATTTATCAGCTGTATGTAGGTGTTCTAGGAAGGTACTGAAAAGGTCAACTTCGAAAGCAATTTTTGTTATAAAATATTGCGTTTGCTACACCCATGGGGTCTTTAAAGACCCCACGCGCCTACTTAAGGGTTAAAGAAATTTGCGATTTTTGCTTCTAGGGGGGGGGCAGCCCCCCCTGCCCCTCGCTGGGTACGTCCATGGCATTATCAATGTCTTACTCTGCAGCAAATTTCTCTCCTAGTGCATTTTTTGTTGAATTGGAACAACTGATGTAGGAATATGCTCAAAATAGCGGCTTCACCATTTTGATTTACCTCTAATATAATTTAGATGTAGAAATGAAACAGCATCTAAGCTTTCCTATAAATTTTTTTTAGTAGTCATGATGATTTAGTTAACTTGTAAGTCATGTTGTGATGTTGTGTCAGTCTTTCCTAGTTATTTATTAAACTTGAACACATATTTCTCCTAGAGTTTCGAGATGAATGCGGTGGATTACGAAGGAATCTGTGTGATTGTGATTTCCTTTACAGATAACGAATAGATATATAGGTTTCATAATGGACTATTTCTAGTCCTAAGGAGATTAATGCTACTTTTAAACTCAATGCAGCTGGGTCTGGTGAAAATATGCGCTAAATAAGTGTTTATTTCGGGCGATTTTATAGAGGTGATGAAAATTTTTCGTGAATGAGGAAGTATATCTGAAATGCCAAAGACTGACAATGAATCGACGTGTTCAATTTTGCCTACTTCCCAATCTATGCACGACGAAAAATGTACAGACTCAACCGTTTCGCTGATAGGTTAATGACGTCACTAACTCTGAACCATCACTGCTCCTCGGCCCTGTACATGGGTCTCGTGCGGCTCGTTGTTGTTTTCACTCTTTTGCGTGATTAAATTTTGACAGGTTCTTCCTAACCAAATAAATGAACTAGGTAGCTCTTAATTGTCTTCACCACTCATACATAATGGGCGGCATCTTTTGCGATTTCAAATCCGACGCTTACGAGCGAGTGAATGAATAGGGAAGATTGTTTTCCTTTTGTCGACTCTTATTTTGCCATTTCCACTTTACGGTGTTCTCTGATGAATTGTGACTTTTGGTCTCAGTGAATGACCTCATTAACCGAAAGAATCTGGCCGTTTAGTCTAGAATGTGTTTCCTCCGTCACCCTGGTCTGCATCGACCGACCTCTTTTTTTCATGACGCAACAGTGCCTTGCAGAGTTGACATTCAAATCCGCGCTTTGTCTTTTCTCAGTCCTCCACGGATGTTCCTTTCGTAACTTCTTTATTTTCTTTCGGAAACTCTTATCGCCCCCTTTCGGTCGTTTTATGCATTGGTGTCAGTTGTTGGATGTAGGTCTGCGGCTTCCTGGATACACAATATTTTTCGCGTTAGCGTGAAATCTGGAGCGGAATTTGTGAAAGATGGTGAGTCAAGAGCAGCAAAAAATCGTATTTATTACTCCCATTCTGATGATGAAACAGTTTTTTTACTTGTAAATTTAGATAGAATTTCATCTCGAACTAAATATTTTTTATATTATGGTATATTTTTATTTAAATTATGTACTGGTCAACGTAGGTTTGAATGAAAAATGTTTTAAATAGCCCCTTCCTCAAGTTGAACTTTCCTCATCAATTATCTATAGGACCTAATCCCTTTCGTTTTATATGTAATTCATATTCCCTTACCATTTTTTATTTTATTTATCGCTCCATCCGAACACTCGGTCCACTTTTTTCGTGCCTGCTGAGTTTTTCATTTTTTTGGCTGAAATATTTTTAAAATGAGTATTATATAATAATGGTATTATTATTTAGTATTTTCTAGGATTATGTTAACTATTTTAGAGAAGTTTAGCAACTTTTCACAACTCATCTAATTGACAACGTAAAAAGTTGGATGTAGAATTCATTCATTTGGGCTAACACTTAAAACTGGAATGCTTTTGTTTTTCAAAAATTGATATCTCTCAGGTAAGGGGAGCTTTGCGCCTTATTTTTATAGTTTTACGAGATCAGTTAGTAACGAGAAATTTCAACTGATTTTTCGGTGAAAGACTTAAGGATTTTTATATTTCTATCATCGATAACTTTAACTGTAAATAAGCACACGGAAACGGAACAGATTACACTTTTCCTTTTAATCTTCCGAATCTAGCTGTATCGACAATCGACGCTGTATTTGCTACAATACTTCTGCACTTTCTGGTGTTTTCTCATTTTCTAAACTGTCATTTGAATGCTATTATAGCCATTATTTAGGTATGGTCAGTTATTTGAATGCCTTAATTAAGATGAAGAAAGATTTTGTGCTTTCCATGCGAATGGACTTAGTGAAGAGTTCTCGGGATCTGCCGACGTTTCGATGTCCGACTCGGTCATCGAAAGATGATTTCTTGTTGGCAAATTTTTTCAATGATATATCGAATTGGAGGCTTTCGAGCTGAGCACATTCGTTAACCTTCACATACCTGCTCTCTTGGGTAGCAGTTACGCAGTCACCTCTTACGCTGGCCTTCGATTATGTGATAATCCAAGTTTTTATACCGCTCTTCGTGATAGTGTACTCCTGCTCTTTGCAATTATAGTTTCCTTGCTCGTAATAAGCAGGTAAATTGTATGATATTCACGGTTTCTAGAACTCGGTCATAGACTTTGTGAGGGTCGCCGTGAAATTATTTTCCATATTGGTGCCATGATCACGGCATATCCATTTCCATACGGGGTATAACGGTGACATTACGCCATGTTTTTCTTTCGTTCAGGTTTCATTGTGGCTGGAAACCTGCTCGCAGAAAGTAGTATTGCTGCTTAGCTCCCGTGAAACTTTCCGTGGATTACGAGGAGTCGGTAGCGTGGTAAGAATTAGTTCTTTCACAGGTTAATTTTCTGAGTTAGCGTATTTCCCTGAGAATTACAATTTACAAATAAGGTGTTGTATTTTGAAAAGTACTCGAGATTCCGTCCGTATTTTACCGCCGCCAATGACCAAGTGTCAGTTACTTACTCTATATTTGTAGTCATTTAAATGCATGTTATTATTATGCATTATTATTATTATTATTAAATGCATGCAATTCATTATATTTTTGTTTTCTAAATATATTTTCTGTACTTTCAGATTCGTGAGCCATGATTCTGAGACGGGAGGTCTGGACATTGCTTTTGGCTCTGCCATTCTTAACAACCAGCAGTAGGGTAAGTTTTAGCTGATTTTGAGTGTTGGCTTGCGCTGAATAAGGATAAAGTGCTATAAATTGTAAGCGTAATTTTCAGCGTATTGCACTCATTTATGTCCGTATGTTTGCATGAGAAGTACCAAAAATGGAAATATTTTAAGGGATAGACGTTTTTTTCTTACCTCTATAAATAGACGCATTAATTGTCTCGTCCGATAGACCTTGAGAACGTATAATCTGGCGTACATGGACTGTTTTGAGTCAAAAATTTGCTGCTTAAGATTTACCTGTTGGTGGTATTGAGTGGAGGTAGTCCCGAGGATTCGAAAAAAATTGGAAGCGATACGGCAAGACGCTGAAGACCGTCAATGAATGCCCCAAAAGTACTGAATAAGAAGGTTTGCCAACCACTAAATTGAATTGAACTATGTGATCGAAGATTCAGATGATAGGGGAAAAATTTTAGTGTATGAACGATAGCCGAAATGATTTCATGATTTTAACATTTTCTTATTCTGTTACTTTGAAAGTTTAATGATTACTATCATCTTCGTATCGTAGAATTGTAGGGGAAAAATTTTAGTGTATGAACGATAGCCGAAATGATTTCATGATTTTAACATTTTCTTATTCTGTTACTTTGAAAGTTTAATGATTACTATCATCTTCAATGTGTAGAAAATTACCGGGCGTGAACTCATAGTGCCCACAGAAATTTAGGAAATTATTAGTGAAAGCATCGTTCAATTGGATCTTAATTCAAACCCTCATCTCATGATCCTCCTCATGATTCTTTCTCATTTCCTAATCACATTCTACTGAGAGATTCGGTGATTCACATGGATGTTTTTCATGAACCAAGCAGACTTATTTTTTAAATTGCTCAATAATTATAACTCGTCATTTAGTTAACATTATAGAATTTTTGTCCGAGAAACAAAGTCTTAATTATTTTCGTGCAAATTTCAAAGTTATTTCTTCTAACCGTGTCCCATCGAACGAAAGACCAAAAAAAAAAAAGATTTTCAAGCAAAATCTTCTGGTTTCGTGTGAAAGATGCTGATTAATGCTCGTATATTGTTTTAACGAAAACTGACGTCGTGTTTGCTATACCATGAGGATCGTGTGATAAAAATTATATCTGAATCATTCAACATTTTACTATTTCAGTTATTAGTAAATGAAAGCCTTCATTGAAATGGAAACGCGTTATTTACATGAAAGACGCACTGCTGTGGACTCAATGCGCTGTAAAAAGAGCTACTTAGCAAATACGAGACCCGTATAGTGACTTAATCACCCACATTTTGGGTACCCTAATTTTACTTCTATACCCGATTGATATCGAAACTTTTTTTAAACCACATAAGTGAATTTTTTAAATCGCGCAGTCGCGATTATATCTCCTTAAAGTGATTTGTGGATGGTGATCAAGGTAGTGCAGGCCAATCCGAAATTACTGGGACCCTCAGACTATGACCGCAATCTTCTCACTCTCCTCGCGACGCGACCTCCGTTCATCATACCGGAAAGGAAAACACTGGCCCGAAGGCGAAATGACTGAGTAAGCGTTTGTTTAATCTCGCGGAAGGAGTTGAAATACACTCCGCTTTCACCGCCATATATTTCTCCGCACACAGCCTTCAATTTCAATTCGTTGAGAGATTCGTTTTTATCTGAAATGAAAAGAATTAACAAGGGGTAGAACCTGATGGAAACTCGGCGTCAATCTTTGCTCATTGTCAAGGAGACTCCATTGAAGGAGACCGAAGCTTTATATATGTTGCCGTTTCGCGCGAATTTCATTCGGCGGCGTCTCTGGGCAGCGGGATCTCGTTAAGTGTGACTTTCGCCATTAACTGTTGTGGAAGTTGTCTTATTATTTATTGGCTCAGTTACGCTGTGGCGCAGCGAGGGGGGTTTTGGGGGATAAACCCCCCCCCAGATCTCAGAGAAATTTTTAAGTTTAATCTATTTCATTTAATTGGATTAATATTACTTATAGAATAGTGTAAAGATTAATAAAATATCTCTCAGAAGGCCGCAAAACTCACAATTTTGAACCATTTATATGAAATTTTTCCTAGGAGAGGGCCCCCTCACCTCCCGCTTTCCCTGGCGGGTATTCCACACCCTCAGACACCTCAGTGTTTTGCGCCTAGAACCCCCCTTAGTCTTAGGACCTAGCTGCGCCCCGGCAGTTACGTGTTACTAACGTGTATTACCTCGTGAATATTGGATATCAATGACTGATAGCGCCGCGAGTAGCGATTTTGAAATGTGATTGTAATGTCCGCGGAGCGACAACGATTCTAGCGGCGGACTTGAGGATCCTCGTGCTCATTGTATTACCTGGAGGGACCGCTTTCCTCCTAAACCGTCGACTATTAGCGAAGGAGGTGCTCCTTATGAGGTTAAATTTGGATCGTTTCCTTTGGTCCCATATCAATACAAGAGTGATTCACTCAGTGATTTAGCCCGAAGGTTGATTTTGATATGTGAGGATAGAGCTCACCGCAGACAAAGTCGGAGGCGGTTGAATACCACACATTCGGGAGAGGGGGCCAGCTCTTTTTCTTGGGTCACCTATCTGGTGGAGAATTTATTTGAGGCTTCATTCGGGATTCGAATCTGGGACTCTTCGAGTAGAAAAACGTTCTACCCACGAGGCTACCTCGCTCTCCCGACTTAAGAGTTGGTATTGTCAAAGCTTTATTCAAAATTTACGCATATGTAGGAAAAAAATTAGTATCCTCTTCCGAAATAATGGGCTCTGAGACAGCCTAAAAATCGATTGGTGTCCGGTAAAAATCATGTTGATGTGGTTGGATGGATGGGGTGAACCAACTGGAATTCTTTTGCAAAATTTGGATCAATGTATTTATCTCATTTCTTTAATTCCTCTCGTATCTTATTTTCCCTCGTTTTTCTTAATCGGTAGACATGCTAATTTTTTTGCGTCATTTTAGGTTATCTAAAAGTCGAATTTTTTACATACTAATTGATACTTAGCCTCTAAATTGTTTTTATTTCTGGGAACGTTGCCATTTATTCTAGGACTTACTACTATCCGATAGATTCCGATAGAAGCGATAAATTACGAGAGATATTTTGTCGAACGGATAGATATGGGAATTCGTTTTTCCCCCGAACCATAAAGGACTTTAATAAACGCTAGTCCCAACCTCGTTAGAGCACTTCATTTTTTTTCAGTTGTAAACGGCTGGTTTCCTAACACCTCCTGCCACACGCCTTTTAGGCGGCTCGCGGGGTATTATGTAGATGTAGATGTATCCATGCCGTTAAATTCTTGTTTCACTTAGATCCTGATTAACTTGTATTTTCTCATATAATATAGTACCTATTTTCTTGAGGGACGCAAGCTGACATTTTGCTCTGGTAATATGTGTTTTATAACGTCTTTCCCCAAAGTAAATGTTTAGGCCCAAGCAGTTTTTCAAAAAGCGAATGAATTCAGAATCCAAAAAGCACGTTGGTAAAGAAATTTTTATAGAGCTATTCTTAGTTTTATATTTTACTTAAAGTAAATTTCAATCGAAATTTCTATGATAAAGAATAAAAATCTCAAATTATAATATTACTTTCTGTACTACTGTACTACTCTAACTGTACTTTCGAAGACAGAATTTTTATTTTTCTTTCCTTTATTTTTTCGATCCAACTATTGGTCATCAGCGCCCTCAGAACGAAAGCAACTTCATATAACTTCGTAGAGAGAAAACATTTAGTGATGTCGACGCTGTGCGTCTTTAACTAATACTTACAGCTCAACACAATACGGACTACAGGGTCCTTCTTGTTGGACTAGAATGAGGAAATTTAAGCTTTTTCTCGGTAATTTCTGGTTCAAGGACTGTTATTTGAGACCACAACAAGCAAAAACTATTGTTGACGCGTAAAATCTCCCCTCGACAGGGTGATTTTTTTCTGTGGTGGTTTTCCTCGATTTGATCCGTTGACCTCTACTTGTTTATCACCTCCAAAATGTATCTGATATAATTCTTCGTTTTAAGTTGTGACACAAGTAGGAAGAAAATTTCAGAGCACAGTCACGTTAAAGTTATTTCAGAGCACAATCACCTTTTATTTATTTTTTCGATTTTTATTTCGTTATTCCACGCCATTTTATAGGTATTTCGCGGGGTCTCATTTTTTATTATTAAGGTGGTATAATTTGTTTTCTTCCCTGGATGACGTTTAGCGTAAAAATTTCATTTTGGTTCTGCGTAACATGCTGCGGAAATAGATTTGGCTTCAAGATATGTCCAAGACGGGAAGAAACTCTTTCCACAAAGCATTATCCTATGCGACAGGACACGCAGAGAATTGACTCCGATTTAAAGCTTCTCAGGCACCTGCAGGAGGGCCGGAACTGGGAGTTTTGTCAGGGAGGCGTCAGTTTGCCGCCCTGATCTCCTTCGCTCCCTCCCCCCTCAACAATAAAATATAATAGTTCCATAAGGTATTTTTTATATGCTGTAGATGAAATTACGCACCGTATCATTGATTTACGGAATTTTTATTAATACTATTATTTTCGTCATCATCGTCATCATAAGTCAGCAATCCTAAGATTGCACTATTACAATCCATTTTCGGGTGTACGTCTGCATGTTTAATATTTAAACTCGACGTTTCGTTCCTCCAGCTGGGAACGACGTCAGGAGACTGAAGTTATAAATATTTTCCGCTCGTACCGTCGAAAACCTAAAAAAAAAACCCTAAAGCCAAAATCCTAAGATTGGTTTGACGCAGCTCTCCGTTCCTCTGTCTTATCCGCTAGCATTTTCATTGCGACACATTTATTCTCTTTTGCATCCTTTATAGCATGTACTATGTAACTCACTCGGGGCCGTCCCTTGCCCTTCTTCCCTTCCACCAGTCCTCCTAAGATTCTTTTGATCAGGCCATAATGCCTCATATTGCGGCCAACTAAGTTATCCCGTCTTCTGCTTATGGTTCTTATAAGACTTCTCTTTTTTCCCACTCTTCATAGCACTTCCTCTTCACTTATGCGGTCGATCCATTTCATCCTCATCATTCTTCACTAGCAAACTTTATAATTTATATATTATTAGTTATTGTGGAATAATTTAATGAGAAAAATTAAAAAAAAAACGTTTTAAATAAACTTCAAATTGCCGCAAACTGCCGCCTCCTGAATCTGCCACCAGGGGTACGTGCCCCCTCTGCCCCACCCTAGTTCAGGGCCTGACCTGCAGTATATTGCATTACAAAATCGGTCACTGGACATTTTTCCTCCGTATAACCTCCCATTGCATCGTCGATATCCACGTGGCATATTATGTCAGTGCATTGTGCGCGAAAGATGCCAGTCAGTGTGGTTGCGGCGCGGCCTTTCTCCCGCCGGGGCCGTTATCCTCGCCGTTGTTCTGTTTACCAGTGACGATGATGGGCTGGCCGTTGAGGCAGGCAGCGGCCGTGACAAGGCCAAGGTCTCCCTCTGCTTCACTCTCCCCGCCACCGGGCGACCTTCTTACGCCGCGCCGCAGCGAGAGTGGAACGGTGATGCGGGCGGACGGAGTGGGGTCCTCTCGCGAAGCCCACCCCTCCCCAAAAGAGATATCGTTCTCCCGAGTGAGAAGGAAATATGCTTCCACAACCCATGGGCGTTCCCAGCGGGGGGCTTGAGGGGCGGCTGCCCCCCCTAGAAGCGAAAAATAAATTTAGTTCAATGCAAAATTTTTGAACAAATTTATTTTTGAAGAAAGATGATAATAGTATAAAACGTGGAACTAAAATAAAAATCATTATTTTTCAAGCCAATTATTTTGTAAACTAATTGTACGCGCCGTCGTAATTTTCTTAAAATTTTGGTGCCATTAACCTTTTCTGTGCTAAAATGTTACAACTCGAACGACCACGGCTTGCCCTTAGTTTTCATCCTATGGGTACGCCCGTACCACTGTCTTATAATCCTATTCTCTTTGTCCTTGACCTCTGCTTACCTAACGTTCATTTCACTGAAACGGCTTTCAAAATCACTTCCTCGCATATTACTCGCATCATCTTTATCTCCTCCGCAAATCATTCAGGGTAAGTTTCAGGAGGAATCTGCAATACTTCAGGAGGTGGTGGGGAGGCAATTTCAATAATTTTTGTCCATAAATATGGGGTCATAACTCCTGAGTCTATACTATTGCGCAATATCACCTATCATGAGATTCATTGTTTTAAACATTCAATTCTAACAATCCCACTTCACTCCCTTTTCAATTCGTACTGTCGTCTTCTATTGATATAGATTTTCGAAGTTCGTTTCTCTAGTTTCAAATATGAAGGTGATGTAGGTACAGTTAAGTGCATGAGAGAAAATGAGGCGAATTTGAAAGTATCAATGAAAATTATGAAGGCTATTGAAATAACCTAAGGCCATAGTTGTTACGGAACCCAAGCGATCAATTTTCCAACTATCCTCAATTATCGTGAAATCGTAAATGTTTACGGCAGCTTATGAGCGCGCGGGATTACTTTGGCCTTGATTTGCCACTGCTTTCATTGCCATTACTTTGCATTAGTGAGCGCAGTTAGATAAATATGTAAACTGGATTTTTGGAACTAAATATTTTATCTTATGGTTACCATTCGCGTCGCCGTGAACATCGACGTGGATTCAGGACGCAGGCCGCAGTAAAATTTATTATTATTTATTGGATAAATAACCCCGGCGCGACCCTCCATCAAGTGTTTACTCCAAGTACACTGGTCTACTTGTTGGTCTACAGACTGAAGGGTTCCAGGTGGAAATCCCTGAGTTAGCCTTTTGGCGCGTCCAAGAAAAGTATTCACGAAACGAGGTGGCCCTGCGAAGGGAAATGGCCCCATGGCCCTATGTGTATATTTCACCCACCTGTGACTTAACCCTCACTGAGATCTCTATTACCGTTCAAAATGTTCATCGGGTTGAAAAACTATGTCAGAATGTGTGAATTCAGTATAAATAGTGAAATCATTTTCGAGCTGACTATGTCAATTTATGAAAATCGCCGATGATTTTTTTCTGTAAGATGAATGTAGAACCATTGGGTGCTATAATGAATTATTATCACGCCAAAATTGCATGTAAATTAATTTTTATTGGCAATTATTTCTGTACCTCTTGTATTTGAATAGGGTAGTTTCTTTCATCAAAGGAAACGAATTGATTGCGATTCGTTACCCACCATTAGTGTATTCATAATATACAAATTATTTGGTTTTAGAAATTTCAGTTTAGACGAATCCTAACGGTCAATTTTAACTTAATTTGAAAAAGGCCAGATTGGCGCCCATGCAATTACCCACGTTACGTCACTCCACGTTACGTCACAGGGACCTAGTTTCTATACGAGTAGTCAGGAGTTTTCTATCGCCTGAGATAACCAATGCATGCATGAGGCACAGAGCTCAGGGAAACATCTCTTAATAATCACCTATTATTATTGCCTATGGTCGGAAGGTTTCCTTCATTTGATAGGGTATTAATAATCCTTAATTAAGCCAATCCTTAATTACCTGCTAGCAGGGTACTCTACGCTACCGCCATGCTCGGCAGCAAGCAGCCTGCATCGTAGCGGCGTTCATAGCCTCGCACTCAGATGACCTCACACAGCAGCAGCCAGACGTTACACGGGCTTTTCCCAGCATTCATATTTAGCCGTCGCGTTTTAGGGCACTTGAAAATTTTCACTTTTCATTTAATCGCGAAAAAAAGATATCGTCATTTAAAAATCTAAAAGCGTGAAATACGTACTCCAGGAGTAATAATATTTCGATTTAGGCAATAAAAAAATAGGAAAACACCCAATTATTAGTTCTTGGAGTAGGTACTTGGGTCCCTTTCAGACCTTTTTTGCCAACCTTTTTAAGTAAATACTTCCTTCATTTGTCGGAGAAAAGTAAAGTTGAAGAGGACGGAGAGGAAGGGTAATAACGAATTCCAGACGTGGTGAATGAGGATAGAAACCCCCTGCATGAGATGTAGAGGAGACAGAGATGGTGAGAGTAATTTGCGAGGAGATAATTTTGAAAGCCGTTTTAGAGGAATGAGCGTTAGGTAAGCGGAAGTGAAGGACAAAGAGAATAGGTTTCTAAGACAGAACGAAAGGGAGTTGGCTTTTTTGTGAATTAAAGGAGTAAGTTCATATTCTAGACTTTAGGGGTGTTTCGCAAAATTCTCCATGTAACCTTAAGCGGTAGAATACCGGTGATAATAATGGTTCCTTCATCAGGGCTGTTGTAACTTGTATGGTATTTAAATTCAATCCTTTTCTTCCGGAGTTACCTACTTAGTATACCTATACAGACAGGTATGTATTAAGCACACTTTTTTGTGTGTTTGATACTATAAATTACTCACTTATGCAGGAACACATGTATTCCGTCTTGTAGATATAATTAAATGACACGCTCCTTTCATCTTCCTTTCCAGGTGGTAATTTTAGAAAAATTATGAGCATTCCATTTCATTAGCATCGTTGACATTACTAACATGTATCATATTTTTCTGTGTGGCTTTCCTGCCATTATTTTTCTGTATTTTCCTGCTGAAATGAACGGGAGTTTTTTTTTTGCTCCTAACTTAAGTTTGAAGTTACCTTATAGATCAAAGCGACGCCGAAGCGCTTAGAGGAGAAATTTCGACGCGGAAGCCATTTGCATTTTTTCTTGTTCGGCGGAGAGATTTAATGTATGCAACACAGTGTCCGATTGAATATTTGCCTTAGAAGGAAAGAATATGCGGAAAAATGTTTGGTGTGAGTGAGAAAAGCGCGTGATAAATATTTCAAAGACAAGGTTAATCATTTTGGCAGATAAAAATTACGAAAAAATCTCTACTTCTTCGAGGCAAATAGATAGGTAGTCAACAACGCTAATGAAATATTTTTGGGTGATTTACGTGTAAATAATGAGCTATCAGTTCAACTGTGAATACTCGAGCGTTCATTTAAGTATTCTTATATCAACTGCGAGCTAACGAATTTTGATCGAACATGCATGTGGAAGTAAAGTTTTCATATCTAAAGCAAAACTAATGCATATATAGTAATAGAATAATAGCATAAATAATCTATTTATGTATAAGTATAAATTTCGTAAAAATTCGATTCCACCCCAGAACTGATTACTTTAATGTCGAAATACATTTTTTTTTTAAGTTCCAAGCGTAATTGATTCGTTTTCTCGTTTAAATACTAAAACGACTCCTTTTTTGGACGCATGAGTATGGAAACCTCAAGATAAACGAAATCAAATAATTTTAAAGCTAACTTTCATCTTATGAGTATGAAAACCTCAAGATAACCGAATGCAAATAATTTTAAAGCTGATTTTCATCTTTTCTGAAGATTTCCATGCACAACACATTTGATAAAAAAACTCCATGAACAAAACATTTCTGGTTTCTCTCTCTCCGTGACGTTTAAATGCTGCTATCCAAGCACCAAACGGAAAGTGATCCTTTTGGCCCATTTGCATCCATGGGGGAAAAAAGCAATAGTCAACTAGGAAAATTATTTTTTTATCCATATTTTCACAAAATGGTGCTTTTCTTGTTTTATTCAACGGCGCATTATTACAATTTTTTCATAGGTTTCTTCCAAAGATTTTTTCCTTACTTTAACAAATGAGTAGATTTTTCTGTTACATGCACGTTTTTGTTGTCTCACGCGAGCAGAGCCACATGTTTGATTGCAGCTTGCCATCTTTGAACGCCTTTCTGGGGTAGGAAAGACGTGACCTCCTGGTAAGGAAGACGGAACGACTCAATCGTCCTGGTGGGGGTCACTTCGGCTCTTTTGGCGCTTTATTTAGCGTCCTTGAATCTGAAAAATTCTCGGAATATTTATTTTTTCGGTTCTCTCCGCACCTTAGCCAAATATTCAAATTCTTTTTAAAGAAACCGGCTCCTCTCCAAATTCCAGGGTCACCATAACTGCCTGGGAACGGCGAACAGGTCTTCTATGCTAATGTTTTTTTCGAAGACTATAGCAGTGACCACGTTACATTTTCCTTGTTCTTCATCAAAATTAAGGATGGTTTCACTTTTTCGTAAGTTACGATTCTAGTTCGGTTCCTTGCCTCAGTTCTCTTTTGGTACCCTAATGATACACTATTTTACGTTCATAATATGAATTATGTTCGAGAAAAGTTTTCGAACTGGATTTTGCGCAATTAATTTCAGTACCGTTAGTATCAGAAAGTTTAAAATTGAGAGATACTCCTTGGCCAGTTTATTCTTTACTACTGCTGCCTCTTCGGATCCGAATCGTGATTTGTGGAGATGCTTGCATTCAATTGTTTACACAAATTCGAAATAGTGTGTTCAAGGTTTAATAGGTTGAATGGGTGAATACAGTGCAGCGACACTGAAGGCGTACCCTAATTCACGGAGAGAAGATTATGCCTTTATGAACTCTTTCACTGACTTTGCAAGCCGCAAAGTTGATGATGTGGGAAATGAGTTCAATTGAAGGAATATATGAATCTATTGTAACACGCTTATTGAAACTTTTGTGTCCTAAAATGAAATAATTTCCTCTGATAACGGAGATATCTTTAATGCTGATGTGGATATTTTAAATTCCCTCAGAAACTTGTAATTGAAATTGAACAAAATAAAATTCAGGCTTTCTAATCTATGTGTTTGAGGTGGTTATGCTGGAAAGAAGAAGTTAGAAAGTTACCATATTACGGGATTAATACCAACTAAAATGAAAAATACTGGCTAAAGTTAATAAGTTGTCATTTGGATCCCGAGGAATCACAAGAGAATTGGTGGAGAGGTGAAATCGACTAAGTGTTTTCTTAAGATTTTTAATGAAAATAACCTAAAGCACGAAAAGCATAAAATATTTATCACAAATTTTAATTTCTCTCGTCCCAGTTGACATTATCAACGTAATTTCATCTTACGCCTAATAACTTTACGCCTCCATTGGACGGAATGTTTACTAATAGAAGGCCTGGTGTAATATGATGTCCGGATGTATTGAATATTGAGTGTATAAAATTTCCATTGGATAGAATGATGCGGCCAACCACTTCAAGGATTTAAATCACCGATTATAACGTTAATCGCCGATAATTTGTTCTTTTCCAATCGCAGCATAAACTCATATTTTTTCGCCAAAATTTTTGTATTCATGCATTTAAAAAGCTATGTGCCACAATGTATAAGTAGCTTAATGAATATATGAGAAAATATTATTTTCTAACTGATAGCCACAGTGAAGTTGTAACATATTCAGATCGTGGGAGGAGATTCCATGGCAAATAAGCGTCACAAAAAATATGGGTGACTATTTCATCTGCTTGGGATGAAGGTCATGTAAGCTCAGTGGTCAACTTCCGCAGACGCTCTGTTTATTTTCTCGAAGCCCTCTTGATTCTTCACGTTTTTGGCTATGTATGCTGGCTCGTGATGTTGAATTATCGTCAGATGGTTATCTCACGGTTGAGGAAGCAGCATGAATTTTTCGTCACCCGTGGAAGAAATGCGAAGTCGTGACTAATGTGATTCGCCATAAGAGGTTTTTGGCTTCTATCGCATCCAATAATTCGTCCCGGAAATATTTTACCCTCGCATTCCTAGATTTGTATGTCTCCCTTTCTTCTTCAAATTTATAAAGCTAAAACTTTTTTCTCCCATGCTTACATTAGAAATCACTTTTCTTTAAATATTTGCGCTCTCCGGGAAAAAATATGCAGTTACATTTTGGACTGTATAGGGCTGGTCGCTATTACAGTGGGAACTGGGAAACCTTGAGGCTATCTTTCAACCGATGACGTCAAGAGTTAATGAGGGAAAATTTCAATGATCACAGAATCACTATATCAGTTTTTTATGGGTGATGGATGCGCGAAAATATTTTTTCGGTTACTAACGTGATGCTAGAGATTTCAACGTCTGGCAATCCTGATCTCATTAGTTTATAGCAATGAAGCAAGCAGTTAATCACGCAATAACCTGTAATTTGTATTTTGTGACGTTGGCGTAAGTTACTAGACCTTGCCAGTAGATATTGCTATCGATCGTTGGGGTGTTCGTATAAATTTCGCTAAACTAATATAGGCGAATTTATATATTGGGTGCAGATAAGCGAACGAAGCGAAGCATTGTTCCTCCATTGCATCTCCCTGGCAGGTGACTGCGGTGCATCGTCTGTGAAGGGTGCATAATCATAAGGATAACATGCAATGGAAAATGATCAGTTCATTTCTGCTCTGATTTTCATGTTCAGTGGAACAGCTCACTTACTCTTACTTTCCTACCCAAATAAATTTTTAACGAGTTTACGCGCACACTAGTAATTTCATCTTAAATTTGCTCTGACTGAAGGACAGTATCTCAAGCTTTTTGTCGATCTGAAGGAGGATTTGGACGAGGGATGAATTCTTATTAAGTCTTCAAGCGAACGTAATTAGGAGTGGAATTAACCCTTAATGATGAAAATTCCCAGGAATTATAAATACATCGCTCCAGACTGGCTTTCCACTTGGGTCAATCTCTCTCCGGACCTTTAATTTGGCCATAATATCCGAGGACTGCAAAAATCCGAATGCCAATTTAAGTTCGAAAAAAGTATTTCCGAAACCCGTTTTCGGTTGACCTGACAACCACCTAAGAGTGATGGACTGATTAAGGTGTCCTTACTAAGGTAACATCTAACGATTTGATTGATCGTTGGATTATTCTTCCTCATAGAATGATTCTCCAAAATCGTTAGAATATTAATGGCTTGCCGGGTTTCGCTTTTAGTAGGGCCCTCTTCGCTTCTATAGCGTTGAGGTGTTTTTCCCGTCCCATCCCTTCCGAAACTATCCTATCCCAGTGGCGTCGACGGGCTCTCACGCGGCGGCGCCTCTTTCCTTTTTCCTTCCTCTCCAGCCCCTCCCCGGGTGATCGGACGTATAAGCCACTAGCTTGGTTCCCGGCCCCGGTGTGTTGTATCCCTGAAGGGTTCGCCTTGAGCCCTCAATCCATTCACCTAAGAGTGATGGACTGATTAAGGTGCCCTTAACCTAGTCGATGGCAGGTTAACATCATTTCTCGAAAGAAAATTTTATCGCGGTAAAAAATATCTCCATTGTGAGAATCCTTACTACGACTGTCAAGGTCAAGAAAAATATTTTTGCTCAAATGATCAGTGTTTTCGAAAATTTGACAGATACTCTCGTACACAACCAATGTTATATTCTTTTCGTGAACTAAGTTATCTTGGTAAGGTGAAATTGTGTTGTCTACATCATTCGTGGATGTGTTGCTCTCAGGCCCCTTGCACACTCACCGATTTTGGATGGCCGGTAAAAAATCGGTCATCCACATTCCAATAGTGAACAATGGGAGAGCATTGGAACTTGCACACACACCGACCACGCGCCGGCACCGGCAAAATGCCGGTTAGCTGCCGGCCATTGTCATTGTGGATCACCGGCGCGCCGGCTCAAAAACAAAGCAACTTATCGTTTGACCGGTAAAAATCCGGCGTGTGTGCAAGCATCGCTTCGCCGGTAAAATATCGGCCGATATTTTACCGGCCGTCCAAAATCGGTTTGTGTGCAAGGGGCCTCAGTGGTAGAAATTTGGATGAAATTATATTTATTTCATTAAAACAGAGCTATATGTTTGTTTCGCTTTCCATATTGCGACATTATTTTCTTATTTCTGCTCCTCTACCTCGCAGCATGAAGTTCAAGACGAGGTCCCGGCCTCGTATCCGTTCCCGTGCGACGTGCGCGGGTATCGATCCCGGGAGCCCCCGACTAGCGTCCATTACCTCCGTCCCGGGGACATAGACGTGATCGGCGCCATCGGAGACTCGCTGACCGCCGGCACAGCCGCCTTCGGAGAGAACATCGTTGACCTCTTCACGCTGGACAATCGGGGATTGGCTTTCTCCATGGGTGAGCCATCCAGGGCCGGCGCTAGGAGTTTTGCTAGGGGGGCAAAGATCAGTTTTCTGCCCCTCTCCCTTGATCCCCCCTCACTTTCTCCTTCCCGATATATATATTATACATTCGTACTATTTTTTGCAGATACTGTAGTTGAAATTACTCACCGAATGTTTGCTATTAAGAAGTTTTATTAATGCTATTGTATTTATAATTTATACAGTAATAATTATTGTTAAATATTTCAATTAAAAAAAATCATTAACTTTTAAAGCAAACTTTTCAAATTTTGCCACCTCCTTAATTCTTCCACCAAGGGCACGTGCCCCTTCTGCCCCACCCTAGTTCTGGACATGGAGCCATTCCTTCCTCCTTTCTGTCCCTCGCATCCATATTCCTCAAGTTTCATAGCTTTATTGTCCGTAGAAGAGGTCAAAAGAAAGCTCTTCTTATCCCAATATATGTATTGCACAAATTGCATAACCCCTTGACCTGGGAGTTTTCAAGCCATATGCAATGGAATGTGGTGGTGACATGCAATGTTAGGGGGTTGTGTTGGAGAAACGCGTGGTCTTGGTCAGTCCTTGAGGGACGGTGGCTCTAACTTCCACATTCATAGACTAGGTATTTGAAACCATAAGTCATTGCGTTTAATAAATTTCTATATTGAAAATATTTGTTTGTTGCCCTTTACTTGAGAAAGCCAAATCATAAAGAAAAAAGCTGGTTACTCTGTTGGGATTGCAACATTGAGCAAATTTCTAGCTCTCGAGGAAATTTTGCATAGGGGTAATAAGTGAAGTTTGAACAGTCGCGAATGAAGCAGTTTTGAGCCCTTTGCAGAGTGTGGGCCTTTTTATCTACCTGACGAGGTGAAATTCGTGCAGTACGGATAAGGCACAATTGTCTCTACTTGTCCACGTATCAACTCTTGTCACACTGTCACTCTGAATGCGATTATCTCTAGGAACAAAAAAAAAGTGTCCAAAAATAAATGTATTTCTCAAGAAGCCAAATCAAGAATGGAGGACAGAAGTATTAAAGTCATTAAATGCATCACTAAAAATCATTGGACTGTCTTACAGACATGAAAATATTAATAATAAAGCTAGGTCATTTTTTGTATTGGTTTATTGAGTATTGGGGTTAACAGAAGCAGCGCTTATGAATAAGTAAGAACAAAGCAGTAAATACATACCTGCTCTAAAAATAAAAATTTTAAGTATCATCAGATGAACTAGATGGCATATAATGCTGACGGTAAGATTGCTTTAAAGCTCATGAAATCACATGCAGAATTATAATAAATATTTAACCTATATGAGCATTGCCCTGTTTTCATGATTAAAATTTTGTCTGCCATACAGTTCAGTTACAGCTCCTTTTTTATTAATTAATTATTTCTATCTACCTTCGTTGATTCTTTTTGAGAAAATTCATGTTTTTCATTGACCCTCTTTTGATCCTATCACAATTAGATTGGCAGCTTGAAGAATTGACGTTTTATAAATTTTTTTGCTGCATTTCATGAATGCATATGAGATAGATTGAATACATGCATGTTTTGCATCTGTAAGATTTGAAAATGAGATCTTTAATTGAAGTGTCCCTTGACTCCCTTGTGCAGGAGGGCAGAAGACATGGCGCCAATACTTAACCCTGCCGAATATCCTGAAAGAGTTCAACCCCAAGCTGATTGGATACTCCCTGGGTGACGGCAAATCGGAGAACAGGAATTCTCAGTTCAATGTGGCTGTAGCAGGTGCCATGGATCAGGATCTGCTTCACGAGGCCAAAGTCTTGGTGCGCCGTATTAGCAGGGATCCACGGGTTGACATGCAACGCCACTGGAAGGTAAGGTGCCAAATTCACCACACAAGCGATGCTTGCATCTACTGCAAGGCATCTTGGGAGGGTTGTCTGGGATTGTTACTAAAACAATGGTATCTCATAGCCTTCCCTGGTCACCTAGAGTTGTGCAGTTTGCGTCCTGTCTTGAACGTAGGCATAATTCAATGTGATGATGCCAGGCACCACAAGTTTGGAATGAAGGGATCTGGAGAGAGAGTCAAAGAAGCCAAGAATTTGCTATATGGACAAAAACTAGTTTATCTCATTGTTCCTTTTCTGTTGCAGGTCCCTCCCCTATGTGTAAAAATCTGTTTCAAGCAAATGGATGTAAAATTTCATTTTATGAATTGATTTTCCAAATGGATGGGTAAAAGAGATCATGATGGCCATGGGTGGAAAAAAGTTATTTTCGTGGGTGTAAATAGGTATTATTCTTGTCTGTAATAGATTCTATAAAGGTATAAAGTTCATCATAGAATATCCAATATTGGGTCCCATGGTCAGATTATTATTTTCATTCCGAAAATGATTGGTTTTTATTTTCAAAAGCCAACTAATAAAATTGAGCCTAGTGTTATTAAATGAGCTAAACCAGTGAAACCGGTGAACTTCACCCTCAATTTACCTCTCCATTCCACCTACGCTGTGCCTGCTAGGCCATTGTCACAGCTTTTTCTTGCCTTACGGATGGCGTATTAAAATCTAATAATCATGGTTTGGTTATTTTTCAGCTAATCAATGTATGGATTGGTACAAATGATATGTGTTCTGATGAATGCTTTGACCGAAGCCAAACTGCTGACACCCACAGGAAAAATCTGGAGCTTGCTATTGATTACTTATACACTCATCTTCCTCGAACATTTGTGAATCTCATTTCTGCACCATGTAAGTTCCAGAACAATAGACATTATTCTACCTTAATATATAATGATAATTATAAATGATATGCATTTTTGGTACACTAATTATAAAAGCTGATTTTAATGATCTTGAAGATGATACAACGCTTCTGCTCATGAGTTTTCCCGGGGAATTTGGCTGGGTGGGTTCCATAGAAGCAGAGGGTTTAGATGGTCCCTCCACTCCAGGAGGAGTTTTTTTTCCCCTAGAATTTTTTTTAATTAACCTTCTCAGAATTTAAATTAAGCCTAATTTCTTCTGACTTTGTTGTAGAGCACGGAAAAGAGTACCCAGTGCTGTGTGAAGCATGGTCGCCACATTAAATTTATAAATTTTTTGTAGGGGCCATTAGGCTTCTAGCAGGTCTGTCCCCCTCTCAACACCCTAGCTAGAAGTCATGCTCCTGCTTGACCAGTCTGAGATTTTCCCTCAGTATTTTCTCACATTCAAAATTTTTTATTTGAAAAGCAGGCAAATTTTGACATAGCTTTAATAACCTTAATTTGCAAATATCAAGATGATAATATTTATTTTAAGGAGAATTCCAAGGGTCGTATGATGCATAATTTATTTACATAAAATTATTAGGAACTTTTATATTTCGCTAAACAGACCAATTTCCTTGAGAAATAATATTACATTATTGTCTTGTGTCTACATATTTCTTCTTCAGTGAGGAATATTAGTGACATGAATGAATGTATTAAACATCAATTTTTTGGAAAAGCAATTTATTCTGTACATAGATAGCAAAGTGTCCATTCTACTTGCAATTGTACTCTAACATTGTTGGATGACTCTAATTGCAGATGTTCCTGCCTATACCAAATTTACAAATCTGGAAGATGCATGCAACACATTGAGAAAAATATCATGTCCTTGTATGTTTGGGCCCAATGAAGCAGAGAAGATAAAGTATGTGGATAAACTTGCGAGGGCCTATCAGAGGGCTGAAGTGGCTATGGTAAATACTTTTGTATCTATTCTTTCTCCTGAATGAATATGAGAGCAATTCATAATTTCTGTCTCATATCCTCATCATAAGTTGGATTCATATCAAATGCTGGGTTGGCCCATGGATTTCCCTGGTCATGATATGCTCAGCCTCTTATACTGGCCACTACCTTGAGGGAAATAAGTATGTATGTACAAATTTTAATTTTATTATTTCACCCAAGTAAACAAACTGGAGCACTTTTAATGGTAAATTTTTCTCTGAATTAATCTCCTATTCCATGATACATATCTATATTAAAAGTATATGCATTAATCCTTTGGTGATAAGCATTGTTTCTTCTGATGAATATAACTTCATGTTACTTTTATGAAGTTGGAACCCATCCATTTGGGAAAGGATGTGGAAATTTAAGTAATTTAACCAAAGCTCATACATTGAGGAGAATTCATTGCCGCAAGATGCCATTTAAATGATGATTAAAAATATGCAAAAAATGATTTTATGTTTTGGGATTTTCTTCTTTTTACCATTTTCAAACATTCTTTTGTAAATTTATAAGAAATTTTAAATTATTCATAATCTTCAATAATGACATTAAAATTATGATAGATTTAAATTTGAAAATTTGGTCATATTCTCTTATCGACTGTTCCGGAGAATATTTGTATGCCTATAATATGTAATTACATATGAAGTTACGTGCTCAAAAATTTACAAAGCATTACAATGGTTATTTTTCCATTTGTTATTTTTTATTAATTATTTTTATTAATGGTTTTGATCACAGATTGCAAGTGGGCGATATTCCAAGCGCGACGACTTCACCGTTGAATTTCAGCCCACTTTTTTGAATCTGGAATTTCCTTATACAGTTGGACAAAGTGGAAGGAGATACACCGACTTCTCATTCTTGGCCCTTGATTGCTTCCACTTTTCTCAGAAGTTCCATGCTAGAGGTAATAATATGATCCAGTTTACCTTTAATCACCACATTACTAACTTCTTATATTGTTGGTAGTCCATTGTTCTGGTTAAGGCATGTTTTTATGGAAGGCAACAATCCGATATTTAACTTCTCCTTCACTGTTTTTAATTTTCGCATTTCATCTCTTACTTTTACTCGGCCAGCTCTCTAACTCTCTGTCCATGTACCCTCTCTGTTCCTCTTCTCCCCATTCCTGTATGTCTTTTCCCTGGCTTAGTCTTCAGTTACCCTTAGCTCTCAAAGGCATGCTTCATACAACTCTCTATATCCTTTTTGTCTCCTTTGCTAATGGGGTCATTCAATCAGACCCAAAAATGCAATTTGCTAACAGAATTCAATAGATGGTAGGGGAAGATAAGTGGTAGCAAAAATAATTCTACCCCCATACAACCAATTTTACATAACTTTAAAAAGAAAAAAATAACAGGGTTTCCTCCCTCTTGTAATGAGGCGGTGAGTTCATTGCAGTTTTGGCTCATTGACTTCTTCAGAGGGACCCGGTCCTTGATGAAAAGAAATGCTCACAAGAGTGTGTATTTTCTACACGCAATTTGAGATGGACACACTCGGCTGAGGAGTAGCAGAGAAGTGGTGATCTACTCAGCATGAGTCAGTAGCATCATCAAGTAATGTACGAAGGGGATTGATTGATTGATTTTTTGATGTCAATAGCCCAATAAGTATGAGGCAGATGGAATAATGGAAAAATATTAGTCTCTTTAGTTTTCAAATTATATCACAGTCGAAAAAAATATAGCATTTGTAAAAAAGCCCATGACCAATGGCTAGGCCTAATAGTACCTAAGTGGGTACTATTGCCTATTGGCCCTTAAAAAATAATATATAAATTTTAAAATTACATGTATAAATTAATTAACTTATATGTATATAACTACAATAAAATTCCAAATACCTACTCTTTCATCAGTCCATCACGCGCTATAATTTGTCACATCTCAAACAGTCCTATCTATTTCCCCAACTAGTCTTGCCTTGTCTGGGCAATAAGTTGTGACTCTGAAGTATTCAAGAACTAATCTCACAGCCTTCAAGAATCAGATTTATTAAGATGTATGCTCATGGCGGCAGACAAGCGTTAGCATGTTTGCTAACCAGTCATCTAGGAGTATACTCCAGCCAGATACCCAAATCTCTGTGCACTTAAATGCTTTGTGCCAGAAGTGCAGCTAGGAAATAGGCTAGCAGGGGTTTTAGGTACAACTAATACTGGGGAGTCTTGGGGTATGGAATACCCATTATGGTAGGCAGGAGGTGCGGGAGCCCTCCCCCAGAAAATTTTTAAGATAAATTGTTAAAATGGTGATGTTTACGGGATTCTGAGGGATATTTTATTAATTCTTACACTGTTATATAAGTAATATTTATTCAATCAAGTAAAATAGATTTAACTTAAAAATTTCTCTGAGCTCTGGGGGGGTTTATCCACAAAAACTCCCCCCTCACTGTGCCACTTCTTTGTGCTACATGGAAATTGTTGAAAAATTGATTATTTAGATTACAGATATATAAAAATTACGGTCAGGATAGGAACTTAGGCCCTGGAAATGGGAGGCCAACACTAGCCAACACACCGACCCTAACCTCCCATAGTCAGTCTGCGTAAAATTAAAATATCAAGTGAAATTTATAATTCTAGAAATCTGTTGTTAGGAGGTATGACGAGATGTCATGGGAAATGTAAGTACATAATTATATTTAATGTGGCTTCAGTTACACAAAATAAGATTCTACCTCCCAGGTTTTTACATAAATCTTTCCTCATTATTATATTGTCTCTTGCGACATTTTCTTCGTGTGGTCTACCATTTTTATGTCATCAGTATATTCAGTTTAGTTAGTTTTGTAACATGTGTCACCCCAATGATGGTGTGGAATTCCTCCATCCTTTCCCTTCCACAGCTATTCCCTCTCCCGGAGGCATTGGGTGAGATCCAGATGTAAAAGTTAGGTACTGCCTTATGAGCCTGGCCTCAAAAGACTGTATTCCCTCACGCCTGCTCTGGGTTTTTCCTTCAGTGATCCTCAGAATGAATGAGGGAACCAAGATCAGTTCGAACTCAGATAGGGATTGTGCTAACTCTCTATTTCCGTGATGGGTTGGTGCCTCTTTAGGGTATCATTTCACTGATGGGCCAGCACTGGCAAATTAGCACAGGAAGGTGCCCATTTTTATGATTTTGTAGCAGCATGATGGATATTGTAGTCAAGAGCAGATAAGGTCATCATTTGGTATTAGGTGGGTGGTTGAATACCATTTATTTCCAATTATTGCTATCAAACTGAGTTCTGAAGTGGCCTCAGCAATTTGGGTCATATAGCTTTGTGAATGGATCAATCATTTTCATGCATATTTTTGGGCTCTGGTGCAGACCTTAATGCTATCCAGATTCTTTAATTCCCATGACTGTTAACTTTTTCCCCAACAAAATTAATGAAAATTTCAATGCTGTTCACATGGCAGATTTGAAAAATATCACATTTGTATAATTCATCATAATAGTAAACATTTTAGAACAGTGACCTCAATCCGGGGTAATTGCACATCCATTTTTGTAAGTTTGGTTGTGACGTGATAGTATGTAATGGCATAAAATTTCACCATCCACAAATTCCAGAAAATTATGTTAAATTTAATCACAGTAATAATTTAAAATGTGCTGTTCACTTTATGTGATCAGTTCCCATTGACCCTTCTGCAATACAATCTTATAATTTTGCCCCATCCTGCTTCATACTCCTATTCACCCTTGCTTCCACTACGATTCTCTACATCATATTTTGTGTGAGGATTTTACATTTACAATGCTCAATACTTTCATGCCTCTAAAGGATATTCTCCCTTCAATTTCTATCCTTGATTGCCATACATGATAAATGTATTCTCATGAGACATTTTTTCCGATAAATATGTTCTTAGTGATATTTTTTGATGAATGTATTCTCATGTTGCTGAATGAATTGGCAGTGAAAGGTTTTCAAGCCACCATTGCTCAATTCTAGTCATGCGCTTATTTGTTGTGCAGTTACCTTTAGTGGTGGATATATATGTGTGTGGGATGCGAGGGGGCGCAAACCCTCCCCTTGTGGGGCTGCCTGCATTGCCAAACATTGAAGAACCACAATTTTAACTTTTTTATATCGTAAGATGGTATTGTCTTGTATATGTATTATCAGGTTAGATAAAACTTTCTCATGCTTTGAATGCGACTTGATTACTCTTTTATTATGATAAAAGTAAAGGTAGCTCAAGGTATCTTTTGCACCCTCGAGTTTTTTCTGTATTCGCTTCTGGCTACTGTAATGGTGGCTCCTGTCTTCAAGCCAACCTTTATTCATCTCTTGTACCAAAGAAAGTATTTCAATGACAAATTTCAATGATTTTCTTTACAGCTGCTAATCTGCTCTGGAATAATCTTCTGGAAGACCCTGGACAGAAGTCAACTCATCTGAAACCTATTTTCCATAGGTTCAATTGTCCAACACCTGAAAACCCATTCCTGCGAACTTTCAACAACTCTGCTTTGAATACAAAGAAGTTCTCATTTACAAATGCATAAAAAATGTCATGAAAGAAGACTGACAGAAATGAGAATCCTTCACAAATGTGATCTCCAATGTGCAATGACAATACTTAATGAAACCCTTGCTCAGCATCAACCCTTTTTCTGCCAATGTAATTGGTAGTTCCAATGATCATTGAATTATTTAAAATTCAATGTTCCTCTGCAATCATGCTCACTGATATTTATTGGCACCCTGGAAAACTTTGCTCATGTCACTAAATGAATTGGCAGTAAAAGGGTTTCAAGCCACCATTGCTCAATTCTAGTCATGCACTTCTTGGTAGTGCAGTTGTGGTAATGGTGGCTCCTTAAAGTGATTTTCCTATTATACATATACTGCAACTAATAATCCATGTATGTATACATATCAATGAACCAAGTGCCTTGAAGGCCTTCCCCTGCATTGTATTATCTGCCCGAGAAATGTTAATGGGCTGGAAATGTTCCTATGTTGTCAAGATAAGGATCAAGTAATGAACATTTGTCAAGGATCCATCCTGGGTCCTCCAATTTTAATGTGTTAAAACTGGCAAATTGCCTTTATAATGTGTACCAGCATTGTACATTTTTAGTTCTGTATATCCACACATGCTCTAATAGTTCAAAGTAAAATGTTTCATCTATACTGCTTAGTGTTTGATACACTCCATTATCAATAAATTACAAGAGAAAAATTGTAAAATGAAGATTTTCAATTTCTTTACAGAATATAAATGTACCCTAAATTAAATCCTTTGACTGTAACCACATGTGAACAGAGGCATACCACTCAATCAGTTATTCAATCTGTATGTGACATGACACAAGAGTATTAAAAGGAAAAAAAAGTGGACTGTATATTTTATTATTATGCGCCGAGAGTCCCACACCATCCAAAATCACCACCCATTTGAGTGCTGGGCTCCCGTCGATGTCCTCCTCAGGCAGCGTCGGTTCGAGATCCTTCCTACACGATGACACATTCACAGCTGCCGTTCACGGCCAACAACCACGAAAACAATACTTTTAAACAATTAAACTCTCGCCCACACGGGCGCCCAACAAACAGCAAATGAAGCGAGTGGCAATTACAGCATAGGACTCCCTATGCTGCGATGCTCCCTATGGCGCGAACACAATCAGTCGCTTGCACTGAAGTAAAGCAAGTGCAGCACTGCTTCAGTATCTAATTTTTTTCTGGAAATAAATATAGAAACCCATAAGTAATAGTTTTGAAATGTCTTCGCACATGGTACACGATTTGGTATATCAGCCCATTTACTAAAAATATTTATGGGTAAAGAAGGAAACCAAAAAAATTAGGTCAGACACAGAACATACTCATCACTTTGATTAATGTGGTACCTAATGTAACTCAGCATTTTCAAATGTAATGGAAAGAAAAATATTGTTGGTTTGATTATATTTGTGCGTTACTTGGTCTGTTAAGCTGGGGCCATTTTTTGTTTAAAAAAGATGGACAATATGAACTTTGAAATCAAATTTAGTCAAATCATTGTGAGGGCATGGCATCAAGGTTGGTCGTCAGAGACATGTAAGATCATTGACATCATTTAGTGAGGCAAGAATAAGTAGTAATTTTGGCCGATAAACTTGGATATGAAATCTCTACCGGTGATCTAAAAGTAGAGCATCACATCTTGTGCGAGGGTCATAGGTTAATGAGGAGGGAGTGTAAAACCTTTTCTATCTGCTCCACATTCTCACCAAATTTCGTCCTGTCACAACAAATCAGCAGTGATGAATGATTCCACATGAATACAATTCATGCTGTGTGGTAATATGTATTGCGCAACTACTCTCTCATTTTTCCATTGCAGATAACAATGGGAGGGAACAGTAAAGTGCTGAACATGGTGGGTGAGGAGAGATAGCTTCTAGATGAGATAGAGATGAGACAGATGGTATGGATGGAGCGATTACTTAGTGGGGAGGGGATGTTGAAAATAGTGCTAGAGGATAGAATGCTTAGTAAACGAGGGAGAGGAAGGAAGAGAATAGGATTTTTTTTTAGATAGAATGAAAGGAAGTCGGCCTTAATAAGAATTGAAGAGGGAAGTGCATGCAGGAAGGGGAGTCTTCCAGAATGCTATGTGAGTACTCCATGGAAACCTACCTTAATGGGCGCAATACTTAAAGCAATAGGTCATAGCTATTACAAGTAGCAAAATACTATAATAATAATTATATTTTCAAATTGCAGTCCTATTAATTCTGGTAATGTTACTCTTTCTTTGCTCCATTTCCCTTGCTTTCTCCAGTGTCATTTAGGTAGTATTTTTATTTAGCTTCCTGCCATCCTCTTTATGACCTCTCATATTTTGATGCCTTTGAAGTCCAATGGAAGAAAACCCACTCAGAACTCATTAGTACCCTGTCTGTTGTAACCCACTCCTATACCATTTTCCCGAACTGAAGGCGGCTGGGTGGAAAATAGAAAGTAGCCAATGGGAAGCGCTGCCCCTTCCACCTCTCCGTTCCCCTCCATCCCTTTCCCTTTTCCCCTCCGCTCCCGTCCATCCGGTCGACCGGTGTTGCCAGCCTTGGGAGTAACGGTACTTTCGGGGGCAGCAGAATGAGCGCTCGGCGATCTCCAAAGATTCGGCTTGGCAACACTGCCAGCTGGAGAGCGATGTGCACTCAACGGAGTTCGGAGAGAGACTGCGGGCTCTTGCACACTTTCTCCTGTCGCTCTTCTGTGATTGGCTAGAAGAGTGGGTGGGTTGCGAGCACGCTCAAGGTCAGCCGCCTTCAGTTCGGGAAAATGGTATAGGTGTGTGAGTGTGATATTTCTAGATCGGAGAACAGTGCGCAAAGGATACCCCAAAGTGAAAGCAATGCCACTTATGACTGAGGGTCACTTATCACTCAACAAATGTGACTGTTACCAATTCAATTGTGAAGCTCTTCCAGAGCCTTTCTAATCTTAATGAGTTCTAATGTAAATTTTTACATGACCAACTTTTCGGAAGTGGTGCAAGGGCCAAGCTAAAATATGTGAATGTAATGAAAGGGTAACAGATTTCCTCAAAACAACTCCACAACTTCCCCAATCTCTGCCAATACAAGCTTTTGCTGCTATTTTTAGCTACTCCTGAATTTCTTACATATCTAGCCGTAACTCAAAAAAAAAAATCATATTGTTAATTCTGAAAAAGAGGGCAAAGTCTCTGCCATACCTCTAAACCATCCTCAGTATTGGTGCTTCTTGTTTTTTTTCAGCTCGTCATTGCCTTTTGAATCAGAGTGGAAGATATAATGAATGCATCCTCTTTCCCTTCCTCTTTTCTACCTCACCCTCCCCATATCTTGTCCACCCGACCTCCTGCCCTCCCTGGGGAGTGTAATAGACTTCTGCTGTACCCACTGATGTAAGACTGTGGTGGATTACCACTGACTTCCACCAGTTTTGCATTACTGTATATATCTTATTATATAATCCCCCCTTTTTTTCCAAAAACGCCTGTGGTAAAGGTAAAGGGGGGGAGACTATATTCCTATGCATTTTTTCAATTTTTTTCCCAAAACTGAAGCCACAAAATTAGGGGGGGGGGGACTATATTCGGAGAAATATGGTAATTAGTGAGGGAAAAATTTTAGCTTATGTCATAGCTTCAATATCACAAATTCTAGTTTAGGATGGGACCCATCTGGTGGATTTGAATGGAAAAAGTAAAATCCACCTTTATGAGAATTTAGCTTTCCCTTCCACCTTGCTTGGCGACACCCAGTGGCTACCTGAGCCAACTCACCCCTGCATCACCTTGGTGATAAATTTAACCCCTCTACCCTCCTGCCCCACTGATAAATTTTATGAATGTTAAAAATTTTCTGCATCCATTTTTGATAGGATTCAAATGAGATAGAAAAAAATGCACTATAAAGCAGCTGTTGCCATTTTGTTATATTAATAGCAGAACAGAACATATGTTATGAGTGATCAATGTCAAAAATTCATTAGTGCTTTATTGTTGTGTTATTTAAGCTATGGGCATTATCAGGGTCGGCCTGGAGTGATTGGCGGCCCCCAGCTGGGACTCACGATGGGGCACTCCAAATCGATTGACATGGGAAATTTTAGGTCTTGAAATTGCATCAGCAATCGCTGACCAGCCAACCTGGCGAGACCATCCCTGGGAAATATTTTGTTTTTATTGATGAAAATATAAGGGGAAAGGCCACAAACTTGCATGCATTGCATTATATAATCCAGCGTAGTCCAATGAATATATAATCATAGCATCATATATCTGGAATATAGCTGTAAGAATGTTAAATCCCCTCTACACAAATAAGTATTGCAAAAATATATCATATCATACAAAACCTTAGCACTCCTATGCATACTGTTATTTTTGTAATAAAGTTTTAAAATATTGTTGCTATTATTACTAATACCCATTCAGCACTATTATTTGTATTTATAAAAACAAGCTACTGTTTGGTATGTGCTTATATGCCCAAGTTGCAAATAATGATATCCCTCACAAAAAAAAAATTTCTTGCAAATAGTTTTGTGTATGCATTAAAATAATTTTAATATCAAATTTATTAATTTAATTTTTTTGGAAACAAAAAAGGAGGCCTTGGACAGAATGAGGTGGAGACGACTTTGTTGTGTTGGGACCTTCCAGTGAAAGGCAGAAAACAATGCACTAATAAAATCTTCAATTTTTTTTGTCTTTTATACTGTGTCTTACCCAACCTAGGTTATAATTGCGTAAATAAAATTTCATATTTAACTCCATGAGGGAGTGAGTAACATAAATTGATAAGAAATTTTATTGTAATATTGAAAATATTCCATAGCAAAAGAGCACACAATTCTTTTACAAATATCTAAATGAAAAATAATTGCGAAAATTAATGTTAAAAAGTTTTTTACTTCGTTTCCTTGTCTCAACCTACCTTGCACTACGGAGGCCAGCATAAAATTATTGCCATAAATTTTCCATTGAATGTTGCACATTTGTGCTTCATTATGTAGTAAGTACAGATTACTCATGCTAAATATATCAATGAAATATAGAAAAAATTGTTTTCAATAATTAAAAAGTACATATTCCTTCGCTATATCAAACCGACAAGAACGTTTATGACTGTACGAATTAGTTGTAATTTGAAATTCCGCGTTCAAGGGCAGGAAGAACTTAGCAAAA
This sequence comes from Ischnura elegans, assembly GCF_921293095.1. Taxonomy (NCBI): domain Eukaryota; kingdom Metazoa; phylum Arthropoda; class Insecta; order Odonata; family Coenagrionidae; genus Ischnura; species Ischnura elegans. The sequence goes on from NC_060251.1 coordinate 65,588,434, forward strand.
ATTATCTAGATGTCTCCCCAGTCGCTTTTTCTTCCAGTGAGGAGAACTTGAACTTCCGTCAATCGCCACTGTGTCGCTCAGCGGAGAATGACGTCACGCTTCGAGCGTTGTGAGGTTTTGATCAGTCGGAGTCTGCGCTCGCCCGAATAATTTGATGTGTGTTTACCCTTGGATAATGCTTTGTTTAATCAGGTAGCGGAAAAGCTCAGGGCTTTTTAAAATCCCTACACTTTTCCCTGTAGTTTAACGTTCGTTTGTGGAGTAGGTGGAACACGGCCTGCTCTTCAGTGTTTTGTTCAGTCGGGAAACAAGATGGCGCAACATCTTGCCCCTAGTGTGAATTGCTCTTTGGACGACATTGATTTAAACGCTCTTAAGGTAAGCCATTTATTGTATTATAGTGTTTAAGAAGAATCTTCAACTATATAGCCACGCATTCTGTGGTGGCATTGTCCTTTCCCGTAGTTCACCGTATATTATGGCTACTTGTAGTTGGATTGCCTTGGGCAGCGAGGTGTCATGAATCATTCGGCTTGCCTTGCAGCCTTGATTTTTGCCTTCTGTTTTGTGTAATAATGAGCAATGTAATTGATTCGTCAACAGTATAAGATATTTATTCGGTGTTTATCTGCCTCTTGGTGTTTGTTTACCTAAGAGAGAGTGCATAGGTCTACTGCTCTTGAACTGTGCTGTTGTAAACATTTTGGTATTCCCCAAATTTTACTTGAAGTACTTCCTTGCTGTGTATGAACCTTTAGTTCCATGCCTATGAATAAAATACCAGTAGAGCCATTTGTTTAGCCTCTTTTAGTTGTTGTCGTATGTTGTTGTATACCAATCGTGTATTTCCCATTGCAGGACCCTGCGGGAATTTTTGAGTTGATAGAAGTCGTCGGAAATGGAACTTATGGCCAAGTTTACAAAGTGAGTAGAAACTGTTTATAATTTTGCGGTGCTCAGAAGTTGAAGTATATTATTCGATTTTCAGGTTGTGGTGATGTGTTATGTCAAGTGTTTTCGAAAACATTAGTGACTCGCGACTACTCCCTCACCCTCAGAAATGATGTGATTTTTAAAAAGTGTATTCATGTACCATACGTTCGTGGATAATTTTCGTTCGTAACTGCGGTTCGCCATATCATGTTAACCTTCGAAATTCTGTAAATTGTTGCTGTATCTCCAGTTGTGATATGTACAGTGATACTTATGCTGAAAGTAATTTAAGATTATGTTATTGGTGGTTAATTGAATCTTCGTAAATTTTAAGTTTCACGGCCATCGCAAAACATTTTTACGATAACAGTGGCTTCCCAGACAATAGCAATGTTGGACATTCACACGTTAATTTATTGCACGTTTCAGTGTTGTGGATATTATTGTGAGCCGCATATCGGCAGGGTTTAGCATGGCATTTAGTACGCTCACCAATGACTGTGATTATTTTTTCTCTCGCTGTCGCTTTGAACACGATCTGATTGCTCCACGCCCCGGAAGCTTATGCCAAAAGGGTATACTAGAGTTTTGCTGGAGTGGGATGGGCCCCTGGTGTCCCTTTAAATCCCCGCCCCATCTATTTTTTTAAGGGCCTGGTTACCTGCCTGAGCTCATCCCCTGTGGACAGACACTCCCATCCCGAAACTGCACGTGCCCCTCAAGGCTCCTATTGTACTCCCCCTCCCCTAGCGAAACATCCCGAGGTAAAGGTGTTTTGGTTGTGGACGCATTTGTTGTGATGATGCAGGGCCTTCAACCTTTTCTGTTGTGATCTGGTTGCTCGGAGCAGGGATTTCTTGACGTATTCTAAACGTAGTACGTTTCTAAAATCGGTTTCACTGTCGTTGCGTCACGGGGCACCACCATGCGTGGGGCCAGGCGTTGTTCTTTTGGTGCATGCATTGCGTATCAACTGTGGGTACATTGCAATTGCTGAAATGCCATTAAATGGTTCAGTTGTCCCAATCTACGCTCATAGTTCCCTGCATTTTACCGCCTGTGAATTTGGTCTCTTTATCGCTTTTTTATTTTCGTTTTAGTGTCTCTGTTATACGTGATTTACCTTTCGAATGACGTTGGTGTATGTTTTAGTGATATTGAAAATTTAGTTTTTTTTATAGGCCCTGCCCTAGTCGTTGCAAATGCATCATAATTTCTAATCAAATTCTGCGCTAGTCTAGGGATTATTCTTATACCCATCTTGTCATCATATCTACTACCCTGCATTTCATTGCTCGTGGAAATGATCGTTGCTATTTCCTCCAACTCCTTGTAAATTTTCGTTCAGTTGCCATGCTTATTAGCTTCTTACTCAGCAATTTCTATGATGTGTCTTGATGGTCACCTAGTTTCCTTCCATCTCTCAACCCCTCCTCCTCATGGGGGTGACTATTCTTGTTAGCTGTGTCGTCAATGAGCGCTTTCGGGTGTTTTCTAGTCGATTTGATTGCATTTGTTACAATCTTGGACGAGTTGCAATCTTGCTTTACTTGAAAAGGCGTGCGTGCGTTTTCCGGGAAGGAAAGTAAGCGGCACTCCCATCAGGTTTTCTCGACTTCGGCGAAGTATTCCGTTGAATAAGTCGGATTGAATGAATTTTCTAAATTTTTCATGATTGAGGGATAATAAGGTGATTCATCTTCAATGACTAGCGCTTAAAAGAAAATAATGGAGCTGGTTAATGTGAGAAAGTATTGGTGCTTAGAGGTGGTGGAAATGATCGCTTCATTCGGAATTGATTTAATTTCGTCGTGAAAAAAATGATCGGGAATTCATGTACGCTGGTTAAAGACTGCCACGGACCAGAGCGTTTAATGTGTTGGTGAATGATAAGGGTTGCTTTCGTGGTTGTTAGTGTATCACAGGACACATTGGCATCACTATGCCAGTGTTAGTGAAGGCTATTGCCTTAGTATTCGTTGCACCTAATGTTTCGGACTACGGTTTTCTGTGGTCCAAAGACCAAACCACATTAAAACGTGTATCTTAGCATTCAGTGTTTACGTATGTTATTAGGACTTGTGATTCGTGTCAGCCGGTAAGTAGAGACTTAAAAGTGGCAGGGGAAAACTTATGGAAATTTAATATTCCCATTATTCCTCAGGTTTGTGAATATTATCTGAATTTTCATTTAACCGTACTAGGCTTAACCAAGTTAATTGTCTATATTTTTATGCTATCGTGTGCAGCAATTACTATTATGCAGCCATGTACTGTTTTCACGTTTTTAAAGTTCTTCCTAGTAAACGGAAAATGTCATGACGTGCCCAAATGTAACTTTTCATTGACTGATTACCGGTCTTCCATTGAACATGCCTATTGCCGAGAAGCTTTAAAGAATCATAGTCACGCCGCCGGTGGGCGTGACTCTCGATTCTGATTTTTTTATCGATTCTCCCACGGAATCGATCGTTATCAGAATGTGCGTGCATTGTGTGCGCGAATGAAGGGGGAGGCTTAACACTGGCATTCCTCCTCCTCTGTTTTGTTTTTCTATTCTCTTTCTGCACTCGAGACATTCTTCATCCGCGAGGCGATTATGGGCGTCAGTCGCGCCCACGTGGGTGTCGCGGGCGCGCGTGTCGCTTGTTTTTCCGCGGTCGGTGACATTTGCCGTGGCGATGCCATTCTCGACGTCCACTTCATCTTGTAATCCCTCGCCGCGAGGAATTTTTCCCTCGCGAGCTTTCTCCGGACCACTTTGCGTATACATATGTACGTAGTATTTTAACACTTGGGTTGGTGTACTGCAGAACTCCCATTCTCCCTAATCCATGTCAGTTCCTTAACTTCTTATTGTCCTCCCTAGTATCCATCGTGAAATACCAGAATACTTACGTACGCACCCCTTGGTTTTCCTCTTGTAACTGTTTCCATCATAATGAATCTGTCTTGTGGCAAAGTTCATCCAACAGGTCTTAATGTGGCTAATGGTGCTGCATGTTCCTAGGGGTGGCCCATCTGTCTTGTGGCAAAGTTCATCCAACAGGTCTTAATGTGGCTAATGGTGCTGCATGTTCCTAGGGGTGGCCCAGCCCCCCTGAAACGAGGACAATTGATGGTGTTTAATCTATCCACTGCCTGCCGCTTAAATCTATCGTAGTCTTTCCTATCCATCCATCAGTACAGTAGTTCCCTCTTAAAGTTTTTTAATTTTCTCATTTTTTTAGATGTACATTGCTTAATGGACGCCTTATTTTTAAAACTACTTAAAATAACCTTACTTTGATTATGCCCCGCCCACAAAGATATTATCTCTATTTACGCCGCTTGCTCCACAACTCCATTTAATAGTCTATTCTCCGGTATCATTCCTCGCTGTTCACCCTATCCAGATATTCATGTACTCTCGAGCAATTCAAAGCCTCTATACTTTGTGATATTTTTCCAGTGGTGCTTTTTTTATGGTTGAAGAACATCACAGGGGCACAAGATATCAGCAACTGCACCTCTCAGCCTTAACTGAGCACAACTGGAGTGGGAACACTCACAATATTGGCTATGACAACGCAAAATTAATTTGCAAGGAGAAAAGATGCTATCCACATGTCGTTAGGGAAGCGACAGGGATTAAGAAATCCATTAAAAACTTCAATGGAAAACCATCTTCATCCACCATGCTCATACCATCGCGGGAGAAAAGGAAAAACGCCTGAGAAGACGAACCAATGAGTAGTCTCCGGCCTACCAATGAAAAGGCGTCTGTTTCAGACGGATGTGTATAGAACACGGTCGAAATAACCCCTATGCACTTCATCGACCTGAAGAAGCCAGCTGCAATGTCGGCGAAACAGTCGTCTTCGAAGATAGACACACACGGTGCATATCTCGTAAACCTCTTCTTCGTACGGTTCTTTTTGGGCGTGCTACGCTCAAATCAAGATTTCCCTTTCCCTCATCTTAGAGCTCTGGCACTGCGAGGCGAGATTTTCCTTCGCGCCCGAGAATCGGTCGCCGTCAGTCACTCGCCGTGGTCGCAGCCTCTTGTGAAAGAAAGTGAAACCGCCACTGTGTGTGATCACCGGGTTATTCTTGGAACATGTAGGCTCTGGAATCGGAAATCTCTTTTCTGCGCACATGCAAAGTGTCCCTTCCACCTATCTCGCGCCGCGGCGATTGCTCATCGTTAGCGAGTGAACGGGAATCCCTGTACCGGCCGAGTCAGCGATTCCGAAGACGTAATCGTATTAAGTGGTCCTGGGGTGGTGCTCATTCGTATATTCGAAAAACGAGTGCTGCTTTAGAGTGGAGGCTGCTCACTTGTCCTCATGATTAAAATGTGAATGGTGTTGTATTGATGACGTCGTCATGGTAATTATTCACTAATTATTGGGACCAATTATATTTCTTTTTATTAACGATCTTTCTTTCGTTTTTTAAACAAAATTATTCCACCTTCCAACGGTCCTGTTTTGAAGAGAGAATTGGGTGGGGTGATGCATTTATTTGGTATCGTATTTTTTGTATAATATTTTTACCTGAATACGAAATGGAAATTTCACCCTCGCATAAGCGATGTGTATTGGACTGCTACACCTGTTTTTAAGAGGACTTTCGACCCTTTTGTTGAGGTGTTCATGCGTTTTGGACTTGGGGTTGGTAGTCCCTGATCCATTTCTTGTAATATTTATTGTGAGACGCACGATTTACTTTTTGGATTGTTTTAGAAGAACATTGGATTTTTTTGTGAAGCTGATTGGCACGGGGCTGAGGGAAGAGGAAAATTGAAGCCACCCAAACATAGAATTGTAGTACTAATAAACGGTATTACGTTAGAATGGGCATGACGCCAGTATATTCTGTTATTATTTCGTAGAAAATTTCTCGTCTATTTATCCTATAGACGTGCGTCTTAATTCAGTGATTTAGAAATCGTTGCAGCTGAAGGTATGGGGTGGTTCTTTTCCCTTTCATCGACCTACTTGCTATGCTGTCTTCTCTCAACGACACTTCCCCCGTGAAAAGTCACGTCCTTCCCTTGTTTGTGCAGTGGCTAGGCAACTTTTTCCTATGTCGTTCACTTTCGTAGTCGTTTGATTGGTTCCAAGCGAGGTTGTCTACCTATTTACACTCTTGCCACGCCTCCCCCAGCCTTCTCTTCTGATCAGCGGCGCAAGTCCCAAACTAGTCCTAGGCTCGCTCATTAGCATATAATTAACAAATCTGAATGGGATGAGGAGGGGCGGTCCGTCGCTTATGTCCTCTTCTTTATATGTTCGTTATTTTATCAATGTCATGTTGCCAGTGGATTTTTCTCGGAATCTTTCTAAGTGTTCATGCGATATATTTTTATTACGGTGGAAGGTTATCATGTACGATGGAACTTCCTAGTTTTTACTTTCCTAAATATTTACCTCCTGAATCTTGCATCTAACTCATCGGTAACCATTTTTAAGGATTCTTGTGTCTAAATGATCGTTTCATAGTTGTTGACCCAGTACGACGTTTGGCTATAAACGGTTGCGGTTAGATACCAAGTTATTTCGTTTCACTGGAATATAAAATAGAATTTTGGTTAGTTCGTGACCTCTTATTTACCTTGATAAAATCTTATAAACGTTGCAGGGGCTCAAACCCCGGTTATGTATTCGCGAGAAACACATTGTGAATTTAAATCCAGGCAACACATGGTAATGGGTCACGTACATCACATAAAAATATAAAATTGTTGGTGGCATGTGCATACGAACTTGGTTTTCAAATGTTTTAGCTGCCCGCATTCATTAGTTTGTCTTGTCCTCTTTTCGTTAGAAAACTGTATGGTTTCCTTTTTACGAGAGCACTGGTGGGACGTGGTTTTATCATCATGTAGCGTGTCAATTTTTTGTGTGTCGTAACTATTTCCATAGGGTTTATTAAATGTCTTCGTAGCTTTAGCTATCCTCGTGTGTATTATTGCCCCTCTCGCCAAAGCTTGAATGCTGAAAGGGCCTGCTGGCGCATGACAAGTGGCCATGTGTCCCACTGCCTTGGTGATTTAGGTGCATTTGGACGCCGACAGCAGGGGCTGCCTAATCGTTGCGGCAATGTTGCTCCTCCCTTACTCTTCCTTCTGTCCCCCTTGTCCGTGAACCCCAGTATCAGACCCCCCTGTTTTAATGCGGATCTCTAGGACAGCTAAAACCATGCGGGATTCCTAAAGATGTCATTCATCTGTATATTTCATTGGGTTAGACTCCCTTCAGTCGTGTTAATGTCGTTGACACCTTTCGTGTTGAAACAGTCGTCATTATGCCGACCTTTTTTTGGTTTTTTGGGAGTTTCAGGTAGTGCTGTATTTCAACTGTGAATGTTTATGAACTGCGTTCTTAGGCGCATTAAATTATTCATAAAGTAAATCATATACGGACTATCGACAGTATAATGTATGTATATCTTTTATGCTACTAGGTATATATTTTTAATTGTGCGTCATATCTGTTGAATGGTATTTACGCAAAATAAACATGACCCTATGTTTTAGATTTATTCCGCTGAGGGAATTACTTCGCAGTTTAGTCTATCATTCAATTTTTATAATTTTCTTTTCGTCTGCCCTCAGTTTTTTACTAGAATGGCACAGGGAATGTATGGAAGACCCCATAAAACTTCATTGGTTGTACTGTAATTCGTGTTTTGAAAAGTTAGTGGGCTTTTCTTGATCCTCGAAAAGTATTTTCTGTCGACTGGCGAATAATACATCTACATTATGCCTTGCCAGCTCGGGTGTTTGGAAGGGTAAAATTTAAAGTTTTTATGAAATATTTAAATAAAAAATTAAAAAAGAAATAATTGTGGCAGTTGTCAAGGCTATTGAAAAATTGTCATTATTCATCGCCTGTATGTTTGGCGTATTGTTTCATGATTATTGATGGAACTTTGGGTATCGGGTGTGTCTCAGTTTTTATTTAGTTTCTTAGGGCCCGGAGAATGGGCGTGTTGGCGATGGAGAGGTCAGGATCCGAACTCAGCTTGAGTTAGCACAGTAGCGCTTCGGCGTGGGTGGGTGTATAGCGCGTGACGGGTAGGTGGGTGTTTCCCCTTCATCTCCGCGAGCCGACTTCATTAGCGTCTCCTCGTGCGCTGATGCATCTCTCCAGTGTGCGGAGGTTAGGCATTTCGGTTGTGAGATATCGGTTAGGCGGTGTTAACTAATAGATTCGTTCACAGGATGATTCTGACACTTCCGGTAGACGATTAATCTTTTTCTAGCATCCTTGCCGTGCATTTTTCTGTCTGAAAATTATGCTTCATTGTATTGAAAAATATCCTCCAATTTTTGTCAGTTGAATGAAGTTTTGGAGTGTTATCTTGGACAAGGAGGCGTAGGATATTTCTAGGCCGAGGAGAGTGGCTTTTTAAATGCCCCCACCTATTTTGTATGATTTGCCGTTGTCTCCTGTTCGGACCGAAGTTCTATTTGGCATACATTGCCTTACTTGTTGAATAAAAGCAGCTATTTGCATTATTTAACCTATTATTGGTTGCTAATAACTTGTCTAGAAAAAAATTTGCCATTTTTTTGTAACTTCTTTTATTAGGTTCATTAATTTTCTAAGGATCCTATGTAAACATAATTCACGTACATATTATTTTACTTAGACTATGTGTGTATTACTGAGAATAGAATTTCCTCGTTCACTATCGATTTGGAGTGTACTTATAACATTATCCATAATATTTCATGTTTAAACTTCATCGAATATCTAAAGAGCTAGCAGTCGAAGTAGAATTGCTTTTATCTTGCGATATCCCAAAGCTACTCTTGCTTGGTTTCATACAAATCTGCACATTACAGAGTGAACATTTTAGTCACCCTAAAGGTGTATGAATGGGATTTGCTTTGAATTAATCAGTCACGTCTGAAACTTATAAGTCGTTCGACGATTCTCATCGGGAGAGAACGCATCGCGCTAGCACTTCCCTGAAGTAGTTTTTCTCCCTCATTCATTGTGGAAGTTGAAGAAGCCCCAGAGCTGTTCGGTGGGATAGTTTCGCATGCATCCATGGCGGAAGTGGTAAGGCAGAGGAGGGGGCAACGTTTTGAATGAATCACCTTCATCAAGGTCGATTGTGGGAACTCTTTGCGTCCGCGGGAAGTGTTTTCGACCCCGCTTTACTAACTGTATTATCTTCCGGCATGCCTTTTCTCCTTTGTCTCGACTCCGTAGTTTTTTCCCTGGAGAGAGATTTTCTTTTTGTGTTCCACTATTGGGTCTCAAGCTTGATGCGTGGGTACGGTCTATTTGCGATATCTTGGGTCTCTTTTCGCGAAGTTTTACTTTTTTTAAACCATAGCCGTCATCTTGAGATTTTGAAGGAATGTGAACCTTACTACTATGTTAGATGCGAAATTTTTATTTTTATGTGCATTACTTTATTGATAACATGTCTGTTTTCGAATAATTTTTCGTATGCCTCGAGCCGTTGGGATAGTTCATAATGCATTCTGCTTTTGGGATCTACCTATGCTCTATTACCTTGGCATTTAGTTGAAGGGCGAGTGTTTGGATTTAGTCGGAATTTCCTTTTCAGACGTATATTGTTATACCTATGAATTTCATTCATTTCGGAAAAGTTCCGAGTATCAATATTGGGTTTCATGATAGTTACCCTAATCATGGGGATAATGCATTAATTTTGTTACTGACATTGATCCGAATATTTTATAAGGGGAGGCGGCACTTGTACTGTTGGCGAAACGGATCTTTCTTTATCGTAATCATGTTTTCTCTATTACCCTGCATTTTGTCCTGTTACAGATTTATGCTTATGTGCGATACGTTATGCATTTATGCTACACTACCCACAAACCGAAGCGTCTATCTTTAACGTTTCATTGACGCAGAACCAAACTGGAAATATGGAGGTTGTTTCGAGCGATTGCTTATCTCTATAGCGTCAATTATAGCACTTTTTTCTTATGGCACCTACCTTTGCAAAATTATGATAGGGATTCTGCTTTTGGGCTGGCTTACTGTTCGTATGATACAATTATAAAAAGTGTTTCCAGGGTATGATGTGAGTGTGCATACGCTACACTCACATCATATCCTGGAAAAACTTTACTCCTTACAGCATTCTCTGTTTCCCGCTTCGTTTCCTGTATTGGTTATTGTTTGCTTGCCTGGCGAGGTAATGGATATCCTTCTTTCCCATATTGGTGTAAATATTGCCTGGAAACTCGTCCTATCAATGTTTTCTTTGAGTATCGTAAAGTGGTGTGGGGTTGCAGTTATCCTGCCGGCTGCCTCACTGACTGATTGTAGGGGACGCCCGCTGTAAGCATGGCCGCGCCTCTTCTAGCCTTCTGGTCACGAAGCCTGTGGCGGGGGCAGCAGGAAGTGCGGAGAGGGTGGCGCCCCGTGGTTGAGGAAATGACTGCGGAGGTGTTAGAGGTACGGCATTGATGACTTGCATTGGGGTCATTGATCACGAGCCGACTGTACAAACACTTGGCACCGTATGATCCGTCTTGACGAAGTTCTGAGAGGCTTATGAGAGGTAGTTCGCTTCATTAGTTAGGCTAGCTCCTCACTGGAACCACGTTGGTTTCCAGAGAAATGAGTTTTATCTTATGCTATTAACGACATAATTAATTACAATTTGTTATGATGCGTTTCCTTTGATTTCCCACAATTTTCGGGGATGTCACTGCCATTCAAGTATGATTGTCATTTAGGTAATGCTTGGAAAACGGGGTTCTGCCACAATGCGCGGGGTTTGATGGAAATATCATTACTTTGTCAATGCAATTCATGGAATTGATAGGTAACTATCTAATACTTTCTGCATATCTATATCCTCGTCATGTTTTGATAGTATCTCCAGTGAGTAGCTGCGAAAGTGATGGGATTAACGAAAGGAATGGGGACAACAGTGAGTAATGTGTGTGTTATTTTGTGAAGCAATGGTTCGTGGAGATGTTTCTTCTGCGCTTAGGAAATTGAACTCCTGGAATCGCTAAAATTAACGTTTTTCCTTGTCACCTGTGAGGATTTGGCTTCCAGGCCATTTGGGGGGCATTGTGATTGACCTATGTTCGAAATTTGCTTTGAATTCCTTATTGTCTTTTTGCTTGATATAATATTATTCGCTCATTCCCTCAGAAATATGTATGTTGCATGCTACAAATAATTTTCACTTTGTTGCATCAAGCATTTACATTTCCTCAACCAACCACTGGGTTTAAGTTTCACTGTTTTACATTTTTCAGTCTATTAGAGGGCTATTCCCAAGCCGGCATTTGTGTAGGTAGATGAATGAACTGGTCCCTGCCGAAAGAAGCTCTATGCGCTTGAATTCGGAGATCAGCTTTCTCGTGATGCGGGTGGGTGTAGGGTGTGCGGGGAGTGAGTTGAGATTTTGACGACGGTGGATTTTGGTGGAAAATGCATTGGGATCGGGGCCACCTCGTGTATGTAAGTCGAGAGCCAAGAGGGCTCGGTGTTGGGTGTATAGAATGAGGGTATTTTTCAGTGGGAAATAGGGTGTCCACAGTGGGGCCATTGTGTACCTCCAAGAAAGCTTTTCTCTTGTCCTTCTCACGGGATCCTGGTTTTATCTCTCATTCCTCCGTTATCTCCATCCAAGGAGTTCCGGAAGTCGCGACCGGGTTTTCGGTCGTCCCTGGCGACGGAGGCTCACGTGAAAGAATTTTATGCGTTTTCAGCGCTTATCCGCTCGTTTATGATCTCTCACGCGATGCCATTCTTATTTGAGCGGACGGTAATTTAAAGCGGGTCAAGTGGAGACGGTAAGAGAGCGTTTTCGGTCGAATTTACCAAAATGGGAGTTGAGATATCGTGGGTGTTCGGTTCCTTAAAAAGTCTATTTTTTTCTATGTATAAAAGAGGATGTCTGTTTGTCTGTTCGATATGAAGTTCCATACGGCTGTACGTATTGCAACCAAAGTTAGTACATAGGTGCATTTCAAGCATTAAAATCCCGTAGTGCCACTTGCGGTTGTGTCCAACGCGTTGTTTTCTTATTATCGTTTGTTACTTCACGTCGTTCTATTTCTGCTTTTGGAAATCCTGCTGAGTAGGCGCACCTCATGTCACGCTCGAAGAGATAACGTAATTCAAATAATTCTACACTTCACTGTTAATCCTCTTGGTATACATTCTCACTTTGTTTTTGGTCCACTTACGTACGGACACATAACGATCAATGTGGAGCGAGGTATAAGCTGATCCTGTGCGCGGTATACGGAAATAGTTTTTCCATTTTTTCTGTAACATATTCATACCATCATCATATCAGCTTTGTTCCTTTACCTGGCACCTGACCATGAATTCCAAGTTTCCCCACTTCTATGGCTACTACCCTTTCCGAGCAACGCCGAGTGGCCTGCTTGTTTCTAATAAATTCCTCCCTCCTTTTGGCCAATTCAGGAAAATTTTCGGGTCTTGCGTGGTAAGATTGTTGTGTCTAGTACTATACTTTTTGTACGGCATGAGATTCTCCTGAGGGCCGTTCGCCGTGGAGACAAAAAAAAACCCTTGTCGTCGTATGTGGTTGACCAGTGAATGGCTGGGACGGTGTTGCGTGCTCTGCTCGAAATTTTGAAAGTATATTGGAGGAAGGGGATGAATGTTTGGCGAAGCGTGATTGCGCGTGACACAGTCGGCCGTCGCCCAGGGGACGGAGGAGAATAGGCCCATTAGGTGGGATTGCATCGGTGACGTCATCTGCACGCCAGTGTGCCCCTCCTCCCCCAGCTCAACGCCCCTCGTTCACAAGGAGAGATCAGCTTGATGTGGCCAAGTGCGTCCAGCGTGTTCATCAGTTGGTGACTATCGGAAAACTTTCGCCTCCGTCTTGAGACTGATATTATCTGGCGGGGGACTCCTAATTTGAATACCTTGCTTGTCTATGTGTGAATAATGAAGGCATATCAGGCGTGAATGCTACACCGAAAGCCGGCGTTTAGGAAGTAGAAGAGGGTTGTTATAAAACCCGAGTTGCTCGTGAACGGTTTGCTAAAGTCTTCTCTATTTCTCCTTCCAAATGAAAGATAAAATCTTTTCGTTCTGTTGGACTTAAACTGGTTCTTCGGGATTGAATAACGTATGTGGACATCCAAAATACGCGTATCATAGTTGAGTATGCAAGTGTATTGCTCTCAGATTTTAGGCATCATATTTCAATCGAGTTTTTCCTACATTACCCAGGCTTCACCAAGCTTGGCATTTTTATCCCCATCGCTCATTGATCGTATATATGACGAAGCATTTTAATTGAGTTCAATTTCTTCCCGCGAGGGTGTCGTGTATAACGTGCTTGGGGAGGGAACGACAGCTGAGCAGGGGGAAAAGGGAGCGTGTTGAGTGTGTTTCTAGGGCCACCAACCCCTCCAAGGCCCTCCCCTCTTTAGCCCTTTGTTTTATACCCCCCGGCGTTCCCCCATGTCCATAAGGCCCCGTAAACTTTCTTCCTCCATTATGTGACGTCCTAATTTCAACCTCGCCTTTCAACCCTCCTTTGACACAAGTTTTTTTAAAAACCCACTGGCGGTTCCGGGTTTTGTTAACTTCTCCGCGTTCTTCTTGATAAAGTACTTATTGGGATGCTCGTATTCTGAACTATGTCTTGAATTTCGCTTGTACATGGAAATATATTGGGTTGCTCTTTTTTAACAAATACGTAATGATATGTTGTACCTCTCATAATAGCAAAAACTAATTCAACCCTTGTCAGTAACCCGAATATCCCTTTTTCCGGAACGTTTTTAGCCAAGACACTTGCGCGAATTGATGTGTGCAGGTAATGATACCGTACAAGTTTTTTAATTTTATGAATGCATAACAATTGTATGGCCGTCTAGACTTGAATGTTGGCTCCTGTAGTTCCATCAGTCAGGTGTACAGTTGTGCAATTTCGTTTCAATAGCCTGCACAATAACAGGCCCTATTCAAAATGGCAGTGATATATTCGAAATATTATGGTTCCACATGCATGGAATTGGATACTGTTAGCTCTCATCAAAAGTACACTCATCCTTTTTTTGCAGAAACTAAGGGAAATTGCTATTACAGTATTGTCTGTGAATTCTATGGACATTCCCGTTGCACTCTCGACAGACCCCTTGAGTACTTAACCCTGCTCTCGTTTCTTCGACAGTCTACCCCGTTAGGGTCAAGGGCAAACTCGCTTCTTAATATAGGTTCTATTCTTGTTCCCTCGGCGCCCTTTGTAGTAGAATACGAGGTCGCGACGCACAGTGGTTCAAAATCGGAAAAAGCTGGTCGAAAGTCATTTTTTCAACTTTTTTGGAGGAATTTTTGAAGGTACTATTCGTATTCTACACTATCTGATCTATGATACTGGCTAGTACTACGACTATTTTGTGGCTCATTGTAGTTTGTATAAATGGTCAAACATGAGTCATCCGGGATAAAAACGCCTGACGCGTAAAATCACTCATTTTTAGAGAAGTTCACCTTCATATAAAGAAGGTTTCAGACAATTTATGAACTTTAAAAAAATACAGAGCATAAATTGGTACCTTCGTGTACAACTACTGGTGATTTCTTATATTTCCATGGTTTTATAGTTGGAAATAAAAATGTTTAAACTTTATGCTATTTTTACTTGAATTTTGAAATATAAATAGCAAAATCGTTTTGGGCACCTCCGAGCCCCCCGGAAATTTTGACGCGAATTGAAAGTATATAGTCTATAGATTCTATATCAAAAGAAAAATCTTGCTACTATTTGCTACTATGGCCTCAAGATGGTTTTATGTTGAACGGTGCAATGTGCTGCGGCGACAGCCGCCAGGCCGACCGGGCGGCGCGCCGCCCGGTGGCGGTATTGCTAGCACGAGAAGTTTTCCGAGGAAAGGTGCCAGGTTTATTTCATGTTATAGTGCTACTTGGTTTGCAATACGGGATCTATTTATAATGGATTTTTCATTCCTTTAGCGCCTTTAGGGCTTTCCAGTAGCCCCAGCGTATGATATTTAGTGAGGCTCGACATTCATCAGAAATAATCTTTAGAACAGCAATAGTGACGAATATAATCGAACTTATGGCCTGTGCAACATATGTTTCAAGAATTTATGGATTTTTAACTTTCACAATATCCAGAATACCCTTTCGTCGTCACCCGTTGGGAAAGGGGACTCTTCAAATGTATTTCATAGCACGCTAATTCACTGGAAGCCGCCGCACGGTCGATAATGATTATTTTTGCCAAAAAAAGGGTAGCGCCCGGCCGCAGTTGTATTGCTCTTCAACGAGGTTTACCTGATCTCATCTTTGTACTTTAAGTTTGCTAAAGTGGTAGCTAAAGTGTTTAAAGTGTGCTAGGAATATTTTTCTCTCTGACTACCCTCAATGTCGCCGCATACCATCTACCAATATGGAATGGTCAACTAAGGAGGAATTCAGATACGGAAGGGACCCAAGGCCGAAAAAAATAAAACCACCAAAGGAACGTAGGCGTGAAAAATTCCTAACCCTAAGAGTCAAACCTCGTAATTAAGATATAAGATCCTGGCAGGTCTTCGAGGTTCCGAGAACCAATGAGTGGCAATGCCTGGACGGTCCATGCCTTCTCTATCATTGCCACGATGAAAGAGAAAGGAAACGATGAGCCAGAAAAGCAGATGATAATGATGCACAGAGAAAAGCATTCAGCGCCCCCCACACAGAACGCACAATCGCTAAGAAAGTACATAAATCGGGGCGTGAGTGGAAGAATATCTTCCATGAGCGTCCGTCAGACGCTGCTCAGAGCAAGCATCCTGGCATCAGCTGGAAAAATATTCGAAAAATACGAGCATACAAACAAAGGCAATTAAGAAGCACAGAAAGAAAGCAGACAGATATGTCTCGCCCGCGCACGCTTGAGGCATGGCATTCAGAGGACTCAGACGGTGCATTGCATTCTCTGAGAGAAGGACCACGGGCATTTAAAGTCACGCCTAAGGCGTTAACAACGCATTTGCTATAGTCACAAATTCATGAGTGAGGACAAAGTTTGAGTGTGTGCGAGTTATTTAGAGATATCCTTCGTGAATTTTTCGTTTTGAGTAGTATTGAGTTCAGTCGGAAATTAGTCGAACTACGTGATCGATGGAAGGGATAAAAGGGACGAACATAAATATCCTTATTTATGTGATATCCCATAGCCTTAGTCACAATATTCAGTAATTTAATTAAACTGGAAAAAAATATTAAGAGAAAAAGTGAGAATGCCTAAATATTTGCTTTCAATCCTTGTACTTGCCTCACGACACAACTTGAAGGTCACTGATGCGACTTTCATCTACGCCTTGAGGGCATTGACCATATTGTATTTATTTTGAATTGTTAAGCAAATTCATTAAAAAAAAATAAAGTATCGTAGATTATGCATAAAAAATCTAACTTAGGCTGAACAGATAAAAATTGTATACGAACACAAATTACCGTTGCTTTAAAAACGGTCAACTTTAATTGTTTATATAATTTATAAATAATATTAAATCTAACAAATAACAGTCACATATATGAAAAAATACCTCGATTTATTTGATGCGTATCAATCTTCACCTTGAATGAATAATTGAATACAATATCTATTTTTAATATTTAATTGTTTAAATAATAGGCCATTTAAAAACAATAATATCAAAGATACAACAAAAATAACTTCAAATTCGTATTCAGCGGAAAAAATTCTTCTGAATAGCTTCTTCATAATACAACAGTGACTACGAATAAAAGCGGTAATAATTTCGACCACCTTTTTTCGATTTTGAACCACTGTGCGACGTCTCTTTTACTTTGAGCTTCCTCTGGCAAGTTCTCTACCCCTCGGGGATGCATCTACTTATTGTTAGTTTGCCTACTCCCCCGCCGAGAATGGCCGCGTTGCACTTACGCTGGCAGATGTGCATTCGTGCACGCCTCACCCCTTCCTCCTCCCAATTGGCGTGCTTCCATTTCCCTGCCCCCTGTCTTTTGTCTTTTCCGCCGTCAAACCCCTCGCCCCCGTGGGCGTCTCGAGCCCTACCCAGTAACCCCAAGTACCGTTCTCGTTTATGCGGCGTATGGTTCATTCATTGTGGACCGTTTTCAGTTTCTGTGTTCAGTTTTACGGTCATCCCACTGTCTGCATGGTCGATGATTGTTGATTTTGCGGTGCAGGAGAGGATTCTCAATACTTCGTCAAAATATGCTGTCCCCCGTCGCGTTCCTTTAAAAAAAAAAAATAGAATTACGAAAGTCGACATTCGCCATCGAGTTAGAGCGTCACGAAATTTACCGTAATTGCGACTGCCGACTGAAGTAGATTCTAGATTATTCTAGATGATATATGTTATCGTATTCATAAAATTTTTCTGGTGTTCCTCGCGAGTGCAAGTACTCCATTGTAATTAATCTATATAAAATGGATCGCTTTGCTCTCATCCCTACCCACACATAGTGTTGTCAACCGATTGATTTGCGAGATAATTAGTTCCATGTATCCCATTAAGACGAAGCTCTCAGTTTTACGGCTTCCCATTCATTAAGCTCATTTTTAGTGTCTGTGTGTTCGGTGTTTCGTTAACTCTTTAGTCTTCTTCGTTGCTTGTGCATTATTGCTGCAGCCTTGATTAGTCAGTGCAAAATGTAGTGTTGTGTCACCGTCTGTGTCATTTCTTAATCCTATGAATGGAAATTCGCTTGTTGGCGCTACCAAGTATATGCCACGATAACTGTGTTAGCTTACTCATTCAAATTTGACTGGCTGTGATGTTTCAGCTATTCCCGTGCTTGATAATTTAGCTGCGTTGCAATGCGTGTTCTTTTTGCACTTGCAGTGATCGCCTTTTGGTCTTCGATACTAAGTTGAGGTTAGGATGGTGGACTGATGAGCGGATATCCTTCAAGTCAGTCTTTAATCTTTCTTCCCATTCCCCTTTTCTTTCTGCTTATGTCTTCATTTAAGTGTTATTAATTAAGGAATTTTGTTGAAAATAGCTGCATTCTTCTTCATAAGTTTGTAGTTTTTATGTATGTTTCTATTAGGTGGGACATTTTTCCAAGCGTAATTCTTCGTTAACACCCCACGTTGTCCTGTCTTCGCTTACGAATTATTGTTGGGGATGACTTATTTACAGTGATATTGCATGCTCGTTAAGAAGTTTAACAAGCACTTTTCTAAGCAAGGGACCAATCTCCGCTCAACTACTATCTCTCTGCTCCCTTCCTACTGTTATTCTTCACCTGCGACTTGTTAAGGAGATCTATCTAGCTATTCACATTCTACCCTGCAATCCTACTGAATCGGAATGTGACGGGAGGACCACAGACGTTAACGTGTTAGAGATGCAATGAATAATACTGTTTTGATCCTGCGACGAAACGAGAAGTCTATTATGGATTTAACTGTCCGTCAAATATCAAAATTTTTAATGGTTGAGGCGATATCAGGTCCTTTTGTTGTTCTTCCTTCCGTGTCCCCTTCATTTTTTTCTTCACATGGAGAGGAGGAGGGACGACGAAGTGCTGGACATAGTGGGTGAGAAAAGGCAGCTTTTGGATGAGATATGGAGGAGACTGAAGGTATGGATGGAGCGAGTACTTAGCGGGGAGGTGATGTTGAAGAGGGAAGAATGTTAGGTAAACGAGGGAGGGGAAGGAAAAGAATAGGGTTTTTAGATGGAATGAAAGGGAGTAGGTCTTATTGTGGATTGGAGAGGGAAGTGCATGATGGAAGGGGAGCCTCCCGGAATTCTTCTTAAGCACTCCATAGAAACCTACCTTAATCGGTAGAATACTTTATTAATAATGTCTCGGGCTCCTACCTCTTATTGCCTTTCTTTTGAAAGTTGTACGCCTACTCCGTTCAATGCACGGATCCTCTTCGCTGCAATCCTGTGTGATGGAAATCTTCCTTGTGTGTGAGCGCATGTGAATCGCGACTCTCCTTTTCTCACCCTCCTTCGCCCTCTTTATTTTATCCTCCTCTAATTTTACGGAGAGAGAGAGTGCGAAGTACCCAGAGAAAGGGCCTAAAGGGTGCTCCGTTACTCCAGCACAACAAAACAAATCTATCCCTTTTCGAGTCCTTCCCGCATCTGAGTTGCCTGGGGCTTAATTGCCGTCGATGATTCGGGCGTTAACTTCACTCAAACTAGCCCCCCCAAACCCTGCTTCTCTGTCCCTCTGTTTTCATGCATCCCCGTTACTATGAACTCCTATATGGTCGTGGTCCTCATAATTTCGTGAACTCTGATGCCTCCCCGTGAAATGCTTTTGTTCTGTGTTTGTCGCGGATTACTGACACGGACTCTGGCTCTCGACATTCAAGTGCTTGTTGAAACTTGACATAATCAGTTTCCTATACAATTTACTACTAATAGGGTAGGTTCTTCTCTTTTTTGGTTAAGTTCTCTACGTCTACCTATCCATCTATAGCGTTACTATTGTATATTTTTATTATGAGAGAATAACTATCGAAATTAGTGGTGCTTTACGCATCCTTAATCTCAACCCACATCGTCATCGACAATGCGTACTCATTGAAGGTGAAAATTATATGCAATCCATAGCTATTTAAACATCGCTGATTGATTATTTATGTAGTGCCGTACGAATTATTGTGTAGTGATTCCACTACTTTCTCAAGTATTGTACCGAATGATATGTGTGACCGTGAAAGCAGTCAGTACTCAGTGAGAGTTTTCATTATTAATGCAATATTAGTGAGATTGTAAATGGTGCCTGTTTGGATGGATATATTTGTCTTTCAATACCCTCTTGAAGTCCTCAAATAATTACACCGTATGTGCATGGGTGTGATAGATACGCATTTCCCATGCTGCAAAAAGTCGCCTTATTAATGTAAAGGTTAATTAAATTGAAACTTTGAAGCTTTTACGTGGTGGAGTGGCTCCGTATTAGCAGGCAAAACTACTTCGATATTACCTCAATTTATTATATATCATAAATAAATTGTGGAAGTAACGAAGTATTTTTCATTGCTAAAATAAAAAGGTGGCTATCTGAGTTATAGGACAATTATTAATCAGTTAAAATGCGTCTGGAAAAGTATTTATTCCGTATTTTATATTATCTGGAGTATATTAAAATTCAAGCTGTATTACCTCTATTATATACGATAACGTAAACAGATTCTCCCATTCATATTCTCTGCCATTGACAGTAGTAGTTCCTACATAAAGCCGGATCGCTATTGTCACAACCTTCATATTTCCTGACGAGCCCATCCTCGGCATAGTTTGGAAATAGTTGTTTCGAGTATTTGTCGTAGCACGACTCATTAGGCGTATGACACTTGTGGTCCACTGCTAGCTCCTAATAAAGTTTTGATATTGGAACCAATTTTCAGTGGAATTTGAAAGCTGTCTTTCATTTATGATGAATGGTTTCCACCACATCTCACCTGACACTACCACTGTCACCTATAATTTTCCCGGGTTATGAATCTCTTCTTTCCAAACAATATTTAAGGAAAAAAATTGACCTGCATGTATTTGTGGTCACTCATTGTCAGTGATTGAAAATGGCTTGCCGTGCTATGAATCGATTGAATATGGTTTGGTCATTAGGCGCATGCTGTTGTTACTCGAATTCCAAGGGCCAACAGGAGATATCTTCATTCAGTGAGTTCTGCAGTATGTTACTTTGGATTGGGCTTTCGAAACCGAGACCCGTCGGCCAGCAGCCTGCGCTTTACTCACTCGGCCACCATACTCCCTGCTATATTAATTTAGCCAATGATGAATCTGCCCGCTACCTAAATCTGCATGTCTTTCAATTTTTCCGCTCGCCTGCTGCCGTGCCGAGCACCCTATGTGAGGCGAGCGTGTGGGTAGATGCAACCTACCGGGTGCCTCTCGCTATCTATTGCAGACCCCTCCCTCCACCTCTTCCCTGGGACCTCTCCTGTCGGACTGCTTAGCAGCTGAAGATTCCTCCCGGTGAGGCCCGTCTCTTCGTCTTTCCTCTGGCTACTGCTATCGCCACATTTCCACCCCTCCTATTCTTCCCTTTAACCCCCACCCCCTAACCCCCAGCACCTCTTTCCCCCCCCCCCCTCCGCCTTCCCCTTGCGACTCCTGTAGGACGCGGTTGTGGCGATTGCATGTGGGCGGGAACGGCCGAGGCGTTGCGGGCCAAAGTCCCCTTCTTTTTTTTTTTCATTCCTCCACTCTCGTCTTTTTTGTTTTGACTCTCATTCTCCCCACCCTATGAGGTGGCATCATCTTTTCCCCTCCAGCTTGTGTGCTGGAATTTCCAAACGAAAGGATGTTAGTTTTTTCTCTCTTCGTTTTCTAATCTTCCCTGTTTTACTGTTGTTCTTCCATTTATTTATTGTTTTCGTCCATGTCGCAGCGAAGTTAGCCTCTGTCACGGATGAAATTAATGGATACTTGCGTGTGTGACAATAATATGGAAATTCCGAACGTTTTAAAATGGTAAATGATATAATTTGTACTTTTCCCTCATTTTTACGCGGACCCTAATCGAGAGTATTTGAATCTGTAGTCGTCAAATGGTTGCGAGAAGTTTCCTCTAATAAGCTCGAGCTGTATACTATTCTACCTCTCGTTTTGAGGACGACATTCATTGAATGTATTCAATTGGGCATTCATGCTATCTCTTCGTTGTCAGTTCGATGGAATGGTTTAGGAGAATGCTATTGTCGTCGAATGCCAACTGCAGTGGGGCCATCGAAGAAGATCTTGCGGGCCACTTTGGAAATACATCATTACTCCGCGGGCCCCGTATATAATTGCATATCTCCTTAATGAATTTGAATTAGATTCATAGGTGAAATGGAAAAACGGCGTAGGGAACCGCGAATGAGTTACATCAATCAGGTGATGAAGGATTTAAGAAGAGATAAGTGTGTGTTCAAATAGTAGTCGATAGGAGAATTGAGGGGAGAACTGCGTCAAACCAGATAGTGGGATTAATGTCTGTAGATGATCGTATACCTGTTCACTTCTTTGTTGGTTATCAAATATTTATATTTTGTAAGAGTTTGATGTTTCTCGCGGGCCGGATAAATGCTCGAAGCGGGCCGTAGGTTGGCCACCTCTGCCGTATTGTTATCCTTCGCGATAAATTTCGACACACTATTACCAGCGAGCTGCCGCGGCGAACAACCTCGAACTGGTAAAACTCCAAAATATTTAGATGCAACCCTAGTCGAATCATTCCCTGGATTCACTTAGTAAAGCAGAGATTAGAAGATGAAGTGTAATATCGCCACAGTAATTGAGTAGATAATCGTCTGGGCTCGACTTGTAGTGATTGAAATGAAAAAGTCTTTATCTTTTTTGTGCGTTGTTGATTACAGTGCATAAGACTGACCGATGATTCTTGATTGTGGTTGTTACTCACTGTTTATGAGGCTCTCCCGGTTTCTATGATTTTTAGTGATACTATTATTTTAGGAGAACTTTCAAGGTTTTCCGATTTTCTGATGCCGAGAAAAACTAAAGATTAAACTGGTGGTATGCGGAAGTATTTCATTGCCACAGAAAAGGAATAGATGATCGTCTTCACTCGTCTTTTAAGTTCTGTTAGGAGATTGACGATATTTCTGTGGAAAATGGAAAAGTTTTTCGCGAAGCACTATGTATAACTTTAGCTTTTATACACTAAGAACTCTGCGCACATGAATGTCAGCACTGTTTTGCTGCGTTATTTTCGCGACCGCTGTGGTGATGTAAATCACCTGGCGCTGTCAATGGCACATTCCTTCTGTCCATTGCGCGTTTGCGGCGTTGAAATGCCATTTTTTCCACTAGGTGTTGTGGGTCGTGACACGGGGTCTTTTGATGAGTTTTGAATGTTATTTACTCAGCAGAAGATCATATTATTGTCTCGTAACTCATACCGAATTCGAACGTTTTCGACGTCTTCCATACATGTGCCGTCATTTATGCCATTACGAATAATTTAGTCGGCAGGAGCCCCCTCCATCCTTCGGAATCGGCGTTGAAAGGGCCGAAAGTAGCCTCATTTGGTAGCGCCCACGCGGCACTATGGTGCTAAATTACAGCATTCCATCCTTTTACGACGGCAATTTTGAAAATTACGTCACTTCGGTTCTGCCTTCTAAGTCGCCGTTGGCATTTACATTTGCGGAGTATCCCCGAATATCGGAATTTTAATTGGTTCATCTCATGCGGAGAATTCTATGATTGTTATTTCACTGGTGAATTTTGAGTCTGTTTATATTTTTCTTTTGTTGAGGGGAATATCTGTGCTGATATGTTTGTCTCGCTTAATGATTATTGATTAACTGATATGCAGATATATTTTAATATCTGTTCCCTTTTACCAGGCTTATATGTATTTATTATTTTCGTAAGTATGTGTGTACTTGGACTTCCCTCCGTAGTATTCCACGGTAATGCTGTATTTTAATCACAACTCGCTGCTATGGTATCGCATTGAATACTTTCGTTCGTTGAGAACCTACTCGTAATCGTTGTTTTGATCTAAAGTTCCTGTAATTTAATAAAATGTCCTGTTCTGGTCTCATGTATCTCTTGAGTTGCATTCTATTGTGAGGGGCAGGTATTTTCCATTGCAGCAAGTTTACTTTTCACCATGTGAGCGAACTATGCACATCCTAGTGAGGGCGATAAATTGATCACCTTCTTGCAAAGAATTGCATTGAGGCCTTCATGTTATAGAAGGTTTATTTGTTCAAATCCGGAGAGCAAATTTAATTGGTTATTTTTTATGTCAAAATTGGTAATCCGGGGTAATTTGGACTGTTGGGAATGTCCCGTTAAGTTTCCGATTTGGGCATATTGACACCGATTGAGTGCCGTTTTTATCCCTCTGGTATCTGTAAACGTAAAATTTCCTTGATAGAGGTTATTTTTTTTCTTTCGGCTGGGCGTCAGCTACTTAGTTAGAGATAGCGTTTGTTGTGCAAAGTTGATTATAAAACTCTTTCATGTCTAGTTCTGATGGATTCATAAGTGCCTTCTTATCTCTGGCGGTCGTATTGCCATCCCTCTAAGGTTGGGAGACCACGGAGTTGAATTCCGTTTTTGTGCTACATTTCTTGCGGCATATATGTGTTATGTACCCTGTAAATGTGCTTTCGGAACTGTCCGCATAAGGACCAAAAATATGGTCATATTTATGTGATAAAATTATGAATGTGATTGTTGTGACCTCACCTCGCTGTAGTGTAGGGTACTATGCATATATTGGGGAGACCAGTTCCGTCCGATAGAAAGTCAATTTCTCCTGCCACTTTGGGCTTGTTTTTCAGAAATGCCGCTGCGCGTCGATGAGGGCAGTGCGATCCATTCATTCTAAATTTGTGCTCCATATTATTTACAATCGTGAGTAGTAGCATTTAAATTTTTAAATGCATTTGTAACCTCCTCTAATCACTTTTATAAATTTCACTTAGTAGCCCTAATTATCGCTTGTTTCTCCGTGACATTAGAATCGCACTGCCCATCAGCAATGCGAGCGATGACTTTTGTAAACTCATTTTAATGCGCGGTGGTGTCATGGTTAGCCCTCTACCGTGGTGTTTGTGGTGTCAGTTTTGATTTTCGGACGGAGAGTTTCTTTGAAGAACTGTTCATAAAAAGTCGTCCGTCATCTTCCTACTCTTGTGTGACTTTTTGTGTTTTTTGGTATTTTTCCAGACATTCTAACGAGGTTATATGTAATTTCCTTAAAGAGTGAGATAATGAAGTATATAGACCAATGCCATAATTTCTGTACCGTCGCTCATCGAGTTGACATTAATGACGTCTTCTTTGAAGGAAAAACGATTTTTAGCATCATTTGTCGGAGGCATATATTGTGTGATATTGTGATAGTTGACGTCGGAGGACGCTGAAAATGGTGTAGAATGAACAGTTTTTCATTGACACCAGTCGGAATGTTGAGCCTTCCGAAGGTGTTGGGTCTCGTGGCAGTGCAATTCCTTTCCCATTCAGTATGCCTCCTTATACGTGCAGCCTTTCTCCTTCCGCCATCCATGCTGCCGTCGCCTTGTGTGTGGTCTCAGTGTGGCCGGCGATTCTCTTCCATCCCTCACCCTCCAATCCTGTGATCAATCAAGCCGCCCCTGCTTCTTTTCCTTCTCGACGCCGTGTCCATTCCCCCCGTGAGCATTTGCGCGGTGCTCGAATAAGTCGTGTCGCGGAAGGTCGAGCCGGTGCTTTGTCCGCGGAAACAAGGGTTGATGCTTGTAATTTGTCTGAAATGCGTGTGGGAAAGCATTGGAAGGAAACTAGTGGGATGATTCGCGAATTCGTTGCGATAGCAGAAATTACGACTCATTGAGCGTGCTTAGCAAAGCCTTCGCTTATCACGACCTCCGTCAGGTGATGCTTGCAGCGTAGTGTGCGTTTAGCCTGGACTTTGCATTACTTACGTGCCGTGTTGGGTTATATTTTATTCCGTTGAAACTTAACAGTTATGTGAGCGAAGGGAAAATATTAAGGAACCTAAATCACCCCGTGCCACACACCGTGGTGGTGGTTTGCACGGTGCTTCGTAGATGTAGAAATGAATAATTTTGGTATGTGTGAATGACAATTCGTATTATTCTTACCTGGAAAACAATGTCAGTTATCAAACCCTCAAGAAGCAAAAGAAATAAATATGAAATAATAAGTGTTCTACAAAACTAGAACTGTTATCAGTAAGACGTTTGTAAGCGTGAAATAAATTCTCACGTCGTGTTGCCTCTTGCTTTGTAGTGGTCGCTGACTTATGTAATCCTGTAATAGTGAGAGGAAACAGTCCATCTACTTTAGTCAGGGATTTCTAGTGATCCCTTCGCGTTCGATATTCGTGCTTATGCATGGTACTGCAATTGCTGCTACCTTTTCGAACCTGTTATCTTCCCCCTCGCGATGTTCGCTTCGAAGTGGATATTGCTCGCGTGAGTGGGCATCCATTGAACTGTCGGAGCCTTACCTCTTGGGAATCCATGATCCATTTTTTTCTCACCTTTCCCCGTGTCAGAGAAGAGGGTAGGAAGCCATTACAAGTGCCACATGGCGAGTGGGCGGCCTAGCTCTCGAATCTGTGAACGGGAAGCCCTCCCGATGCAATCCTGTCCCCGTCTGTACCGCAGCTTGGGGGTATTGCCTTCGGCCGTTCTTTCCCTTCTTTCTCACATATTATTTACTGGTTATTTTTCCATGTGCTCCTCTCCAAGTGCCAAAACGTTCCTTGTATTCGAAGCATCTTTAGAAATACTTCGGTCTGGGGAAGTTTTATGCTACGCGATTAATTTTGCATATGGTTATTTTTAATCATTTATCTTGTTATAGGCAGATTGCCGTCATGAGTAGTTGGCAAGTATTGCATGTTTCAATGTATGTGTATTGAATGTGGAAGTATAATTTGTTAGCATGCGTAATATTTTTATGAACGAGTGGTGTGCATGTGGGAATCCTCTTCGATGCTGGCGATTGATCACCGCCTGCTAAACGCCCCAGAAGTGGCTCGCCTGGTATTATGTTGATTTATTTATGTTTCTGTAGTTTATTCCAAAATATTATTTACCGGTTCTTTACTATTTCACTGTGGCCGTCTCAATGTGTTCATGCATTCTTTGGCTTGAAAACCTTTAAAGATTCTCTCCGTTCTTGTAAAGTTATTTAGTGAATGATTAAATTGTTCTTCTCGTGATAATAGTTTTTAATATATACTTATTTCTTCTGCTGCATCTTCGTAAGTGTTATTTCTTTTGATTCTCATGCGTACCCTAATTTTTCCTCGTTTTACCAAGCGTGTTTTGTGCTGTAGTTTTTCAAATCTTTATAGTTACGGTGTCACATCGTGAAGTCCTCACGACTACTCTTTTTGAATCTTATCTGCATTTGCTCGTGCCTGAGACCACTTTTTGTCGTACTATGTACATGAGATGTTTAGTATTCGATTTTTTTGTATTCTTGTGCTACGTCGCGAGAAAATTATCTAATCGTTCATAGTATTTATGCTCTCTATTCATTATTGTTGTTCAAACCCATCAACACTACATGCGGGATTGCACTGTCTTGTGCTGTAGGCATCCCTTGTCCGTAGGTGTTATAATTTCAAATAAACATATTGAAAATTCACGTTATGTGGTTTATATTTGATGATGATGATTACGACGGTAGAAAGAGTAAGTTGGCGTGGCTAAGGGTCTCCGTGCTTAGGTCGTCGGTCCCTCTCCTGCCCCGTGTGAGTTAACCTTTTCCAATTGGCCGATCTCAACCTCCGGTCGCCCGCTCAGGCTGAAATTTCAATTAAGCTATGGACCGAGTGCGCGTGTATGGCCTCGGAGTAAAGATAACCGCTTTCTAAACACAGCCAAAAGCTGAGGGAAAATTTAAGTCCACAGCTTAAATGTTGTAATGGGAGATGGAAAACGTAATATTAAAAATAATATATATTTTTGTGTGCTCCGAGTGTCATCCTTGGAGCAAATTCCTTTAAAACGAAGAACTTGACTCAGCAAAAACAAAGCAATACCTGAAACTAAACATGGGTGTTATGGCTATATAATGAGCATGTATTTTTTTTAAATATCATGTAGGCTCATCTATTTATCTCTTCAGATTTGTTTTTACGTTGTCTGTTTTGTCACGTATCGGATTCATAATGATAATGTTTCTGAAAATTATATGTTTTTTCTTTGCTTTCTGGCTTGCCTCGTATTTAATTTTTAAGGATATAGCTCCCATGCTGTTTTTTTACCATTGAAGCTACCTAAAGCTCCTTTTATTTGTATTGTTAAAAATGTCTACATTTAATTTTGGAAGTAATAAATTCATTCATTCATTCCTTAGAGAAAAAATAGAAATGAAATAAGGAGAGTATTTTACTAGAATTGCAATATTAAAAGTTTCCAAGTTGTGACGTATTCAGTTCAATATTTTTTATTTGGCACGGCATTGATTACAGTGATAAGCTAATAGTTAAAATTCATGCTTTAATTGAAGTGAAGTAAATTCATAAAAAATAGATATAATGAAAATACTGAGTGATCGTTAAATTTAATGGTAACATTTTTAATCGAATCAATAACGATCACAATCAATTAACAAGGAAAAGTCGGCTAGGTATTAAAGAATTTGATATTGGATATTTCTATTTCTATTTCGGTCTTATGCGGAGATCGGAAGCGGTTATTGTTTATATTTTCTGTTTGAATGGATGGCAGCGCGCGCGATTGAAGCTGTGCGACTTGGAACTTTCCGGCCCGCCTTCGATCCAGTCGACCACAGCGATGGGTCGTTCTCCTCAAGTACTCGAGTCGTTCGGATGGACGTCTCTCCGCCGCGCGCACCGATGATAATGAGCGGTAGACGACGAACATCCATCCTTCCTCCCCGCTTGCATGTACGTGCAATTTAACGACCGATTGCGCTCCTCGATCGCTCGCCAAACGTTCTCTCTCTTCCTCGGGAAGGAAATTTTCCGCCACGCTGGTTTCCGCCTAGTTAGAGATTTTAAGATGGACCCAGATTGGAGCGTTACGACGTAGGGATGATACCTCATTCGTGCTTCCCTTAGGACATTTTTCGCTTTCTGTTCTTTTGTGTACACTACTATTTCGGTACTCCTTGGTCTATTAGAGTACGTGTGATTGACATGCGTCTCGTACCTCCGAGGTACGGAGTTACGGACTGCGGATGCTAAAATATTTCCACTTATTCTTCATTGTTCAGAAGACATCGCTTAATTAACGTCCTCTTTTTCTTTATTTATTCTACTTCATATTTTGATTACCGATGATAAATTAATGACGTTATGTATATTTTCTATTAAAGATGAAGGGTACATTTTCCGTACTTCATTGTATTAAAATTTTCAGGATGATTGCATTTCTCCCTTTTTTGAGGAAACGATATGTCCTGTTGAGAATTTCGCAAACGTTTCCATGCTTAAAGGGATACTAAAATTCTAACTTTCTAAACCTCTAGGGCTTTTGAGTATTCGGTTTCGTAGGTTTTTATACATGTGATAGTACTGTGTCAGAATGGTTCTTATTGATCTTTCGTGCTCATCTAGGTCACTAATGAATTCAGTGCAGTGACCATGTTTCAATACATCTATGACACAGAGAGAGGGTTGCCAAGGTTGGTGAATTTTTTTCCTTGTTATTATAAAATCCTCGCCACTCTATCAATGAGGAATGCTGAGAGATGCACACTGTAGGTGTCAATCTTGCAAAACTGTTGTGACCTGATTACTTGAATATGACGTGTAGTTCAGTTTAATATTTCTCGTTACTGAGTTCTGACCTCCGCTTTCAAACCAACCGTAGATGTGGGATGCAATATTTTTTTGAAAATTCCCTTTACCGTTGTATTCAGGTTGGATAAAGCATGACCCAATTATGACTGGGTCAGTACGTGAGCCACTTCACTACGTCGCTGAGGGTGCTACGTAGTTTATTCGTATCTATGGGACGCCATAAATGGACCCCGGGGGTACTTCCATCCATTGTTACGGGTCGTAGAAGTGGGCCACTCATTTGCCTATTTACCTCGCTTGGTGTTGTCGAGGGGACCAGCCGGAGAACCCCTCTGTAGCCAGTACCACATGTATTCTACTCTTCTCTTTTTTTATTTACACCGGGATTGAAATGGTAAGAGGTGGAAGTGGTTGTTGTGATGTTTTCTCGTATAATTTTACCTCTCTTTATTTTTGTGTCGTTAATAGGACAACATTTAACTCACTCTCGAAAATCCCTATCGTAGTAATTGCTTTGAGATAATCGGGCGTAGGTGCCAGGAAAAATACATGGTTGACGGGTACACTTGGATGCTGAGCTGTTGGGCCTTCGAGTATCTTGCCAATGCTTTCTTTTTCTGCTTAGTATTCCAATTTCAGCCTTTCGTCTGGACCTGTCACTCTTTTTCTGGAGAGTTGGTGGAGACCCTTTGTTGGAAAAATTGTCGATTATAAATGAGCTTCCAATCTTCATACCAGGCTATCGTGTCGATTTTTGTGTTAAATTAGTACGGGAAGCTAATTTCTTTGCTAATATCGTTTTCGCTCTCAAGGTACACCCGTTCTTGCAGGGATTTCTATCCGTTTACCTGGTGCATGGGGTGTTACTGCATTTAAATGTGACCGCAATTATTTAGTTTTATCTCACCCCATGCTCCTTGTAATAATTTTGAAGCCGTAGTTGGGGAAATGCTTAAATTCATATTTTTCCAGTACTGTTTATGGGTAAAAAATAAATTATTCCAGTACAATGTCGCATTTATTCACTTACCGAGATAATTGTACTAGTTCGAAGTTATTTAGGTTTACATTCTAGACCTATCGTTTATAGGATCTACAGCAAGTTCATAAGGGGTGGTTTTATTGCCTGAGATTATTAAACACGTGGAATTTTATAACCAGCTTCCATAACCCCAGTATCTAGTGAAGTTTGCCTAAATGAACGCCACCATGTCACAGCCATCTCCGTAAGCGCCTCTTTTTCTCTGAAACCGTATTTCCCGTATAAACTAACTTTATTTAGCGTCTTTTTTCTGAGAACGACCAATTCTTGAGGAACCAGCCTCCGTTCTTTTTTTCACATTATTCCATGGAATATCGTTTGCTAATTCACCTCTTCTGATCCATAAACTTAATTCTAAGTAAAGGCCGAAGAGCGTGCTAATGAACCCGAATAAATGAGAAACACAGCCGCCCCTCCGTGATCGATCACCATTATAACTTCATTCACACTCTTTGAAACGGTATTTACGCGTTAAGTTAAAATTGTTAAACTCGACCAAGATAATATTGCTAGTTTTAGGTGGAAGATGATATAGGCGTCATTTTATTACCACTCTTTCCTGGAAACGTTACATATTTCACCTGTATTCATCGGTCAACTTCGTAGTCGCGACTGTTCTTCGCACCGTTCAATGCCTGCTTAACTTCTTCACCGTGGTACATGGCAATATATAAACTGCAAATATCCATACTTTTATGTAAAACTCCACTACCTACTACTAAACCTGGGAACATTGAAAATTACATAGAAATTCGAAACCATATTCGGTAGTGGAGCTTTATATTAAGTGCGGAAATTACCATTTGTATGAAGATACGTCTCTTTCGGGTAATACACCGCGTGGGTCCATTGTTCTCGGACGACAGTTTCGCCGGCGTTGCTGTGTGACTTCACTGACCTGAAGAAGCCGACTGTAGCGCCGGCGAAACTGTCGTCCGAGAACAATGGACCCACGCGGTGTATTACCCGAAAGAGACGTATCTTCATACTCATCGACCCGCGGAAGCCTGCATAAGGAGATTACCATTTGTAGTTCATTTTTTATCATGGGTTTATCATATGTCCACAAAGTCAAGCCTTACCTGTGGTTTTTTACCTTCACTGTGGTTTTATATCGTAGTGTTCTCGTAAAGGGTGAGATAATCTCGAAGATGGACGATTTGATGTCCGAGCACAGTAGCTTCCTTCGGGGGTGCCTTATGCCTAGCCGTAGACTGACCGCACCCGTCGGCGAATGGACTCCCAAGGTCACTTCATGTCCTCCGAGGGCACAAAGCCACCGCTGCTGGAGTGCCGCTCGGGTGTTCCACCCTCTCTTATCTTCACTTCGTCCGTCGTGACCGCCCTTGCATCTCAACGAACCTCGCGGTCATTCTCTTCAATCCCTTTCGGGCAGAGACCTCAGTGCCATCAGTTTCCTCCCATTATTTCAATGAGTATTCTTAAGGCCGCTTTACCGAGGCTCTCCATTGTGCACTCTCATGTAACCGCTGTGGCTCGGTGGAAAATTGCGACGCGGCCTGTGGTATTCTACTCGGACAAAGGCGCAAAAGCATGAATGCAAAACGAGAAAACATCCTTTCCGATTCAGTTCGGCGATGAGATTTGCTGCAGGCATTCTCACATTTTTTGTCATGACTGCGTCATTGATTTGTTCATTTGATTGCCTTGTGTAGAGGAGTTGGAATTGTTGCTAGCTGTGACGTATGTAGGCCATAATACACTAGGATCTTAATTTTATGATTCATTCAGTTGGTGACTAATAATTTGTGCTCGAATAATGTATCCTCTTCGCATTCATGAATCAGTGCAATCTTAATTCTTCACTTTACGAAGCGTAATTGACTTGGCGGCCCAATTCATAATTAGAATGTATTACTAAATGTCTCATATAAAACGGGCGTGAATGCGTGTTTCATTGCAGATTGATCTCGCAAACACGGTTTCTAGGTCTGAATTTGAACAGGTCTGGGAAATTTCGAGTCAATAAGTGTCCCAAGTGCAAATTGCGTTAGGATGTAGAAACCTTCTCGTTTTACTATATATGTCGCATGATTATTTTACAGTGATTCCTAGATTAATTCCTTGATTTCATCTTGAAATTTGGAAATATTTCCGTAAAGCATATCTTTAAAAGAGTGGCAACTATTACTCTAATTGTAAGTTGGAATTTCGTGATGTTGATCAGTAATTCTCGTCGCCCTTCTCTTGAAATACTAAGCGATTCAGTCGCTGAGCTCCATATATACATGAACGGTATAGCTAGTGTGTGATGGTTTTCAATGAAGGACGTAAGCTTATGGCAGAAACAGGTTGCCCTTAGCAGTGGGACCTTTGTCGGAGACTAATTTAAAGAACCCTCAATTGTGGTGAAACGATTTGCATTTTATTTCATCTCCATAATAACGTCGTTTATTATATATGTATATGAGTATTTTCGAACCTCATTGGTCGTTCAGTGTACTGATCATTATATATGTATATGAGTATTTTCGAACCTCATTGGTCGTTCAGTGTACTGATCATAAATATGCCTCGGCCTTAATACTTTAGCCTTTTTTTCGCAGCCAATTTCTCGTTAGAATCCTAGGTTATCATATCAAATTCTCAGGGTATATTGAGTGGGCCAATGTCAACATTTGCCAGTATGTCAAACGAAAATATTACACCTTGTAATGTGCTGAGTAAACATTTGCTAATCTGAGATACAGAAATTAGTTGTCTATTCTGTATTCTATATTTTCTATCAAGACCTCAGAATTTCAAGATAACAGCATGAACTTTATTCCTTTTAGGAATTGCGGCGTCGGTATCACTTCCATCGACGTTTCGCTTTTTATCAACTTCTGATAGATATACAAATAATCTATAAAACTGGCTTCGAAAACCCCATGGAAAAGATTATAGCATTAATTTTAAGAGTAATTCGTCGCAGTATAAGACTAGTTTAGATGGATTGATGCGTCCTTTTGAAAGACTATCCATTAATTTTCCTAAAATTAATTTTTAAGTGTGTATGCATGTTTTTCATATTTTGAATGTTCATGAAAATCGCGCTCTATGGATGGAGCCGTCTTGAGTCGCTCGTCTCCCGCTGAAACCTAACCCCGGCCGCCCCTTTGGCGGCGGGGTCGTCCTTCCTGCTGCCGCCCCTTTCCTCACTTCAAGGGGAGAGAGGTCATTGCCAAGTCCGTGGGGGTCAAAGCCTCTCTCTCCCTGCGACCCCCCTCTTTCCTCACCCCCCTTGTTCATCCGGTTAGTAGAGATGGCGCGGCCTTGGAACTGTCCTCTCTCTCTCTCTTTCTCTCCCTCACGTCTCCCACTTCGCCGGTTTCCTATTGAAAACGATTGACGGCAAAGTCGGACTATTCTCCTTCTCACGTGTGCATCCTATCTGGTCATTTCCATTCGGCAGCAAGATATGTAGTATAGACCTCGGTGGAGGATTAGGCGAGGTCCAATTTACGCCACTCGGAGGTAAATGATCTCAGTTTCTCATTATTTTTTCGTTCATTCATTGAAATGATCCGGAAATTGGCATGGTACGTAGTGAACCCTGCGCGAACGAGTGGTGTTGATTCGTGTAAATTACTCGGCAATAGGCACTTTTACCGTGGTTGCGGAATTGATGGAAATACCGTGGTTGGAGCCTTTAAGTATATTTTGCCAGTAACGGCATTACCGATTAGCAAAATAATCGTGATGACTGATTGAAGAATATTTACGAAAAATATAACAGAATATTTTTTTTTTTACTATCGCACGCTTCGCACGGCACCTACTCGACGCCTCAAGTGATAGTGTTTGTGTTGGAACCTC
Organism: Ischnura elegans; assembly: GCF_921293095.1. NCBI lineage: Eukaryota > Metazoa > Arthropoda > Insecta > Odonata > Coenagrionidae > Ischnura > Ischnura elegans. Next base: position 65,622,466 of record NC_060251.1, read on the forward strand.
ATTTTTCTTCTATTGGCGATGAGCAATCGAAAAACAATGATCGCGTCCCATTGAGGTTTATACCTAACGGAAAATTATTATGATTGGCTGTCATTGGCAACCATCCTGTTGAGCATTCTATTTCAGTTTCTCGTCATTGATGCTGTAGTCCATCGAACGTCGATGCCGTTTTGGGTCCTTTTGTTTCTCCATCGTCAGCGACAATGGAGACGGACAGACAACGGTTGCAATGGCACGACGGACCTCTTGCATTGTCCCACACCCGTTTCCTACGCCTTTCACGTCTCGTGCGCCCATACCCGGTCAGCAGTAGGGTGTGCAACGTGCTTGGCTAGTGCGTCTGTGGTGCTCCCGAAGGAAAAGAGCGGTTTCCCCACCATCCCTTAAGCGTTGATTCCGGAGAGGTGATTCACGCGCGGCCCGTTTATCCAGCCTCTGCTCATTTGCATGTCCTCGCCGTGTGTCTCTCCCTTCCCCTTCCCCCATTTTCTCCACCTTCAGAACCCCTCTCTTTTAACGCGTATCACGCGACGAGCATGGCAGCCGCGGTGGTGAAGTTTTGAGGGGAGGAGATCGGATCACCCGACCTTGCCCCCTTCCGCGGACGGCGTTGCCGACGCAGGTCTCTGCAGGTGTCGGTGGCAGGTTCCGTGCCCGACTTGCCTCAAGCCCGCACCACCCACGCGAGTCCGTGTAGGTGGCTACTATGATGAATTCCTCAGGGTCGTATGTCGCGACGGTCAGTGCTGAATTCGAATCCCCTTGAGTGAAGGCATTTTTGTGAGGTGAAGGTACTTCTACTTGGGGACTTTTGAGGAACACATTTGGGCAAAGCCGTAACCAGAAAAAAAAAATCAGTAGGGCTTTACTTTAAGAGAAGCGGTTCCCAACCTTTATTTCCTCCCGTACCACTCTTAATTTAATATATAAAACTAATATTGTACCACCGAAAATCTAATGTCCACATTTTATTGCATAATTTCACTCCGGGTAGGTGACACTTTTAGTTATAAATAAATGTATAAAAGAGGAAATGTAGCGTCCGCCGTTACCGATTATTTTCGGCGTACCCCCGACTGGTTCGTCGCGAACCCCCAAGAAGAATGCGTACCAACGGTTTGAAACCGCTGTCTTAGAGATAGGATACGTATTTGGGGGTGGGGGCTTGCTAATACTTGCTTCACCCGCGTTGCTCACAAAACAGCCAAGAATTTGTATGATATTTGTAACTTACAACAAACTTTTTATAACCAAACGAAAAGCTGTTTAAACAACTTAATATTTAAAACATACAACCAACAATTTTCTGAACATTGCGTGATACGCTTTAAAAAAGAAGGGTTCTGATGGTGGGGAAACGGAGTTTGGGCAAATAATAGCAAGCCTGCCTGCGGTTGAAAATGCGTTAATACCGTTTTGCCCTATTTTAGCTTTTTATGTGTTGTTACCTTGTTTAAGTCGGTTGTTTAGTATTGACCATTTTTATTTACTTACTGTGTTGTGATTGAAGAAAATCTTTTATGTGATGCCTTCAAAGTGATCGGGCAAATTTTGAAAACATGTAGGCTCTGGGTTTTCGGTACCAAGTGTCAGTAGGGACAATGGGGGGGGGGGGAGCCATGTAGGGGATTACCTCCCAGCATTATTGCGGATCGTTACAAAATTACCATTGTATCTAGTGTAATTGCCGGCCTCGGTGGCGGCGGGGTAACGTTCTCGCCTGCCAAACAAGAGGTCGCGGGTTCGAGTCCCGCCTGGGTAGGTTTCCCCGGTCCAGGGCATGGTCGTTTGTGTACGTTTACTTGTTACATTTGTTGAACACCCCGGTGTAAAATGGCCAATAAGAGCTGTATCCGGTGGTATGAGAATAAAAAAAAAGTAAAAAAAAATAATAATAAATTGGATATTCAAGGGGGGGGGGGGGCTCCTATTATATATATCTAATAGCTCCTTTAGTCCCCTCGTATATCCGCCACTGCCAAGTGTTAGTGGTAGTTAAATGTATTTTATTGGAAAATAATGGAATATCTATTGATTTTTTTGGAGGGATGCATAATATTCGCTTTATTTTGTGCTCTATGACAATGATCCCCTCGTCGCCTGCGATCCGTTAGATCTGGCAACAGCGGTGCACGTCGTGGCCGCGATGCTCGAAAATGGAAGGTGGCTGGAATGGAGTGTGGGAGACCAGCTGTAGAGGGCATCGGAATGGGCGGAACCCTAAAAATTACGGCAGAGATGGAAGACAACCCGTCTGCGTGTTGCTGCATTCGCCACTTCCTCGTCCGGTCCTCCGAAGGCGAAGGCCCTGCCCTCCCTCATTCCGTCCTCAGCCTCTCTCTCCTCCTCCTCCTCCCTAAATGGTCCTTAAATGGCTCCTCAAGGAGGAGCGAAGAGATGGTCGACTCATGTTAAGGCTTACCTCACCCCATTCCCTTCCCCTGGAAGGATAGTCGTGATATCCGACCTTCGAAGTTATTTCTCGAGTTTTCCCGATGCGTTGCCCGCAAGTGCCTGCGGGTATTGGCGGTGGGATTTCATTCCGCGGTCGGTAACTTGCGGGAATGAAGATAGATAAAAATCGCATCGAGGTCCATCGTCGCACAAGCTATCCTGGCCTCCCTCAGCTGCGAGTTAGAACTGTAACGGAAGAATGGAGGGGTGTTTCTTTCCACACAAAGTACCGTTTCGCGAATATGTCTCGAAATTCAGGAAAAAGTTACTCCTGAGTGTCTCCACCACGAGATCCTGTTCACATATGGTTGCTTGTATTCACTCGTGTGCTCTATCTTGATTTTACTAGGATAGTCCGTCGCTGCCGTTTTCAAGGTAATCCAGATGTACACGATGACGTACTAATCACCTCGTGGGTGTATGGTATGGAGAATTTATTCCTGACATTCGCTCAATCGCATGTAGGTACGACCATAATGATACGTGCAATCCTGTGCTAGGGGTTATCTATTTCAAAGCATATGTTCCACTGCTTACGGTTAAATTTGTGCCTATACAGACATGCGTCACTAACTAGCAATTAAAGCATCGTACTCATCGACCATTTCGTTCTAGTGGACATATTGATCGGCAATATAAAGTAAAGAATAATTATCTGTACTGACCTACGAAGGGCTATTTTTGTATCGCGTTCCATTTAATTTGAGTTAAAATATTAGATGGATCGATACATTTAAGCATTGGATCAAGTAGATTCATTTAAGCATCATCCATCTATTCCATGGTAATTGTTGATTGGTACTCAACAAGCTGCATCCGAGGAGATTATTACTTTGGCATGAGTTTTTTCAATTGATAATTGTCGCCATGGATTTATAAAATGGATTATATTATGTATTCTTTTTTTGTAACATTTCGACGTCTTAATTAAAGTGGAAATCTTTGCTTGCTTATTCGCTCAATAAAGAGAAGACATGCTGGTCGAAGCTGTTTTACGTAAATTGACATGTTTTTTCTTATAAATTTCCTGGGTTATTTTCTCCAAAATTGAGTTAGAATACATGAATAGCTCAACTCACTGCAGCATGGCCTAATTTGAGCACTGACAATAATCGCCGCAGGGAATAGGCGTGACCATTGGCAACCTCCAGCGCTTTCTTACATTTCTGTCAACAGGGAGAGACCCTCGAAAGCGTCGTCCTCTCACGGAACTTAGCGTTTTGTCAACCGGACGCCGGAGGCGAACTTCCCTGTTGCTTTTTATCGGTATTGGGTGGACATTGGACACTGTTTCCGATAAGCGTACCTTGTTGTCTCTCCCCGGAGGAAGGCACTCGACACGAAGTGCTGTGCCATTACCTTCCCGTTGACGTCATCGTGTGGCCCTCTCTCGTTCTCTTTCCGTGCTTATCGGGAAGCTCCCCAGTTCTCCCGTCGTGTCCACTCACCGAATGACCTCCCTCTTTCTCTCTTTGCTGATTGATGCCCCTTCACTTGAGTGGCTCGAGGAGTAGCCTTTGTTGATTTAGGTCGAATAAATCCTGTTTCATCTTAGGCTTACGGATATCGGGTCGAGTGCTTGTTTGGTTATGTTTGCGAGCTTTATCTTACCGGCTCAAATAAGTATTTTTGACTCATCTAAATCCGTAGCGTAAGCGCAACGATCTGTTAGAGAATTATATTCAGCATTGAAATTGATAACAGGCTGTTAATATCGGATTCTGTGAAGTGAACGAAAAACGAGCGGGTTTCAATTTTGCTTAGCCATTGTTTTGATATATTTTCAAGCTTTCAATCCAGAGTTTTGTTGCTTTGCCCATGTTAGGTTTTACGTTCATAGAAATTACTGTAAACTTGGCTTTATTTTCTGCTGGCGAGTTGGGAAAACATGTTTAGTCGGAAACTGTATTTGTAAACCTGTGAAAATCAGGAAATAATTTAAAAAAATGGAATTTAAACCAAGTGTGGCGTATTATCTCCCTCGTGTGTATGCCACTGTTATGATATATGGTACGTAGTGTCTGGTTCCCCCCCGTATTGGATGAAGAGGTTTTTGGTGTTTGTATAAAATATGAGGAATTTTCTCAGTACCGAGTCCATTTATAGGTCGGTTACAGTATGCCTATAGTAGGAATCCGCGGAAAATATTTGTGGCGTCTTTTGTGTTACCTGCGTCAAATGCTCTGTAATTGCTTTGGCCTATTTTGTGGAAAAATTTTGAAATGCAGTTCAGTTTTGAAAATTTCCTGTAAGTATCATAAGAGGAGACATCGTTCCGTCTCTACCGGTCGCATTTCGCCTATTTTGGTGTCTTACAAATTTTTTACAACTCACGTTATCATATTAAAATTTTCAGGGAAAAAATACTCTTGTCCACATTTTCCATTATCACGAATATAAAAAAAACACTGTACCGAGAAAATATCGAGGTTAAATTTCAAGTGTGTAATACTGGCAAATTTTGACTATCGTCTCTTTGAGTATTTTGAGATGGTAGAAAAAGTTTTCAGCAACGGATGCGTAACGAAGATAAACCTGCCGAGCAGTTATTATGCGTCATCTTATTCATCTGTCAACAGTTTTTATTACAAGGGGAATTTCTTTATGCTCTCTAATGAGAGAGGTGGTCACATGCAGACCGTGAAAGTTTCCTGTGCATGTCTATAATTTAGAGGTGTTTCGCAACGATTTCGGAACTTTGCGATTAAGATTCAGTTGCCGTTGCGAGCACGTGTGCTGCGCAAGTGGCTCAAACTCAGCGGACGAACGGGCCGCGACTCGAGAATTCTATGAGGCCCTCCGCAAGCCATCAGGTGTGTCGCACTGTTTTATTGTCGACACGGCTGGGTGTTGCGAGTCACGTCAGTCTTTATCATCATTTATCATGATTTTTTAAAATCGTGTCACCTGATTTCTTTTAATTTTTCCTTGATTATGCTGAACAGCATTTTGAAATTTCTGTGGGTATGTTTCTTAATTTACGGACGTTGGTCCGAGAAAAGTAGAGTATGTCATTTTCATGAAAAGTTATAATTGCGCTTTTCTAATGGTATTTCATCGACTGACGGTCTAAAGTAATGGGCTTTCCGTCAAAAATCCCGAAAATTGCATTTGAACGTTCCGCTGGCTCTTTCGACAGTCCTTGCATCTTGCTATGTTTTTTGCGTGGGAAATTTTTTATTGCTTTAGAACAATTATATATGTCATTTTTGCAAAAAAAACAGATGTAATATAGATTCGTCATAACTTAATAATTACGATAAAAATTAACTACATTGGCTACTTTTTTATTATTAGAAAGTTTATTCTGCCTTTTAAGGCAAAAGACGTAAGTTATAGAAAATTAGCTCTTTGGTTGGCTCAAATAGCGAAAGAAATAATTACTCTAAGCATGTTAGCATTATATCACCAGCGCTCTTGGTTCATATATTTTTTATTAACCTGTGTGTGTCGTCTAGGATGGTAAAAGATTTTTCCGCGTAGCCCAAACGAGCCTATTGGTGTATTCTTCCATTTTAAGTTTTAGAATCGATAAGCCAGTGATAATGTTGAAGGTCTGTGCTAGTACTCATCACTATAAAGTTTTTTTAAATCCTATTTGGAGTTAATGACAGAATTCTTCGTATCATGGCCTTATTCATCCGCGGTAAAATTATTTTTCTTTGAATTTACACCCATTGACGTTTAGATAAATTTGCCCTCTTGCAAGAATGCCTAGAAATATGTTTAAGGTTGATGGTAAATTGGGTTTAGTTTCTGCTAGTTTCATGTGTTTCATATTTGCGAAGAATTTCTTAATGGCCTCTCGCCACAATGGTTTGCCTTGAGGAGCTGGTGCTGCAATTCATATGTTGCGTTTTTTGACGCTTCGCGGAATCGTTTTGACGACGTTGAGTGCAGGGAATGGACCGCGCCAATGCTTGTATTTTTGGCGTCGAATCGGTGTCAAGTTCTTGGGTCATTGCTTTGAGGATGCTTCCTTGTTTCGTCTTCCAAGGCGTGCTATCTCCTGGATTCGGTCCTTATTCGTCAGCCCCAAGGCTACTCCGAAGGCCTTCCATGATGCACAATTTCTCATTCCATCAAGTCTCTTTCATAAAAAAATGTTTCCTTCATCTCATCGAGCGTGTGTATCCTTCACGATGGGCTCGCTGTTTTCGCTATTCTTTGTTTCTACGCTAGCGTGTTTCGTTTTGTAGTTTTCCTGTTTGGGTGTCGTTGCAAGTACGTTTTGAGTCAGATGTTGGTGACTCAATTACGAACTCTCTCTTCTCGGAAAAGATTCGTCCGTGTCAACGTCCGCTGCCGTTATTACCTCATTTCCTTCCTTCAAACCATTGCTTTTGGCAGTTTTCCTCCTTCGGTGCGCCTTAGTGTTTTTAGATGTTTGACAAAAGAACACGGCTCTGTCCACGGTAGTTCATTCTACGTCGTTATTTTCTTTTAATGGCAACTTATCTTTTGTGTGGTGTCCTTCTCAGCCGTGGAAATTTTTTCAGCTGATGCATACTCGATTTTATTTGGTGTAACAGAATACCTTTTTATCGATGATGAATGGTAAATCAACTATATATAAATAAATGTATATTTCCGGATCATCTCTTCATGGCCTGATATACCCGCATTATTCGCCGGGAAAGCATCAAATCATATTTCAACTGAAGAAATTATTAGATTTATAAAACTGTATTTTTGGTTCCGTAATTTTGATTTTTTACCTCTATCTGTGTCGTATACAATGGAATACTATTTTTGCGAATGACGCTCCTTAATGGAATGCCTATGAAAGCGAATTTTCATCAAAAATCGTTCTTTTCCGAGCTTCCCTCGCGGTGTCGTCATAGAGAGAGGGGGAGAGATCCATAGGGGAGACCCATGGTAACTGAGACATCTGTCGCCCACTAGGCCCGTTCCCCCCACCCCTCTCTACACCCACATCCCATCCGCTTCACCCACATCCCTAGAGTATGCTCTCCGCCTCTTGTTTGTGGGATCTACCGCCACCATCTGAAGTTAATGGTATTTCGTCCACCACTTTTCCCCCTCCCCGGTTCAACCTCACTCCTGCATTGTGCTCCTAGAAATTATTGCTCGGTGAGTGTTGCGGACGCCTACAATGATAATAGCCACCCCGATATTAAAATTTCATATATTGTTACTATTGGCATAGTGTATTCTTGGTATGTTGATATTGTATAAAGCTCATTGTACCTTGGTGGCCCGTAGGTGGTTTTACTGGTTTCCCACCTTGCTAGGGTGAATGCCGGGCCAATACGACTCCCGTACCAGTATTCAAGTATTGCTGAAGAGGCGACAGCCTAAGCAGCTCCGCGGATAATTACATATAGAATTTGAAAGAAAGAGACAGAAGCATAAACACAGGACGATGACACGGCGCACAGTGGTCCGGATCCGGAAAAAGGTGGACTAAAAACATTTTTTCGACTTTCTTGAAACTCATTTAGACTATAGAAGTTATGTAGTAATATGTCTGGGGTATCACCTTTCATGCTTACTTTTTTATATAAAAAATTGCTTGCTTAGATATATTGCGTCAAAGTAGCACTATTTCTAATGGAAACTTGATTTTTCCGTTTTTTCGAAAATTACGCATTTTCGATTTATTTTTGGCTTTACGCCGCCAACTATATTCGTAAACTAACTTTGCACTATAGTAATATAGACATTTTTCTGTCATAAAATATATATTTCAACCTTATAGAGATGTTGATGATTGCTGTAGAATTATTTGAAGGGGAGTAATTTTTTTCGGAAAAATTCGCATAAATGTTGAGTTATAAAAAAAGTGACGTCGATTTGCGCGAATTCGGCTATTGGTGACAATAAAGTACAGTATTATAAAGATATTAGTAAAGAAATCAGCTGCAAATCTGTGCGAGTCAGCGAATAACAACGATTTATGTTCCCAGCCGCGGTAGACGTGAGCGTCGACACGCTAGCATCAGCGCAGTGTAGGCACATGGTAAAATGTGTCTCCCAATGTTTCATGGGCCAGAATCACAAAAATAAGAATTTAAGCATTTTAAAACCTATTTTATACTTTGTAATCATCCAAACTTTATCTGTGTGTGTACCAATAGAATAATTTCGGAACAATTTGAATTAGGTTAAGCGCAGTTGGGACGCTGGGAGAGGAGATAAAATATTTTCGTCGATCGCTTCTCAGAACGACTTCAATCGCGATTTGGTAATAGATTGAAATAAATACGATAGGCTACAGGCACTGCTACCGGGAAAACCCACAACCGCCTTCCCTTTCTTTCAATCCGAACGGGCAAGAGACCCGTTACCCGAACACGTGTCGGACCTCAGGAAAGTGGGAAGGGGTCTTTAGTCGGGACATTTTGCCATCTTTTGTCATTTTGCTATTTTGCCACTTGGTGCACCACCCAACTTGAGTTTATTGCTTTTCTAGGGGCGGTCTGGCTTGCAAGTGAAGCTGCACGTGTTAATAGATGAGGTCTTTACCCTCCACCCGCTTCCTTTTGGACGGTTTTTATTGTAGGTCCGCCGCTAGTATGTATTTTCGCTCAAAATCCAAACATTTCACATTTTCTTTACGGGGTCCAACCCTACCCCAACAAGTTATCCAGGGGAATACCCACATTTCCATTGGTAAAGATTGCTCCTCTTTTTAACCCCATCCAAATTTCGGTCGAAACATTTTGGTACCCTTCAGTTTCAACTTTTCTGTCGATGTGAACACCTACCCATCAATAATTGCGAGGTCCTATTTTGGCTACAGTTTTTGTGATTTACAGTGATCTCGCAAAGAAGTTATAGTGTTGTGATAACTAAAAAAATTGTGATTAAGTGATCTATTAGTTCCTGACAACCACATAAATAAGGATTATGGAGCAGGTATACTATGTTTCTTTTATTTCCGTTTCTTGTTTCCGTTTTTTTAAATTGGTCTGAGACGAGGCACCGCTCTAATTTTTCATATTTTTCCTTCTATTTGATATTTAAACTTTTTAGAAAGAAGACTGTTGTGTAGCTTTTTGCAAACCTGTGTTTTTTTATTGTTGACTGTCAACAATGTCATGGGCATTTACGCGGCATAAACTGCACGAAAAAATGCTGGAGAAACAAGAGAAAACCATGGATGCTCGAAAAAGGAATTTGAATGCATATCTAGAGAGTTGTTTCAGATTACACGGAGAAGAGGAGGCAAAACTAGAGCTTAATAATTTTTTAAAGATGATTTTTTTTTATTCCAACGAGAGAAGATGGCGAGCTAGTTCGCGATCAAACTCTTCTTTTTTGAAGAGGAATTGCACTTGGTTGGACAAAATTCTTGATTTCCCTGATGTTGTATTTCGCAACCTTCAAAGCACCTCAGGTTCGTATTTTCCTTGTATTCTAATGGTGATATGGGGTCCCCTGGAATATTGTTCTAGTAGTCTTATTTTTTAATAGGTACCTATGACTTTAAAAAGAGAATGGGCCTTTTAGTTGATGTGCCGAAGCCAAAATATGGTACATCCAGTGATGGAAACTTAGCTAGGCGCTTCTTCTCGCCTATCGGCTGAAGTTACTGGCGAGGGTCAATATTTTTTAATGCTTTCTTTTCATTGTTGCAATATAATATCTTTTTATTATTGCTTTATGCAGTACTTTTCACATGAAATAACATAGTTAATTAATTTTCAGGAGTAGAGAAAGGGTTAATCTTTCAATTCTCAACAATTTTAAGGTCTATGTCTTGAGGATTTTTGATTGATTCAGTAAAATTCAAAAAGTTCTGTATGGATACAGCGGAAAATTTTGTGAGACATTATGGTTGGTTTTACATGCCACCCACTATGCACAAAGTGTTAATACATGGTGCAGATGTCATCGAGTCGGCTCTTCTTCCTATTGGAGAACTATCGGAGGAGGCCCAGGAATCTCGCAATAAAGACATTAGAATATATCGCGAGCATCACGCGAGAAAAATATCTCGACTTCACACTAATGAGGATATTTTCCGAAGACTGATCCTAACATCGGATCCTTGTATTAGCAATTAGGAACTGAGCTAAACAACTGCCGGGGCCTTAAAGAATTTCCGCTGGAGGTTCGTGATCTCTTGGTCTTACAAGAGTCTCAAAAGTCTTCGAGGGAATGAGGAGAGGAGGATGGGGGGGATTCAGAAGAATCTGATGCTGAACAATTATAATACATAATTGTAAATTTATGATGAATTAACCATGCTTTTAAGAGAATAAAAGAGTCACTTAAATACTATTTTGACACTTATTTAGTAAGTAATTACTTTTTAGTCCATACAGAAGAATCTCATGAAATCTGGAAATCGCACCTCTTTAACGTAAGTCAATGCACCCAAAAACCCTACTTTTAGCCGTTTTTTTGTTTATTGACTAATTTGAAAGATCATTAACTCATTCTTTACAACTAATTATCATTTATTTTCATATTTTATCATGATTATCGTTTATCTGAGCAGTCAGCGTTACAATTAGCCAGTTAATAAGTTAAAGTTCCACGATATCGCATGAAATAATAGTTTTCTCGTAAAAATAACTGCAGAAATGAAAATAGATCGCCAAAAAACATGTAGGGAGCAATTTTTAAAGACATCCAATGAAAATATGATTTTTGTCCAACTTTTTCGCGATCCGGACCACTGTGCGGCGTGGCGTGGAGATGGAATGAAGGGCGAAAACACAAGGAAAATTTTCATATAGACCGGAGTCGAATCACGAACATTCTGCTTTCCGGGCAGTTGGTCGGACCACCAAGCTATCCAGGCTTATCTTATCTCCAGAGCTCCACATAGTCTTTCTATTTTTATTAAAATTACTTGCTTCCCATTGTGTAAAATCGAATAGTAAGAATGCATTCATATTTAACTCCATAGCAGTCACACCACTTCTCTCTTGCCTCGAGGTATCAAGTTGTGGCCTGTTTTTGTCGTTCTGAAAACGGCATTTACATCGTACAGCTTCGTCCTTGGTAAAATTGCTGAATCCTCACAATGGGAAAATGGCCTAATTCTCTGACTTGATCTTCCCTCATCTTCGTCCTACTCATGGCCATTGTCACAGCGGACGAGTTTAGGTCATTGATTTGTCTCAGCTGTTGCATTATTCGTGGGAAGGTACTCCTGTAGGAGACTCGGCGCCATATCGCCAACGTGAAGTCGTGGTTGGGAGCGAAAGAGTTGAGGGCGTTGTTAAAAAGGTTAAGTGAGATTCGGATGGAATGGTGCCCCGCAAGGGTTGTAAGTATATAGGAGGAGGGATTGCATGGCGGCTGTCATTAGAGCACTCTTTCAAGGGAGCAGCAGTCGTTCGTCAATTCGTGGCTACTCTCTCTCGTCCGAGAGTACCGACTTATGTCTTGTATGCTCTTCCCAATGAATCATCATCATCATTATCATCACTGGTCAACAATCCTAGGATTGGTTTGACGCAGCTCTCCACTCAGTTCTCCTATCAGCTAATCTTTTCACACCTACGTATTTCTTCTCTTTCACATCTCTCTTTACTTGTTCCATATATTTTGTTCGGGGTCTTCCTTTTCCATTCTTGCCTTCCACCTGTCCTTCGACGATTGTCTTCATCAGGCCATCATGTCTCAAGATGTGGCCTATAAGGTTGTTCCGTCTTCTTATTAAGGTTTTCATGAGGCTTCTCTTCTCTCCTACCCTTCTTAGGACTTCCTCTGTCGTCAAACATGCTCAGCTTTTAGGCACCAAATTTAACTCTTTAATCGATCTACCATGGTTTTGACTACTTCATGTACATTTTAAGGGCTCCTAGGACTCTCGTTCATTTCAACTGTGTTTGGCTAGATATGGTGGGACAGCATGCTGAATAAAATATTAAAACTTATTGTATTGTCCATTTGTACAATTGATATTGATAATAAGAACGCGTTTCGACGCTTAGTGTCATCAAGTCAAATAGAAATGACAAGTGAGTCTAAACTTCGTTCAATTGATATTTTTTGTTAGTGTATGAGTGACTATGAGTTTTTCCTCAGATTAACCTTCACTTACGCTCAGGGGTTAACATTGTATAACTATAGGTAGTATAATCTGCGAAAGAATGGATACTTGAGCCTTTCCTGGTGATAAAGGGAAGGATAATTCCACCCGTAAATGTATAAATACAGGTCACGTTTGCGTAATTTTTACGTTTCCCATGTCGCGTAATCTATTGCTAATTAAGAAACTCACGTTTACGCTTTCAGCTATCCCATGATCAGTGAAAGGGTACATAGCATTATTAAATTCTTGTTAAAAATTAGTAATTAAGTTTTAAACCGTTTCATGACGTGATGTCACTCGTGGTACATGGTACAAACTCATGTTCACTATTTCATCTATACCGGGAGCAGTGAAAGTGTGAATCGCATTATTGCTCCATTATAAAAAAATGGAAACTAAATGTCAAAGCGTTTTATGACGCGATGTTACTCTCGTGAGTAGCTCGTTGGTAACTTAGCGTTTTTTCGTGGCCTTCGCTCATATTATTCTCAGGCCCTTAAAGAGGGATCCCTTTGCTTCCACGAACCATTTTAGCCCGCTCCTCTGTCTCCACCCCCTGTTCTGAATTCAGGTGCCGAGCGAAGCCGTCTTCGCCTCAGGATAGGGGTTGTCGACGGTTGTGCGGTTCCACGTCTTCTTTTCTAGTCGCTGCAATGTGTTGGTATGCCCTGCAGGTCGATGCGATTCTCTGGCGCGTAAGGAGGCGTCGACAAGTGTTTCTTCCCCCGGATAGCGATTCGCCATCTTTCGCATTCCTTTTTGTCTTTCAACAACTTTATAAAGAAGTAGGTGTGGAAAGCAACAGTTATTTGGGATGAATCCCTGATTTTTCTTTAGGTTGTTCAGTCTTTTCGTACAAAATACGCCTCAATTAATTTTAATGTATTTTAATCAATTTTTACAATGTTATTCATCGCAAATTTGTGTCTAGAGGGCGTCTGAAAATAACTCTCCGTCAAAAATTTCCATTGCCATTCGGTCTGGTATTTCACTTCGTATGGTTAATTTTGGTGATATTTTTTGTGAAGTTTTTATACAATTTTTAGCAGTATTTTAAGTTTATAAGAAAAATATTTTCTCCGACTGTAATTAATGTATTAACTACCCATTGATGATGTTGAAGAGCTTGCTCCTCTGATTGTTATTGATGGCCTTAGTCCTGAATAATGGTGATATTTTCACTACTTGGTAGTTCAACGCCTAAACGTATAAGTAGGAACAACCTCAATGCCATCGTGCCAGGAAGAACCAATTATTTGTAATGAGGAAGATAGTATTAATTTTGTTTTACCTCAGTGGCTCTCACAAGGTAAGAAAACTCGTGTTCGTAATCTTAGTGACGATTTTATTGGCGTTTGTCAACCTGTGCTTGTAAAAAATCTCTCCTTAACATTTTTCACGTCCATAATCTGATTTGGCGGCATCGTCCCCACTTCTTATTTCTGGCATTCCTCCTTCTGTATTTTCTTTTTTCCCCTCCTCTCAACCGAGTATCCTCCGTTTAAGGAGGTTGGTCCGATACCCGAATTACATGCACTTTTCGTAAAGATTTCAAAATATGCCCTTGACACTATACTTCATCGACTGGCGGCCACAAATATTGGCTTCCCGTGCTTCAATATGTGGATATTGAATTTAAACATTCGAATTTTCATGCAGCTTCTCATGGCGTTACTTGTCTCAAAGAATTCGAAAAATGGTGATAAATGCTACGGTGTCCATATTCATTTTGGTATAATATTTCTAATGAAAAAGTGAGTTTTAAGATAGATACCGTTCTACATTTTTAGTTACTACCATGTAAATGCGGTAATTGAAATCAAATAACATTGGCTACATGAAAAGGGTTCCACGGTCGGCTCAGGTAGCTGGAATAAGTGTTAACTTAAAGTTAAAAGAAGTGAATTATCCACATTCTCTACCATTATTTTGCTTTATGCTCTTGATGGATATCTCCTATAATGGCAAGTCGTTATAATGTTCATTAACGTTTCGGAGTATAGGTCTAGGAGTGATATGCAAATTTATTTGCTGACGTTACGATGTTTTTTTATATCTTCTTCAGCGCTATGGGTGAATATGCTTTCATCAAATTGATACATGATAGCATGCAAGATTATTACAATGTTTTTTCACAATATTAAAATAAAAATGCAATGGTACATGAATTCAAAAAGTAGAGACAAGAGTTTTGACTTACCTTTTTTGCAAACATTTGTTTTCTGATTCTGACTAAGCTAGTTTAATATCATATTACCATCAATTTGAATTAATTGAATAAAAATAAATGTTACTTAGATTCTCAATGCGTGATCTTTTAATGCTGCTGTTTTTGTTTTTAGAGATATGAATAATTTCTTTAAATAATATTTTTTTAATTACTTTCATAATCTAAAATTTCGGTATTAACGAAGTCAAAGGTATGGCTATTATTTATACTGATTGCAAAGGCATCCATTTCAATTCTATTGTTTATGTCGTTTATAATTAGTATAAGCAATAAGTATTTGTTTTGGATCGCGCAGTCTTGATCGTACCTGCTTAAAGGGTTTTCACTTCGCTGAGATGCTCTCTCTCTCTCCGTGCGCGACATGCTGCCAAGGCAGACAGCAGCTATCCTGGAATACGGCTTGTGGCCGCGGGGAGTTATTTGCGTCCGCCCGCTCCTCTTCCTCTCACTTCCATGGCTTCTGTTTTGTTTTCCGGGACGTTAAATGGAGAGGGCAGCACGGGTCGTGGTGTTCCGTGTTTGTGTCAGTTTATCCTCTCTCCTGGGTGGTGTGTCGACCTTCCCGCCTCGGTGCCAATGCCCTTCTTTCATCTCCCTCATCATCCTTTTACTCACTGTATACGCCTTCGTACCCTACGGGAATTTCTCTCCTTCTCTTCTCCCTCGAGGCCTATCATCCCTTATCCGAGAATTAATAGTTGCGGATCTCATCCCCGTCTGCAATCCTTACAAAATGAGGGGACACTTGGTGATGATTGCAACGGAAGGTAATCAACCGTTTGTGTCAGGCTAAAAGCTTTGCAGGTGCACAACCATCTCCCATTTCATGCTACCGTTTCTTACGTCGCTCGGAATGCGGCCAATCTATCTCAACTATGTCTGTATCCTTAACTCTCCTTTCTCCGCTAACATCTCTCCGTTTATAATCGGAGATGGGCATCTTTTTGCCGTCATCGTCCTCCTTATTCACTACCTCCATCTTATCTCTTAATTTATCTTTTTTTTTAGTTTTTAATGGTAATAGGTCTGGGAAATTAATTACAGCTCCATTACTCTAATACCACCTGCTTTACCTTCTCAGCTTATCATGCGTTATTCTCTTTTAGTATGACTTGGCAATTTTTTACATATGCTGCTTGATATAACAGTAAAAGATACGAGGGATTAGTAAATCTCATATTCTAAGGATTTATTTAATCTTAAGGATAATGGTTTTCATATGCTGAGCGGAAAATGTATGCATGCATTCTTCGGCTCAAAGTTGAACAAACGACAGAAAATATATTACTGTCGTTGCCCACGAAATCCATGGGTGAATGCAAAATTGTCTATGTGAAAGGTAGTTGCACTTTCCACCATATCACGCCTGAAGCGGTTGAGCAATTTCGTGTAGAATTATGGTTGTGGTTGCGTATATCGTCCACAGTTCTCATTTTTCCGCAATTTTAAACGGGTGATGAGCTTCGCTACGATCCGTATTTTGGATGATATTTTTTATAAGCAGTCCTCTAATTTAATTTGTAGCTCAGACTTAAGGCCGTTCGATAATGGGTCTTCTAATGAAATTTAGTTCAATTATGTTACTTGATTCAAGTTCAGTATTCCTTATGAGAGTGATTTCAGTAATCGTCCTTGGGGTTCTTGGTCCTTCGGCTTGTCTCTCTGTGAGAGTCCCCTGTTTCATCTCTTCGTTATCGCAATACGCACTTCCTTCTTTCCCCTCCTTCAGGATGCGATTCATTTGTTTTCCTTGCGATTATTCTCCCGCCTCATTTCGCTGGCTGGCTCGGGTTTCCCCGTCTGTCGCAGAGTTTATGAAGCCTCTTATCTCCTGGGTCGTAAATACTCTTATGTGATTCACTATTTACTGCTTCCCCGATAGCATTTAAGGTCGCCTCTGAAATGACGAACAGGAGAATATCTCCGAATCCACAGATGGTTGATGTCACTGTATTGGGCGGATAGGAGGGTTGTTGGAGATTGGGAAGTGTTGGTTAGTCTCTCTTCGTAGTCTAGCGTGCCTCTATCGCCCGCTCACAAGCTCTTCATCTTCTCTCCGCTATCAGCTGTTTGTTGTCCTCGGAGCATAATGCTTCCCTTTGGTCCTGCAATATGACCATGATCCTCTCCGAAATTTGGGTCGAATGAATGGCTCACTTTGATTCCTTCTCTCTGTTCCTTATCTTGTGTGTGTTTCTGTATCTAGGTGCCGTTATTGGTTTTTTTCTTTTTGAAAGTTATTCTTTTTTATCTTTGATATTAACAATGGCCTGTATTCTCATGTTCACCCTGCTGTTATTGGTCACAATTTAAAAACATCATTCTCCATGCATGACTTTGAACATTTTTGAAGGTGGCGATGTTAATGACTCATTGATTGTCACTATGATGATTCCCACTATCCTGTATTTTTTTTAAATACTCTGTTGCCGTATAAACTTAATGTTTCTAGGATGATTCATTCAAGAAACAGTAATTTCAATGATGTATCTTAATAATTTGCTTTACCAACTTAATGTCATTATTTAGATATTTCCGATATCCTGTCTTTTTTTGAGGGGGGACAGGACGAAAACGAAATATGATCGAAGAAATCACTGTGAGGATGGAGTTCGAGGATAAAACTTGGTAACTCAATGAAATGAAAGTTAACTGATGAAAATTCTGGTGGAGGCATATGCAGATTTTCTCACTAGCGATAGTCGATTGAAAATAGGTGATTTCGGAAGGGAGCTTTAGTTAAATTATACCATCATATGGAAAACACTCTCGCTTGTATGAGAGGCCTGTGTCATATATTCTTTGAATAATACGTTATCAACCGTTAAATTTAAGTAATTGTTAAGACTCGACGCTAATTTGATGGGTGATGACGGATCTTATTCCTGGATTTATTTGTTCAATCCCTTAGGTCCCAACGACTCTTAATCAATCAATCAATGAACATATCAATGTAACATAAGAATGATCGATTTTCGTTTATATCGGAAGTGATCTTAATCCGTGACAGGTGTTCTGAGGGCTATCCTTTTGTTGTAAAAAACATCATTTCTGGGGATCGAGTTGGTGTTCTGAATAGTGTTGGTTTCCCACCCATTGGGCCCGGCTTCCAATCTCGGTGGTTGCGGAGATTTAAAAGAAACTGCCCATGCTCTGCAAAAGTGCTTGGTGGAGGATACGGCTCTCCGTCCATGGGGTAGTCGTTAAGATTTTGTACCCTTGGGGCCTTTCGTTAATGGCATGCTAAAGGGGACTCCTTTGTAATCCCTCCCTTGCCAGTGGCACCAATGGGTGTGGCACTTGATCGCCTCCTTCAAATACCAAACGAATAATATCATTGGATTTTAAATGCGGTTGAGATATTCATTCTCAATACCAATTATTGGTGGAGTGTTGCTAATCGTTCTTCGTTTGTTTCTTCGATCATTACCAAGCCGCTGTTACTCGCGAGAAAAAAGTGGCTTGTTTTTGAGGCCGCGGTGAAAGTCGGAACTAATGGCAGCACCTGTCCTCAACCCTGGCAGACGACGTTATGGCATTGAAACCCGTGTAAATTAAGGAAAATTTTGTGGAGAATATGTCGGATTCCAGAGATATAAGGCCAAATCTTATTATTTTAAATTCAATCACCATTCTTTCATGTGAACTGTATGAGCTTACGCAGGGATTCTAACACTCCTGTACGTTAATATTGCGAATTATATGCCGGCGTATTTTTCTGTTAGGCTACGAACTTGTAACTGCTAAGTACGCCTTGAAGCAATGGAATAAATACTGGAGATTATCTACGACATTAGCGAACGGATTCTCATCACAGTGCGGTGTTGTTTACGTAAATGACGCGATACATAAACTAAATAATTGTCACAACAGATGCACTGTACAAATTTCTCAGATTAGGTAATGGAAGAGAGTTATACTAAAATTAAATTCATTATATCTATCTTACTAAAGGTTTGGTTCAAAATGAAAAGAAGCGAATGCGCTTTGCATTTAAGTAATTTATTCAGGTTTGGAGATACCTTTGAAACATGTGTAGATATAGATTGAACAAATAAAAAGAACAATGTGACCTTCTCAATACAGGGAAGTGGTAAACTCCATAAAAGGGTTAAGTATGTATGTATTGCGATGACCTCGTCCCTTAAAAGTTTATCTAATATATTCGTTGATACTTATGAAATTATTTTATTTAAGCTGGATCTTTACTTATCTCTTGGACGACTTTGCCATTGCTATCTCTCAACAGCTTCTTCCTGACGATGTCGTGGGGCATGGAATGCCTTTCACACAGTACCTGCCCTGCTTTCAACTCAAAGTTTACCCTCGGTATCGCAGCTTGCCATTTACTCCTCTTAACAGGGTCTTTGGGAGCAGAGAAAAATGAGATGGTAGACTTTTTAGAGCCATACCCCTCAGTACACCCTGGTGCGACACAGCTTCTTGGCATTTCAAATATCGCCGAAAATTAAGCGAACGAACTCCTGCCTCACCCGTGAAATCCACAGAGTGAATTACTTTAGCGTTTAGAATTTAAAAAAATGCTGAATAACTCAATGAAATAGTTTTTCAAGTGCAAATAACTCGCTTAAACACACGTGAACAAATAGAACCACATACAAAGCATGGGTAGACCACAAGTGGCGCTCGTAGTTCGTTAAAATTCCGCAGCCTCAAAAACCTGCCACCAAAACTGTACGGCGGGCATAGGAAGTTGCACTGGTGTGATCATTACCCTCTCTCTAGTGTGGAGGTAGCGTGTGCTGCTGCTGAAGACCTCGATGGCGCACGCTTCCCGTCCTCCCTCCGCTTCCGATTCGTGTTCGTATTCTCCATTGTCCTCCTTCTCCCGCGAACTGCATCCTTCAATTGTCTCCTACCCTTTCTACCCACTTCTCCATTCTTCTTCTCTTTTTGTCCCCTCATCTACCCTACCTTGTCATCGTCTCCCGCGGAATATCTTAAGTGTCTCATCTCTAAAGTCCGAGCGGACTTCTCTCTGTTTTTGGAGTTCATTTTCATGTGCCTACATCACGAATACCCGTTCAATTGATGATGGCAATCGCCTCAGCTAATCAATTGTGGCATTTACTCATCGACCTTCCTTTCATTTCGGCTTCTAGAAAATACTCGCGAGTCCTCTCAGGTTTGAACTGCTTTCTTGATAGAGTAGGTACCACGGAGAAATAGCCTGCCTGCTCCTTTTTTTCTAAAATTGAATCTAATGCAGATCTTTATTTTTTCAATGGAATGCTTTTGAAGTTGGTGCTTATACGTCCGATTTCAGTAGTATTTCGTGATAACTCCTCCCTAATAGCGTCCCTCTGCTAACATTTGATTTATTGTACCAACCTACTTATCAGATATCTCGTAAAATTCAAATTAGGTGATACATTCTTTTTCGTGCTAACAAACTTTGATTGCAGATTAGTGCAAAAACAAGTATGATGTTTCGCTGGTGATCCTGAAGGAATTTCGTGGAATCAATCTTTTTGTCGCTGAATTCCAAAGGTGGTTTTGTATTCCTTCGCCTATGGCTTTGTGTCATTCGAACATGTTGGAGGAAATGCCTCTCGGTGAAATCCATATCGGGTGGGATTTGGTGTGCCAATTATTTCTGGGAAGGCGGCGGCGGTATGAAGGGCTCGGCATCCTAACCGAAGTGCCAATTTCACGCGTTATTGCCTTTAATACACTGGACAACCGTATCCTTCACCAGTAAACCCAAAACCTGAGTGGAGGAGCCGTCGTTGGGTCCTTCTGGGAAATCATAATTCTCTTAGAAAAGGGGATAGGACTCCTCCTACGCTTTCTTTGTATTAATTATGTGATTGATATGGTACTCTTTTCCGCTTCAATCCGTTCCGTCAAATTTTATAAAATTGGGACTTTTAGGTCTTTCTTGGTCACTTGACGTAGCCAGTGTATTTTGCCTGGATAATTAAATAAATTGCTCTGGGAATCTATACCTCGCAGAATTATTTAAAAAAACTTTTGTCGTTTTGTGATGGTCTGTAAGTAGTCTTGTAAAATATTGTTGATCTAGGTGCTGGAAAGGTGAATTTGGAGGGTAGTGGAAATAGCGTAGGTGCATAATTGCATTTCCCTCCTCCTTTAATAATAATTTTAGTAGGTATTCCTTTTCCTTCAACATGTTTCTTTTTTGTGTGTAGTTCGCTTTATGGTATCAACTAAATCCTTTTGTCATGTGGATATTCACGCTTTTTAAGTAATTATGATTTGAATGCAATTAATTATAACGAAAATAAATACCGGATGCTAAGCCATCAGTATTGTCAAAAACACCCACCATTCTATTCTTCTGAAGGAATTATTTTGTTGTAATAAAATTGGCGATTTTAACATGCTTAGCTCTGCGAGATCCTTTTAATTTTTTTATGTTATGGTGGCGTTACTTACAAGCTAGGCCTGATATTGTTGCCTCTATGGGTGACGGCGTGTCTGATTCTTATGTTACTCTAATAAGTAAGTTAGTATTATAACTATGTGATTAGCAGAATATTAATGTTACCTTTTCCTTTCTTTCTAGGTAAGTTGAGAGCAATTGGAAGTATGCTATGGTCGTGAGTACTTAAACTTACCCTCGTGGTTCCGTTTTCTGTTGCCCAATCTAGGGATTCTTTCTTCTCTTCTCTTTCTGTCGCCCTGTTTTTTCATATATGTACCTAATTTACTTGTGATGTTAAAGGAAAATGAACTTAAGACTTCACTGATTATTGTACAGAATAATATCTGATAATCACTGTGTGATTAAGATATTAATCGTGAAGTAGATTCTGGAAATGTGCATCTTGCAAGGGAAGAAATTTTAGCGTCGTGTGTGTGGTCACTACTATCACATGTCGTAATAGGAGCATATTAGAAAGGATTTGGTTGCTTCTTTTGATAATTGGCATCAACATACCAATTTGTGAATTTTTGTCTGGAATTTTAAAGTCTCATGGAATTGACTTGAGTGTTATTTTCAATGTTACGCTCAAGGTCCTCCCAATTTTTCTCACCTAAGATCTAGTTTACTGATATCCGTGTTCCAGGTTTTATTCAAGCATGCCGTAACCTGTAGATTACCTCTCGAAAAGACAAGGCCTGCTCAGTAGCGGTGTGCATTAGGGTGGTCCATATTTTTCGAGTTTCTTTCGGGACACCCCCTCATTTTATGCCAACTGGTGTAAAAATATATCCTGTAAAATATTATTGCAATTGAATAAAGGGAAGACGTGCCGCATCGCGCTCAAAGTTGAGAAATTTTGGCATTTTGGGCTGTATTTGGGATATGAATGGCGTTAAGAAGGCGCTGGTATTTTTCAACTGATTTTATATGGTAACTAACGATACATTGGACATTTTACATACTGCATATAAAATATTTTCCAATTTTGACCGGTGGCACCCGAGATAAGGCCCCAAGAGTGAGCGCGTGCCACCCCAGGCAGACACTTTGGGTGGCACGCTGGTTGCATACGCTCCGCGGCTAGTTACGTAGCTACGTGAGTGTTGAGCCTGGGGGGGTGCAGCGTGTTTTTCGGGGCACGTATCTCCGCTCGTACTGTGTCCACGGGCCCAAATGCTGGGCGTCCGTCATCCCCCCTCCCCCCTGCTGCACACAGTTGTCGTCTCGACCCCTGCAGACGCCACTCCTCGTAAATCTCTACCCGCCCCCCCCCCCTCACCACCACCCCCCTCCGGCCTTCATTGGCGCCTCTCCCGTTTCCCTCCTTAACCTCATCCACCCCAAAGTGCTGCACCGCGCTGCAGCCAACACTTATTGACCCGGAAGTTGGTTGTGAGCCTGTGTGCGTGTTTTGTGGGCTTTCCGCTTCTTTGCTGGGCTCTTCATCCTTTCGAAAACTTAAATTGGAGAGGTCGTGCTACCTGAATTGTAATGCTCATCAATGAATGAAAGATGACATGAAACGGATTGAAACTAATTAGTTAAATAATGGAAATGAGTGAGGTAGATAATAGAAATGACAAAATGTGTACCTCCCACAATCAAGAAAATTTCGCGGCTTATTAGTATTAATAGTATACTCTCGTAGCTATTTTGCCTTATTTTAACATTGTAATTTGGCAGTTTTTGTCATGTACTTACTATCTGCGTTTCTATCAGTGTACCCGTAGACTTGAGTTTTCGTGTTACCTAAATTTTTATGATCGTCTGTGAATGAAAGATAACATGTAACGGAATGAAACTTGCAGTGAAATAAATAATGGAAATGAGAAACTTTGCCTGGTATCTCCCACAATTAGGAAAATTCCACGGCGTATTAGTATTTATAGTTCTATCATATCTATTATGCCTGATTTTAACGTAGTAACTGGAAATTTTTGTCATGTACATACTATCTGCGTTTATATCTGTTATTGTAAACTTGATTTTTCTGGGCCTGCGCTATTGTCAAAAGCTCTAATGGTTTAGTCGTAATGTGCTTTTTTCTACCGATTCGTTCCATTTTTTTCCTCCCTATGTTGTGCAAGGGTTGATCCTTGAAATGGTTAGTTCGAGATTTGTGGCGTAATTTTACAATTTCTATCATTTCGAGCTATTGTTCGAAGCCCAAATAGTAAAGGGTAGCCCAAAATATCTATTTGATATTGCTCTCTTTATATTCTAGTCTTTATTCTTTCTAGACTTTAGTCTTTCCTTGTCTTTTGCCATTTTTTTGTATCTCCGGTAACTTCATGGCGTAATTTTGCACAGATAAGCTCTCCTTTATTTTTTTTCGACCTTATCAAATCGACCGCAATGTATGTGTTTCTTTCGATGACTTTATAAATATGTGCACTAAGCTTAGGCATGTAATCAACAATGCAATTTGTTATTCGTAAATAACAGTCTTCCTGTCATCTGCCATGCGTACAAATATGGTAAAATGTCAATGAGAAAATTTTAGTTTATTAAAATAGGCAATTTTATATTACCACTATCGCATTATTGGGTATCTTACTGGCATATATGAATATGGAACTGTAGAAGTCGTTCGAGAAACTTTTGAGCATGCTATGCCATTTATTTTATATGAATTAGACTATCTCTGGGTTTTTTGGTTCTTTTCCCTCAGTTGTGTTGTTTCTTTGATGCTCTTGATCACCCTTGTTAGTCGCCAGATTTTAGGTGTTCACCGTTTTAATTACCTTTTTTTTAATGGTCTTTTAGTTTGGTCATATATTTTTCCGATTATCTAGTGATAACAAAGCTATTTATCTTTTATGTTTAGGCTGAATATCCTTTGCGCAACCGGAACTCTTTCAGATAAAAAATATGTGGATTGTTCGATAAGTGCATGGAAGAGGATGGTGTGCGTTTTGCTGTGCTATTGCCAATCCTTAAGAGTCGCCCTACTTCTCTCAGAGGGCCGATATAGGTCAATCGGACATCTATCGTAAAGCTGGGGTTTTGCAGAGTTTCCAATTCTCCGCATCAACGTTTATCTGTCAAAAGTAGTTTCCCATGAAGCTTCAAATCTTGCTACGTAGCATTTTGAAAGGTCCGTCTTTAGTACTTCTTAGCTTTTTATAGGAATGAGCTTACTATAAATGTAGGACATGGATGATCCTAGGAATCCATGCTGCATTAAAGATGAGGGAATAGTCGACTTAATTTCGCTATTTTAAATGATATGATCTCAGAGCGAATCTAATAGCTTTAGGGCCTATTTTAATTGTAAGTAAATGCTTTCCTATCGGAACTAGAAGTATAGACGGGTACGTTAATCTTTATGGATTTTTTCTTACTGAAAGTTTTTTTTTCTATTTGCTCCACCATTTACTGGATTATTACCGAGTGAGAACTGAGATTAGATATTCTTTTCGAGTGAAGAATATCAGGTAAACACGGAAGAGGAAAGATGAGAATAGGCTTCAAATATGGAATGAAAGGGAATATTCCTTATTGTGACTTTAATAGAGAATTTCAACAGTCCTGGGTGATTTACCAAATGCTCCATGTAAACCTACCTTCATCCGTAAATTACCTTTGATGATAATCAATGTTCAATATACTCTTTTCTTTGGTATGCTGTCTTGACGTATATTTTATGAAATTTTGGGCTTGGAACTTGGGCGGTATTTAAGAAGCATGCTTTGCATCTCTTCGCATTCCTTTGATGGTTGCATCCGTGAATATGAAGGGCCCACGTTATTTTCTTGAGCATAAGGGGCCCTTCCGTCCTCTGCCACCCTTCTACCCTTTCCAGCCCTCATACGATTCTTATGCTCCTCTTTGGCAGCGACGGATGCATATATCCTTCGCCCCATGTAGGAAAGGATTCAGGAATGAATTGGTTGACATGTGTGGACTTTGCCAAGATGTATGGTATGACAAACTTAAGGAGAATCCTTAAGAGTAGATTGATAGGGTGAAATGAAGAGTTAGGGTAGAATGAAAGTTCTCGCATGTACTCGGAGGTAAATTTTCTCGCACTATGTTCACGAATAGGCCGCTGGCAGTGGGTTTTCTCCGATGCATTTCAAGATGGCCAAAAATCCGTTGCCATTAAGGTTTTTTTGTTCTTAACTTTTAGGTCCTAGATGAATGGTCCACGTGGAGTGACAATTTTCACGTATTTTTAAGGCTTTTTTTCTTGGATTCATGAGTCCCTCGCGTCACTAAAGAATTTTTTCATGTTAGTATAATTAACATGTAACTCAGTATATAATTAGAAGTAATCCCTAATGGTTTTACTCGCCCATTCATCACAAAGATATCATCAGTCTAAATAAGTACATGATACACCTTTACGCCTTTGTAGAAAACAGTTTAATTAATGGAAACTTATCTGGAAAACTTCGGTAAATATTTTACTATGTCGTTACTTGTATCAATCCTTTGCTGCGATCTCTTAACCTCCGATGAACTTGATTTAAAATGCTTACATTGTTGGAAGTTCCATCTTCAGTCTGGCGCCTTACGGAGCGGAAACATGGACGCTGAGGTAGGGTGACGAATGCATACTGGTGACGTTGGAGATGTGGGTGGGGAGGAGAATTGGGAAGGTTTGTGGGAAAGATAGATGTTGTGGACGGAGAGGAGGAGGAAAGGGAGAGCCAAAGACATGGTATGGGCCGTGATAGTGGGTTGGCACTTCCAAATATTAGCGTAGAAGGGATGCTGAAAATCGTGTTGAAGGAAGACTGATTGGTTTGAGTGGGATAGGGAGGAAGAGAATAAGGTTTATGGATATAACTATAGGGAATAAATGTTAGTTTAAGATAGAAATTAATTGTGGTGAGGAGGAAAGCAAAATTGACAAGCAAAATTTTCCGTGTTAAACTACCTTAACCGGTAGAATACTGGTAATAATGATATCATCGAAGGATGAAAGCTGCCAAAACATGATTTGACTTGACTGGCATTCAAATCCCTATCTCCGGATCTAGAGTACCTGAAATCGAGATATATATGGGTTCGAATGCCAGTTAAGTTAGACTTTTTTCGCAGCTTTCTACACAATACGCCATTTGGTATTTACATCGTTGCGCCCGCGCGCGTGACAGTTTGCTGAGTCACTTAACTTGTAGTACTTAACTTGTAGTACTTAAATGAAACCGAATATTCCGATCTGGGATGTCTTGCATTCTTGTCCTCGGAACTACTGAAAACTTCCGGGTTTACACACTTCGTGTCGATGCTCTGCCTTGCGAGGTTCTAATCTCACGACTTCCCGTGTAAATTTGCCTCTTAGCCTTCTTTTGTTCTCTTTCTACGAAGACGCCGTAGTGGTAGGTCGCGAACCCCCTTGTCTCCCTTCACAGATGCCTTTTTTCCTCAGCGGCGCCCTCATTAGCATTCCCAGCATTTTTCACCTCTCTCCCCATTAACCTCGTATGTTATCGTCCACCTTTCACTTATTGTGCTTCTCTGTCCCACCGTTTTCTTTCGAGCCTTTGATTTCTCCTCCGGTGAATTTCGCCGAGGTCGACGGCTCTTCTCACTGGAGGCCTGTTTACTAAAAAAATAGCCTTAAACGAATAGTATGACGTACGCAGAGTGATATTCTATTACCTTAATGTCAATGTCAGTTTTCGTGGAAAAATAGGCTCAGAAAATTGATCAAATAAGGAATAAAATTAGCGTAAGGTTTGTATGAGTATGAGATTTCTCTAAGAGTGCATGATCGTAGTAATTTGTCTCTTACGCTTCATACTTCCTAAAGAAGAATACATCTCGGGATGATAAATATCGTGGGTATTGTAGTGTATGCCCCGGAAAAGGCATATTGACTACAAAGGAGCCTTTCTACTCAATTTTAATACAGTGTGTGCGGCAAGCCGTGCGGTTTGGTGTAAGTTCTCAGAAGATTGCGTCCACTGCCCATTTTTATTTTTCTTTAAACCTACCTAAGCTGAAGATAATTTATCGTTAACTATTTTTAGCAAATTTTTATATTACTGCTATAAGCTGGTAATTTCTTCTTTGCTCGCTTTAATTCATCTTTATCCCTCGTTCCTTGCGCTTAGCCGTCGTGTTTTGTCTGCGTCGACGATTGGGTTCCCGACCCTTTAAGTCGGGTTCACGCTTTCTCTGTCATTTGTCCCAGACTCAACCTTTGCTTCTTAAGCTCTTTACGTGTTTCTAGAGCCATAAATTTCGTCAATTTTCATTTTCACCGGCCTTGTCTGGTTTTGGTGCAGCTATTAATTAGTTGTAATTGGGTGGTTGGCGATAAATACGGGGGTTGGGTCTTTCTGATCTGGCTCCTAATGAGTGGCGTCTTACAGGCTGCTTGAGCCATTTAAGGTCTTCGTTAATACCTTTAAATATTACGCCGTAATCTCTGATTATGCGCACGAACTTCTCCTATGTGTTAATCGTCTCACGAGCGTACAGAAATCATACCAATTTAGCTTTTAAGTTAGCGCTACGCTGTTTAATCTTTTCACTACAGATATAAATTACACCAATATTATTTCTGCGATATCATAAATAATATCCTATCTGTTTTACGATCTCCAAACAGCAGGAATTTAGGGTCTGAAAGTTATTTTAACCCTATTGCATCGTTATCGTTCTAGAAAGCTTTTGTTTGGCTTAAATGTACTTTTAATTTTTATGGGCTTTCATGGGTATTATTAAAATTGTTTATTATCGTGAATGTCGTATTTTTGTGCTAATAATACTCTAAAACTTGGTGGGTCACTGACTACTTAGTTCCCACGGTTAGTCTTTATTTGGCGTTAGCTTTAGTTTTCGTATATGTGTATCCTTAGTAGGTAGCTGGTCGATGTATCTATTCTTTCTGCGATAATAGCTTTAATAAATCTTTTCTTATTATGGCTGATTTTTTGCTAACTGAAAGTCATTTTCATGTAGTGGAAATCATAGAGTACCTTGTATTAGAGCACTCATCGTCATATTATTATTATTATTCTTGATTTTATATTTCGTTTAGGGTTAAGGTAGCCATATTTTAGTATGTACCGTTGGTGGCATTGTTGACGTCCCAACTTAAATTTGGTGAGCGTTGGAGACTTCGTGGGGTCATCCTCCTCCGATTAGTCAAAATGATTGCAGCTAGGAGGTGGCCATCAGGTTAGGTCTTTTGCGCCAATAGAGTTATAGAAGTAAGCCGGTTTGGAATTAGCTAGCTATTAATGAAATGAAACAACAGGACCACGGCATACCGTTAATATGATGGCCGGAAAGGTGTTCTTGAAGAACCTTCCGCAAAGCAACCAAGTAGGAATCGGACAGTCTGAAAAATCTCCGCCAGCTCAGAGATTTGATCTGAACCCACGGTCTGGGAAGCCTGAACAGTTATCAACTCAAAAACCTGATACCTTGAAGAATGAAATCTAAAGATTCAAGCGTGATGGAGTTTTCCATGTTGAAATAAATACGATTATAATCGTGGAAAATTGCAAATATTTATTTCAACCTTGAAGTATACTCCTTAGTCTTCGTGTCAATTTCAGTCTCATATCGATTGACCAATGCATCCAGTATAGTGCATTGGAGCGCGATATGCTTGATCGCCCCGTGGTTATTGTTTTATTTTCGACGTGCTCGATCGTTCCTGGTGCTCGCACTCGGGCGCTGTCGGAGGAAGTGGTTGTTTGTCCTCCGACGCCGACGTTCGCTCCGCTCTTCGCGTTTCCGGCCGATCGACCGGAGGAGGAAACTGACGAGGACTCCCCGAGCCGTTCGGAGACTTCCCACACCACTCGGCCGTCTTCAAGGTGGCGAGAATGACTCCAGGACATCCTCCTCCATTGTCTTTTCCGATGACACTTGATTGTGGGTGGTTGAGAGCTGTGGTTGAGAGGGACTTCATAGGGGATTCGCTCGCTTCCTACCTTTCTCCTTCCCCTTCCCCCCTCATTGGTGAAAAACTGCTGCGAGCGAGCAGAGATTAGACTATTAACGTAGATTACACTATGAAAAATTGAAAACGAAACTTTTTTCTTTACACGCTGCGTAAGGATGGCGAGAATTCTCGTCATATTTTCCCCAAGCCTTCCGGACTAATGACGAAGACTCTCGTCATTTAAGCGTTTCAATTCAAACAATTTTAAAACATACTATGGGTAATGTAATTTAATTTTTATTTAAGTATACCGGGACTAGCCACGGTGATAACCCCAAATGCGCAAATTGTGCGGAAAATCCTCTATGAAAAAATCATACTATAGGTATTTGGTAGTGTTTTCCGTTGTTGTTCTTTACGTATTATGCCAATACTTATTATTTCAACCATTTTTAATCCAAAGGCAGTTCGCTCAAATTGGAACATAATTTGACTCACTCACAGTTATGACTTTTTACTGCTGGAAGGTTTTCCTCAGTGATGGATGCTTTAAAACCGCCGGAACAGAGGGTTACATGGAATTTGAATACCCCGGTACGCCGCGTGTTAAAATTAACGTTTTATTTGTGTATTACTACCTCCTGAATTCGAAAATACTCAAAAGATCGTATCACCTGTAGCTATGGCGAAATTCATATTCTTCACCAATATTGATAACACACAAGTAAGTGCATAAATGGTAACTCCATGGCAAACGAATCTTGTTGAAGTAAAATATGAGTTGAAACTGGAAATACATAGGAATATATAAACAGGTATCAAATGGATATAGGGGAACGCCGGAGGTCATCTCTCGCGTCGCGAACCAATTTTTATTATTCTTGTACGGGTTGACTCGTCACATTAAGCTATAAATTAGCTGAATGAGTATTAATCGATCAAGTTAATGACAATAATTACTTTGTTTGACATAAAGTCACACACGCACAATTTTCTGGTCGTAAAATATTAATTTATGAGGCGATTTAATACGATTGATAATGTATCTGGACTTGAAAATGTATTTTCTTAAAATGTAAGATGAGGATTATTATATCATTTTATTTAAAGTTGCTTCCATCTGAATTTTAACTCACACAGATGCCGTAAGCATTGAGACTCGCTAAATTCTAGCGTTGCATAATCGTTTTCTCATTTCCTTTGGAAAAGTGTGCTCGTGACACCGTAAGTCTTACTGTCCCAAAAATCTACATATGTTCTATTTCTACACATATTCTTTCCACCCGTCATAAATCGACTTTTGTATTAGCTCCCTAATACTCCGTAAGCTATTGCTTGGCTGAAATTCCTTATTGCTTGACTTCGCCGAGTACTGTGCTGAGTTAGATTAAGGTGTACGATAATCACAAGTTTCAGTTCATAATAAGATAATTATCTACGGTATAATATTTTGGAACTTAAACAGAAGACACCAACAGCAAGTATATTTCGTCTATTAAAGTGGAATTTTGTGAATCAAATGTTAGCATGGAATGCTCAACGAACTCCTTTTTAAGAAGTTTTCATGTTAGTAGCGTTATTCTCGAGGCCAAAGGTCGTTTTAACTCATATTGTTTAATATGGTTACATTCTGGTAAATCTCTATGCCCTGAATATAATGTTTTTTTTCTCTTTCTAGGTAAGTTGGGATGAGTGAACTTTGGGTACTTCTGGAGGTCGTGAGTACTTAAAAGAAGTTTCATAGATCCTGAAATTAAACAGTTCGCCCAATTCTTGACGAAATTACTTGCAAGGCAATTTTTCCGCGCTACTCTATACTTATAGGTTTTTTTCTGGGTGTGTTAATTTTCGGTGACTGTTCCTATAATGATATTAGCACCCAAGTCACTGGAGAAAGAGGTCGGGAATATGCTGCCAGGAAAGATTTTCCTTTGAGGGGCGTCCAGTAAATACGTGAGGTGATTTTGGCGATTTTTGACCCTACCTCCTCCCCCCGTAGTGAGATATTGAGAGATTATGCTCGACCCCCTCTAATCTTACGTGAGATTGTTCAAAAATAATTTAAAAAATTAATTTTTAAATTATTTTTACTTAAGATTAGTTAAGATTCGTGTTTAAGATTACGAAGATTGTAAGAATGTGGACCCATCTTTTGGCTGGCCGGTAGCTAAACAATTGAAGAGCTACTGTGCTGCCTTTTGGCGTTCGCAGAACCGCGATAAATATTGTAGTCATTTTTAAAAGGGAAATATGTTCTCAACTCACCCAGTTTTCTCGCAATTGCACACTGTTTCTTGGGGAAAAAAATTACGTGATACATGCCAGGACCCCTTGTCCCCTACATGAGATTGGATGAGAATCGGCTTGACCCCCTCATCCTATAAATGCCTCACGTAATTAATGGATGCTCCCTTGGTTGATGGTCAGATAAGATGCCGAGGAATTCGATCAGTAGCTACCGAGCTATTCTTGCGGCAGCTTAATTGAATGAAAGTTGTTGCTTGATCCCTATTGTGAGTATGTAGCCGTAATGGTGTTTGTGTTCGAGCAAGGGCAGAGATCGGTGATGCGAGAAGTCGGTGTCATGTCTTTGCATCCATTGCCTCATCGATGATTGCTGCTCGCTAGGTTGAAGTCAGTCGTTGGAAACCTTCGAAGGCGAAGGTCAACAATGGATCCATCACCATTGATATCCCGCTGCCTCCTCGACCGTAGCGCCTTGTGCAATACCATGATTACTCTTTATTCCTAGCCAGCCCTTGAGTTCTCCTTTACTCGGGGTAGTTTTCATACATCATTAATTATTTTAAATTTTACGAACCATAAGTATACATCCATCTTGGTGTCTTGGGTCTGTTATTTTTACTTTTCAATTAAGCAGGGTCAGTTAAATTTTTTGTCGGTTTTGATTACAGTTGTTTTTTTAATTATTCCCGTTTCACCGAAAACAGCACATATTGGCCTGCACCATCTAGATTTGTTCAACAAGTTAACAATTACACTCACGAAAGACCATGCACTGGATAGGGGCAACCTTACCAGGCGGGACTGGAACCCGTGGCCTGTTTTTTGGCAGGCGAGTACTCAACCCCGCAGCCATCGAGGCAGATGCTGAATTTATGCGAAATATCATTAATTCCAGCATATATCGATAAAGAATGATGAATTTGCGATAGGAAAGTAGCTTCTTCCTTCTAGTGCATATATTTCAGGCAAAAACGAAATATTTTCTGTTCGCAACCAAGAATTAAGGGTCGAAGTAAAGATTTCTCGGGTTTTGCACGGGGTCAGGTCCTTCCAACGTTTCAATAAGCAACTCGCCCATCGTCTTCAGGGATTAAGGAATCCAATGGATCATTGGATTCCTGAATCAAGGCCTTTGAAATTGACTGTACGTACAAAACTGACTGCCAAATATTTTAGTCCTCATATGTTTTTTTCTTGGATATTACTAATAAGAAAACATTATTTGACTTCATTATTGTTGTAAAAATGCGTAGCTACCATGAAGATTTAAGGGTTAAGAGTGCGTGCTTGGACTTCAGGTGGAATAACCTTTCGTTGGCTCTCGTTCGTGATTTTTTAGAAAGTCTCTTCGGTCTTATCCTTAATCTCGGAGGGAAGGGGTTTTACCTCTGGGAAAATGCGTGAAAGGGATCATTTTCCAGGTCCGTTTGATGTGTAATACGAACTTTTCGGAAACAGAGGGATATTTTTTAAATGCTCATGGCCGCGAAGAACGCGTGAGTGGGTAGTTGCTGTTGTTGTTCTGGGGATTGTGGGTGAGCGAGTGATTTTTGCCTCAATGGACCCCATGGGGGCTGAACTCATGCGTGGCTGGCTCTGACGCAAGTGAACGAACAACGTGCCTGCCTCGTTTGTCTTTTTCCAGCGCACGGATTTCCTCAATCCTGTGGCCTCTTTGCTCCCGTGTTTGTTGGACCTGTGATCCATATGATCTTTTTTCCCCTTTTTCATTTTTTCTCGTCGATTTTTAAAGAGAGTCCCTAGTCGGACGGAAAGGTAAAAAGAGCTCTAAGCCGCTGTGTATGTGAGAATACTGCGCCAAGCAAATTACCCGAGATTAAAAACTGGGGCCGCTGACGTTTCATATCTCAGACCAATACGAACCACAGTATTGTTCACGTTCCTCAGCCCCTTGCGCTGAAATAAGTCGAGCTCGTTATGAGCTTACGATGCCAAATCGCGCAATGACGAGTGTAGGTCATCATCAGATTTTCATCATTTTAGCACTATTTAGGGGAACGATATAAATACTTCGAAAGTTTAACAATGTTAAAATACCCGTAAGGTATATAATGAACT
Organism: Ischnura elegans; assembly: GCF_921293095.1. NCBI lineage: Eukaryota > Metazoa > Arthropoda > Insecta > Odonata > Coenagrionidae > Ischnura > Ischnura elegans. The sequence continues at coordinate 65,655,761 of NC_060251.1, forward strand.
TATAATGAAATATGATGCAGTAGAAGTAATAAAATGATTTTACACGAGTAGGTATTGCTGTGTTTTCGACGTATTTTACGATATACAGTACAATATGAAATAATATTCAATTTAAATTTAACTGTTCTGCGTTGATTGAAAACTACAAAATAACACTTTGTTGCCTACCACTCCACTTAAATTGAACCATAGGAAAAATAAAAGAGGACAGGAGCTCGATATTCATAAAATAAATTGAAGTGGATGAGGTTAATACTTTCCTTAATTTATGTGAAAATTATGTTTTAAATCCATAAGAATTTGATTGAAAATTTCTTAGGAGTTAAAAAGACAAGGAAGAGTGTAATTTTTTGCACAGTGGCCCGTAAACCGAACGTCTCTTAATTAGAATTTTTTGGTGATGAAGTCACTTTAAATCGCCCTCTCATTCTTCTCTTAGCTACATTTGACTATACATTTAGGTAGTTAGATTTGTCTGTTATTACGGTCGTAATGTTAATTTTATTTGTATGCGGTCAGAGGACATTAGAAATAGATTGTATGAACAGTTGTTGTCAATGATTTCGGGTATGTGTTATGAAGTGCAATAAAATAATTTGTATAAAAATTACTGATTTATCTATTTAAACGTGCAGCTTTCTTTACAAGGTAATACGGGTTCCTATGCGCGAGACTGATGATAAAAATCGGAATGATCTGCTCTATGAGTCTTATATTGATACCTATTCTTCTCTTGTAACTGATGGCCTGTCTTCGAATTATGATTGTGAACTTGATTTCACTCAGTGAAGGTTTGGCTCTATCATTTTCGGCGTTTTCTCAACCAAACAAACAACGTCATCTCATTTCTTGTTCCATCATCTTAACGGAAAGGCATTCCTCTCATCTCCTTGAAGGCACTGAATGCGACTTCATTCAGTGGCCGTGGGAAAACTTTGCATCCTCGAAAGAGCGTAGTAGCGTTGCTTTAACCGAATTCCCGTGTGCTGAGGAACGTGGAAATTATTCCTTCTGTGAAAGAGGCCAGCTGTGTACATTTCGGCGAGAGGCGTTCACCTATTTCGCGCTTCCCTACTTTCTGACGCGTGTTTCCGGCGTTATCTCTTGAGCGTTGGAACCCGTCTTCGTTTGTGAAGGTTGATTGTGATATAGAACTAACTCACTCAACGACTAACGACTCAACGACCCGAAGTTATTTATATGGGTGAGGATTGAGCTCACAATCAATCCACAATAAGGTACTCGCGAATGAATGTTGGGGATGATTTATCGGGTGTGCCCCGCGTACTTATTCGGTTTGTCGCCCGACGTTTCGTAGCCGTTTCTGGTCGCTTTTTTATTTATTCCCTAACAACAGGGTGACCGGGTAAACCGGGAATTAAGCGTGAATTTTTAGTCTCTGGAATTAAGCATTTTTTTTATTTTTGCATTCTCAAACCACCGGATACAGCTCTTATTGGCCATTTTACACCGGGGTGTTCAACAAATGTAACAAGTAAACATACACAAACAACCATGCCCTGAACCGGGGAAACCTACCCAGGCGGGACTCGAACCCGCGACCTCTTGATTAGCGGGCGAGGACGTTACCCCGCCGCCACCGAGGCCGGCTGAAGCATGAAGTATTAATGAATTTTTTGCTCTAAACTGGATTTAAAAAAATCTTTTATTTAATATTCATTTCACATAATGTTTTGCCAGATCAACACGCATTTTCTGGCCTAAAATGTGTGGGTCGTAATTGTTATTGCAGTAGCTTAGTAGAATTTTTTACTGCCGCGTCGAAACGTGGAATGTCAGAGAAGACAACAGAATCGAAATGTCCCTCTCGGCTCTAATAATGTTCAGAAACACGAAGGATAGAATGTCAGGCGACGTCACCATCTGCGTATTAGGTCAAAGAAGCTTCTTGGCGTGAATTAAATAGATATAAATTTTAGATACAATGTGTTTTAACCTACCTATTCCTTGTCCTCATCAAACTAGAATAAATATTTTGTTGAACCCGAGTTTTTACAATAATTATGTTTCCTAATTAATTTTCCACGAAGATACTAAAAGAAAATTCTTACCCTACACTCGAGCAACTGAGCTGTGTTTTTACTGTCGAGACAGAACTGTAGAAGAAAATCAAAGCTATAATGGACGAAATGGACAGAGATGTAGGTACATCAACAGCCGATTTGAAGTTAACGACTGTGAGATCCTTGTGTACCGCAGTAATTTCGTAAGATTAACCCGGAATCATGTAAAATTTTCCTGGAAAACCTGGAATTATGCAGGAATTTTTATGCTTTGAATGGGTGGTCACCCTGCAAGAAAAAGTGACCATCAACGGCAACCAAACGTCCGTCAACAGATGGAATAAGTACGCGGGTCATTACCGAAAAAACATCAATGTCATTGTGTATCTACATCAACAAACTGCTTCCCACCCCGTGGGCTCTGGTTCAAATCCCGGCAGCGGCAGAGAATTTTCAGAGGCTGCTCGATTCGTGATTCAATGTTGTGTGGAGGACATTTCGAGGGTAACAATCCGTCCGTCGGATGGGACGTTAAGCCGTGATCCCCTTGACTCCTTTTGTTGAGAGCAGGCTAATGCCGACGCCGGGTTTCTCTTCACGCTTCCTCACCTACCCTTCCCTCATGGCGCAAATGACCTAAGCCGTCGGTCGCCTCCTTCAAAATACCGTAACATATCATCAAACTGCTATAATGACCTGCTAGATATTCAAGTTCCTTTCCTTGTGGCGCCTCGCACTTTTCTGTGACTTCGGTGCGTATGAACTTTGATTTAGAACTCTTAAGTGGTTTAATTCTGGGTAATAATTATTTTTAAATAATGTGATATCATTTTATACTTCACCAAAAATTGATAAACATGAAATTTTATTCGAAACGCTTTCATGATTCTTCTAACATTTCATGTAGCTTTCGTTTTTTAGTGTCATCAATTCAAAATTTGGTCGTGTTAATAGTAGGGTCTTACGAATTGAACATACCTTGATATATTGTTGGAATTCTCGGTGTGATTATTAGTCCCACGGGTCGTTTCCTTCAAGTTTTATTGCATCCATCGAAATTTTATATTTATTTAGTGTTTATTTTATTCAACTTATTATTGGTATTTTATGGCTACTTGTTTAGACGCATGAAGGACTTACGTTTCCCTAGTATTAGGAAATTTATTTTACTATGATGTCATTAATTTTCACGCGTCGGATGTTTATAATCGAATTCCTTAAAATCGCTTGGATGAAAGCCGTGAGCTTTATGCGGATTATATCATATTTTCATTTGTTCGTACTTAACTAGGTCACGTTGAGTACGTTTAAAAATAGGTTTCTTACTTTATACTTGAATTTCTTGGGTTCCCCTGGCATATATCTGTTATACATTTTGGCCATTAAATTACAATATTCGGAGAAAATTGATTTGGGCGAGTAAGGGGTGCGAATTCTCCTCTTATTTTCCAGTCATTGGTCTGGGAAAATACGCTGCTGCTATCTTTGTTCGATATTTAGATGTGAGGAACGTTTATCATGATAAACGAATAAACCTAGGGAATTATTGTAGAGGACTTTGTCAGCCTACTTCAAGAGCGTTTAGTTCCCATCGAGATGGCCAATTCGCTATCGAAAATCTAAATTTACTCTTTCCCCACCTTTTTCATCGCATGGCGGCGCTGCCGTGTTGTGATCCCTGCTAGAGTGGAGAATGAATTGCGTGGGGACATGCAAAGCAATTTCCCCATCTGCATTTACCGTCGGAAGTGGTGGTCGTTGCCTTTTCTTTTTATCCTTTTGCGACGATTCTCCAGGACATCCTCTTTGTGTGAGTGTGTTTTTTGGGCGGTCGCGACCGGGTTCGTGTTTCCACTGCATTGCGACCTTCTGTCCGTAGTGGATGGTATTGGGCGTTTGTGCTTCATCACTTCCTCCGCGGGCTTATTTGCTTTGCCCCACCTACCCCCGCTGCAGGGAGGGTTATTGTTTTTGCAGCCAGTGCTGGTCTCGTTCATTTTTTACCCTTTTTTGTCCCCTTTTTATGCGTCGTTTTCATGTTATTGCGCTCGGAATATGGGAGCGAAATATGCAAGTTTCATTTTAAATGGGGCGAATCTTGTTTGGTGTGAGTACATCTGTGCGCCAACGGTAAACATTTGTCGGCGGTGGCGCCGGGCATATTTTCGTTGCTAAGGGAACTTTTCTACCTTGAATGGCAAAATTGATTCGCTTGTGGCTTGGTAAGGTGTGAACTCTACCCGAACCTTCCTAATTAGCCAGTGGATTGTATCACAGTGACACTATTCCTCGAGCTGTTATTTTATCGGTGTTGATTTCTCTCTGTTCAAAAATTTGGTTATAAAAGATTATATTGCTTATACTTGGATTATAAAATTGATGATTAAAGGTACTTTTAATCTGAGACGGTAGATACATTCCGTGCTAAAATGAAATTTTGACTGTACAATTTCTCTGAATATCATTCTGTGTAACTGGTGAGGCGTCAGGCAGGATTCTGCCATGAAACTGGTCTTTTTTTAAATGAAATTCTAGGAAATTTTACCTACTTTTATTTTCATTTGGACAGTGAAAATAAATCGCAAAGCGTACATCTACACAATACCCTGCGAGCCACCTCTAGGGTGTTTGGCAGGGGGTGATCAATCACCAGCTTGCAGCATGCATTTGGACTCCCAAGGTTGGTTGAATTGGTTGGCGTAGGTTGAATCCTTTCCATAAATACCATACCATAAATCCATTTAAAGCCATAACTGCCGGTGCAGGATAGAATTCTCGGTAATGCAGGATAGAATTCCCAGTAGTGCCCTTCACATCGCCGTAGCTAATGTGACTCAGATAGCAGGAGAAGTATCGTCACTTGTGATTAATGTGCTCCTTACTCTCCAAGGTCGTATGCGGTTCGCCTTTCATGATCTGTGGCATTTTTATGCTAAGAATTAATGGCCTATTCACGCTCGCTATCCTGTGCAACGTGGCCTTTATATTTGAGCTTTGGAAATTACTGATCGGCGAGCCGCTTTAGGTGTAAGACCCAACCAAAGTGATACAGGACCGAGTGAAATAATACATTGCGGTCTGTTTATAATAATGAGTCTGTCTCGGGTTTTCCGCGTAGATACCGCTGGAGTAGAATCCTGGAACCGACTTGTGTCGGTAAAATTTGCTCCGCTTTCGCTTTCATATTTATGTCCATTTTCCGGGATCTTGGGTCTTGAATAGACGTTTTAATTAAATCCAGACTGGATGGATGGCCTGAGTAATTTTCACCTTCAAACGTTGGTGGCAACCTATACTTTAGTCTCTTGGTTCCATTTTGGCTGATTCCTATCAAACCAATCATGCTGTCAGGGTTTTAATAGTAGCTCTGTGGTATATTGTACAGCTATTTTCTTTAGTATTTTCGGATATTTATTGTTCGTATCTATTTTAAGACAAACCGTCAGCATCATCTAACCTGTGTGACAATTAGTCGTTTCTTTGTAAACAATCACTATCTCTAAAATAACAATTTCAGATTTGTTGGTAGTGAGTTTGTCAGCAAAATGTTGAATTTAATATTCTTGGCATCCTTAATGAATTTAATAGAGATTATCATGGAGTTGAACTCCATGATAATCCAACTGAAGTATTACAAAGTGGAAGTGAAGACTAGTGTAATGTTAGCGTAGCATAATTTGGTTGTGTTATCAAGCAATGAATATTAACTTTTGTTAAGGAAAATTCTAGTAATTTTTGTGAGAAATTCCTCTAGTCATATTGATATTATATTCTAGTAATTCATTCTTTGATTGACTATTTTATACTATTCTTCGTGCTATAATAACGATTGATCACATTAATATAAAACTGCCAGTCTCCACATTTTTAAATTAAATGTTGTCGTTCTTCTAAATAGTACAGTAAAGCTATCCAATCCAGTTTACTATAAGGTACATTGTGAGACCGCTGTAGTCCTTTGTTTTTTGGGTATTTGAAAAGAGTTATCTCGGGCATGATGGGTAAGCGTTTGAAGACTCGATGTGAACGGCTCTGGAAAAATCACATCTCTTGACAGATATCACTGGCAGTGAAAACTTGGAATTGTTATAGTATTCAAAGTCTGGAATATGGCGAGCGCCTTGGTTAAGGTACACCAAAATTCCTTTGACGCTCTATCATGAACTTCCTCCCATCAGCCGTTGGAAGGTGATCTGAAGTTCGCCGGGATGGGCGCTTTTGCTTTCGTAAGGGTTAAAAGGAGTGACTCTCGGAGGATACCTCTGGGCGGAGAGGTTTGCTTTTGATGGACTTCCTTTGTGTCCTTTCTTTGACGCTCCGTTCCCGTCCATTACTATCTTCAGCGACCCTTTGAAGCGTAATGCACTTGACTACTGATGTAAGAATGACTCTCAAATAGTATGCGGGCGTATTTGCTTTTTCAATTTGACGATTTTTTTCCAATTTACATTTTTGAGCAACTTTCTTGCAGGCGGTGGCGATAACTTTCATCGAGCCAACGATTTTCAAATTTGAAAAAGTTCCTCCTGGTCTTCCGAGCCTCCTGCATTTCCACTGATATTCTGACGTTGTATGTATTTATTTATTCGGTTCTACATTCAGCGGGTGTCTCGTTTCCATATGGTATTCCCCTTAATGACTTCCACCTGTTTTTTTTCTCCCTCAAAAATGTAATTTGAAGCGTTTGGCCTTGTTCTTTATTTTTGAGGACGATATAAGAATTCTCTCAGTTTCTCTCTCTTAATAACAGGGATTTTCTTTTGTCGAGGTCCGATCGGGTCATGAAATTAAAGCAACAGTGAAACTTTTAAATGCTTTTTTGAAACTTTATTTACACCATTCTGCTAGTTTTCTGAACTATCTCCTGTCAGACTTAGACATTTGCCGTCGCATGCTAACGATTTTCCAATAACCCCGTCATAGAAGGTGGACGCCTGTTCTCTTTGCCAATTCTATATGTTGGTCTGTACTGTCTGCAGCTCGTTGTCTGTGCCGTTTTCTTAGTCAGCGTTTCATGTGGCCAAAGAAATGAAAATCAGAGGGAGCCAAACCCACAGTACAGAAATTGTGAACGGACGATCTTCTCGAATCACCCGATCCACTCGCTGGACAAGATCTCCCGTTGACACTCGCATCATTCCCGGAACGCCTGCATCATGAACGTCTGTACTTCCTGCCTCAAAGTTCCTGAACCATTACGGCACGTTGCTGGCCACTCATGAAAGCTTCTCCGTACGCGTTGCTCATTCATTGATGAGTTTCGGGAGCATCGCATTCCTCAGCGTGAAGAAATCAAACTAGAGGACTCTCTTGCGGGAGACACTGTTGTTGTAGGTATTTGTAAATGCTCATTGCGCACTCATAACTAACAATTGCGACGTGGCGCGGGCGACGGGCGTACTAGATGCACTACGGAACATATCTGCGCAGAGTAACAAGGGATTGTCTCTGTGGTTTTAATGTTATGACTGATCGGATCTCGAAAATGGAATAGCCCTCGTATTTTATTCTTTTCGCCTATGAGCGTTTGGCGTATATCAAACGTTTATTTTATTTTAAGGAAGTAGGACAAAAAGTAAGAAAATAGTAGAAGCGCTCAAGAATTTAATTCTCAGAGAGAATTTCTACCCAGAATGCTTAGAATTCAATCGCGTATGGCATGGTCAGGGGTGAGCTCTGTCCGCACCTCTTCATTGAATATCTGAAGGTTGTTGCCTTTAGTGTTGATTGCCCAATTTAAACAAATGCTGTTGTAAAATAATACCATGAAATAGTTATTGCTAAAAACTCGGATTTGAACAAATCAATATGTTGAAGGTGAGAATGGTTAGAAAAACCGGTGTAAACTCTTTACTTTCTCTAGATTTTTTACTACGAGCATACCACCTGTTATACCGTAAAGTCATCATGAGGTACAGTATCGTACAGCAATTATTTAAAGGCTTATTTACCTCACGATACGTCGAGGATATAGTGGCAGATATCGAGAACGAGGAAGCAGTGAAATCAGACGTGACAATGAAACCGTTTGTACCCTTGAATGAAATATTCCTGTCAACGTTCAAAGTGTGTACTGATTTTTATTTTCCGATGATTAAGTTTCAAGTAAGCGTTGAGCATGAAAACAGTGACATTTTCTTCTCGCTTCGTTGTATTGATTCTTCGTTGTCGTGATTCAGCGAAATCAATCCTCGTTGAACTCATCTTGTGTGCTCGGGGTTTCAACAATCAACCCATTCAGTGGGCTAATCACTCGATGCTGAGTGCTCCATTTTCACCCGCCATTGATGATTAAGAGATTGAATGCACTCTGCGTCCACTACCCCTCAGCCCATTGGCCAGCGGATCTGGCTCGGTGCTCTCGATTCACGGTGGTCCGTTGCCAAATCATTCGTTGGCCCCATAGGCGGCCTCATTCTCCCTGAAACATCCTCAATGGAACGCAGTGAGGCATTTTCTCAGCTCCCGTCTGCAATCTCACTAGTTACGCGAGTCATCCAGTATTCATCCACCATGCCTGTTGATATAACTGACTAACCTGGTGCAGTTAACGTTACCGATTAAAACGCAGCTTTTAAGGATTATTCACGAAGGTCGGCTTCCTATATCACTATGTAGAATTTCAAGGATATTTGACCCAATTTAGCCTGATATATATTTGGGAAATATTACAAAAATGTTGTTATCCAATTGGGGAACTAATGGTGCATTTAACATTCTTTTATGTCTGTGTCCTCGTTTTGAGTGTGATTAGTAATGTACTTAACAGGAGAATGTAGCTTACGAATTTAGGTAGCGCCAAAGTTATTCCTGTTGAAAGCTCCCTTAAAACATTGGTGCCCATGAGAAAGGATGGAAAATTTAAAATCAAATTCTTGTTTCGTTTTCTGGAAGGTTGAAGTTAATGTTCACTTATGTACCATCCGGTGTAAAAACTTTTAAAAAGTGAGGCCATGGCCTACTCTTTTAATAGATTCTTCATTTGATTGCCCGTCCTCGTTAGCGGCGGTGTAAAGTCCTTTCCTGCCGATTCAGGGATCGCGGGTTTGATTCCCGCCTGGGTGGATTTTCTTCCATGCAGGGTAAAGATGGCTGTGCGTGTCCAACAGGTGTATAGTCCTAAATTAGATTGATAAATTAATACGAAATTTTTATCATGTCTCTACCAAATATGTGACTATAGAAATGATTTCTATTTAGTAGGGAAAGCAGGTTTAGGACGCAAAACAAGGTGAACTTACCTGGGTAACTTTGGTAAAATAAAGCTGACTGCGTGGGACTATGTACTGTACGCACCACCTACTTACTCGTTGTAATAATTTCTTCATTCGTAGTTACTCCATCCACTCTTAATGGCTGGCAATGTTCAGGGTGACTTATCCTTGAGGGACAATGAAGAGCCGCACTCAGCTTTGACGGACTCTTGGGTGGCGCGTCTTCCGAGAGAGGCTGGGCCCTTTCGCCCTCGCTCTGCCCATTACTCCGGGGGTGGTCCCTCCTTCCATGGGCCTCATCAAAAGATCCCTCGGACCCTCACCACTCGCTCGAGGGCGAGGGTGAGTCACGAAAGATGGGGCCAGAGTTGTGTTCAAGTACGTGTAGCCGCTGCAGAAGAATAGGAACTCGAAGAATTTTTAATCTTTTGATTCCTGCCTGGGTAGATTTTATTGTTAGCAGGGTGAAGATGGATGTGTGTGTGTCCAAAAGGACTGTACAGCACTAAATTAGATTGATAAATTAAGACGAAATTTTTATCATGTCTTTACCAATATGCGACTATCAAAATAATGTCTATTTGTTGCTTTTTTTCGAAAAAGTTCGCTTCTCAAAAAATCTTTTGAAGTATCTTTATATAGATCTATAAAGGTACTTCAAAACTAAAGTATGTATTAATTGTCTCGGGGGAGACTTCATGGAATTGGCTTGACATGATGACAAGTAAAAACTTTTTAATTCCATATGAATGTATCAAAGTACGACCTAAGTTTCGACGTGGCACGTCATCACCACATGATTATTCTCTAATGTATTGAGTGAAAGTGTTCGCGATCACTGCCGTTGTCCTGCCCTTAAGTGGATACAGCCAGGAGTCGCGAGTACAAAGTAATCGCTTCTCAGTACTTGATGCTGAAATTTTCCAGAATTATATTCTTTACTTGAAAGTAATCTGTGTTTACCACGGTGTTGAAGTAATTGTCCTCTTTCTTCCTGCTCCAAAGCGGGAAATATCGCTCTGAAATTTGCACTCAAATATTAAATATGCCTAGGGTTCAAGAATTATTCCATTTACCCGTTTTTACTGTTTTTTTCGCATGCCTCACGTTGCTGCTTGAAAAATCAAGGTTTCCAAAGATCTGTTTAAAAATAAGTCGGTCGAGATTGCTTATCTTGTAAGATAAGAGGCACGAAATGGTGGAAGTTCTTAATATTATTTAAATGAGACATTACAATATTTCTATGAGGAAATGCCGCAATGTCTCATTTAAATAAGAGATTAGTTATCTCGAATTTAGAGACATGATGTGGAAATGATGAGCGAGTTCATAAATGCTTCGATGTTCCTAAGTATAAAAATGAAGCTTATAAAATAATTTAAGTAATGAGGATTTTTTCTGTTCCCATTTCTACCGAATTTATTGTGATTTGTTTGGGTTAATTATTTCTATTGAAACAATAATTAAAATCCAAATTTGTGTGGGTAAGGGTGACTCTTCTTTGTTTAGTGATGAAATATGAAAATACTTTGGTGGAAAATAATTCAAAATTCACCGTCTGGTTCTCATTAGACGCATGCGCGGACATACGTGATTTTAATCATATAACTTTCTTGATATGAGCACCTTTGTGCGTTCGGTGGAAGAAATTTATCGGTGAAGTTGTCTATAGGGTTAATTTTAGATGTAAGGTGCGTAGGAATTTTGGTGGTGCTCAAATATATAGTCGGTATATAATTACATTTCTTTGTTGCCTCTCGTTTTTGCATTTATGTGTGTGTTAATTTTCTTTTTGTGTCTACAGGTGATTTAATTCAACCTATTTTAGGAATCATATGTTTTGTGATTTTAATTCCTTTATCCACGAAGCTTTTTCTTGCCGTCTATCATTTTGATCTTGTGCTGAGGATTCATTTTAAAAGTTTGCATTTTCTCTGAGACGAATTTCTCAATTTTGCGAGATTTTTACCTAAGCAGAGAAAGCATTCTGAAGCCTCGGGACACCCCACTTAGAGAATCCTCGTTGTGTGAAGTTACTTAAAGAAAAGAAATGGGACCGTGATCCTGATTGTTTGAATTCTCACGCGCCCGTGGCTTAGTCTGGGGTAAGCTCTATACTTCCCTATTTTACCGTCCATCGTGCTTAACCGCTTAATCACAGAGCGAGTGATACTCAAGAAATGTTCTTCCATCTTGAGTCCATTAATTTTTCAGCATTCGTTTCATCATTTACGCGGGTTACTTTCGTCGTAAGATGAACAAATGAATGCTTCTAATCATTGTGTTATATCATCTTAGCTCCAATCGCCCCCTCCATTTTTTACTTGTTCAGTGATGCATTTTTTTCTGCGGACAGCAATCCATTCGAATCATTGCAATAAATGGGAACACTGTGGCTGTGCTGCGAATGACAGTGATGGCGACTAGGCCAGACATTTCATTCTCTCGGATGCAGCCGTTGTCGGAGCGCAGCGATTCGATTCGGCCCCCACAGCGTCGCGGGCTGGAGAGGACTTTTATTAAGTGTGCTTCGGAATGTCGCCCTCTTCCCAGATGAATACGCCTTGGGGACGTTCTGCGGTCCTCGTTTTTCTTGGCCCGGGCCTTCGCGTCTTACCCACCCTCTCATTGCGTCATTGCCGCTGTTCTGTGACGTCAAGATCCCGTCTCCTTGAAAATTTTATGGCCAACTCCTGCAACCCTGTGGAATAACTGTCTACCTTCAGTGCTTGTATCTCTCTCTCGGTACACCTAGTAGCCGCCTACTGGTGAATTTGAAGGTTGCTTTCAACGAAGAATAGAACGCTATCGATAGAAGTGATAATTTTTTAGAAGACCCTTGAGACATTTCATCTTAATTTTCGATAGAGTGACCCAAACTTTTTCCCCTCCCACCAATTCCATATGCCCCCATCTCCTACCTTGTCCTGGTTATAAATACTGTGATAGTGCTGGTTGTATCACCTTGGAAATTACACAATGTGTTGAAACCTGGGTCGGTTGTTGAGTTTTGGAATTAAAAAAGTGTGGATATTACCATTTGTGTTCTTTCATCATGGATACTCTGAATTCTTCCTTTGCGTATGCTTTGCTGAAATAAGGAGAGAGGCTGGCGCCTCTTTGTGTTTTCATTGCCGAGATCACTTGTCCCCTTGTAATACTTAATAATCTCTTGGTAGAGACTCGACCGTATTATTTTATTAATAACTGGATAGCAGATGCAATAAGTTACGCATTTCTCTGAAGAACGATCAGTTTAAAATCCCGGTGATGTACTCTGCGATCTACTATTTCTTTTGAAAAAAATCAATTGAAATTGTAGTAGAATATGCGGTTTTACATTGTAGCTGTACTCTAAAGCTATCATTTGCTGATCCCATTTACGGCCATGGTGCTGATCCAGTTTACAGCCATCCTCTTCCTGTTTCCATTGCCTTCGTCACTTAGATTATCACTCGTCGCATTATAGTACTTAATAAGCACGTGGTGTAGACTTACAGTGCGTGTGGGAGCACGACTTTTCGGTCTCCCTCTTGAAGGCCTGCTTTATCTACTCCCCCCCTGCCCTCACCACCCCTCCCCTACCATCACCGCAGCTTCGCTTTCCACCCTGTGTGAAGGAGGAAGAGGGGAGCTGCCGGTGACGTCACTGGGTCGCAATTTCCGTTGCCCCCTTGTATGCTCCCTCTCGCTTCCCCGACCTCTCTCTCTCCCCACTTCCCTCTCCGGCGTCCAATTTGCTTCACCGCGAGATCTTCCCGCCCCTGCCCCTTACCACCTCCACACTGAACTGCCTCCATCCCCCTATAGACGACAGTGACAGTCGATGGCAAAACGTCAACTCCAGCTACCGTCGAAGTTAGAACAGGGGCACTAGCGAATAAATTAGGTGCCGAGCATTATTATCCTGTCCTTGTGTATTTGGATTGGCTTTCGCGGTATGGTGAATGTTTTGCGGAGAAGTTTATCGGTTAGGGACCGCATGTTTCTATCTTTGTAGACGTGAGTTTCGCCGGCATTACATCCAGCTTCGTCAGGTCGACGATGTGAGGAGAGATGATTTCGACCATCTTTTATATAAAATTGTCGGAGTCAGGCGTCTTCTCAGCAGTCCATGTGGGAGGTCTTGCTAGGAACAGAATAAGCTTGTGGTTGGGGTGTCAGGGCTCAAAAAGTTGTCAGATAATCGGAAAAGGCGTCTCATAGAGGTATGCGCCACCGACTCCGAAAAGTACTGTAGTACAAGGCGTTGCGCCGACCCCGGCTCTTTTGGTAACAGTGCCGGTTTAGCATCAAATTTGGAGGGGATGACATGACCGAGGTCCGGGGAGTATGGAATACCACCCAGGGGGAGGGGCGTTCCCCCGTGTAAATTGTTTGTGGGAGTGCTACGCGCTACGATAAATACAATTTCACTTCTCTCACGTTTGTTACTTGTAAACTTGCATTTGCAAATATACTCCCTTTACTCCTTTATAAGGATACAGAAACTATTTAACTCATAAAAATAAAATATATAAAATGTGAGGGGTCATGTGACCCCAGTGACCCACCTAAATCCGCCCCTGGCAACTAATGAGCTCGTGAATCAACAAGAATATACTGTTGTCATGGCAAGGATGCATACTCCTCCTGTAATATTAGTTTTGTATTTATAAAGTATGGGATCTAAATGTTTAATCGTTTGTGACCAACGCGCCATAGAGACCATCGGCAAAGACCCGGCCCGCGGCGCAAAATACGCCCTGACGCTGCCGCGATCGAATTTATGCCGTCAGGGCCCAAAAACGAAGGAAAATGGCTTTCGACGGGTGACGTCTGATAGATTATCCGCAATGTTTAGGTGATAATTTCGTATCAGAATCGATACCAGTAACTTAATTGATATGGCTGGAAAAGAGAGAAAGACAAATTTGAAATTCGGGGGTTCGGCATCAGGTACTAGTATTTTTGCTAAGGACTTCCGTATGAATTTCCATTGCAATTTAAGTATCTGTCGCAAAATCATCATAGTGAAACCAAAGTCATGCACATGTTGAGCATGTTTCTATGAAGCCTTCAATTAATTATTATATTCTAATTTTTACTCCAAAGGTAGCTACAATGTTTTATTTCAATAATTGCTAGCTTTAGGCCGCCTAAAAGGTACTGGCACCTGTGTCAAGGGTGCCTTTCCTCAAGCTTATATCGAGTTCTTGATTTTCCTGCAATTACATCGTAAAATAGGTAATCTGGACCAGGTGAATATTTACTGTCGTAATTTATGCATTATGTTACCATGCTCCTTTGATCGTATTCATAGCTTTAGATACGTCTCAACCTGTTGGACAAATTGTCTCTTCCTTAATATTCTGCCTTTGGTGCTCAACAGGTGTCTTTCAGACTTAAATATTATCCTCATATTGTACCTCTTACCCGCATATTATTGTGTTAATGATTGCTGTTAGACTTTCTTGGTTTTGACGTCAAGTTTTATCTTGTCTAGACGAAGATCGTGGTGAGTGTGTAGTGCACCAATTGATTGCTATTGTTTTCCTTCACAATACACTGCTCTTACGTTTTGCTATCTGTAACGAAATCATTTCAGCTATGAGTATATGATTATCAAGTTTCGAGATGTTATATTTCATATGTGGAAGTCACTTATTTGCTTATGATATGCTGATTTCTAAGTTTGGTCATTTGATTTATTCATACAATTTGAGGGTTAAAATCAGAGATTGCCTGGCGGTATTGGGGGAGCGTAATTTTTTTATTATCTTCCTCATTGACCGTATGATTTCCGATGAGTGGTCGAGCTGACAATCGGATTTTCAGTCGTGCCTGCGGTAAAAATATTGATCTGTTAATTTGCAGTAAAAGTGTAGTTTAAGTTCATATTTACTCATGCATCATGAATGGTGCATTGCGGAAACGTATATATTCGTGTCCATTTTTTTCCATATCTCTCTCCTGATTCTTTCATTTTGGTACTCTGCCTTAAAACTCGTAAATTTCTTGGTTTTCTATGGATGCCTGTTAAAATGCCATCATCATTGGGTAATATGCGTTGAGCCGCCGTGATAATTGCTTATTAGCATCGATTACAAACAATCTGTTTCCTTGTGCATACATTTTGTATTTGTACGTCTTATACGTGGAAATGATATATTTACAAGTCCAAATTTTATTGATGAAGGCTACGCACACGATGAAATACATTTTCGATGTGCTTCCTATATAAGTTATGTGGAAGGGTGCGTTGTGGAAGTAACTTTCGAGCATTGAATAATTTTCATAATTATTTGTTTCACATTTTGTCGCCCATTAGTTAAGACTGATTTTCCCGGCCTGCTGGGGCTCAGGTTCCTTTATTCCAACCCAAGCAATCATCTGGCCATCTCTCCAAGTGAAAATGAGTTTCCTTCCAACGTTTTCTTCCTGACTAGGAAGGATAATTGCGTAGGACATTGGACTGTTATTAAACTGTGACGCCATATTCCGTGGCGACGCCACCTCCGGAAATCGGAAGGGATGTTTCAAGCGGCCCCCCTTTGCGCTGGTTGTAAGCGCTACCTCCCGCCCGCGCAGCTGCTGATTAACTCATCTTTCTTTTGTTTTTCTCATCTCCTTTGCCACTCCTGGCATCATTTGGTTAGCCTATCTCCGTGCAGCACTCGTTACACTCACTGCACAGTCATAAAGTTCTCTTCTTTCTTCAAACTGGCCTCGACCATCATCCTACATCTGCATCCACTCACTACCCCACAAGCCGCCCCAATAAGTGCGTGCGCGAATGTTACAAAAGAGGATACTCAAGTCGTCCTCGAAATGTGTTGTCACCCATCGCGGGTTTAAATGGGATTACAAAGGTCACCACTCGCGTCGCTGTCGGACGAAGTGATCCGAGTTTCACGGGGAAATAAGGTAGAGTTAGGGGTGTGAACCGAATTTTATACACGTGATGATGTGATCTGTCAAATTTATAACTTTTCAATGCTGTTCCTTGCAATTGCAAACATTGTACTGCAAAATATTGGAAAAAAGGTGGATCGCATTGCATTCATCACCGCGCCGCGAGCATTTTTGAAAACCGATTAAAATGCGATCGACGTGGCAACTGAAATCAGCCTTCAAGGGATGAAATTGAGCCTCCTCTATGCAGTTGACTTGGGTGCATGGCAGGAGGCGTTAGCCGGTGAGCTTCTAGAGAAAATTTAGGCGCAAGGAAGCATATATATTAGGAGCGAGTTTTGGATGGCCTCAGATCGACCTATTATTTATTAAAGTGAATTAATGTTATTTTTTTATGGTCAACCCTTTGGATAATCAACAAATGACTTGATGTTACTGTTCTGTAATGATCTATTCTCATTTACCGCACTAAGATCACATTCTGTAGTGTCGTTAGTATTGTATTCACAACAGTCTCTTAAGTATCACATCCATCGCTCTTGCTTTCCTCGCAGGCGGCTTACGTCTTGTCCACTATGACGTACGTTGTTCCTCGCGTTCAGAAATCCTTAGCGCTCGCCAAGTGATTTCCGTGAGAGGCTCCAGAATGATTTATTTTAAGAATTGCTTAAAACTGGCGCTCCTCGACCCTGCTAAGGACGGCAATTATTCAGTTGGTGCTTTCGCTGCGCGAGTATCTTAAAAACAAGCAGTTTTTAACCATTAGGTTAGGCGGCTATCGAGCCTCTGTAAGTTGAATCATCTGGCGAGCTTCAAGGCGAGATAGCATTCCGCAGTTTCAGTCTTACTTCTTGCTACGCATATCGCGCTGCGCGCAGGCCCGTGGCGCGGAAGCTGTGTGGCCAAGAATGTCCGAGATAAGAGTGAGCGGTTTATAGCAATGCGTTGTTCTGAGCGCTCTCGCGTGCTTGTGTGTGTGCGAATATGTTGGTGCCTGAAATCGTTAGTTGCCTCGGAATGCAGTATTCAAAGGAGGCTCTTGTTTGAATTAGCTAAATTTAGCTTGCTTTTGTCACGGGTATGAATGAGATAATGAATCATTCCCATTGAAAATTTTCTTTTCTCAATATTTGCGTAGAAACCGTAAATTATGATTGAAAAGTAAATTTTATATTTGTTGAGCTTGAATTATTTTTGCCTCATAATTTTTTTTTGATCGAGACGTGTACGTTTTTAATATGAAACATTATTCTATGTACTCATAGGTAGCATGAGAGTCTTTAGGTTTATAGAAAAAAATCGTTGTGGAGGATAAAAAGGAGCCATTGATGTAATTTGTTATTACTTTTCCCGTAATATTGAGTTTATTTTTAATTTGGCCAGTCATTCAATTTCCCGTGAAGTGAGAATCACGCCAATATTGTTCAAAGGAGACACTTGTAATGATGGCATACATTGTAGTTGCGTGACTGGCTGTTTAGGGTGGCTCAAAACAGTGAGCTTGAGGTTTTTCTTTTTAGAGTTTCAGTTACGAGTGAGTTTTTTTAGCGTATTTTCCTTTCTAAATATACCAAATAGAAATCATATTGATTGAATACTAATTGGCCCTGTCGTATTGCGTTTCAATACACCAGCGTCATTTCATTGAAAATTCCCATGGCATTGGAGGAAATTTGATTCGCCAGAACGGAAAACAACTTTTAGTGCAAGAACTTACTTATCCCCAGTAAATGTCTTTATTTTGATTAAGATAAAAACTATTTATCAGTGATTTAACCCGCTACTTGCCCTCGATATTCAAATAACTTAGAAAATTTTGAGTGCTAATGTTATAGAAGTTGTGAGTAGTTTCCAACTAAAGGCTGACGTTACCATTCATTGTGTAAACACTGTACCTCACGGACTTGTCCTTCGATGACTCTCCCGATGCATCTTATCTTTTTCAAAGAGATCGGTGTTGTGGGATAGACGATTAAAGACACTTCTTTAAGGAAAACAGGTCAAGGAACCGAGTGAAAACTTGCCTTCAGTTTATTTAGAGATAATACTTATTTTTATTTTTTCCACTTCTGCGTATGACGATTTTTCCGCTTTGTTTTAATTGCAAAATATACGGGCAAGTATTCACGATGAATGCAAGCAATGAAGTCAGTGAAGTGGAGGTAGGTTAAGAATCATTTTTCTCTCAATTCACAATTATCATTTTTCCCGCATGTATAAGATCGCTGCCGATGTTTAATGACTCGGCATAAAATTTCAAAGTGCATTGAAATGAAATCCTCATGGCAATTTAATTGCTGGCAAATATATATAGCAATTTTTATTAGTGCATGCTAATTCTACGGAAATTTCGCCTTAATTTGTCCATTATTTAGATAATGAGGAAGAAATATCAATTAATTTATACCTTTTATTAATAAAGTCAATCATCTAAACTCATGTGCCATTTCTTGTTTCCCAGAAATAGGTGATAAATTGCAGGTGGCCCAAGGGAAAGGATAGATGGCCTTCCACCAGGAAATTGGAAATTTATCGCGTCGATGGATAACGTAGTTTGGGGTGGGCTTTGTACTAAGTGTTGAAAACTTTTGTTTGGGTTGATTTGCTGATATACGTCGGCTCTGAGTGAAAAATTATCTCTCTCCGTATGTTTGGAATATTATCGCTCAAAGTTGGTGGGTTCTATTGATCGTTAATAATGGAGTGAAATTTCATATCTGAAACTCGCCACGCAATTTCCTATGTCTGAGTCGGACTCTTCCTTCACTCTTGCCTGGCTCGTCAGACGTGGGAAGTCCTCTAAGGAGATGGTAATGGAAGCCGAAGGGAAGTGACTTTAGGTTGTCTTTGTGACGGTGATAATCATCGGGAAACTCCCTCGTCTCTCTATCCGCCTTTCGCAGCGGGGATTCACTCGCACGTGGGAGGTGATTAGATGCCTAGTTGACGTGGATGGTGAGACGTCTATCCGTTGTTCGTTTACGTCTTCGTGCTTGTGTGTATGTGATCCCGTAGGCGATATTGTGAGTTCATCCGTCTGTTTCCGTATAACGGGAAGTAGTAGGTTAGTGCACTCCCTCAGAGTTTTTGTGCTGGGTGTAAATGCTCGGATTACGCGATAAGTTTATTCTACTTTTATCAAATGATGATATCTAATCGGCAGAGTGCAGGCATATCCGATAGAGGTTGGATATTGTGAGGAATGTCGTAATGTATTTCAAAACTCATTTCGGGACGCGTTTTGAGTGCCAATTGAGAGAGTGGGTAATGAATTTAATTCTTTAAATGATTTCGTTTTGTGTCTTTGAGAATATTTCAGGTGTTTCTATGAACTGCCTTGTTTGGGTGGAAAATTTAAGTGCCACGAAAGTGAATGCTTTGTTTTAGCCGGCAATAAAATGGTTATTAGGGGTGACTTCGTGCAATTGTTCCAAGTTGAATAATAGAAAAACTTGTATATTTCATATCATATCATTTTAATATCGATCAGTTTCGTCGCACTGCGACATCGTCAGGTGCGATATCGCACAGTGGTGATTTTTATTCAAAATTAGCCATTAATGCTTGAATATTGTAATTTAATTTTTAAAGAGATTTTGTGAACTACCTTGTTGGGGCGGAGAAGTGTCGAAGTAGAGAGAAGAGAATTGGAGTACCCTGTATTAGCCACTGGTTTCATGAAGGTGGGAATGTAAGGCTCTTGACGTTTTCAGCACTAATTACTGGAGCAATGGCATTGCGCGGCACTTTCAAAATTTATTCTATTACAGATTACGATCATAGCTCTTAAGAGAATTAAAAAAATATTTTAGTGTCCGCATACAAATTGACCAAAGCGTAGCGGGCGAGTTTAAATGGAGCGATTGGGTAATATCGGCGCTCAGCTAGTCCGGATTCCGATTACGTAAATTGAAGGCAAATTCGCGTTGACGCATGCAAGTTTTTCGCTTGCTCGCTCGGACGATCAGCGGTGCTTTTCTGGCGGGAGGTGGAGCATTTAGTGGGCACCGGGGTGGATCTTCCTTTTGGCCATTAGGTGCGCAAAGCGGAAACTTGAATCCGCGATGACCTTGGCCATGTGGCCGGGGGATTTCGTGTCGCGGAACCCAGCATTCGACATTGGGAATCAGCGTGTGACCTTGGCATTGAAATTTGGGAATGCTACCCGCATGCATTCGTGGAGGACAGCGAAAAAGAATAAATCGTTGTTAGTTCGAAATTCTATAGGTCAGTTATTTTTTTCCGCATTCCAGGATTATGATCGCAGCAGTTCTTGGGGTTTTATACTTCAGTGAGTACTAATTAAGTGGAAAATGTCCTTTACCGGTATCAGTTATTGCTGTCGTTGTTTTCTTCAGAGCATGTTATTTGGACTAATTTTCTTTGCAGACTTTGCAAGAAGTCCTTTGCTGTCCAGTTGTAAAAGATATTTTCATTCAATATATTCTATTAAATTTTCAGTAACTTACTGCTAGGTATGCTGCATGATGAGTGGAAATTTCATTTATTACGTATAATGTTATTAAGTATATTATTTTTAGTGTGGCAAATTCAGAACCCTCTGCTGTAGATCTTTCTGTTACAATAGGGTACTTTCCTTCATTTCAATTTCTCAGTTCTTCATGCATTATTCAATCAATCTCTTCTGTGAGCCAAAACTATTGAATGCAACTCCATCGATTGCATATTAGCACGAAAAACAATGGCAAAAATTTGTTTTGGAGACGTGGCGAGAAGCAGGTACTTAGATTACTTGTCAAATAAGATTTTTGGTACAATTTTGTACCACTTGTTTTGAGATAATATTGATAGAAATTTTATCGAAATATCTTCCATTAAAGTCAGTGCTCGTGACAATGAGGTTGTGTGAGTCATGAGCTTACGATAAAATATATAAATAGCGAACATGCCCGAAAGGTGCATAGCCTCTTACCTGTTCGAGCGTAATTGAATTCAAGCGTTTGAGACATCTACCCGTTTCTTATAAATATTTCTCGGGTTTCTAGCCGAGTGAGACTTTTTTGTTCTAACGTTTCGACGGAACACTCTTCCATCGTCCTCAGAGAATGAATGAATGAGGACGATGGAAGAGTGTTCCGTCGAAACGTTAGAACAAAAAAGTCTCACTCGGCTAGAAACCCGAGAAATATTTATAAGAAATATTCGCCGAGAAAAAACAAGATCATATATCTACCCGTTTGTTTACTTCAGAAGCTCCATTGTAGTATATCCACTTAAGTTCTTTTCTCAGGCTTCCTCAAAGAGACCTTGGTCAGAGAATTGTACCTTCTGCGATTTCTTGAGGAAAAGGGGTTTTCGAAGAGATACAAATTATGGAAAGGCAAATGGCCATGTAAATCAATTAGTTAAATTTTGACAGTTGATATATGGAGGTCTTAAAGTTTTTCAATAATTGAATATTAATTCGCGAAGAAGTTGGAACTGTCCCTAGGGCTCCCAGTATGTACCGCTACTTGGCGGTCCCAAGTGTAACTATGGCTTGCACCATTGTATTTCTTGGTTTATTTCAAGGTTCTCAAGGTATTAGGCAGGACTATTTTGGTGTAGGTTGCCATGGATATTTCAAAATCAACAAAAATTGACTTACGCCAATGTGTTTCTTAGCGCACCATGTTCGAAGACTATTGGAGCGGGAATGATTCGTCGTCCATAAGGTGCTAAATTGGGGGTCTCTTGCGAAATTGAAGCCCTTGAGAACCTTTGAACGAGCAGCACAGCTGTCTATCCACTAGGCCAGGGTTCTCAACCTGTGGTACACGTACCCCTTTAGAGTACGTCGAAAGTAATCGGTAGTGGCGGACGCCAGAAACTTATGTATTTCTTAACCAGAAAATGTTTATACATATTACATGAGGTATTTAAAACAAAGTTTCTATTTATACAATTATTTATAACTAAACGTGTCACCTACCCGTAGTGAAATTGTGTAATATTTGCCGGCCTCGGTAGCGGCGGGGTAAAGTCCTCCCCTGCCAAACAAGAATTCGCGGGATCGAGTACGGTGTGGATAGTTTTGTTGCTGTGTGTTTGATTGTTAACTTTGTTGAATAACCCGATCTAAAATGGCCAGTATGAGCTGTATTCGGTGGTTTGGGAATGAAATATATAAATAAAGCAATAAAATGTTCACGTTACATTTTTGGGGGTAAAATATTAGTTATATAGATAGAGAGGGGTACGGGAGGAAAAAAAGGTTGGAAACCGTTGCACTAGGCTAACACGCTACTTCGTTTCCTTCCCTCTATTTTCTGCCACTTGAATACAAGTACCTTGTTTCGCGGAATCTGCCTCGTCGATGTTTTATCAATGAGCGGGACGCGTCGCCTTCCTGTAGGTGTGCCCTGGCCTCCTTTGTCTCCGCTCCCTCGTCCCTTTGTATTATTAATCACCACACGTCGCTTTGCTGTCTCTCTCTTCGATGATCACTGCGGAGTCAGCTTCTCTTCCTATTTCCTCTATCACAAATTCGGCTCCTTTGTACCGTAGCCAATGGCCCATGTTCAAAGATGGTGTGACCATCGTCCTTTCAGGTGCCGCCTTAAGCATGAAACGGAAGGGAACCCTCTTCCTCCCTTCAATTTTGCCTGAATCACATGATCATTTGTTACGTCATTTTCGAGTGATCACTCCAGCGATGTCATTATTAATGCTGTTGAAGGAGAAGTGTTTGGATTATAATTGAATCTATTTATAAGTGTTTTTTCATTAATAGTAACTTAGTATTTTTATTATTGTTAGTGACACAATTTCCTGTAACGATACTGAAGCTGGGGCTTCAACCTTGGCCTCAGTGTTTGCTTACTAGTAGCACGCCGGAACTGCTATATAAAACCCGAGGTCTTGCCGAGTAAAACAATTTTGTACTAATTTATTGCTATGGTGTGCTTGCCTTCGAACACAATCATATCTTGAAGCATAAGATATTAATTATTATGTCAATCATGTCATTGACGAAGTTGATTATATATTAGACCGATGTTTGCTACCACTTCTTCTGGCGCTTTTGAATACATCTTTACTTTCTGAGATAGAATTTCGCGTATAACACGTCTTTCTTTCGATTTCCACCGAGTACTCCTTGCGGCTGATAAATCATCGGCTAGAAAGTCCGGGCGAGGGAGGAGTGGCCTTCTGCAACCTCCGTCACTACTGGGCTATTCGGTATCCTCTTACGCTCTCCCATTCCGGACATAAAGCAGTGAGACGTGTGCGCGAAGATGCCTTCGTCTCGGGAGCGTGAAATGCTTCCGCGGCGTGGAACTAATGTTTCCTCATTACCACCCCCTCTCATAACGTCTGGGAGGAGTCTGTTCCTTGACCCAAGCGCAATTGATGGCTTAGCACCAATTAACTGCGTCACTCTTCTGTGATGTCACGTGCGTATAAATTTCACGGCGAGTGAAAACGTGAATTTTCATTTTCTTAAACCCTGCCGGAAATAATCCTGTTGAAAGTGCATGGATTGAAGAATATTTACGTGTTATAGACTTATATCATTCGTTATATGTGCGTATCAATGAGATGTAAAGCGTAGGGAAAAGAGAAGGCATCAATATCGATCCAATTAATAGTCAACTTGGTCAGTTAATAGTACAATTGGCGAAATAATAAATGTCTTATGAGTCGCGATGTGCACCGTTTCGAGCTCCACAGGATCGACAAAAATTGTGTTACTTGGCCAGTGCTGGGGTTTTGTATATCAATTGCAGTTAAGTCGTGGCTCTAGCTAAAACGATCAATTCACCCCCCATCGGAGATCGTATTTGGAGGGCATGGCTTAGTGGCGTCTGACCAGCAATTCGGAGATCCCGGTTATGTCGATTGAAATTGTTTGGTCATTGACAATTTTATGTAATGGTGTATTTATGCAAAATTAGTTAAGTATACTGGGTAAAAGGTTTTAATATTTATGGTATTACTATCTATTTTAATTTTAATGTGGGACGCGCATTCATTATAATCATATTTAAGCATTTAACTATTTATGCGTAGTGTCACAATTTTTTATTGTTCTTCTACCTTTGTGTATGTTCGTGAAGAAAGTCTAGGCTTTCATATGGAAGTACATTGAGAGTAAGTTGCTTTTTGTTGTTGGTTTTTTAGTGTTCACCCTTAGTCGCCTAGTCTCAGTCTCCTCCCATCCCTTAGTCTCAGGTCTTCAACTGTTATTGAGGTGGATTTGCATGCATGCACGATGATTGGCGATTTTGTCAGCGTCGAGCCCCGTGTATATCTCTCCTTGGAAACTTGCCTTGTCAATCTGTCTCACGTTCGCTCGTTGGCATGGTTTGGCTTGAGACGGAGATAAAGCGTTCGCTCATTTGTTCGACTGCTCCGTCCTCCCTCGCCAAAATGCCTTCCTCTCCCCGAAGCAGTTCCCTAGTCTGCTGTATCAGTTAGGTAAGCTTCCGCGTTGTCCTTCCCTTCCTCTGGAACGAAGCTAAAGTTATGTATCTATATGCTGCCTCGCAAGACAGCCTTCGGGTGTTTGGCAGGGGTTATTTATCCCCAATATTTTCTCTCTACATGGAAGTGCGGCTACAGTGATGCGTGTAGATATAACGATGATAATAATATGTTTATTCTTCCGTGCATTTGTTCATACAGGTAATTATTTCCATTCAAGGAAGTAAGGTAATAAGTTTGTAACTAGGCTAAATTCAAAAGTCTTAACCCCGGAAATGAAAAAAAAACAATAAAAAAGTCTCATGTCCTTAAGGAAAATATTGAAAGGTATCTTGTGCCTAAAAGTAGGTAAATTCAAACCTGCAGTGACTTAAAAATGAATTTCACATTAATTGCAATTTTTCCGTTCGGAGTATCCGAATGTGACAAATCAACTAATAAAACTGTTCGTTAATCAAAGAAAGTGAATTATTTCACCATCACTAATGAGTTAAATTCACGAAAGCTAGATAACTTAGCTCAAAGAACCGCATCCAATGAAGAGGAATATACGCGAGTTATATTTTATCTGGTAGTCAAGTCCTATTTGCCAGCTCTGTACCAGCTAATTTTAAGTGATAAATTTTCAAAGATTTAACTATGGGTGAATTTTTTCGTCTTGTTTATGGATCTCTGTTAACACCTTGTTTTCTATCACTCAATTTGTTGGGTAACACGGATTTTTCCCATTTCGTACCGATGTTTCGATTGAATCTAATTCAATGTCTACCTAAACAAATGTTTACTTCATGGGGACCATTTTGATATATTGAACGCATGCCATCCTTTTATTGAGGTGTAATTCTTAGTGCTAACTTATCTTGCTTTCCGTCCGTTTATGATCAATGGATATCCTCCACGCTATTCAATGAAGAGGTGAGCTGCTTCAAAGTGTTGTTTTACAATTGTTTTGAACTTTAGCTTAACTTATTCCATTTTAATTCGGAGTCAATCTTATGACACACTTACTTGCGTTGGTGTAAAAGACCCCATCGAGATATATCATCCCAAGGACCTGGCTCATGAACCTAGATACAGGGGAAACAATCTCGCTTGAAATGGTCGCTCTTAAATTACACTGCTCTATGTGAATGTTGCGACCTAGGAGACTGCTTGGAGGAGGCCCAATTCCATTCCATTGGAAGCTGATTTCTGTTGCTACTTCGGTCGCATTTCAATCGGATTTCAAAAAATGTCCTTGGCGCGATGATGGGTATAATGTGATCCACCTTTTTCCAATATTTTGCAGTGCAATGTTTGTGATTGCGAGGAATAGCATTGAAGAGAAATGAATTTGATTAATCAAAACATCATGAATGTAAATTTCGCTTAACACCTCGAACTATAGATTATTTTCTTCGTGAAACTCGGATCACTTTGTTCGTCAGCGACGCAAGTGGCGACTTTTGTAAACCCATTAAATGCACGCTGAGTGAATACACTTTTGAGGCCGACTTGAGGATCCTCTTTTGTAATATTCGTAGTTTCGGCCATCGCGTATCGCTCGTTTCCCATTATCTTTAGAAACAGATTACAAGTGCGTTTGATAACAGGAGGGTGAGGGGACTGTAAGAGGCAATCTTTGGCAGTGGTCGTAAGAAAAAGTTAATTGAAAATTTTTAAACCGGAGGTATGTTTTTTGGAAGTGATAGTCGACGTCAATGGAGATAAAATGAGAA
The DNA here is from genome assembly GCF_921293095.1 of Ischnura elegans. Taxonomy (NCBI): domain Eukaryota; kingdom Metazoa; phylum Arthropoda; class Insecta; order Odonata; family Coenagrionidae; genus Ischnura; species Ischnura elegans. The sequence continues at coordinate 65,682,038 of NC_060251.1, forward strand.
TGCAGTGGAGGTGTAGGCGATGTGAGTGTGACGCTAGATGGTGTGGGTCGATAGGCAGGGAGAGGAAGAACAAAGGATGTCATTGTGCATGGAGGTGAATGTGTGTAAGGGAATTTAGGGAAAATAGGCCGAGTAGGTATATGGGACGTGAAAATTTAAAGGTGAGGGGACGTTGAAGCATAGTGAGCTAGAGAACGTATAGAACGCTAGTGCAGCGGGCATCGGAGAGGATGGTATAAGAAACATCAAATGAAATGATTCTGTTGCCTCAGTCGTGGCTTTGTGGAATTTATTTACCATTTAAAATAATTTAAATATCACTTTTTTGCAACAAATATTCATAAGAAAATGACTTAAGTTTCAATGAGTATCATCGGAAGAGGAGAACTCTCTCCTCCAACTCAATTCTTCCCTCAACTGTAGGAGCCAAACCTCAGGTCTTCTATACGCTGTGTGAACGAAGTTTATTTTACGTCATTTTTGAGTTATGAAAAGGACCAAACATAAGGTCGTAAAATTACATCACGAGGATGTCTTGTAATAGCGATAGATTTGTAATAAACCTTATGGTGAAACAAAGTCATCCTAATTTTTTTATGAAGTGAAGATGTATCATGATTGTGTGTCCGTTTCATAAGTATTCCGAAAGAGATGGCCGAGTTAAAAATAGCGTCAGTAAGTAACGGCGTATCTGACTTCAATGCGGTCTGCATCAAAGTGTAGCTCATTTTATTCTGCGTTCATTATGTGTTTTAAAATTCTTTCGTTGTTTCTTGTAAGTAGTGCTTATTCAAGGTGAAGAGAAAATTGCCCGTTTTTCGACACTTTCCGCGCGTTTTCCAATGATTTGCCATCGTCCACACCTTCAATTCCATACTCCCTCGACTCTCCGAAACAACCTTAAAGCTTTATCACTGTACGAACGACTTTTTTTGTAATTTTTTAGTATTTTACTGCTGCAGTTCTCTCTATGGTTTTCGGGTCAGCTGCGTCGAAGCTGGCCATATCGTTAGACCTGGTCTGAAAATGTGGCCAGCACAGACCACGAAACGTCATCCTGGAAAACAACTTCGACGCAGCTAAGCCGAAAACTATGCAGAGAACTGCAATTCAGCGCTGCGAAAGCCTCGATATAATTTTAAATATTTTTTTACTATTGCATAAAGCTACTTTTTTTGAGGTCTCGCTAGAAAACTTAGTGATGCGAAGAACCAAAAATTGTACGAAAAATCCTCAAAGAAAAAATCATCCGCCTTGACCGGGATTCGAACCCGGACCTCCCGATTTCCGGTCGAGTGCTTTAGCCAGTTCAGCTACCGAGTCGTTATTCTCCTCGGTGGAAATTTTTTTCTCCGGGGATTTTTCGCACAATTTGTGCAGTGCGGGTGACTACGTAAAGTCATTACCGTGGCTAGTCCCGGTATACTAAAATTGTGAAAAAGTTCAGTATGCCATGTAGATCATTCAGGCCTACCCTAACCAGGGTGATGTTGTCCATAATAATTAAAGAGCGTGCTCGCGAGCGTTATTAACTCGGGCTAGTCGCCATCCGGTGGTGGTGCCCACTCCTCGGGGACCACGGTGTGTGCCTGCTCTCTGCCTCGGGGCTGAGGGGCGGACGTGTGGTTCCCATGAGGTGAGGTGGCTCGCCCCACCGACCCGCTTTTCTGATCAATAACCGTTTCCCACCCCCGTCGCGTTCAACCCCCTTGAGCCAACCTCCCTCCACACTCCTCTTTATCCCTCTCTTTTCTTCTCCTCATCTCTTCCTCCCTCTTCCTCTGAGGAGATCCTGAGTCATTCACATCCCAGGCGCCTCCATTCCCCTTTTGAAACTCTCAAAAGCTGTTTCCACGGCTCTCCCCGTCTTGCCTCCATACACCCCATTGTGTGCGCTACACGCGATGTCCTCTCAACCCCTTCTTTAATTCACGTTCCTTCTTCTTCGCTCTCTTCATCGTGGTCTCTCCTTTGGAAAACCAGGAAAGATAAGGAAATTAGGGAATTTCTCATGAAAAATGCTAGAAAAATGGAGAATATATCTGGAAAAATTAGTTTAATGTTATATGGAAGAAGTAGTACTTTTGTTGTTGAAAGCAGTACATTTTTTAGGACTTTTTCTTCGCACTTTTTATCGTTGAGCCTGGAAAGATAGGGGATATAATTGATGGAACTTCTCCGGAAAAATGGAAAATAAATCTGGAAAATTGTGTGCATGTGCTTTGGAAGTAGTAGTAGTACATTTGTTATTTTGAAGTATAACTTTGTTGAAGTTCCTTCTTCGCTCTCTTCATAGTGGTCTCTACTTTGGAAAACCTGAAAAGATAGGGAAATTGAGGCAGTTTCACCTGAAAATATTAGGAAAATGGATGAGAAGTCTGAGAAGTTGCATTTATTGTGATCAGGAAGTAGTGGTACTTTTATTATTAAAACCAATAACTTTGTTAGTATTCCTTCTTAGTTCCCTTTATGGTGGCCTCTTTTTTTTAGAAAACCTGGAAAGATGGGGAAATTAGGGAATTTCACCCGAAAAATACCAGGAAATTGGATTATAAGTATGGGAACTTACTTTCATTGTGATTGGAAATTAGCCGTATACCTTTTTTATTATAATCATTGACTTTGTTTACATCGCGTTCGGTTTCTTTAGGTGTGACTTCTTGCAATTCGATTATCATTGTGATGCAAAAGCTTTGACGTTTTAATTCCTCTTTTTTAATTGACCCGGTTTACCTTTTATGACGTATCATGAGGTAGAAAAGCTCCGATAAAACACTCAAGATTAGTCTGCTTGTCGGCGTTGAACGCATCTATTTTTATGGAAGAGTCCGCACCTGATCATAGCGTGCGTTGTCTAAACCCGGGTTGTTTAAATAAATTAGTGTGAAATGAATAAGTTATTACTTATTGATGATAGTGGAAAGTTACATTTTTCTTGTAAACTACGTTTCCTCATCCTCACGCGCATATATTAGGTTTTTGAACATCTATTGCTTTCCTGATAGCCTATTCGATACCTCTGTAAGTTCATGCTATCGATTGTTTAACATTAATCCAGTCTTAAGTTTCTATCAATTTAATTTGGCGTTTCTTTTTGAGGTAAGGCGTTCTGCGGTGTTTTTTCATTTACCCATTTTATTCTTGCTCAAGTATTCTTTTGATTCGTGTTACTTCATCGATAACTCCATGCTTGTTAATCACCTGATGATTAATAATTGTTAAAATTAATTCACATCTTGTATTCAGTAATATAATCAGATTGTATAGACAGGTAGTCTCCAGTAGCACTTAATCATATTATTATCAATTGCAAAGAATATTTGTGTTAACTGGGGAGCGTACACGTTTCGCAACCCCGCGAATCCTTATGTCTACGAGGATGTGTATCCGTGTATGTATTTTAGTGAGCAAGCAGGTAGATTGAGGTGGGCCGGGAAGTCACGTATCACTAAGGGGGTATGTTTGTAAGACCTGCATTTGAGAGGAGATTCACCCCAACGCCGAAAATGCCTTCTTTGGGAGTGGGGCACGCGGTATCTGTATCCCGGCCTCTCTAACCTTTTTTTTAACCCTTTTTGCGTCTCGATATAAGTACTTATTGCGGTATTTAATTACTTCCGTGACCTCAATTTAGGGCACATATTGATCGAAGACGTTGCGGAAATATTCTGCTCTCTATATATGTAGAAGCTTTCTTGGTTTCTGCGAGGACATATTGAAAATTAGGAGTCAATGTATTTCCCATGCTCATCCCTAACGAGTACAATACAGGACGCAAGAATAATTGATGAACAGACGGCAACTTTGCGTCAAATTAAAGAATTTCACATAAAGAGAAAGGAAATGGATATCACATATGCTTATAGTGAAATAGGCATGGATTTGAAATTGGTTGATGTATAGTTCTCAAAATATGGGAAGAGAACCATGGTGCACTTTTAAAATTATGGATACATTTCAGTGATGGTTTATAATACCGTTTCGGAGAGAATATATTACGCTTTAGATAGCCGAATTGAAGGTATTGTTTTGGTGAGTAACGCAAAAAGTGTTCTCTCTCGACCTACACAATTTTGAAGAAATTTATTGCGGGATTAATCAAGAGATGGCCGTGCCGATGGTGAACGAGTGAGTTTATGAGAGCAAATTGGAACAAAAGAGAAATTTCCCAGCCCGGGAAAACTCATGATGCGCATTATACCTGTATGCTAGTGTCCAAAGAATGGTGTAGTCGTGGGAATCTTCGTCATATTTCTCACGACGCACCGCTCTGCACCATCTTGCCCTCTCGTATTGTTTTCCATATCGATGCCGTGGGACGGTAGAGGCGTCTGTATGTATCCGGCCGTGTAAAGCAATGCGGTTGCGTGGGAGAAGTGGTGCGCAGGCTGGCGTCGTAAAAATGCAGCGGATGCACAAAAGGTATTGGAAACTTTCATTCCGTTTTGGTCTTTGCCCACGTCGAACTGCGCGACACCTATGCTGCAGTGTGGGTAATACCACACCGATTTTCATTCATAGAGGTTGTTTTGATGCAGTCTTCCAAAATTGTATTTTACAAGCGTATTTCCGGGAATCAGTCTCGCTTCGTAGTAATTTCAACCTTTTTTTCTCGGATATTTTCCCTAATAACGTACTGCTCGTTCAATCTTATCGGAATCTAAATTGGCATCAATTTTCGGCTTGGGAGAGTTTTTCGGGATAATTGCTATAACGGCCTGGAAGAGATCTTTTACTTTCGGGACGTGATCATTTCTCCGCTATGAAATCTCTTAAAACCAAGAATGGTGCTATCAATTTTTTGTGGCCGATGGTCGTATCAGTGATACCTAGGTCGTGTTCTCTTTCCGCGTTTTTTCGTATTCATAACGCATGATAGAATAAAGTAAAAGCTCTTAGTACTTTCCACACAATTTTAATATTTTGTAACCGGTTTCGACGTGTTCTAGGGAAAGTTCACAGTGCTTTTACTTTAATATTTCATGCATAGCTTCCACAAAGTTAATTCACCTACCATTAACTTCATAACGCAGTCTTGAATACCAAAAATGCCCTCACTCTTCGACACATCACTCTGGAGTGCGACGTCACCAAATTCCCTTCAGCCGTTTCTGTCGCATACCGTCTCTTTCTTCGACTCGAGCCCATAAATGCTGGATGCACACTCTCGTCCCTCTACATAAAACACCTGCCGAACCCGTTGACTAGTTAATAATGTAAAAATTGCTAGAAATTTTCCACCAATGGTTTAATCTCACTGCCAATTTCAATATGCTTTGTATTATCTTTGATAGACTTCAATTCAAAGCGTTTCTTTTAAATATACAGGGTGATTCAAAAAGAATACCACAACTAACAGGAACTAGTAGGAAGAAAGGGCAGACCCTCAGAGCAGTCATCCATAACCAACACCCGACAAGTACCAACCGTCCAGGTAGAACCATCAGTACTGAAGGCATCGGCAACAATGAGAAATCAGTGCAGGAACCAGCGAACAAACCCAACCTGCTTCCAAATTCTTTTTGAATCACCCTGTATATTAAAATAAATATGAAGACTCAACAGCCTCTTCCGCTGCTTGTTTCTCCCTCAGGGTATTTATGCAGTATATGTTCTGTGATAAATTCATCTGAAAATATCCTAAATGTATTGAAACTGGTCGCGAGATTTAACTATTTGTGGAAAATTTCAAGTAACTATAATGATAACGTTTTTATATTCTTGCTTTGTTGTTCCATCTTCTCCAGGACAAATCCTTCAAGTCAATTTGAAACCACCAATTAGCTATAAAGCTTAAATTTTCAGGATAACTCAGAACCAGATGAGAATGTACTATTTTTATTCTATTGATATGTGTGACTTCCACGAGATAAAGCAGGAAAACACCTTCTCTATCAATGAATAGCGATCCGAATGGTTTTTAAGTGTAGTGTTCGCGTCGGAGAGATTCAAAGGAGATGGGCCACTGCCAGAGATGTTGCACATCGTTCTCACCGGTCGTGTGTGCTTGTACTGTTGCGTGTGTGTACCCTTGACATTCGTTCCGCCGGATGCAGCCACACGATTCTCGTCCACGGTGGGAAGAGAGCCTCACGAGTACTCTCTTGTGCATTTTTTTGCCGCTCGGGCGACCTGCGTGGGAGAACTTGAGGATCTCTACTCCACCTCCCATGGGTGGAGGGGAGTGGTTAATTTGAGAATATTTAGTGGAGGGATGCTTGTAAGATCATAGATTTTCTCGGCGTACCAATTGCAGAGAGAATTCTCGGGTTTTCCACCGGGTAATTGGGTGCATGTGTCCCAACGTTTCGAAGAACGACTTGCTCTTCATCCTCAGGGGATGAGAAGATACCCTGAGGATTAGGAGCAAGATCCCAGAAGATCATCTTAGGAAGAAGAGCGAGTCGTTTTCAGAAAAGTCGGGAGACATGCAGCCAATTATCCGGTGGAAAATCCGAGAATCCTTTCCGGAGGAATACTTATTCTATCCCAGCCGCCGAGACGCCAACTTTACTGAATATTTGATGATTTGTGTTATCAAATTCGAATGCTTTTGAATCTCCAGTTTAATTCGAAAGGGAACGAGAAAAAAATCAATGCCAGTCAATCGCTATTCAATGCTTAGTACTCGGGATTTCCTACATGGTATCATCAGCGAGAGGAATCGCGACATTGGCGTTGTATTTCATCGTATCGTCATCTCTTTGTAATGATATACCTATCGCAACTCAGGCCGTACGTGTTGCTTATGACAGGTGGTAATGAAGTGGTTTCTTGGGGTTCTTTCTCTACATGTTCTATGATTTGGTGGTCTGATGTTATTATGTTAGTTTGCATCTCGCGCCTCTGTCAGGTAATTTTCAACACCATGCCATGAAGGCTTATTTGTTCCTTGCCCAGTGAAATGGTGATACATCAAATGAAACGAACCAAAAAAAGGACATTTATGATGAGAAAGAAGGGTCTGATGATCCTGTTTCTATGACTACGACGATAGCGTTTCATTCAATTAAGTTTTACATTCCCCATAATAATAATGTACATAGTTGATGTTTCAATGTTGGTCGCAGCTTTTGGCTACTCCGCGGCGTCCTTGACCTCTGTTAGTTAGAGTTCTTTTAAGTCCGAGTATTTCACTTGCCATTATTGCACTCTTAGATGACTCCGTTCCGATTGATTTATCTCATTTTTATTTTACCTTCCTCCTCTGCTGTCGTACATGCTGGAATCGTATTATTCTGTGTACCCGTTTGAGATTTCAAATAACTGGCTGACTCTCTGCCAAAATTCTCCGGCCGCTTTTATTGATTACTTCTAGTGCTGGACCAAATCGAATAGCAATCCATCACCGGCCCACGTTATAACCTCTATCCGCTTATATTGCATTTCTGCTCACCCGTTGCTCCTACTCCCACCACTCCCCTCAACTCTTAAAATATAAAAATGCCGATTTTCAGCCTGTGTTCCTTCCTATTTTCTGCATTGTGATTAGTTAGTTGTGTTGATAGTTGTAATGATTAAGGCTTCTGTAATTTTTAATTTCTCTTTTTGTTTATACATTTTTAAACATTTTTTTGGTATTATATTACATTAAAATAGTAAAAAGTGGGCTTGAAAAAATGAAACTTTTTTAAAGCAATAAGTTCTGCTCTTATCTTTCTATTTGTGAATAGCCTTTATCATCGAATATTTTTTCAAAACGAGGCCTTCATGTTATGCCTTTATGTTACTGTACAATGTTCGATATTGTTTTTTCAATGTAATTATTTGAATCCAATATGTAAAACCTTGCCTCTTAGAAGAAATATTCCTGGACCAATAAATGTTTTGTATATTCTATCATATTTTATATATTCCATTTGATTGACCTTAAATCTCCTCGTGTAGCTCTTTAATCACGACGTGTTGTTGGTGATTGTTTGACCCCATAAGAAATTAATTTCAAGCAATTATTACATTTGATAGCCATCAATAGTATTTGGTTATTAAATTATTTTTAAGGCGTCTTTTTATTTATTGGAAATGTCTTTTTATTTTTCTACTTAATTGTCAAAAATGCTCTTTTTTGTTCATATACTTTTCGCTTCATCTATGCTTTTCCAGTCATGCCATTGCATAGAGTTTTTCTTTCCTGATGGAAGCTAAAAATGTTCGGAGAATGATTCATAAGATCTATTTTATGTTGTGCCCGGTGATCATGGCTCTCACCTTCTCCCTTCCTGTAATTATCTCTCTGTGACGAGCGTGCATAATCGCTCTCTTTCTCCTGAATTGTTGCGTGTGTTGAATCATTCCCGGGAATTGCCTCTGTTAAAGAATAAAACTGGCAAATCGCACGGAAATCGTATACGACACAGCCTCTCATCGAATTTTGAGTTACCATACATTTTTCTGTCCTTCCGTTGACCTTTGATCCGCCCCCACAACCACTTCCCTCCTTCCCAATCGTTGCTCCGGGCCATCGGAAGCGGCGCTGGTGTTATTTTTTCCCACCGGCACCCTCGTGGCTCATGTTTTATTAGTTTTTGTCGACGGTCCGCGGCCCCCCTGCTATCTAATCACGAGGAGTTATGACGGCAATTAAAAACATTCGCCCTCGTAGCGTTTCCTCTCTTTTTTTTTCTTTCTGTAATATTTTTTTCTTCGATTCCGCTCCTCTTTTGTTCCAAATTGTCGGAATGTTTTCATTTTTGTCCGCCGCGTTCCTGCTCTGTCCTTCCGCAGATGCAGATCGTGTGAATCATTGATTAAGGCTGACTCCGTCGCTGTATTCTGAGTATCCAGGACTCTTCGAAAAACCGGGAGGACCGGGAAGTCTCAGGCTAATCTTGTGTCGACTCTGGAATTTTGTGGTGTCAATACGAAAAACGGCAACATGTGAATTAATGTGTCTTTCCGGCGAGTTGCTCGGTGAAATTTCCCCTTTGTTGTCGAATTTTATAGACCTCTTATTATCGAAATTAGGTACATTTTTTCTGTTGAAATACCTTGTGTTGTTAGCGGTCACATTTTGTAAAACAGTGGAATGAAGAACATGCCTTCGAAGTTGCGAAGTCAAAATTTCCTTGCGTTTTCTCTTCCTTTATCATAACTTCTATTACTGGGTGTACAATGTCTTTGAGATTTCTGAAATATGAAATTTTCATTTCCTTTCCTCCACACTTGGCCCTGAGCAAAAGTTAATACCTTCAGTTTTTTCAGTCTTAGTTGTTACTTTTAAATGAATGCTATTAAAAGTAAAGCCTGACTATAATGTAACCTTGTCTAAAATTTTGCTACCAAAAATCTCAGAATGAGCGGTGAAGAGATTTTTAAAGCATTTGCCCTGCCGCTTTATATTTTCCTCCTAAAATGCAAATAATCCTAGGTTAAAATTCGAAATAAGCATACGAAACCAAACAGTCTCTCATGACCAACAAGAATAAATTTTTATCCTTTGGAAAAAATAGCAATAATTCCGGAAATCTCGTAGAATTTTCAAATGCCCATGCCAGCTGCTGGACATTCTGGTCTTTTTTTTCTCCACACACCTACGCTGTCCGCTCTCTAACCCCATTGCCGTCTCCGCCCTACGCCCTCTACTCGCCGCATCTCTAATCCCGGTGATATCAGGTCCCAGGCCCTAAGTGTGATAAATTTTCATTCATGATTCCGAAGGTTCTGGGTCACACAGGGTTATGTAATCCATTTTGTCTATGTTTCAGCACTAGTTGAGTGTCTACCTCATGGCCGAGGTGAGATTAGTCAAAGCCAGTAAGTGTGGCATTCATTTTGTTACGTCACTAGCTTCCCTATGGTGCGGTAGTCCCCCGTCATTTCCTCAAGTTTCATTCCCTTCCCACTTAATCGTTTACTTAGTAGAGTCCTCAATGCAAGCGACGAGGTCGAAGAAATTGGCCCTAATAAAGAGTGACTGTGCTTTTCCAAGACAATTTCTTAGTTTCGCGGTACCCCTCAAGCTTCGATGAATCATGAATCCTCTCAAGTCTTCGAATTGCTGCCAAGTCGACACCGATGTTAATCTGTTGCTCGTAAAGGAGGCGTAAGTAACTCTGCGGCGTTTTGTCTTCCTGGAAAGCTTCGGCCTGCTTTTTTTCGAGAAGTCAGACCGCCGCGCCGCCGATTTCTTTCAGCGTATTGGTGACCGAATGGATCGCGGAGATAAGTATCTAATCGAGGCTCCCCCGCTTCGAAGAATTCGCTGGTCCTTGGTTGCACTTCTCGGCCTTCCTTTTTCTGCTATCCGATGGATGGCTCTCCTCTTCGGTCGATGAACTGCTGCAGACTCCTCTTTTTGAGAGGTGGTTGTCGAGCCTTGCACCTGTTATTAGCCTTGAATTCTGTAATAATTCGCCGGTTACTTATAAGGTGTCACTGTATTGATTGGTATCGATTTAGCAAATAGTGAATGTTCAACTGGTTTTGAAGTATTCTGTGGAAGGTTTGCACATTTTACTAGCCGTGACCACTAGAATAATTTGCAGGATAGCAGTGACAAAATCTTTCAATCAAAATCTTTGAGTCACAAAATTGGTTTGCATCAAGTGATCAAACAGTAAATCTTCAACGGATTTCAAGTTTTCAGGATTTCATTTGCATTTATTCTTTGGTCAGGTTTGTTAATCTTTGGAAGTCTGTCAATCACACCCATCAGCTAGTCACATGATCTCGGATTTAGGAATTTCAGTATTGGTCCCAATCGCTGAATCTGATTAGCGCTATGGTATACACTTCTCTGAGGTGAAAATGTTGTGCTTTTTCTCTTTATTATTTTCGCCCTGTGGAGGTAGTGGGTTATCTGTACAAGTATTACACTATTTAATGACGCTGTTTACATACATCCGGATGTGTAATGTTTTTTTTCTGTTTATTTTAGGTAAGTACCCGATCATCACTGAGTGCGGAGACCATGATGTGTGCGTGCGTGTGAGTATTAAGTGCTTTGGAACGAGATCACATCGATTTTTGGCTCTGGGGATAATTGTATTTGCACAGCGAGGATGACTGTCAGTATCATTGACTTCATCCGACGAAGGCAGGGAATCAGAATAGAAGTGGCTAGTGCTGAATAGTGCGAGGGGGAGGATCTGGTAGCTCGTTCCGACATCATTTTTTTAATGTGGTCGAGTTTGGATCGCGCGTCCTGTTTTCCTGCTCATTATCGCTCAATTGCCAAGAGCTGGCGCCGGCGGCGGCCTGATTTTTCTGCAGTTTCCTCTCCTTATCTCATACGCTTTCGATAAAAATCGAGTCTCCCCTTTTGTGAAAGTGGGCATTGCCAAGTGTAAGTAGACTTCATCATTTGCTTCACAGAATAATATGTGAAAACGTTAAACTATTGCTGATGTGTAGTCTAACCTTTACGGCGGTCCTGAATCGGTTTTATAGTGTGAAAGACGCCGGTGACAATCTCGGAACGTCACTCAAGCTTTCTTAATTTATTCTCCGGAAATACCTCATGTCCACGTCAAAAAAGCTATAAATATTTGAGTTCATCATCTTACTAGCGTGCACCACGCTCGTCACGTAATTCAAACTTTCTTTATTCATCCCCTGAACAATTTTCACCAGTTTTCCTGCTCATCGGTTTGCAAATAGTATTTCCTTTCACTACAATGCTTATTGTCTTCACCTTAAGAGTTTCAGGGATTGTTTTTCGTTTCTTTATTATAGTTGAACCCCTTGAAAATATATGAGAGTTAACCGTGTTTGTTTTTTATTGTTAAAATTCCGTTAATTTTTAAGGCTGTCCTACTACCTCCTAGTCTCTCGTAGTAATTAATTCAACAAAATATCTACTAACTGGTGGGAACCACGAACGGATCTGGTGGAGCTTGGGGAATACTGATATTTTCTTGTGAGAAGTATTGTCCTCGAAAATTCTTTTTTTTCTGCATCCATTTTCCGAGATAAAATTTAATTCATATTTTTTTCTACGAAAATGTCTTTATGTATAATTTATATGAAAAACAGTGATTACGGGGCACGTCTTCGTGCCGTGTTTTCTCCGTTTTTTTCGAATTCTGGATTCTTAGGACCATGTAAATTCTTGGCGAAATCCGCTTTTGAACTGAAACACCTTAATTAACATAGTGAATCCAAACTCATTGTAATCAAGGGACGCATCGTTTATGTTGTCATCATCAAATGCTCAGGGTATAAAAAATAGACGCCTGTTTTCATTTGCGTGTAACGCTAATATTAAATTTTTACTTCTGAGGAAGTAATGAGGGAATATTTTCAAATGTTAGGCACAGTTAAATTTTAAAAAGAATCTGTTCTTTACCCCAGAAAATTCCAAGATGTTAGCGAAAGTTTTGAAGTTATTCGTCGCGAAGTAATATAAAATACGACCTGTCGAGAGACAAGGAATCTTCCTTTTAATAATTGTGGCAAATCATCCTCGTCACTTCTAATAAAAATTCTCGAAAAATATGCGCGTACATACACAATAAAGATAATGCTCAAGAACGGACAGCCGTTGGTAATACCTTCTCCTCATCGACGTAGTCACGATCCCCGATAAAATTCCTTCTCATTTTACGGCGGGCGTGAGGAATTCCACACCACTGAATCATCCGTGATCCACGCGCCTCCTAAGACGATGAACGGCTGAATTAAAAGGACACGCCCAACGCATTTCATGCGATGTAACACAATGGTCCCTCTAGGAATTGATCTGGAGTTTGTAGGAATTGACGTTTAAAAGCGAGGGCTTGAAGAAACGCTACGCATGGACCTTTTGAAATAAAAAGAAGTACTGAAATAAAATTTCAATTTGGTTGAAGTATTGGGGGTAACACGTCGACCCAAATCAATCTACGACATCATAATGCTGCTTAGATTTTAAGTGATGAACAGAAAATATTTATATCGGTAGTCTCACAAACAGTGGGGTTGGCTGGATTTTATCCCCTGGTGACGTGTTGTTAAATGTAAGACTGTTTGAAGTTTAGTTGCTGGGAATGTCCGCAGAAGTTCTGATGTGGAGAATTTGGAGGAATTAATAATATGACACAGGTGATCATGAATTTTATTTGTGAAATCTTTTTCATTCTTTCATTCTTAGTGTTTCGCTGGCTTAAGAGCTGATTATTTATAATAACCATGTGCTCTAATTAAAAAAAGCTGAAGTACTTAGCTCTCCATCTTAGCTTAGTATTGCATCAAACCTCTACACTGGCGACTATCCCTTTTAGCGAAATCGGTGGCGGCGGGGATAAATCCTCGCCTACCACACCGAAGGTCGCGGATTCGAGTTCCACCTGGCTCTGACCCCTATTGGGTGCTTTCCATTCATTGACACACGTCGACACAAGTCGACTTGCGTCGCGGTTTCCGTGTTCCATTCGGTGTGTGTCGCCGACTGTTGTGACACAAGTCAACAAACGGTAACGCTCTGGAATAGGAGAGTTATAAACAGTTACCGCGAGTCGACACAAGTCGACGCGTGAGTCGCATGAATGGAAAGCACCCATTCAGGATATGGATGTGTGCGATCGCCTGTTGTTAATTGTTGTCGAAACACTCTATGTATAGACCTGTTGAGCTGTTGGGGGATTTAGATAAATATTAGTCATTAAAATAAATATTACAGCGGGAAAGTATACAAGTTAAAGTAATTGCTCCTAATTCACTTTCACTAATAACTCCTCAAGTTCTATTCGACCTTTTCGGGAATCAACGTGATTCCTTCGTTTGAGAACAGATTCATACGGTTACACGTACAGGATGTCGGTGCATACGGCTGCAAGGAAAAAACCGCCGCATGCTGTCAAGTGGAAGAACAGCGGTAGTGAACTCGAAGGGGGTCAAGTGGGAGGGGTCGCACCAACGAGACTTCCCGTCGCTTCCTCTTAGCTCTGCCGAGATGGATCACATGAAAGACGTAAGGAGAAAAGAGCCAGTGTCACGGTTTGCTGTTTGGCAGCACCGTTTTCCAATATATATTTTTAATAATGTTTTCTCTTCCATTTATTATGGTTGATGCAGAGGAATTTAAAAAGTATTTAAAAACTTTTGTCGTATTTAAAAGTGTCTTCTACAGTCTCATGATATTTCAAACTTCCCTTTAAGAATATATTTATGAAATATGAATGATAAATTGAGGACCCTAGAAGCCAAGGGTTTGGAGATAAGTGCAGATAATGGTTGGTGTGATACACACATTATCGTGGCAAAGGGATACTCTAAACTTGCATGTGCTTCTCTTCTATGCCTTTGCCATAACAATATTGGCTACCCTACCAACCATTATCTGCACTTATCTCCAAAAATATAAAAATTGCACTTGTGCCCCATGGCTTCTAGGGTCCTCAATTGAAGGAGCTTGGTTCTTATCATTATCATCATCATCGTCGTAACTCAACAATCCTGAGATTGATTTGACGCAGCTCTCCATTACGTTCTCCTAAATGTTAGCCTTTTCATACAGACGTATTTCTTCTCTTACCTGGCCTTGATTTAGCTTATTCGGGGCCTTCCTTAACCTTTCTTCCCGTCCAACTGTACTGGGACGATTGTCTTCATCAGGCCGTCATGGCTTACAATGTGGCCGTCCAAGTTGTCCCGTCTTTTTCATAGGGTTGGAGCTGTTAGGTTTGTTAGGGTTTCTTTAATATTAAAATCAGGTGATGAGGACCTTGAAATGATAGAAAGGCTTGTAAATGTAGAAAGAGCGTTCGTAAGACTTCGAATAGTACACAATGCCAGTATCCTGATGGAAACTTGAAAATTAATATAGATAAAAATTTTCCAACCACGTGCCGTTTCCGTCCCATTCAGTCTCGTATGTATTCGTATTGAGCTGTTAAGTTTAATGCAAATAAAAATTCGAGCGAGCAAAGCCGCTCAAGTCAAACACTTTACTCCGTAGGTCATCCCTCATATGAAAAGGTCGGTGTGGCGTTTAGTTGCCCGTCGAAGTTTTTCAATTTCGGCTGCATACGAAGAAGCTAAATATCTCTCTTCCCCAGAAAGGTGGTTCGTGTGTTTCCCGTGTGTATGTGTCACGAAGCGGAAGGAAGCCCTCCGAAGAGAAGTCTCCGTAGTTATCCTGGCCTCCCTTATCTGTCTCTACAACCACTTTTCTTTTTCGCCCCGTGTACACGTCATGCAGAAGGGGCCCCGCAAAGGCGCATGCTCTCGCGAACACACAAGGAGACCCTGCCAAAAATCGCCCCAAGGATACCGGCCCAAAAATATAATCGCCAGGACTGCAGGAATGAATAGCTTTTGTCCTCAACGACACAAGACGAGGAGGCAACTTCCTGGTGACGCAAAAAAGATGCACCACTTTTTCGGTCTCCTCAAGTACTGCCGCAGGGAAGGAACTTAATCTGGAAAAGAGTTTTCGGGATGCCAAGTCGGGCGGACGACGACTTTTTTCGTTGACGACGTTTTGGTACGCTTCCGGGTTGTGTCCCCAAACACAAGTGCACTCTTATTCGCCTCTTCAATACCCAAAATGGCTCATAATAAATATGAGAAAATTAATAATGAAAGCCCTAAAATTTGGCGTAATAATGTGAAAGGGGGATAACTTTCGAGACTTATCCAGTTTTATTTTAGGGAACATTCATTCAGCAGCCGCGTAACCCAATATTGGTTTGTTCAATGAAAATTAAAGCCGGGAGTTTTTTCTCTTCTTATGAGGCTGCATCACAATGAAATTTAAAAAAAATTAACTGATGTCAAGTTTTGAAATTTAATAACTGCGTCTGCTTAAAGTTTATTTTTAGCGAGAAAATGATGTGAAATGTATTTACAGGCATGTTATTTTTCAAAAATTTTCCCCGATGGGGGTGGGGAATCGCCACCCCAGGCTATCCTATCCCCCCCTAAAGCATAGTCCCAGTTACGCCTCTGTTACAGGGTATAATACCTTTGCTCCCGCTCGATGTTTACTTACAACTTTTTCATGCACGGGCCTTGCCAAATGTGCAACGAAGTAAAATTTCTTAATATGCATGGTCCCCGGAGTATCTTTACAGCCATCGTAAAACACAATTGCCTTCAACTCATAACTTCATTTCTACTGCATTTGAGTTAATTCTTTTTTCCTTCATAATCAACGGTCAGCAATACGAAGGCTGGTTGAACGTCGTTCTTCACTCATTAGCTCTTCTTCTAACACTTACGTAATTCTTTCGTTTTAAGCCCTGTCTTCACCTCGCATTCTTACTTGCAGTTTTTTAATGCTTCAATCAGGTCCAAAGACCGTCCAAAATCGTGGAAAATATTAACAACACAATGAATACTAGAAGTCATGCAAATATACGCTTATCATTCTTACAAATCGTGGAATAGTCGTGAACAAGCCACGAATAATAGTAGTCATGAAACATTTGCAAATATTAACAAGCCCTGAACATTTTTATTCGCGAGAATCAAGAAGCCCCACTTATTAGGGTACATAGGCAAGGCCTGTGTGTCATTATGCGTATTACGATTCGGGAATAACATTATAACTGAATTCGCTCAGCTTAGAAATCTAATGCTTTATTTGGCAGCTTCCCCGAAAAAAAGCGTTCCGGACTTAACTGGGGGTCGCCTTTTTAATTTGTGAGTCGATCAAACATTCCCGTGGTCCACGTGTGAGAGCGAGGGGCCACTTCCCATTCCACAGCTCGGTTGACCACGCAATGGGGAAGGGGATCGGGGTAACACCCCTTCCCTTCCCTCCCCTTCCTCATGCGGCC
Source organism: Ischnura elegans (assembly GCF_921293095.1). Classification (NCBI taxonomy): domain Eukaryota; kingdom Metazoa; phylum Arthropoda; class Insecta; order Odonata; family Coenagrionidae; genus Ischnura; species Ischnura elegans. Next base: position 65,698,738 of record NC_060251.1, read on the forward strand.
GTCGCTCGTCGCGTGATTCCCGACAACGAGGGAGGGCGCGCGCCTCTGCCTCCTCCTTCCCCCAGACAGTGCGTTCACCTTGAAAAACTTCTTCCCCTCCCCTCCCGTGGTTCAATAATTCTTCCTCCCATTCCAACGATGCCTAACTCCTCCACATGCTCCCCTCCCCCCGTTGGATTGAGGTAGGGAGAGAGAGAGAGAGATCGGGTTTTCGGGAAGGGAGGGAAGCACACTTGACGAGTCAATGTCTGCTGTCTCTCTTTTCTCTTTCTCTTTTTTCCTTTCTTTCTTTCTCTCTCCTCTCTCCCACAAGGGATATGTAGTGTGGTGGGTTGGGCAGAGTAAGTAGTGTGGTCTACAGATTTTCAGTGGCGGTTCAGGAAGATACAGCGACGGAGATCCCATCATCATTTCCTGAATCCGTGCAAAGAGGTGAAGCGAGCATTTGACAAGCATCGGCACTAATAACCAGGGATAATTCGATTACACTTATTTTTGGTTCCGATACTTTCAAATCGATTGCGATGCCATCGATTCTTATTCATACGAACAGGTTGGATAATGATTTGTAGGTAGCATTGCTGCCATTAAAATTTAAGAATTGAATTGATCAAAATAACAAAGAAGTTTAAGTGGCTTGAAAAGTATACTTATTAGAAATAGTGAAATAGTATTATATTGATATATCCTCAGCTTAAATGCCTTTATACTCAAGCAATAGTCTATGTACAAAATATTTATCTTCTTGGAATCGGTAGCGATCGATTCTCGATTCCGATTCCGTTAGAATCGAGAATCGACGTTTGGAATCGATTCATCCCTGCTAATAAACTATGCGTAATGTATCTATTTTCTCCCCTTACCCCGCGAGTTGGTTTCGCACCTGTAGCTACAATCGATCTTTTAAATAAAATACGTTTATTAAATAAATATTATAAAGTAATTTTTTTTATAAAAAAAATTGTTTTGATCTACATCTACATCTACAAATTACCCTGCGAGCCACCTCTAGGGTGTTTGGCAGGGGGTGATCAATCACCAGCATGCAGCATGCATTTGGACTCCCACATGCACACCACACCGTCCAAGAAACGTCCCGTATAATAACAAACTATACTACTAAAATGATGATGCGACTTGATGAGGCGACTTGCAGCTTAGGTCACATTCCCAAAGGGTAACGTAAGGAAGGGTGGGGGAAAACCCGGCTTCGCTGTTAATTTTTAGGTTATAAAGACTTAACCTAGGTAAAAATTTGCCTTCTCTCAAGTATAAAAAATGGAGAAAATATGGAGGTAAAATGTCCAAATTAGATGGACAGACAAATGTGACCGGGGCCTGCTGTGTATGCCCTTAAAATTTGAAGATGATTGCCCTAAGTTTTTAGCAAGAAATTTTCCACAAAAAAGACCGGTCGAGCGGGAGGTATACGGGAAGTGTTTCAGGCGTGTTAATAGCGTCACGAACTCATTCATGATTAACCTATGTATTATTACGACCCAAGGTTTTGAGTGTGTCGGCTGACTATGACACTGAAAGTGTCGTAATGTGGTCAATTATTATGAAACCAATAATTTTTATTCTTTAAACTTTTAGTGTAACTTTTCCTCTTAGGGGAAACTCCCCCAGCCTGGAATACTTTCTTGTGGGTAGTGCCTCTCCATTTATTTTTTCCTAGTTATCCTTACTATGTTCGACATTTTTCGTTCCGGGACAAAATTAAGTTATCACCATCTCTCCGGCTAATGATCGCTTCTAATGCCTTGGATTTCACCGGAGACTCCCATTAAGTGAGAATAGAAAACGAATCCGTTCCTTTGTGTTGGCTGGTCATTAACCCCCCCTTTTCGATGTGTACTAATTGTAAACGGTGCCCTTAACCCTAATCTAAGTCGCGATCCACCCACTCATTGTCAGCTTCTCACGTTCGTGACTCTTCATCGACTCCTACTGCTACCTTAATGTCCCAACCCCTCTCTCCTGCTCTCCTATTACTGTTGCGTGGGGAGAAACATGTTAGTCATCGGTGGAGAGTATTTTCTGGACGTCTAGCGGAGTGATGACACACGCGGGGCGGAATCTTTCGCGCGGCCTTGGGGACAGATTAAGGAGAGAATCATGCTTCACTTTACGGGGTGCCGGCGGGATGGGTGGTGGGTATGAAATCGGCGTCTGGCAACCGACGCGACGGGTCCGCTGTGCGTGCTCATTGCCGTGTCCTTTTTTTTCGTTTTTTTTTTTTATTTCCCTCGCCTCCGATCATATTTGCGCGCCTACGTCGAATGTACCGCACCAGTACGCTGCCTTTTTCCCTTGTTAGCCACAGTGAATGGGTGATTCATAGAATTTAGGAGTTGAAAGCATATTTACTGCCGCGTAGTGCAAAAATACCAAAGAATTGGTATGCAAAAAGTCAAGTTTCTGCAACAATGATTGGGCTGATATATTGTGTTGCAAAATAGCTCTTAGTGTTTTGAAATGTGTAAAACTTACATGTGAATTGTCAAGCTTGATGGAATTTTTAAATAATATAAATTAGGTAATAAGCAATAAATAATTCTATAGTCCCACAATCAGTATTATTCTATCGGCTAAAACTCAACTGGCATGTATGGTAAATTAGGTAAATTGCAATAAATAGTAAAGTACCTACTCTATGTGATATTATCTACCTCGATGGCATATAATATTTAATGTCAGATACCCGCCCAGCAATAAGATACTTTATCTCCCAATCGTTATCATTTTAGCTCAAAATGTTGCGATGGGACACAGTCGCGGAATTAGCAATGGTATACTTTGAGTCTTTCACGAGTTCGCGCATGTGCGGGAATTCCACTGCGTAAAAGACATCCTCCTTAATCTGGACTCTAACCAGGATCTCAAAAATAGGTCATAGTGCAAACACCTAGCGTTTTCAAAGCTTCTCTAGAACAAACTGATTCTGAAACTGTTGAGGGTAGGAGGTATTCGGCGGCAGAATTCCAGCTAAGTTCATCTCGTCAAGTACCTTTTATTTCAATGCGTCAAACTTCCAATATAATACGCCTGAATCGGTTGAACTGGGAATTTACAAATCGCTTGAAAGTATTTAGTGGGAACTGCTCTTGGGATAGCTCAATATTGATTTTGAGATGAAAAAATTGTGTCACGTGTTTTCAATTTTCGTTCACTGTTTATTCTCAAGTGGAATTTGGACACTTTTCCCACTCGTAAGGGTCATATCGAAGTTACTATTTGAACTATTCAAAACCTGTCATCTTTATCGAATCTTCGGCTGGCGAGGCTTATATTTCTCATCAGACGAACATAAAATGGAATGAAAAGGCAATCATTCAGCCTGTCACTCACTTAGCTGGTAGATGGCTGTTATTCAGCTCTACCACACAGTTTTCTATTTGATAATTTTATCACTGGGGAGGGGGCCTAGTTATCGTCGAGCTGGTACTGGTAATTGACTGCTCATTGGAGTGTGTCCGTATTTTCAGTCGTATCTATCGCTGACACAAGGGAATGCTAGGTAAATTATTTTAGGAATAAAGTCCATTCTTCTCGACCAATTTTATTGCTGCGGTATTTCAGTGCTCAGGATGATGTTCATATTCGTGATTGCTGTTGGCTGTTACTATTTTTATTATATTGTCTTGTTTACTTGTAATATTTTTTCGCTTTCACTGGTAGTAGTTATTTTCATGGAATAGAATTCTGCACTGAAATGTTGAGGCCTTTACTTTGTAGAATTCCATTTTATGGTTGGTTGAAAATGGTACAGTGTAACCGAAACTAGTCGGCAATAAAGTGTGTGTTTTTGTAGAAAAGCTAAGTAATTTCCTTCCAACCATGAATAGAATTCTGTTTTTATTCAAATTTATCCTTTCCGCTACCTCATTATATCCTTGTTGCCTTATAATTACCAGCACGAAGAAGATATTTTCTACTGTTGAGGGGAATAGGCATAAATGCGCTTTTCTTTAAAATATCATCAGTTTTATTCAATCCTCGTGAATCGTTTACATTTCGATTGATATTTTTTTAAACCTAATGCATTTAAATAATCCTTCTCAATGTAAGCTAAATAATTATGCAAATTAGCACGGGGTATTTAAAAACACCATATTGATATATTATTTTATTGACCACCTAATAATTTATTTCGAATAAACTTTTTCGAGGTGCCCGAAATTTGGGCGAGGCATAATCATGTAATTTTTTTTCTTGTCTCAGCTTACGTGGCCGATTGCTGCTGAAATAATTTGTTGGCGTAGATAATTTTCACGAAATGAATCCCAAACCGTGACATGGTTTTCATTTGTAGTCGGTGAAGAGCGTAATTAAGTCATAAATATGATTAATGCATTTCCACCCTTGCGTTTCAAGCTTGGATTTGCTCGGGGTATGTGCTGCTTGCATCGGAATCTCTCGTTCTCTTAATTCCCGGGGAAGCCTTTGAAACACAACGTCGAGAGAGAGAACCCGTTTGCGCTTACCCGACTGCGCTCAACCGTGACTCCTCCACATTAGCAATCAATTATGCTCGCCCTTATAAGTGGAAGGAAGTCCCGGCGACTCCGATGCTGGATTCCAGTTAATATTTTTTTCCATAATGGCTTTTGAGTTGCCTTTACCTCCGCAAAACAAAAAAGAAGCACTACCCTCTCTCGTAAGCATGCCGGTGACACTGGTGGCGTGGTGTAGGGCCGTAGGGTAATCAGGCCGCTGCCGCCGGTCGTATTCTTTCGGGTGAAGGTTACAGCGCTCGCCGAGCTACCCTCGTAGAAAATATCCTCGTTGTTTGGTGCGCGCAAGTATTCCAGCCTTACACCCGCCGTCCTAGTCGCTGCTCGTGTGTGCCAGTGAAGTGGATGTTACTTTTCTCGCTTGCTACGGGCATGCCAGTTAAGGTGTATCCTTCCCTCGCGATAGGAAAGCCATAGGTTTTCTTTGGCGTTTGCCTAATGTAGTGGTTTTCTAAATTTGCTGCAGCTATTCGAATTGTGCTCGCTCCACTTGTGCTGTGAATGATGGTACGGCCTGAAAATTCTTCGTGGTGCTAAGTGAAACTATAATACGACGTACCCACTCCCGCTCTTCTGAAAAATTCTCTTGGGGTTGTTTACGTTTTCATTTCTAATTTTTAGAGTTTTTTTCTGCAGAAAAATGCTCGCGATGTTGGAGTAAACGTAGCTAGTTCTGAATTAGTATTATTAAATTTCTATTCCTGACTTCATTCTCACATCTCCCAAGGGTTATTAAAATTCATGTTTTGCGTCCCATTTCTCATTTATTTTTGAGCTTATTAGCCTGGTATTGACGACTCCGATGCCTAAGATATGATGTTATGATACTTGGCACTTTTCCGCATAAATATTTATACTCATACTGGGACTCATTTCAATTCACTGCTCTGCTGCATCGACAAGACGAAAGTTTTGATGATGCTGCCTGCAGTGCAGTGAAACATGTTGACTCCTTTTAAAAAGTAACAGGGGGCGCAAAAGATATTTTGAGCTACCCATACTTTTATCGTAATAAAGAATAGTTAATTTATATGCACAGTTTAAGATAGTTTTATTTAAACTGGTTACACGCGTTTACAAGACAATGCCATCTTGTGATATAAAAAAGTTACAATTGTGGTTCTGCAATGTTCGGCTATGCGGCCAGTCCCGCAAGGGGCGCCTTTTTTAACCCCCCCTTGCACCCCCTTATGTATCCGCCACTACTTTGAAATAAAGTTTTATGCGGAAAAGTGCCAAGGTTCTTTACTTAATATCTGAAATGGCCTTCCACAGTTTTTCAGCCTCCACCATTCATATAACGATTTCACTACTGAAGTAGGTGCTCGATTGAAATATACCAAGGATTCTCATGTGAAAAATTATATCTGAATCTATCTCTTTGACTCGAGTTTTGTGCTTTATTAATCCACTCCCTTCCCAAAAAAAAATTACCGTATGACATGACACGAGTCCGAAATTTTGTTGTATTGGTCTGTTTGATGTAATCTTTCTTAAATAATGTTTCTGTGCTTCCTCCCACCCCCACCTTTCCCTCCCACTTCTTTTGGAAGATATACAGATATCTGTCTGGAATTGAAATATGTTAGTACCTGATGATGAGTACAAGCCAATAGAAACACGTTTGTGAATTTAAAATTGAGTGGACTGTACGATGTAATTGTGTATCACGTAATATCCCGCTGTACGATATCTACCCGGAATAAATTGACTTCACTCTTGTAGAAGTTCCCTCTCTTCGCCCACCTTGTCTGACACTTCGTCGTTTCCCTTCCTCTCTCTCCATTACAACGTGTTCAATCTCCTCCAAACTCACATCTCGAACGCCTCCAGTCTTTTCTCGTCATCATATCTGATTATATTTTTACTTGTATTGCGGGTAGCCCTCTTATCTCAATCACTTTAGCCGACTCGATAGGGTGTTTTTTTTCCGACCCGCCTGCACTTTCAAATTCTCCTCTCCCGCTGTCCCCGTTATTGCACCCCGCCTGCGACTACTTTTTCTTCCGACGGACGTCCTATTGCCGAGAGTTACGGTCACGCCAAAGGGAAAGGAGAAGGCAGTGGCGCATCAACGGAGCGTTTTTTTTGCCCACCGTCACGAGGAAAGAAGACCTCAGGCGATTTGTTTTTCGCGTGACTCGCAGTGCATGGAAATTCATGCGTGTGCGGACCAAATTAACTGCGCCGTGACCCGATTAGCGGGAGCTTCTCTCCATTTGAGATTTTGAGATGGTCTCGTCTGTGTTTGTGCGATGGGTCGATTAATCGAAATCATCGACCTTGGTTTTAGCCTACTCAATGCAAGGAAATATGGGATTCGCCGCACACGGCATCATCTGAAGCATTATCGGGTCTCCCCAAACTGGTGGGATTTGATTTTGTGGGGGATGCGCGCCACGCTTAGGAGGAGGATAGCGATTTTTAAGTGCTTAAATCCCAGGTGATATTCGGACACCCCTTAAAAATTTCTTGAGGTGAGCGAGGTGACCCAATGAAAAGAACTATACCCCCAGCCTAAAACGTATGAAATTCACGCGCCTAAGGACCGGGGGAGAGAGAGGCTTGTCCCTAGTCTAGTTTTCACTTGAAAGCCATAACAGTATGCAAAATTATACATTATGCACCGATCATCTATGCCCATCGATAATCGTATGGGTTGTACACAGTGGCGCCGACTCCATGGGGCCTGAGGGGGCCCGAGCCCCCCCAAAAATTCGTTACAGATGTGAGGAAAAAATGTGTCAGGCTTGTCGATTTTCCCCGGAGTGTCCATATATCTAAATTCGAGTGATCAGGGTTCTAATGTTGATCATATGACTCTTCTAAAATTCTTAAAAACGTAAAATACACTACTTATAAAATTTACCGTGGCAAGGTCCCCGGTTTGGGCCCCCCCAATATTTTTTGTTAGTCGGCACCCTTGGTTGTATACGATGATTAATAACAACCCTTGTAATCCAAAATATCGGTGACTTTTTTCCTCGACCATCGATGATCGAAATTTTTCGTCCTATTAGCCTATTTGCTGTGGACGTTCGAATTCGACGCTTTGATCTCATTCCCTTGAAAAAAGATACAGACAGCGATTCAAATGTATAAATTCGTTTATAAAATAAAAATGTAGTCTTAAAAGAAACAGAATAGTGCCACGATAATTGTGGTGGTCTCTCTTTTTCGGAATTTATTTTCATTATTTAAATCTAGAGGACTGCATACAGGAGGCTCAATTCTCTATCCCTTAGAAGTTTGACTTCTTTTGCCACTTCGGTCGCGTTCGGTATTCAAAAATGTCCGCGGCACGGTGATGAGTGCAATGCGATCCACTTTTTTGTCAAAGCGTTGGCATTACCATGTTTGTAATTGCGAGGTATAGCGTGGAAAAGTTATGAATTTGATTATTCACATCATCATGTACATAAATTTCGGTTAACACACCTAGTTTAACCTTATTTCCCGGTGAAACTCAGATCACTTTGTGCGTCAACGACGCAAGTGGCGACTTTTTCAAACCAATTTAAATGCGCGGTGGGTGACAACACATTCAGAGGCCGAAATGAGGATCCTCTTTTGTAATATTCGTAATTTAAATACTCCCATCCAAACGCCTGTCAACTAGATTTTTGAAGTTGGCCGTGTGGTCGTCCTCTCATCCCCTTCTGTGGTGCACTTTGGCGTTGCGCGCACTTCCTTCGAGGAGGGAGAGGTTTTCTATTGATGCGGAACGCGGCCTCTCTGGACCGCGGTGGTGCCTACGCCTCCCCCTCGGGCGGCCGGGTGGCACACTTCCGCAGCCCCCGATCTTCACTTGTTCTGGGTGGGGGCGGAGACCCAAGAACCTCTCTCTCGCCCTCCTCCTGTCTTCGCCTTTGATGGATGCCTCCTTTTATCATCTCATTAAGCCTCTCTCACGTCTTGCGTCCCCCCAATCTTAGATCGAAATAGTGGATGGTGTCGCTCGGTCACTCGTTCAAATCCTCATTGCAATGATGTGTCTATTGGGGACCTTATACGCGGACTCGAAATCGTAGTTTTAATCCTGAATCACATGGCGCAGCTCGGCTTCCGGGTTCTCATCCGCGTCGATTCATCTTTGTGACGATAGAGGCGAACCCGGAAGCCTAGCTGCGCCTACGGAAACCCCATCACCACTCCGCGGTAGTCTCCACCATCACCTGAATCACAGGATCATTTTTTCCCTCCCTCTCGAGGACAGCTCCAGCGATCGCTCCAATGATGGTGGGAAAAAATCAGACGTTCTTTTCCGCGGTGGCTCAAGGGATGGAAATCCCATCCATTTTTCATTCACTCGGCACGCCCCTTTTTCTGTGGCTGAAAACATCGCTGGCACCGATATTCAGTCAATCTGAACGTTCGGCGTTTGTGATGCATAGCAAGCATTTTGGTACATATTTATGCTTCTACTCAACTTTACAACTCTACTCAACGACCATTCCTTCGTATCATTGCCATATTTTTAAGCTAATGGGAAAGAGTATGTTTCACATCCGAAAATAATGCTTTAATATAGTGTCGACCATGATAGAACTTTTTTCTTATCAATATTTATTGCATTTTTAGCCTTCGAAATCCAGCGAAAGAAAAATAAATTGTGGAATTAAGCCTTATGTCTGGCTCACGATTACCATATTATTCACACATTTGGCATAGGATAGTAGTTATTCAATATTCCATAAATGGAATTGTGCCCACTGTCGTGTTACTTCATGTACTACATCATTGTTCGTCATCGTTGCTGGTAATAATATTTAAGTATTTACTTATCTTATGAGTCTGAAAACCTTTTGGTGAAGAGAGGCAGTAAGTATGCATCCCTTCTACGTGTTGGTTCTTGACTTTCTCCTCTCCAATATTTTGGGAGTTATTTCACTCTGAAGGCTGTTACTTCCTGAGATTCTCTAGGGTCATGCCTATATAGGTCGTAGGTGTTGCTCACTTTTCTCACTCTTATCCCTGCTACCTTCGGCGGTTTTAGGCTCTCTGTCTTTGTCGTATGTAACATGAATGAATAGAATAGCCATATCTCCCTCTTGATTTTTTTTGTCACCAAGTTTCGTCGCCTTTCGACAACATTTGGGGTTCACTTAAGGTAGGTCGACGATATTTCAATTCTACGACGGGCTTGGAAAGTAAACCAATAGGAGTGGAAATATAGTGGCCTTTCCATTACCGCGGCAGTTTGATCTCTGTGAGGTTTCTTGGTTAGTTAACTTTTACTTATGGTGCTACCTTTTTACATAAAACGACCAAGGTTTCGATGTGTAGCCATCATTATCAGGCTTAAATTATTAATTTATAATAATAAATTAATATTTTAAAGGTGAGTTTTTCTCTCTCAAGGTTGTTACCTCTTTATGTTATTTAAATTATTCTTAAATAATAATAATTTAGGCCTGATGATAATGCTTACTCATCGAAAACCGGGTCGCTTTATGCATGAAAAGTAGTGGTATAATTAAAGGTTAACTAACCAAGAAACCTTGCAATGGAATACCGCACAGTTAAGCATGAGTTTTGAATTTTGATATGTGTGAGCTTCCATGACCATCACGCACTATTCCATCCTGACCAAATTCTTGGTTTTCCCCCGATTTTTTTATGCCCCGAGTGGCTGGACCTCTTACACCCCGCCTCCCCTTCTTATCTCCTGGAATGGGCACTTGGAAGGTTGTAAGCTCGTCGCACGAGACCATTCCCTCGCTCTCCTGTCCCTCTCCTCCGAAAGCCATCTGAATGTGTATTTACGGTACACCATATCCGTTTAGGGGCACGACATTGCTGGAAGGAGCTCTTAGGCACCCGTCTTCTCATCATAAGACCCTCCCTGTCGTATCCCGCTGGCTGTTCGTCTTTTTTTTTACAGCGACGTTGATGGTACGTTATCACCTGTGCGCTGAAATTCTCCCAAATGGCACATAATTCTCTCGAACTTATCTCCTCGTTGACTCGTTATTCCCGCTGTGCTGTCCGAAACTTCACTTAGGTTAATGGGCGAGAAAGTACGATTCGAGGATAGATGCTCTACCTTCTCTCGTCAAAAGAAGGCTGTTGTTAAGCAATGGACAGTTAAACATTTCATGTTTTCCCCTTTCAACTAGCAATGGTGTTGGTAGTACCAATGTCGATTTAAATCATTATTCAATTCGAAGGTAATAAATCAATCAGTTTTGCTTCATCCAGTGGGTATCTTTGATTGCTACCGAAAATAATCAATATCTCTTGTGCTTAATTAAGGTCTATTTTTCAGAAATTAGTCTGGTGGTCAGGAGACAAGATTATTAGTTTATATCTTTCAAGTAGCTCTGGATTGAATATCGAGTTACTAGGATTAGCCATTTTGGTTAAGAAACTTGGCGAAAATAATAACTGTTACTCAGATAATCTGTCTTTTCATTTGCACACTTGTATGTTCGCTTATGTGTTGGAGTGGGAAGTACAGTGTATTTTTCCCTTGCCAAAGGATAGGTAAACTTTTGTGGCTTTCGAGCATACAATTAGGTTTATACGTGTACAATACCACTCAGTGATAGGTTACATGTTATTAATATACCTTATACCATAAATGTTAATTTAGCTTAGTATTCGTGAAAATTTTGGTAAAAAAAACAGCCATCTGAAGTGATAGGTATAGGTCTTATTCCGAGTGAAATCGGTACTTATCCTCTAAGTTGGTTTTCTAGCGTATTATCATTTCCATGGAAATGAAGTTGCTACTCTACGTAAAAACAATCGTCGATGGAACTATAACCGTTATTCGTCTCAACGGTGAAAAATGGTGATTTATCTTATACCTGTATTATTTATATTAGAACTGTGGCCATTATTTTCTAATATAATATTTCAAGTAAAATTACATTCTTTCAATATATTTTCCTCTTTTTTATAAAGATTTTTTGTTAAAGAGTTCGTTTTTTCCATGCTAAATCGAATATCTTACTTTCTCTCTGCTAGGAGAAAACGGAAGTCTGGAGAGGAAATTTGTGTTTTCGCACTAGTGAAAATGCTTTGTAGTTAATGAGAAATAACTTTTCGTTGCCCATGGCAGTGATTGTTAAAATGACTGATATCAACGCAAACATTTCCTTTCCCTTTAATAGGAAAAACAACGAATTACTGCAACTCTGTCTTCTGAGGGTATATTTGTATCCTCGAACCCTGAGAAGTGGTCAAAATTTAGTGTTTCTGTATTCCCTGAGATTACTAATGCCGAAACAGTGGAAAATCGCTCTCCTCCTTAATGATAAGTTAGCTTGAGTACGAGTCTCAAATTCAATTAGAGTGACCTCCGGTGCAGTGGAAGAAGTTCTAATAATTGTTGAGCCTCAAAATATCTCCCCCTTGCTCTTTAAATTTGCATCCACTCTCGTCGATTCAAGGTGTGTTGCTCTGTCCACGTATTACGTCGTCATTAGCGCAACGTAATCACAAAAATAGCTGAAGATGCATCTCCATTGCAAATTTTAATATTTCCCATTTATCTTGTTCATAGGTTGCGCTAAGTTTTCCATTGGCTTTGATGCATAAAATATGAGTATATGTAAGTGCATCGGACGTATCGCAGCTATTTGTTAACGAGGATGCCAACGAGCCCTTTGAACCATGTCGAGAGTTAGTTGTCTTACATGTATGATAAATGACTTTTTATTCAATGATTCAATTTTCCTCTCTTACAGAATTTGGGTGAATCTCACGCGGTATTTGAATTAGATGTGATAAAAAGCCACCAGGAAGCAGTTTTTAGTAAAGAAGTTATAAAATTTTATAATTTAAAATACATTTTATGATTTATTTCCCTGTGGTACTTTTTTAAATAACCAAATTTTTGCAATTTTTATTGATGCTCATTTCAAACTCAGTAACACATAACATGTTTGTCAGACATTGAATAGCATTCGTAAATTATAATTTTCACTCGGCTGAGCAAAATGTTGGAGTAAAAAAAATTTCTTTTCATGGTTTTTCTTCTATTATATACTCCGTTCCAGCTTCACGGTGGAGCTAAAGAGTTGGTTGGTACTTTAAAAAAAATAAGAATAAATGTTGTCTTCGCTTTAGCTAAGTTTTCGCGGCGCGAGGACTCGCCTTGCTTTTCACGGAGGGGGTCAACGAACTGTCCCTCGCAATTGTTATTGCCCCCCCGACTCCTCTTGTCTGGCCGGGTTTCCGTCCTCCGCGGGCCACCTCCGTCTCTATGGCGCTCGCCAGCCTATTCAGACGGGCGCGATTTTTAGGGGGAGGTGGGCGGGGCTCCGCTTATGCTCTCGCGGGAGTTGAATTACCTCCCCAGGGGGGAAAGAGGGTGGTGGCTATGGGATCGAGCGCCTGCGGGTCCCGGCGCGTGTCGCGGGATCTCCCCCTCACCACGGAAAGCGCCACGAATATAAACACTGGGTCTTCGTCGGAAGAGGACGCTGTGTGCGAGCGTATGATTCCCAACATTATCTCCGATGCGCAGAAATATCTCTGCACAATTGTGGGAATAATAGCGACTTGTAAAGTTTCCCCTCAACGTTTACTCAACCCTTCTTCACATTAGTTAAATGAGACATTGCAATATTTCCGTAGATATATTCGAACACGACGCATTCTCTTGCAACATTATCAAGTGCCTAACACAGGCACAGCGGCCTTGTTGTAACAGCGAAACTCGTCGTGATCGATTAAATCATGTGGAAATATTAAAATATTTCATTTAACTAATGTTAAGAACTTCCAACACATCGTACCGCATTTCATAATTCCTCGCATTGTTTATTTAACTTAACGTTGTATGGAAGTTACTGTGTTGTTACTCCCATTATCATGGCGATTCCCCACAGGTCAGCAAATATCGAATCATAACTGTAAACACTTCATATAAATGCATGCATACGATTATTTAAAGAGGTGATGCATTTTTATGACAAACTAACTGGTCCCAATATCAAAAATTCTTCTTGAGAAGGGATGAAGAACTTAACTCAGACCAACAACGTCTCACGTCTCTGAGTCTCGCTTTGCGTGAGCAACCGGAAATAACTAGCTTTAAACCACGTCATGAATGGGCTTTTTATGTTAAAATATTAACGGTGTGAGCTCAATGGTGTTAGTTGATTTTTGGACCGTCTGCCTCAATGGTGAGGTGTCTAAAAACTCACATATGATCGATGGTATATGATACGGTGCAAAAATGTGTACCATGTGCCTATTTCATTCCAAGCGTTTTACGAAAAGTGTACCACTTACATTAATAGCATTCCCCTGTTTAAGGTAGGATTTGGTTGTTACGTTCTTAAGGTAGATTTTGAAGTTAATATGTCATGAGTTAAATGGCATCATCATCATAGATAGTGATGTTTTGATGGAAGCTATGACTTAAGATTAGTACATACGCCTGCGTGTTTACATTTATATTTCACGTTACTTAAATGATGGAGTTTGAAGATCATCTCTGCTGCCGTTTCGAGAATTCATCTACATCTAGATATGCATAATACCCTGCGAGCCGCCTATAGGGTTTTTGGCAGGGGTTGATAAATCACCAGCATGCAGCATGCCATTGGACTCCCACATGCACATCACTCAGTTCAAAAAACGTCACGCATACTAACAAACTATACTACTATATGCTGTTAGAAATAATAATTAAATTAAGAAACATGCATTAAGTGTTACATAGGTCAGTAGGCTACACTACAAGTCATGCAATCTATTTACGAGTTCTATTGCTGCCGTTATAATCTCTAATTGATCGTGGAAAAAATGACATTCGGAATCTGTCTGTTCTACAATGTATCTCTCTTATTTTATTTATATGATCTGATCTTCCGTAATATGTTGGCGTCCGTAAGATATGGTTAACTTCGTCAGAAAAGACACTACTCTTGAATTTATCTAAAAGGTTTAGTCTATTTTTCAATCTACGGTCCGACAGAGATTCCCATCCGAGTTTATCTAAGAGGTCAGTTACACTAACAAGACTATCGTAACGGCCTTTCACGTACATGGCAGCTCTTCTTTGCACGCGTTCTAACTCTGTTATTAAGCCTTTTTCATGAGGGTCCCAAATACTGGCAGCGTATTCTAAATGGGGTCCTACGATAACGTTCAATGTCTATGCAATTCGTGGAAAGGGGACTTTCTTCCTCCGCTGTATTTTATAGCCTCGAGGTGGACTGTGCATCAAACGCCAATTATCCTCCCCGTGTCTCCCCCTATTCAACATACCTCGCCGTCCGTGCTTCAGTGTCACTGGCTGCACCTCCGTCCGCGTGTGACCTCGTGTGACCCACCCTGGCCCCGTCCTTCCCGTGGGAGAAGGGCTCGTGCACTTGTCGTCGGGGGATGCGAGCGATGGGGCGCGTGGTCAGTCCAAGTGCTCTCTTGTGGTCAACTCGGCGAGGTGCGATCATAAGCATGGAGAGCGGGTAATGATGCTCTGTACTATTTTCGCCAGCTTAATTGCCGGAAAACGACTTATGAGGAGATTTTATGAGAGTCGTTCTGTCATGATCTGTGCTGTTTATAAATGTGCCTAAATTTAAGAAAATTCTGTCGTTCTTGGTTTTCAGCACGGTATGATGGAAGCTCTTGATAATGTTTACACAAGGTACTAAAAATATTTCAGGGAGAAAAAGTTTTGCATTGTCGAATTAAAATTATTTTAGAAAATGTGGTCATTAAAAGAAATGGTGTTGAGTTAATTGCTGCAAGCACATTTTTAATATAAATTTAAGTTTTTCTTAGATCAAACCTCAATTCGAATAATATCTTGCTCAAAATTTTTTTTTCTCCCATGAATTACGAAGCATTCACCCAAAATATTACCCCCCCCCAGTATGTGACGGCTCATTATCATTGTTAATTTAACGTTAAGTATTTGTTTTATTGAAGTCGAACAGCCAGACTTCACTTATTTACACTATTTTCCTCCACCCTCTGGCTTTGTAATAAGTGCCCAGCGTTAGTACTTGGTAAAGTCCTTGTCCATATTTGGCACAGAAACCGCTGAAAGTCGTTAGTTGATTGTTTTTTATGGCGTTCAAATGTTAGTTAAATGTGGTGTTGGAATGCATATGGGGTTGATTGGGCATATGGGATATGCAAATCTTCATGGGGTTGTTTAAAAAAAATTATCTTGACCTTTTTCTGAGAATGAGTTTGTTTTTACCGAGTGGTCTCAGTGAAGCTTGATTTAAACACGATGGCGGTTGGTAAAAATAGATTCCAATTTTGAATTGAGTTCATTGAAATTGTGGGTGGGTTGGTTCGGTTCTCGGATCTGCCGGTTTTTTTAACTGGCAACCGAAATCGGAACAGTGATAAAAAGAATCGATATCGAAATAATTTGGACAAAATCCAATTTGAAAACTTTTCTGGTGCGTAATATACGATACATAACATCCTACGGATTCAAAAACTTGTGAGTTAACTCGATGCCTTTTGTTTTGGAACTTATCTTAATATCCGAACGAAAACGATTTATAGTTCGTGAAAATAAAGCACGGAGAGTGAAACGAATGAGAATTGGAACTGGGATAAAAGTAGTTCGGACCAATCCTTGGTAGAAAATATTTGGTTAGTGGTACTTTTCTGGGGCCAAGAAATGGTCAGGTCTACCGGACGGAAAATATTTTCAACATCTCTGTAATAAGGGATTCGCACCTAGTCGTGGTCGCTGATGTAGTCCCCCACAGGTTCACCTTTATTCAGGTAGACGACGATATGGATTTGAATAGAGTGGCGTTGGCTCCATCTTGCGGCGGCGGAACTGTCTTAATAACCGAGGCTTTCGTTCCTCGTGGCTGAGTTTCTTTTTTCTCCATCTCCGTTCCGTCTATTCCACTGCCGACTCCTCCCCGTCCCACTCCCCGCCTGTGTCTTCCTCTTCTCCGGATGGCAGCAGCCGATCAATCAGCAACCACGCCCCCTTCCCTCGTTCTTCAACGGGAGAGAGTGTTCGTTTCACTCATGACATTCTCCTACCCAGATCTGGCCTTGAATATCTTAGGACTGAGAAATTCAAAGTCGGAATACGATAATTTTTGTACTATAGATATTTGGCGATTACGGTGACTATTATCGGGACGTTAACACTTTGCGTGCTACGGGCGTAATATTACGCCACCCGTCCTTTGATAAATCGTCGTTTTCCATTTATTGACGAAGGCCTACTAACATTTTCTAGCAAAGTGGTTCTACACATGAAAAAAACAAAAGCAAGATTCATTATTTAAAATTATCCCGAACACCTAATTCCTTGCATCGAAGGTTAGTTGTTAATAAATAACACAAAAGTATTGAAAGTGGTCGGCACTGGGGTGCAGATGCACACTAGTAAGGTCAGCATGGTGAGTGTCAACTATAGCCTCATCTCGTCCAGTAAAACTATTCCGATATATCGGCCCCGATTACCACCCGATGAAAACTCCCTTCCCGATTTAATTGGGTGGCATTTTTTTATTGGAAAGATTTCTACGAAATTTTACCGTAATATGTTTAATAATATTTTTCATCGTGGGCGATTTTTTACGGTTTTTATTGGGCGATACATCGCTATTTTTATCGGAAAATTATGCGACGCTTGTGATCAAAACACATAGTGGGTTATATCTATCGTCTCAGGCTCAACTTTGTGGAAGTTCATTTAATAAAATGAAAAAAAAACTTGCTGTAATCCAATCTATTTTAAGGTATGACTGGTTTCGACAGAGCGGCGTAAACATGAGATGCAAACTATTGCTAAGTTTTCCTTATAATAATGTAAAAGTTTATTATTACGCAGCGGCGTCATCTTCAGGTACTAACTATAACTAAGTTCGTATCTGATGATGACCCCGCTTCGTCGAAACTAGTCATGCCTTTAAATAAATTGGTGGAATACCTAAAGCAAAGGTTTTTTTCATTTCATCAAAGTTAAAACCAAAAATAGCGTTTACAGTGCATTTAAATGCGGTGATATTTCCCGATATTTCGATTTATCAGTCTACCCCTCCCATGTTCTTAGGCGCGGTAGAGAGAGTTCATTTCCCATGTGACATTCTCCTCTCATGATCTGGCCGAATATCTCCACCCCTCCCCTCGCGGCCACACCCCCTGCGCCCTCGGGAGACGGCTGACTCCTCGTTCGGCCGTGAAAGTGGAAAATGAGGCGGCGCGCGCGAAGCGGCTGTCACTTGTCTCCCTCTCTCGCAGTGACGTCAGACGCCCTCTCGAATAGGGTGTCTACCCGAATGCCGTCCTTCCTCTTCGCTGAGCGCTCTTTCGAACGATTTTGACGGCTCTCCATGAATCCGGGAATGCTCATTTCTTTCTCGCTCAGCTTTACGTAGGGATCAGCCATCGGTTGCATTGCTGTCCAAGAGAGTCTATTCGAAAGTGATAGGTAGTGTCCTTGAACTTGAATTCACAGATGTCTCTGTTGATTTGCGAAACTCGTGTTTTAGGCTATGGTTAGGTCGTTTCCGAAAGCGCCAAACATATAGTTGCCTTGGCTTCAACTTCACTTGATACGTGAGAACAACGGTTTCACATGACACTTCAGAACTTGGTTCTTCGAATTGGGGAGACATCTCGCCGATATAGTTGAGTTAAAGAAATCCAAACGGTAACAATCCAAACTGGATTGTTACCGTTAGTTACTGTCAAAGGCTATTCATAAAATGAAGTCCTCTCGTATTCGTAAACTATGGTTAATGGCATTGAAGACGGTAAAACAGATGTTAATTGACTATGGAGCATTTGGCATATAGGTACTCTTTTTTATTCTGTGTTTGCTGCGTGATTTCTCTTCCGCTGGAGGTAACTAGTTCCGAAGCATAAATACTCTAAATTCAATGTTCCAAAGTGTCACACGAAGTCACTATTATTGAGTTCCAAGTAAACTCGGAAACAAGGCAACGTTTGTTTGGGCATTCGGGAGTTCGATCAGACTAGCTTCTATTTTTCATTCATTCCAACTTAGGAGGCCTTGTAGTATTTCTCCCTTAAACTGTGCTTATTTAGCAGCAGGTGGCGGTCTTTCTGTTTAGTCTCCCCTTTCTTTTCGATAGCTAATCGTAAACCCGTATTCGCCTATATTATTTATTATCTTAGGGAAGCGTTTTTTTTCTATTTCATTAATCACCAAGACCATTTTAATTCACTAATAAATTTTTGGGCCTATAAATAATGCTGTCTATATTCCCCACATTATCTCTCGACTTTCTCTCAACGAGTATTTCGCAGTGAAGTATTTCTTATAGTGAATAGGAGTATTATCCTCTTTATTGCAACAATTTTTCTTTTTTTTGGTTAAATGAATTATAATTCCGAATTAGTTGGGTGAATATTACAAAACTACACTTTGACATTTTATTCTTCCTCATTCGCTTTGTGTATTCATTGCTAGCTTTCCTAGACTGGTCATTTTTCTCTGCTTTCCTAGATATTTGGTGATTTTTTTTGCGTCCAATAATGTGGCTTCTGTGGCTTAACCTTCTGCCTCAAGTTATTCCTGGTGGTATTTTTTGTAATGCTGACATTCTTTGCATGTCTACGTGCGAGAATAAGCATCCGATATTGATCTCCCTTCTTTCGGGCCGATTTGTTTTGCCTCTCATACAAAGATCACTCTTCCCAATATTTAGTTTTTTCTCCCTTACAATGAAGAATTGGCGTTGAATTGGATACGCAAAGTATTCAATTTCATTGGCACATATGTTGTGATCCGTAAGCTCAGGTCCGCCCGAATCGGATACCCGCAGTCTCCATATCCGTGCGCTTTTCTCGCAAGGTCAGGGTCACTCGAGATGGGTCACCTCTGATAACCTCGCGAAATAGGATTCCTTTGGAGAGATAATGTCGTGGAGGACATTACGCTTTGGCGGAGCTCGTGTTAGTGCGATGGCTAGAACTAAATAATGAGTGGAATGTTTTATGAGGATCGATTGTTAACGTAGTAACTATTCAATCTTTTCATGCTGTGAGGCTTTTAATTTATTTAGCGGCCACTCTAAAGATAATTGTTCCGATGTAGCGATAATCTCGGTATAAATTAGTATCATTTTGAACTAAGCCGAAATATTGAAGATTTGGCCTGGTATTGCACGATGCATTCGTTAAAGTTTCTATCTTTTCATCATCCTTGGTGATTTTCAGTTCATTATGTCCAAAAATAGTTATAAGAGGCGGTTGAGGAAGGAAACTAGGTAGAAGAAAATCATGGAACTGAAGTAACTATTTTAGGAAGGGGAGGAGTGGTGGGCTGCAGAATACCAATCGTAAGAATGCAAAAGTATGATCTCTAAACGTTGTTGATCGATACGTTGCTACCATACTTACAATCAGATCTCTTCTATGTAACGAAGGTGTTCTGCTCAGAATGATGAAATGGTAGACTTCTCCATGAGAAATATTGTTTGAGGAATCCGATGGCTAAGGCGGATTTCTGACTTGAAATGTATCTGGTCGCACTGATCATGTCTTCAAAAGGATGTCACCATGCCGCTGAACGTTCAGCATACTTTCACTTGCATTGAAAGAAGTTTTTTTTTGTGTTGCCATTTGTGAGTGATGGATGAAACCCTTTTGGTTGGGAAGAAACATTTCAGATTCGAGAATATGTATTCCCATTTCCCTTCTTTTGTATGTGAAACTTTAGAATTGTGGGTGTGTGGAAGACGTAGTATGTGTGGCAGTTTTATTCTTTGTCCGTCTATTCTTTCTTGGTTTTCATTTCTCCTCCCTTAGTATTTCCCTTACACTCTTCGTAAATCCTTCACGTTCAAGGAGAAACGAAAAATATGTCTTTCTCATGAAGTTTTAACTATTCTTTTGTAATTGTTTATTATCGACTGATGAATACCAAAAATAGGCTTTCCTAGCTACACGTTGATGAAAATGAAATTTACGGGCGATGGAATCGTCCTGGAGTGCTTCTTAATTGATCTTTTACTTTTTATTAAAAATATAAGAAAATATGCACTTGCTTTCGATCATACGTTTACGCCTTCGGTATGTCTCCATGACCTTCGCTCTACGTGTGGGTCAGTTTAATAAACTTATTGTATGTTAAGAATTGTGAAGGTGTAGCAATGTGGTGTAAAGTCGTGTAGGTTTAGAGGGGGCTTAAGATATCTACATCTACATCTACAAATTACCCTGCGAGCCACCTCTAGGGTGTTTGGCAGGGGGTGATCAATCACCAGCATGCAGCATGCATTTGGACTCCCACATGCACACCACACCGTCCAAGAAACGTCCCGTATAATAACAAACTATACTACTATATGCTGTTAGAAATAGAATATAGAATAGAAATTCAGAAACATGCAGTAAGTTTTACATAGGTTAGTAGGCTACACTACAAGTCATGCAATCTATTTACGCGTTCTATTGCTGCCGTTATAATCTCTTATCGATCGTGGAAAAAATGACATTCGGAATCTGTCTGTTCTGCAATCTATCTCTCTTATTTTATTTATATGATCTGATCTTCCGTAGTACGTTGGCGTCCGCAAGATATGGTTAACTTCGTCAGAAAAGACACTGCTCTTGAATTTATCTAAAAGGTTTAGTCTATTTTTCAATCTACGGTCCGACAGAGATTCCCATCCGAGTTTATGTAAGAGGTCAGTTACACTAACAAGACTATCGTAACGACCTTTCACATACCTGGCAGCTCTTCTTTGCACGCGTTCTAACTCTGTTATTAAGCCTTTTTCATGAGGGTCCCAAACACTGGCAGCGTATTCCAAATGTGGTCTAACGAGGGAAAAGTAGCTAATTTGAATTTGATATTAACCGAGAAAAAGTTTTGACGATCAGTATTGATGTTTAGAATTACGTAAGATCAATTTCAAATCATTATTCAAGGAAATAATCGCGGACAAGCATGTGGCGCACCTTAGTGGAGTCACCCCAAAGTGCACGTAAAGTGCGTAAATTCCGTAAAGGATTACCCTTAACCGGGATTCGAACGCCGCAGGGAAGAAATCTTGATAATTAATATTGTAGAAAACCTTGGATTAGGATAGGGATAGTCTGCTTTGAATCCTTGTCATGATAAATGACAAACTTTTCCTTCGTTGAATGTTCGTACTTAAATTTCAAGTAATTTTTTATTCCTCATCAACAACTATCCTGCCAGCTTACTTAATGGGCTTATAATGGGGATTTTTAGTACGCCAGCCGTTATTAAAAAAATTGTGTGCCTTGGAAATATGTATTTGATTACTGATTCCCACCCTGGATTCATTAAAGTCCTTTATTGTTCGGGTCAGATACGAATTATTATATCTATACCTTAGGATAAATATCTATCTTATTCTACCGTTTTTATGGTTTTCTTTGAATGTATGTATAGTGTGTGGATAGACATGGACGGTTCGGATAGACTATGGCTTAATCCTGGCGGTGTCAGCGGCGTGGATGATTTGGGGAGCGGATTGGCTTTGTCGTGCGCGGGTGGGACACGCGTGGGAAGAGCCCTTTGTGGGGCGTGGGAGGCGGAGCGGGAGCGGACGGCTGTTTGGTCGATTCCGACCCTCGTTCTCGGTGATCTTCTTCAAGAGGATGGGCCATTCGCGTCGCCAGCGCCAGAAGCGGCCATGTGCATCCCTTACTACGCCCCGCGACAACTCTCTCAAACCCTTGGCCTCGGGCGATTGTTATATCCAGGGTTCCCACTTAACCGTGAAAACCTTAAAACCGTGAATTAGCCGTGAATTTCGTCAACCGTGAAAAAACATGGAAAAAGCCGTGAATTTCATCATGAAACCTTAAAAATCTCTCCAAATTGGTTGTAGAACCACGATTGACAGATGATAAGAAATATCGATATTTCGATCATGTTTCAAGGCCACGCGAGTCACGCGCAGACGCTGTCCACGCATTTATCTACATACGTGTATTCAACGGTCAGTTATTGGTCCGTGTGCCATGACGACACATTGACCCGTGATTGGAAGACTGGTAACCGATAAAGTGTTCATTAAGCCTAGCGAAATATCAGACACTTCTTCACTTCGGTGACGTCATGTGAGATAGCACTGTCATTGTTGCGTTTGCACTCACGGGGTCTGTCGCGTTTTTTTAAAGTTGTAGTTAATGTGCGGCCGATGATTGTTACGTGATCAATATTTCTACCTGAAATGGCGTATCAACAGACCGTGAATTTGACGACGTTCAGACCGTGAAAACCGGGAAAAAACCGTGAATTTTATATTTTAGTTAGAGTGGGAACCCTGATATCGTCTTGTGACAAAATTGTTTATATTTCAACTGATTCGGGCGTGATATAGTCCTGGTTCGACATGTTGAAATGAAAGTTAGTTGCCATTTTCCTCAACAATTTAATGCGTAGTTCTCGTTTCGGCTCACAGTGCCATCATCTGTTACAAGACTACCTTTCATTTCAATTGTTCATATTATTGCATTCCTAAGATTGGTACATTGCAGCCCTCCATCTCTCACAATATTTCACCACGTCTAGTTGAATGCAAGGTTGCATCTTTTAGGGAAGGCGATGTGATGTTTTCAAGTTGCCTTCCGCATTGTAGTTCTCCTAGTAATTCCATGAATTTCACTCCCTCCTCTCTTACACAAATATGTGGTAATAGTTGTACTTGTCCATGCATAATGCACATTTTTCTGTGATATTATTTTGAGGATTATATGTGAATCAAAATTTGTTTGTTATCTTGTGGGCACTGTAGATTCACTTGCTTACATGTCATTACAGATCCCTAAAACTTGAGGCCATCACAACTTGAAAACTATCATACCTGTTGTTGTGTCACATGGAAAAAATTTCCCACTACCCCGAAAGTTTACCTTTTGCACTTTTTATCTTGTGCTTGTAAAATATTTGTTCATTTTCTAATTTTTTGTCTTTCTTGCTTTTTCAGGTAAGTGGTGGTGTTGCTACCTTGTGGGGTCATGATTTATTTTCCTGTTCGTGGTGAGTTTTGGAGCCAGCTGAATTAATCGAAACCACGATTTCTAAAGAAGCACAAGTCCGTTCAGCAAGAATTTGGGAACAGTGTTTTGTGCGCCTTTGGGGCGCAACTGTAGGTGCCGCTTCGATTTTTTCCCTATGAGTGGACAGTTACGTTGTGTAACGTATCCATCCATTCATGGGGAAGAGTTTATGGCTTTGGTATCGTTGAAGACGTGCATAGAGGGTGTAATGTTTCAAAACTTTGCTGGGTGGACTTCGGCTATCTCGGAATTCACGTCGTCAGTTCTACACTACAGGGAATCGTATCGCGCTTAACGAATCCCAACCTTGCTTCCCTGCAATTCACCCACAAAAATGGGTTTCCGATTCGTTCTCTATCCGTCGTATTTAATTTTTTGGCCGAGTTCTCTGCTTTTTTATCTGATTCATGCTAAAAAACGAAAATGAAGTAAGTATGGAGAATATTCTTTCGTGGCCTCTGTCGACTGAAGTTTCAAGTCATCTCGATCAATTAGTCAAATATTCGTAAAATAATAATTCAGTATGCCTCCCTTAGTATTCCTTTCCAAAATAAATTGACTAATCGATTTTTTTCAATGCGCCGATATCATAATAGATCGTGTTGTCTGCTATCCAAAGGTATGACGTTGTGGTGAAATTATAAATAAGCGCCTAAAGAGGAAAAAGCGAGTTTTAATACAGGAGCAGAATAATATTGAATTCCATTATTTTGAGTAAATTGGTTGTGAGGAAGCTTAGATGGGAGTGTAAGTTTACATTTTACTCCCACATTAATATATGATTATGTCATAATATCGTCTGGCTTATTGCGTTTATTTTCTAAAAGCTTACAATTAAATAATATTGCGAATTACTAAGTAGACTTGGTCTCTGTCTGTGAACACCGTATTTGTTCTTCAAGGCGAGAAAATCGTGTCAGGGTTGATTCTCAGTCGTTTTAGTTGAAGCACTTGTTGTTTCCCACACATCGTTCTGTCTAGGATATAGGTGCGATTCCAGTCATGGTCCTTATCGAGCTTCTAAATATTCCAATCATTGGAAGATGTTGGACACTACTATGGAATCATTACTAATGCATTCTTCGTTTAATGAATAATTTTGTGTTTTCCGAAAGTTACTTAGGTTGTCACCTTTGTCTCAGTTTGACTGAGGCGTTTTGCGGGTTCCGTAACTTGCAGGATACCCGTAATGGCAATTCGTGTCTGGCTAACTTTAGAAATGGTCGGCATATGTTTTGGCGGTGGATATTTATTTTTATATCCTGGGTTAAATCCCTGAAGTCTTTTGCGGTGAGATTATCATTTCTCTTCGTGTAAAACATAAGGTGTACCCTAGAAAGAAATCGACCTTTCTACCCGGACGTTGTTTTCGTATCTGCATGTACCTACCTACATTGTGCCGTATTGAATTTTCAAAGGCGGTTTGGTCAGGAATTAAAATCACCATCATTACCTACGCCAATGCTTAATTTCTGGGAAAACATTGCGAATATACCAGCATGTACACGCGGTGGTTCAGAGTCCCACCAACCACGCATCGCTCCATGCGTGGTGTTGATGGAATAATTTGCACGTTGTGGTACAGTGGAGATAAATCAATTAGACTTGCGTCCCGGCGTGATCAGTGTAAGGAATTTAATCGCCCTCTGCTATTATCCCGTACCGTATGAGG
Source organism: Ischnura elegans (assembly GCF_921293095.1). Taxonomy (NCBI): domain Eukaryota; kingdom Metazoa; phylum Arthropoda; class Insecta; order Odonata; family Coenagrionidae; genus Ischnura; species Ischnura elegans. Next base: position 65,723,887 of record NC_060251.1, read on the forward strand.
GAAGAATTACATATTATGTCTCTTTGTTTTGCAAACTCTACAATAGGCATGGGTGGGGCGAGTACTTATTGGGGATGGGACGTTGGAAATAGCGTTAGAGGGTGGAATGTAGGGTAAACGAGGGAGGGGAAGGAAGAGAATAGGATTTTCAGATAGACTGAAAGGGAGTAGGCCTAATTGTAAATTGAAGAGGGAAGTCCACGAAGAAAGGGGAGGATGCCAGAATACTTCTTAAGTACTTCATGCTCAGTTACCTTATTTGGTGTAATACTTTAATTAATTAATTTTCCTGAAGTCATTACGGCCAACAAGGGTGCGCGTCTTACAGGAGGGCACTTGATATTTGAGAATGTATGGTAATCTATCGCGAAAAAAGAAAAAAATACGACCGGTCGAGATTGAGAGATGTGCCCTCTGAAGTATGTCTTTGCGTGTACATCTATAGTCACTTGCGAATATGAATATATATCCACTTTGTCTCCCATAAAGGAGAGGAGGCTGAAAAATGGCAAAAGTCACATTGAGCAATACCGCTTGCCCATTCATAGGCATTGTGGAGCCGAACAAAGCATGTAATTTTCGGTGAGGGGGGGGGGCACGCGTGAGACAATGCTTCCGCCATTACTAGAGGTGCTCATAATAATCAAATTCGACAGTGAAAACAAATTGGCGGACGAGATCATCTCACTCCCAGATATCCGTGTCGCCCTGGCGAAGAAGTCTACTTGTGTGTGCCTTTTCTCGCCTCGTGGCGATGTGCCCCTCCCTGGAGGCCGGGGGGCGGGTACTCGATTCCTTGCCGCTGCATTGCGGACGGAGGGCAAGGCCGTGGGGGCACTAGGCGGGCGCGGTAGTGGAGGCGTGGAGGGGTAGTCGGAAATGGAGCGTGTAAGAGAGTGAAACGGTCGGGGTAGGACTGCCTGCCCGTGGGCGGAAGGGGGAGGGATCTTCGACGTCCTCTTAGTTAGACACCCTAGGCTCAGTATTTCGTTCCGCTGATGGGTGAATTATGCAAAAGGGAAAAGGAACGATCCCTTGCTACCGTTTCATCTGCGTACCCTATCGCCTTATGGTGGTTAGTGATGGAAAAATCAACTTCGATTAAAGTCGGAAATCGAGTTTTAAATGCTGGAGATAAATGCTGTTGATTATCTAAATGCTGTATGTATTACTGGTTAAACGGGTAGAATATCTTTAATGATAAATGAAGCCGTTAGAATGTATAACTTATTTGCATGATACATAGAAATAAATAAAAATCATAAAACAGAATATCAACTTTTTGTTAACTGGACCGATGCATGGAATATTCCTGCAATCAGAGCACAAACATCGAATCAATCGTGAAATATATTGGAAATAAAGGAGTTAAACTTTGTCAGGTTCACTATTATATTAATATGGGCACGACCCGGGTTTCGTTACTTAGTCACACCTTCAGGTGACCTGAAGATGTAACTAAGTTACGGAACCCGGGTAGTGCCCTTATTAATATAATAGTGAACCTGACAAAGTTTTACTCCTTTATTTCCAATATAGAGAGGTTTCACAAAGTCAAGCCTAAAGTTATTAGTGAAATATATTATTTTAGATAGTTTTGTCTCTTGATAAATGTGTTTGCTTTGCTTTGATAAATCTATTTGTTTGCTTTGCCATTATTATAAAGTAAAGAATTTTAAAAAATCCGATTGGAGATCAAGGAAAAGTAAGGGAAATCTTAAATGGAAAGCTAGTATAAAGCCTGTTGATTGAATTTAACATTACGAGATGAGATGAAAAACTAAGGTTATTACTCATGCATCTTCAATTATTTTGAACTCTACAACTAGTTTTGACGATTATTGCGTCATATTCAGGACGTAAGTACTGGTACAACCACTTACGCTGGCCCATGGCATTGCATACAACCAGTACAATATTCCATTGCCTGAAGATGACGCTGGAAAATCGTGGAAAATAGTTGTATAGTTAAGTTTATTACTGTGAGCGCATTCTCTCAAACCTTTTGTGTATTGCATATTTGTTTTCATTGTGTGTTATGCATGTGTGCATATATGCATTGCTTTGTATTTTGTATATTTGCGCATTTGAATTGATCAATTCGAAGTTTGGAAATGGGTAGCAATATTTTGAGCGGCATAATCCATCCTTTTCACGTGGAGAAATTCGCGGTGAAGATGCCCAGAATAGACTGCTAAAGCGCACTTTTTGGCTTCGTTGATAAGTCTCCTGATACAATGTACGAAGATAAGACTGCATTGGTGCGTGCGGCTTCTCAGATAGAATAAAGGGGATAGACCCTATTGGATCAGTCACGGATTCTGGGCTCTCATCTCGCTCTTCACTAGCCGTGACCGCCACAATTGGCTTTACATTGAACTGCACTGTAATTTAATTAGGCTGTAGACGTTAATGCGACGTTTCATATATTCGCAAAAATATTCGAAAACTGGCAGCTGTGCTATCCTCCTTTTTCCTCACGTCCTCATTTCGGCGTGCGGAGTAATTTTGTTTTATTTTTTGATGCCGCGGCGTAGGTAATGCGGCAGAATGAGATAAAATTTCCTCTCCCAAATGAGGAATATCCTAAATTTGGAACGCCTCACGCTTCGTGCTGCTGAAGTGGTTCCAAGGCATAGTATAAGGACTCAGACCCATTCATTCCTCAACCCGGAAGTCATGTTATTATCTTTTGACTAACTGCCCCTTGAAAGATGATTTTCGGCACCGAATGGTGTAATTTCTTTAATGGAATCCCAACGGTGATGTATTCGACCCCTGAGCTCTGAAATTTGCGTCAAAAGTTTCAATAGGTATTCGGTGCACTTAGTATGTAGGTCATGGCGTTGAAGTCGGTAAATCAAACTGGTATATCAAAGTAGTTACTCATCGACAAAAAGCGTTCATGATAGAAAATTTATCATCGTTGTACCGAACATAAATGCGAGTGGTAAATAAATGCATGAAATGCGAGTGATCGACTTCCAGACGCTCTCGATATCCTTTGCGATATTCCGTACCTTATGGACTTCTTTTCTTGCGTACTTATTTCCTTTTTTGCCCTGTTGAATCCTTTTCATAAACGGAGCAAGCTTGTGGATTTATATTGTGGTTTTTATGTTACGCGACACGATGTTTTCGAAGGTCTTTACATTAATTAAATAAAAATTGCAATTTTTTACATGGTTTATTGGGACATAATGTGGTTCGTTGATACAACAAAGTTGAAAATATTGTTGTAACACTGAAACACATCGTGTTTGAATATATCCTGTTGAAATATTGCAATGTGTCCTTCAACTAAAATTATACGGTGGTGTTTATAGTTGTCGCTGTTGCGATAGACAATAATATCACTTCAGCATTTTGTTTCGTAGTATGGGTTGTGAATATCAAGGATGTTGTCTGTCTTAATTTACCGTTGATGCCGATAATGGAGCGGCAGTCAGAGTGATTGGACTCGTAATGTCTCTGTCGTCGGAGCTGAAGTTGCACTCTACATTTTGTGCCTTAATTTTTTAAATGAATTTATTCAGTAGTCTTCTAATCCTTCTTCCTCTTATTCAGTTATTTTTTATTCTGTGAAGATGTTTTAACTTGGGGACTACGTTGTTTATTATTAAACATTTTAACGTTACGATTAGAGTTAAAAGTAAGGGTTATAAAACTCTGAGCTTTAGTATTATATTTCAACATTTGTCTTTTATCTGTAATATTAGGGGCTAAGTTGGTGACCTTTATTGTATGCGCATGTCCCCAAATGTTTATGGTTAGGGGAGCTGCATCTTCTATATTTGGCGTGAATCATAATCTGCGTATTTATTTTTGTCTGATATCTTCATTTACGTGTCGCTTTTTGTCTTTTCTCCTACCTTTGACCCCTAATATCTCGTCACAAACCTTCCACTTTTTTATGTTGCAGTCTCGGTTATTTTCACAACAGCTTTGGATTCGTAAGACTCGTTCACTTTCGTATGATTACGTGTTAACCCCTCTCGTTTCCTCGTTTTTCGTGTCGTAGTACTCGTTGGAAACCTAAACCTTCAACTTGTAATTTTCTGGGTATGCAGATCCTAGGCAGCATTTTCCTGTATGTACAAGATGAAAATTTTACCACACCATTTCTTCAAATGTAAAATATCTTTTTTACGTTCTGGTAAATCATGATTAGGGCTAGTTTTAAATGCCCCGATTTTTTCAAGCTGATTGTTGAAGTTAAAAATAGTAGTAATTCGCAGAATAAGACGATGTACGGCTTGTGGAGAGGAAGTGATGCGGCCCTTAAATGTTTTCTTTTCTATATCGTTTTTCAAATCCAAAAATAGGATCGATGCAGACCTCGCCGCGGATGTTTGATTGAGCTTATGAGGAGACAAGGCCGTGTGCTATATTGCCGTTAGGTCACCGTTTGGTGTGAAGAAAACGGTGGAATCGATCGACCAAAGTCAAATGACATGTTCTTATTACCCATGTGTGTGTTCTGGCCATGAAATCTAGCTGTACGTCCTTTTTTGGAGCAAGGGCGCCCTTTATTGGTAATTCCTACTCCGTCAGGAAAATCTTCATCCTAACTGGAAAAATTTTTTCTGATCTTATCTTTTCGACCTCCTCGGTAACGGTTCCCTCTCTAGATTACGGCCTTTTTTTACTTATGAATTAGTCACAATACCATATCATTACTGATGCTCTTGTCACTTTCATGCAGATCACGATGGACAAATCGTCCTTAAAAATTTTGGTTGCATATAACTACTTCAAGCAGTGGCTATCCCGAGAAGGCTTGACCATAGTAGCAATAGTTATCATTATATCTTTTAATCTTTTTGCGGAGATTAATGCGATCTTGGCAATATTTTGAAATTGCGTTTTCCGCAATGACTTTATTTAGATAGCAAAGTTAAGTGTATATGTAGCTGGTATATGTTGAAATAGGCTGATTATGGAGGGCTGTGCATTTTGCATTATGATATGAGTGTAAAATTTACATTTTGAATAGCAGCGAATAATAAGGTATAAAAATTGAGAAACGAAGAGAATAAGGGATCGCGGATAAAAATGTGTTAATTCGGTACTTGTCTATTTAGATGCATCTTGTATTAATCCCTCGTACTGTATGGGTAACTTTTTTAGAAAAAAAACCTAGAAATTTTTAGGTAAATTGTTCTTTTTTCTTTATTCTGTTTAAATTTTTTTGATACTTCAATGTGCATAATCGTCCACTTTTACTTACCTAAGGTTCACAAGTTAAATTACCAGATGAAGCCTTCGGACATCAAATATATAATATTACACGCCTATTTCTTAGTCTCTGGTCCAGTAGTGAATGAATATATATATATAATACATGAAACACTCTCTATAGTAATTAATCTGTGGTAATTCATCTTTAACAACTCTATGGTTTGGGGTAATTCATCCTTGCTGATAGGAAAGTTCCCATTTCTTTTCCTATCACGTTTCATTTAAAAATTGTGTTGCTGTGATTATTTCATGTATTGTAATGACTTTTTGTCACTTCCATGGAGATCTGTGCCGATATTTTTACGTGGTGCTTTAATATAATGTATCCTAATGACTTTTTACCACCATAATCCGCGTACATCCTTGCCGATATTCCCACGTGGTGCCTTAAGCGCTGGAATTATTCACCCGGCGTAATTTGGGTGCGATCTGTGCTGGGAGGAGCGGAGAGGGGCGTGGTACGGCGGTCGTAGTTGGCTGCGGCCGCCGGGTTGGTTGGGAAGCTGGCGGCTGTGTCTCGGTGGTTGTGCGTGGAAGTGGTCGTGTGTGCCAGCAGGGTGGTGTGTGCTGCGAGAGTAGTTGGGTTTTGGACTGCGGCAGCCATATCGATCTCCGGTCGAGGGGTTTTCGGGAGGGGAGGGGGCGGAGAGGGTTGGAGGGGGATGAAGAGGGCGAGGAGGAGGAGGGGTGGTCGTGAAGATGATACGGCAAGTAGGAAGGGGGAGGACACCCTCAATCTCCTCCTCCCTCCCCCCTTCCTCCCGTCGAGAGGAGGGACAAGGAGAGTGTGTTGAGGGAAGAGGGAGGAGTTTTCAGGGTCCGTTTAATCCTCGCTCCCCCTCCCCCTTCTAAGTTACCCTTCCCCACCCGCGGAGTACCCCGCGGACTGCGTGGTCAGACCCTCCCGCGACCCTGTCGCGTGCTGGCAATCAAGAGTCGGTGCGTGGATAGGGTAGGATGCACCCGCTTACAATGTCCTTTCTCGTCTTTAGGATCCATTGAGACTTGTTCACAACTTACTATCAGTTCTCCCCTTGCGCTGAAATGACGGATTTTGCTCGTCATCAGATTTTCCTAATTTTCGCTCTATTTAGGGGAACAATTTAAATGTTTTGAAATTTTTACAATGGTAAAACTCATGGAATGGAATGGAAAAAAAATCATAATGTACAGTAAGAACTCTTATTTCATGAAATATGATGCATCGGAGGGAATAAAATTATTTTAATACGAGTTGCGATAGCTGTGTTCTTGATGATTTTACGGAAAGAGGGTTCGTTTGTGAACAATATGAAATAATAATCAATTTTAATTTTCCTGTTCTACGTTGATTACAAACTACGCAATATAATTACATTACCTAACATTCTGTTTAAAAAGAACCACAGAAAAAATAAATAGAGGATATGAGTACGATGTTCAGGAAATAAATTGAAGTTGAAACGGTTAAGGCGGTACACCTCCTAGGTCTTCACTCCAGGGCGTTATTTAAGTCTTGATCCCGACTTTAGATCCACTCAGTTGCAACTTTGGTATTGTGAGACCTCACTGAAGTTCAAACTCAAATTGTATTGCCGTGTTCTAAGGTGTTCGCTGTCATCGCCTCATGTTTTTAAATGAAAAATGTTTTCCAAAAATGATTCCCCGTGTGATATTATTCTCCAGTTATGCTACTGCTCAATGAGCCTGAGACCGTGAATGAAAAGAGTTTAACAAAATGCATTATTTTTTTAAATTTTACTGCAGTTCATCCACCCCGAGTCAGTTGGGTTGAAGTTAGTTTCTAAAATACGAACTCAAACTCTACATGAGGCTAAGGTTTAAACCGAGAGTTTGAGTGAGGACTCAAAATATAGTCGGGCCCTGAGTGACATTAAGTCAAGCTGCGCCAAGTAATTTTAGGTTGAATGGAGAATTCGAATATTAATTCCAGCAGCGATTGCTTCTTAATTTTTGCTTTAAAACTATTTACCTCTGCACTTACAGTATTAAATGTATTAACACGTCTATTTCTTCGATAGCGCCCTTCGAAAATCAGTGTAACGCATGGAAACGTCCGTATACATTTTCATTCTTATGCAGTCTTGCATTCGTAAATGATGTTGTACAGTCTATGAACATTTTACGATGTATAACCAGTTTTCCAGTTATATATCTCATTTTTGGATCGAAACTTAACGAATGTTTGTATGTAAAAAGGAGAAAATAGTTAGTTTTTAGTATATTTTTCATCAATGCCATCGCTAAAATGAACAATATCTTGTAAAAAGTGCACAGATTCCTCCTAAGCTCATAATGTGCCTAAAATTTCGAGTGCGCCATAGCCAAGGTTTTCGTGAAGAAATGTGAAATAGTGATATTCTCAAAGACCCCTTTTCGCCGAGGTAATGAGGACCCTTATCAGGGCGTATCTATAGAGTTGAGTAGACTAAAAATTAGCCTTCCACAAACACGAGAAGCCACTCCTCTTTACCAGAACTCTTTGGTTACATTCATTCGAAAAAAAAACGCGTAGTTATGATTGCTAATTGGCGACGTCACGATTAGATATTTTACTGAATACGCTATCCGATTAATATCTTGATTCCTCATATCCGCTTCAATATCGTTTTTGTGTTTATGTGTATTTCTGGCAGGGGCATAGGCTGTTTTAGGTAATTTTTATGGGGCATAGATATATTTTCATTGATGAAGGGGTCATAAAGCTCAATATGTATCGTAGTCTTAACATAAAATTTTATTATTGATTTACTTCGCCAAATGATTCATTACCTGTTTTAATGTACGAAATAGTAGCTGTGAAGGCGAACTGTTATCCAGTTATCCATTGGGGACGTAACAGATAGCTCTATCTCTTCGTGCGGCTGACGCATGAATATTTAAGCGCCACAAAACCTCGGTGGGGATTGTTAATTATGGTAATGTAGTTAATTTTCATCCGTGGCTATTCGACGAAAGGTGATTCACGCCATGCATCTCGTGCCCTATTTATTTCCATCTGACCGAATTCTCGCATTTGCTGTGCAAAATTATTTTTGTTTGAGTCGTAATTGAGTTGCGTGTTGCTCAAAATGGTATTTAATTTTGGAGATCAATCAACTTATTATTTCATCATTAATATTATATAATCGGAAACATTTCTATAAAAAGATAAGTATTAAATTATTCTACCCTTACTGCCGGTTCATGTTCCACATAATATACTATTTTTTCGAATATAATTTTTTTAACCGTATAGGTTTCCTTTTTCTCGGTCTCTCGTCTTTGTAGGGGACGTTTATTTTATCGTCAACATAGTGAATGCGCTCAAACCAAATCATATGTCTGATTTAGGTGTGTGTATACACAATAGAATTCATGATGATCTTGTTTCAGGATTCGGGATGTTTAGAATTTTTCGGTAGTTTTTTTCGTATCGTGGGAGTATTTTATTTTCTCCATAAAGAATTATTTAACATACATACCATTGTTGCATATGTTTTACTCCGGTAACATTAGAATTACGAGGACTCGTAATGGTATCGGTCTTGAAACATTCTTCGATTTAGTATGGGATAATATCTCATATTTAACTTTTGATGGCTGTCATGCCTCTAGCATTATTGCCCTGCGTTTGGAAGAGAGAGAATATTACCCTCTCATCATTCTCTGTCTCAAATGCATGAGAAGTCAGCTATTCCGCCACGGAGGAACCCTAAGGGTAAGCCATCGTTCGGGAATCGCCGTCTCTGGTATTCCGCGTCGTCGGTTCTGAGACGCGGTTTCTCGTGACAGTTGCGACCTAGATGGCGCCTCAGGCCTAGAAGGATGCGGTCAAGGACAGACACCTTGGTCGCTTTCGATCTATGCAGAACCTTCTGCTTCCCATTGTGTCTTGAATGATTGTATCGGCTTTTCCCTATGATCTGGCGGATCTGGAGAAATGTGAGTCCCTTTTCAGCTTCTAAACGCCTTCCCTATTTTTTCCATAAATTACCCTTTTTAACTTTTGCCAAGCATTTTTTGTGTGGATGACGTTGACACATTTAGTAGCTGTAGATTTGTTCTCAGGAGCCTATAAATTATATTTATTGAGTTCGAGTCTTGCCTGGGCAGGTTGGCCCTGTCCTGGGCATGATTGTTCGTGCACCTGTAATTGTGAAAGTCCAATATGTGCTGTATTCGGTGGTATAGGAAAATATGCGGCTTGGTCTGGGGTGAACTGAACCATCACCTATATAACCAACCTAAGGGATGAATGACTTACTGTTTATCGGTGAATGAAAAAGTTATTTTTATATGAAAAAGTGTTGTCATTATTGTAACGCTCGCACGGGCGCGTGTAAGATGTAACCCCTCACGAATTTATTTTTTTTATTTTAAAGGCGTTTGATGCGCCTGATGACGTTGCACAACTTTTGGTAGTTCTCATTTAGGTCATCCACCTAAGCCATTCTGTTCGCACACTGTCAGAAACAGTTTGTATATTTGTTTATATCCAGACTGGTGCTAAATGCGAGGGGGTGAGAAGCCAATGAGTACAATTGATTTTTTTGTTCTAAATAGGGTTAGGTACAGAAATTAGGTATAGAAAAAAACGAGATAAACAAGGTATTTACATTTGATTTTCCATTTGATGTCAGAACAGAGACTCACTCGTATCCCTCGGCCACCAACTTAGTGTATATTTCTATTATCAATAGGGTAGTTTCCTTCATCAAAGAAAACGGAAGGCATTGATTGCGATTCCTTACCCACCATTAGTGTATTCATAATACACAAATTATTTGGTTTTTGAAATACCGGTTTAGACGAATGGCAAGGGTCAAATTTTATCCTCATTTGAAAAAGGCCAGATTGGCGCCCATGCGATTCCACTCCACGTGACGTCACAGGGACCTAGTTTCTACACGAGAGGATAGGAGTTATACATCGTCTGAGGTTACCAATGCATGCATGAGGCACAGAGCTCAGGGAAACATGTCTTAATAATCACCTATTAAAACTGGCTAAGGTCGGAAAGTTTTCTTCGTTTGATAAGGTATTAATAAACCTTTTTTAAGCCAAGCGCTACCAGCCAGCAAAGTACTCAGCTACCCGCTAGCATCCTGCGTCCTATCAGCGCTCAGAGCCTCGATCAAGGTCACCTCACAAGGCGGGAGGGGGAACCAGAAATGCGTCGCACGGACTTTTTCCCATCATTCCTACTTACGCGTCGCGTTTCCGCGCGCTTGAAAATTTTCACTTTTCATTTAATCGCGAAAAATAGATATTGTCATTTAAAAATCTAAAAGCGTGAAATACGTACTCCAGGAGTAATAATCTTTCGATTTAGGCAATAAAAATATAATAGGAAACCACCCTATTCCTGTACCTAACTCTGTTTAAGAAATTCACTTGTATATCTTGGCGTCCCACCCCCTCATATGAGAAGGTACACGTGGAAGTATTTTCTCAATTTAGTTACAGCATCCGCAGAAACCTAATTTTTCAATTTTTTTGCTCTTTACGATTGAAATTTCGATCGCCGGTATCGGGGGCGTTAAAATGGGGTGCGTCGAAAATATTATGCTCGAATCAGACAGTATTCCTGGGCGGTGTGCCCTGAAAATCAGCGAGGCATTAAGCCGCGCTCAGTGGGGCAAAAACTTTTTTTTATTTTTCTCTCTTCTTTAGTGCTTCAGTGGACGTCACGGAAAGTCTGTTCCCCGAGTCCAATTTTTTGCGCTTTTCAAAAAGAGGTATTTCTACCTTTCAGTTATCCCTATTTTCTTTTTATTCGACGACCTCCCCACCCCCGTCCACCTGCTCCGGCATAAATATTCTCACCCTACTCTCCTCCCCCATTGTTGCTATCCATGACATTTCCATTGTTGCTTCTACGAGAGGAGTTGCCCTCATCAACCACGTGGTGACTTACGCAACATCGGGTAGGGTAATGATTATTTTTTGTGTTTTAAAGGTTTTTATGTCTAATAACCAGGATGTGTGTTGAACAAGGATGCTTAAGGATCATGGTGGCCAAATTATTCCCCAAATATTATAAAAAACATGCACATGTACACACATGTCTTAAAGAATAGTCTTTATTTTAAGTACATGTAGAAAATATACCCACCAAGCCTGCAAAATTTTCAGAGAAATTGTCACCATCCGATTTTTGAGAATTCATCCGATTACGAGGGTGTGCCCTCTGTTCCTCTCCTTTTTCGAACATTGTGTTTTTTTCGTGGAATTACTTGTTTAAAACTTGTCCTATTATCTCGGAAATTTCAGGTTCATGGAGTAGACCACTTAATATAGGTATTTAACGAAGTGTTATATCATAGGGCACCACTCGATTCGTCTGGGGTGCGAGTAATGAACATCTGTGTGTCATTCGAAACTAGAGAAATTCCTACGGTTGAGTTCTCAGAAGATCTCAGAGGATCTTGAATTCTCAGATTGAATGCCTCCGATTTTAGTCATTTACTGAGATTAATCGCAGACAGGATGTGTTTCTCGACATACTTATTCATGACATGCGTCAACGTTCTGGTATATGGTAAGGCGGAAATTGCGTTCGAGACTGATTGCTTGAGCTTTGTAATAACTCTTTGCCATCATTCATCGTTAAATCCTTACTACAAAATAGGCTTTAACTAATATTTTTATTTATTTATACACGTATTTAAGGAATATCATTTCTTAAAGTCTGCGATAGTCCGTAATTTTCCCCTTCCTTATTACGGCTCGTCTACATTAGACTTTCAGATACCTCGATAAAACTATACTTCGCTTTCAGTCTCGAAAAGCTTTTTAAATTTTTATTTGAAAACTCTTTCTCCCATGAAATAAGCGTCAATGAATCTTTCAATACATCACATCAATGTCTTCAATTTTTTTCATGATTTCTTTGAAGATTTTGCTTCACGAAGATAGGGGTTCATGGCAGATAAGGAAACGTTTCATCTTCGTGTTTTGCATTTTACCATGCATATAATAAATTTCAGTATTTCATAGGGATTGATTTCCTTCCATGGAGCTCTTATTCTAAGTTTGTAGGATATGTAGTTGCTTGGTGGGTATATTATCTGCCTGTTCCTATAGTAAAGGCTATTATTTAACGTTTGTTTGTAGATATGTATGTTCTCATTAGCTTAGAGGGCATCCATTAATTACGTGAGGCGTTTAGGGGGGTAGGGGTTCAAGCTCATTCTTACCCAATCTCTTAGGGAGGGGGGTTTCTAGCAAGTTTCTCGTAATTTTTTTCTCCGCAAGAAACAGTGTAAAATTGCGAGAAAACTTGGTTGAATTGAGAAAAACGTGTTTCTATTTTAAAATATGACTAAATTCTACAAAATACGATTATATTTATCGCGTTCTGCGAACGCCACAAAGTAAATAAGCAGTTCTTCGATTGTTTTATCTACCGGCCTGCACAAAAGGAGGGTCCACATCTGTGAAATTAGTTCAAATTATTTTATTTCCTTTAAACAAATCGTTTATTTAATGATCCAGCGCAATGAAGCATGCATTAACGTATTTACGCTGAACAAACGAGTTTGAACAATACTACGTGAGATTAGGGTGAGGGTGTCGATGCAAATACCTCCCTAATTGGGGAGAGTGAGTCCAAAAATCGCCAAAATTACCTCACGTAATCAATGAACGCCCCCTTAGGCCCCGGGTACGATACGAGCGGCAAGCGGCGTGAGCGGCGCCGCCCTGATATCGGGCCTCATTTAGTTGCGTGTAATTCCATTGAGGGTGGGTACGATATGTTTGAGCGGTGAGCGGCAGTGAGCGGCGCCGCCCAGTGCCGCTCATGGTTCCAAGTCCCGACCGATTTCTTTTCCACTGCCGCTCGCCGCTCAGTAGATTCATCCTTCAGTGTAGTTGAAAATGTGTTCGGAGAAACATCAAAGTAGTGAGAATACGGCCGAACAAAGGAAGACTGAAGTTAGAAAAGGTGAGAAACCTGAGCGGTTAGAAAATTGCCGCTCGTATTGTAGCCACCGCTGCCGCTCACGTGCCGCTCAGGTTGCCGCTCGCCGCCCGACGCTCGCCGCCCGCCGCTCGTATCGTACCCGAGGCCTTAGGCCTACGTTGGACCGCCATGATCCTCGAAAAGCCTTGTTCCTTCCGTATTTTGATTTTTGATTGCTTTAATTCTTCGTGGATGCCATGCTTCCACCTCTTCTGATACCCATAGTTCTTCTTCAGTCTCATATCCTTTTTTTCCTCTTTTCGCTTTCCCGGAATCACATGTCTCATCTTCATCGCAGTGTCATATTCGTACGCGGAATATCTTACTCCCGGGAAACTAATCGGTGCATCTCTTCATCCTCGTCGACATCCCTGCTACAGGAACTGTTTTCCAAATTCTGCTTAAAAGGCTGCATCACTCTTGCTCGACCGGACATTTTTCACGACGAATTACTCGTTTAAAACATGCACTACTATCTAAAATATTTCAATATATTTATAGAGTTGACCCTTATCAACATTTGAACATTTGCCCGCATATCAATTTTGAAAATTTCTCATCAGTATTTTCTCTCATGTAATTTTTTTGTATTTGGGATACACGTAAATTTAGAAGGCCTACTCTAATTTATGTATCCTCCGTAATAATTTCATTATAATAATGTTTGATTTAAACAAATAATACGTTGAAAAAAAAAACAGCGACCGATCGAAAAATGAGTGTGATTGGTTCTCAATTCCGGTCGTGAGAGTATGTTTAACGCGGAATTTGATTGTTTAATTTCATATCTAAACATGGCTTCGCATTCATGAGCCACTTTCGAGATCCGAGCTCATATGAATACGTTCACTGCTTATGTTTTTAGTTGAATGGTACCTGGCATATGTTTTAACAATGGTATGATAGTCCATGGCACCCAAATTATGGTTGGTGAATTTTGATTGATTCAATGTTGGAAATAATCAGTTTAACCTGAAAATTTATCTTGGGAGGTTTCATTAACGTATGTTTGAAAAAAGTTGCGTGCCAGGATATCTGAATTTTAAATGGATATTACTTGATAATGCCACGATATTTGCTAAGAATGCATTTAGAAATAGCTGAGCATACCTATATTAGCCCCTGTAAATTAATTCACGCTGAATCAAATCCTAATGCCCTAATAGTGGCTCATGGGAAGGTGGGTTTAACAAAGTCCGTGGTTTACATCTTACCCCTTTGCTGTGCTGCTAAGTACAATATTGTCGTGATAACAATTCTCCGTGATGAAGCCAGTTAATTCAGCTTTCAGGCAGAAGCATAATATTACCGACATTTATGGAAATAAATTCGCTCTGCAATTTAGCATCACTATGGCGAGGCTCTTCATAACCGTGCGGCTGCCGGCATTTCTACTTCGCCAACCTAAAAAATTCTTACGGTCTAGCCCTCCATACCCAACCCGCTGATCTCATGGGAATGAATGATGAAAGGTGCTCCGTGTCGTTGCCATTTAGTCGTCTCAGAAATTGTTGATGACGGAGTTGGTATTTGCGTCTGCCGTTGCCGAGTTTAAGAAGCCGTGGCTCTCTCTCCCCAGCACAACCCCTTCCCATTCGTCTCCGCCCGCGAACCCCTTCCACTCCCATCATTTCTGCGTCTCGGAGGAGACATTCTCTCCGCCCTGACCTTAAGAATGCGGAATGAACCCGGGTGTCAAGGAGGCTGGTGCTAGTAACGAAGTGTGCGTTATTTTCGAGAAAATTTCTTGCGATAGATGAATAGGTTTTTTTGTTTTGAAATATCTGGACATTGCGTCTCATAATCCGCATTTTAACTCTGGCTTCCATGTCAGCACTTGTCTAAGTGTAATAATAATGTTGCTTACTGCTAGAACGTTCATGAAGTTTTTGGGAAAAATACTAATATACTGTTCAAGAATTATAATTTCAATACAAGAATCATGGTATATTAGACGTTTTATATTCTACTTTCTGGAAATTGCGTTTGATAATCTGCTTTTTCTCTTTGGCTCCTATGTCAGAACTAGTCTAGGTGTAGCAATAATGTTGATTGCTGCTAGAATATTCATGAAATCTCTGGGAAAAATACTAATACACTATTCGTAAAAGCATACGAATTAGCTGTGGTGTAAGCGCATGGTAAAAGTAAAATGTTGGCACCTCTCCGTGCTACCTTTTGAATTAGTAGGATATGGATGCTATAGTTGAAGTCTATTCTCGTGAAATAGAAGCTATAGTCAGCTCAAGTTAGTGGAAAAAAATGCTAGCGTAAAAATGTAAGGATCGAAATATCCTAAATCTGCGTACCCTAATTATACCATTTTCACCTCCACGGTTGCCGTTTATGATGGCAAAATACTTCTTTTAGCATACGCGAGAAGTATTTGCTTTGGATTACGCAGTCGCGCATTTACCTCCTTGAGAGGCATATAATGTCCTCCGCGCGCGTGCATAAGGCGGGTGGCCGAGCATCCCCTGTGCGTTGTGAAATTATAACGCGGTTCCCTACCTCGCCGCCTTCCACTTGAATATTTCACCTCTCATTCCGCGAGTGGAGACCAGGGCAACATTTCCTTTCCCTCCCCGTGACCCTTCGACCTTTTCATCCCCTTTTTTTACGTTATTTTATTTTCGCGACCCCATGACTAATTTCACGTTTCTTAATTTTTTTCTCGTTTTACCACGCTTTCCATTGTCCCTCAGAGTTGTAAACTCACCGAACATTTTGCATGAGTACAATGGGGAACCTTGCTCTCGAGTTTTTATTTAATACCATGCTACTTTACATTTGATTCCCTTGAATGTAGCAAAAAATCTACTCAGCGTACATTTTGCATGAATGTAGTAGGGTACCTTGCTCTCGAGTTTTATTTTATACCATGCTACTTAAATTTGATTTCCTTGAATTCAGCAGAGAAGCTTATTCTGTTGGAAATGTATCTATAATAGGCTGTATGCACCGTGTAGGTAACGTGGTAATTTTGCCTTGAATTTACATTTGTGCTTGCATTTGAGTTTCGTCCAGCATGCATGTCATTTGTCACACTAACGCAAGTTTTGAAACTATTAGTCGTGAGGGCGTGAATGCTCTGCTGTCTATGTACCTGCGTCACTGTTTTCACATGGAGTAGACAGGTGGGGATACTTGGACTTAGACGTATTTTTTCTTTACTTGGTAGCAACAGATAACCTTAACTCACGGAATTGCTTAATTAGCTCTTAAATTAATCTATAAAATCTAGGAATTATATTTTTAGCGAGTAAATCCGTACTGGTTCGGTGAGATTTTACCTTTCTCATATGCCAAACTTTCTCGTATAATTTAGAAGCCTTCTAGAATTTTTCGTTCCATATATCGCTGCTAGGTTCTAACATCTTGTAACCACATGTTGCTCAGATGCTTTGGATGTTTTATTATGTTTGCTGAATGTGATGTAGACTTTTGGTACATAGTAATGAGTTTCCTCTCTTGTAATTTTGCTCACAATTTCTGTTTAACTGTTTCACCGCTATTTCTTTCTGCTACGAGCTACAAGTTTTTATCTTGCACCGCTCTTTGTTAAGCTTTCGGGATCTGTTATAATCTTAGTGGCTGCATGCATTACCTGAGAAATTTAAATGTTGCCTTGCGAAGCTCTGTTTTCCGAATGCCCTCGTGGAGAGAACTGATTCATACTGCAATCAATGTCATCTACTCTGGATGTGGGAGTGTTAATTTATTCTTATTGGCGTAGAAAGTGTGTCAATCCTGTTTGTTTATTGCTTTAAGGAATGGTTTCTGGTTAGAAATTATTGCATTTCAACCTTATCCAAAGCTTTTACTTTGTGGAAAGTAAACACTTAAGCCAGAGATTTACCGCCCACAGCTATTCACGTTGTATTTATGGAGAAGCTTGAGGATATTGCATAGTCTTCTGCTACTTAGAATATTTGTTACGACGTTGTGCAATTCTCGGGGCTATGTTATTTACCCAAGTCTTGGTTTGCGCATTTGGTGCTCATTTGTGTGTGCATTTTAGTCGATGTTTCTAAACAACTGCAATTACAAGTGCGTCATTCCAGTCAACAATTTTTTAAAATGTGATTTTTGGTAATAAATCTTTCATTCTTTACGTGATCGTCTCTTAAATTTGTATCGGCTTGTATCCCGATCTCTCGGAACGAAAAGTGGACAACCTAACTTCATTTATCCTCTGGCAATATATTTTGTGGGACGTTCCTCCCTGGCGAATCGAACCCGTAAACTTGCTTCGATGATCAGTGCTTCGGAGCGTGGTAGGACTGTGCCAAATGTCCAATGAAAGGAAAATTATTCGTGCCATTGAGTGCGTAAGCCTAATACGCACGACATGGTATTTCATCTATTTGTGTAGGTGATTGAAATTCTCCGACGGCTACGTTTAGCTCGTGATTGTGTTTGAATGTCAAAAAATTAGTAACCCCAAATAATTTTATGTGGAATTTCAATTTTCTTTTCAATCTCAGTGATAAACAAACTACGCCCGAGAGAGCAATATTCGTTTAGTTTTTGTTTGTGTGGAACTAGAAAGGTTCTTAATATTCTATTTCAATGGGATCTTCTGTATGTTCAAAGGCAACTGCATTGGTTTGCCTAAAAATAGATGTAAAGATTTACAAAATTTATACTATAAGAATAAAAAACGAACTGTAGTTAAGAAGTGAATGATGTGCATGAGGACTTTACTAGAATTATGCAGGTTTTATGTTTTCAACTCAAATTTACCATGGAGGTGTTAAAAACATAATAGTTCATAGGAAGACAGATCTAATGACAAGGAGTAAAAATTTTGGGTTGCCTACGTGGAAAAAGTACGTTTGGCTTTGTGATGACGAATTTGCGTGATGTTTGGAACAATGTGGGGGACAAGATGAATTTGAGATTGTAGATAAGACCATTGGTTTTGGAGTGTAAACTCTTTACTTGTTATGAAGCGGGAATCGGTAACTAGCGGTTCAGTAAATATTTGCCTGCGTCTCAAAGAACTAACGGCTGTCCATTTTTTCCAACGAGTTCTGAAGGATTGATGCATAAGTATAGTGCCTATTTAATGGGTAAAACTCGAGGAATCATTAGGAAAAGAGAGGAAGGGCTTTTGATGGATGAAATAATAAATCCCCCTGCCTTTCTGGTTCTTAACGTTTTTTTTCTTCCCATTCACATTCCCTTCTTCCATTAACTCCTATTCAATAGGTGTTCCTAACTTTATTTGTCATCCCTTATCTATCTTTCACCATCTCCATCGTAATTTGCCCTCCCCTATCCACCCTATGAATACTACCATTATTTGTTTTTTGTTTGATAATACAGTGGAATATTTTAATTTTGTTAATATATGTCTATGTTTTGTGTACTATGTTTTCACTTTTCTTTACCACTATGGGTCCTTTGTAATTAGCCTTAAGCTGTTTTTGGTCTGCATTAAATAAATAAATTCAAATAATTTTTAGAAAAGGTATTCGATGTATTTTGAGTTCGATTCTTTCGAGTAATTCGTAGTGAAAAAAGTGAGGTACGACCGCTGAAGTGGGTGTGATGAGTCCTCTATTTGCCTCTTCGTATCATAAATAAATAAATAAATTCAAATTATTATTGAGAAAAGGTATTCGATGCATTTTGAGTCCGATTGCAGTAATTCGTGGCGAAAAAGGGTGAAGTACGACCGCTAGAGAGGGTCTGATAAGCCCTCTATTTTCCTTTTCGGATGAGAAGTTGGATTTATTCATCGTTCCGAGCGAGGCATGGGAATTCCTCATGGGCGGGAGGAGACATCCTTCTGCTTCTCGACCACACCCCCACTACTCGGATTCGCCTCCCTCCCGCCAGGGGAGCTGTCGTCGGAGGTCCCTCTCTTCCCGCCCGAGTACGCGTGCGCCGTGACGACACAACAACAGGCCACTTGGGCCGTGCGTCGCCCTCTACCCATCCCACCGCGATAATCCGCCTCTCCCTCTCATTGAACGCGTCCCGCCCGAATTCATGAATCCTCGAAAGTGTCGCGTCGGAGACAGTGTCATTTCGTATTTTACGCCCTGTCCCTCCCAAGCTCACGTGAGGCTTCTGTCTTCCATTTCGTTGATTTTTTTCGTGATGGCCCATGGAAGCCGCTACAATTCATTAGTAATACGTGCCAAATGATCATTTAAATTCAGCTTCCCTTATCTGTTATGGTCAGCTTGTTGGATTAGGAGTTAGGGCGCTTGTTTGGTGACAGCGCTGGGTTCTAATCCCAGGAGATGCCCTAATTGCGCCTTATAATTAAGATCCTGGAGGTGCGAGGTAGCCCGGGTAAAGGAACTGCCCTCCTACTGTGTATGTGAAAAATGACATTTATGTAGCTTAGTCTGGGGTGTATACTCTCACCTATGCTTACAAACCGTCTGGTTGAACCACTGAATGAGAAAGAGTGTCTATTTTATTGCTTTTTTCTCCATCCATGCTTCAACTAAAGAATCAATAAGCTGGATAGAGCTCATCCCGGGTGAGGGCGTGTGAGTTACATTTAGCGAGGCATTCGGGGAAATTTCTTTCCCTATGCCTTAACTTAATGCCTAAGACTTAACCCAGGATATGAACCCCAGGGCTCTTAAGCCAGAGGCCAAGTCCTCTACCCAAAAGGCTGCCACGTGCTCCTTGTTAGTTGTAGTGATATATTTTAACGCTTGCGTAGCGGCAAGCCCCCTCCAAGATGTTTGGAAAGTCAGTTTTCGACGGCCATCCTGTGTTACTCATCTCCCCATCAAGGAAACATTGTATCAGCCACGCCGCATGATTGTTTTACGTATCGTAGATTGAGGCTTAACTTTCGAGCTATCTTTACATCCACTCTCACATGACCTGCGTTGTGTTTCAAACGTCGCTATGGAATTTAGAAGCATTTTATTTAATTCTCGATCGGCTCTTTCAAAAGTTATTATTTGACTTGAAATCGCCTTTAAAATAGATGGAGAACTTGGCTCCTTCCACGATGGCATAAGTCCCAATTGAAATTACGTTTTTTCTTGAGAAACTTCTGAGTTAATAGATCAATCGAGCGGTATTTTCAATAACGTTTGCATTTCACAAGTTTTAAATATATGATGGACATGTAGGGGAACGCGGTACCCTAGTGGTAGATAGGTTGTTGATGGAAAGGATCCCGAGTTCTAATCCCGGGCAAATCCTTTGAACCACCCAAAACTAAAATCTTCAAAGTGCCAGGTGGCCTTCAAAGTATGAACTCACACGCTTGTGGCTTAGTCTACCCTCGCATATCGAAACCAGCCTTCCGTTTAAATCACTGACTAAGTCAGAGTTCAATATGTAGGTGCATTCAATCTTATGAAAACACGTGCCCGAAATGAAATATGATTTGATGCTTTCCCGGCGAATTATGTGGGTAAACTGTTCTCGGGATTTTGGTTAACTGCGGTATCTCGTAATTACAGTTAGAGAACATTATTTATAAAAAAGTCACATAAGGAAGTAGACTTTCATATAGCTGCAATAAAAGAACTGGCATCATTAATTATTGTTTTATTAATTTTTTATATTCTTAATTAACTAAATTTATTGCTAAAATGAGTCTTAGCAACAACAAATTAAATAAATCAACATTCAGCCCTGATGATGAGCGCCGAGACAGAGCTTGAAACGTTGGCCGTTATGAAAGAATTAACCCGGTAGAAATCCCGAGAACAATTTACCCACATGCCCGAAATTTTGATGTGTTCAGTTTTAATCTACCATAATCTGATCTCTTCCCGAAAATTCATGAAGTAGAAAGCCTCCCCCGAGCAACCCTTTTCGTTTAGATACCTTTCGGGCAATTCCCTTTTTTACGAGGCCTGCATCATCTATTTCCTCCGGTAAGCGGAATTTAGGTTAGTCGGTGAATTGGGTCACTGGTGTTTGTTATTACCAGGCCGGCGCCCAAAAAATGTCGCGCCACTGTGCCGCGCCGTGGCGTCCGTTGGCGCGAGTACCGCGGGGGCAGGCATTGTCGCGAGTGGTCACTCTCCGTTGGCCGGCGACAGAGGGTAAGGCAGCCGTGCTGGGCAAGTATCGTGTCGATACACGTCGCATCCTCCGCATTGCAACCGGTAATACCTCCCAAAGAGAATTGCGAAGTATCTGTCGCTAGAGCCAGTTTCCCCGAGATGCATTCTTTTCATGTGCGATTGCGTGGCTTCATTTTTTTCTCTAAAAATCGTTGCAACGGATCCGTTATAGAACCAAGTTATGTAGCGAAACATCGAGTTCATCTAAACAAGAATATTAAATTTTCGCTGAGGTAATACTTGGGGATTCTTTTTTAATACTTCAATACTGTTACGCGAGTAAAGGCTCAATAACATTTATCTTACTTTTCTTGCATTTATCTTTAATAGTCGTCCTTTGCATCGGAAGGCTAAGCTTTATCATCGTCCTCTTTCTCTAAATTATGAGTATTTTTGGTTTATGTCGCTGCCTATCACTTTGAGATCAGGAAATTAACTATGCTGCTTAAGAGATTAATAAACGATTTTAAAATAACAATACGAAAAGATTACTCCCCTTTTACCGTGCCGTTCGTTCTCTTGGAGAGTAAACGCGCGTTATAAATTTTATTTCATAAATTATGCTTGGGGAAAACTCTTGTATGCTTGATATAATTAGTTGTTTCAGGCGTGACTTGATGGAATCTACTTGACATAATGAGATGTAAGGAAAACTTTGCAATTCTTTTAATAAATCGCTAACTGATGATAGTGAAGACATATGCGACTTTTAAAGCAACTTCAAACGAATTCCTTTCAACTTTGTAATAATAATTATGTGGAATTACAAAGTTTTCATTACTTTTCATTATGTCTTGTGTTCTTATGCTGGCTTCATTAATTTTATCTGATTGTTTAGTTGGCGGAATTTGGTTTGTGTAAAAATTATGGCTTAGGTGTTTGAAGAGAGATGATAGACTCATTAGATATATACTAATAGCTTCAAGACGCATTCTTCGGCCGTCCATGATCTTAAATATTGACGACCAACGATCTCAACCAGTGATCATCATTAATCGTGGCTTCATAATTTGACATCTCGATGTCAGTCTTTGACCTCGTAGTCTATGCATTCACCTGCGCGCCTATACCGGTTTTATAATCGCTTACGGTTAGCCACAGCTATCATTAGCTAGCACTAAGAAGGTGGAATGACAGTTGTTGCGACAGTCGCTTATGTCTTCGCTATATTGAGTCAGCGAACCCGAATGAAAAGGAAAGTATTCCTTTGAACAAGCATCCATGGGATGGCGCACATTTCTTGTTGGTTGGGTCTTTATCCGGAGTGGGTAGAATTCTATTGCGTCCGCAGTATCGGTGCTTCTTTATCTTTGTCGGCCGCCTTGGGTTCCCCTCGTCTCGTTTCGTTCCGTGCGTAGGCGGTAGGAGACGCACAACCTGTGGGACACCCTCAGTCTTCCCACGTGTGCCATTTGGCGGGAAGAAATCAATAGTTTCCAGCGTGAATTTACCATGTCCCTTCATCAAAAGTATGTAGCTACTCCGCATTTGCTTTGCGTAACATTAGCTGTGTTGAAATCCGGGTCAATCATTCAGTATAAAATTAAATTGTATCTGTAGAATAAGTAGCAGTTTAATTTCCGTCGAAAAATGGCGGGAAAATCCATAACCCGTCTTATTCTCCGCTCTTCATTCTCAGATTTATGCTACAAGATTGTAACTCCACTCCACGAGAGGATGGATGTTTGTCTGTCCGCTATGCTTTTCCAAACGACTACACGGATTGCAACCAAAGATGCATCTCATGATTTCAGACCCTGTAGTGCTACTTCTCTTCAATCAAGGATGCTCTTCCGACGCGTCCTTACCGTCGTTTTCTCATCACTTTTAGTTACGTCAAGTCATACAAACTCTGCGTTTGGACATCCTGACGGGTAGGCACCCTTCTTGACAGGCTATAAGAGAACCTAAAAATCCTGCTTCGTGATCATGAGTTCCAAGTTTCAAGTTTCCCACATGTTTGGGTACTATCCTTCCCTTGCAACGCCGGGTGGTCTGCTATATAGTATTACCAGCAGGGAAAGGGTCGTTTGAATCTTTACATTTGTAGTCCAATTTTGGTGGTAGGGGTATTCGTTGTAAGACTGGGTGTTTCGGCGAGATATGCAATGGATTTCCATGGGAATATCCCGATACTTTGTCTGGCGGTGAAAATATTTCATGGGAGCTCTTGGATGTCATCTCATGAAGCAAGCTTTTCCATCCGATTGAGTTCCTGTATACTTGGAAACGTTCTGAATGGAGTCGGTTTCCCCAATGGGCGTAACGAAATGTTGGAACGCTTCGCGCTCGAGTTTAGATATTCAGAAAGCTTTTGGCGGTGCTCTATAGGGGCGGGGGAAGGGTGTGAATCGTAAAATTGAATAAGGGAAATAATTCGCGCCGAAGAATTCCCAGAATGCGGGAGACGGAGTGGAAAAGGGAGTTAGCGTGTAAGAAAACAGGGAGAAAGGAACCGTATTGATCCGCTTTAAAGGCGAACTGCGGGATTGTCTTGAGTCGAGGAATGTTAAGAAAAAAGTCATTCAGTCTGGCCTCACAATGGCCTCGGTGTTCAGGGCGCGCCATAGATTGTTAAGCGTTCGTTTCAGAAACTTATATTTTTTTTAAATTCCTACGGTGTTTTTTTTTTTAATAGTAAGCCCCCCTTAACCACGGCGTTTTCTTCTCCGTTGTTGGGCAGTAGTTTGCCTATTTTGTCTCTGAAGTTAATGCGGCCGAATAGAAAATTTGCCTACGAATTTCTTTTACTTTTGCTATTTACTGGCTAAAAAGTTTTGGGTGCTATTAATTAACTCACAGTTGCGGGAAAGTTATACAATAGCGGCTATTTTTACCCAGCGCACGATGGAACTAAGTGGCTCATTAGCACTACCTCAGTGTGCAGCCCCATCGTTACGTTTCACCATGGGAGTTTTATGCTGTTTTTCGGTCCCGCTATGAAGTGAATTCCGCAGAGTGGACTTGTGTGCTACTCAAACTATCCTCTACATTGTTTTATCAAATTTACTGTTGAAGTTTCACGTAGAAATGGTTCAAATTGCTATGAAATTCGACGTTAGAAATAAATTTTAACGAGTTCGATTTTATGATAATACTTATTAATATTATATAATAATAATAATTTTATGCATGATATTTTCTGCTTTGATTGGCTGGACACCCTGTCATTTTCCTCTGATAACTGATATATCAGCCATAATCCTATTATCCCTTGAAAGGTGCATGTTCTCCTGATTTCTTGTTCGCACCTGTATCAGGGGGAGAAACGACTCCTTTTTTTTATTGCCTACGGGCTCGGTTTATGAGTATTTTGAGAGGAAGACGCTTGTCTCTTTTGCATCATTCTAAGCAATTAAATTTTTTCCTAGTGAATAATATTCAGGAATTCTTTTCTGGCTCTACACCATGTTAATACAGTCGCATTGGCCGACGTTTCGGAAAAACGACTTGTCTTCCATTCTTAAGCCGTGTTACTGTCTTAATGTCAATGTGAATTTGGAAATTCGGACAGTAACACGCCTTGAGAATGGAAGGCAAGTGTTCACCAAAACGTCGGCATATACCACTGAAATAACTTTGTGTAGAGCCCGAGAAGAGTTCATGAATACCGTTGTAAACGTAGCTACCGGGAATGTGTTGCATCGCCCGTGATACGTTCTTGAGGATTACTCGAATGAAAATCGAAAAAAGAAGCTCCTTTCGCAAAGCCCCGCTAGCAAGAATAGTCTTTCGTACTTCAAGGCCATGACGATATGGCCATGCATGCATTTTTTTCTCTCTCCGTTGTGTTATCAGTGTAATCGGTAGCGTGACGCCGCGTATTGCCTCGCGTACGTCGATTGAAGTTCTCGAGTGTTTCCGAGAGTCAGTGTGGAAAAATGATTCAACTCGCGCTATGAAATAAACCCGTTTGTGACTCAACGTCGCATATAAGTACGTGCTTCTCCCTTTAGATCATGTTTATCACGCTTCTGTCGTGTATTTCTCGCTTCATGTGTGGTTTGACATAAAATATTCGAAACCTGAACGGAATCCGACGTCTGTGAAAACTCTTGCTTCATTGTTTGTGAATTTTGAAGTGTTTGCGTCACGAAGTATGTAGGTATCTTTTTTAAATACATTGTGGTTTGGAGAATTGAATTTCGTTAGATACTCGCTGCTATGGGAATCGGAATGGCTTATCGTAAAGACGGACTGTAAATGGTTGAGTCCTTACCATCGATATTATTAACTGGATAGAGCGTTGCCGCGCTACGTCGCCGAAAAATGAAGCCAACGCCACCTGTTATAAATCTTGTGTTTGGCAATACTCGGGAAATTGCCATCTCTCTGGTGCCTATTATTAAGCCTCATTAATTTCGTACGGCGTAATTTGGTGTTGATCCATTTCAGGGAAATCTTAACAAATTTGTAAACTTCTCAGTATAATTTTATAGAACCGAACCGAGTTTTTATTTATTCCTTGATATTTCACGTTAACATCATAAATTTAAAATTACTCATTAGCTGAAACTTGGGCGGATTCTTTAAAAACATTTGTGGATTATTCAAACATGTTCTCAATTCCCATTTATGACAATAGTTTAATCCTTCATCAGCTCTTACCTTTTACTTTTCATAGGACGAGTCTGATCTCGCAATAACAAGGTAAGCCATATTGTTATATCACGTAGCGTTTTATTAAGGTTTTAAGTACTGATATTAATTTTTTCGCAATTGAATGAAATATGCAGTTGGGGTAATGGCAGTCGCTTTGGCAACTGACCGGCATTACCCCATTTGTACTCATATAGTTTTCATTCCATGCTTCAGAAGCCCAGAAAATTATAAGGAAAACAAGTAAAGCTAGTCGCGTATAGCAGAGATCTTCAATAAAAAAATCATAAGAAAACAGATGCTATTGCTAAAAGAAAAACACGAGAAGAGAAGCTATATAAAATGAGCAGGAAACTATTTGAATCCGACTCGGACACTTCTATCGATGAAAAAAAGATTTGTGAAGACGAATCAGAAAGTGAGTTACTTTTAACGGAAATGGGTAAAGAAACCTCTTTCTTTCTATTGCGAAGACACCTGAAAAGATGGAGAAATGTGGTATCGGTACACTACTTTTGCATAATGGGCACATCAAGAATGTTGTAGATGGAACACTCCTGAGGGGTATTTATGTGTCATATGCTCCGGAATGTAAAATTAACTGAAGCTTCTACTAGCTCATCAACTTGTGTAAGCATATTGGCAGTGCCCTTAAAATTTGCAGCCCTTTTTTACCATGGAAAGATATTTTTTAAATCATTAACTTTATATTATGTCCATACTTCCATTTACTTTTTTGTAATTTCTCAAATACTGAATTATTTAATATAAGAAACGTAAACATATTAGTTTAACGTGCCTATATCATCGGAAATCCTCATATTTCTTATTTTACAAGCATTTGGTGGAACATGACATTACCGACTCCCATTACCCCAGGGTAGGGTTAATACCGATCAAAGCTGATTTTGCAATATATTTAATTCTATCAATAGCTAAGGTTAATTAGGGCTCACTTTAGGTCTGCAATAGGTAAAATATTATATGTAAGCGATTCCACACGATTGCGTTCCCAATTTAAAACAAAGTGAAGCTTTATACTCATTTTCCCTTAGGTGACCGTCATTACCCCAATCTCCCCTACTCGGGGGAGGAAAGGCGTTTTCTGCAGCCCTGAATGTCTTGTTGGCTTGTTGAACTTTAATAATAGAGAAACGATCGTATCGCACTTTATATTATTGTGTTGAATGACTCTTAATCGTTTTTCACGGATACGTTAAGGAGTTGGATCGAAGGATTTCATTTTGTGAAGCCAAATTTTCGTCCGTAACTGGGCGAA
The DNA here is from genome assembly GCF_921293095.1 of Ischnura elegans. NCBI lineage: Eukaryota > Metazoa > Arthropoda > Insecta > Odonata > Coenagrionidae > Ischnura > Ischnura elegans. The sequence continues at coordinate 65,751,014 of NC_060251.1, forward strand.
AAGGGATGGGGTTTCCATCCCTCGTATCGTCGCGGAAAATGATCAAGTGAAATGGCCATTTTTTCTGCCATAATTGGAGCGATCGCTGGAGCTGTCCCTTGTAAGGGATGGAAACAAAATGATCGTGTCATTCAGGCTTCAGTGTAAGGTTTCACTGTGTGAACTTCATAGAGAACGAAGTCTTACCATCGAGAAGCCGACATCCCTCTGAATATTCCCCGCTTTTCCCGCTCTTTACGTTCTCTTCGCCGAGTTGTTGGCTGATTCCGGGCGCGAGAGGCATTAACCCGCGCGTTAGTGATCTCTCTCTCGAAGCCCCCATCCCGCTTGTTTTGTAATTCGACGGAAACGCCGCGCTTCCCGGGTGTTGAGCGCCCGCTCCCCCTTCATCTGTTTTTTTTCCTCTCCTCTTCGTCTGTGCTGACGTCATCGAGGCGGAACAGCAGCATGTACTCCTCTCCTCTTCTTCCCCTCTGGCCTTCCGCCTCTACTTTCCTTCTCTTCTTTTTCTCGTCTTCTTTGTCTTTCTTCTTCTATTCTCCTCGCTGGCGTGGAGGAGGATGTTCTTGCTCTCTTTCTCTCTCTGGCGGTCGGCGGCGTGAAGTGGGAAGTTTCCTGATAAGAGTACATCTCTCGACAGATGCTCTTCCGGGATTGGTGCGGTACTCATGTTTTAAAATCTCTCTCTCTCTATATGCCCGAGGAAGAGATTCGTGCTCTTATTTCGCCCCTCCCACTCTTCAATTTGTTTCTTTTCTTTTTCGTTAATTCTCCCAGAATCCGAGTCGTATTTCAGTGCTCGTCGAAGGCGGAAGCCCAGATCCCCTTTAGCCCTTCTAATTGGCCCGAGAGTTAAAGACGTCCGCACGGTGCTAAATTATCACTGCTCTCATACTCGTGCAGTTAGGTTTTTTCCTTGGACATCTATTTTATGGTGGGCAATTTAAAATTGCAAATTAATGGCAAGCGTTATTGCTCGGCTTTACTATTATTTCATTTCACTATAGGGTTCAGAAGTGTGGAATAGATTGACGATGCATTATAAATTTTGTAACCAAGCCATGATTAATTTGAAGATTTTGTATTTATCTTACGGGATGGATTGCCGTTTGTATCGAATCATTAGATCGAATCTTTTATATCTCTGACAAGTTAATTTTAAATGTTAATCCTAGCGAAAAAGTTTGAGAAGAAATTAACATGTGTCGACTTTCACCTTAAGTGAAAAAGGTGAGTCGGAATATCATCTCTAGTTCACACAAGGGCCAGCATAGATAATTTTCAGCTGATCCGTTGTGAAATATCGACATGATTTATACGTCTACGGCATTTGCAATATTTTTTTCATTCTTAAAAATTGAACTTCTGTCCGGTGCTAAATAACCACCTCTGCCAGATAGTGAAGTTTGTTTTTTTTTTACGAACTGCTATTTTACGGTAGGAAATTCAGTTTGGAAAATCAATGGCGACCGATATTACACGAATTTTAAAATTTAATCACATAACTTGTTCCATGTGTCCTTCATATTGTATGGGTTGCCGATGAATGTTGGTACTATGTATCCAAGCCTTGATGTAGATAAATTCATTAATTTTAATAAAGTAAAATTGTTTGGAGATTTTTTATTAATCGTAAGCGCATGTTATCCGTGTGTATTTTATCGATTGATCGAGCCTTTTTTATCTCAGACTTATTAATTCAAAGATATCGGTGATTACGTTTGAAATATATCATAATAGGGTAGTTTCCTTCATCAAAGAAAACGAAAGGCATTGATTGCGATTCGTTACCCACCATTAGTGTATTCATAATACACAAATTATTTGGTTTTTGAAATACCGGTTTAGACGAATGGCAAGGGTCAAATTTTATCCTCATTTGAAAAAGGCCAGATTGGCGCCCATGCGATTCCACTCCACGTGACGTCACAGGGACCTAGTTTCTACACGAGAGGATAGGAGTTATACATCGTCTGAGGTTACCAATGCATGCATGAGGCACAGAGCTCAGGGAAACATGTCTTAATAATCACCTACTAAAACTGGCTAAGGTCGGAAAGTTTTCTTCGTTTGATAAGGTATTAATAAACCTTTTTTAAGCCAAGCGCTACCTTTCAGCAAGGTACTCAGCTACCCGCTGGCAGCCTGCGACGTATCAGCGCTAAGCCTCGCCTCAAGGTCACCTCACCGGGCGGGAGGGGGAACCAGAAATACGACGTACGGAGATATTTCCCGGCATTCATACTTGAGCGTCGCGTTTTCGCGCGCTTGAAAATTTTCACTTTTCATTTAATCGCGAAAAATAGATATTGTCATTTAAAAATCTAAAAGCGTGAAATACGTACTCCAGGAGTAATAATCTTTCGATTAAGGCAATAAAAAAATAATAGGAAACCACCCTATTTTCACTGCCTTGTGATAATTGTTGGTTGGAGAATAATATATTTCGACACCCGCCTCAAGTCTCTCTCTGAAAAAGGGAATTGAACAAATCATTCATCACAATTGGGATCCATTCATTGTAGTTCTCTACTCCTCACTCACTCACTAGTCAAGTCCGCTAAAGTCGTCAACTCTTTATAACTTCGTTCCATTGGATTCTAATTTATCTCCATTTTTCACGTTTTTATATTCCCTTAAACATTTTTATATTGATTCTACTTCTAACTTTGTGTTTTGGTGAGCTCAAATTTAAAATCCCTGTTTGGTGTACCGAAGGATATTATTGTTTACAATAATGTGATCGAAGGTTAGAATGTTTAAGTAATAATCGAAGAATTTAATGTGAGAAGGCTGTATAAGATTTTTCGTCGCTTTCAACATTTTGTATAACCTGCTCCTATCCGTAATTCTACCTTGATGGATTAACTCATGTGGTGTTTTTCTCGTTCTCGTTGAAGGGCTGTTCACTCAGCCGGGTAATCGTAAGTCACTCTAAGAATTCAGTTGGAGGAGGGAAATGATTCGTAACATAACAATTAGTATCGTAAGATCAGAAGAAATAGTAGAAGGTATTTAATAAATATGCATTAAGATTCGCCGAAAAAAATGTTCCCTTTCGGTCATTCTCTCCTAAATAAGAAAACGCCTCAGCTGCCGCCCACTTTTCATGAGGTTATGACGTCATATAAGTTTTGATCGGTTACTCTCGTTCGGGGAAAGTGTAGCAACAATGAGCTGTGTGTACATAAGGATGAGTGCGAGTACGAGAGAGATTTTTTTATGACGGGGTGAGAAGCCAAGGGGTGCAAATGATTTCTTTTTCTGAGCAAAGATAGGTAAAGAAAACAATCGAGATCAACTAGATATTTAGTAGTGCATTTGATTTTCCACTCAATGTGAGCGCAGAACAGACTCACAATCAGTCGTATCCTTTATGCATGAACCCGTGCACAGGCCCAGGGGTAGCCGAGAAACTGTGACCCATTTGGCATGATCTCATTGCGTCATTATCTTATCAGCAAAAGGGTTAATGCTGCCGATTTTTCGCCGCGCATTTATGCACTCTGCACTTGATCTTATTATAACACTTGGGTAATTGGGGTTAACTGTTAGTGTTAAATTATACATATTATTGCTTTGGAGCCGTGTGGTGCTTAGGTGATGGTAAGCGAATTAGCTCGCATGGGGTCGTTCTCTTGGGAATAGCTCCGAAGCCGATTGTACCTCGGCGGAGGTAGGGACTGGACCCTAATGATCGCTCGCCCGTCCCTCATTCCGCCCCAAGCGAGCCAGCCATCACACCACCGCCTCTATTTTTGAGCGCATAATTTTTGACTCGCTAGTTTTGCTTCGATTGACGCGGGTGCTATGGATGGGTAAAAAGGGTGCTCCCCACCTCTATTTCCGTCCTCCCCTCCCCAATCTCCATTCGCCGAGAGCCATTCCCCATCTATCCTTGTTCCCCTCACCAAGTGCATGCGGTGGAGAACGGCACCACGACGTGTGGAGTACTCTCCCCCTCTCACCCTTCGCTGTCGAAAACAAAGATGTTTTTAAAAGATACATGACACAAATTTATGAACATAACCTTACTCTACTCGTCCGACTCCACGGTGGCGTATCCAAACAGATTGATGGCTTGAGGTTACGGGATTGCCATAGGAGGGATCGTGTCCCGCTTGGTCGGGATTGTCAATGATGGACCTCGGAGTAAACATGTACAAGAGCGAAGATCGTCTTCTGCGCCGTGGATCCAAACTTAAATGGAAGAATCCGAGATCACGTTAGAGGTCTGATTAGCTTAATTGGCTGACAACTACAATAGCGTTTAATTTCATTTTATTCATGTCGTAAGTTTTTTTTTATATTCATTTTATGGAAAACGCACCAACCGCAGGCCTATGAGGATTTGAGAAAAATCTATTCAGAAGTATTTCAATGTCTTACTTTTTCCATTGGCCATAACACAGGGTTATCATAAAAGAATAGTGCGGTTTTGAACATAGTTTAAATGAAAACAGTTTTTCTCACAGTCAGTGCCTTTTATTTTTCGTATTTGTTGTCTCAAACAGTTTTTTTCGTAATTAATGAATTTCAACGCGTACGCACTTGGTCGCTCGACAAATTTCCAAGCATTAGTTAACATTTCTTCGTCAATGGTCATTATTGCTTCATTAATCCTGTTCATGGTGGTGGTTTAGGTGGCGAATTTTTAGTCCGTAAACAACGATTTTGTTTGACGAACCCCCACAAAAAATAGCATCTTGATATTTCCCTACTACCATCTTTTAAATTACTTAAACCGAACGATTATTTAATGAAAACCTGTATCACTGAAAACCCCTGCCTCGGTTTTTTGTTATTGCGCAACCTCCTTGAGCGCTATTGTGAAGTACAGAGAAAAGGCCGCTTTAGAAATTAAGGGGGGTAGCTAAGCTGTGGAAACAAAGGCACCATTGGATTCTTCTTAATCAGTTTCAATATTTTTCTTGTCTATTTTTTTGTATGAGAGTAATTATTTTTGGAGTCATGTTCTTCCTATTGCCCATATAGTATAATCCTGAAGAAACTAAAGTTTGCACCTGCGAATTTTCAAATTTATTAAAAAAATCCATTTTTGGATCACCCTATTGGTGAGGCAAATCGGTAATCTCCTAGCATTTTTTTTGTGAACGGTTCGCTTCCCATCAGCGCTGCCAGGCTCCTTAGATGTGGGTCTCAGTGGCTATGTCAATTACTTGGGGCTTTCGCCTCTGGTTTACTCATGTTCTTTAGACAAGAGAGTTCGGAAAGTTCGTTAGAACTTCGGTTGCCTCGTGGTAACACCACCAGAAAATGGAGTCTCTGCTGCTTCCATGGGCCTAGAACCATAAGGCCCTTGAATTTTAGACCATGCACTGCAAAGCCACGGAGGGAGGGTGTGTGGTAGTGGTGCCCTGTCGTACTTTCCCTTTGAAGACTGAATCGCTGGTTGAGTGCTTGTGGACGGAAAGGAGTACGTCTTCGAGTTAGCGACCTCCTCCGACCCTTCCTTTCTTAATTGCATTATTCCTCATGTGGTGGTAACCGGGGGCAAAGACATTGTACCGCAAAGCGTCGTTGCGTTTCGTTGGAAAGTTTGGAGACTGTAAGTATACGTGACAAAATTAAAAGCCTGTCATAACTTTCCACAAAAATTTATTTCTTGACCGACGACGTTTTCGGCACCTGTACCATTATCACGGTTATAAACTGCCATTATGAAGAATTTATTATTCAATTTATGATCCATTGATGATGAAATGTCGGAGATGCCGAAAACTTGGGTCTACTAAATTAAATTGCTTGGGAGGTTGCTTATGGTTTTTCATTTTGTCATGGATTTAACCATTTCCACAATGTTAAGGTTGATACACTCATATGCGAGATGATAAGGGTATGAATCTTACTTAGTAAATTTTCCATAAGTATCAAGTATATTGGATGACGTATCAATCTGCGCGTTGACCATAATAGCGAAAGGCCCTCAGTTTCATTTCTGGTACATTTTTTTTCATTGAAGTCAGAGTATGGCTTGAATATAGGTTGTTGCTGGTTCTCTTTTATCGAGTGCAATGCGTTATAATGATAAATAATATGAAGGGAAATAGGAATCAAAATAAAGTGGTATGCCAACACTTGAGTTTCACTCAATGAATTATTAAGCGGTCGATTTCAGGAACAAGCTGGTATATTCATTTAATAACGAAAAGGAATTCCATTTCACAGGAATCATTCGAGAATTCACTCCTAGGGTGTTTATTTTCAAGATGCAAGGGACGATTCGGGTACGTAGTCACATCCATTGTCAGATCTGAAGCGATTGATTCGTAGTTATTTGACAGTTTTAACGAGTAAAACTGGCGATACTAATTATTAAAAAAATTAGATTAAGCAGCATTATAAATTAAAAAGGCGACGATACATTTGCCTCATCTGGTGCGTAGGTCAAACTGGTATTGAGTTTCGTAACGTTGTGATGAATTTTTATTGCAGTGATGTCTAAATTTCAATTCAATCAGTGCACTATTTTAAATTCGACTCTTCCATGTTTATCAGTTTATATGCACCCTGTTCTGGGAGGGAACCCTATGGACGCCAAGAAGTTCATCTCAGGATCACGTCCGACCCGCTGACTCGTCGATATTTCCCCCTCAGCGTATATTTGTGTCCCTCCGTGATGCTTTCTTTTATTAGCGGCGTCCCTATCCGGAATCCCTAGGGGTGACGTTCCTGCAGTTGATGTTGCCTGCGGAATAGACGGGGTGACTTGGTACATTTTTTTTACTTCATAAGTGAAGAGTGTGCCTTTGATGTGCTGTCGTCAAGGTGAAGTTTAGACGTGGTGTTTCGAAAAAAGATAAGGGCTCGGGTGATAGTTTTTCTTTGATGAGAAGTGTGTCATTTCCTGTATGATGTTTTGTGGGGAACTGGTGGGAATACCCTTTTTAGCGCTTAAGAAGATGATGTACTCCCTCCTGAAAAAGGCGGTTATGAAAAGCTTAGCTCTTTGCAAAGCCCAGTAAGACCTTATCCAGTTAATCCACCGGAATGGCCTACGATCTTTCATGTCGTACAGTGGCTAGCATGAACAAAAAAAAACACGTAAAGAGAGTCAGCAAACGCCTTTTACTATTTTTCTCTCCCTCAAAGCTGTTATGCTTCTGGGTTCGCTTAGATGTTAATCCTCGCCAATCCTGGTCGCTGCTTGGTGTTTTCATAATCTTGTGCTTGAAACTGTCGTTTTATTTCTTGGAGTGAGTTTATGGCTGGGATTCAAATAATGTTCTTGGTTTTTCACAAGTTAATGTTTTCCCTAAAATTTGATGGCTAACAGATCTCTATATTATTAATAATGTGGTCAGCTTGAATGAATGCATTGAGTAATACTGGTAGTCTCATGTAAATCAATTTTTAAAAATGCGTTATCATTAGCAGATAAACTTGTTGTGGTCTACTTTAAATCAAATACAAAAAAATAATGTAATAATAGCGTTACTTAACATGCCGTCTAATGTGGAAGCGTAGTAACATCGATCTGGTGCGCAACAGAATTATTTATTACTATATTTGTCGCATATCTAGTAAGATAAATTATCTTAGCCTGCTATTCTACAGTCATACAAATCAACCCACAATCGTAAACGAATTTAGTTGTTTTTTTTTCTTTTGTTCATTATTGCTTTCTTCTTTTAGCTCATCTAAAGATTCCATTTCCTTTTCTTAAGGTGAAACGAAAGTGGTTCAGTGTGAAATAGTAGTATTTTACGATATGATTTTTTTGTTTTCCTGCGTCACATTCGCGCTTTATGCCATATTCGGAAACTGAGTAAAATTATAAAACTCCAATCCTACTCACCCCAAGTCTATTTTTACCGAGATATTCATTAATTTTCCCCATTTCTCTCTATCAGAAGTTCTCTCAAATCGACAGAACTAGTAAATACCCACGAAAATCATTCCATTCCATCATTCAAACGGCAAGGCAAAGCTTTATTATACATTTTATTCTTATTGATATTGAATTTTAATGGAGATATTTGTTCACAACTATGCCATATCTGACGTCCAATAGTTGAAAAAAATCATGGAAGTCGCAAGAGTCCTTTAAATGTCCATTAGTCTCTTAAATGCCTTCCCACTGCGTACAGAGTGTCACCTACTGTATAATTATGATGAGGCAGAATTAATGTGTGCGAATGTCCCATTTTTTAATCTTGTGTTAATCTCTAACTCGTTTGAAATCCATTGCAGAAGAAAATACTCATCGCAAATGTCTTAAATAAAAGCACTGTTTGCTTGGTGTCTTAATTTCGGGGAATAAAAACTTACTGATGTCGGTGGTTCTGTTTTTACGTCTGCGGGGGCAGACGAAAAAAGCGTTGGCCGTGGCTGACTGTCAGGATCTGAAATACTGCGTAAACATCTCCTCAACGACTCCTCCCGAATCTCTTTCCCGGAACTGGGTTCATCTCTCGTCCACCTGGCAGAGCATTTCGATCGCGTGGTCCTCCCTCCCCACTCCTCCACTTCTGTCTCAGAATAGTGTGGAAGCGGGGTTTCCCCAGTACATCACACGCCCCTTCCAGCCCGTGCTCTTTCTCACCGCCTTTTTTCCCATATACCTTCCTGATGGACCGAAACTCACGTATGTTGCTCATGGTAAAATTTTGGTGTTTTCGGAAATCCTAAAGTAGAGCGTCATTCAAACGGTGCGACATTATTGGAGAACCAAAATGAGAGCTGAAAAAATAGTTAGCGGATTGATCGCATCAGCCTTTGTAGAAAAGTAAGGTATATTTTGCTTTTAGGTTCTGAAGAAATGTATGGAAAACTTTATATGCATAACGTTAAACTTCTTCCCTCGTTCACGGCAAAACTATTCATAAAACCGTAATTGTGACCAACCTGCCGTGTGTAATACGTTTTATAATAATTTAAGACCATATTATTCGTAGAAACTTCTCTAACTCCAACATCCCCGAAACGTGGAACTTCGCGGAAGAATAGATGTGTTTCAAGGGTTTCCCTCCGGTAGTGCAATTAAATCTTTCCTTACGTTTCGATGAGGCAGTTGCCGTCTTCATCAGGGACACTAATATGTTGGTAAATTTAAGTATACCAGGACTAGCCACAGTGATAACTTTTACGGAGTCACCCGCAATGCACAAATTGTGCGAAAAATCCACAGAGGAAAAATCATTCGCCTTGACCGGGATTTGTAAAGTTGTTGGTAACGACGTCAAACGAAGTAACGATGTTGGTAAAGTTGTATTTATTTATGCATGCTCTTCAGTCAACTTCTCCGGCAAATTAGAAGTACTGAAGACATAATCAGTTTAAGTGACCATGGTTTCGATGCAGTAAGTCACCATAAGTTGCAAACACAAGGTAAAAACCGTTGGTACGTATATCATGTAAGGTTTTTACCTTATGTTTGTACGTATGAAGACGTTCTACGTCGAAACCGTAGTCGGTTAAAAAACTATGTGGAATTACGAATCCTTCGCTTTTCATTCACAACCGTTACACCCCCACCGTTTGATATCTGCATGGTCCCTTTACAGCCGTAATTTCTGCAGCGGGTAGGTGAGTTTTTCGAGGACCCTAAAAGACAGGTGGTACAAGTGTATTTTTTAAAAATAATTATGGAGAAAAATGCAGATAATGATTAGCGGGGACCACAATATTGTTGCGGCAAAGGTATTCAAGTGAATCACTGGGATCTTCATATGTATACTTATCAGTGATTCACTTGTATACCGTTGTCACAACAATATTTTGTTTCCTACCAACCATTATCTGCATTTATCTCAAAAAATTATAAAAAAATCACGCGTACCCCGTGACTTTTAGGGTCCATAATTGTCCTCAGTATTGTCCTCGGCGCGCTCTCCTGTCGTGCGTAATCATCGTTGCTCGTCGTTCCGCATCGCTTTGCAGGGATGTCATTCACCGCGCTGTGCGTAACCCCTTTTCCCTTTCCTGCCCATAGTGAGAGGGTAAAGCGCGTTCCAGGAACTCGCCTGTTAATCCTCGCGAACAGCTCACCAGTGTGCTGGCAACCACCGAGCACCGAGGCCAACGGCCGGTGTTGGCACTGTTGCTTTAGTCCATTGATACTCGTCATGAACGCAAAGTACTGATCATTTCCATGCCCTCCTAGACCTCCCGAAGGCTTATATCGCTCTACGGTGCGGAAACGTGGATGCGAAAGGAGTAGGACGGGAGTAGACTGGCGTTCGAGATGTGGGTATGAAGAAGATGAAGTGGAATGAGGGAAGGGCAGTGCTTGTCATGCTGGTTGAGGAGAGGAAACTTTTGGATGATGTTCGGAAGAGTAACGGTGGAGGGGAGAAAGAGAATAGGATTTGAAGATGAAGTGGAAGGGGGAGTATTCCTATTGTGAATTGAAAAGTAAAGTCCAATTTGGGAGGGCAGACCGGACGGGGTGATTCGCGAAATGATTGAATAGGTACTTCAATAATATCCATCGCTGCGTCGCCTTCCTTAATGGATTCACTGAATTACGAGATTTAAAAAATCTCATAGACAGTGGAATTTGAGGCGGACTTCTTGAATTTTGTGGGCCAAAGTCAATACTTCTGCGCCGCTTAAGATTCCTTGACTTTATGACAGTTTTCATGGCCGTCTTCCATGGCTTGGGAAGGTCGGCTTAGCATATTGCGCATTGGTCCGTAAAGCCTGAAACGTGCGCGTGAAACTCACGAATAGGGTTGGCGGAGTTCCTTTCCCTGGGCCACTTCGCACTAAAAGGATTTTTTGTGTGGGTTGCCCGTGCGCTTCACCTTGTATTCGAACCCACGACTCTTCGGTCCGAAGCCCAGCGGTGTACTCACTGGTTCACCGCGCTCTCATCTTTTCTCGTATCGGATATAATTCCTGTTGGCAGGAATTTCTTGTATTTGTGCCCATTTCAGTTTTATTCAACTAACTGCATTCATTTTTTGGGTATTCCTCTATGCCATTCAGGGTATGCTATGTTAATTCAAGAGAGAGAGTACCAAACCCTGCTCTGAGATCAACGGTATTTGCTTGGTTGAGCTTTCTCTTTTCCCCCGCGCGTAAAGCTGTCGTCGGTACAAGAAAGACGAAAAGAAATCTCTCAACTCGTCGAACTCAGTGTACGCTCTGCGCTTTCTGACGTGTTTAACCTTGTTCTTCATCGGTCTTGGAGAATAAACGTCGTTGCTCCATTTACATGCGACGTCAAGTAAGCGGTATCAGCCTCGCTCTACCTGCTAGTTTCCTTTCTGGACCCGTAAATGGCGTCCCACGCGAAATCGCCGTTCATCGATGCTGTTGACGGTCGCAAGTGAGAAGGAAGAGACACTACGATACCTTTATTTAGTCGCATAGTGTGGCATTACATCGTGTGACTGACTTGGCAGCTAAAGTTGAGGAGTTTCAGTGAAACATCACCATTTCGGAACTTCCATCCCTCCTCGTTTCACTGAAGAGGTATCGAGAATTGATTGATTCTGTGAGATTAGTGATCCTTTGCGTCCTTTGCCGCTGCAAATGAGAGGGAACTGGCTAGTAATTAACTGTATCTTTAGATATCGCAAAGTTCAATGACATTTTTTTTCTTTTGAATAATCAAAAATATTTTTTCTTTTGAATTTCTTGAAACATTGGATTTTTAAGCCCGAAATTCGTGTTGAAGTGCAAGAAAGGTACGGGAATTCTTCACATTAAAGCGGCTTCATTTTCTTCTGTTTTCATACCATCCATTCGAACTGGATGCGTTTAATAAACTAGCCATTATTTAAGGTAGCTTATTATTTATAATTTGTACTGCAAATAGTCTAATTTGGATAATTTAAAAATATGGTCATTCTAATTTTAGAGAGATGATGAATTGTTGTTGTGAACGGATACACTCTTGTGGAAGGAAAACAGTGAACGGTACATTTTATATGCCGATTGAGAATCGATTGCGAGCGTAGCCAATGATATGTTAATCTCTGCGAAGAAAATAGATCGGGTAGATGCGGGACTAGAAAAATGGGATCTAGAAATTTAGGACGTGAATTTAATTTAGTGAGTTGAATAGTTTTGAGATACCTTTAGACTGGGATACGTTATCGTTGAGCCTGGGTATACACCAAACGCTCTGTTAACTTCAAACTTATGGAGATAGATTTCAGTAATTGGTTAAACTCGTTGTGACTTAGTCAAGTGGTTTGATTACCACAGGAAAAATTTAATTTTATCTCTCTTTCAGCCTTCCATGGAGCGAGGCTTCGTGTCTCGGTAACTCTCATTTTTAGAGCGATGTTTGTCGAACGAAAATATATTTTTTGTCTAAATCGAAGTTTTTGCTTACTTTTCTTTTGATCTCTATTTTTCTTTCCACGTTTTCTCAGTAGATAAAAATAGCTTCGGCGTTGTGTTCGTTACACTTCATCATGAGGGCTACGCCACTCTCCGTCGAAGGGAGAGTTGATATGTTTTCTCACGCCACCCTTTTCTGCCAGCCTAAGTTCCTTGTTTAGCTACGGACCAGTCCTTTTCCTCACCGACTTGTGGACAAAGCTCGGATTTAGAGCTCGTCTCCGTATTCGTTGATGTCCATTCTCGATTTTGGTTAGATTTTTATGATTGAAATTATTATTAACATTGGGTTGTCCGTCTCGCTGACTACTTTTTTCGTATTATCGGGAGTGATTTAGATAAATATCGATATTAAGCACTCGCTATGATATTCTAACCTGAAGATTGTTTTATAGGTGATGGTAGAGCTCACCTCGGACTAAGAGACTTTTAAAATATCGTCTTCGATGGGTAGCCTATTGTTTGGCCTGACCTCACGAGTTTTCTGCTTTCGCACGATTTCGTTTTAAGAACTCTCATCAGAAAAAGTAAATCCGTATGAATTCCATTCCGCAGTTAAGATTACTAAAGAAAACAATACTAATGCAGTAAAATTTTTCACTGTTTCGGACTTGTTAACTGTTTAATTTTTTATTACAAAAGACTTCAACCATGTGAAACATCAATAAGTTTTTCTGATCTGTGAATTAACTGTCGCAGTTGTTTGCTTATTTTTTATTTGCCTAATGAGTCAATAGATATGCGAAAATCTGATCATACCTAGAGAGTTTATTTTTTAAATAATTAAATTATTGCACAGAATCACTCCTCAATCTCCGGCTACTATTGCAATCTGCTTATTTTCGCGGTCTGAACTCAGCCAGTTGAATTGATCCTGATATGCTGGAGAGGCAGATTTCTATATCCCAGCTCCAAATTTATTTTATTTTGAGTTTGGGGGTCCCCGTATCGCCCGCAATCCACAAGGCTAAGTCTTTGCTGAGAGGGTTTCGGGGGTACATTAAAGACGCGATTGAATCAAGTCTGATGGATTTAATTAATGAAAGTGCCCCTTGCGGAGTCAAATGTGAAGGGAGCCCTCGATTTTCGGGTGAGGGGTTCGGACTTTGGGAACGCTATCCCTGTGGCCAAGGGTCGCTTGAACACCAAATACCTCGGGTGGATAAGATATCCAAGTAGCTTTACTGGGACGAAAGAGCATCGAAATTTGCCTATCAAATCAAGTGATTACGCACAAAGTGTAATGGGAGTGATAAGTTGATGTGGTCTGTATCTTGATAGTCGATTTTGCGGCTGAGATTACGCTTATAAATGTCATCGTCATCATCGTTTACGTCCATCAATCGAATATTGTTTGAACACAATACTCCACTCACTTCTACTCTCAGGGTATTTTTTGAACACTTGCGTAATTATTGTTTTATGTCCTCCTTTGTGCACCTAATCCGAGGTCTTTCTTTGTCGTTTTACCCTTCCCGTCATCCTTCAATGATTGTTTTCAGACCGTTCTGTCTCAGTTTCTGGCCAATTGAGTTGTTCCGTCATTTTCTCGAGGTTTTCAAACCTTTACTCTGCGTAAGGCTTCCACATTTATCACGCGATATATCCATATAATTTTCATAAGTTTTCTATAACACCGCATAACCAACGCTTCTTAACTTGATTACATTCAAGATAATGTGGAGTGTAGCCAATGTAAAAATATTTTGGATGAGGTGGGATAATAGTGGGAGAGAAGGGAGGTAATGAGTGGGAAAACTGATGGAGTAGGTGGCAGAATTTGGAGGAGAGTAGAGAGTGGGAAAATGATGCTTTCTACCTGGGTTAACAAACTCGAAGCGAACGCAAAAGTAGAAAACAAAAACTGGCGGCGGTCTTCTTCTCGTATTTCCGCTCAGATCCAAGTTCCGGGGGTTTACTTCACTTTTTCGGCCTCGGTGGCGGCGGGGTGTTCCCGTCTGCCAAACCGAAGGTTGCGGGTACGAGTCCTGCCTTGGTGGGTTGTCCCTATCGTGTTTGTGATTGTCCTAGGTTGTTGTTCATCATATTCCCCCGCCGTAAACGCCTGTGCACTGTTTTCCGGGAGATGAAGTTCATTAAAAATTAGTAAACTTTGTACTTCATGTCAAACATTTGTACCATAACAAGGATGAAGTAACGTTTAAACCCTGGTCTAAGTATAATTTCTTTTTGTTAGAAATTGCTCCTCATCATTCCAAAGGGACAACTTGGCCAAATTATGAGACATGATGCCATAATGGAAACAATCGTAGATGGAGAAGTGTAAGGGAAGAAGGTCAAGGGAGGGCCCCGAATGAGTTACATAGGACAGGTTATAAAAGGTGTGAGGAAGAAGAAATATTTCGCAATGAAAAGACTAGCGGATAGGAGAGAGAAATAGAGAGCTGTGTCAAACTAATCTTAGGATTGTTGACTAATGATGATGATGATCATTCCAAAATGGAAACATTCTACCCATCTCGCTACAATTCCTGGATTTTATATTCCCATCTTTGTTCCTTACTCCTGATAACTATCCTGTTGGGGATACTGATACAATTTAGTTTGCTTCATTGAATGAATTCTCCAGATATCCGTTTAGCGATTTGTCTCAAGTGTGGGGGAAGTAGTTAAGTTTGGCACATGTTTATTCTCGGTTATTGGAAGCATTTCGGCTGGAATGAAGGATGGTGGGTGGCAGGTCTTCCGCTTCGTCCTGCTTTCAGGAAATTCCCTAGGGTTGTTCTCGCTTTTAGTCGATTCCCGGCAGTGGAGCAGGGTCCCCAGGCTTAAGCGCATCCCTTCAGTCGGCGGAGTTATTGGAAGCGCCTCAGGGAAGTAATGTCACTCATGTATGCAGATTGATGGTCCTTATCTGTCTCTTCTCCTTCCCCTCCATTCTATTTCCATATTTCAGGATTAGGTTTCTCTTTTCTCCAGAAGCCGAGGCCAACATTAAATACCCGACTCAAGCATTATTATGTGAAATGGAAAATGCTCGCAAACGAAATAATTACTAGTTGATTTAATTAAAATCCAGAATATTTGCGTAATATTTTTATAGCAAACTTATAATGGAATTATAGAACGCTCTCTCCATAAGTGTTTCCTACAGAACAAAAAATGTAAAGGAATGACTGCGAGTGCCTTCCTTTTGTTTTTAGGAACCATAAATTCACTACTCAAGTTACACGGATGATTGAAGCCTTAATACAGAGGCCCTAACTTTCTTGAAACATAACAGCAACTAGAGCGTATCTTCGCCGCCGCCGGGTCTTGAACCTGGGCCCGCGGAGAGAAAAGCCAGCACTTAAACTAGCACACCTACCATATCCCCTTGAACTACATAATGTATTAGATTCGGATTAAGGAATTTCTAATTGCGCTACGTCCATCTCCCCAGTATCGCATGACAGTAAGCCGTACGTCGGTGACGAGTGATGGTAATTCGCTATTCATGGGTAAACTTCACCACCACTCCCTTCTCCGTGAAGCGGTGATTTTTTTCCGTTTATATGTTTTTAATGCTGAATGATATTATTTTTTGATCCCGCCGATGGTGTATGGGCCGCAGATGGTGTCTGTCTCTGTCTCTCTCTGTCGGGCATTTCACGCATCGTTCCACCCGAGGACGCGAAATCGGCGGATCGGGTAATTGATGGCGCGCGGAGATGCGTCTCTCGCCGAGTCGGCGTTGCGCGGAGAATCATCTCCGCCCTCTCATGTTCGTGCGCTTCCTTTGTGGCCTCTTCTCTCATTCGATCCGCTGGCAGCCAAGTGATCGTCTCAATGCTCGTAAAATTTGTACCGAGGACGATTAGGAAAAGTGGATGGGAGTTGCTTATTTTTTTCATCTAGCGGCATGACGATCGTTATCGAGGCGTTTCTTTTTCTAGTTGATCATGTGTTACGTTTCTCGCGATTTCTCGTCGCGAATATCGTCTGCTGCCATTGATGAAAAGAGTCGGCATAGCATGACGGTCTTGTCTGGTGGTGCGGAAGCGAAATCATGTGTTGGGAGTGAGCATACATTTGAATGTGGTGTGATGGATACTTGGTAAGTGTTCCAAGTACCTATTAAAGTTCAAAGTGGAATGGGTAAGGTGAGGATTATAGATGTAATGAAATAAAGGAATATGTATTCAATGCAATGGAAAAATTAAAAGTTTTATTATGATGGTGGGTTGTAGTGTAATCGCTCAAAGAGAACATCTGTGTTCTAATAATTCTTCAATCACGCCTTCTTCCGAAGCAATTGGCTTGATCCGTTTATTTTGTTATTTATCGGATATTTCATGCAGTGTAGATAGCAGAGCCGGTAGATATGTGTAAATTCACGTGAAATGAATTCATTGCAATTATTGGAAAACTTGCCTGAAAGATTATGTGTATAAGGAGATTCTGTTAATTCATTCAAGTCCGTGCTTTGGTATTAATTTCATACGATCAAGACCAATACCCTTGACAGTTTTGTAATGTAGCGAATACGAGGTTCCGGGAAATAAAATTAAGTGTGATGCGGATTGGATAACATTTTTTCTTCTTGTTTTCGTCTGTGTGGTTAATCGGCAAATGGTTCACTCTATATTGTACAAAAATCACGAGTTAAAACTGACGATTTTACTTTCATTATTGGAATTAGACACGAAAACCCTTCAAACTTTCACTGAATATGGTAATTTGTGCTTACGCGCATATTTTTTTCCATTTTTTGTGTTAACTTGTGATATTTTCTCGTAATAAGGGTAAAAATTAGTTTTTACTGGAATCTTGAGGCTGTGCCACATGCTTCAATTAGTAAGCATCGCTCGTAACTTTATACTCGAGTTTAAGCCCAGCGCTAATACGTGGTAAAAATTTGTAAAAATATATTGTTAAACCGTCATTTTGATGTAGTCTTAGCTTTCAATTTTATGGGTATATTTATTTATGTCAATCACCCCCGAAAATAGCACAATGAGGCCTTTACATCGGCAACTAGCAATAATAGACGATCTCACACACAGCCCTGGATATGGGCAACCTATTCAGGCGGTATTCGAACCCGCAGCCTTCGGAATGGCAGGCGAGGATTTATCCCCATCGCCACCGAAGCCGACTAGTATATTGTTATTTTTTCCTGATTTGATGAAAACGTAACAAGACTGAAATAAAGTCCTGACATCATAAGTGACCTTTAGCCACCTGTCGTTCGGGGGCATCGTTAAATTAATCCGGGAGGGTAGGAATTTCAAAATTGCCTATCAGTGTCATCCCTGGTTTTACCTATTACCTAATGCGCCTCCACTCAACCATATCGTGTCCCTTGATCTCTCTGCACTATCGCTTGACGCAGCCCCATTGGCGCCATAGGTTTCCACTCACTCCATTTCCCTACACACCTCTTGCACTATTCCCTCCCATCCGTCATTCACTCCTCCTCCAATCTCTCGGCCATCTAATTAAAGCCGCGGGCCCGATCGCTCATCAACAGATTGCTCATCACGGGAAATTGAGGCTCCAGGGTGGCGAAGGCCCCCGAGCCCACGCTCCTATCGGCTAATTAACTCTCACACCGTCGCCCTCGCATGGTTTCATTTTCGTTCGATCGCCCGAGATTCGGTCGCCTCGGGGCCTATATGCCGACCTGTGCCCGGAAAGAGTTTGCCACCCTTGGCGCGAGACAATCTTATCGACTAATCCCGAAATAGACTTAAAATTAACCGATAGTGGGGACTTCGTTGAGGCTTTCGCGGTTCGTGGATGATAGAATAAACTTTTTCGGGTCTTACCGCGTAGTACAGGTTATCTCCTGACTTTTCGCGACCCCTGCTGGTCGTCATCTTATTATCCGCGAAAGCGAATAGGCCGTCGGTTTTTCACTCAGAATAGGTGGAGAAGTAAGCGTCGTGACTCGTCGGATCGAAAAACGGAATGAAACGGGTCTTCAGTAATTTTTAAGACTATATCACCCACGATTATTAAAATAAAATACTGTGTACGAGCCATTTGTAATCAGCTATTCTCCTCAGACGTTTTCTTCGATTTTTTATTGAATTTTCGCAAAATTTCAAACTGCGGAAATGTTCAACATTTTACGTTTTTAAAAAACAAAATTGCTCACTCAGTTCCCGAGATTTGTGAAGGAATTTTTATCCTAAGGCCAATTTGATATTGAAAGTAATAATTTTTTGGTCTTCTCCTGTGCAGGTAGGTTTTTACTCTAATTTTGCGACTATTAGAGCTCTTTTGACCTGTTGGATAATGGATACGCGCGAAAAAAGTTCATGTGACCTACCGACCTCGCTGAATGAGAGATGGGTACAGGACGAACGTTGGTAATTTCTTATCTATTTCACTAACTCTAGCAGTAACTCTCGAGAAATTTTGCCAAGCCTCCTTCACGTTAGGCGTGAGAGCGTTCACCTTAGGATGACATTCTTCATGTAAAAAATATCATCTGCTCGAACGGAATTGGAATCCGGATTTCCCTACTGGCGGTAAGGTTTGCATTTTTTTAATTAAACAAATTACTTCCAAGTGTACCGGTGACGGCATTAGAAGTTGGTAAATTACTCTTGCACTTAGATTGGTGTTGATTGATTCCGAAACCTGTTCCGACACTGAAGACCGTGAAGACATTAAATGTGTGTGCGTGGAAAAAAGCATAGAAGGACGCCACCAGGATGTAGAACCTGTTGCTCCTAAGTGTCAAGCGTCTATGGTAATGCAAAACGATCGTAACTGGTAAATGCGAGATATTCAATTAGTCCGTAAGCGACGACCGGCATTTTTTTTAAATTGTTGTGAAACTGAGCGCGACGAGTGACCGCCATCGGCCATGATGCTCTTTGGTGCTCGTTCCTCTAGATTTTCTGGAGTTATCGTTTGCTGAAGAAGTGCTTGCAGGATGATGGCTGAAATGTCTATTTTCGCTCATTTCGCAAAGACCGCTGGTCTTTTGAAGTAAAATCCTGAATCAAGGGACTAGTTGAATCCTGGTTTATTTATGTATAAGACCCGAGTAAGAATAGTTTTGTAAGCATCATAAAGTTTGTGCGTGAAAAATTTGGGCCATTTATGATAAGATATATTCGTAAAAATATTTTTTCTAAACTCTTGTTAATTCATTAATATTTCTTGGCTTCGCTCATATTGAAACAACAGCATTCTATCTATTTAACCTGACGTATTGCTCGTTTGAAAGTCGCACCACCCTCTTCCAATTTTCAGAGTGTATAAATCAGTCTCTTTTCAACCAGGAGTTGAGAGTCAAAAATATTACATATTTTATCAATAACATACTGTAATATTTGGCTACCTGTTGGGGACATGGTAGCCTTATGAGTCGACCGCTGGTCTTTTGACGGAAATCCCTCTGGTTCATATCTCAAGGTGAAGCCTTCAGACTCTCCATCAAGAAAATTCCTAGATCCTTCCCTAGATAGAACCTAGATCTCCCGGTTGTCGTCAGGTATGCTAATAGTCTTACTTGGTGGTGTAACTGATAGAATACCAGACCGGAATTCGGGAAATCTGAATTATAACTCGGCTTAATCCAAATGATTTATTTTCATGGTGAATTTTACCCAGGGTTGAATGAAAATCTTGACACACTAGCGCACTCAATCGCCAGAAGTCTCGCCAAATATCTTCTAAGCCCTGTAAGTTGCATTTTTGTATGGACGAGGGCAATCTATGAATGATTCTTTTTTTTTAAGTGTGCGAAAAATTTATCCCCGTTTTCCGCTTCGCCGGAGACGAAAGCGTGCGGGAACTGGCCAAGGACTCAGGCGGGCGGGCGGCTGCAGATGGGCTGAGGGGCCAATGCTTCCAGGCGAAATGGAAGCTAATGGAAGAAGGCCCACGCCGCCCGAATGGCAAGTGGGCGGCCTGATTTGCATGGAACCTCTTTACCATTTAGCCATTACCTCATAGTCTTTCACGGTCAAACTCGGGGGCGGAAATTTATGTCGGATACGTAGCGATGGGAAAGGGGGGCTCCGGTTGCCCGTTGCCGAAAGCGGGGCAAAATCCATTCGCGGGAAGTTTTACTGTGCTGTGGCTTTGTCTGTGTTCTATAAAACCCACTTGCGACCCCATACTGACTGACTCCCTTGTACAAATGATTTGGGTGAACGAGACGAGATATTATGTTATAGATTTGGACACCTCTAAAATCGTCTGAAAATTGTCTAATCACTAAATTTTGTATGTATTACAGTGTTTTCAACTGCCTTTACTTTTAGGGGACTTATGGGGGTCAAAAAATCGATGGTAATGGGGAATTAGAGCATCGCGTGGAAGCTTGTTAATGGCACCTTAGTCATTGTGGCAGCCGTTAGTCCACACCTTGCAAGAACCAGAAAGCCTGCAAGCCAAAAATTGTTTGGTATTCTTAGGTTTCAATTTAATTAGGTTAGATATCACCGAAAAAATGATCCTTAAGGAACAAACGTTAGACAAAAATTGTAAGAACTGACAGAGTGACCTGAAAAGGCTGCAGGCCTTTTCCAGGGGTATTCTGCGGAGACTTGAGCCCCCTGGCTAGCGAACGCGATTCCATTGCTTAGAACCCTGTTCACGACTACTTATCTCGGGGTTACTTGGCTCACTGTGATCTAGTTCAATTATTGGCAGATTCCTTCAATCGCACCGCAGGCGCATAATCGTGAAACAGATTTTAGAGGACTTCCGGAAGTGTGTGTTGTCCTTAGATGGATGGACCCATCTGCCGTAATTACGGTTAATTTACCGATAACTTTGAGCTTTTCGCAGCTAATTTATATCTAAGTGAAATTCTTCTTTTAAAGTTGTTGTGAACAAAATGACGCCCTTTGTGGCTTTTAAATCAGTTCAGTCAGGTTATTATGAACAAGGCATAGGTTTTTGTTTTGAGAGTTTTTTTTTCATTTTTCGTATTAATCTCCAGTCCATCCATCTCGTGAATTCTTTGTGTCAATACCTGAAGGAAAGAGTTGATTTTGCGTATATTTCATTGGAGCCTTTTCAATGAGAAAGTGTATCTAATTACCATGTCATTTCAAAATGATCAGCAGTGATGATAATATTGTAAATGTCTTAATAATTCAATGTTTTTTGGGTAATTTTTATGTTTGCATATTTTTCAATCGTTTGGAAAGATTATGTACCGCATTTTTGGGTGCAAATTTGTTGTCTTATGTAGAACAATAAAATTATTCTAATTCCTAGAAATATTTTGTGTAGGACGGAATGAAAAATTTTAAGTGTAATTTTTTTTGTATTTGGGGTGATAATAGTAAATACTCCCCCTGAAAATGCTTATTTAACTTTTTTCCATCGTCATCACCTCCGGACGGAATTTTGTTCGCTTCTTTTTAATGTTAAGGGAGTGAAACAATGTTCACACTGGATATGTTCTGATTTGCTGTGAATAAATGCGAGTAAACAGTCTGACGTGTAACTTGTAGCTGTTATTTTTGTCGTCGGTATTTTATGATGGTATCACATTTCCTTGGGGGAATTCCATTGTTATTTTTTTATTCAGTTCATGGCTACCTCAACCTGCCGCGTAGAATTCATCGTCTAAGGATATAGGAGTCGTAGATTATGCGATAAAATCTCAACGTCTACGACCTCGCGCTGCTCCATTTGACTGGTCTCTAGCTATGTATTTTAATGTATTATCGCACATGCTCGGAATGCGTCTTTGAGTACTATCTCACGTTTTACGGTTATTAAGCTTACCGCTGCGTGTTTCAAAATACTTTTTCCACCCTTGGCTAGCTTGGTTTGATCCAAGTGCGTTGTCTGTTACACATTTACCTTTCGTGTGACCTATCGTTGGTTTCAAAATAATCAGGAAGAGCTGTTGCCCCTACTCCTAATGAAATGTCCATTACTTTCTTTAATATTAAATTATATTTACTTAATACAGGTTGTTAAAAATATTTTCCTTTAAAAGTTCGATATCATATGGCATGTCGGGGTTTCATCAACAGTGTGTGAATGTCATTATTTATCCCAGTATAGTTCATTTTCTTGTATCATTTGGAATCGCCAATTCCTTTTAATATTTACGGAATTAGCTTTGTGTCGAAGTTTACGCTTCGTATGTCGTATTTTTGCTTGTATGCGTTAAATTGTGTTATCACACAACGTATAATTACTCTTTTTTGAATTTATCAGCAAAAGTTCATGAGAATAAAAGTATTTTATTTCAGCACTGAAAAAATTTTATTTTGTCGACCAGTGTCTTATACAATCATATAAATAAGTTTATATTTTTGTGATACTGACTTTGGCCGGCTATTTTGCTGTGGACCCAGTGTGAGTGCGATTCTGTGTGATGATAACTCTTCGTTTGAGAGGTCCTTGGCGCCGCTGCTTCTCTTATCCGATGGTCGCTGAGTGCGGCAGCGCGCGTCACCTGCTGGCTTCCGCAATTCCAGAAATGGGCTCTTTTATCAAATGTATCGTAACATTGAATTTTTTTATAGTTTGAAAAATAAATAGACCCATGTTTTTTTCTCGATCCGCCGCCCACTTCTCGAGCTATTTCCAGTTAACTGTCGACGGTCCCATTTGTAGATTATTTGATGAAGTCACGTACTCATGTTGAGCGCGTTACCGCTTGTCAGCTAATCTTCGGCCTGGTGCCTGGGATCTCGTGCATTACGTTGTCATTTACACTCTTGTGAGCGATACCAAACGTCTACCTAAGGTGTGCCCTGAATGAGTAAAGGAAGGAAAAAGGAAATAATGCCACCAACTCATGAATAGTGGGTGGCAGTTTTTGCGTTTTCTTATTTTTAACGTACGAGTTAGTGGCGGAATGAGGAATAATATTTTTCGTCTTTACTTATCTTTGCCTTCCATTAACCGAAATCTGTCAATGATATGAGATTTCGGATGTGAGCGAACGACCCCGTTCACAGGAATTTCAAAGCGAGCCGAAAATTTATGCGGTCTCTTTACCAGGCTCATACGCCATAGACTTTATAGAGAGTAAGGCTATCATCTGCCTTGTGCTTTTATTCAAATATTAAGGATATTCCATTTTCATCGTATCCCTTCCGCCAATTATTTCTCCATTTTAACATGAATTGATATTTTTTGTGCAATAACTCCTGATGGCCACGAGCTTGTTAATAAACTATGGGAAAGTTAGCAGACATCGATGATAACATCAGAAAAGTAGTTCCAGAAGATATATAATTAAGGTGATAAAGGATAGATGTGAACCTTCTGTATACGAAAATTTTATGGACGGCTATGAGCTATAGATCTCTCGGATTGTCCTCCAGATCAAAGAAAGTATCCACTTCAAAGTTGCACCGTACTTATTATACTGATCCATTTTTGGACAGTTCACTTTTTCTTCCAATTGTCAATAACACTCTTACTCATTTTCATCCCGTTTTATGAATGTACATATAAGGGTGTTAAAGCGGCGCGGTAGTATTTTATTGGGATGCTTTTTGTTACTGTCAGTGAAACTTAAGCTACTTTTCTCGACGGATCGTTGAAGACGGAAAAAAGCTAAATGGCATGGGTGACTGAATCGTCTCCTGTCAGCTGATGGCTTGGAACCGATGGATGTTCGGAGTAGGATCTGGATCCTTTTACGGTCTCGCCTTTTTGAGTTTGTTTCCGGTACGGTTCAAAGCTTTTATGCAACAGTTTGAATTATTTTATCTCTTTTGAAAATTCAATAATTACACTAGCGTAGCTTCTATATCCAGGTAGCCTTTTGCCCCAGGTAAGATGTGTAGAGTGAAGAAAGCAGATATCGGCTGCTCATTAGATTCGTTAAGGCTGGGATTCCAAGACTTCCTCTTCGATCTAGGATATATTTCTCATTTTAAAGCAAAGGAAATTTATATCCATGTATATATTCCAAAAATGGATGTTGCCATTTATATTTATTAAATCTTCCCCGCTTTGGGCAGGCCACCGTCATTTTCGTTTTACTTGTTGAGGCTCCCCTTCCCAAGCAGTGTTTTCTTGTAATCTTTCTTGCGTTTCATTATGATTTCCATAGTAATTTTAGCATAGTAAAAACAAATGTGGCATATTATGCACCATTTATTTAAGGATGTTCACGCCAAGTTTCCTTGTCATTGTTCAAAGAATCCTGTTTTGGTCAGTGTTTTTTTATATTTCAACCCGCATTGCGCCACGGCACGCCGTGATTATTGTTTAATAAACGACGTTTAAACGCTCGCACCGAACTAGTGCGTGGTGGTAGTGGTATATGTATGAGGCCACCGACAGCTGAGGTCATTTGCGCCAGGAGGGGAGAGTATGGAAGAAAGAGTGGAGAGAAACCCGGCGTCGGCTTTAGCATGATCTTAACAAAAGGGGCCCAGGGGACTGCTCAACGTCCCACCCGACGGACGAAGAGTTGCTTTTGTGTTGCCCGCCACAATATTCAAGCAGGGATCGGACAGTCACTGAAAATTCTCTACCCTCCCCGATATTTGAACCCGAGACCACGGGGTGGGAAGCCAACACACCAATCAGATCTCCAATAGTTCGTTCTTGGCCTGAGGCGACCAAGGTGGTGGACTCTTTATTTCGTTTTTTGTGTCAGCGAAAAATGAGGGTCGTGGCATTTATTTATGGTCCCACGGGAAGTCATCACATTCGGAGATCACTTATAGGTACGTCTCGGAAGTGATTTACACGTCCGTTCAGATGGACTCCCTAATGTGGAGGGGGTGGAGAGTTGTGTAGTGCGTTCGTTTATAGAAGGGTTGATTTAATGGGAGGTGGCCCATTGTTTCGGCGCCCTCGAGGCCTTGCATATGAAGCCGTGAGTGTGGGTGGGTGGGGGGCGGCTGTAACCACCTGTCCTCCTACGTTCCACGGTTCGAGTGTTCCGCCGCTGACGCTATTTACGTGCTCTCATTGAATTTTGTAATGGTGCATTCAAGAAATATATGGTAAGTAACCAGCAATTGATTGATGACAAAAATTCCAATTCTGTAGTTCTGCTACTTTTCATGAAAGGCACTTTATTGCGTTCAGCGAACACTTATCTAAAAATAAATTGACCATAAGTAATTTGATAGCTTCCAATATTCGTCGCGGATTTCGGGAGAAAATACTGATTTCTACATGGCACATTTTTCATGTTGTGTGCATAATAAACAAAAATGATCATCTTATGTTATGTTACATTCAGGAAACCCGTAAAATTGTGAATCTAATCCGATTTTTGTTTTAGTCTTTCTAATGATTGATGGTAGCGTCTGTTGGCTGTGTTTGCGTTTGACATCGTGTAACTGTCACTTTAGCTTTTCTAAATTCTTTTTTGCTGAGTGTAAGTTATTTCCATCTATCAATTCTTCTCAACTGTCTTGGTCGACGTTTTTTTCGTAGCCATTACGAGTAGGGATGTGTATGGATAGGGAGGGAAGACTGATGATAAGTAAATGGTGATGAGTTAAAGTAGATGGTAGACAATTAAGTATCTAGCCTGGAAGCGAAATAGGGCATAGAAAAGTTATATACACCAGAGATGATATTCGCCATGAAATGATCATTTGGCATAGCCGGGATTCGAACCCGAATCTCCAGATTTCCGACGGGTATGCTACCAGTCGCCAGAAAGTCATCTTCTTCCAAGGCTAATCTCAGACTGGGTTGACCGAGTAAGGTTCTGACGTCTCAAGCCCACACTGTGGCACAGGAGACATAGGTCGTGCTTACTAAGCCACTATCGTGGGAAAAACTCCTCTTAATCGCTATTCCCCGGCTGACTATTTCCAAAGCACTGCATAGAACGAGTGACTTTGTACGCAGTCACGCGCACTGGTGTAAAGTTATATTCACCAAAGATGAAATTTGCCATGAAAAAATCGTTTTGCTCAGCCGGGCATTTTCTTGGAGGTACCTTGAAAGGCATAAAAAGAATACAGCTTTTGGAAAAGTGTCCTTACTCGCTCCACCCGCTCCTCGCCCCAAAATTAGTGGGCGTGGCGTCACGAGGAGGTGCAATGGGGTTGATTTCCATTATTGCCTCTCCTCTCCGCCACCAACCTCTTCTCTTTCAATCGTGTACTCCTCAAAAGACAAAGGCTTTTAATAAGATAGATACCTTTCCTCTCTCGTGCCCTCGCTGTTCCTTTTCACCGTTAAAGAGGGAGGGAGCGGTGTGCGTATCGCATTTTGTTTCGTCCCCTGCCGATATTTGCATTGCCGATCTCCGCTTTCCCTCTCGACTCATTTGGAATGATCCTCCCCCGAAGATACCCTCATTTTCTCCACTCCTCCTCTACTATCTGCCGTTGGAGAGAACGTATTCGTTGATTCGAGTTAATTCTTTGTTCGGCGAGTCGATTAAATTTATGGAAAACAGTAGCGACCTTTAATGCAGCCGGTAGCGACCTTTAATGCAGCAGGCAGTCGTCGACTAATTTATTCCGATGCACCAGTCGTTTGTTCATTTATTTTGCGCACTTGACTCTAGCCATCAAATGAAGATAAGTGATGCAACTCTCCAGGTAGGTTTGTGCGGTCTAAAATGTTTGGGTCTCGATGTTTCAGGATTAAAATTCATTAAAGTATTTCGATTGCAATGATTTTCATCGGTTGTCGAATGAGGTGAATGCGCGATAATCCATGAGGATTGCTAATCGGTGAATTAAAATGGTTTATGAATGTCAATGATTATAATCGGTGCATATTGTCTCATTTGACACCAATGAGGGGAAAATTTGATTGAGTGCAGCCGAGGTTAGTGCAGGGCTTATTTATTAAAGGGAAAGACTCAAACTCTGAAGTGGAATATAATCTCCTGCTCTTTGTGTTGGTTTAAGATAACTCTCATTCCAGTATTTTAATCGCCGAGTTGATAACGACTGTCGACCTTAGGCCACTTGACCTAGCGTCACGAGGGTGTAGAACATTTGAGAAGTTCGCCTACTGGTTCACAGCATCGTGAAGCGGCGTAACTTAATATTTCATTGCCTTTCCTTGAGAAAATCACAAAAACCTTTTTTAAGTAAGTACACAATGACAAGGTAAATTTTAATGTCTATCTTTAGTCAGGGAAATTATAGAAAATTCCCTGAAATCGACACCCTTAATCGTGATCGACACACTTAATCTGTTATTAGTCGAATATTTCACTAGTAGGTCTGGGTGATGTCAAGCCAAGTCACTCCAAATTAAGTAGTTTTTTAAAACTGGGCGATCTTCCATGCGACTCGTCATCGACGAGGTACGTAGCAATGCGATGTCTGAAATCATCGTCGATATTTTCGATTTATCGCCCCATCGTGCAAGCCTATCGCCAGGTGTTGCGTTGAGCCACCTATTTAGTCCATCATGATTTATACGCACTTTCCTCGTCGAATCGCGTCTTGTTTTCTCTGTCTCTCGCATTTTCCCCCACGCGGCGGGGAACGTCGCGAAAAAAAACACCAACAGCGATCGCGACCCTCGCGCTGTTTGTAGGGGAGCGATTTATTTTCGGAAGATTAATGCGAGGAAGACCTCTCGAGCTTTGAAAGTGCGGCATAGACTTTGTCTGTCGGCTCATCTGTTCGCTAGTGCTTCGCAGTGGTTCCTGTTTTGCGTCACGAGTTTACTACGAGACAGCTTCGGTTGAGTGATAGACCTTCTTGAAGGGCAAAACAAGAGGTGAGGAATCACGGACTGCCTTCCGAAACTGTGCCGGTCCGCCGATACTGTATCTTTGTTACGCATGCTGGAAAATTGCGAATGGCTGGTGGTTCTTTAATTTGGATCGGGATCAGATGCGGTTCAGTTAGCCTTGGCATTAGCGGAGAGAAGAAATGAGTTATTGAAGGCCATGGTTAAGGTTGCGGCTCGTTGGAAACCAACTCATTCAAGAGAGGTGGCTCTGTATTCCGTTTGCGGATGGTGATGATTTCTGGCTTACGTAGGAATGTGGAAATAGGATGGTATTTTAATGTCTTTAGTGTTGACTTTTATCAGCCATTGTGCGACATTTATTTTATGTCAGTCTTCTTCTAAATGTCAATTTCCATTTGTTGAATTCATTAAAATGTAGAATTCAAGTTTGAAAAAGGTAAAAAAAACTTTGTGTATGATTAATTTAAGGGAGATTAGAAATAAGATTCGCTCTCGTACTTCTTAAGCGCCCACGGAAGTCTGGCATGAGATTTTCCACTTTAGTATACACTTCCTTTCCGATAACTATTATGTTCCCTTTTCGTAGGGGCTGAATTATTCACGTACTTTCACGTTAAAGGTTTTTGCTGTTGTTGAACATATGTTCCTAAAACGATGAGGCCTCTAACAAGAAGTATGAGTTTGTATACCGGCGTTCCGTATGAGCACAGTGCTTTTTTATGTTGATTTCTCTGTGACTCATCAGTTCCATTTTCTTTTCTTCTCATATTGTTGACGAGAGTTCTCTTGTTTATTTACTTCTCAGAATGATATGCTTGTATTAGTATCGTATGAATGCAAACGATCTTATGATTTAATGATACAATTAGGGGCAAAAGTCGTTTACAGGTCTACCTGTGAACTGAACAAACAGTGGGTCGGCAGCAATAGATTACAGTGTTGAAAAGGCGATATCTTTTTCTTTAGGATATTCCTTCTGATTATTTTAGTTGTAATGAAGAGGAGACTGTAGGTTTTGAATTGAAACTGTTTTTTAGGCTTATATTTTCCAACTTTTTCCAGTCGATAGTAAAATATTGGCATTAGTATGATTCCACGTGGATTTGATTCCTGCCGCAGCTCTAGGTTACTGAATGGCCTTGTTAAACGCTCTTATATTTTATAGTTTACTCTGATAGTAAATGTACTAGCCCACTTTCGAAGAAATCCAGCCGACGAGTGTGGGAGCATGGGCTTCACGTGGTGTTGTCGGGTTTGGCAAGTCGCGATATCGGAGGACGCGCCATGCTGTCTGCTCCCATCCCTCCATCTACTCCCCTTCTATCTTGTGTAGAGTCAAAGAGTATTTTTCCAACTTGCAATTGAAGTATTCTGACTTAATTTCCTTTGGTTCGACCGAACGTGTTATTAAATCACGTAAGATTAAGATTCGGAAGGAAGTAATCGTCGGGATGAAAGAAAGGGAAGGAAAAGTGCCACAGCATGCACTAGTAGTATTTTACCACAGAATAGGGACCTTCCTCCTCCTATTCTGCCTCCCTATTCTGTTCTGACTTAACTATGTTTATTCCTGGAATAACCATGATAACCTACTGTTTACGGACTACTGAATCTCAAGGACTACAATCTATGTGAAATCGTACGACTTTCATGTTAATATCGCCGTTTGCCTTTTAACTCACCGGAGATTGAAGACTTTAATACAAAATTTACATAAACATATTGGCGCGCAATTCGTCTCAATAGGAATGTGGCAATAAATAATTAGACACAAGCCGTTAATCTGTACGTTGGTACTAAAACAATTATGAGCGCGTTGTTTGAGATTTGAATGCCTAAATTCGACCAAGAATCTAATTAATACTGTATTGTTCGGGAAAATTAAATTAGTTTACGTATTCATTCGCAAATTATACCCCTTTCTTTTATCCCTTCTTTCGCACCTGAAAATATAATCGCATACACAATGGCGAAACATATCGCGTGGACAATTTGAGGATGCTTGTGCTCTTCAGAGGGTACTATGTATCTCATGACAGAAATTTTATATCAAGACATCACTACTGGACTTAAGGAAAGTATGGAGCTTTAAGGCTGAGAAACATGTAAAATGTTCTCTACGGACTAATAAAGTTGGGACAAGTGGGTGTGAAAAGGGACGTCTATATTACGGTGGACGGAAAGGAAGACAGACGTGGGAAGTACTTGATGCACTGCAGGAGAGGGGAACTAGTAGCTTAAGAAGAGAATCCAGACGGGAAATTATAGATTCTTGCGGTGTGTTCAACGACCGCTTTTAGTGTTTTATATGTATGTCTGACGACTTATTATAGTGTAGTGTACAAATGTTGAAGGAGGGGAAATGAGAGAGAGGTATGTTGAGAGGGTATTCGGAAAAGGTAGAAATTTTTAATTAAATTCAGTGTGCAAGAATTATTGGTTAGGGCTATAGAACAGAAGCTGTTTTAGGCTTCTTCGTCAGATTATTTCGACTCGCAGTGTGCAAAATTAATATATATGAGGGGGTGATAAGCGAGGCGATACAAGTGATTTTTTCCAAACAGAGTTAAATATAAACATTGATAGAAGAAATATACAAAACCTTGGAGGCCACGGGATACGAGTGAGTCTCTGTGGTATCGACATGAGTGGGAAATCAAATGCACTCATAAATATTTAGTTGATCTCGTTTTTTTTACCTAGTTATCCACCTAACTCTGTTTAGGAAAAAATTACTTGCACCCCTTGATTTTTTACCCCCGCATTTAAGAATACTTATACCAATGAATTAGGGGGCGTTCATCAATTATGTGAGGTGATTTTGGCGATTTTTGAACCACTCCCACCCCCTTAGTGAGATGTCGTGAGATTTGGCTCGACCCCCTCCCTCTAATCTCTCGTGAGATTGTTCAGTATACGTATTTTCAGTGCATATACGTTAATATATGTTTCATTGCCTTGGAATTATAAAAAAATGAATTTTATATTATTTTTATATAAGATTAGTTAAGAATAATATTTAAGATTACGTTTTGGTCGATTCAACTCAGATTTCTCTCAATTTTATACTGATTATTGCGGAAAAAATTTAAAAAATACTTGTCAGTATCCCCCCTCTGCCCCACGTGAGATTGGGTGAGAATCGGCTTGACTCTCGCTCTAAACGCCTCACGTAATTAATGAATGCCCCCTTATATCGATTAATGCTGAAATCGTATATTGAAATTATGATTATCGAAGGTAGTTAATTCTAAAAACCGTCCATGTCCGATAGAATTGTCGAAAATCCCGCATTGACAGCGTGCCTTCTTCCTCCTTTTTCGTCGATCGGATGTTCTGGCGCCGGGAAGTGCTTCCTCCTCCGATGCTGCGGCTCCGAAAGTGGGCCGCTTTTCTTGTCGCTCGCCCAAGTCTCCCCTCTGACCGCTGATAAGGTGGTTATAGGATGGATGGCCGGAAATCCGGTGCTCAGGCTCCCGTATTTTTTGCTCAAACCTTTTCTCCTTGTAGTCCCTCTCTCTTTTGCTGTGTTTCTTCAGTCTTCCTCACCTTCCCTTTTTTTTACCAAAAGACGCGTTGGTTAAGCTCGGCCATTCTTGTTAAGACGGACACCTACTATGGACCCGCTAAGAATACGCATCAGTCCCTCTCGGCCAGTCTTTTATCTTGACGAATCACTCTTTTTAAACTGGAACTATTATCTCGAAATTGTCAGCGTTTATAGGCTAGACAATCTAAACATATTTATAAAAGGGGATGTCTGTTTGTCTGTCCGCAATGCGTTTCCATACGGCTGGACAGATTGTGACCAAAGTTAGTACATAGGTGCATATCATCCTCTCAAAGCCGGTAGTGCCACTTTCGGTTGCGCCCCACACGTCCTTCGCGTCATTTTCTGATTACCGTTTGTTACGTTACATCATAAAACTTACGCGAATGAACATCCTGCTGGATAGGCACACCTCTTGAAACGCTCAAAGAGAGAACCTAAGAATCCTGCAATTTGATCGTGAATTCCAAGTTTCCCTTTTCTCTGGGTACCACCCTTCTCGAGCAACGCTGGGTAGCCTGCTAGTTTTCAATATTTACAAGAATCTCAAAGTTTAATAATTTTACTTAAGTGTTTTCTCTGGTGACAATTTTTGTGCTGAGAAGCAAGCAAATGTTGGAAAAGGTCTGTGCTGTACTGTATTTCCAATGCCCATTGTTTATTCTGGTGAAATGGGAATTTTATCATTATTTCTAAGTTTCAAAATTCTCCATGTATTCAAAAATCTTTTCTGCACTATAGAATATGTTTG
Organism: Ischnura elegans; assembly: GCF_921293095.1. Lineage (NCBI taxonomy): Eukaryota > Metazoa > Arthropoda > Insecta > Odonata > Coenagrionidae > Ischnura > Ischnura elegans. Next base: position 65,783,221 of record NC_060251.1, read on the forward strand.
TTGTATTACTTTTGGCATCTCAAGATAGCAATTTCTTGTGTGCAGATTATTCCTTCCCTCTATGATGACTGAACTGGCTTGGAATTGTAAAAAAAATATTAAATGCATAGTCATATTATATGTTTTTGCTTGGAATTTTGTGAGATCACTAATCAGTCTTTTCTCTCTTCTTCCAGGGGCGACACACAAAGACTGGTCAGCTGGCTGCCATCAAGGTCATGGACGTCACAGAGGTGAGTGTGAAATTTTTTGCTATTCATCGCAGTTTGTTTCCCTGTATTTAGGTCTAATGTTGAGGATGAATGTTAACTTGGAAAGTCCCTCCTCATTTCATAGCTAAGTGACTTCCCTCTTCAACAGGGGAAAACATCCCAAAATCTGTGTGGTGTATTATGACTTCTTGCTAGCTCTTGGATTTGCCAGTAGTGTCAAACTCCTGAGTGCCACATTTCAAGTCATGATCCAGAACACATGCAAAATGTTAGCATAAAATGCATTTGTATGCCAATGAGAAAGTAAGAATTAGACTGAAAATCGCTTTGTGGGCTTGTGGCATTTAGGTTATAGTTTGGGTGCCCCTGGCATATTTAATTCTTTGTTTTGTTAGTTACTCATGCCATTTGAGTTACAGCATCTTTATCATCTGTTCCCTGAGTCTTTTCATTTCACTCATAACTGGAATTAAAACACTTCCTTTAGTATACTTGGTGGAGGGATTCTGGTACTTTACCCAACATCAGTAGCACTGTAAAGGAGAGAGAGCTGGTACTAGCCAGTGCATGTTGTTAGACAGTGAATACGTCTATGGTTTCAATGTCTGGCCTTTACCACTCACTCATTACATAAAAATGAAGAAAGAATCTTGTTCACCATGCATGCTTGCAATATGGACATGTTATGGTGATTAGCAGAGTTGTATCACTTGTATGATTATGGTCCATGATTAAGACTAGGAAAAGAAGATGGCTCACATAAACTTATCCTACTGTTAAGGTTTGGAAGATGATTCCTTATTTGAATTAGAATAACATAAGGGTGTTTTTATGTGTATTGTCTCTCCTGCAATGAGTAACCTTTGAAAAATGGTAAAAATAATTTTGAAATAGGTTTCACCTTGGAGGTTACTTTTGCATGATACATCTTAATTTTAAGTCCTGTAGCTGTAAGCTGTGTACTATTCATGTTATCTCTTAGTTCCCTTATTTCAACTTTGGGGCTATATGAAATAATAATCTGTATGCTAGCAGTAATTCATCTGCCCATGGATATCTCTTACAATTCTTTGGATGTGTACTTATTTGATATCCAACAAAATACATCTCACTACCAAACCCCTCAAACGTGATGACTAAACTCTCCCCCCTCCCCCCACAAAAAAAAGCTCTACCCGACTTTTTTTTAACTCCTGATGCATATTCCTCTGGGCTACAGTTTGTAGCAGTTGCCAATTTTCCTACATATTTCCTACTTTTGTCAGAGAATAATTTTATATTTGTTAACCGTTAATATAATTTTATGAGGCCTTCGCCCAGATTTCAATGGAACCTATTGTGCGCACTTCACCCCTTGTGGGCACTCCTGCTGTAAGCATTGTGTCTCTTGTGCTTTTTTTTGTCAAACTAAGCTGTATTATGTTTTTTATTTAAAAACTTGACAATTTGGAGAATGACTTTAAATGAGCTGGCCCCGTAAATTTACTGCGCATGACTAAAGTGGCTTCTCTATATTCATATTTTGTGTTTATTTTCTTAGGCTACGATGTGGAATAGATAACTTTTTTTGGATACTAAAAGTTTGTTGTTTTTTTCATTGACAGGACGAGGAGGAAGAAATAAAACTGGAAATCAATGTCTTAAAAAAGGTACTTAAATTTGTTGAGGCAATCTTGCATGCTCCTTTTTTAAATGTTTATCGATGTTTTACTCTGTGTGGGAAAACTCATTTTAAAACTCTCATGTGCCTTTCTTAATTTCAGTATTCCAATCACAGAAACATTGCCACATATTATGGTGCGTTTATTAAAAAGAGTCCTCCTGGGAAGGATGATCAACTGTGGGTAAGTTGATAGAAGTTGAAATTGGGTCAATATTTTTTTTCTGTATAGGATGCAGTTGTAGGAACTATTATGTCATTTTAGGTGTTATTTTGATTGCAATTGGCTTTGGCTGTTACTTCATTCTACTGTCTTTGTATGATGTACAGCTTCAAAATCCAGTGGCTACCTTCTTTGCACTTTTATCCTCATATTTCTGACTTTTTCAATGTACCACAATACCATTATCTTTATCCATTTTATTTTATGTTTTCCTATCCCTTTCTTTCCACTTCTGTGAATTTATATTTTATGATTACGCTTATGGCTTTTGTGAATGGATGAAGTAGTATATATATTTATTTCTGTTAGAATAGATTAATGAAAAATTAGGTTTTATTGTCAAGTGCTCTAAATATACATGTTTTAATAAAACGTATCACTCATTTCAGCTGGTGATGGAGTACTGTGGAGCAGGATCAGTTACAGATTTAGTCAAATGTAAGTAGCCATCATTAAAATATGGAAAAAAATCATCTTTTTTGGTATAAATTTATTTATAAAGATATGTAACTGAGATGTGTGAAAGATATTTGTACCAAGCCATATATGAAGATGGATGTAACACATGTCTGAAAAAATTAAAATATAGAGTGTACAATATTTTCATGGAAGAATTAGATGAGTAGAAAAATGTGAAAAAATATGAAAAAAAATGAAAGAAGCCACAATTATTGTACAAAAATCTAAAGAATATGTAATTATTTACTGTTATTCTAATTTTTATATGTGGATAGGTACAAGGAATTAAGATAAATAATTATATGCTGTGTTTAAAACTTCTTAAGTGATAAAAATTATGGAGAAGTAGATGATGATTTAACTATAAATCAATTGCTTTAGAAAAATCAAATTAAAAACACACGGATTTGCTTATTTCCCGAGTTGGAAAAGATGAGTTAGATCATTTAATGAATTGCTCTGGTTATGTATTATTTTACCTGTGAAAACCATCTCAGTTTGGAGGTGAGTGGAGTATTTTTTCTGAAGAGGAAACAAGCCTAGTAATGAATACCACAAACACCTAGACCATACAAATACCTAGCTACTGAGTTCTGCAAGACAATTTTTGTGCCCGTAGCTGTAAATATCCTTTGCTTAGCATTGTTTTAACTGACAGGTGTTTCCGAAAGTGTTTCAGAAAGGAAGTCATTTACTCATGTGCATACATTCTATAAGTTGACCTTTTATTTATTGTTTAACCACAAGTAATGAAATATTAGTTTTATAGGGTAAATTGTGTCCTAATATAATTCTTTTATTCTTTACAATTTTGCAGCCACAAAGGGGCAGAGTTTAAAAGAAGAATGGATAGCCTATATATGTAGAGAAATTTTAAGAGGTCTCAGTTACCTTCACACAAATAAAGTGATACACAGAGACATAAAGGGCCAAAATGTTCTGCTCACAGACAATGCAGAAGTTAAATTAGGTATGTATATTCCTTTCATGTTTAAAGGAGCATTCTCTTTCTTATACTGTATGCCTGAAACGATTTGAATCTCCATTTTTATGAAATATTTTGCTTTGAAAATTATCCTTTTTTGTAAGATTGACATCTGGTGGTGCACCAATTTTTTGTAACGAATTTGGTGTTTTCAGACATTTTTACAAGGCACTTGAGGGGATTGGCTTTGTGCTTCTGGAGATGACTCGTTATTTGGGTTGATGTGTATTCGTCTCATGTTTAATGGAACATTCTGGTTCTTATACTTTTTGCTGTATGCCAACTCGATTTGAATCCAGGGGCAGATTCAGCATCAAATTTAGGGAAGGAGTCATGAACTGGGTCCAGGGAGTAGGGAATACTCCATGGGAGAGATGTGCATTCTCTTGTGTAAAATATTTTAAAGCAATCATTTCTTATGTATTTTGGAGCCTATAAAATTACATTTTTATTCTTAACAGCAGATGAAATTGAATAATTTTAGACATTTGAGGATGCCAAAAATTATTTATCTGATAAAAATTTGAAAAATTTGATAAAATTTGGGGGGACCATTTCCCCTGTGACACCCCTTTGATGCCCCACTTTTTGAATCTCCATTCAATGAAATATTTTCCTATAAAAATTATTCTCTCTTGTATCATATACATCCAACATATGTGATGGTTCTCCAAAAAAGTTTTTCTTCAAATTTGTTTTTTTCAGTCATTTTCACAAGGTTTCAGGGTATAGGCTTTGTGCTTTTGTGGATTTTTGTCATTGGGATTGATAAAATTTTCAGGAATGTATAAAAATGAAATAGTTTTTTCTTAAAAAAAGAAAATTGTTTACTTGTTTTATCATGTTTAACTCCAATGCTCAATAAAATTTCAGTGGATTTTGGTGTGAGTGCACAACTGGATCGCACAATTGGGCGACGGAACACATTTATTGGGACGCCATACTGGATGGCACCTGAAGTTATTGCCTGTGATGAAAACCCCGATGCCACGTATGACAACCGCAGTGATTTATGGTCTCTTGGCATTACGGCACTCGAGATGGCTGAGTCGCAACCTCCACTCTGTGATCTTCACCCCATGAGGGCTCTGTTCCTCATTCCTAGGAATCCTCCCCCAAGGCTTAAGTCAAAGAAATGGGCCAAGAAATTTCATGGTTTTGTGGAGACTGTTCTCGTGAAGGTAATATAACCTAACCGGATTGGTTTTGAACATGATATAATGGAAATTCTGAATATTATTTAATTAATGCATTGCAAGTTTTATCCTCTGAATTTATTGAAAGCTCTACACAATTCATAGTATAATACCACAAAATAAGCAATGCAATGAAGAATATAAAGGAAAAAGTTTTCAATTTCTAACTAAAATGATAAGATAGATTTCATCTTGTGGAGCAACTTATTATGTTAGTGAAAATTATTGAAAATGTCCCCTAAGTAGCATTGGTTATATTTGTAGGCAACTTACTGTACTTATTGAGTTTCTCTACTATGATTACATTAATTAACCAGTGGTTTTTGAGCACCTCATCTAGTTAGTAATTACATTTACATTTCAAAAGTAATCCAAAGAATTTTCTTACCACTTACCGCAAGAAACTCCAATAAAGTTCAATCCACTGATCCAATCTACTGCGTTTGATGTCTGAATTTTTAATGGATGTGAGTAATTGTTTTACAATGGAACTGCTGTGAAATATGGTTGTGAATTTATGCATTCAAGCTTTGCCGTGCAGAATAAGTTTTAAATGGGGAAACGATTGGAGTGGTATAAACTGATGTTTGTACCTTGATTAATCACTTTAGGACTATCATCAAAGACCCTACACTGAGCAACTTCTAAAGCATCCATTCATTAGGGACCAACCAACGGAACGACAAGTCAGGATTCAGCTCAAGGATCACATTGACAGGTGTAAGAAGCGCAAACAAGAAAAAGGTAACATTGATGTAGTAATGTGCCCATACATGGATTTTCTTTCACTATACATGGTGTTTCAAAAAGGAATTGACATCTTTGAAAAGTAAAAAGCAAACGTTTTCTCAACACTTGCCAAACTGCTGTAGGTGGGATTTGCAGCTCACAAGATTCACGGCAGATTGATTTCATTGGGCTGTTGACAAAACGTTTTCTCACTTTCTCAACAACTTCATCTGATTTGATTTGAAGACCTGATGATTTCTTATGTTTTATTGAGCACCCCATATCAACGAAAAATGTATGCCACTCATAAATTGTAGGCCTACTAAGAGGATATTTAGTGTATTCGGTACAAAAATTATGCTTAACTGTTTTCGCCAACTTTGATTCTTCAAAGCAAAACATACAGCTAGCATGCTTGGGTCCATTGGAGGCACCCATCTTTAACGCAACTGCCGCTAGTGCTTGTTGCGGCATGATTCTGCAGTAGCAAATTACACGAGTCAAAACTTGATGTGTTTCCCATTAAAACAAATTTAAAACCAATTTTGTACCTTTTTTGAATAAATTTATACAAATTTTCAGAGTTTTAAAGCCCTTATGGAAACACCCTGTATTTTATAAGTCCATATTTACTTCCACGTATTTATGTACTTTTGAAACCATTTTAGTGGATGAAATAAATTTTTTGTAGATTTTTATGCTTCATCCGGTAAAATTAGTAATCCTGTTAAATTACTGTGAAGTTTGGAAACTTCTTTCATTTATCATTGCTGTTTAAGTATGCCAGGTGCAGTTCCTACTGCACAAATTTTGCAAAGGGATACCTGTCAACTTCAATTTGACAAATATAACTAGAAAATAGTCTTAAAATGAGTTCAATGAATATGCCTTCATTATGTGTATAAAGGTCAGAGTTGGTTTTCTCTATTAGTTATGTCTTTCATCATTTCAAGCACACCTGCTGATGGTCCTAAAGCAATTGTTATGGAACTGAAGATTTTGATCTCCAGTGACATCTTGGTTTCTGTTTCTTTGCAGAGAGAGAAGACTATCGATACAGTGGGTCGGAGAATGAGGAGGAGGAGCCAGCGGTGGCGGGAGAACCGTCTTCCATAGTACAAGCCCCAGGGGATAATACACTTAGAAGGAATTTCCAACAAATTCAAGTGAGTTTTTCTTCCTTTGATATTTTTCATTTGGCAAACAGCTCTGCTCATCATTTCTATCTTCTGTAGAATCTGAAAAGAGTTATCTGGTTAAAATCCTTCAAGTTTCATCTTATTTTAACCATTCCCTGACCATGATTATTATGAAGAATGCTCAGAATTTGTGCTGCATATATGAACCTGATATGCTCAATTTGCTTGTTTCATCAATTTGTTTTAGTAAGGAATGGTAATAGCTGATATCGTTGGTAAGGATAGAGAATTTTTGCAACTAGGGCTGTGGATGTATGGCTTGTGTGAGGTGGTTTTTCCCTTTCCCATAAGATTAATGCAGAGTATGTTAGTATAAATTGGCTTTTCTCCATGCTCATCTTATGAGCACAGTGGTAAAATTAATCAAGTTAAAACTCTGCACAGACGTAATGCTTATTTTTTTTTGGTCATTCTGAATAGTATCTTGAGATGCTCATTACGGAACCCTTCGTTTGTTTGTGTCCTGATATTGTTTGGTTTTTCTAATGAGAATGCATATTGCAGGAAGGGCGAACGTTGAATAATGAACCCCCGAAGGAGTCTGGGAGAGGAAGGAAAGGAGAGAGGGAAGAGATCCCAGAGCCTGGACCTCCTGCAAGACCACCTATCCCACAGCGTCTTATTGGTGAGTTAACCAGTTACCCTTATGGACTTAGAAAGTGGTCTCCCAGGTACACCGATTTAAAAATTCTATGGTTCAAACCAGTGGTGTAACTATGAGGGGGATGAGGAGGATAATAAGTCTCAGAGAAATAACAAAAATTATGTAAAACTATGGTCTAGTTATGGCATATAATAACTGCACATGCGTAACGTTAAAGATCATTTATTAATATCACGGCCATGAGATGATTCACTGAGTACTGACGGGTGACTGCCAGGCAAGCCCACAGACAAGCCCTGTTGCCTGGGGGGAGGTGTCGCCCCTTTCAGGCCTCTCCATCCATCCCCAATGCATATTCCTAGTTACGCACGCCACTGGTTTAAACAGTGCTCCTGGGCTTTAAGATGTGGATCCTGTAATCCTCTTATCTTAGTCCAAGGGGCGATATTTCGGCTTTCGCTTCTTAGCCAAAAAATCCCATGAGCCGATAATTAGGCTTTAAGTTATGTAATTGTTCCAATTATATTTATGTTGAGAACTTTTGAATGAAAAATCAAGATAAATTTTATTGTTAGTCATTAATGTTATTAGAGAAGAATAAAAAAAATAGCATGTTGATATTTCAAGAAATGGTTTCACAATAATTTTTTCATAGGGCTTATATTTTATTTAAATACCCGTGTTGTTTTTAGCCAATATTGTTCCAAGTAAGTTGCTCTTAATAATATGGAAAAACAGAAAATTTCTTTAGGTCAAGCTTTATTGATAATCAGGGAGTCCTCATTGAATTTGTCATAACATTTCCTGCTGATTAGTGGAAGACTCAGTTTGCCAAAATCCACTCAATAGTTCACCTTATGCAAGCAAATGGTGTTTTTAGTTTCAATGAAAGGAATGATGAGTAAAGTTGAAAAATATATTTGATGCTAATAATGTGGAACTATGTAGTATATGTCCTACCCGTTCTTCTCCTCTACTGATTTGTTGACCTCCTTATTTTGGTGTCCTGTCATCCCAATAGTGTATGGGCTAGAGACCCTAAAGTTGGGAGGCTAAGTCTTTGGGTCTGTTTTTAGTTTTTTTTTTTGTTAGGATGTGAGAATGGCATTTATCATTCATGGTCAAGGTGGTAGGCGATCCCCCAGGGCTCATTAACATTCCTTAGTGTAATGATAAGACACGGTGGGAGATGTGTGGCACAAATTTAGAAGCCTATGGGACATTTACTTTCATTGCAAACATAATTAAAAATTTTTGTGTTAGCCTACAGCTGGAAGTTTCAAGTCAGAATTTCCTTTCCTCTGCCAAAATTATTCTCAAGAAAAGTTCCAAATAAGATTTTGTACCAATTGTAATTGGCTTTGTTACTAATTTTGTTTTTAAGCTGAAGAAACTATGGAACTGAGAACCAATCATCCCTAATAGGATTTTACATCCTCTCTATTTCTTCATGTTTTCTCCATGTTTCTTCATGTATAGTTGTTCCTGATCCCTTGCCGCCATCTCGTCCCTTACCCCCGCCACCAAGAGAGGACCTCCGACAAAAACCCGCAACACCTCCAAGTGGAGGCAGTGGGGGTGCTAATGGCTCAAGTAGCAGCAGTAGTAATATAAACAACAATAACAACAACAATGCACCACTTCCTCATCACCACAGTAACCAGCAACAGCAGCAGCGAAATTCACAAATAGTGTTCAAACCTATGGTACGAAAACCACCTGATGTGAGTGCCAACCTGCATGGCTTCTGCCTTGCTTTTTTTTACTTTTTTCTTTTCATTAATTTTTATAATTTTCTCTTCCTTTGCATACATCGTCCATTGTCGTTTTTCTTAATGAAACATGGACTTCGTCATTTAAAACCTCAATTTTTCAGGAGTTCACTTAGTGGAAATTCATTTGTTATCATTCATTAGGTGATAAATATGAAAAATGAATCCATCATCAATAGTGTGAATTTAGATTTCTTTTCTGCTTAAAGTCCATTGCATATTGTCATTGGGTAGGAGGATGATAGTAGACACGTGGTTTTCAAGTGGGTATGGAAAAGATAATGTTTCTGAGCAACGAAGAAAGGTGAGAAGTTTACAGAGAGTGTTGCTGACTGTTAGCATAAAGGTTGATGAAAGAATTAAATTTCCTAAGGCTGCACTCTTGCTAGGCAAAACGGGGAAGGTTTGGGAAGTTAAGAGAAGATATCAGTGGGAAGAAATACGACAATTTAAACTGAAGGAACTCTAAAAGAAAAACATACACACACACAAGCCCACTCACTCACCTAGAAGATTTTCCATGGGAACAAATTCTGCTTATGTCTCAATTATGCAATCAGGCAAAAAATACAATTGAGGAATTTCTCGTACTGTCTTGATTTTAGGAAATTTTATAGAAAATATTTTTAATTGTTGCGTAAATAATTTGAACAGGGTAAATTGTAAAAAGTGACAGCAAAGGAAGGGGATATTATATGATCAATTTTAATTTATTTTTATGGCTGATATCTTCACTGCATGTAGCTTTAACCCCTCTTTTTCACATGGAATTTTTGTATTGTTATGGTATTTCCATGCCTCGTTCCATTCACTACAAAACTTGTGTTTCAAGCATCAATGACTGTAAGGTGACATTGGCCCTTTATTTGTGAGAATTTAAAGGTGTTCTGCATCATCTAAAGAGTTCAAGGTTTAGAAATTTATGAGAAAGTATGCTAGTAGCACCCTTTTTGAACAATAATTATTGTTTAAATTTTAATATACAAAGTAATCAGGAAATGTAATCAGGAATAATTGATAAATTTATCTAAGAATGTCTAAACCAAAATATCTATTCTCGCTAAAAGTCATCTGTAATTCAAAATGTATATTCAATTTATGGTTATTTTTGGGCATGTAATGTTTTGCATAGTTTAAAGCAATCGATAAAACTTGAGTCTTTAAAAAATTTAAATTTACTATCCATCTGGACTGTATGCAAAGTTAATAATATATTTTGTAAATAGGAATGCTCACATGTGTAGAGTAGAACCTCGATTATCCATTGTTCAATTATCCTCGATTATACATTGATATGCTGCAGAAACCAAACTAAAAATATCCAAGAAAATGCTGGTGATACATTGGATATTTTGTCTCTTTTGATTATCCATTTGTACTTTCCCCTCAATTATGCTGGATAATAATTTGCTCCTCTGTCGATTGCTTTACGGTAAACTTCAGAAGATTTAGGCATTACTGGAGCCCAAAAGACTCATTAAATCTGTTATTGAATTGCTTTGCGGCTATAATTTCCTTATTCTCATGCACACTTTGAGCTAGTATTGGCGCATGGCTTTTTCATTGTTTGTTCTGAAACACAAGTTTTGTAAAAGTGGTTCAATATATAGTTTTTCAGTGTAACGGCCCTTTTAAATTCCAGTGCTTGCTTTTTTATTGACAATTAATATGAAATGCAAAAATGAATGTAATTTTTCTTTGTACATAAGTTCTTACCTTGTACATAAGTCCATGTATTTTTTTTGCTTAGATTCACTGGCTTCATTCATTCTCCATGTTGCTTGGTATTTTTTATTCCATATGCAGTTATCTATTGAAAATGAATATGGATATTCAAGAATATTATCATTTTGGTGCAGTGTAGTTCATCTTTAACCTTGTTAAAACCAATTTTGCACTACTGAAAATGCCAGCAAAGTAGAGTGCCTCATTGACATTATTTATTTTTATAATTTATTCACCAATTTTTTATTATTGCCAACATTGATGTCTATTGTTATGATTTTTATATCTATGGCACATTAGTGAAGGTTTAATTGAAATCAAAACAGCTTAGATTGTAGTTTTTATGATGTATTTTTTCTACACACTATGATCTAAAACAAAATAAAATATAGAATTTACGTGATTGGCTTCAGTTGTGCATGGTTGGTTCTTGTAGGGTCAAAGTGTCACCTACTAGAAATGAATTATAGTGTGAATACATTTATGTGTGTAAATTTGACTCTTAAACACCTGTTCTTGTCCTGCTTTATCACTACCTCCAAGTTACAACTGAATCCTTTTTAATGTTTGATTCAGTACTGCCTGTAGAAAATACACTATCTAGTTCCCTTTTTTACTCTTCAGATGTCACATATGTGTATCCCCATAGGTGTCATAGAAAATTTTATCCTGTCGAATCTATAAGTATTCCAACAAATTGAGCACTTCCACTTTTGCTGCAGCTCAACTGCGGTATTCACAGCTCTCTCATGGTCTCGGAAGGAGGGAAATTTGTGTAGCAATGTCATCATCCATGTTATATTAGGGGCTATGTCATTAGAGGGTATTACATTAGGAATATGTAAATGGTCTAACATTAATATATTTCTCTGGTGGAGCTTTTGGTTGAGATAAAATTTAGTGCTAAAAAATAGATATTTCCAATCATGAATTATTTATCTGTTGAAGTTACCTAAGTTGCCAATAATTGCGCATTTCTTAATGGGACATCGATGGATTAAAATCGATAATGAGAGAAACCTAGGCAAACATGTTGATGCCTGTGGCATTAAATATTCCTCCTGATTGACTTAAAGACTGGCACTTTTCATTGTTACATTCTGCTGCTACTGATAATGAGAAATCAGCATGGACTCTCTCCCATGTCGTATTATGCAATGACTTAGGCATTAGATTTTGAACTCATAAATCAGTTCAAATCCTTCCGCCAAGGATTATTATTGTGGCAGAATTATTTTAAGCAGATATTGGCTATCAATTATTCCTGCTATCTACTTTATGCGTAAGAATCATTGCTCTTTTTTCAATTTTTTTATGCTGACAATTCATATATTTTCTCCAGAAACGAACATCAAATCTTGGCCTAGGAATAGAAATAATGAATGTTTAAAAAAAACATGTTTGAAAACATTGTTTCTTTATCATTTCCTATGTTGTAATCACAAATTTTCAAATATGTCTTTTGGGAAGGTGGGATGGTTAATTTTTTAGCTATTTATAAATACAGCAAACTCCAGATAATCCGGCTTTGGTTTATCCGGGTTGTGGATTGTCCATGCATGATTTTCACGCTCGCTCAATTTTTTCCGCGATCTTTTTAAAAAAAGCGACGAAAAATCATTGGAATCATGGCATTAATTCTAGGATACACCGGGGTTATTATTTGTGTTAGAATCTCCTTCGTAAAACAGAAGCGATCAAGCACTAGCTGCACCTTGTTCCTGTTTTCCAAGCCTCGCAGTGCGCGACCGAGGTCCTTGATCAGGGATACACGTCAACTTGTGCGAGACGTGACTACGCGGCGTGGTGGCTGACAGTGTAGTTTCTGACGTCGAGCAGTGGTTTTGAAGCATTCGTGCAAACCACTTTTTTGTATCCATGATCACACAGCCCCGGATGTGTGGTTTTCGAAACCAGGCCTTACATGGAACATTAACACGTTGCGTACCGGGCTATTTAAATTCCTAGGAACGCCGTTTTTGGGAAATATGTGCCTATTAGGGCGTAATGCCTTTTGTTTAAACCTGGTTAAAAAGCTAATGTTTAGAATATAACTTTACCCAATCAAACATTATTATGCATCAATTCATTATGAATAACTATCAACAACTGAAAACGTACTAATGAATACGTATTGTACACTTTAAAATTGTTTAGGTTTACGTGCCTAAATAATGAGAATCTTCGTCATCCATCCAGAACGTTTGGGAAAAAAATGACGAGAATTCTCGCCATCCGTATGCAACGTGTTAATAATACGAGTACAACCATGTTATCGCCGCTAAAAAGATGGCGAACTGGCGAAGAAAGCTCCCAATGAGTCCAGGAAGCACTCTAAAATAGCAGAATAATGGCATAAATAATAATAGAATGTGTGCCTCACGTAAATTATGAACATTACAAAAAATTTAAGAGAAAGTTTGGATTATCCGTGTTTTTCGATTATTCGTGCCGTCTCTCCCCATCATTAGCCTAGATAATCGGGAGTGTACTGTACCTATTTATATCCATTGACAGGGAACAAATGGAATTTTTTTTTTTTTTTTTTTTTTTGACTCATTATTTTCCGGCGTGCATCAGCCTATTTATTTACTTATAGGAAGATTTTTTCCTTTTTTCCTAACTATAGACCTTAAAAATTAAAAACTGCAGTATTTCCAGTTTTTATTAGGCTAGCTGACTGTGTTTAGTTGTTAGTTATGGCAAGCTAAGATTTCTCTTAATCCTTATTTTGAATGTCATTTGTAAAATGCTATATGGTAGGATAGTCGTGTGTGTGACCATAGTAACTTTAATACTGCAGGAGATGTGTATGTTGATTTGAATTTCCCACTTTCAGAGACCGTAAGAAAGGTATAAATACCAGTTTCAATTCGTGGCTAAAATCATGCCACACAAAAGCACTTAATTCTTTGAAATACTTTTGGATTCAACTTTACAGGTACCATTATGTTCACATTACTATGTAGCACTAAAAGTATCTTGCTTTAAGCCTTTTAATAGCCACTTTTGTGGAAGTCATAGGCCTTTTATTACATTTTTATTTAGCTGGCTTTATGTAAGCTTAACCTAATTCTCTTCCTTATTTTATTTATTTAAAGCTCCCGCCAAGAAGACCAGAGGTAGGCATTCCTTCTTACTTTTTCATATTTGGGTGTGATTTACCAGTAAGGTAGGATAACTATGATTGTCTTTGGCACTGATTGTAGTTGTAGTTATTAATATTTGTGTATAGCCATGGATATCATGGTGCATGTCAAATTGGGTGTATAATGGAGTTATTACGTCACTATTCAACAAAAGCCTCTCTTTTGAGTTCAGGTAAGTCGTGGAAGTTAACTTCACATAACACAATTACAAATTCTCTCACCTCCATCCTTGGAGTGCTATAGAACTGAAGTTATGTATCTTTATTTTCATGTATTCTGCCACTAATGCAGAGGAATCCAAATTTAAAGGATTTTGTTAGGGAACCATGAGATAATAATTTTAATATCATAATTTGTTTAAAAAATTGCCTTAGTTCTCTTGCCATGGTTGTTGTTTAAAATCTTTGTTTCTTGAAGCAATAGTTTTATTGGTCTGAGCCTTCAGTTAGTCAGTAAATTTTGATTTGAAGAAAGATTTTCAATATTTGATGAAAAGTCTGCTTTATTTAATGCTTTTAAGTATTCTTTTCTGGCATATCTTCCATGAGACAAGGCACTGCAGTTTTTCTTTTTGCATATACAAGTTCTTTTTCCTATCTGTGACATTTAGTGGGGTTTTTGCCATTAAAAATAATTCATCCATTGGTGTCTCTTTATTTTACTGCAGACTATTTGTATAATTTACTCCTTGTATTTTATGAATTGAATCATTTCTGAATCGTCAGATGTGCTTCTGAACATTAAGTTTCAGATTTTCTAATTTCATCCTTGAGCCTGGTAGCGTAGTGGGTAGAGCGCTTGACTGCTGACGTATGAGTCCCAGGTTCAAATCCTGGGTGGAGCCTTTTTACATAATAAATAAAGTTCTCGAAGTGTAAGGTGGCATGGGCTGAGTCACTGGCCCCCTTACCCTGAATGTGAAATCCACACGGCTGTAGCTAAGTCTGGGTTGAGCTCTACCCTCACCTATTAAAATCAACCTTTCATGAATAAATGATGGAACAGACCAGTCCTTACCATAAGATGGATAGGTGCAAGAAAAATTTTGCTTGTGAGGAAGATTTGTCTGCTTCAAACGACCCCTCTCATCATCACCATTTAGGACTTGGACATGTTGGCTGCCCAACTGAATGAGCTTGGTGTCGGTCACGGTGGGGGCAGTGGAGGAGGTCACGAGAGGGGAGTAGGTCACCAAGAGAGGTCCAGGGCCAACGGGAAGGCATCGGAGGCACCAGTGGCCAGCAGTGTGGTGGTGCCTTCGTCCTCTGGCGTGGGGTTGGTGAGTGGTGCTGGTGGCACAGTGCCTGCTGTCATTGATGGCGATAGTGACAGTGACGAGGAAGAGGAGGTGGGCCGCGGAGCTCGGAATGACGGAACACTACTGGCTAGTGATCCACCCAAGCCCCTGTAAGTGGTAGAGTTGGATGCTGATGGCACCCAAAATATTTGAAGCTAACTCATGATTTTGCTTACTGTATAACACACTAGTCAGACTTGCCTAAAGCAAATCAATTACATTTGTTTTTGTGATTCATTTATGCTGAATTGATTGTATTGAGTTGCTAAAATTTACTGAAGTTGCAGAAGATAGGTATTCGATGTATGCCATGCTTTTTTGTGATTCAGCCTTTTACATATTTATCATTTCGAATGGATTTAAAGTTGTATTATTTGTTTAAAATCAAAGTCAGGCAAAGTATTAAGGATGAGTCATATTTTTCAGTACCATCCTGTCTGCATGGTGAAATGATAGAAGTCAGTCTTTTCAGACAAGTCTGACTTAAGTAGTACATAATCAGCATTGAACAGCTTAGTTTCTATCAAAATTTCGTAAAATAATCATTAAATCATGTGATTTTTTTGATTTGATGACCTGACATAGTAGTGGGCATAATTAGCAGTAAAATGCTACGGAGAACATGTATATACAGTATATACAGTGGCGGCTGGTGGTAATTTATCTAGGGTGTGCATTAGAGCAGACATAGGATGATTTAATTATATTATGTTAATCCTAATCCATGAGCGTCATATTTCGTCGTAATAGAATTCATAGCAAGCAAAACATATCACTGGTACACTCTACCCTTAAAATTGCATGAACAGAAATAATATTAGCATGTATGAAAATAATTATTCTCAACACACCTTTACAAGTGACGGTAGTTGAAATTCATTTTCTTTTCCTTACACCCTATGAGGAAGTAGTGTAGAAAAAGGCTATACAGATGGCTCTGTAGACGGACTAGGATCCTGGGCGCAGGTAGTGTAGGTGGCGGCTACACCACTACACTACCTGCTAGTCAGTCACCAAAAACATGCGCGTGCGCATTCGCATGGTTTTGAGTCTGCTCCCATCGCCCCTTTGAACAGCACATACCCCCCCGCTTACCTCGTCCCGCCAGAGCTCCCTCAAGCGATCGCACAGACCGAAAATGCGCCCGGCATGTTGCCACGGGATCGCACACTTGTAGAGCGGTGAATTCGAAAAGGAGATAGCTGTAGCGTTCGGAGGCTCATGTTTCTTGCATATGCAGACAGTACTTTTATCCTTCTCGTTGCAAAGGAATAGTTTTCTTTTATAATTTATTCATCTTTGGGTGTGCACTTGCTAACATGCGTATACGCACGCGCCGCCACTGAGTATATACACCTTTCTCGAACCCAAATATCGAATTCGAATATTAAATCATAGCTCGAATATTCGAATATCACGAATTTCGATTACCTCGAATACTAGAATTATATTAAAGCAAAGCAATTATAGCAAAGCATATTAAATGTACGTTTCTTCGTCTATTTCATATGATGAATTATAAAATAAAAAGGTATGCAGTGGAACCTCGATCTATCGTTTTTCAAGGGGATGGACGAAAAAAACGATGAATGCGGGAATCTTTGACTAGGTTGCCTATGCAGCAGGAAACTCAGGATTTTTGCGCTTAATTGTGATTTCCTTTATAGGATTCAAACAGGAATTTAGCTGATTAATGGAATATTTTAATCTTATGGAAAAAATTTGGGCACATAGTTGATTCAAATAACATCTCTTTCAAATATCCTAAGGGAACACACCACCTCACAAAGAAATGATTGCATGCCGTCTCGGCATTTACACTGCTGCAATGGATTTCTGTCTGATGTATACATTCTTATCTACCAAACACCATTTCAGCGGCATGCCCATCTAATATTCGGCTTCATCCAACTTCTTATTTTCACAAGGTAGCTCGCTCTACCCCCACTCCTACTGTCAAGTGCTAGTGGACAATCCGAGGTGTTTTGCAAAATACACATGCTTCTCCGCCGGATTTTCTTCAATTATTTTCAGTCCATCTTTGGAAGTTCTCACGAGATAAGCAGATGATGCAGGGAGAAAGCAAATATCCTGAGAAAATATCCCTTTGTCTGTGACTGTGACAATAGAGATTTATAGCATAACTCATAAATTGTAACTTGATGTATGTTTTCAGAAAAAAAATACCACATCAACTTCTGAGTAGCTCAGCTGCGAGGATATCAAGTTTCGCGAGAATGCTAAGTCTCCGTCATATTTTGACATTTATTTCCTTGCATAAAATGCTTAAATAAAGTCAGAAATATGTCGTGTTTGGTCTTATTCTTTTTTAAATTACGCGCACATTACTAATATTTCAATCCAATAAAGGTGTAATATCAATTGGTAAAAGTCATTTTTAGATACCTTTTGGGCTAATAGATGACTCATGCAGCAGTTGACCTCCAGAAATGGGGAACTTCAAAGCAGGTAGGCAGTAAAAGGTCAGTGGGGGAGAAAGAGGGGTGGGTGAAACACGACTCTATTATTCTCATGTAACTTGATATTTTCATTTGAAGCATTTGATTTATGGTCTTCGAACCCTGTGCAAGCTGGGGCCTTTTGTTTGATTTTGGAGAGGAGGAAAGCGTCGTTACTATCCCATGGGCTCAGAGGTTCCTCTGGTGGGGGAAACCGGTGATTTTCGAATTTTTTCACCAGTTTATTTTCGGTTCCCCACGTCGAACCCTTTTCACCGCTCTAATCCGTGAATTTGATGTAGTTTGTCAACTTGCCTAAAACGGTGCTGCATGCACTAAACAACTAGAGTTTTCTACATTTTTCCGAGTCAACTACCAGCGTCGTGGGTGCAACAGTGTATGGCACGAAATTCAAAGTATTCGAGGTATTCGAGAGCATACCATTAGCATAATTATTCGAGATCTCGAATATTGAATACTTTCTAGTATTCGTGGATACTATTCGCTCATCTCTAGTATAAACATATCAAGACCAAGAACCATGTAGTGATTCATAAATTCTGTTATTTGCATTTTCATAAGTAATTTTATAAGTTAAACATGTTGTTTTCTCTTTACAGTCCATTGGACAACAGTCAAGGCCAAACCATGGTTATACACGAAGGTAAGAAAAATGAAAGTTACTATTGCAATATCAGTACTTTAATTTTAATTAAAAAATGAATTTAGGACATTCTTCTCAATTCCTCATACATTTTGCATTCATCGGCTCAACATTGATATTTCTTAAGAATTTATCAGTTCCTATTCTCGATTCCAACTTTTCAGAACCCAGAGCTAAAGAATCGAAGTCAATTTTGAAGTCTTTTATACTTGAAGGGATTAAATAACATTATTACCTAGGTTCTTAATATGTAAATGTACTTCCACTTGTAATTTTGAATAATTTAGGCAATTTATCTTAACCTGTTTCGTATTTATTTGTATTTTATATTTTATATGAGTTCAAACATTAAGTAGAAGCTTACAAGCATGCCAGATCACTAACATGCAGTATTTCATTGTGCTGGAGGAAAGTGAAATAACATACTGTATAAGTTTTTTTTTCATAGTGAAAACATTTAAGCTATTGAAATGTGACTAAACATTGCATTTCAGTTTAATAATACTTATATAAGTACATGTCTTTTGAACATTTCAAAATCTGCTATGACAGTTTTCACAAAGGAAAACGTCACTTGAGTCCCTATGATGTTAAGATGTCGTCCAAATCTTTGCCAACAATTATATTTTAGATAATTTTTTGAGGCAGATTTTTTAATGAAAAAGTTGGGGTCGTACTGAAGTTAAATTTGTTATTTTATAACATATAAAAATGAATCATCTGTGTGTTTTTTATATTATTTATTTAAAATAAGGTGTTTTTAAAATGTCCTAAACCACTTATTTCAGTTTTATACCTGCCCCTTAAGAGTTCAAAACTGTCCATAGCTGATGGAAAGTGTCTTTCCTATAATGTGAAGTGCCTTTCCTATAATCTTTCCACATGTTTCCCTATTCAAGCATTATTTTCATTTAGAGGAATGAAGTGTTTGTTGAGGCTTGCATGTAATTTGAAACTGATAAAAATACTTATCTTTTATATAATAATAACATTTTTTCACCTGTCGCTGCCATGATAAATTAATATTATTGTTCGAAAGAGACTTCGCATAATGAAAAAATAGCCTAACTCAATGTACAAGACATTCATATTTGGATGTGTGTGTGAGGATCACTGTTGTGTTTTATACTACCATGTTTAGAATGCAAAGACCAATATTTTCAAACAATTATGCAGGAAGTATCTAAATTTTACTCTATTCAAGTTTTTTTTCCTTCAAAATCAACTCCTGTAATTGTGATAATGTTTTCACCATTGGCAATGTTTGCAATTTACCTGTAAAGAGCATTTAAGTGCACAATAGCTTATGATTCAGTTGGCATTGGGATGAGGATGCAACCTCACATGTCCTAAATAGTGAATGTCATTGCAGGTGGAGGAGGAACTCCTACCATTGGATTTTCAGTTTTGGCTAGGTATTACCACTGTGAATCCTCTCATTTGTTCTGCCTTAGTTTACTAACTATGTAGTACTGTTTTGAGATCAATTGCCTTCACCGTAATCACTTTTCATCACTCATAAGATTGGTTTGACTCAGATCTCCACTCTATACTCCTTTCAACTAATCTTTTCACGCCAACATACAGTGAAACCTTGATTTTACATTCCCCCATTATACATTTTCCCTGATTTTGCACAGTTTTTATCGGGTCCCAAACAATACTGCCTTTAAACAATGATACTCTATTTTACAATATCCTCAATTTTGCACTTTTTTTAAGTGGTCCATTCAAAAGTGTAAAATAGAGGTTTCACTGTAGTTCTTCTCTTTAAGCCTTCATTTCCTACTTTTAGATTGTATCCCTGGCTTTCCTTTTCCATTCTTGCCATCCACGTGTCCCTTGAAGGTAATATTTGTTTGAAATTATGTACTTGGTGTATAGCGGTGAGCTTCTTTTCTCTCCCCTTCTTCTTTAATTTTCTACTTAACTCATATTCATTTGACCTTCATCATCCTTCTGTGGCACCACGTTTCATAATGTTTTGACAGTGATTTGTCTGCTTCTGTCATTGTAAATGCCTTGTAAAGGAGCATGCTCAAGATCAATGGGGTATCTAGGAATATGCTTTGTGGGAGAATGAACGGGGACCCCCGCCCAGGCAACAGGGGGCCACGGGGTTAGTCACCTGTCGGTATTTATTGACTAGTTTCATTTCCATTATATCAATAAACTGGTCGAATATGTCAAAACTAGACTATTTTTAATAATACTTTTATTTCTTTGCGGCTTTGGGGGGGATCTATCCCCCTAATCCCTCCCCACTGCTCCAGATGTAAGTCATAATAAACTGTTACCTTACTTCAAAGCTTATTAGCGCCTATTAAGTCGTTTCATTGTCATAAGGGTAAGGCTCCTCTCCTCTCTCTTAGTACTTCCTTATTGCTCACTCAGAAATGATTTTTGTGTGCTAATGGTGGATTTTCTCCTTTTTTATTTGTGTCTGGCACTTCAGGTGCGTCATCCAGTGGTGCTCCCAACAGGCCTCTTCCACCGACACCAGACGAGGAGGAGAGTGGGGAAAGGACTCTGGTGATGAAGAGGGTGAGTGACTGTCCCCTATCTGTTGATTTGCACGCTAGTGCTTTCTCCCGTTTGTATCTGGTTTCTTCCATTGCTGTTCCACTTTTCATACAATTCATTCCTCACCATGCCTCACATCAGAATACAATTCCATTTTTTCTCACGTTTTAAATTTGGTCCAGTCACTTTTTTTATTATATTGATTATTATTAATATTATTATTTGAGTTTGTGTATTTATTTTAAAATTATTGTTCATTTTTTATTTTAACGATTCATATTGCCCAGGGAAAATGAAGGGGCCAGTTCATAAATCTTTTAAGAAAACATTAGAATTAAAAATAAATATGTTATGTACTAAATAACTGAATTAAGCAGTGATTATCTTTTCTGAGGATGTGTTATGATCTATCCTAATTCTATGCTGAAAATTTTTCTAAAACTTCAAATTTTTAGTTTCTATTTTAATTTCAGTCTGTTAATTTGCAAGGATAAACTTTTTGCTCATGCTTCTGAGTATGACTTGAAAATGAAGGCAGAAGTATTTCAAATGTTTCTGTAAGAACTTATAGGGACCATTGTGCTTGCCTACAATTGGAAGAAGTTTGAAAGTATCCTTAATGGATGTTTGCAAATGTAGTTTGGATTCGGTGAGATAAATTTGTGAAATAGAAAGTAGGTCTCTCTTGTTAATATGTGTAGCATTACAAAAAAGGAAATTCAGTAGATTAGCTAAAGTAATATAAATTTTGTACCAAGTATTTTCTGATACTCTAAGCTACATTAGGGTATTTAGTAGCTACTAAAACAGCTATTCATTAGGATGAATGGTATTTAATATTTATTTTAAATCTTGTGTCCATGTATTTATTTTTTCATATTTTTTTAATTACAGTAGTTTATATTCATTTGTTCTAATTGTATTTTCACATTTTATCACCTCTGGATTGGGATTATTTAGCACTCTTTCTCTTTTTCTTTTCCCTTACTTTAAATCATAATATTTTTTAATTACACCCAGTTACTTGCTAGGGAATGGTGGTGGGTAGACATGTTAAGGCCTCACTATCTCATTATTTCCCAGCATACACATGACACCCTCATTTATTCACACATACTCATTGAATTGGAAAAGTGCTATGTGTACGCTTATACGTGTATTGTGAAGGTGGATGGAACTTTCTTTCCTTGATTTCCACTCTTCAGTCAGAAAAAAAACTGCTGAAACATAAAAGCTACTCCCATAGAAACTTTACCCATAGTTCCATACCCATAACATGTGTCACAGGTGGTATTTTTGGCTTGTGCAGAGAATATCCTGCGTTTGGTTAGAATGAGCTTGCTTTCATAGTGCTTCATCTGTTATGATTGCGCGTATCCTGAATCGTTACCCACACTACATTGCACTGGTAGTTGGCATCATTCGAATTACCATGTACTGCTAGGTCTTAGAATTGAGATGATTGTTGTAGTGATTATTTCCAACTCATTGAACATACACATCACGTAGAGAGAAGTGAGCCTGATAGCCATTGGTGGGTGGGAGGGCATGGAGGAGAGCCTTATAGCATGGGTATGCACCATTAGAGAGCAAACGAGGAGAAGGCAGCTGCATTGTGCACAGTTCCAAACATGTGAAAGATCCCAGTGCAGCTGTGTGTGCGCGCGCTTGTGGGGAAAGAAAGAGAGAAAGAAAGAGGAAAGCAAATGGTTGGATATTCTGCCTACAGAAGGAAGTTCCGCAGACTCAGCAGCAGAAACTACAGCGTGCGAAGCAGAGGCACTCTGACATTGATGAGCACCTCCTGAGGGAGTGGGACATTAAGAGGTTTTTTCAAGGCCTCGGCGGGGACGACCACGCTCACGCTCCAGGGGTTGTGGCCAAGGACAAAGACTCAGGAGAGGTGAACTTGCGGAATGGCACGGCTGGCAAGCGGTCAGGAACGGCAAAGAGGAAGACGACGGTCGAGGAAGTACGGTTAGACCCCCAGTTCAGGAGGGAGGAGACGGGGCGTGGGTCGCAGCGATCCCAGAAGCGCCCCTCGTCCCACCGGCGCAATGACTCAGACTCGAGAGTCCCCGGCTTCCGAAGGGAGTCGACGGACTTCTTTCCCCGTCGCTCGACTGCACTCATAGACGGTGAGACTGGAAATTTGGCGGGAGAGACTCGTGGGGGTTTGTTGTTTCGGTCAGGCCGAGCAGGCAGTGGTCGTGGTGGGGAGCCAGTGCTCACGGGGTTTGTGAGGGGGGCAGGTGATGCGCTGGGAGTGTCGCCCATCTCTCCGCCAAGGGCGAGCGAAGCCCCGGAGCCTTGGCCCCGTCGGAGGGAGAAGACTGACGGAGATTTGTGGGCACCAAGGCGTCGCGTGGAATCAGCCGCTCAAGCATCGGCGCAGTCGTCTCAGACGCCCCAGCAGCCTGTTGATGCACCCTCCTTTTCTTACACCTCCCAGTCCTCTTCATCCTCTTCCTCAACGAATACTGCCCCAAGGAGGGAGGGAACGCAGGTTAGTGGCTAGCAGTGGGTCGGCAAAGTAGATTTTAATTTGTTGCAAATTGGTTTTGTCCCTCATAAGTGTGGAAATTCCTAAGTTGTAATTATGTGGTGCACAAAGAGAGATTTGGATTTCATATTTCTGTGGTGGAGGGTATTTTTTTTACTTGTGAATAATGAAATTAATATCCTATAACAAAATGTTCTCTTACCAATAATTTGGAGTCTTATCCTGGTATGGTTTTAAAGAATGGTGTGAAAGTCAAAGATTAAGATTTTCCGATTAAAAATATTCATTTTGAATATGTTATTTGCTAATTGTAATTCTTTTATAAATAGACATAATGAATGATACAACTTTTTTGAGAGCTAGATGAGGATTCAATGCTGTGTTCTGAGTTTGGTTGGTTTGCTGGTTATGTAAGGAAGGAAAGGAAATAACTGCCTTCCATCAGATCATGTGAACTTGGAAGTCATGGGAATCAAGCTGAAGATTCACCATTTTTATTAACAGTGGATCCATGTATTGTTGATTGTAATAGGGTTTGATAAATGACAACAAGCAAAATTTTCCTATTTTGATTTGTGCTGACTTCCAAGAAGTATTTATGGCAAAAAATTGAGGGCCCTTTTGCAGATGAGTTGATGAGATTATGAACTCCTTTTGAGCAAGTCACCACTTTTCAGCTATTTCTTTGTTCCTTGCAATCAGTGGTGTAGCCAATGGGGGTGCTGGGGGATCCGGACCCCTCCTCCATCCCAAAATATGAAAACAATTATTTTCCTTCATAAAAGAAAAAATATTGAAAAATCATGAATTTACAAAATATTTCTTCAGATAATAAAGTTTTTTTCGATCATGAAAAGTGTTAAAATTAGTTCAGAACCCTCGACTTAGTACCCTGTTTTCCTAAAATTTTTCCCCCTGGTTTTGGATCCCTCGTTCCCCTCTCCTCTCCCTCTCCCCGAATGAAATTCCTAGCTATGCCACTGCTTGCAATTGTCTTGCATTCCTTTAGCAATTCCTTCCTTCAATGATCGATTCTTCCTGAACAAGTTATTGAGCCAAAACTCTAACTTTGGCACCAACCAATGAAAAGTGGGCTGTAATTTAATGTTTTCTTTATTTTCTAAGTTTTGAGAGATTGGCTGATTGTTTTTTTTTGTTGCAGTTCATCTTTCCCTCCCCTGCACCAAACTCTCTATGAATTTAGATTTCAGGTCTGACAAGGGAAGCCCTTCAAGTGTCACCACCAGATCTCTTTGAAATTTTGCTAGGTGATGGGAAGTGGATACTCATGAGATGTAGTTTTTGGTTTCAGCCAGCAATGCTGAGTATTTTTGGAGATACATGCAGTGGAATGTACCAGAAAACACTTAAATTTATGCCTCTTGAAGTACAACTGTACACCACCAATGCTCTTTAATCCAGCAACGGTATATAAGGGTCTATTATTGTGCTGTGTGTTGTGTACATTTTGGTGGTTTCTGGTACTTTCCCTCGCTAATTTCACGCAAAATATTGAGTGCTGGTGGCTGTAATCACTATACCTCATAGGTATTCATTTCTTATCATAAGGCAAAATTTGAATGAGATGTGGTGGTGACAGATGCAGGACTTTCCATTGGAGGAAATAACCCCATTTTAGTGATTCAAAAGTGTAGCCATAAGAGAATATCTTGCTTCATGTTGCAGGACGTATGCCTATACCATGGGCCTCCTCAGATTCTGTGGTTTCTAAGCTTTAAAACCATACTAGAGGTTTGACCGAGTCTTATAAGTTTTAATAATAACATGGTAACTGGTGGATGGGGAAGATGGTATTTACCAATACTGTGGTGTTTGTTCAAGCCTATCATTACCCTTCTCCACTGAAAATTGATTTCTTATGCCTTGTGACTTATTCTGTGCATCCTCATTGCTGGTGCTAATTTTTGTCTAAATTTGGGACTTCCTTCTTTAAAGTGTCTTTTAGGGTTATAATTTAGGGCTATGTGTTCTTTAATTCTTTAATAATTCATGTGGAAATAGTCCAAGTTTCAATGTCTACTTTTTTCTTTTTCTGTATTGCTGTACCTCCCTCTCTCTTATCTAACCTCCTCTGGTATTTTCACTATATCAATTTTGATACCCATGTGTAAACTCTTGATCATTTTTGACAATATGAATAATACTTTTTATGCTAAATAGTATATCATCAGTTTTTATTTTTTTCAATATGGGACAAAAGTAATGCAACAGTTGGCCTCTGTTATTCACTCAATACTTGTCCTAATGGGGACATACAGCTATACTAAACATTTCCCTAATTATTTAAAGTTACATTTAACTTTTGGAAATGTGTAAGAATGTCCTTTCTAGCTCCAGTAATGTTCCTGTTATTGGTAAAGAAGGCATCAAAACTTTTAATGCAATTCAGTGATCATGTGCCATCATTATGATTGGTATTTTGTTGTAAAACTATAGTGATATCCTATAAAGCTAGTCCGTAATTGGTATAAATTCAATTGAAATCAGTTAAATTTCAAATTTTTACTGTGCTGTATGCATATGATAAAATTAATTTTCTCTTTTATCAATTCTACCAAATTTATCATCCTATATTCATAATCTTTTCTTAAATCTCTTTTTCCGAGCCATAGAGAGTGAGTTTGGAATTGATGGGGATTTTAGGAGCTAATCAGGTTTTATTATGCTTGGGTGTATATTTCTAATATGCTTTGCCATCTGTGCTTCTGCTAAAACTTACTAATTTTGACACTTGTGTATAAAAGTGTTTGGGATGATTAAAATGCAGTGCTTGGAGTGGAATTGAAGTTTTCAAGTTTGTGCCTCTTCACTCAATTGCAAATATTGGTATGCACTAACTTTCTGTTTCAATTTCAAAAGAGCTGTTAAAGTCAAATTTTTCTTCGATGCCCCAATATTATTGTCTTCAAAAATTCATTAAAAATATTCTAAATTTTGTTCACAAACACACTTCAAAAATTAGGAAAATTGTAGTTGAAGTTGTAACTTCATTGCTTGTATTACCCACTGTGAAATCCTGAAGGCTGAACACTTGAACAGCTGATTTGCTTCAGTCAGTGGCATAATTCATTCATCTTTATGCTGCCTTGTTTATGAGTTACCTTTCTCAGTGACTCTTCAAAAGCCTTATTGCATTTGTCTTTGGGCTTTATTTTTGCTTAAGAAAATAGTGTACCTTATTTTCATCTCAATCATTAGCATAATGTTTCTTTCTGTTTCCCTTTCTCTATTCATGTCAATCCTTAGTATTTTCTGTTTTATACTTTTTGGGGTTAATTAAAAGCGTAGTGCCCTAAAATCATGACAATTCTACAATTTTTAGGTACTCCTATGATACATATTATTTCAATCCCACAAAAATATCTGCTATTAAGTAGTGAGGTTTTTATTTTAGAATGGATGTAAAAAGTAGTGAACTGAGTTATTAGCATTGATTTGTAACCTGTAAAACCTGCCCACAACATGCGGCTCCCTCCTTCCACCTTGCCTGGCTACTAACCCATGCAACATTTTTCTCTCTACATCTGTGTGCATGAAAGCCATGTGTGAAATTATAAACATGGCTTAAACACCTGGGTGTCCAGATTTCTTGGTGTTTGAACAATGTATCTCAACCAATGCTGGGCAGAATATGAAAGATGATACAAGCACAAAATGTGTGGCACACGACACAATATTTCCTTGGAGAAGAGGAGTGCTTGCAAAAGTAAAACATCACCGTTACTGTGACATGAAAGCAGTGGAGTACTTTATATTTTTTAGAAAGAAGGAAAATTCTGACTCGATATGACTTGAGGTCTCAAGGGCAGGAGAAAAGTAGTCATGAAATTCGTGAAAGTTCCATCAATCGGTTTCTTTAGTGAAGGTGGTAGACAGCTATCCCTCCATGTGAATGCCTGACTGGATATACTGACAATCTCTCGTGAACAAAACATAATGTTGGTGCTGAGACCCAAGTCATCCGTCTCATGCCAAAGTACACTGAGGTTGGAGGAAATACACCAAAAAAACAGGATTTTCATAATTACAAGTTTTTCTTACCATTTCTCATACATATTCAGCAGAAAACATCTGTGAAGACTACTAGGTCTGTTGTTGATTTTCAGAATGCATGTTTCATTTTTATCCACTCCTGAAAACTTATTTATCATTCTTTAGGAGCTGTTATAATTTTTCTGCATGTAAAATGTTTTATTTCAATTCTACTCATTTGTATCATTGGTACTTTCCATGATTTTGTGGTATACCTTCAATTATATTACCTGGTCATAACACATTATTATACTCCTATACTTACCCACAGGTTTGTACAGCTCTCACTTGAATGATGATTGTTGTGCTTTGTCAGTTCTTTGTGTGTTTAGAGGCTGGAAATTCAGCTTTGTTTGTTTGTAAGATTGAATCTTTGGTTATAATCGCTTCAAAGTCCATGGCTTGGTTGTATTGATGTATGATTTCTTTTGAGTTTTTCTTACATCTTCTTATTTATTCTCCTTTTGTTAATGGTCACTCTAATTCTTTCAATTCATTTTTCCACGTTTCATGTGTGGTACTTGTTTTCATGTTCATAATGTTGGGCTTAGGTGTTGGACTCTCATCAATTATACCCTCAGTTGTTTTGCATGTCTCTTAATTTCTTTTTTTTTAGTGACCAAAGTGAGTTTTGGGGCTATTGTCAGTATTCACTAAAATTCCTGTCTCATCACATCTGAGATTAATAGTTTTCTTTATCATAATATATCTATTTGTGCGTTAATGGCGATTAAATTTATTTATACTACTAGTCTTCGGTGACAATAGCTGTGAATCTTCTGTTTTTGCTTTTACTAATTGTGTTTTGGTGTATCTTTATCTTAACATTTGTTAATAACAAATAATTTTGGTTGTATGTATTTTATATCCACTGTGAACCATATAATTAAAAGATGGTTGAGTTAATCCGTCTTTGACCTCACTTTCAAAAAGCATCTGAGAAAATTTTCAAGGATAATTATTAGTTATCTTTTTTCATTTGACAGAGATCATTTTAGGGCTGTTACGGGAAATAGTAATACTTAGTTATTATAATTATTGATAGGTTAAAAAATACTGCCAGTTGATTTGATATAGTATTGATGATGCCCATTGTTGGTTTGAGATTTCTTTTGTTTTAGTAAAATAATTTTGGTGCTATCTGATGTTCACTCTGTAACTTATGACAATTCTGTAGTATATTAATCTATATTGAAAGACCCTGTAGTTATGGTTCATATGTATTTTTTCCAAAAAAATTCAACGATAATTATTTTAGTGTTTGGCTTGATAACAGATGTTAAAATTAACATTCCCATTCCTTCAGATGTCACTCTGCATTTAATGGATCCCAGAATTTAATGTGCATGGCCATCTGCTTATGTTATTCTCAAATGGTACTATGAAGCCCTGATAGTATGAGGTCAAGTGTTAGGAATAGAAAATGGCTGTTGCCTCAGTCTAGGTTAAAGGCTGATTATCAATCTTTACCATGTTGTGCAAGGTTGTTGCTAGATCATTCTAGAAAATCTTCATTTTTTAGGGTTGATAGCATCATATTTCGACAGCTCAAAACAAATTTTCTTTTATTCTTTAAGTCCTTGACAATGAAATGGCCGAAATTTTCCGACATAGCTAGAGATCTTTTTCTGTTTACAAGCATTAGAAGTAAATTTTTATTTTCAGACATGGTTAGCTATAAATGAGCAAAATAAAACATTGCAATGAAATTTTAGAGGAGAGGACCAATTTATGTGATGAATACTTCCATTTCGTAATGTATGACTGAGGCCTTGACTTATATTGATGTATGCAGTTGACTATGCTTCTTTATGATTACCAGTTGTGATTTGATTCCGCTTCTTATTTCTTGCCAATTCTCTTTTGAGGCAAGATCTTTGACTTTTTTTATTTGCAAGAAATTCATGAAGAGCCCTTTGGTCAAGAATGACTGTGGTACAGTACCTTTATAAAATGATAGTGGTTTTGGGTTTGGACTTCTTAGTAGTGGTATTTTTTTATCTCAAGCATTGTAATTCCTGCAATAATGCATACGCCATCCCTGGTTGCTTCATGGGTAGTATTGACCTGTTTTAAGCTTTTTTGATCTTTTCTCATTGAATCTCCATGATTGATAAAGGTAAACTGGATAGTGTCTAATAGCAGTGTCACCTTGCAGTTAGAAACCTATGCCAAATAATGAACCACTGATTTTCTTGACCTGGTGCTGTTGACCTCACTGAGGATGACATTAAGGCACTCTCCAAATTCGTTCACCTCATTTAAAATGAATTTTCAGGTTTATGGGAATTAATTATCTTTGTTCCTATTCCTCCCGTTTGAAGCAGAGAGCTGTGTAAGAGCGATATATATACAACATTCAGCGAGGGCTCCCCATAGGCCTTGAACAATTATTTCTGAGGTACAGAAATTCACACAGCATGAACTGAAAATTAGTCTAAAGGTTTGTAGTAATAGAAGTGTAATGCCTAACTTACCAAGCTTATTCATTATTCAATGAATGACTTTAAAGAGAGACTTACCGGGAAGTTTTGAATTCAGTATTTTCATGTATAGCCTTTTGGAAGATCATTATTTCGAGAAGTTGTTGTTTGTTTCAAATGATGTTCATTCTTTTTCTTTTACTCATCACGAAATAATCAGCTACGATGGAATTACAAATAACGAACACATCTGGCAGTTAGAAGTTGTCATGGGTGTATCATATTTTTATTGAAGCAATGTTCTTTTCTAGCAAGTGTTTGGCTGGAAGATGGTCAAAAGGTTTACGATATTTTAACTGATGCACAAAGGTTAAGAAAAGACTTCGCTGTTTCACAAAATAAAATATATTTGCGACCAGTTTCGATACAGCGTATCATAATCTGGATATGCTGTATCGAAACCGGTCGCAAATATATTTTATTTTGTGAAACAGCGAAGTCTTTTCTTAACCTTTGTGCATCATGAAGGAGTTTCACCATGTTACGCCAACCACCATTGCATTTATGCAGATATTTTAACTGTTAGCATAATGCATTTAACGTACATATTTTATTGCTTGGGGCAGTTACGAATTCCAAGCTAAAACCATTGTAGAGAAGAACCTTTGCGGTTTTTATTTTCATGTAATTGGAATAAGAAAGCTCACCCACTCATCAAAATGCTATATTGCACTATTGAAGGCAGGTTAAATGGTTTCCCTCACGGTGGTAGATCCAGGATCAAAATGTGCCCTCTTACTGGGCGGGTTTAGAGGAGTGGAGTGACTCCTCTGATATTGTAGGTATTATAGTAGTTTCGTCTCGGTAGTAGGAGCAATTTCCATTTTCCCTCTCCTCATGGATCCTCTGTTAGCCTCTCATAAGCCATTATGATTACACTTTTGGCCTGAAGATGATATTTTGGAATTAAAATCTTAAAATCATTAGGGTTATTGAAATTGTAGAATAAGCTTTCTTTTTTGGTTTCAGTCTATGGAACTATTTTTATGCGATGCACAGATAGTCATATATATATATCAAATATGTAGTTGTATGATTTTTATGGAAGAGCATTTTATAGACCAAGTGATTTTTAAGGTTGTACCATTAATATTTTGATAGAAAAATGTTTTCCAACACTTAATAGAGGTAGACCTACAGGCCATTATGAACCTTGGGTGAAAAATTGAACACACTGCTTCATCGTAATAATGCTTGGTGCAGTCTCTATTATCATTCGTGCTGAAATGCTGACTTGCTATTTGCATAAAGTTTATATTGCACGCTAGTGTTTATTATCAATTGATGGGTGACCTGCTTGCTAGCCGAGGAAGTTGAGTTTGTTATTACTTCAGGCTTAGGTGTGAGGGATGAAATATTTTTACTTTTAACGCGGTACATAAGTAATAATTTTAAGTAGTTTTTCATACCCAGTGCTATACGCCTTTTGCCATGCGTAGCTGGGGAAACTGTGGACATACCTTATGATGGCATACACGTGCCCTTTCTGTGGAAAGATTAAAAACAACATTGCTTTGAATGACAGCCACTGGAGTATTTTAAATTGCTTTCTTGCTTTACATAGTTTTTGTCTTACTTGACCTTATACTAATTAGAGCATTTGTACATCATGTTATAGTCATGAGTAAGTGAGAGTGGATATCCTGACTTCTTATTGATTCTCTTGTTTTATGGTTTAATTAAGGAATCTTTTCCTCTTTATATTGGCGACTGTAGCATGTGATGGTTTATGTACTCTTAGGTATTCATGGTATATATGTTGAACAGCTATGCTCTGGGACATTCACTTTTAGTGATTAGAATGTGTTCTTTATAACAGTCGTTACATCGTAAATTTAAAAATGTGATCAGGTTTAAAGTTGATGTCCAAATTTAAATTGGATTTTCACTTCTGGATTGATTTTATTGTACTTAAGTATTAAAAATATGTGGAATTCATGCCACATATACTGCCTTCAACACTAACTGAAAGGTTGTGGAATCTTATCCTTCATGTTTTATGGGTTATTTGAGGGTAGAGGTTTTGAGCTTGTATGAAGCTATTTCGAGGGTGTATTGGTATTTTTTCCTAGAAAGTTAGAACCCAAAGTCTCATGAAGTAATTCAATATATGCAAAGCATTGATGGTCCTCCATAACAAGAATGTAAGCCGTATAGATGTTATTTATCCTTTCAATATCTTAAGTGCCATAAGGACATACCTTCAAACAGAAGGACAGTTAATGTCAGTTTTGTAATATTGTTTGTGAATCTAACATTATGTAGCGCATTGTCAAAAAATGAAATGAAGGAAGTGTCAATAACCGCTCTTCTATGTATTGGACCATTTTATGTCTAACAGGTTCTGTGTTATGCCACGGTGGAAAAGTTAAAGTCATTTGGTTATGTTTCAAGGCATGGCTGTTCAGCAGTGTGGTGAAATATATGCTTGACGGGATCATTCGGGTGGTTTTTTGCCTATCTGTGGGTACTGTGATTTGAGGTCTGTGCTTTGTTCTTGGGTTATTTTGCCCGTTGGGAGTTACCAGTCTTCATCTCCCATCATGGCTATCTGACCCCCAACAATGGCAATTGTTCCTCTCACTCCGGTAGAGCCGCGAGGAAAGGCGTGCCGGAGGGGGTGATTTCCACCGAATGGACTCGTCTTCAGGCCAACTTAACACCCCTGGCTCACGAACCAGCTCAGTACTGCCTGACCTCCTTACACAGGTAATGTTGGCTCTCTCTCAAAGCCATCGTCAAAAAAAAGCCATGGTCATCAACTATAGCATATAGAAATTTAATTGACGGACTTGGGGATAAGGTGAAAGAAAGTTAACGCTATTGATATTTTTTGGAGAATGGGCTGTAAACTCCATTTGTTACCATAATGTTATTTAACTTTATACATGTATGTGTAAGTTTTTGGTTCAAAGCTGTTATCTAGAAATTTTCAGTGTGTTTCTAATTTTATAGGCTATTTGTAATAGGCTGATTATAGGATTTTCGGTGAAAGTGCAATTGGTCTATTTTACTTTTGAGCATTTAGCCTTGAGCATTGTTTTATCATTAGGCTTAGGTTAAGCGATTCCTTTGCTTTCTCAGAAATTGCCTTAAATGCATTGCAATGCATAGTCGATAAATTAATACTTAATTACTGATTATTCAAGGCCTCCATACACAATCAAACAATTTGTGAAATGATGTCTTTTCTGACATTATGATTCACTTAATGAGTAATAATAGTATATAACGATAAATTGAATATGGTAGTGTTTGACCTATTGCTCAATAGTTCAAAATGATTGAATCAAGACCAAATTATTTGCTTAAGCTCAGTTGTAATTCTAGTGTTTGTGTTGTGTATGTGAGCCTCTAGTGATATGAATTTGAAACTGGAATACCTTAGTGATTTCTCCGTATTTTTTTGCAGTTCTTCTGCATTTGACAAGTGTGGTTATGCTACCGTGAAATATTAGGCTTGCACTATGGAATTAATTTAAAGCAATATTGACCACTCATTTGCATACGAGGAAGTGGAAATAATCAAGAATGTTCCGTTAAAATTAGCATACTCTGTTGACCATGTCAATTGATATGGCCTTAGTTACCACCTGGTATCTGACCATGCCTAATGATGTGTTCGTCCCAGCTAGTGACTCTTAGCTTTCTCTCCTCTACATACATATATATAGGTATATATGAATAACTCATTCAGCTGGGCCTTATCCATGGCAATGACGCTCAGCTTGGTGGCAGTCTGCTCCTCACTTCTTTAGTATGCTATCTGTTTCATTCCCAATTTAGACATATTTTGGAATCGGAAAAAAAGTGGGATCCATATTTGGGAAAAGTTTTTTGACCACATGCATCCGAAAAACGTGATGGAATTTTATTTGTCAATAATTTTACATAATAAAAATCATCCAATCAACAGTGAACTATATCATATTTTTTGGAAAAAGCTCATTTAATACGGTTTGAGAAACTTTATGTTAATTTGAAGATCAAGCCAGATAAAAGTTATTCCTTATATTTATTTTGGTGAAAATGTGGGAGAAGAATCCACCCAAAAGAGGCTATTTTTGTAATTACATGAATTAGTATCTGATCCAGTAAAATTACAGTTTTATAACGTCTTTTAAATTAATCATCTTGTCTTATATACATCTTGTTATCTTTAAAAGTTTTAAGTGTGATTAATTTTCTATTGCAGTTGGCAGCTTGCCTGAAATAGAACATTTTATTGTTGCATTACATACTATCGTTTTTGCCTCACCTCTTTGATTAGGTCAGATTATGTGTAAATGTAGGTCTAGCTCAGAAATATAAAATATGTTTCTCATTTATTGCCCTATTTGCACTTATGTATTTTATATTTTCTAATTCGTTTAAAAGTATTTATTTGTTCATCACGAATCAAATCCTTAAGTCTGTGAACTGTTCAGTTGTTTTTCTTAGCCTGTTTAGCGTTCATGTTTCTACTAAAAGGAATATTTAAGATAGTACTAAATTTATATTATATATAGTATAGTATTTCTACTAAAGGGAATATTAATGATATGCAAGATAAAATAAGTTTTTATAAGTTGCATTATTTAGGAGCGGCTGTATAGGGCTTTTAGTCTCCCAAGTATGGTAACTACCTGTTCTGTGGTATCTATACAATCTTCCCTGCAAAGTTTAAGGCTGGTCAATCAAGAGAAATTATCTAGGAGGAAACTATGAATTGTTATGAAATTATTTATAAGTGCATTTAAACGTCAATATATTGAATTAAGGCCAAATCTCTGAGCAAGCAGTATGGTGTGAGTAATGTATTTCTGGTGTATTGATGGAGGCCGTTATAAAATAGTATGTGCACCCTTCCATATCAATATTCATTATATTGTCAATGTTTTTGTAAAAAGTATAAAGAAATTGTAGCTTACGTAAAGGATGAATGCATAACTAATTTAATGAAAGTAATAATAAATAATTTAAATGAAAAACTTAGTATATTGGGCTGCTTTAAATGCATATAAAAGAAAGTAAGAAAAAAGCAATCACCATAAGACCTTTCCGTCTATTTATTAGACTGTAGGGGAATTTTCTGTTTAAATAGGAGGAGGTGGTAGGGTATTGATAACTAATTTTCACAAGGATTTTTTAATGTCTCTTTTACCTAAATATGGGCTCTAATAAGTAATCTGTCATGTATTGTGACCCCAACATTTAGCCACTTCTTTGGAAACCAGCTGCAACTATGATACAGTTTCATTGTTGGTTTCCATGGCATAGCATATGACTGTTGTGAGATTCTGGGTTCTCCGACCATGTTTGTTGACTTGTAGAGACAAAAGTTTAGAAAGTGGGTCTGGCTTTTCTCATCAGATCGAAGGTGAGATAACTCTTAATATTGCCATCTTATTTAAGCTGTGAAAATAAGTTTTGACTAATCAGCATGATGCAGCTGGACTGCTAGCACCACATACAGCATCAATATTTCAGTCTATCACCTTCAAATTAATTATGAAAGCTGTCTCACTTTTGAAACTTTTGTTCGTACGTGTCAACATATGCAATTGGAAAAGCTGTGACAAGGCAACGATCGTTCTAGTGTGTGTGGTAATTTTGCGTCCTTTCATGAGGAAGAGACGATTAATCTGTCCTTTAATTAATTAAGTGTGCATATTAAATGAAATCTCTATTGTAATATTTAGTTATGCTGCTAATAGGCTGACAGAAAGGGTTCATAGCTACCCCTAGGTCAGTCACTTTTGGCAGTAGATTACTGTCATAAAAATTATGCCATCATCTTGTAGTTTTCAAGATTTATAGAGGAGACCATGATAAAAATTTGGCAGCATCTAAAATTTGATTTTTTGAATTTGAAAAACAGGCAAATGTTTACATAGGTCTACTCTATGCACTCTGAAAATTTTAAGGGGATAAGTAAGTTTTAAGAAAGAAAATCGTCGCTAAAAAATATGAAATAACAATTGGTCGAGAGGGTGGGATACATCCTCTTTATAAGAACATTTCCGAAGACAGGAAAATCCTAATTTCCATTTAAGTTGAGAAATCAACAATCTCTGATACTGGTTTTTCGATTGAATTAGAAATGATCGACGATAACTCCATTGGCAGAAGTGGGTGTTTGTGCAAAGTAGCTGGGAATTTAGAAATGTATGTGAAAATGAATGGGGAGTTGATTTTATAAAATATGTTTAACAGGAAATACTATTAATGGGAAAATGTTTAATCTTAAAAACAAATTTGATTCCATTATTAAAAGTTCCAGCTCATGAGCAATATGTGTGCTTTCAATGAAGTTTGCTTTAACAGTTAAAGTTTAACTTGAAATGACTGCTTGGTTTTGCATTGTGTGCACACTTTAAACGTTTAAGATATGTTATGATCATTAAATTATTTTATACAGTTCAGAGGCAGTCAAAGCTGACTTATTCAGACGTAGCTTTCCCATATTTCTATTGATATTTTCATATATTTCAGGAATATTTTTTATTTTTTTATGATAAAGAATAAGGATCTTTGGTCATGCTAAATCAGTTTTTGGATGTATCTTTATTTTTAATTATTTTTCTGTAGCTGTTTATCTTGTTCTGAATCTTGTGTAGTTCATTGTGTATACTTTTTTTTATATGATAAGTACCACTATTGGCTCTTAGCTTTAGGCTTAAGCTTCTATTCTTTGTGCATTGTATTTAGAAAAATGTCATTGTTTGGCTCATTAAGTTGGTGTTGCCTAGCTCTAGTTGATTTTTATGGTGGTTCTTGATATTTTTCATAATACTTGCGTTTGAGTCAGCATTTGAGTAATTGAATATTTATATTTTATTGCTTTACAGGCATCTTCAAGTCCAGGCACTCCAAACCAGAGGCAAGATAAATCCACAAGTGATGAGGTGAGATATTGATGTCTGGTAGGATACATAAGTCTCTCTCTTTTTAAGAAATTCTGGGAAATGTATCCTTCCAGAAAAACTTACATTTATTATATAAAGTTTATTTAGGTGGTTGATTAAAAATTAGGTTAGGAAATACTATTTTTTCGAGTCTATGAGTAATACTTTTTTGGTTGAAATTGGCATTGTGCTGTCACACTCCTCAGCCCATTTTGATGAATATGTTTTTCACTTAGTAATTTAAAAATCGTAATGAATGCTTTAGAAGAAACACAGGGCATTTATGCATATCTTGTAGAGTTAAAATTGGTAAAAATCAGGGTGCAGATGTTGGCTTACATCAGAATGTAATATCATCTTGAATTACCTCTGTATTCCTTGCATTCAAGTTATTCCATGGTCACTGCCATTGATGAAATGGGATATGATTTTATTCAACTACCTTTTGCTCAATAGCCACTCATGAAACTTATCATCATTTACTTTTGCCCAAGCAAAGTCAGGTCTGAATCAATGACATCCTTGCAGATCTTGGCAGATGGTAATTTTAAGTTATTATATGAGCTTCTTATCCTTGGAATGTCCTAGAAAAGGACAATTATATTTATCACTTTGGAAAGGTGAAAGTTTTCAAACAATTTCATCTTTTCTGTCTTTCCTGTGGGTTTTTATTTTACATAAGTGTCATTTTGTTCTACGACCCATTGTTCAGGAACGGTAAAATGACTATTTATTTCTCTCGTACTTTGCTCAAGCCGTGAATTTAACTCGAAGCCCTGATTTATACCAAGTCTTAATTTTCCAGTACTGTATCAAATGCCCTGCATGAGCATGCTTAAAAATTTTCATTAATCTTGCATCTCCAGTTTGGTGATGTAGCACATGGTTTTCAGATACTTAAGTAGGCCTATCGTTGTGTTGAGTCTTTTATTAACCAAAAGCCATAGACACTCATGAAGATGTTCGGAGAAAACTCGTGCACTCTCTAATGAGTTTGTGCACTGCATAGGATGGATCCAAATTCATTCAATGGTAGCTATATTGCAAAATATTCATACATATATTGTTTTTATTTCTCTACGTTAGTGGCCTGCCGTGATTAGATTTTGATGGTATTGGATAGGGTGACCATTGCATCATTTGCAATTCAGCTGCATATTAATGGCAGCATATTTCCGCCAATATTATATAGAACCTTTTTTGTCCCAACTGTTTAGAAATTCATGTCAATAATGATATCTATCTTTTTTGAAAGAATTGCATTAGCATAGTTGACCCCCTCATGTGGCATCTAGCTTGGCAAAGCTACAAGACGTGGTTAACATTATTGGATGTAATTGTTCAATATTGCGGTAATGTGATCACTTTCCACGGGTGCATTCAGTAACTCTCATTTAGGATTACAATAGGACAACACTAGCAAGGTATGACTTAGTATCATCTGCAGTCTCTCAGCCTGTGAGGACAGGTGACATATGCTCATGATGTGTCCTAAATTAAACATAAGTTTATGTCGTTGTCTAATATGGCAATTTGTTCCATTAAAATTATATTCCTAAATCCATTTGTGGATACTTTCAGGATGCAAGTATGAAAAACATGCACATTTTGTCAGTTTTACTCATGCAATTTAGCCCATTTTGCATTACATCCACATCTACGTAATACCCCCCAAGCTGCCTAAAAGGCATGTGGCAGGGGGTGTTAGGTTAGTGCAAGCTTCACTGTGAACTCAGTTATTTTGGCAGTGCAAGTTATTTTTCTCTGTGCATAATCTTTTAAAATTTACTTAGCCCTTATTCCAACCTGTTTAAGGTATTCGAACCCGGATCCCCCGATTTCCGGTCGAGTGCTCTAGCCAGTTAAGCTACCGAGGCGTCATTCTTCCCTGTGGATATTTTCGGACACTACCGGACAAGATGTCCGAAAATATCCACAGGGAAGAATGACGCCTCGGTAGCTTAACTGGCTAAAGCACTCAACCGGAAATCGGGGGATCCAGGTTCGAATCGCGGTCAAGGCGAATGATTTTTTCTCTGTGGATCTTTCGCACGAATGTGCATTGCGGGTGACTCCCGTAAAAGTTATCACCGTGGCTAGTCCCGGTATACTTTAAACTGTTTAAGGTAGCTCATCAAAGAGATTGCATCCCAAGCAATCATTATACGAGTGAAATTATCCAAGCCTATGATACTTTTTATCCATTTAAGATCTATTTTTTGTGCCATAATAGCTTGCTTGCAGCAAAATTATTTCTTTAATGTTTCATGATGGTCTATGCTTGAGTAAATTATTCTCCATGCATTGTCATGATACCACTTCAAACTTTGAGAAATTGATGTGTTATTGTCAATACTCATTAAGCGTGCATACTTCTTGACATGCAATTGTAGAACCATGCGAATCAGATGGTATCTCTCAGAAAAGTCTCTGAGAATATTTCATGACTGCCGTATTGTAACGGTTCGAACCGCGAGAGCTGCCCGCTCGCCTCCCGTTCGATCTCCACGGGACATGTGATAAGAAATTCCCCAATTCCCAAAATATAAAAATGCTTCTACTTAGACTTACCTTTTCAGGGCCCCAAATCAAGTCCCCCAATTGAACGCGCCCACACGCACACTCACTTACAAAAGGATTGAAGGCACTTGTGGCAATGGCAAATAATGCTTGTCCACTGCTTGTCACTGCACTCACAATTCAACTTGCTTCATGCCAGAGGCTGAGAGAGAGAGAGAGAGCGAGAGTCCTTGCGTCTCTGCCTTTTATCACCTCTCCTTTTACCCATAAACACCTCCGATTCACACTAACGCCCTCTGTTACACTATTTAGAGGCGGGTTTTCAAATACCTTCCGGGAGAGAACCACAACGTCGCCTCTCCCGGAAATCCAATTCCACACTATTTCACTGCATTTCACTTACACAAAAACTAATATTATACATTTAAAACATAAAATTAACCCTTCACACAGATATTTAGTGCCGCCCTTTGTTCCCCAATGCCAAAAATGTGAGCATGCGCGCAGACGTAACCCCAGCCGCGATATATTACTTTACGCGTCGGGCCGACCCCGATCCGTACCGTTACAGTATAGTTACATGAAAATAGCTACATTGTTTTAGTCAAATTAGTTCTGAATGGAATCCTAGCTGTGGTGTAAAGTTTTCAAAATCCCTGGTTTCAAACGTTAGCCCTGATATGACTAACTCTTTTCTATCTGCCGGTGAACAAATAAGGGGAAAACTCAGAACTCAGAGACAAAAAAAATAAGGAACAAGAGAACAATTAAGTCATCAGTATAAGAACAATTAAGTCATCAGTATATTTTTTCAAACTTAACCATGAGTATTTCAAAACAAGGATAACAAACTAAAATTCATAAGAAGAACTTAATATATGAAGAGAAATAACTTTGACAACATGCTACAACCGCAATCAATGGCCGGCCTAGGTTTTGACCTAACTACTAGGGATAAGGGAATAGTTTGGAATTAGGCATTAGTTTGGAAATAGGGAATTCCTCCCCACTGAAAAGGGGATTTTGGATATTATGGAAATTTTTTTGGATTTTCAAGACTTAAAAATGGTTGTTTTAGGCATATTCTTTGATTAAAAATAAAAGACGACGAAGCTCGTGTAGTAGGTCTTTATTAGTTCCAAAAAGTGTAAAATAGACTGTAAGTTTAAAACCAATTTGTATTTTATTTCGTTATTGTAGGTCAATTTACTGGAAAATGTAACTAGATACATTTGTTTTAAGAGGAAACCTCCAAAAATTTTGATCTTATCTAGTGCATGTTTCGACCCAATCGGGGGCTATAGCCCCTTTAGCCAGCCCCCCCCTCCTCCCCTATAGGTCTGACCACAATCAAGAAGATCTCCTGAGCCCATGGCTGTCAGATAAAGAGAGAGAATCTCTGGTAGACGAGTGAGGTGAAGGAGGGGAAGTTGTGTGAATAGGGGAAATTTTTTAGGGGATGAGGTGGCTGCCTGCAAGCTCAAGGCAGTGGGATGAGGTAACCAGCAGCCTCTAGCAAACGTGTTGGCCGAAACTCGAACAGCGGACGTTCTGCCTAATTTCTCTCTGCAAAGCCTGGGTTGACGCATCTCATAGGCCAAACACGGTTGGGGAAGTACCACGGCATTCAGAAAAATTTCTGAGGGGAGGAATGCTTAAAAAAAATGCCACACAGCATTGTTGCTAATGGTCGCCCTACACCTATTTTTCTTAGAATTTATGAGTTATTTAGAGAGAGAGGCTTTAGACAAGCCAGCAGGTGAGCATGAGATGGGGTTAGAATTGTAGAAGATAGGTTGAATTATCAGTCAGTAAGCATAGAATTGGAGCAGGGAAAAGATTATTGATGCGAATCACATTTTCAGCATACTTGAAAAGATGGTAAGAAGTTCCTTGCTGCAGTTGAATTTCAAAGTAAAGTTTGCCATCATGTTGTAATTAGTTGCAGTTGTCACTTTTTATCTGAAATGTTTTCAGTATCAAAAAAAAAATGAAACGGCAACTAATATGATAATGATATGTCTTTTTTGGTCCAACTGCATTTCACAATCGACTAACGGGGGCAAGGAACAAGAACATACTAATACTATGTGAGTATCCAATTTTCGATATTGATTTTTATTCATTTTTCTCCTGTAGTTGCAATCCTTAAATACCCTTAGAACCCTTTATTTTTTTGCTCCAAAGTTTTTGTAGCGGACGTAGGACATCTGCATGTTTTCAATTAACTCTTGATTTCTAAATGCATGCTCACATCATTTGGTTGCATCTCCAGTTTTGAACCTATTAGTCATCAGATTGGGCATAGTTTTTTCCAAAATGTATTCCGTACCTGTACAATTGTAATAGGTGATTCATTCTTAAATGTCATAGTATGTATTGTATGTATTCTCTAATAGAGAAGTGCTCAAACTATTAATTTTAGTTTGAAGAGTGATTAGTTATGTTTCACTTTAGTTTGGGCATATGGTTTAATGAAGTATGTATTTCTCAATTTTAAGTGTTTTGTGATTAAGTGCCA
The DNA here is from genome assembly GCF_921293095.1 of Ischnura elegans. NCBI lineage: Eukaryota > Metazoa > Arthropoda > Insecta > Odonata > Coenagrionidae > Ischnura > Ischnura elegans. The sequence goes on from NC_060251.1 coordinate 65,825,044, forward strand.
TGAATATGAAATTGTTATTGCCCGTAAATATTTCTATAAGTGTACCTTTGAGATAACTAATTAATTACTGAATAGAAAAACTCTTCATCCTAGAAAAATAGTTGTCAAGCTTTTAATGCTGCTAAGAATTTCATCAATCACTTTACTCACTGTGGGCCACAATTTCTAGGCATTTTCATGGTTTGTATAAGCATTCTCTGAGGCAGTCTATTTTGCACTTGAGCATACAATTTATGTACACTTTTATCTTGCTTAGAATATTATTTCAAGGTGTGGCCGAAAATCTTTCTTCTCCCTAAACTTGTCTAGATATTTGGGAAACCTCCATCTTTGTTGAGAGAAGCCTTTTGTAGCCTTCTCAGCCCTAATGAGGGTTCCGGCGATGGAGAGGAATAAATTGATTTTTTAAACCGATACATTGGTATTCCCATAAACCTGGACAGGATCTGACAGAATCAGATGATTAAAGTGTGTATACTGTTGTTATGTATGAAGTATTTGAATGCTGCCCATGTTGTTGAAGCAGTCAGCATTACGTGCTATAAGATCACTACTGTGATGGGTACTGAAGTCGTAACTGATGCTGAATTGTAATAGTTTTGTGCTTCAGCAATGTTTTTGTTCCAAAATAGGACTTATGCTTTGAGGTGTCCTCAGAATTTTATGTGTTTCTGATGATATATATTTCTTAAGGATGTAGTATTGAATGGTTTGTGTAATAGCTCTGCGATGTGATGTTTTTTTTTAGCTTTAGTTTGAAATCACATTCATTTTGTGATTTTTAAAGAATTTGGATTATAGCTACATCATGGGAAGTGAAAATTTTGTAATTTTTGGTGAGAAAAGTGAATATTTTTGGAAGGCGGCTGTAGTTAATGTGGACATTATTTTTCTTTTGGCCAAAACCTTTCATCTTAAAATTGAATCACTTGGACTATTTCAATTTGTTAGTGAAACATACTATCATGAAGGTGAACTTGGGTTGATTGGATTTGCTGGACATAAGCAGTAATTAGATGGGGCAGCCAATCAATAGCAATGAACATTTATTTCTAGCCATCAGAGAGGTGCCAATACATAGCTTCTAGAAGCTTTGGGCTCTTAGTCATGGTTGTAGTGAATTCCTTCCTGGTCTATCAAATGCTTAAAATTATTAGCCATAATCATATTTCTCAATTAGATTATTACCTCATAACATATACTACCCAAGAATAAATGGAGTTTGACAATCGCATGTTTTTCTGCTACTTATCCCTGAATGATGCTGAAATTTTGCTGTTGCTGCTAATAGATAGGTCGACTTACAAAAAAAAGCACCTATATGGTGAGAGATCACTCACTCTCCCAAATTCTAGTTTCATAACCTGCAATTGAATGAATTACTCCACCAAAGGGCACTTGGTCATTTATATTCCATTTTCAAGATAGAGAGCTTTGGATGTTGGGAGATTGGAACGCATGTGCTGGACAAATGGATTACTCTTCTCTTTATATCTCAAACTGCCTCCTAATTGGCAACCATATCTCCTTTTCTCTTCTCTGCTCACCCCTGCTCTGCCCTCCACTTGCGACCGCCACCAGCAGTATCGGCAGGCCGTCAGTAAGACCCCTCCCCATCACCTGCAGCAGAAGCAGAGGTCATTCCTCACGTTTGGCTTTGGCGCCGGCGGTAGTGGAGGCGGCACGGGTGGCAGCACAGCTGGGGTGATGGGCGTGGGGGTGGGCTCAGCCATGCTGGGCAGCGGTAGCACGCCTTCGACACGCCGGGAGTCCCACGTGAATGTGAACGTGACGCCGACATCACACGACCTTTCTTCGGACACGCCCGAAATACGGAAGTACAAGAAGCGATTCAACTCCGAAATTTTGTGTGCTGCATTATGGGGTAAGCATTATCAAATTATGGCATGCTAAATGTTTCCTAAATGGTTACAGCAGTGTCTAACTCGTTGCTCAATAGTACCAAACCAGTGGTTATCTAAAGTTAAAGTATTTATGAAAAATAGTCCCTTTTTTTGACTTGTTGAAGTATAAGAAAAGATAATGGTTAATTTTTCTGTTAGCATTTTTTTGGCCTTAGCAATTTTCTTGCCCGAAAATACAGTCCCAGCCATTGAGGAATTTCATGTATTTAACCCTTATAATGCTGGAACGTTTTTATACGCTTTGCACGTTGACTGGCATTAACCCAAAATTTTTATTGCTACCTGGATATTTTGCACATAGACACTTTCTCTCACTTTAAGGACAGCTAAGAGGATTAATTTTACTTGCCCAGCCTTCGTGGCAAGGGGTGCTTCCTACACAGGGGGTCTTTTTTGCACTGGCTGGCAGCTACAATCATAAACTGCAGACTAAGGGTTAAAGTTACTTTTTTGTTAGATTTTGTGCTCAAACTTTTTGAGCCTGTTTTTTTCAGTTTTATCACTGTTAGTGGAGTGATATTAAATTATCAAAACTGCATTTTTTGACCAAATTACTGAATTGTTTTTTTTTTCTTCTGATTAAATAATTATTTTCTCTTACAGGTGTTAACTTGCTCATTGGCACAGAAAATGGTCTCATGTTATTGGACCGAAGTGGCCAGGGCAAGGTTTATCAGTTGATCTCTCGTCGCCGATTCCAACAGATGGAAGTACTGGAGGGTCAGAATATTTTGGTTACTATTTCAGGCAAGAAAAATAGAGTTCGTGTGTACTACCTCTCGTGGCTTAAGTCCAAGATTTTACGCACCGATGGGGTTAGTGATGTACGTATCACCATGGTTTTTTATCTCTTTATCTTATTTTGGTGGTATTTTTTATTCATCTCTTATATTTTAGTTATGCTCTATGCAATTGGTGAGACTTTCATATGTCCCTTGAGTTGTATTAAATCAAGATTGTAATCCATTGAAAGACTTAAAATTTCATTTTACTGTTATAAAGTAAAGATCAAGTCTTTCATGAAGTAAAGTCAAATAATATATTAATATGCCCATTTCTTCAAAAGATTAATTATCAGAAATATATTAATTTCAGCAGTGACACAACCAGCTACAGTCCACATATTAGTGAAAAAATGAAATCTGGTCATGGATGGTTTTTATAGTTCCTATATTTACGTATTACTCTCGATCTTTAATGCAGGAAATATGGAGTTTGATTTAAAAGAAAATGAAAAATACTTGTTTTTTCAGTTATATCTTCAGTTTTATGGTCAGGTGGTAGATTGTTTGGCTTGAAATAAAAAAAAGTCTGTTTGGAGGAGAGTTGGGTCACAATTGCCATGCGTCTCATCAAAGCCAATCTACCTTCCTTTTTACCATCAATGGTGTTTCATTTAGATTTTAATTACAGTACACTCCAGATTATCCGGGATAATGTTGGGGAGAGACGGCACGAATAATCAGGAAACATGGATAATTCAAACTTTCTCTTAAATGTCTTGTTCATAATCTACGTAAAACAAACAATATATTATTATTTATGCAGTTACGTATTCTGTTATCTAAGAGTGCTTCCCGGACTCATTGAGAGCTTTCTTTGCCAGTTCGCAATCTTTTTAACGGCGATAATATGGTTGTACCTGTATTATTACTGCTCCATGTAACGCCTGGTTTCGAAAACCACACATCTGTGGCTAAGTGATCATGGATACTGAAAAGTGGTTAGCACGAATGCTTCAAAACCACTGCTCGACGTCGGAAACTACACTGTCGGGCACCACGCCACGTAGTCGCGTCTCGCAAAAGTTGCTGGGTTCCAACTGCTGTGTAACGTGTATTCGTGATCATGAAGCGAGGTCGCGCACTGCGAAGCTAGGAAAGCAGGGACAAGGTGCTCCCGTGAATGCAGCTAGTGCGTGATCGCTTCCGTTACACAAAGGGTATTCTAACGCAAATAATAAGCCCGGTGTATCCTAGAATTAATGCCGTAATTCCGATGATTTTTCATCCGATTTATTTTTAAAAAGATCACGGAAAAAATTGAGCAAGAGTGAAAATCATGCACGGATAATCCGCAACCCGGATTAACCGCAGCCGGATAATCGGGAGTCTGCTGTACTATAAATTTCTTGCTTAGCTTGCATATTGCAGTCATCTGTTGCTCCAACTTTATCCAATTCATCCTCTCGGGTGCTTTCTTTTATTTACTTTGCAGCAAGTGGAGAGGCGAAATGGGTGGATCAATGTTGGGGACTTGCAAGGTGCTGTTCATTTCCGAATCGTCAAGTATGAGCGCATTAAGTTCCTTGTGATTGCTTTGAGGGAAAGCATTGAAATATACGCTTGGGCACCTAAGCCTTATCATAAATTCATGGCCTTCAAGGTGAGTATTTTTGTTGTTACTGTTTATCTCTGTGGCATTAATAATTAAGATAGTTATTATATCTCTCATGAAAGCCCTGTTTGGGTTTCTTGTGCTACTGCAAAGTCTCCGACACCTGAGTGTGTAGTTTCTGTTTTGAGGCCAATTTTGTTCCTTATCTATGTTAACGATGTAGCCCATATTCTCTCAAATATTGTGTGTGTCCATCCTGCTTTTTATGCAAATGATTCTAATGTTCTTGTTTCATCAAGTGACTTAGACAATGTGTCCAATCAAGATAATTTAATCTCTTATAATCTAAGTAACTGGTGATCCAACAACCTCCTTGAATAAATTATCCTAAAGGGATAAGTGTTGCAACTCTGAATTTAGAGTATTGCCTCCCTATCAAAGATTTCATACAAGTTCCCAATTAAAATCAGATTTGGAATTGGTCCATTCTGATCTTGAACTTATGAAAACTTGTGTTATGTTCCATTACATTTCCATACATTACATATCAGTTCCTAACTGGTGCCTAGATGTGTTTTGAAGTAAATGATATTCGATACTGTCCAATTCCAGAACTGAAATTTAATTTTGAATGGGTTTTATGAATTCTTCACATCAATACCTCATGATTACCGTATTTGTCTGAATATTGTCCCCCCTTTTTTTCCAAAAATGCCCGTGGAAAAAGTAAAGGGGGAACTATATTCCTATGCATTTTTTTTAATTTTCTCAAAACTGAAACATCAAAATTTGGGGGGGGGGGACTATACTCAAAGGGGGACAATATGCGGAGAAATACAGTATATGCAATTTGGATGCCTGAGTGCTTAATGACCTAATTTTGTTTTTACACAGTCATTTGGCGACTTGAATCATCGCCCTCTTCTTGTGGATCTGACTGTTGAGGAAGGGACACGTCTCAAGGTCATTTATGGTTCAGCTGATGGATTTCATGCTGTAGACCTTGATTCAGCGTCTGTGTATGATGTTTACCTTCCAAAGCATGTAAGTATATCTTTTTTGCCTCTTACATAAATGCAAACCTATGCCTGAATGTAGAATACGTCAAAATAAGACTTCCCTAGAAATTGTTAACTGTGCATCAGTTTATTAATTGAGCTTACTTATTTGCATAAGGTTCCTCTATATCTATACCAAGCCTAAGTCTGTGATTTCTAGAATTCTTCTCTATCACTATGCGAAAGGGTTATTAAGTTAAGGGAAGTTAATCTCCTTTGAAGTGTTCGTGATGAATTTTTGTGATGTGGTAATTAATTCTTGTAGAATTATTTGTGGTAGAGTAAAAAATCTATTTTTCTTGATTTTAGTCCATATGTCAATATCTCATTATCATCTACGAGATAGTTAATGCCTTGAATTTTCAAGTTAAATGAAGTATATTATTGCATGGTTGATATATGGAGTTATGACGTGTCTAATGCTTGACTTATAAGCTAATATAATGTATTTCTTTGTTTTAATATGATTTTTTTATTTTGCAGACTCAGGGTCCAATTTCTCCTCACTGCATAGTAACACTGCCAAATTCAAATGGAATGCAACTACTTCTATGTTATGACAATGAAGGAGTTTATGTCAACACTTATGGAAAGGTGAGAACTATGTAATTTTCATTTAAAACTTCACATACACATTACAGTTAGAACAAATAAGTTTTCATTCCATGGTTACCTCTGGACAGTTAAGGAAATCTGTGTAGTAGTTTTTAGTTTCCAGGGTGTCATGTTCAGGAAACCTACGATTACCTTGGTAGCAACAATTCCCTCTATGAAGGAATGTACCCGACTTGAAACATAATGCATACGATCAAAATAACACGTAATTACATGCGATATTTGAAAATTTAAATTCATTGAACTCAAAAACAAATGAGGGGTAATGAAAATAGTGTTATCCCTACATTATATTTTATGTGCTAGAATCTAAAACTTTCCCTTTGCCCACGATAGAGGATTCACTTCAATAAAATGTGTTGTTCTTTGAGAAAATTATTGTAAATATGTTTCACATACCCTTCTATTTCTTGCCGATATCATGATGATGAACACTAATATCACTTATTTTTTCCTTAAATGGAAGCATCATGATATCATGATCATGATGCTTACCATTTAAGGAAAAAATAAGTGATATTAGTGTTAATTCCAGAGTGGTTTCTAGGAATTTATGTGGGCAACCTTCGCAGTGGCTCAACCGTCTTACTTTCGTTCTTTTGAAGCTGTTCATCATCACTGCTGCTAGAAATATATTATTTGTGAGGCAAATCCAAAAGTGTCTTATGACGTTTGAATTTTTTAAAGACTGATAAAAAAGTATTATTTTTTTCTTATTCTTCTTTATTGGTGAACATACCATCCCGTGATAATCAAAAAATACTTCTAGTTTTTAAAGGAACATTGGTTTGATTTTAAAATTCCTGATTTTTTTTGTCGTTATCCATTCTTAATCTATTAGTCATTACCTGTAATTAATTGTAATCCCTACTTTTTCTAGTCAACTTTTTTTTCAACCTTTGTCAACTCCTTTTTGTGATAATAGAAAATGTCAAAACCCATTTATTGAGCAAGAAATTACTTCAGAAGTTTTAGGATAAGAAAAGTATGAAAGGGATTTATTTTTATATTAAGTGTTTGATAATGAAAATTAATACCATTTTGATGAATATTTCAGGTCTCAAAAAATATAGTCCTTCAGTGGGGAGAAATGCCAACCTCTGTGGCTTACATTGGCACTGGGCAGATAATGGGCTGGGGAAACAAAGCAATTGAAATCCGAAGTGTTGAAACAGGACACTTGGATGGAGTGTTTATGCACAAGAAAGCTCAGCGGCTTAAATTTCTCTGTGAACGCAATGACAAGGTTGGTATTATGTATTTATGACCACTTTGAAAATTAATGAGGCCCTCTTAATTTGGAGCTAAAAATACAAAGCGAGTGTAAAATTTAACATAAAATTAGAATTAGTATCATAGAATTCTGATTTAAAGGAATTAAAGCACCTGAAGCTGACGGGAAATTGATGCTTGAGACATGCTAATGGAGTTGATTTATAATAGACTGAAATAAAAGTATAATTTATCTATCAATCACATTCATCCATGCCAATATCTTCTTTTTCTTAGCTGCTTTCTTTTTCATTTTCTGAATGCACTTCGATATCTTGCATGAGGATACCTTATTTGTTTCTTGAAATGTAATCAGAAAGTAATGGGGCTTGTTTTATCTCACTCAGGTATTCTTTTCATCAGCAAAGGGAGGCTCTTCATGTCAGATATATTTCATGACCCTTAACAAGCCAGGCATGGCCAACTGGTGAGCTAACGGTCATACTCCTCGAGGGCTCAGTCGCCAGGCTTAGCCACTGGTGCTTCTAACCAATTGTCGGAGGGGGGGACAGAACACATCAGCTTACTTTAGTGAAAACCAAGTGCCATCGACAAAGGTGGAGATGGCAGCCTCTGGTGGGAGGTTGCCCTTCCCTTTTTCCAAGACGCAACCAGCAATGGGGGGTGCCAGCAATGCGCTAAGAGGAGCACACATGGCCCTCAGGGAGTCTTGGGTTGCCCGGGTGGGATGAACAGTTTTTCCAAAACTTAGAGGACTAGTTTTTTTACATAATTATTACACTTTATTTAATGGATTCATTCATCCACAAGTTGGATGCCTACGGGGCATGGAAATCCAATTATACTTCTGTGCTAATCTAGGCACTCTTGCCATATGGAGGTGACACAGATATATCACATAGGGCTGAGCCTTGACTGACATTTTTTTTGGCAGTGGAAAGAGCACTGCATTGTATGCATTTGTATATTAATGAGGTAAATGAATACCCCTTCCTCTTCCTCTATACTTCCCATGAAATAAGTCTTTTTTTTTACCCTTTGTATAAGCATCTCTCCTTGTTTCCTATTATGCCCTGAGGGGAATTTCCACTAGGTGAACGGGGAATGTGCCTGCACAGAAGTAATAAAAATGAAAAAAATTATGGCAGAGGGCCTCCCCTCCTTTTAAGAGGGGAGTAAGTGTGTGTTTAGGGGTGCATTGGAACGACAATGCACAGTGGCGTCTGATGGTTGTGGTGGTCGACGGGCATGATCCTGTTTTCTGAGCTCATGCGGTGCGCGAGTTTTTTATCCCTCTGCAATGTTCATGACCCTGATGATTTTTAATGTGCTCCCTTGTTCTCCACGATGCCCCTCTTTTTATTGTTATTTTTTTTCCAAAGATGCTCTTCTTGTATATGTGAGAATTATTGCTCCCATGTCCCCATTACCCTTTATCATGTGAAAAAGTTTTTCAAAGAGAAATATGTATTAACATCTTTTGAAAGAAGCCTTTCTGTTTATAGATTTTTGTTGTTTTTTACGGTGAATTTATCCATGAACGCAGTATAAAATTAGTAATTCCTCATGGTATGTGTGAATGGGAAGAATGTTTAGAGAAGAGAGTGTGTGAGAATGACTTTGGACCGCTGCGAGTGTTGAAATTGTAAATTTTGTAGGATATTAAAAAAAAAGTAAAATGAAAGGAATGTATGGGTGCTTGACATATATACAAAATAAATTTGTAGAGTTGCGAATGTTTTTTTGGTGGGCATTAAGAGGAGGTATAAAAAGAGGTTCTTGAGAGAGGGTTTTTCCATATAAAAAAATACCAAAATATGCATTTTTTTCCTCTTCTTGAGTAAACATTTGTAATGGGTGATGTGAAAAAATTCCATTCCACGATGGAAACTTAGTTACGTGTACAAAAATTGAAAATTGTGAAATGCTGTATGATAAGTCTTGGTGCTGCCTGTTGAAGTGTTCTATTGTATCGGAAAAAATGAAATTTTTTTGCCCACTGTGTTCTGATTACTAATAATCACTGGAAAATATGGAAAACGAATGGTCAAAGGATGTGTGTGCTGTTGTGTTGTGGTGGGAGTGGATGAATGCATGTCACAAATTTATCTCTTGGAAAATAAAAAAAAGACTTTTTGAACAAATAGCTACACAGTTATGAGCTGTTGGTGGGAGGGTTTTTCCAGGTAATATACTCCCCCATGTTATTTTACCGTCAATAATATCCTTTTTGTTATAGCGAATTTTGAATCAGGTTCAGAGCATATAGCCATTTATATTTGATTGATATGTCCTGATGCTGCTTTTATACCTCTCATGATAAAATAAAGAGAAAATGATCCTGTTTATTGTATGTTTTGTGATTGAATTTTTTTCTTGTAATATTATGTTCATTGGGATAACTCTGTTCTCCATTAAATTTGGGATTTTTCTAGGGGAAAACTATGCATAGTACAAACTGAGTGTATCTAAATAAGATCATTTGTGACTGTAAATCTGAACATTTACATTAAAAGTTGTCATTTCTCCTAAATATATAGTTGCTGCTTTTGAATTTGGGAGGAAAGAAAGATTACTTGTGTCAGCCAGCCAGCTGAGGAAAAGATGTCAACCTTTAGCTCAGTAAAAAATGAATAAGAAATAGTGAATGAAGATCGTAAATGAGAATACAATATTGAATACACTCTCTAAAGCTTGAGGTAAGTAATGCAATAATAATGCTTGGCTGGTTAGCATTTGGGTATTAAGTCAGGCACTTAATTTGCATGAAGGATACGTTTCTTACATTTTTATCTTCCCATGGACATGTACGGAGTGTTATTATGGTCATGTGCAAAAGTATTTGTGGATAGATTTGATGGTGCTCTTCGAAGGACGTCAAAAGCACGAGACACTTCCAGTGTTATTGGGAAAGGTTTTGAAAGTGGATGCAGTAAGAGGAGTGAAAGGTGGAGACCCGAGGTAGGAGAAGAGAGGAATAGGTAGATGCATTGTAACATAAGCTGGCCGTTGGGAGTTGAATGAAATAGAGTCATCTAGAGCAGAGCATACCTTCTCTCTGTTAAATGAGCATAAATAACCCTTTTTGTGTGAAAAATCCAACGAGAAAAAAATAATTTGCCTTGACTGGGATTCGAACCCGTAACCCTCAATTTCTGGTCGAGTGCTTCAGCCAGTTGAGCTACCGAGGCATCATTCTCCCCTGTGGAAATTTGTGGACTATGCCGGACAAGGTGGTATGGACTGCTGAGCATATTATGTGACTAACAGTCCAAATCGTGCGCACAGCACCACAGCCAGAGAGCAAAGCCCGAACTTAGAACACAAAGAGGTGTTCCCTGTAAACGACTTTAAGTATACCGGGACTAGCCACGGTACTTAAATAAATATCCCTCTCCTTGAATACTGGTCCCAAATTTGGTGTTCCCCACTATCCTAAATTTACTAAAATACCCAGCCAACTTCTTCCTTGCCATCACCTGCCATTGATTCTACATCGAGAAACTTCACCCATGGACTATCTTTTCCTCCCTTGGCACTTCTACTATGTCTCTCTTGTCTGATTAGATGTTCCGAAATAAAAGTCTTGAGTGGAACTAATGACATTCTCCACCTCTTTCGTTTACATGTTTCACCCAGTCCTTAATGTAATAACGGTCTTATTCATATTTCACGATTCCATCCCTCCATATCTCAATGCTCTCTTTTCAATGAAATCCCCTCCTTGTGTGACTTCCTAACCTCGAAATATCCTTCTGTGGACTTCATCTCCTATTCCACAGTTTTCAAATCTTCCTTAAAATGCCAGCAAAAAATTCTCTGCTTTCCAAATCCTTGATATCTTTCTTATTTTGATCTTTATTTTTTGTTAATCAGTATTGTTGTCAATAGTTTTTATTGATAAATTGGCTGACTAATGTGGTGACTTTTGTGCCTGCCAGGCCAGTGGTAGTCTGGCATAGCCTTGCAATGGAAACAAACCACATGACCTTTCCCTTTGCACCACTTTCCCTATCATAAAAAATAATGAGTCTACTGCCCATCTTTTTGTCAAACCTCCTACTATCACCTTCTAACGATCAGCAAACCTCTCTGATTTATTCCGCTCGACAAACCCCTTACAAAAGTCAACCACTACACCCAATAGTCCTTTGCCCTGTGGTTGTCCTAGATGTAAGACCTTCCCAATTTTCACCCCTCCTTCTATCCCCAGTCATCTCGTCCCTTGTCTACCACCCTTTGGCCTTTTGTACTTCCAAGAATGTAGTTTACCTCATTCAATGTCAACACTGTCCCTCCTTTTATATAGGTAAATCCTCGACTCCCCTTAACCTAACAATCAACAACCACAGGGAATCATGCACTTCTCCCCACTTTGCGTTCCTCCCGGTGGCAAAACATGCAGCAGCTCATCAACGTCAATTCAATGATTCTTACATTGCTTCATTTTTGGCCTCCCTTCCCCCCACAGACCACCCACTTAAACTCAATTCCATCGAATTAACTTATATATGCATGGGCTTATCCAGAGAGAGCCTGGAGGGGGCAGCTGCCCCCATCCCCACGGAAGCAAAAATTGAAGATGACTTTAGGGAAAATAATACTTTTTCATTTGAAAGAACTGTTACAGTTTCCTTAAAATGTTGATTTCATTCACCTTTTCCATGCTTAAATCTTACCTACAACTTGAATAACCATGGCTTACCCTCCTCTTGTTTTGATCCTGGGTATGCCCTTGTATATATTGCTGTGTAGAGCAGTCTTCCTCCCGGCTTAAATATATACAGATAATCCCTTAAATAGGGTGGTTTCCTATTATTTTTTTATTGCCTAAATCGAAAGATTATTACTCCTGGAGTGCGCATTTCACGCTCTTAGATTTTCGAAGGACAATATCTAATTTTCGCGATTAAATGAAAAGGGAAAAATTTCAAGTGCGCGAAAACGGGACAGCTAAGTAGGAATGATAGGAAAAGTCCGTGTGAAGTATTTCTGGTTCCAGCTGTCAGCGTGTGAGATGACCTTGAGCGCTGATACGATGCAGGCTGCTAGCAGGTAGCTGATTGTGAGTACCCTCCTAGCAGGTAGCGTTTGGCTTAAATAAGGATTACTATTCCCCTATCAAACGAAGGAAACTTTCCGAACTTAGCCAGTTTTAATAGGTGATTATTAAGACATGTTTCCCTGAGCTCTGTGCCTCATGCATGCATTGGTAATCTCAGACGATGTAAAACTCTTATCTACTCATATAGAAACTAGGTCCCTGTGACGTCACGTGGAGTGGAATCTCATGGGTGTCAATCTGGCCTTTTTCAAATGAGGTTAAAATTGACCATTAACATTCGTCTAAACTGGGATTTCTAAAACCAAGTAACTTGTATATTGTGGGTAACGAATTGCAATCAGTGCATTTCGTTTTCTTTGATGAAGGAAACTATACCCTATTGCCTCAACCCACTCTTCCTCCTTTGGTCCCTACTTCCCCACTATTCCCCCTCCCTCAGCTCTCTTTCATCCTTTACCTACAGTCTCAGAGGAAGGTGTATTTGTCCCACCAAAAATTTTGTCTCGTGTTTTTTCTTTATTGTGCCTTCTGTGTGTGCCCAACCTGGGATATTTTTTTTTGCTACATATCGTATTTCCTATTTTGCCAGTCGTCCCCTTTACATGTGGAAGGAAGGCTTTCTTCTGGTTGCTGAGGTCATTTATAGAAGAGTTTGCACCTTCTGCGGTGTTGTTTTTGTCTTCGGTGTTCTTTTTAACTACCTTATTAAATGTTCGAGAGATAATAGGGTAGTTTCCTTCATCAAAGAAAACGAAAGGCATTGATTACGATTCGTTACCTACCATTAGTGTATTCACAATATACAAATTATTTGGTTTTAGAAATACCGGTGTAGACGAATGGCAAGGGTCAATTTTTATCATTTGAAAGCAATTTTTTTATCATTACCAGCTAGCATGGTACTCGGCTACCTGCTAGCATCCTGCGTCGTATCAGCGCTCTGAGCCTCGCCCCAAGGTCATCTCACTTGCGGGCTTGCGGCAGCGGGAAGCAGAACGATGTCGCGCGGAGTTTTTCCCGGCATTCACACTTACCCGTCGCGTTTTCGCGCGCTTGAAATTTTTCACTTTTCCGCGAAACAGGAGTAATAATCTTTCGATTTAGGCTGTAAAAAAATAATAGGAAACCACCCTATTCTGTTGTCGAATCCATTTCCCTGTAGAATGGCCTCTAGTTTCCACCATTCTTCGGCTAAGTTGTTTTGGTCACTTATTGTGTGGGAGGTGTATCAGTTGGTGTTAACCACTCCATTTATTTGGGCTGGGTGATGATGAGATAAAGCGTGCTGGTACCAATTTGTTTCTGTTGGTTTTCGATAGAATGCGTGTCCTAATGTTCCATCATGGTCCCATCCTTCTTTTCCATGAGAACATACAAGAATGGAAGTTTTCCGTCTTCCTCCACCTCCACAGTAAACTTTATGTTTCCGTTGATACCGTTCAAGTAAGTGTTAAATTCTTGCAGCTTTCCTTGCCGTTCGTCCAAATTATAAAGATATCGTCCATAATATATATCTCACTCAAATAAGTTTGTGGGCAGCGCTCTGGATTGGTGTTTCTTCTATGTGTTCCTTAAATATTTTTGCAATTGCTGGGGAGAAAGGGAAACCCATCGCTTCTCCAGACGTATTTATGTTGATAAAAATTATTCCTACACCAGAAGAAAGTAGGTACTCTTGAGGCATATCACTGCCAGCTTGGCAATGTTTTCTCCAAATCTGTCTTTTATGACATTTACTGCCTCGTCGCAAGGAATATTTGTGAAGAGCGATGTTACATTTAAGTGGATTAGGATGTCTTCTTTTTTGACCTTGATGCCGCTAATAATCTGAAGAAAATGTCGAGTGTGTCTCATGCATGATTTCGCCTCTTCTGCTGCGGGCTGTAAAATTGGTGCCAGGTATTTCGATAATTTATATATTGGCGAGTCTATGGCGCTGACAATGGCCCTAAGGGGTACTCCTTTCTTATGAATTTTTAGCGGACCGCTCAAGTAAAAATTTCTCCCTTGCAACTTGACTGAAACTGGGCTGGAACTACCTTGAAACTCACTGCCTTGCTTCTATGCTGAAACTGCATTGAAATTGAAACAAACCAGTGGAGTTTGGGAGAGGGATGGCAGTGCAGTAGCAGTGCGATTAAGAACTCCAGCTACTCCAATCAAACTCCCTTGGCTGACTAAACTGAAACTCCCTTGGCAAGCTACACTGAAACTCCCTTGGCCACAAACTAGACTGAAACTCCCTTGGCTACCAGCTAGACTGAAACTCCCTTGGCCAGCTAGACTGAAACTCCATTGGATAGCTAGGCTGAAACTCTCTTGTTTGGCTGAATACATTTCCCCTACCCAAACCATTAAAATTCCCTTGTCAAATCATATGAAACAACTTGGCTAAATTAACTGTAAATTAACAACTTGCACAACCCAGCCAACAGTGGATGATCACATAACAGGTTTCTCCCACAATTTTGCCTGCATGATAAAAGATAAAGGGTGGACAGGTGATAGCGATAAACAATAGTTATAACTGCAATGACCACAACATTTTTCAAGACACAATTTATTAGAACATGAAAATACATCAATAAATTAATAACTGTTAAAAGCACATACAAAAATATTCTAAATGAAAGAAGTCATGGAAGTTAGATGCTCCTGAAAAAGAGAAGAAACATGACTGATGAGAGTCACAAACGACTTAACTCAAAATCAAATTAGCAAAATTGCACATGAAAAACTCTCCTTTACTTGGCTTATTAGTTATATGGTGCATTTAATGTTTGGAAGGAAATTTCTTAGCTTTTCTACAAAAAAGAAAAGCTAAGAAATTTCCTTCCAAACATTAAATATGGAATTCTACAAAGTAAAGGCCTCAACAATTCAGTGCATATGGTGCATTAATGTGAATCATTCAAATTATAGAAAGCAAAACTTAAATTATCACTGAGGAAGCATGCGCTTTGCATCATAGTTAAATGAAAAACGAAGCGATGACTCGTTACTTAGGCTATGTGTGAACTCCAAACGAAAACCACGTAAGATTCCAAAACATTCAGCAGTAACTAATAAGTGTAAGCAGTAAATATACATTGCACTATAGCGAAACATACCCGCATTCCTTATTTCTTCGAAAGCCCGCTCGAGCTCACTGAGTCCGTCTTCCGCAGGATGACTAACGGACGGCGCGGCATCCGCGGCATTGATGACCGGTCGGTGTATTATCCTCCTCGTCCAGGGTATCCATGAGGCAGGAAAAGTGGACGGCAGTCGCCAACGCGTTGAAAGAAGAATTCGTTATTGGCTGCATGACCCCCGAAAAAGGAGCTTGAAATCCTTAAACGTGCCTGGATTAAAACACTAATTCAATGTCAACGTTCTCATGGCTAAACATGGAAGGAATAAACATGCCATCAGAGAAGTTAAAACGCTTACCTCCAATTATGACTGAAGTCACCACCACCGACCTTGTTCTCCCCTTCACCTTAATTTCGATTAATTCTTGCCGTTAACAAACGTCGAAGTACCGGGAAAATATTTATGCCATCAATCTTTTCATGCTAAAACCCACGCTCACCTCGCTCCTAGCAACTTGAGAGAAATAACGGCAACCGACAGCATGACGCGCGGGAAAAGGTATACGTGTTGCCAAAAGCTAAATAATAAAAAAATACATTGCCGCTGGAAACAGGGGTCGCGTATATGTCCGGTAGAAGGGTTCCGTATGTTGGCAAATCTTACGATGGGTAGCACACGCGCAGCAAGGGAGAAGCAGTTCAAATTCATGAGGGAGAGGGGATACGCAAATGCTGCTGCAGCTCTGTGGCAGGGCAGTTAAGACATTCGGCGAGAGAGATTCAGTGGAGTTATTAAGTTGGCCTGGCCTTTGAGCCCACTGTCCAGCTCAGTGCCAGTAGAGCTCATGTGCAGCAAGGGAGAAGCATTTCAAATCCATGAGGGAGAGGGGATACCCAATGCTGCCGCAGCTCTGTGGCAAGGCAGTAAAGACATGCGGCAAGAGAGACGCAGTGGTGTCATAAATTCGGCCTGGCCTGAGCCTATTGTCCAGTTCAGTATCAGTGGGGCACATGTGCAGCAAGGGAGAAGCAGTTCAAATTCAATGGACTTGCAAGGGAGAATGGCATCAGAGTTTCAGTTGAGTGCTCTTTTTCTTGTTGAGGACAAGGCAGTGCAGTGCAGTGCCAAGGTTGTTTCAAGGCAGTTTGAGCGCATTCAGTGGAGTTTCAGCCCAGAATCAGCTCTGTTTCAAGGGAGAAATTTTTACTTGAGAAAAACTCCTTGTATCTACGCGTAGATACAAGGAGTTTTCCGATCGTGTGGGTTACTATATTCTTCTTCTTTCGGTGGGATCTGGTATACTAGTCTTTATGATTTCGGACACTATCCTCTTGTATCAGGAGGTTGGGTCTCTGTCGATCTTTTGATAAGGTCGTTCTGCAAGTAGTTCTTCCATCTTATTATCGTTTTCTTCTATCTACTTACTTATTTAGGTAGTTCAGATGAAATGGGTTTTGCTAGTGTAAATATTTGAGCGAATAGCTTTCGTAGTTTTTTGTGGAAAACATTCTACTTCTTTCCCAGTCTGAGGTGCACTACGACTCTTCCTTCTTCCATGACCAGCCTTTATGGATACACGGCTATGTACTACTTCACCTGGGATATCTACCGAAGACACTTAAGAGAAGCATTTAAAAAAAGGCGCGTTCAGTCATTGGTGAACAATTGAAGTCTGAAATATACGTTGCCGTAGATACCGGGGGCGCAGGTGGTAATTTAGATGCTTTTTTCCATGTGTTTTGATAACTTATTAGCCGGTGTTCAATTGGTGTAATTTTTGATAATTTAGGCTATTCTATCTGGCTCATCGTGGGTTGTGAAGTCATTGAGTGCGAGTTGGATTTACGTGCATGGTCGTCTTATATCTGATAATTCAAGTCCATGTGATGGTGACAGTTTCGGTATGCTCGGCGATGGTGAAATTAAATATCATGCCTATGGTATAAATATTCTTCTATGAAATTTCAGCAGATATAGAAAAAGGCAGCTGATGTTACATTCTGTGACCGATGCAAGAATCTTTGCGCTTGCCAAAGGGACGAGGCAGAGGGTTGAATCGTGGAGGCGGTCATTTATCGCAATGTCAGTCCCGAGTTCCGGCGATTCCTCCCTTTCCATTCCAACACCAGCCATCATTTGGAACTGGAAAAGCACCGACGACAGCTCTAAAGCCTTTAACAATGGGAAGAGGGATGTGCAACATAGAAACTCCGGGCCCGTATGACCCCGTGCTACCAGGGCAGTGCTTCTCAGTGCCGTTGGGGTCTCGGGGGCGCGATCCTGTACCTCGAAACGTGAATGGCCTTGACCCACGGGCCTCAAATGGCCCTACTTCTCTACATAGTTTTTACGGCCCTTCTCCCCAAGGTTTCATTGGCCGTGCTCCATATGACTCGGTTGGTCCTTCTCCACGGGGCATCAGTGGCCCACCTCCCCGGGGCATCAGTGGCCCTCCTCCTGGGGGCATCAGCGACCCTTCCAAACATGGCTCGTGGAGTCCATCTCCTCAAGGATTCAAAGTTCCTGCCCCACGGTTGGGATTCAGTGGCCCTGCTCCACGAGGCAACAGTGGCCCTTCTCCCTTAAGTTTCAAGGTTCCGTCTCCCGAAGACTTCAGCCTCCCTCCTCCACGAAGTAACGGTGGCCCTTCAAGATCCAAGGTTTCGTCTCCCGAAGACTTAAGAGTCCCTCGTCCAGGAGACAACAGTGGCCCTTCTCCCTTAAGCTTCAAGGTTCCGTCTCCCGAAGACTTAAGCGTCCCTTCTCCACGAGTCAGTAGAGGAGGCCCTGCTAACCAAAGTCCCCGTGGCCCTTTTCTCCAAGGTTTCGGTGGCCCTGCCCCAAAAAAAGTAAGTGGCCCCTCTCCCAAAGTTTTCAGTGGTCCTTCTCCCCAACGCTTTAGTCGTTCTTCATCCTCAGGATTCCATGGCTCTGCTCCTCAGAGCTCATCAAGCACTCCTCAAGTATGCTTCTTGGCATTGGCCGATCCTGTACCTCGGGGAAGAGGTATCGGTGTCGGAGATTGCGTCCCTCGTTTCCATGAATCAGAAAGGGCAGTAATGAACCCGAACCTAAGTCATGGCATTCCATCTCTACCTGAACCACGTCCGAATTCTCTGACTCAAGTGGAATGGGATGTTTTCATTCGGAATGGTCGGCCGTCTCATAAAAATGTGTGTGCTGTTTTCTGTTGCTGTACGTTTGGAGAGGGTAATAGCGTCCAGAGGACATTTAGTTTTTGCTGCGATGCAAAATCTCGTTGGGAGCATGCGGAAAAGAAAGCAATTGAGCAACTTTTAATGCTGGAAAATGGAAGTGGTCGTGAATTGAGGTAAGAAATCTCCCAAAAGTACACACTCAGCTCCGCTTCCATTTACATTTTAATAAAATTCTAGAATGGTTCCCACTGATGCACCTGAACATGTAAGGACTTGAATTCCATATGTATTTATGCTATGGAATTTAAAAAATTTACCAATTTCGTGTTCAAGTACAAATTGACCCTTAATTTCTCAAGTATCTTGACTGTTAATATTTATCGATTTTACATTTGCATGGTCTACTTGACTTAAAGAAATACATTCAGCTTTTTATAATACTTGAAGCTGTAGGAAGCTTTGATCTCACAAATGCTTCTTTTAAATTTTTTAGGCATGTGGTCTTCATCAGCAGCCGCTCTCCTTGCATACCTTGTGCCAAAGACATGATTACATTTGTCAAGTCCAGAGGATTATCAATGAACTTGTATTTTACTGCTCTCCAAAAGGTCATCAATCCAGTTAAGAGTGGTGTTCAGCTACTGGCAGACTTTGGAATGCCAATGCAAATTGCTGATAAGCACATCTGGTCTTACCTCACTTCTCTTCTTGCAGTTAGCAATGGAAAGCCACGAACTGCATTATCAGTAAGTTAAATTTTGGACTCCCTAGATCACACCATCTAATGTTTTGTGGGGTGAAATGGGGTTCTTGCAAATACTTTGTCTTCTCTCTAATAATAATGCACAGTTTTAGTTTTGTAATAAAAATTAAGTGGCATGCAGTTTATTTATTTATTTAAGGAGTTGCTCACATACAGCATTTCTAAGAATTTATAGTGACACAGTAAAAAATATGAAATTTTAACATAAAAAATCTGAACCAAGAGTACAAGCATAAGATAGTGAAAAATAAACTAGAGGGCACGAGGAAAGGGAGGTGGAGAGGGAGGTTTATTTATTAGCCGAGGAATGGGACATGGCTAGTTTGACAAATGAGTTTCTAAGGGCAGAAAAAATTGATCAATATTGTCTAGTAATGAATTGAGCAGGGAGCAAAGGCAGCGTTGGAGTGAGCGCTTAACGAGGGATAGGCGTATGAAGTAAGGAATGTGTATGAGTGGATCGGCAAGGCACTCTGAAATTAATGGATGAAAGCAAATCAGGACAATCAATGTGTGAATTTAGAATATTGTAATAAGTTTTATATCTGTTTTAATCCTTTGTTGGCAGAGATCAGTGATTGATAGAGAAGATAGGAGTGAGCTGGTGGATATGTCACGTAAGTGGGGAACTCTGTGTCGTACGATTCTGGCGAAGAAGCTGGTTATACTGTCAAGAGAGGTGAGGTTAGAAGAAGCTGCGATGGACCATATGGTAGAGCAATATCCGATGACTGGAAGGATAAATGCTGAGAAGTATGATTTTAGAGCTGTGGGATTGGTTATTTCTGTGTAGCGGTAGAGGAGACCTAAAAGTGACATAGATTTGCTCTTGATTAAATAAGTGTTCCGAGAAGTTAAGTTTATTGTCAGTTATGATGCCTAAATCCTTCACATCCGAAACACATTGAAGAGGCTTGGAATTAATTGAATATTGAAAAGTAATTGGGGATTTTTTAAGAGAAATCAAAAGGGAATTGCATTTACTGAAATTTAAGTGTAGGTTCCAAGTATTTCACCAATTTGCCGTCAAGTTTAAAGAATTTTGATGGACTTTGCAGTCCGAGGTAGTTTGAATTTGATTAAATAGTTTACAGTCGTTCGCATAAAAAAGAGTATGTGACTGGGATGGAGGCAAAGGTGTGGCTAGGTCATCGATGAATAGGCTAAATAAATATGGCCCCAGGACACTACCTTGAGGAACACATGATGTTACCGGGGACCAGTAAGAGGAGGTGCCAGAAAGTATAACTCTTTGGAATCTATTCGTAAGAAAGGATTTGACGAGGTTGAGAAAGGTTCCGTGCACGTTGAATCGTTGACTAAGCTTGTGAAAGAGGAGGGTATGGTCGAGTGAATCGAAGGCTCTGGAGAAATCAAGGAATATGGTGTCGAGTTGAGAATTTTTTGCTATTGAGTTGACAGCATGGTGATGGAATACAGATAGATTAGTAAGACAGGAGCAATTAGGAAGGAAACCATGCTGATTATTCGATAGGCTAGGGGATGTAAAGTAAAGAAATCTGTTGAGTATAATCCTCTCAGCAATAGAGGATAGGATTGGAAGTAAGGAAATTGGGCGGTAAATAATATCTTCACATTTAGGACCAGTTTTATGGATTGGTATAATGTTCGCCATTTTCCACTGATGTGGAAAGACACTAAGCGTGAAGCAGCGATTTAACAGAAGACTCATAGGAATCGCGAGGGAGGAGGTGCAGTTATGTATAAAGATAGGACTGAGGCCATCAGGGCCTGGTGAACGATGGAGGGGTATTTTTGAGAGAAAGTGAAATACTTCCTGTGGATCGGTCTCAATGCGGGAAAGACAGTGCGTACAGCAAGATGTGAGGGAGTGGTCAGGGAAAGAAGGGACATTGGATGCAGGCATTAGGCGATCTGAAAAGAATTTAGCAAGGAAAGGCTTCAGAGGGCGGGGTGGAACCCTGCAATGTTTCTTGGAGCTGGAAAAGTTGTAAATGACGTCAAGGGACTCATGGTCTGAGTCGAAGATGTTTCTGCTGGGGGTTGCCTCTGGGGGAGTGGTGGAAAGAAGGAAGTCCAACGTTGCCGTGTTTTGCGTCCATTCATTGTAGAACTGGGAAAGATGAAGGGGGTTGATGAAATTTTGGAGAAAGTACTCATCATGGGCGTCCAACAGAGACCCACTCGTTGGAAACTCCCAATGCATTGAGAGATTAAAGTCCCCAAAAAGGATAATGGGACCAAGAGTAATGACACTCATCACAGAGTCAAGGCATTTTTCTAAGACGGAAAGATCACTGGCAGGAGGACGATAGAAACAGCCCACATAAGTTTTTATAGGTTGCAAATGTTTATTAGAGGGTAGAGAGACTTTGGTCCACACGATTTCAAAGTCAGTCTCTAGGTCCAAGCGACGTTTAGAGAGAAATTTATTATTGATAGCAACAAGCACTCCACCCCCTCTGGAGAGCCTATCTTTGCGATGTATGCCATGAGTGGTTGTGAATGATATTTCTCCGTCCTGAACACTAGGGTTCATCCAAGTTTCCGTAAGCGTGATTATATTAAGTTTGGAAAGCTCATGGGCATGGGAGTCACAGGTTGATAATTTGTTCTTAACCCTTTCGCTGCTGTTCAATCTCCGAAAACCTTCTCCTCACATGCGGCGAAAAGGTTAAAATGCCTTTCGTGTGACCATGGAGCAGGTACTACCAGGATGGGCATGGTACACCCTCCGAAGGGTGGCTAATCCAGGACCCTATCCTCGACGAAGTCATCCACGCAACTCCCCGAAAAGTGACCGCTCTGACTTCATTTTGAAAATCTATCAATCAATCCGATCATAGAAAAATGATTGTTTTCATCGCACTCCTGCCGATCAAGCGATCAAGTATGTCTTTGAACCGTGTTTCTGCGATGAAAAATAACGATTTTGTTAACTTTGCAAAAAAGCGTGGCTGCGGACCACCGGAAAATGGCCATTTTATCAAAGTCAACAAAATCGTTATTTTTCATCGCAGAAACACGATTCAAAGACGTACTTGATCACTTGATCGGCAGTAGTGCAATGAAAACAATCATTTTGTGATGATCGGATTGATTGATAGATTTTCAAATTGCAGTCAGAGCGGTCACTTTTCCGGAGGTAGGGCCCCTGCTGGTAGGGCTGATGAGACGGTCCTGCGTGGGTGAGTTCGTCGAGGAAAGGGTCGTGGATTAGTGGGTCCCTTCGAAGTGCTTCGGCGAAAGTGCTGACCGCATGGCAGGGAGGAAGAAAAAGTACGTCCACCGCAGTCTGCCATGCGGACATACTAGGTACGTCCACAGCAGTGAAAGGGTTAATGCTTCTCACATTTTGGTAATAAAAATGCACGTTAAGGTCAGAGGAAGGGCCTGGGTTTAGTTGTACGTCACCGGAAAGGAGGAAAAGAAGCAAGATAGCGGCTTCAAGTCGAGGTCACGGTCTGGCGGTTGAGGATCGAGGGTGTCGCCGGGACCTCGGCGATAGAGCTGTGGGGCAATGGAGGCTGATGAGGGATAGACTGCACGATGCAAACAAGGAAAAAAGAAATCTTCGTTCACTGAACATTTCAGAAGGAACTGGGTGCGCAAATGATGTGGGGGGCAGACATGGTGGAATCGCACAAACACAAAGGGTAAAATTCACTGGGAATAGAACACAAACCACAAAGAAAGCAAACTTTAACGGAGCATGAGATGCGCGTGTCCTCCCGCTGGTGGCTATCTTAAATGAGAAGTTATGATAAAGTATAGGACCACAGCTAGATAGTTTATTTAACTGATGAACAGACTTCATTTGCAATAGAGTCATATAAGAGCTCCCATAGTATTAAGTGTTTATTCCACTTCTGACTTCCTCTATGTTTCAGCCAGGTTTGGCCCCTCTCAAGATGCTAGTCCTTTCTCTTCTGCTCTGCACTTCTCTCTCTTTCTTATGATCCTCATATTCTTTGTATCTTCTTTCAAATCCTCCATCATCCATCATTTCTCTTTTGAACAATATTTCAAAATCTCAGCTTCTTAGGCATCCTTTCTTTCAATGTGTGACCTAGCTAAGCTAACCAACTAAATATCGTGCAATGTTTGTGAAAACCTATTGGGTTTTAGATTTGGAAATTTCCAAATTTGCTACCACTGCTATTACTGTTTACTGCTATTACTGCTGTTTCCATTCACGCTGGCCACCACACCATCAAATCTGAAACCCTAGCTACCAGAAACTACCCAAACTCTGCTTTGTGGAGGAAACACTGCATCTGTTGGATGGGATGTTAATTTGTGGTCCCCTAGGTGCCTTTCATTAAAAGCATGCCTATGCCGAAACCAGGTTTCTCTCCATCCTTCCTTAAGTTAGCTAGTAGCCATAATAAGCTAAACTGTTGGTCAACCTCCTCCAATACCTACCTTTCTATACATATTTTACATTGCCTCAATTTATATTATGCATCAATGGGCTACTTATCCTTGTTTAAACCATCTTTTCTAATATGCTTAGAGGGTGTTCATTTTCAGCAGAGATGGTCCCTGTTTTTGCCTTGTATATCTTACTCACTATTCAAATGGTACATATTCAAAGATCATTGAGGACCTGAATTTTTATCTTGCCTACTTTCATTATTAATCATTACCAGGGACTTAGGTTCTTCACTTAAATGATATAATAGATCGTTAAAATAATAATTAATTTTCATTCCTCAATTTGGCTTTGATAAGGTAGAATTTTACTATTGAAATTCTAATTTTATAATATCATGATTGTTGCGGTGAATTGCTATGTTTTTTGTCAGTCTGAAAGCCTGAATTTTTACCTTGTGTCTTTTAAAGGATGGAAGGGAGGTGAATGTGACTTGTCGCAAAGCTTGGGATGTCACATGGTCTCATCAGCTGACAGCAGTCTTGCATCGTGATCATAATAATGTGCTTGATAGCAAGAGCCTCCTCGCCAAGTTCGAGGATGTTCGGGTGGCAATGATGGCTAAGGGGCAGGCAAATTCATAGGCTTCATCTTGTTGCATTGCTCTTTATATTTAAAAGAGCAATCTTTGGAACATATTTTTATGTCTTTAATCTGCACAATAAGTTTATGTAGATACGGTTAGCAAGCATTTTTTTTCTTACTTTTCTGCTCTTATACTGCTAGTTCGGTCAATGTGATAGCCGAGGAAGATCCATTGGGTGAAAATTGAGACTCAAAATGATTGGATTATGGATGTCCTTATGAATGAAGTTGATTGGAAAGATGGTGTTTGAAGGCTTTGATCTGACCTATTCTTCCTGGAAAAAGTTGCCTCTATTATGATATATTTGATCAACTTTCAAAATGCAGCCGATATTAGCAGATGCTGTCACCAGTGGTATATACTAGCATGGAAAATACCTTTCATACTTGGCTGGTTGTTAGCGCTGGTTGTAAGTACGTACGAGTTTGGCCTGTGCATGCAGTATCTTTACAGGAAAAGGCTGTGCAGTAAGGATTTTAGTTTTCAAAAATGTCATCTGTGGGATTCAAGATGTGAAACTAAGCCCTTTATAGCAGCATCTGAGGCATCTCTTTTATTATAATTATCATGGGAGAGATCCCACAAACAGGCTGAAGTTAAAAATGTTCAAAAACCTTATAATATAACCTACATTCCATAACTTCTTGATGATGTAAACACGACTCTGCAGCAACTCAACCACAACTGCAAGCAACATGCCCATTTAGTTTAATTCAGATGGCTCTGTTGATCATGTGACTATTTCCACCTTTGTAAAAATTGTAAATTATAATTTTTACAAACTGTGTTTTATCCTCTAGTTGTTTTGATGTAATTTCTTTATTAGGTGATGATAGGTTTTTATCTATTAAATGATTTTAAAGTTGAGGAAATTCAGATTTTGAAGATGGATTGGGATATTGGTACTGATTTGTGATCAATAGATCTTCTGTTTGGAATCTACTCTGTAACTGGTCATAATCGTTATATTTAACTCAGTGTTTCGTTCCTCCTGCTGGGAATGTTGTCACGTCAGTCTCCTGACGACTTTCTGTCGAGTTGAATATTAAGCACGCATACCCGAATGGAATGTAGTAGTGCATCTAATCGCTGTGGAAACCATAAAACCAAAATGCTCATTATTGTTGGTGAGATAATTTTTGGATTGAGTTGAGTTTATTATCTCTTGTAATGAATATTTATATAGCACTGATAAATACTACACCGATGGCTGTGATATGTAATTGCTTGTGTTTATGAAAATTAATTTTAAGCTGTAGATTTATTTTGTTATATATTTTTTTTAGTTCATGATCAAATACATGCATAAGTTTTTGAAAGAACTCTTTGAATTCAATCCCGAATTCTCATTTTACATCAGGATATATGAAATAACATAAATATAGGTTGCATGTTTTATAGTTCATTTTTACACCTCATGTATTTTTTAAATCATTTTTGTATTTTGAATTTGAATACTTTGACTGAATTTTAATTTTTAACTGTTTTAATGCATTGAATATTTTGTTGCCCATGTATGTAATCAAATAATCTCCAGACAAAGGCTTATAATATGAAATGTTTAGGTCTATGGAAGTTTTTTTGTACAATTGTATAAGTTCAATATGTTTGTTCTGACTTCTGCTATTGCTTTTGACAACTTAAGGTTTAGAAGCAAATTTCTATTCCTGGCAATCATTTTATAGGTAGTCGTGTTGAGTGGTGGTGGAAGTCTTCATAGATTAATATTGAGTTAATAGAAATTTTTTCAAATAAAATATCTTTTCCTCCTCACTCAGGTTGAAATTTTAGTTTCATCTTTTATTCCCTCAAAGAATCATACTAAGGTTTTTTATTCTGTCATTGATGTTCTGCTCAATTTTGTAGGTAAATATATCCTGTATTTAAATACCAATCACAATTAGCAAGTAGTGAGGATGGTATGCACTGAAGGTAGGAACTTCATTTAACTTGTAAAATTCTACCTGAACTTCTAAACCCATTATTCCTGTTCAGTACGTTTACTCGTTGAAGGTATGTCATATTTAATTTTGTCATAAAATGTCCTGTAAAAGCATTCCAATATGATTAATCTTCTTGGTGATAATTAAATATGCTGAGTTGCAGTTCAAGTTTTGCAGCTCTTATGTTGTCATTGGATTACATGTATAGTTTACTGATATTTTACGGAGGGGAGTGCTCACATGTCGCGAAGGTGCGACTCTTCGAGTGGATGAGGCACCGCATGTTACTCATCACTACAGGAGTTAGTATCGGACAAATAGTATTTTGGAAGAATTTATGTGTAATATTGCCTGGATACTTATGTCCTCATTGACTGAATAACCCTCTTGATAAGTTTATAAATCAAGGGCTAAAGTGACTAGGAACTAATGTTTTTTATTTTTTTACAAACCGATTAACTAACAAGTATTTGCAGTGTTTAATCGGCAATTTGAAATATTTGTGTTTTCTTCTGCTATAATAACACAGCCAATATACCAATAGGAATGATGTGTTACATGTAAATGAACTTCTTTATTGCTGACTGCTGCATGAATATTCCTGATGTTGTTGGTGGGGACTGTGGGTGTTTCATGAAAGGTGAATATGTACTAATTAGAAAATGATTAAATACTCATCCAGTTTCCTGCATGAGGGACATTCTATTTTTATGTTTATGTCTCCATAAGAATTTTCCTTGCTCATACCTTTTCATTAATATTAAGCCGATGTTAAATATACTCACAAGTCACTGTTGCAATTTACTGCTGTTATTCTAACGGGTATTTGTTTCAGGTTTTTTATATACTCATGATAGAGGGAGCGTTAGATAATAGTTGAAGATAATTTTGCGCTCTCTTCTTGGTTTTTGAAAACTTACTCCATTTATCATGTGGGTAACATGGATATCTTGTGACCATCATCATGTCTTTTAATTATATTTTTTCTCTAAAAAATTTTTACTCACAATGATGATTGATTTTTTGAACTTCCATTTTTATGCTTATCTCCCCTTGCTTTCTTGCACTAGGGATCCTATACTGTAGGTGCAAGAATAATTTTCATGGTAAATTCAAAAATTTATATTTTATAAATTTTGTCAAGATAGTGATGTTCTTTTCTTGGAATAGTAGTGTTTTACTTTATGCAAATACCTGCTGTCCAAATAACTATAATCCTATACGTGTATTGTTGGCAGCCCATTATGTCACTGGAAAGAGAAAAATTATTGTACATTCTGTATTTTTTAATGTAATCATACCACTCATTAAAATTAATCTTCTTGTAGTCTTGTTTTTTTAGTTGTATTGAGTGAGTGCTAACCAACCTCTTTTTTCCTGGCAAGGTTTTTTTAGCTATTCAATAGGGTGGTTTCCTATTATTTTTTTATTGCCTAAATCGAAAGATTATCACTCCTGGAGTACGTATTTCACGCTTTTAGATTTTTAAATGACGATATCTATTTTTCGCGACTAAATGAAAAGTGAAAATTTTCAAGCGCCTGAAAACGCGACGCGTAAGTAAGAATGCCGGGAAATCTCTCCGTGTGGCGTATTTCTGGTTCCCGCTGCCGCCCTGTGAGGTGACCTTGAGGCGAGTTGAGCGCTCATACGACGCAGGCTGCTAGCGGGTAGCTGAGTACCCTGCTGGCTGGTAGCGCTTGGCTTAAATAAGGATTATTAACACCTTATCAAATGAAGAAAACTTTCCGAGCTTAGCCAGTTTTAATAAGTGATTATTAAGACATGTTTCTCTGAGCTCTGCGCCTCATGCATGCATTGGTAACCTCAGACGATGTATAACTCCTATCCTCTCGTATAGAAACTAGGTCCCTGTGACATCACGTGGAGTGGCATCGCATGGGCGCCAATCTGGCCCCTTTCAAATAAGGATAAAAATGGACCATAGCCATTTGTCTAAACCGGTATTTCTAAAACGAAATAATTTGTATATTATGAATACAGTAATGGTGGGTAACGAATCGCAATCAATGCCTTTCGTTTTCTTTGATAGAAGAAACTACCCTATTCTCTGGAACCTTGATTGAAGTAAACTTTGGCTAAATGATAGGCTATGATCATCAGGTGTTTTAAGTGCTGTTCCTCTCTCCCTCTTTATAACTAGTGGAAAGTGAGATCATCACTGGTCAACAATCATAAAATTGGTTTGACGCAGCTCTCCACTTAGTTCTCCTATCAGCTAATCGAAAGTGAGATAAGAACTGGAAAATAAAAATTGTGGGGGTGGTTTATTACAGTGGATAGGTTAGTTTTGTTCTTTGGTTCTCAGTTACATCAGTTCTTGAACTTAGAATCTGAACCAGAGCCAAAAAGAATATGTGATGACATTATTTATACAAAACCAAAAAAAAATCTTGAGCAATTTATAACACTTACTTTAAATAGAGTGTTATTTAGATTAAATATTTTGTAAAATAAGCAGAAGTATTATTTTTGTCTGTTTTCTTAACAACCTTGAATAGTCATCTTTTGAGAAGCAGTGAAAACACTTGACTTAGAACCCAAACTAAGACTGAGAACCATTGGTGGAAACGTGGGCTGGAATCAGAGCCGACATAGAAGTGGGACTTACCCATCTCTGTTATTACCTTCTCCATTAAAAGACATTTTGGGCCAGGAGGTGGGTAGGGGAGCCTATTACTTCTAAGATGGAGGATAGGTTTGAACACACTATGCCTTAAAACAGAACTAAGGTCCTGTTTCTCTCCCAAACTTTGCTTTGAAGACTTATTTTTACTTGTATCCAGGGCTTCATAACTCTGTTCTGAATGAGACATGAAACTTTTTCCACCTTTACAGTGTAGATTAGTGAAACCTCAAACGTGTTAATTTATTTCATAATTATTTATCAAAAGCTTGGGTATTGGGATTTTCATGATGCAGTTGTGAAAGAAGGCAGTTATTCCATGCTTTCTTTTGATTTTCTGTGCTATTATGATACCTCCATGGCACAAGCACTCAGCAATCGCCCACTCAACCATAACAATATGCATGCACTCAGCTGGTAGTTGCTGGAGCACAAACACTCACCTCGGAAGCTTGGAGACTGGGAGAAGAGCGTTTGTGCTCCAGTTACTGCCAGCTGAGGGCATGCATATTGTTGGGCTCCTAGATGAGTGGATTTGATCTGGTTGGTGATTGCTGGGCGCTTGTGCTATAGAGGCATCAGTTTGGTTCCCAAGGAAAATCAGTGTAACTTACACAAAATGTGTGAGGTGACTTTCATTAACTTGATAGCCAAGGCCATATATGTGCTGTATACATTTTGTACGGGGTGTATATAATTTTAAATAACAGCTTGATCACTGCTACAATTTATTTCTAGTGAGCTGCACATTGATCGTCTCACTTCCTCTCTCTTTTCCTTTTGTAATGGGAAATGCATTTGTGCTAAGCTTACTGCTTTTTCAACAATATTGGTGGCGGTGGGGTCCTCTATTTGTAGGATTCAAAAAGATGGTGGTGTAAGGAATGGTGAAAGAGTTTTCATCGGAGAAAGAAGGAAGTTGACTTAAATTTTTTATTTCCACTAATAACAGGTATGCAATTTGGTTCATTTGGCTTATGCTATTTCTTGGCTGGGTCATTTAATATTTGTTTCACATTATATTTTTGTATATTATTCCTTTAAATGAATATTATCTACACTTATAAATGAATGTAAGTGTAATTTTGTTCAGATCCTCAGTACTGCAGGGATCTCGCCCAAATCCCCCCTTATCCTGGATCCAGAACTGGGAGCATTGGAGGCATTTTAGACTTGGATAGCTTGACAATTTTGCTGTGGCTGAACGTGGCATCATGAGGATATGGAGGATACCACAAGATAAAGTGGGATAGTGAGAAATTAATCTGCTACTTCAATAACTTCTGAGACAGGCTTTCTAAGGAGGCCATTCAGATCTGGCCTAGAAAAAACAATATTTATTCAGATATGGGTTCAAAACATAGCAGAAGTGGAATCCCATTTTAAGGGAAAAAACTGATGGAGCTCTTTTTTATTCGAATTCCTAAGATCTTTCTGCTCAAGCAGGATCCCAATTGCTCGGACTGTTTATAGTTACATATTGATGGTTTTTTAGTCACTCAGACTTATTTACTGTGATGATGATGGACGAATTGTCTGTTGGTGACATGCAATGATTTGGAATTTATATATTTTGTTCAAGGTGAAATTTTTCCTAGTGTTTTCGGCCATTCATATACACATATGGATACAGAAAGAAGTAGAAACAAAGAGACAGAAACATAAACATGTGAAGATGGAATGATGGCGTAAAACATTTGGAAAAATTTCATCTATCCAGCTATTGAGGATACTCTTATCTCCTGTTTCTGTTGGGGGTTAATGCAACCAAACCCCCAGATATAGCTCAATGTGTTGGCCAAGAGATGGCTCTGGGCACTGCTCCCGCCACCGAGGAAGAATTGAATACACACAGAAGCAGAAATAAAATGAAAGATTGTCTCATTCACTCATACAGTACTATACACATAGCACATGTGTTTCTGGGAACCCCGATCCCAACAAGAAGAAATTAACCAATGAGGTTACAGACATATTCAATTCACATAAGTCACCACAAGCAAATATTCAAATGCAAGTATAGTTAGAAGTTAAAACAAGGAACACTCATGAAGATGACATAGAGGTGGTGTGGCGATGGAATGATGGCCGAAAACACAAAAAAATTTCACCTTGACTGGGAATAGTACCACAGACCTTCTGCTTTCCTGGAAAATGCTCAGAGCACCGAGCTATTGAGGCTACTCTTTATATGCATACTACTAACAATGGCTTACATGGTACAGGAAAGGTAATAAGGTATCTAATGTACATTAGCTTTTTTATACATGCATTTTATATCCTCTAACTGGGATTTAAAAAGTTTTAAAACATACAGTTTTCATATTAAAACATACATCACAAAAATATAGGTAAATATTCATAGAATATTTCTTTAGAAAACACCTTGAAGAAGGAATATTTTTACGATGACAAAACAGAACATGGAATTAATTGTCATATCGTAAATGCTTTCCCATCAGATTCTCTGCCTTTCTCAAAATTTTGTCCCTTCCTCGCTGATTTACACGGATTTTTTTGTCAATCTTCTCAGCTCGGTCTTTCATTATTTTGTCCCAATATTCTTTCTCCTCAGAACCTGAAAGATGAATGCGAATATCTATCAATCTATTAAAGACGAAGAGGAATACCTACTGAATGCAGCAACATAAAATGGCAGCATGCAGTTGGGAAAAATCAAAGCCTTCCAGATGGCAATAAAATGGAATACAATTTAAAAAAAGTGTTCAACATTTTCAAGTATATTTGACCAAAACATTGAATCATGGTATTGGTGGCAATCAAATACATAAAAATATGGTTACATGGTTTTATTAGCTTGATGAATTGCAACTAGGGGAAAAATGTCTCAACAATGTTTGTGCTGCCACTAATATTTCGTGAGACAGTCAGTTTCCTTTGTGATGGCATGATTTTCTTCAGCCAATTTCTGATGGGGTAAATTCAAACACATTGCAATCTTTCTATTTCCACCATGGGCTTCAATTGAGTAGGACCTAATGAGACTGTGAAAGAAGGTATTGGGTATATGCTTGGTACTGGGAAGGAGAAAAAATATGGGTAATTTTCATAATGAGAGTTAAATAGAATGTTTCAAAGGCATTGCATATGAATTATCTCATGCAACCCCATTGTGGTGACCAGCAAGAATGACACTCCGGGGTAGGCAAAGTGTGGATATGCTGTCTTCAACATACATTCTTCTGGTGAAAAGAGTGACTCAAACTTTTTGATTTTACCTCATTAGAATTTGGCCTAAGAATAAAATGCCATCAGAGAGGACAACAATTTTCTCACCTAGGATTAACAGAGGCACAAACTTTGCTTGGATACTTTTACCCCCATAGTACATGTACTCAATGAAGAGCCTTGGCCCTGACGAAATTTATTTCATAATGGAGAGGAATGTTTTTTTGGGAAGGAGCAGTATTTTAAATTTGTTTTCTAAATATGCCATCTACCTTTAAACCAGAAATATCATTACATTGGGAGGTCTTTTACAGAACACATTTAGCTAAAAACATTCTTTTTCCGTAAGGGTTTGATAGCTAGGAGTTCTATTTTTTTCATACATCATTGATTATTGCAATCAAGGAGACTGCATAGAGCAGGCCCTATAGAAGGTTGATTTCTATTGCCACTTCAGTCGCATTTCAATCGGTTTTCAAAAATGTCCATAGCATGGTGATTAATGAAATGCAAAGGAAAGCTGTGCACTTTGTAATAAAACTGCTACGTGTGTAAAGAAAGCGTTACAAAGATGCTTAACGAATTAGGATGGGAGACTAGAAGGCTGGTATCCTAACATCGCCTATGCATATTGAGGTGGCTTATGGGATAATATGTAGATTTACCCTTTTACACTGTTTTGCATTGCTTATTGTACAGTTAATTTTACAATAGGTTTCATCTTGAGGGGCAAAAACCTTAGACCTGGAGATGATTTCATAACATTGACATTTGCATCTAAATTATGCATTCAGCGGGACAAACCAATGTGTTTAGTTCTGCCCAACTAACGAGTGGTCCATGGGTTCCGATTCCACAGAAATTTTTGAGAAATGGTCTTCAGCGATCTCCCTCCTAATGCCCAACTCCTCTCTCAGTGAACCTCCCGAGAAAAATTATACACAAAAATTCACCTTCCAAGACACTCCTGTCCTCCCACGGTATATCTTTGATGAGCTCCTTGGCAGCTTCTGCAGAGTGGCATCTTATATATGCTGCACTTGCAGCATCTTTTACATCAATATACGCGACGGAGTCACTCTTAGGGAGATTCTTGACTTCTTCCTGTTTTGAAGAAGGAATCCATTTGATCAAAAATATCATTGTACATAAAATTATAAATAATATCAATAATTTAGATTGGGTGGATGCATAACAATAATACTATAACAATGGTAACCGATGGGAAACTTGAGAAATTATTCATACCAGTGATAGGATTATTGACTGATGCTGCTAACACAATGGTAATTTCTCTCTATTACTAAAACTATTAACGGAATGCTTCGAAGTATGAAGCAGTCACATAAACATAATCTTGATCCATCTCTATTTGGACAGTGAAGAATAGGAAGCAATTGCTATCACCATTTTTTTTTACATTGCCAAAAAATCAGTACACAAAACGAATGTACAGAGAGATCTATTTGGATTGAGCCTAACTAAAAAGGTGGCAAGTCACAAAACATCAGCAGGAATTAAAGGTGCATTTTAGTTTGGAAAATTGGCTATATGGCAGTTTTGGGACTCAATACCTCAGAATTTAAACATTATGTCTCATTCCATATTTTTAGATGCATATTATTTATGCTCTTCATTTATTTGATGTTCACACAACAACCCACATTGATGAATCAGTTCCCAAACGATCAAGAATTTGAATAGCATTAACTTAAGACTGAGTGGGACTGCAATGACTTGGGTACTCTTGTCCCTTGTCTTTAAGTGGCAGGCAGGTTGAACAGTATCAAAGTAAAGATAGTAAATTTATGGTAGCCTGAATGATGGGGAATGGGTGGGGAGCTTCATCAGGTGACCTGTTATTTAGACCTTTCTGAGTCCTGCCAACCCAATGTTTATTCTGTTTGTCACTTGCAGACAGCACACAAGAGCACCATAGTTTAATTATGAATGGTCACCCATCCAGGCTAACAATTAGTCTAGGTCCAAGATTCCTTAACTCTGGTGGTCCAATGGAAACTGGTGTGTTAATATGGTGAGGCCCTAGCCCAAGAGGGTTCTAATTGATTACGCTCCAGTAGAAAACCACAATAACCATTCAGTCAACGTCCCTTGATTGAATTTTGATTCAGCAAACAAAATATTTTAGGAATAAATACATATTAAATTGCATGGAATATCCAGTTACTTTTCATTTGTAACCCTCTGTAATTTGAAGCAAATGTAGAGAATTTTGGCTATCAATCAAAGTGAAACAAGCTGAAGTGCATACCTTAAACTTCCGTGCAGCCTCCAGTGGTTCTTTGAAAAGGATCTTTACAATGACACCAGGAACAAACTTCACCCTAGGTTTCCCTTTCTCTTCCACTGTCTTTGGTGCATCTTCGTGGTCTTCTCCCAGTTCCATGTCCCCACCATGGTATTGCTGCTCCACACTGTTGCCCTCACTCTCACCACCCCAATAGTTGCACCAACGCTTTCCCATCATCTGAGATCGCAACATCTGCATGTTTTTCCTCTGCAGCTGCAAGTACTTGTTCCTCAGACGCTTCCAGTCCCTCCTACATCAAAACAAATGTGTAAATAAAAATTATGCCATCCTAAAGTTATTATCACCAGTGTCAAGTGATGGTGAGTATTCATCTAGTACTCATGCAGCTTGCCTTCCCTTGCCCCTTGATTAAGAACCATAGAATTTCTATTGGCTTAAATATTGCATGGCATAGTCTCAGTGATTACTCAAAGTTTATGAACAATTAAGCTTCTTTTATAGCGAAACATCCTGTTTTATTTGATATCCTGTTTTCCTAAATTTATGTATGTTTAAAGTAGTTCTAGAATTGTAGTTAACTAGTCCGTGCTAGACCTTCAGCTGTGACACCACAAGTCACGGGACAACCACCAAACCCAATACTCCCACAACACTGCACCTTTAAAATACTAGTATAAGGAATATTACCGTTAGCTCAAGTAATTCTTGACAGTTCTTGACGAATACATTTTCTCATGGGCTTTTCATATACATTATTGCAATATGGTAGCCAAAATAGCTCTTTCCCCCAAAGCTAATCCATTTTTGTTTACTCTAATTATTGCCGACAACATCTAGCCAGTACAGAGGTCTCCACTCATTGTCAAACGAGATGTTCCAATAACAGGTTGACAAGGTTAACACAAGCGTCAGCAAAACAGATGCATAAAACTGCTTTCATGTGAGATTGTAGGATACAGCAATATTAATCATAACGCCAGACAAAAATTTGTACAATTCTACAACATTTAAATTTAGATATTTACTCCAGAGATATTGTCTCTGCCAGGGGAGAGGAGGGGGCTGAGGGGAAGTATGTATCTAGCAGCAGAAATAAGAGGTACAATGGCGTAGCCTTGGTGTGGGGTAGTCCTTTGGGTCGTGGAACTGGTTGCAGGGAACCATACCTCATAAAAGTTTAGGGTTACATTAACACAAATAAAATATTGACCCAAATGAAGTACATAATTGCTTAGGTTGTTCAATACCATAGCTTTTACAGCCCCAAAATATCCATCCAATTTCGGGTTCTTAATACTTAGGACCCTTGAGGCATGGATTCCCATAATTTTAAAGTACATAAACATATTTCAGAACATGAATATAAACATATATATTTAGGTCATTTCGAAACTAGGAAAACATAAATTTTCCAAACTATGAAACATAAAAGACCTAATATTGACTCACTTGGACAAGATGCGCAATCCCAACGGTTCTCCTTCCAACTTTTCCCGTTTGTTCCTGTTCCTCTTTTTCCGTTTCCGTTTCACTCCTCCTTCTTCATCACCTCCACCTTCAGCCTCCAACTGCTCCCCTTCACTGCGACTTCTCTTCATTTCTAAAGTAA
This sequence comes from Ischnura elegans, assembly GCF_921293095.1. Classification (NCBI taxonomy): domain Eukaryota; kingdom Metazoa; phylum Arthropoda; class Insecta; order Odonata; family Coenagrionidae; genus Ischnura; species Ischnura elegans. The sequence goes on from NC_060251.1 coordinate 65,860,936, forward strand.
AATATCCCATTGATGAGAAACTCCTTTGAGCAGAAATACTTCCTCATCAAAGTCACTTTAAATATATCAGAGGCTCTAAATTAAAAATTAAATTTCTTCCGATGAAATGTTTCAGAAAAATTAAAAATTAGCAGTTTCATGTTGATTATAGAACAGTAGAACTTGAGAGCAGGTGATATTTCATCTATTTCATTGTAAACAGACATTTAAAATTATTTTATTCCCTTTTGACCGATGACAGAAAACAGAAACAAATGAAAGTCTATGAGTCAAAACTAGGTGTGATGGATTTTGCAAAACTTATGGAATATCAGGGTGTTGTATACGTATTTGCAATTCAAATATTTCCGACCTATAACTCCAAAAGTCATCATGAATGATTTCAAAGGCTAGATTTTCAGGTTGATATTCAATTTACTTATGGTTTTCAATAGCAGTCAACATAAATCAATTTAATTGTTTAAATTTATAGAATAACCCTGAAACACTTGTGTCCTAGTCATGATATGAAGAGGATTAAGAGTGAATTCATGTAGAACAGAATCCAGACAACCATAAATTAATTGAAAAAATTAAAAAGCTATTCCTGACAAACTTTTTTAATGCATGCTAAAATATAACAGTTAAAATGTTATCATCTTCAGAAAAATCATAAAAAATAAATGTTAACTCGTCACAGATCTTACTTTTAATTACTTTCACTACCTTGAACTAAGTACATATTGGATTTGATCTCAGAAAAAGCATCGAAGGACACTGCTGCTATGTGATACCATGCATTCAGAAAATGTTTTAACTGCCAAAAGAAACTTCTTTAATACAGACATATGATAGGACACAGTTCTAAAAATTCTCACCAGTTTCTCCTTCCTCATCCTCTACCTCCTCATCTTTCTTCCTCTTGCGCTTCTTTTGACTCTCAGCTGCCTCAGTAGATTCAATCTCTTCTTCAACCACTAGAATATTAAACAGTGTAGGACAGAGATAGAAAAATATTATTTGAAATAAAAAATTAGAGAGTTGATAAGATAAAAAGAATAACTTTAATGAAGTTCCACCTGATATCACCTTATTCCTCGTAGACATGATCACAATACTCTTTAAATTGAGAATTCACTTCATTTTCCTGTCCCTGAATGACTTTGTGGCCCAACTTCAGTTAAATGTAACCAACATATTCAAACAGAAAGGCAGGAATTTGCCAATGATTCCATAAAATGCAGAGGCCTGGCTCAAGCCCTGTTCTTAATTTTATGCACTGTATTTTAAAGTCCATTGAAGAAGCATGACTATTTTATAAACTTTTAATGTTATCCATCACATTTGTTAGTGGTATTCATCAAAAGTTTTGGAGGCAACAGTGCATGCACAAAGCTCTCTCATGGGACTGGGCACTTTTCTGATTGGGACTGGATACAATCTATTGATTAAGGTTGATTCTTGATAAGGAGTCGGTTACATAGAATCGCATGGATGCTGACAGCTAGAGGATACAAAAGATGACCTTCAAAATTGTGTGCCCTTACCATCCTCAACAGCTTCTTCATCATCACTGCTATCTCTTTTTCTCTTTCGTTTCTTCTTTTCCTTAATGGCACCACCACTCTCTTCCTTAGTTAAACCCTCTGCATCACCCGAGATTTATTCAAAAGAAAATAGGATATCTTTTGTAACAAATAGCATTTTAGCAAGTTTACCAGCATCACTACTTTGTTCAATGTGCTTCTAAATTTGAGCTAATTTGCAAAAGAAAGCTTATATTTATCCATATATTGACTTCAAATCAAAATTGCTCCATATTTAAGCACTTGAAATTATTTAAAACTAATATCTGTTCATTTTATCTCTGCGGGTCAACTTTCGTGAGATCCCGGACACTCTCGGAGGGCCTCGCTGAAGGAGGAGGGGCCTCGCTGAAGGGGGAGGGGCCTCGCTGAAGGGGGAGGGGCCTCGCTGAAGGGGAAGGGGTAGTACCGAGAGAGAGAGAGAGAGCAGGAGCGACCTTAACGTTGCCAAATGTACATAGCCGCCCTTGTGTCTCACTGAAAAGGTGTGACTCACACGTGGCCACAGATATTTTGGGCCCGGCGGCGAAACAATGCATACAATTTACTGAGAATAATCCCATCTCAGAAGCCAGGATATTGTCCGCAAAATGCGAGACCGCTGGTGAAAGGCATACATAGGCGTAACATTCTTATAAACGGGGAGTGCAAGGGAAAAGGATTTGGCAACACAGCTAGCAGATTCACGAAGTTGACACGACGGAGGTCTGAGAGCGACTGACGTTCCGAAGTGCTAGACCACGCCTACTGTCTGCTGATTGGCAGAGGGAAAGTCACGTGTAGATAAACTTTCCCTCCTCTCACCCCAACTCGGTTAAGCCACACCAGCTCACCCGCAAAGATAAAGTGAACAGACCTTAGTCACAATATGTTGCATAAGAGATTGAGTCAGTCCCTAAATCTTTTCAGTCCGGTTCTCCCCCATCGGTACTCGGTTCCAAGGATGAACTCTTATTATCTGAATTAATGGCAAATTTAAATGAACAACCAAAAGATGTGAATGAATATGATTTCACTAGAGATATAAATTAGCAGGAAAGCTCAGTAGAAAAAACTTAAGATTGTCTCCATAATTTTATTTGCCAAGGAAAAAAGTTTAAATAAAATTTTGTTAAAAATGCATGATCTACCAATATGTCACATACATTAGGCAGCCACTGGTTCTTTCTCCAGGTTTTGTTAAAAAATAATCAATATTTTTACCTTATCTGGGTCTAATCTATTCTTAATTTGGCAGAAATATTGCCTGCAGTACTGAGCAGGCATTCACTGAAAACAAGCGATCAGTGTTAATTTTGAAGGGCCGTGTGAAACATGCTTAGATCTCTGTTTACATACTGCATAGCATCAGGACCAATAGCGAAACTTTCCCAACTTCTGTTGACATCATCCGTTAATTTGTTGTAACTTGTGAGTCAGTTCAAAATGTGTTGTGTATTCTGCAATGTAGCTTAAATTATTACTTTCATTGACAACTTATTTGCATGCTTCACAATCGCAGTTCTTATAACCTCAACAATAAACTGCTCAACATGCCAGTACAGCGAAACCATGGATAAACTGAGTGGCCGTGAGAAATTGTAATGCAGTGTTGCATTCTGCAGGATAACCACACTTTTCGATCCCTTGCATAGATTTATGAACTTATAAACAAGCTCTCGGAATGCATATTGCTCGTATGTCAAAGAATTACTATATATGTACCTGATTCAATCATAAGACTACTTTCAGACGAAATGATTTTCCGCCGGGCCACCGTTCGCGGTATGGCACACGGCGTTGCAGAGTCGTCTCGTCTGAAAGCCACCTGAATTTCATGTGAATGGCGGCTGGCAAAAAGACGTATCGTCTAAAAGCAGCCTCGATGTAACATTGTCTGTATTGCCGGATTGAAATGCCATGCCATCAGCGGCGCAATTCGACTTGTTTAACATAGAGATATAGACCTTAGGCTTGGGGCACCAAATTCAAATCCTCGCCACCGTTCTAAGCCGGTTCCAAAGTGCCGACTTTATGCGATCGGTTCTCGATTCCAGTTCCACAGGTCAAGAACCGACAGAACCGAGAACCGGTTAACCAACCCATCTTTATGCCTAAACAAAATTAACAAGTGCATGAACGATACATCAAACTGAGGCTGGGAGAGAACTCTTCTCTTATTCAGCTTTATGGCTTGAACATATATTTTGCATTTATATTTGTATATAAGAACGAATTTTGAAAAAGTAGAAAGGTATTTAAAGGAGGCCACTGACAGCTTAGCTCAATAGAACTTTATGGAAGGACAAGGGAAGGTTGGAGAGAAACTCAGCATCAGAATTTGCCATCTCTTTATTAAAGGCATCAAGGGGCCAAGACTTTATGTCCCATCTGATGGACTGATTATTATACTTGAAATACCCCCTGCAAAACACTCAAACAGGGACCAGGTAGTCTCTGACAAATATCTGCCACCATTGTGTTTTGAACGAGGGCCCATGGGATGGGAACCCAAAACTAGGCACCACACCCACTGGATCCACCACGAATTTTAAAATGTAAATAGGTACTAAGGCCAATTTCATTTTTACCAACCTCCATCTTCTGCAAGCACTTCCTCTTCTTCCTCCTCCTCCTTCTTGTTCTTCTTTTTCTTCTTTTTGGTCTGCGGAGATGAGCTCTTTTCACTTTCTAAATTCTCCAATTTCACTTCATCTTCATCTGCCAAATATGATAAAGCCATTTAGTAACAATATGCCTAAATTTTACAATGCAGGAATATTCAAACCATATTTTAACTGTTGTTTTATAAAATGACAATTACATAAATCTTAAGTATCGCTATAAAAATAGGGGACTAATTTACAGGATATATTGTGTTGACATCTCACTGATCTGTGAAACTCAGATGCTTTAAAACCTGATGCATGAGTTTACCATTAAATTATTAACACAGAAGACAAGAATAGGTGGAACGATACCCGATTTTTACCTTGAAGAGGACACGTTATCATATAAAATAGAGAATACTGCCAAATTCAAAATGAAAACGCAAGTATGCCACTAATAAGGAAAGTTGGACATTAATTCCCAGAGAATTATTAAAAAATGACACCATATTGTAGACTAATTTAAACACCTAAAAATAACTAAAATATGTCAGTGATGAATTCTATATCCACACTGAAAAATTAGTTGTGATTATCTGTATTTATAACAAGACCTTTGACTTCTCCATATCTCACTGAATATTTATTTTAATTTGAAAAAGTAATATCTCAGACAAAAATACATATATCCTCCTTAAAAATAGAATGGCTAGATGGGCAGCAACAATAGGTATTCTCAAACTTGGTAAGCTTTATTTTTTTAAAAGTACCTTGAATAATCTATCCATTAAGTATGTAAACAATAATTAACATGATGTTCCAGCAGCTAGAGCAGTACTTGGATGAAAATGCACCACCATTTGTGCTTCTTTCACTTCTCTTACCATTCTCTGCATCTTCTTCGTTCCCATCACTCCTCCTCCGACGCTTTTTTCTTTTCTCCTTTGCAGAAGGTGAAATATTCTCTGTGGAAGAGTGTTGCTGCACCCTGATGGACTCTGTTCCACCTGTCTCTCCACTCCCTGCTGCTTCCTCACCAACTTCCCTCCCGCAACCATTCTCCCCCTCCTCAACCCCTCCCGGAGTTGGTGCGTCCACCATGCCCACTTGCCATTTTCCCTCTCCTGGCTCAAATGTTGTCACACTGCACAGCTGTTCTGGAGCCATGTCAGTAGGCAAGCAACACCCAGCTCCATGGAATGCCTGAAATATACAGCCCAGTCAACATATATAAAAATATATACGGTTTACGAACCACACTGACATTGGTCTGGCTGATTCATTTTCTCACTCTCACTAAAGTGTATAATAGAAGTGACAAAAATTTACCTCTAGAGCCTTATCTGCAATTTCTGCTGACTCAAATTCTACAAAGGCAAAACCTTTGATTTTTCCGCTTTGCCTGTACTTGGGTATAGATACATACACTACTTTTCCATACAGGGAGAAAACTTCCTGCAACCAATCATGCTTAGCATCAGGTGGAAGGCCTTCCTGCAAACGAGCAAAGAAAAACCCTTACATGAAAATTGTAAAATTTCTGGTGATAATAAAAGATCAAGATTCATTTTCGACGATCTTTGAAAACATATTCTCTCGCTACGCTTAGAATCTTCAACGCCAGACTATGGGAGTCTCACATACAAGCGTATAAGAAATAGATGGCAGATATGACCCAGGCATAACCATTATACAATAATAATATTTGACGCTTTTACTGAGGCATTAGCCCGTAGCCGTCCACTCTACGAAATTTTCCTCTTATATTGCGACCAAAGAGAAGTAAAATTGTCTCATAGGGCAGTGGGTCGATAAATAATTTAGTAATGAAAACAATTAAGAAAACTATATCCTCCTGCTTAAATTGACTTTGAAAAAAAGTAAATTAAAACCTATAAACTGTATCTACCAGACCCAATATTCATACTCACCACATAAATAGAGCATTCGTCTTCACTAACATTTCTTCGCACCGGTGTCAGACGGGCAACTTTGGTTCTATCTTCAGAAAGACTCAGTAATTCTGAGTTACTAAGGGCGTTGGCTAATTCATCGACGCTATTAGTCAACGCTCTAATTTTATTAAAGCTGAGAAACACTCTAAGGTCCACATCTGCAACAAAGAACCATTGACATTTAATTGCTGACACAACTCAAAAGCGAATGCATTATCCATTGCTTACTTACAGGGATCTTGTAAGGTTATTTTAGATAAGAAACGGTCCTTCGTTAAATTGGCATCGCTGAAGTAAAATTCCATTTGCTGGCGTATTGCTTGATAGATTTTCTTCCTCCTACGTCTCACTTGTTTTGCCTCTCCTTCCTTTTCTTTTGAATCAGCAGCGCATTCTACCTCCATAGTGGAAAACAAAAAGTTTAGCTTCCGTTAGTGATGCTTAAAGAGTACTTTCGATGAGCTCCTTAATCAGTCATTAAGCAATTTGAAACAGGATCTAATTGTAAACAAAGATCGAAAAATTTATTCCCGGCAACGAGGCGGATAGCTATACTCTTTTTTTAAATCTGAGCATCGACGATCGAGTCGACTGCGCATTCTATTGCGCCGAGCTGTGGACCTCAGTGGCGATTCAAATACGTCCTCAAGGGTTTTACGATAAGAAATATAGCCATGTGGCATTATTATAGGATACTATCAATGGGTACGAGTGAATTATTATCTGTGGACACGCAAAGTTAAATGGTAAAGTACACATATTAAATAAAATAAGAGTTTGGAACACGTAAAAGATTGAGATTTAAATGGAGTATGTTTTTGTGACGTGCCAAAAAAATCGCCAGCTATGTGATGTACTACACGTAACAAGTCGCCGAAAGGTAATTATTAAAATTTTTATCGGTTAATATTACTTGTATTGTTGCTTTAGTAGCCGTTTCTTTCGTGAGTAATGTATTTTTTCACCAACACTTAAGTGTCACGGCCGACGACTGTCAATTAAATTGACAGTCATCACTGGAAGTATAAAATTAATTAAATGGCGAGAATTAATTAAAAAATATTTTAGTGTTTAAAGGCCTGGTTACACGGTGCATTAACCCGTACGGGTTAATGTCTAAATGTATGAACGCGAGAATGAACGGAAAAATTCACCGTGTAACCACCCCAAAATGTACAAATGCATGAACGCGTGAACGGAAAATAGAACATGTTCTAATTTCGTTCATGCATTCGCACAAGTTGATAACAGAGCCACCTGGTGGGAAACGACACATTTAGTTGTCATCTGCAGGGCTCCACGGCCGTCTTGGCTATTCAGTAACTCTTTACGCGTATTTGTTCATTTGTACTGTATCGTAAGTGCTTGAATCCTACCACAAACTCACCATTTGCATCTACACTAATATTCGTATAGATTATCCCTGTATGTATGCCGGACATACCAAGTTTATGCCGATTATATCTTATTGGTTGTATTATGCCGGAACAAAACAATCGATGAGGTTATCGCAGAGTTTTCAACACGACATTTGTGAAATACAACGGCTATCATACGACTTATAGAACACATTTAAACATAATTAATATCTTACGAATTAACGACAACTCTACCTTTTATACGTCCGAGGTGGGAATGCGCTGGCCCAACACAAAAATACGACTCACATTACGCAAGTTCATAAATCGACAAGACCTCTAAACCAACATCTTTTCCATCAACAGCAAATATCTTCTTAACTTTATAAACGTCCCGGACAAAAGTAGAACAAAGTATTAAAAATATCTACTCTCATACATCATCTACACTCAGTGAAACAGATGACAGAAAAATGTTTGGTAAACACGGCTTAAAAACAAGATGCGTCTACAAATTTTCGGCCTAAGTATTAACTTTGATAACGGTTTGAAATAAATAGAGTACTATTGAGATATAGCATTAAGCGAGCGGTAACAATAAATATTAAATATAAATAAATATTACTGGCACGAAATGAAACAACTTCGGCAACTACAATGAAAAGCACTGTTTACACGACAACGCAAATATATTACCTACAGGAAACAACGAAAAGAGAATCATTTTCTGGTAGGTATCGTCTGCTTCCTATCTAATGATACTGTTTTCAAATTTAAATTTTGCGCACTGTAAAGGGAATAAACAAAAACTAAACGCCTCGCGTTACGAGAAAATGTGTGAAAACTTGTGCGAACGCATGTACCGTGTAACCGCTCATTCATGCTCCTCGTTCACGCAAACGTCCATGAATTCAGACATGCAAACAGACACGCATTCATACATTAACCCGTACGGGTTAATGCACCGTGTAACCAGGCCTTAATCAATTTTAAGCGTTTCATCGAACACTATTTTCATTGATGTTGTAGAGTTTTCAAATTTTACCTCCATGAACTTGCTTTAACTTGCTCTTGTCTCCAGGGTGGAAATGAACAGGGCAGGGCAAAATATGGGATGAGGAGTATTAGAAATCTAAAATATCGCTCCAAATGTAATTGACGTACAATGTACCGCTCTAATGTGTTATATGTGTTATAAATGCAAAATACACAATGCTGCTCTAAATGTATTTGAAATACAAAATACCTTTGACTTGGGCATTTGAAAAAACAAACCACAATATAGTATTTAAAATACCTCTAAAATTACAAAGTTCATTTGTATGGAAACTAAGTGATCTTTAAAAAAATATAACCTGCCTTTGCATGTTATGGATAGTTGCAAACATGAAGAAAGCGATTCTGATGATGACACTTAAATAAATAAATAGCAAGATTTTAAAACATATAGGAACACAGAAAATATGACAGTCACAAAATATTTTTCCAGACGTTTCAGTGGTATAACCCATATTTACCCAATGAGAGAATGGGCTGCTGCTATCTTCTCTTTACATGATATTCAGCAAGGTAGGAGGGGAGTTGGGTGGGAGTGGGGAGGGGAAGGAAAGGTGATGGGATGATTCCATCATATTAGAATGGTGAAAGGATGATTCCAGCGGATTAATCGAGGTCTGCCATATAATAACTTGCTCAAACAATAATAGGGGCCCCATTTCGGTGAAAGTGTTAAGGAATGAGTACTAGGGGAAGGATTTGCACCTCTTGAAGGCAGCCGAGGCCACTGTCTTTGATGCTCATTTGTGATAGGAAATAAACACCCTTACCATGAGGCGGAAAAAATGATTGTGTGATTCAGGGTTGGTTATGTGAAATACAGAATGTAAGGAAATTTTGGATGGACTTGGTACATCTCTAAATTTTCTACCCAACTTGGATACCTGTATCTGCTCCTTTATGTCTGTGAGGTAGCACCTTAGCCCTCAGGACAAAATCCTCTGACCAGGGCCGCCCATACAGACTTCTTGTGGCCTGGGGTAGAGCCTGGGTGTGAGGCTTTCCCTCCCCCGAAGAGAAATGGCCCCCTTAACTCCGTGGCTTGGGGCAATTGCCCCATCTACCCCTCACTCTGGGCCTTTGACTCTCGAGTTCTTTATTTCAGTTGCTCATAAAGTATTTTCTGAAGTATAATTTTACAGAGGTGTTATCAGAGATACTTCAAAAGTATTTTACAAATGTATTTTTTTTAGAATGAGAACATACTAAAATTCTGTATTTGAAATAAAAAATACAAGATTTATTCAGGTTGTGTATTTGAAATATCAAATACAATTTCGAAATGTATTTTAAAATATATGTATTTGAAACACTGCCCAGCCCTGGAATTAAGGTGTGAATGGTAATTTGAAAAAAAACATTTTTGGACATGCAAATAGAAATGGCTGACAATAGAAAAATGTAATGACCACAGCCATTTTGGTGACTGCTTATATACAATTATAAGGGACACCAATGGAAAAAATAATGAAAAAATATGGTTTAAATAATTGATTGTGTTTTTAAAGGGCTCCAAAAGTAAGAAATAAACTTTATTTACTATTTTCAACATTTTAGAGTTTAATGAGGTAATATATAACCGTGGACAATAAAAAAGACGTTTCTCATACTATTAGTTGTAAACAATTTTGCACTTAAATGATGTTGTTTTTTCAAATCGATCAAGAAGAAGAGAAAATCTTGACTTTGTGGGTCTTACTTTAAATCTTTACTGCATGGAAAATGCGATTTGTCTGTTAATTATTTGATTTGATAGTTCTCTTTGCAAGGGTGTACGTAGGATCAAAACTAGGGGTGGGGCAAGCCATGGTTGTTCAAGTTGTAGGTAAGATTTAAGCATGAAAAAGGTGAATGAAATCAATATTTTAAGGAAAATTTAACAGCTCTTTATTAGTTTTTAAAATTATTTGCTTGAAAAAATATTATTTCCCACATAGTATAAGAATATAACTATTATAATAACATTTTTTACATCATGCAGGCCAATGAAACAGTGACATGTAGACCAATCAAAAATATTCCCCATCTGTACAACTCTCACATTTCTCTAGCCTTATGTGGTTGAAATACGTACACACATAGCAAAGAGTGTTTATGGTATATGTATCTAACAAATGCTTAACTTATTCCTTTAGCATTTGCTTTGACCCTTCTTTATCAAGGTTTTTACCATTAAAATATATTTAATATGGTAATAAACATTTTTATTGTTGAAATTATTGTTTTGGGGATAAAAAAAGGAATATTTATGACGAAACTATTTTTTTTGTGACGAAATTGAAATTTTATGACAAAATTTTAAAATGAAATTGACAGATTTTTATGACGAAATTCACAGTTTTTATTCACCGATAATCTTTGCCTCTACTCATTATGTTCATTTTCTTTAAATGTGCTGCAAAAACAATAAAATGTTTTAACCTACTCAAGTCTGTGGTCATCTTCCTTGTTAAGATTTCTGAGTTTTCATTATTTACTGTTATTTCACGTAAGAGTTTCCTACTGTCAGGTTAGGTTTAAATGTATAATTTTGCAAATCACCCTGGCTAGTCTTCCCTCCCAAGTTAAGCTTCTCTCATTAGTACACAATAAGGCCTACTCTCTTTACTTTATATATACAAAACCTTTTTACTTACTTCCCTTACCTTGCTTAACAAACCTTCTACGCAATAGCACAGTTTTTAATATCCCCTACACTCTAGTGCTCACTCCATCCAAGGCATCTATCTCTTCCATCAGTGGCATAGCCAGGAATTTTGTTTGGGGTGAGGGGGGGTCCAAACTCAGGGTCGAAAGTTTTTGAAAAACAGGGTACTAAGTTGAGGGTTTTCATCTAATTTTAACATAGATGATTGGTTTCTGGGTTAATGCCACATTGACCAGGGGTGCCGACTGACAAAAAATATTGGAGGGACCCAAACCGGGGATCAGCCCCAGGAAACTTTATAGGTAGTGAGTTTTTAGTTTTTTAAGCATTTTAGAAGAGTCATATGATCAGCATTAGAACCCTGATAACACAAATCTCGATATCTGGACACTCGGGGAAAAATTGACAAGCCTGACACATTTTTTTGTCACACCCATAACCAATTTTTGAGGGGGCTCGGGCCTCCTCAGGCCCCATGGAGTCGGCGCCACTGACGTTGACTCATATTTGCATCTGCAGAGCTGCAATTCTTTCAGAAAGAATTGCAATTTTGCAGATCATTTGGAACGCACCCGAAACTGTCGTCCACCACAATTGAGTCGACGGGGAATTAACCTGGAAACCAATCATCAATTTAATCACTGCGGAAGCCTCCGTAATAGTTTAACACATTTTATAATCGAAAAAACTTCATTTTTCAAAGAAATCTTTTATAAATTAATAATTTTTCAATATTTGGTGTTCTTCTGTGATGCAAAGTAATTGTGCTTTTATATTTTGGTGGGGGGTAGGGGGTAGTCCAGACCTCCTGGACCGTCACCCTCTCTGTATGAAACGCGTCCAGTCTTTTCTTATCCTCCTTCCTAGGGGTCCATGTTTCCATACTGTAAAGCATTATATTCATGATCCGACTCTTCCCTAGCATTTTTCTTAACCTCTAACACAATGATCCTCTCATCTGCTCTTTTCCTATTCTTGAATGCCTCTTTTGCCAGCCAATCAGTAAGTATTAGGCCCGAATGTCAGTAAGTCAATCCTCTTACTGACATCCTCACTTGTGTGTCTGTTTTCCTGAACTGTGCTTCTGTAAAAGTTTCACTGCTCCTTATGTTCAAGTCTTTGACCACCTGTTTTACCTTGAGTCTCTCATTCGTTGCTTGCAATGCTTTATAAAATGGTATGACTTTGATCAGCCTGTGTTTAATCATCATGGCATCTTCCTCACTTAGTTTTGGCAACTGGTTAATCAGTGCCTGATTATCCACTAACCTCACTGATTTGAACATCATTCCCCTCATGTGACTTCCATCTGTAACTCATCCAATACCTCCCACACAATTTCCTTTCTCTATACATTAAATAGCTATGGAGATAGTGGGCAGCTAATCTGAGACCTTGAGATTACCAAAACGCCTTCAGAAAAACATTTATTATAACGCAAAATATAACTTCCAGCCATAGATTTAGATAAGGATAGACTAAAATTATTTTGTCACAAAAAACTATAAGCTGCTAAAGTACCACATAGTAGTCACCCAATATGTATTGGCTATTCATTGACATCCCTTATTGCCTATATGTTGGCAATGGGATGAGAACCAATGAATAGCCAATATCTGATTTCCATGGGGGACTATTCCCCCCATAATAGTCCAGGGGGGGATCCCCCTCCTGTGACTCTGGATATTTACTATAGTAAATAGACTTATGAAAACATTGGTGTGTCGGTCAAATAAGTGGGCCTTGAATATGTAAGTGGGAAAGCTATCACGAAAACGTGTGAACTTAGGCATTAAATATTAGTGAACTCTGAGTAACCATTATAAATATAGTAATAGGATAGCCCGATATTGAGTGTCATGAGGTAACTAATGCAAGCAGATGAGGTAGTCCTTATCGAGTTTTTTGGAATTCCGTGGGGTAGCCAATATTGGGCCATTATGGGCTTTCATCTGCAGTCCAAGGCCAATGTAAGCCACCATTGCCATCTTGGTATTGGATCAATTTGGCAGGCTACTAATGACAGGATTAGCAGAAGCGGTAGGAGAGTTGGCAACAGAAATGGCTTACCAGTGGAAGATGGAATGTTTTAGAGAAAGCTTCCTCAATAGGTAGCCGAGTGGACTGCACTTCAAGTTAAGCGCTCTGTCTACCAAATGCAATGTCTAGCCATGGTTCCTTTAGCGCCTTCCTTACAAGGCAGGCTAATGCCAATACCTAATATCTCTTCACCCTACCACCCTACCCTGCCTAAATGGTGGAAATGACCTCAGCAGTTGGTCACCACCTCCAAATAGCACACCACGTACGGAATTAAGGTACCAATGGGCAAAGACGGATTCAGCATGAGATTTTGAGTGGGGGGGTCATGACCTGAGTTCGAGGAGTATGGAATACCCCCGGGAGAGAGGGTCATTTTTACAGTAGGGAGTGCTACACTCTTGGATAAATACTACTTACCTCACGTTTGGGACTTGTAGCTATGCATAATAATATACACTCCCTTTACAAGGATACAGAAGCTATCAAACTAATAAAATTTGGGGGAGAGTTATGACCCCTGTACCCCCTCTAAAGCTGCCCCTTCCATTGGGCAAGAATTTTCCCTTTGATTAGCTACTTGACCTCCGCCTCTTACAAATGAATTCATTTACATCAAATTGAATACGCTCCATGAAACATTTATTACTTTCAGTAATTGCCTTTCAGCTTTTCATATTTTGCGAAATTAATCGAATAATACGCAAACTTTTAAATTTCCCTTTGTGAGCACACATTAACTCGCATTCTCCCAGCAATATAAACCCCAGCTCGGTAATTCACATCTCGCGGCCTAAGGTTGGGGTGCTGTGGTTAGGGATTCATAAACAACATCATAGGTCTCCACCTCACACCTCTAAATAAAAGCGATTAGCGAGGCTTTTATCGGACGATCGACTGTAATGAGCTCTCGGAATGGAGCTGATTTTTTTCCCTGGTTAATCGTCCGGCCTCTCACGGCGTTAAAATGAGATCGGAGACGCGGGCATATATGTAATCGGGACGCTGCAGCCTTCGCTCGCAATAGGCCGAGGAGGCGTTGCTGTGGCAGCCACCTAAACACCTTCCCCTAGAGGAGGGAAGGGCACCGTTTTGAGTCGAGAACACTTCACAGCTCGTAAAGAGCGAGTTTTTCCCAGAGTGTGGGGAGGTATGGGCATCTCCGCACGACTTGGTAGAACCCCCCATCCCCACACGATGTCAAGAAAATGCAAGGGTTTAAGTATATCTCACGGTTCGGGCATAATTAGATGGGCAGTTCTCCAAAGTGTGTGGATAGTCCTCTCTATAGAGGTAATTATCCTTCCCGCGGTTGGGGTCCATTCTCACATCGAAGGGGTCATTTCACAATTTATGGAAGAGAATCGTCGATTAAAATACTCTCGGAATTCTAAGTACTAAAAGTCTCCTCGCGGGGAAAGCTAATAAAGGTATTATTTTTAAGTTAGGGCGTGATTCTCAAACGGTTCTGTCATTCCATTTTTTTGCAAGAGGATCCAGAGAACTTGCAGCCTCGATGGTTTGAAAGATGCGTAGTTGAGCTAACTCAACACCATTGTTTTTCACGAGAGTGTAATTATTCCTCTGTTAACTTAACTGGTTAGGTACCTAACCATACCTGAGTCGAGTATAGGTCGATTCCCGAGAGAAATTTTTCCTTTCCTCAGTGAAATTTTCTCCCTTCGAGTCCACTAGCGGGTGACTCCGCTGGCTAGTTCGCCGTTATTTTCTGAATTAAACATTAGACGTTGGATCGTATCGCGTAAATCACGAATCTATAAATGTGGCGAAGTTTCCATAAGCCCTCTTGTGTTGAGAACACTTCACAGCTCGTAAAGAGCGAGTTGTGAAGTTGGGTATTTCAGGCAGTTTCACTTCAGAGCAAAAAATTGGGATCTGTCCATAAAAAGATATGTTAGGCAGCATTTTCCAGGGGCAAGAATCACTACATTGAGGATTATGAATATTCAAATTTGACACTGCAAGTAAGAACTAGAAGTTCGATATCATAATTTTCATGCTGTGCAAAAATCGTAAAGTAGAGGTTATAAAACGGGCCCTAAAAGTTATGCAAGATACTTTTTTGTCAGCCAGAGCAATTTAAGTAAGGCTTTGTGGCAAATAAGATTTTAAAATTTATCTGATAGAAATCTTACAATGTCGCATTATGATCCTGCTGATATCGTTATTCTTTTAAAGATAAAGAAAATACTTATATTTAATCTGTCCCTTTTGATTTGGCCAAACAGGATATGAAAAGCTTCCCTGAAGAACCAACTAAACGTGCAAAATCCAGGTTGAATTAGTGCACTCTGATATTGGTGGCTGTGTCTGAAGGGATCCTTAGAGGTTCATGACATGTTTTAATGTTTACTGATAACTAAAAACTTTCGAGTATCTTCAAAAACTAAAAGAGAAAATTTTTCAAAATTTTTGGAGTTAAGGAGTTAGGGGAGAATCAGACTGATGCCGAGATGAAAAGAATGCTGTCTGACAATGGCACTGAATTTTGTGATTCTCAATTATCCACTTTCTTCAGAAATTTGGAGATAGTTCATGGTACCACTATGGCTTGTTGTTTGCTGAACAGAATTGCATTCAAGAAAGAACAAATTGCACGTTAACTGCGAAAGCAAAGGCTTTCATTAATTATTTGCGTATCCCTAAAGTTTATTGGGGTGAAGCTGTGTCCACAGCAATTTACTTAAAGAATGAGAGCCTCAGTACTGCAATAATAAGGAGCTATTCTGGTGCAGCTATGGACTGGGTCTAAAGTAAACCTAAGCCATCTAAGAGGTTTTGGATGCCAATGGTCATTTTGCCGATGCTTATTTTCCTAAATAATTTAGAGAAAAATTTTATGTTAAGTCCAAAACCGTGATCATGGCGGTAACGGATACAGAAATCACTCAAGGGGGGGGCGCAAAAGATATTTTGAGCTACATATACTTCTTTCGTAATGAAAAATAATCATGTTACATGCAGAGTTTTATATTAACTGATTATACGCATATACAAGACAACGCTATCGCATGATATAAAAAGTTACAATTGTGATTCTGCAATGTTCGGCAATGCGGTAGCCCCGCATAAGGGGGGCGCGCGCCACCTGCGCCCCCCATATGTATCCGCCACTGGATCATGGTAGGTTATTTTGAGCGCTGAAAAGGCTACAAACAATGCAGGAAGTTCAGTCTCAGAAGGGGGACAGCCCCGAATGATTCACGAAATAAACTTTTAATTTAAATTGATGGAATATTTTTAGAATGCGGGGTAGTGAATTTACAGCGGCCGATATCGGAATTCCCTTCATATTGTTATCTGCATCTACGAGGTACCGTGTTGCCAGGGCTGGACAGCATTTCGAATACAAGTATTTTAAAATACGTATTCGGAATACGTTTGTAATATGTGTGTGATATTCCAAATACGCGACCAGAATGTATCCTGTATTTTGTATTTCAAATACAGATTTTTGGTATTTCCCCATTCTAAAATAAAATTACATTCGTAAAATACTTTTAAGTAGCTCTTATAACACTTCTATAACATTATGCTTCAGAGATTACTTTGTTTTCCTTATAATCTTTTTCCTCATGTTTGCGACTATCCATAACGTGCCAAGGCAGGTTAGGTATACATTTTTTTAAAGATCTCTTAGTTTCCATAAAAATGAATTTTGTATTGTAAAAGGTATTTAAAATACTATTTTGTAGTTTGCTTTTCAAATACCCAAGTCAAAGGTATTTTGCATTTCAAATGCATTGTAGCGGTATTTTGTATTTCAAATACTCCTCGGCCTGTATTTTGCCCAGCCCTCCGTGCAACCCACCACCAGGGTGTGTGGTGACTGTGTAATGAGACGATAGGAATTTACCGGTGAGGACGCTTTTGGGGTGGTGGATCACACGCGGGTGTGCTGTTAGTGCGCGAGTGATGATGCTAAGGGAGAGGGCAGTCCATTTAATATTATCTCCGTAAAGTGTTCCCGAGGCGATGATGATACGCGTGAGCGGGTAATTTCGACGCCTGAAGTGGCGGTGATGACCCTCCACCCTCACACCGCCAATTTCTGAGCTCCGGATCGGACCATGGTGTTGTTCTCCTCGTATTCGTATTTAATCGGAGTTGACTTGGATTGGAGAAAATAATAGTAGAGAGCAAGATTTTGGGTGATAGGGGGAGATTTTGAACGAGGCATTCTGGGAAGAGGGCATGAAACATGGCTATTCAAATGGACCCAGCCCTCATTTAGATTTCCGAAGTGTTGACTTGGTGGGAGAATTTTTTTTACTTCCACTGGTTTTGAACATTTCTTTTAAACACCGTTGTTCTGAATCCTCTAATAAAAGGATAGTAATTAAAATTATTGTTTTTCTTTCCTCAGGTTAGTAAAATACTAGATCGTTTATAAAATATTTTCCTTTTTTATCGTTAAGAGTCATGAAGAATTTTTAATTTCTGTCAATTTTGCAATACCCTTTTTCTTAAGCCCAAGGTATATTCTTACATTTTAATTCGATTTTTAGTCATACCAACCTACTTTCTGGCACCTATCCGAAGGAAAAGGAAAAAAGGCGCTCTGTAGGTTAAAGTTTGGACAGTGTATGGCTTGCATTAACTGATTAGGAATATGGTCAGCTAATTCAAATAATATATTGTCTTAATCTGTCAAAATATCGAGCATTTTCAACGCTTAACGCAAATTCCTCTCTGGAATACTCCGTATAAAAAGTCTTGATGACGGAATGACTCAGCAGATAATGACGTTCACTCTCGTGAATGGACTCGGGGCAGTTGTCCCCTCATCGACTGAATAAGATTCAAACTTAATGGGTTGGGTTGGGTTTTTTACGGCTGTAAAATATTCATCAAAACAATGGAATACTTCCTCTCCAGTGGATAGTGCGTTAATTTCAGCCTCTTCTTAACAAAGTTGATTAGTGAAGAAATTCTGTTATTTGAGGACGAGGCAGTGATGATAAAATAGGTCCGCTCATGTAATCACAACCGGACTGTGAACAAATATCTGGGAGATATTATGCAGTGGAGTGCACAGTGACAGCTCGAGTCAAATTTATAAAAAATGCATAGTGTTGGATTATGGTAAAAAGGAGGGCTCCCCATAGTAGGCATACCTTCACCATAGGTCCATAGTTTGTTATAAAGGGACGAAACAATCAAATCTTTATAGCTTGAGTAACTAATGATTTTACTGGGATAAAATTATCAGAGAGAAAACGGGTCAAGCTAATCGCAAAGTGAGTATTGTGGAAAGAATTATTGGGATGTGCGATGACAAAAATCAGAGAAATGTGTTGTTTTTCCCTCGTGAGACCTCATTTGGTGTAAAATGCTAATTTATGGGTTCCTTTGGTACGTTTTATTAATATGCTGAAGGGCGTGCATAGATCAGCAAGGTAAGTTATTGGTCGATACGATAATTTAATTCAGCGTTACGAGTTAAATGCGACAATTCGGATGGGCTATACCGTCTGAACGCCTTTTAAATCTTATTGTTAACATTTAAAATAAGTTTCAGGGTGAAATATTTGCAGAAGAAGACAAGGATAGGTCCGTTTAAATGTCCGTCTACCATTACTTTAGTAGATTGGACGATGAATAAAATATCATGGAAATATATTCGATAACGGAGAGGTTCGAAAATTCATCCCTCCCGAGAACGATAAAAGACTAAAGCTCATATCAATGTAAAAAATGGTGTTTGTTAGAAATTTTGGCTATTAATTAGTTTATTTTTTTACTCGGTATTAACGAATCACATGCCCAAATTGTAGATATGCACGTAGATTGTTTTCATGTCCTTAGGTTGTTATGCAAGTACGTCTGGGGCTAAATGATGTATGCAGCGGAATAAATGGTGCATAAAGATTTGCTTCGTGAGAGCTTACCCCTGTCACATTATTCCACTTGAAGTTGTGTGATAGCCCCTAATGTAGCTGAGTGCATGTCGGGGAGGAATATTCACCCTCTGCCATGCACCCTAGATATGGCTCACATGGTGTTATGTCGATGTATATTTAGACATCGATGTTTGACAAGCGCAGAAATGGAAAATATCCCTACTGAGGTCATATGGCTAGAACTCACTCCTGATATTTACGGGTACTAGGGATGTACTTAATGCAATTTACGCGTTGGAGATCCTCCAGGTTATTAAATGTTGGGGGAAACTTTTAACGCATCTAGAAATTTTCATGCATGCTGATTGTTCGTGGAATCTTAGCGAGGACATATCAAAAGGCTTGCTGATCGCATGACTTGGTGTTCCTCCTCACGAATGGACCCGAAATGAGTCGCCCCTCACCTCGGCTGAAAGGATCTGACGCTCATTTCGCCGAAACTTGGGGCACAAAGATTTTTCACGCTCATAATCGCTCATAAATTGAGAAATCCCAATAGATGTCATGTGATTAGAACTCACTCCTTGTAGGTATTTGCGGCTACCAGGGACTTAATGCAATTTACGCGTAGGAGATCCTCCACGGTATTAGTAATGATAGTTGGGGTAATAATAATAATAATAATAATATCGTTTATTTTCGTAGGCACTGGGGCCCATGAGAAAATATAAGTACAGCTTTCTACATTTCACATTGAGATAGATAAATAAAAGAAAAAGTAAATAAATATATATATATACATATACAGTCAAATGTGAGCAGTGCATTTCGCCTAGTGCATGAAAAAAACAACACAATATTTTCGACAAAAAAATAAATAATCGCACTTAGATACAACACACTAATTACAAAATTTAAGGATGACAAACAAAAGAAATACGAACAAGAGATATGAACATAAGAAAGTGAATATAAACAAGAAATATGAACATAAGAAAGTGAATATAAACAAAAGAAATTTAACTTGGGGATAAGGAGGCATTCTTCAGAAACCCATGTGTGCTGTGTTTAAACCTATTGATATTTATACTGCTTCTTATTTGGGCTGGGAGAGAGTTCCGTATTCGTGAGGCGGTTACTATGAATGATTTGTTCATATGAGGCGTGTGATGTTTTGGAATATGGAGGTCAATGTTATGATTACGGGTAGGTATATTATGAACCTCAGATTTTCTAACGAATTTCTCGTACAAGTATGGCGGGTAACCGGTCGTTAAGACACTAAAGGCTAGAGTTATTATGTGAAGGGTGCGACGCTCTTTATACTTAAGCCAGTTAAGGCGGTCGTAATAGTTACTAATATGGTCCCATTTTTTTAAATCGTAAATAAATCTTACAGCTGAATTCATGGCCAATTGGAGTCTATTATTGTTTGCGTCGTCTTGGTTAGTGAATAAGGCTGTACAATAATCCAAGTGAGGGAAGACTAGTGTTTTAACTAATGAAATTCGTATGTCGGGTGTAAGTATTTCTCTGGGTCTGACAAGTTGATGCAGTGATCCCAAAATTTTACGCCTCGCATAATTTGTTTGAGGCTTCCAGCTAAGGGTTCGATCGAATATGACTCCAAGGTTTTTTACCGTTTCCTCATAAGGTATATTGTGGCTACCGAGTCTTATTTTTGGTAGATTTTCATGGTCTAATTGGGAAAAGGAATAATTGCTCCCTATAATTATTGCTGTTGTTTTCTTGTCATTGAGAACCAAATGATTGGCCTGCGCCTAACTGTCAATTCTCTCGATGTCCTCATTGATAAGTGCGATTGAATTAATAATATTGGACGGCGATGAATGACGATAAATTTGAAAATCGTCGGCGTAAAGGTGGTAGTCACCATGCATGAGGACATCAGGGAGGTCGTTTATAAAGAGAGAAAAAAGAAGTGGGCTAAGAACAGCCTTGTACCATCCCCACGGGATTAGGGATCCAGTTTGACTGTAGGTTACTACTGACCACCACTGCTTGAGTGCGACCGCTGAGGTAAGATCTAAACCAGTCAACAGCACTCTTTGAGAAATTTAGGGTACTCAGCTTGCGGAGGAGCAATTCATGGCAAACGGAGTCGAAAGCCTTGGTGAAATCGAATAATACTAAGATCGTCACCTGGCGTTGGTCCATTGCCTCACGAATGTCCTCGGTAATTTTTAAGAGTGCAGTTTGAGTGCTATGTCGACCACGGAAGCCAGACTGCAAGGGGTTTAGTAAGTTAGCAGTGGATGTATATGAGCTTAATTGCTGAAATACAATCCGCTCAAATATCTTGGCAAAAGCACATAAAATTCCTATCGGTCTGAAGTCATCAGGTGTAGAGGGCTGGGGGCATTTAGCAATTGGGTGTATAAGGGAGTGCTTCCAGGTCGCAGGATAGTGTGCCGTTTGAAGTGAGGCATCTATTATATTTAGGAGCGAGGGCAAAATGACAGGTAGAGCCTTCTTAATGCAAGAAATGGGAATTTTATCATGTCCTTTGGCATTGGAGGTGATTTTTTTGCGCCCGCTAAAAACTGAGGGCGATGAGACATGTGAGAAGAAGAACTGATTATGATTCGCTGGAGGTGGGATATGAGGTTCGAGGGAGATTTGCGGTTCACTTTTGACAAACTGATTATTGAGCACATCTGGATGGATATTTAAGATATTGTTATTGGTTTTAGGAGGTAAGATTCCAAGATTACGAATGGATTTCCACATAGATTTAGGATCGCCCTTTTTTCCTAGAGTGCGTTTGAAATATTTTTATTTTGCATTGCGTATCATACTCTTCACTTGGTTACGTAGGGTTTTGTATCTAATGAGAGTAGCCGGAACTTTATATCGCCGAAACATTGCTCGAGTAATATTTCTTTCTTTTATCTTCAGTTTAATTTCTGGTGTGAGCCATGGGGTAGACTTGCATACCGAAACTTTCATTTATGCATGCATTCTGATTGTTTTTGGATTAGCTTGCTAGGATATATCAAAACGTTTGCTGACCACATGGATTGGTGTTCTTTCTCATGAATGGACCGAGATGAGTCGTCCACACCTCCTGATTGGCTGAAAAGGACTGACGCTCATCCATGCCGATAACTTAGGGAACTAAGTTTTTGACGCTCATAATCGCTCGTAAATCGAAAAATCCCAGTAGAGGTCATAAGGTTAGAACTCACTCCTTGTATTTACTGCTACCGGAAAAATTATGCAATTTACGCGTGGGAGATCCTCCAGGGAATTAGTAAAGATAGCTGCGAGAGACTTATTCCGTATGCCGAAATATACCTTCATGCTGATTTTCCGTGGCTGCCTTGATAGGACTCATCAAAAGGCTTGCTGACCGCATGACTTGGTGTTCCTACTCATGAATGGATCCAAGACGAGTCGCCCCTCACCTCGGCTGTAAAGGTTTGACGCTTATACCGCCGGAAACTTGCTGCACAAAGTTGTTTTCGCTCGTAAATCGAAAATCCCAACAGAGGTCATGCGGTTAGAACTCCTTGTACCTACGGCTACCAGGAAAATTATGCAATTTGCTCGTGGGATATCCTCCAGTGTATCAGAACTGATAGTTGAGGTAGATTTAAAACGCATGCCGAAATTTTCATGCACACATGGATGGTTATTGTCCGTAGATAGATCGCTAGGACACATTAAAAGGCTTGCTGACCGCATGACTTGGTGTTCCTACTCATGAATGGACCCGAGACGAGTCGCCCCTCACTTCCTAATCGGCCGAAAAGGACTGACGCTCATCCCCGCCGCAAACTTAAGGGTACAAAGTTTTTTTTTACGCTCATAAAAAATATTCGGAGAAGACACTGGACCGTTCGCTCGCTAGGAAGTCGGGGTGGGACTCAACAGAGATTTCCCACGCCCCCGCCTCGATTTCCTCTTGACGGGCTCAGCACCTTCTGAAGGGGCGCTCCTTGAGCAGGCCCAAGAGTATTTGGACCGGGGGCGGCCGGGCTTTCGCTTGGGCCGTCACCGCCCACTCGCCACTCCGAAAGAATGGGAAAATATTTTTTCTTCCTCCTACTCCCCTCCCCCGACCCTTATAATATCTTTCCCGTTTTGTTCGAGTTTTCCCTTTCGCCCGAAAGGAAAAAATGTATTAACCACGCCCAGTGAAATGATTTTATACGCTTCCGGCGCAAATTTTCTCACGCCTCGGTAATACGTCCTTTCGGGCACTTTCGAAGAAAATTGGTAGATTCCTCCAGGACTATTGAACGTCTTCACTAAATGATGGTTGTGTAATACGCATTAAAATAATTCACCTTATCCTTACCCACCTTATTCGTGTGAAGCAGTGATATTGACGAGTGAATTCAACGTAAGAGTTTTGTAGTGCTAAAGTTGGTATTGCCGACAAGTTATAGTTAAATTTATTTCAAGCCAATGGCTTGCATTAATCCTTATGTCGGGAGATTGGTGACCCTTAGTCACCTCTTTTATATTCGCCCAATATGATATTCACATTGGCAACTCTTAAAAATTGGTTGGCACCTTATGCAGAACGTGACCAGAGGAAACCGAGGCTGCCAGGACTGAGGCATGTTCGTAAAATCTGATCAACGATTTTAGCCCTTGGAGTTTGCCTCTCTCAATCACGCGTAATCATGCGCATAGTGTTTAACAAAGTCTTTCGGCTAGCGTGC
Organism: Ischnura elegans; assembly: GCF_921293095.1. Taxonomy (NCBI): domain Eukaryota; kingdom Metazoa; phylum Arthropoda; class Insecta; order Odonata; family Coenagrionidae; genus Ischnura; species Ischnura elegans. The sequence continues at coordinate 65,884,703 of NC_060251.1, forward strand.
TAATGCCTGCCACACACCTATCGCGGGGTTGTATGTAGATGTTGATGAACATATAACTTAATACAATGGATTGATTGTAGGAGGGGTGCCAATAATATCCCATGTTATTTTATTTTTATTCAGAGCGTTTCAGGAGGTATTTGTAATATTCCAGGAGGTGGTTAGGGAGACGATTTTAAGAATTATCTTTCCATAAACATGTGGTCGCAACGCAGTAGTCCTTAGTTACTGAGCTATGGCAACGCAAAAATATTTTTGGGTGCACTTTGCAGTTACCACGGATTTTCTTGGGTTTTCGACATTTTATTTTGTACTCTGGATTTTTAAGGACATTAAGTAATCAAGAGTGGACGAAAATGTGCGATTTTTGTTGTTTGAAACAATTAATCTTTGAGATTAATTAAACGAGAGGTTTGAGCTAGTAGCAGCGGTACGATTGCGCAATCTCACCCATTTTGAGATTCTTAACTCCTCCTCGGCGCGGGGTACGGGGTACTGAAAATTCACTTCTTAAATCAACCATTGCTAGATTCAAAAGTAAAGAAGTCACGAATTCTGCAGACCGTTTTACGCGTTGCACTAAAATGCACTACCTTGGTTTTTGACGTAAAGTTATCACCTAGCCCCGGTTGAATTATCTTTCGTTATTAGATTCCATTTTTAAATAAGTACCAAGAACGCTGGAATTTTGGCTATACTAAGCGTACTTTTCACGGAATTCCAACATTTATTACCTTAAATTGCCTGAGGTGTGGTTTGCGTAATTCAATACCCGCCGTCTTTAACGCGTTTTGAACGTGGGTGACACTAGAATTCCTTTTTACAAAATTCAAAGAGCGAAAATTGTGTTTTTATTCTCTGTTTACATACTCTAATTTAATACGCTTCAATGCATGAAGTAGTTCGCTCAGCTCAGTGTGCTCAAGAGAATATAAGAACAGAGGCTATTACGGCGGCTCGCGTTCATGCATTTTTGCGTTTTCTGTTTGCATTGCCACTTCATACAATGTAATTATCACTGTGTCTCGAAATTTGCATCTAAATGTACTTCTTAAAAGCCTATTACACAACGACATTCATGGCTGTATTTCTTTTCGAACTCCACGAGCAGAGCCCAAATATTATTCGCGCAGGTATAAAAAATAAAATGAAATTTCTCGGGAAACATAGGAGCAAATCGAGAAATGTATGATCCGAATAGCATAAAATACTTACCTATCTTATTTCTTAAAATATTCTATTTTCAGCGTTTCTTAAATGCGTTGATATCAAATTTTTATCTATGAGTAATACTCTTGTTTATGCTGCGCTTCTTTTAGTGTTGTTACTTTCTAGTGCCGTTGGTTTGATATAATTGTGTATTCCTGTGTCATGGCCGTGCACATCGATAAGTCTTCCTAGGGATTATTGACGGGTCGAGGCCTTTAAGGTTTACTTTTTAAATTATATTCTTATACAATTATACATTTTTGATTATTAAAAAAATTATATTTGTATCATACTCTCTTTTAACACTCTCATCAACGAAATGTAAATAAAAAACGCCAAATATATTCATGTGCATAATTTCATTTTTATTTTCTGTTCAAATTTAGTGTTTTCAGATCCAATAAATTTAATTTTTATTGATTTTTGCAATTTCTTGAGTTAAGAGGTTGTAATTATCAAATCCATTTTGCTCGTAAGAAAATTAGCCCGGAGCATCTTCGCAAAGATGGGTGCCATAACGTGTAAAAATATTGTGGCACAAATGGCAAATGAACAAAGATTTTCATAAGGTGAAATTTTTTGAGTCGTGGTTAAAATCAAGAATTGAAAGTAGGAAAAGAAGAGAAACATGTAGAAATTTCACATTAAACATTAAAATCTAAATAGAGACCATTCTCCTTCATTTCTCTGCTCGACCCTCTATAAAACTCAAATTCTTAATCACATTACGGTTCTTTAATTTTTTCCCCAGCGGCGTAAAAACGCTGCTCTGATTTTCTCCGTGAACCCAGGCAGAGTGGTCGGATTTCGGAGAAGGGGGATTGAGATGATGGTGGAAGGGGTGGAAGTGCGGTCTCTTTTAATAGCGGTCGTTTTACACCGCGAGAGTGGGTGCCGAGTTGAGGCGTACCCGCCTATCGCTTCACTATCGATCCTCTCGCTCGAATCGAGTTGCCCCGAGGGCCCTGCTTTCCTCAAATTATTTCAGTGATTATTTTTCTTTCCAAGAGGTTTTTGAAAATGCGAAAGTGCGGGTTGTGCTGGAGAAAATGTTTTCGCTACCTTTAAACGAGATCCTATTTCGGGAATTTCGGTGGTAATCATGCGTTACAAAATTTTTTACGAACGCTTTACACTGGCATTTTTTGTTCTTAGCAATGTTCATGCACGTGTATATATATTCAGAAACAAGGTCTGAAGACAATAAGCAGACGTGCGATCAATGGTTTAATCTATGCTCACCCAAGGAAATTTCGTAAATAACGTGCCACACAGTTTGCAGTTTATGATTTTGAAATTGTATTCCGGAAGTAATAGGTCGAGAGGGATCACGATAATTCACTTAAAAATATTAAATGACCTATGAGTACACTCAGTGCTGTAGTTGGAAAAAAAATTAGGCGGTACTCACCAAAAATTCCAACTGCTGAACATGTATTATACATCCAGCCGCGAAGGTATTTTAACCGGTACGCTCATAACGAGTTTGGATTTTAGGGGGTACGCCGTACCGGCCCAACTACAGCACTGAGTACACTTACATTAGTGGATTGCTGTCCCATTTAAGCCAGACTAAGTTAATTATTTTACTTTTATTAGTAGTTAGCGCACACTTTTTGAAGCAAGAATGAATATGTGGCGCAGTCGGGATACGGAGTTTTTTTTACGGATATAGCCGTGAGTTCAGACCAGTTTTAACATTTTCCTGTATCTTAAATTATCTGAAAATTTTATCCCAGTGGCTTTTTTATTGGAGTTGGAGACAAATTTTTATAAGGATCCAATCTATACTACCTAATAGCATTCGTTTTGCATGAGCGATTCGTCGTGATAAAAACAAAATGCGACCGATGGAAAGTGAATGATGCTTTATCTTAATGTTAGACCAAGTTTATACAAGTATGAAATCGTTCCAGGAATGACGTGGTTGAAATGAGTTATATCCATGACAAAATCATCATCATCATCACTGGTCAACAATCCTAGGATTGGTTTGACGCAGCTCTCCACTCAGTTCTCCCATGACAAAATATAAAACAAAAATAGCAATTTCCACCCTTTAATATTCAACTTCACTACCGACTATGGTTTCGATATTTTAATCTCATTTTGTCTCCTTGATGATATAAGATAGTCGAAACCATGGTCTATAGCGGAGTTTTATATTAAAGTGTCGAAATTACTATTTATGTTTTACATTTTATCCTGGTTATCGCGTCGAAGTCACTGTCTACACGTGCGAGTTGAGCATCATGGCCGACATCTTTTGGAGCCATTTCCAACGAGTAAACTTCGCATGCATGGATTGAGCAGGTTCGCCACCGGAGGTCCTCTCGTCATTATGCGGTTGGATCCATAGTACTCTTGGTAATGTCCTTGTAGATGTTTCCTTTGTGCGGATTGCGTATACAGATCAACTCGGCGATCGACCCTTGTCCAACCCATATCGAACAACTCGATTGTGGGCGGGTCCGGGAGCTCGTGAAGTGTTGAGGGAGGCTCCAATTACGGCCCAGTCACGCCGCGCGCCCGGGCCACGGGCCTTGAGGGCCAAGGCTCGTGATCACCCTCGCACTTCCACTGCACGTGCAGAGAGAAGGCTACAAGGAGCCCCCCCCCGCCCCCCGAAAACATGATCTGGGCGATCGGGAGGCACTGATAACGTGTCGCCCCCCCACTCTCTCCAGCCACCCTAGTTCCGCCTCTTCCCCGCACTGCTCCGGGCGGAATCTTTCTCGCCCCAAGCTGCGAGTATCCATGTTTGCTTTGCCGTACATGGCTAAGTCAATCGGGAGCAAGATCTCTAACATTCAACTTGCTTTGCCTCCTCAAATCTTGGAGTAGTACACTGGGGCATTGTACTACAACAAGGGAGCCAAAATGTCATTCCACAAGGGGCGGAAGAAAGATAGTTGTGAAGATTGATAAACTGTATTTAGCGAGATATGGTGGAACAACGTGATGGATTGAAGTGAAAATAACATTTTTTACTTTACACTCTTTTTAATGGCGATTTTTTAAACGGATTATTAGATGGATATTGAACTTTACCCATTTTTTCTCTAATTCCACTCTGCTCCAGTTCAACACCATTTCACGTTTCATATCTACCTAAGTATTGAGTGGAAGTTGTTGTTGCTATATGAAATGTACTATTTATTTTCTGATAAATTTACTGTGTCTGTTGTAGTTCTTCGGTGTTTATTATTTCTTATTGTTTTATAATTGTAAAAGCAAGCTGAATTTTTATTTCAATAAAGACTTTATGACCTTGTGGGTCCACTGCAGTAAACACTTATTATTATTACGTCAAAGTAATTATACGTTCAAGCGCAGCTGAGTAGCTGTTATATACCAATCTCGGAGGAGGATGGGGGGGTAAATCCATGCTAATCCCTTCGGTCCCCACTCCATAGACGCTATACTAATGCATTAATCACCTGCTGCCTCACCGCCTTCCTTTCAACCCGACGGTGGAGGTATTCATGACCAGCCATAGGTCATCGGAATCTTACTATCGAGGCATCTGAACTTATCTCCTAGGGATTATGGGAATGACTACGCCATGGTGCATCCGTTGACGCAGTATTGCACAATAAATCGGCAAAATCTGGGGATAGGCGTCGCAAATTCGTTTAGACCCCATTGAATAGCGGGAAACTTAGGCTTAGCGGATTAATCCACGGAACAGATCGTCTTTTTTGACTCTCAGATCCTTTGAGAGCATTTCCTTAGCTCTCGCTGAACTAGGAAGGACAACATGGCTCTGTGGCTCACAGTTCATCATGGAATGTTGTGCTTAGAAGAGAGAAATATTTTATTCAGAAGCCGCGTTCCGGTACAGGTACTATCAATTTACGTGCTCATAAATCCTGTGCAATGTTAAAAATGCATTTTCCAGTAATTATAGCACGGAAATCCTATTTTAACACTAGAAGTACCGATGGATTCATTTTGACTCCTCGCGACTTTTTTGAAGAACGTGTACTATTTTATTTTCTAGAACTATTTTAATCGCAAAGTCTTATTTTGTGTCAAAAATGAACAAAAGTCACGGAATTTCAGGTCAGAATTCGGAAAATTTTAGTCAGGGCAGAGAAATAAAAATCGCGAGGAGTCAAAATGACTCCATCGGTAGTTCTAGTGTTAAAAGGCTGACAGTCAGAATGTGTCAATGCAATTTTCTTAAAAATTACTTATGCTTTATGTCTAGCACCAACCTCCTTAAATAGGGCTATCACACCTCGCTATATGATGGTCAGATATTGAAACACCGCCATTAAAAAAGTTTGAGCATCCTCCGAAAGAAATCGCACCCTCAGTAGGATTATCGCGAACTAACTTTTGAGTGCTTCCCGCTTATTTTTATCCGCGAGTGGATCTCAGATTCATTAATCAATGAGCCCGTGGCGTGGGTCTCTTTCCGAACAATCGCATAGCGCCTTGCGTCCCACCGAAGAGCCATAGTTACGGTCACAATCGATTCCGCCACCACCAAACGGGTCCTCTTTTGTGCGCCGGCATTCCTTCTTCATCTTGCATTCCTCCATACAGCTCCCTTCTCGTCCAGCAAACTTTACATTCCGTCATCGCTCGTCCCACCGATTAACGACCTTCTGGAGACTCTATTCACACCCTTAATTGTACGTGATTTGTTATTTTTTCATCTTTTGTCCGACAAATCGGGCTATATGGTATGGTGTATTTTTTTTGCCTTTCTCCGATTCAGTGTAGTCTGTCCGCGGTAGTTTGTTTCTTCGGACGATAAATAATAACAATTGATTTTTCCCTCCCAGTTGTTTGTTGATTCCTTCAAGAAAATGTTTGAGTTGTCATTTTGTTATGATTGCCTCTTTAAGTATCATTTGAACTTTGAATTTTAACTGTAGGTAATAATACAAGATTTTAGGACTGTTTTTACAAAAAAACATTTCCTCTAGCCATAAAATTCACAGATAATGGACTTGGCGGCGTGACTACAGATATTTGAACTTTAATGAATCTAATTCTTCGTTAAAACTTTCGCGGGTGCTCGTCATTATGATTAAAAACTTTTGGGCTATGTCGCCGCGTCAATGCTTTGGGTGGCCCCAACGTTTCCCGACCGATGCTGGTCGCTTTTTCAAAGGATTATGGAGAGATTGGAATTTAAGATCTTTTATATAGGTGTGTCAGGAGGTGGAGGGAGGGGAGCCGGAGGTTGGGGGAGTGGGTTGCTACTTGTTTCTTCTTATTGCGGGTTGCCAAGTACGGCTAATTTTAATGCCGGTGTCTCTGTTGAAATTATTCTTATCTTCTTTGGATATTTCAATGGCTTCTCTGACGAGTCTCTGGTTAAAACCTTTAAATTTGGCGAGGATTTTGACTTCCTTGAGGTCGATGATGTGGCCAAGCGCTGCGTGTTCGTGGCATTGACGCGGCGACATAGCCCAAAAGTTTTTAATCATAATTTAATGAATCTGTTTACAATTTGCACGTGGTCAACGCGGTGTAAACCTCTTAAATGTGTACTACTTTCAAGAAGGCTGTCGAATCACCAAAATTGTAACGTAAATAATAAATGCGTCCCTTTTAATATCCATACTCTACTATACAAGCCTTGTGGACTTGGGTTGAGCATTTCTAAACTGTTTCTCTATCTTGCAGATTGGGAGTCGATCACCGTTGGACCTCGTCCGTCGACAGGTGACGGCATGAGATACGCGGCCATAGCAAAGGTAGGGAGGCTACGATCCCAACGGTGTCGACCACGGAAGCATTTGAAAATAATCATGTCAATGATTTAAAACGCCGCGGCGTGCCATAACGCCGGCCTTGGTCTGACCTCTTATTGAGACATGTAATTTTAGCAATGGCTCCCGAGTGACTTTTCTGAAGTTTTTCCGTGGTTGACTCTGATGGATAGTTTAGGCCCACTTATTCTCTGTCAGGTCCCCGTATTGTCTATTTTAGGCGCGGGAGCCCGCGTGCGTGCGTTAAATATACTTGCCTGGTAGGGTCGATCCAGCATTTAATGTGATAAATTTCTCTTTACACGGTTAATTTTTAACAATATCTCCCGAATCTTTATTTTATATGTTTAAATGTATTGTTTTAATTCTAAAAGTGATGTATTTATCCCGTGAAACATATAGGTGTGAAGTTTTGCGTTTAGATATAAGAAATTATCAATATTTTTTCTTCACGTTTAAACACTGCTAATTAAAAGGAGAAAGTTTCGTGATTCACAGCAAGGAAGGCCATATTTTATTGAAAATTTGGAAATTAATAATTGACGGAATAAAAAAAGATCTGCTTTTAGGCAGCTGAAATCACTGTTATTAATTATAAATTTATAGCATAGGGTTATACTTAGCATTTGATTAGCATTTTCCGCTGGGGATTTTACTAGTTTTATTTAGCGTTTTTCCATCCTGCCCTTCGGTTACCGATTTCATTTCTGAAATGTGCATTCATGTCCTTATTTTTCCTCAATTTGAGGGATTTCATCTTGTTCTCGTGTCTGTTTCGGTAGTACTAGGTGGTTACTGGTAGTCAGTTAGACAATAAATAATTATGCAGTTATATGCTGGCGTAAGGAAATAACTGCGTGGTGCAGAGGGAAATATGTTTCTTCTGAGTTAGCAGATTTTTTTAAATATGGTTTTTTATTTCCTCCACTGATTTCATCATAATGGAACTTTCCATTTTTCCCCCGTTAATTTGAAGTATGCCGCAAAATTTACCTTTTTTAAGTATTTGATTCATGAGACATCTAACAACTAACGGTATCTTAATCCATATCTTAAATACATTCAAAAAGCAGTAGGCCTCACCTCATGAGAATTTTTCATGTTAGCGTTGACATTTGTTCTATTCCACAGCATTTGTATTTGAATGCAATAATTGGTTTCTCCTATTACTATCAACAGCATATTCAGTTACAATAGGATGTTTGCTATTTCCTTGCATTTTTGAAGAGGTTGCTTGGCAAAAACTTTGGCGAAGAGATTAAAAAAATAATATTTAGGAATAATAAGTAAAATAATGAGTAATACAATAAGATGAATCAAAACAAAATTAAAAGAAGAAATCAGGAAAATTCCGCGTTACGAGTACCCTGGACCTACCGCACGACTATCATTGCCCATACCCATTTCCTATAGAGGATCCGCGTGGGAATTATCTGCGGTCTGGAAGACAGATTCACCTCCACCCACTAGCCAACGGAGAATCTTCCGCGTTTCTTTGTTTCCTTCGTTCCGTTCTGCAAAATTCATCTAAAAATAGTTTCCGTTGCCATAGCTCAGTAACTAAGGAGTTGCGATCCCAGGTTTATGGACAAAAAAAATGATAAAAATTGTTTCCCCTACAGATTCCTCCTGAAACACCCTCTTGTATATGCATTTCTTTAGGGATCCAGGATAGGGACAAGGAGGGGGGGAGCTAAGTATGGGGTAACTCCCAGCTCCCAGCAGTAGTGGGGGTCCGAAAAAAATTACCATTCTTTCTAGTGTAAATTGGATATCCAAAGGGGTGATGGATTGGGGGGGACTATAGTCCCCTTAGCCCCCCTCAATGGATCCGCCACTGTCTTTAGCTACACCTCAAAAATGTCTTATATTTCCTCTTTAATCCATTCTAATTTGCATAAATTGATTCATTAAATTTATTAAACGATTTTAATTTCACCTAGTGACTTCATCTATTAAATTTATTGGTCGCAACTCCTTAGTTACTAAGTTAATGCACACTTTTTTGATGAACTTTGTAGAACGATATTCCTCCTCCATTTCAGGTATTATTGGATGCTTGCTATTTGTGTTCTTTTTTGCCCAGGTTACTTAGCAAAACATTTGGTGAAGGGATAAAAAAACAAAATATGAAAACAATGTGCGCTAAAATTAGATAATGAAATGAAATGAAATAAAATAAAATTGAGTGCAGTAAAATAAAAAAATAAAAAAAACAAAAATTAAAACATGAAATCAGGAAAATTCCGCGTGACAAATATCCTGGACTTACCGCACGTCGATCGCGGCCCACACATTTCCTATAGTGGATCCGCGTGGGAATGATATGCTCTCGCGAGGACGTATTCACCTCCACCCACTCGCCAACGGGGAATCTTCCGCGTTTCTTATTTCCTTCGTTCCGTTCGTGAGTCCATCACGGTTCCCGATGCGGAGAGTGCGTTTAATCCGGACGGGGCAATCACACCGCGCGATGCTCCATTGTCCCACTTGCCGACGCCGCCGCACCGAGGAACATTCTGCCTCATCAAGCCCCCTCCGCTCTGATTGGAGACCCCGCGGGCCAATTACGGTCGCGGGAAATCATTAAGGCGAGACAATCTGGTGCTGCTGTTCTAGGCTCTTTCACTTATTCCACATGTGCGACCTACCCGTCGTGGTTTATTGCTCCTGTAAAGCTCCCGCTCCGGGAGGCAACCCTCGTCTTGGGATGGGCCGTTTCCTTACTCGTCAGTGAAATGAAGACGTCACGAAATGCACTCGCGATTCACCGTGAGAAATGCCCTTTTGGTGGCCACCTCCTAGAGAGGAACTAGCGACTATGCGGCGGGAAATAGGGCTGGTAATTAGTGAGTTCCCGTTGAGAGAAAATCTGGTGATTAAAACGGAAAGTGCCGCGGAATCACAACATGAGGCACTTGAATTAGTACGAATTTTTGTCTAGATGAGGCATATGCTCACGTACTGTACCCCATTTCCGTCCAGTAAATTTTCTGCTCGCGATTGTGAAGATATTTAGGTGCGTTGCTCCTATGGCCGTCTTTAATAATCATGTGAAATATTTTCGACGAAAGATCAACTTGTTCCTTCAGAATTAAAACCGTAGCCGTACCTTTAGCTACTACACTGGGCGTTAACGAGGTCTGAACCTAATGTCGTTCAATTTCCACGAGTGCCATTGAGAGAAAGGATGAATCTACAGGGCAACCATATTTTTGGACAAAGGAAAGTCATTGAATAAAATAATCTATAAAATTGAATTTCCTCTTTACTTTTATGATACTTGCATCTATATTATAGACAAATGGCACCTATATTGAATTTCTTTTTTGCCCCAGTTTCTTTCCGTCATTGGGCTTATTTCAACCGGCTTCAGTAATAAACTAATGAGTGGATTAAATAATAGCAAGCCTCTACAACATATTTGTGATAACTCGATAGCAAAAAGCAGTGCGAGTTTTATTCTAAGAGTCCCCACATGTTCAGAATCGTAGGATGTATCCACATGGCTACGGTGGGCGGAAATGGGATAATGAAGGCATCGATTTTCCTTTGTCATGGAGCCATGCGGAGCTGAAGATTTGGTCCAATTCTTTGGCATAGGTGTGTCAAAAAGTAGCGCTTGTTCTCATACAATGCATTCATTTTCACAACTGTCGGTCGCAAGGATGTATTTTCGTTACTGTGTGATCCAAAACCATTCATTTTCTCGTTTGCTATTTGAAAAAGGTTTTGCCATCATAGACATTTTGAAAAACAAAAATTCCTTTACTCAGGCTACTTCTAGATAAATTTACTCCCATATTCATTCTAATAGTCCAAGTGAGATCTAGAAAAATGCAGATTTTTATATGCAAATTTTGAATAATTGAGATTAGTAAGATTATTTCTTTGGCAATCAATCGATTAAGTACATTTAGGAGAGCACATTTTGAATATATCATGAAAATTACATCCACTTTATTCCTTTCATAAACATCCATTAAGAAGTGGACAAAAGTAATTATGTATCCCTCACCCATGAAATTTTGCCGCCTAAATGTAAAGGCGTCCATCGGATAAAATGAAGAGGCAATGGTTCCTTTATTAAAATTATGACGAACGGAATATTGGGGAGTCTCGAAGCTTCTTCGAATCGAATGATAAACTATCGAAAGATATCGTACTTCCCACTAATTTTATTACAAGTGTTTCGATTGCCTTGCAATCATTATCTCCGTATGCAATGTCTTTATTTAGCATTCGATGTACTGTTACACGATATCTCTTCGGAAAAAGTTGGATTTATTCTTGGAATTGGTTACTGTTCACCGTCGAGTATTTAACTTCTTCGAGATTTTGGTGAAGACTTCGGTTACCTAGGTTACGGTTACGGATAGGGAAAGGCAAGCCTTTGAAATTTTATTTAGACGTAAAACATAGGTATTATATATCACGGTTGTCATTAAAAAGAGCGATCTTATTGAAGATGAATCCATGACACTATCATCACATAATGACTATGCTCAAATGTTAACAAAAATGTATATTATTATAATAGTATTCTACCGATTAAGGTAGGTTTCCATGAAGTACTGAAGAAGTGATCTGGGAGCCTCCCTTTCCGCCCAGCACTGCCTTCTTCAATTCACTGTAAGGCCCTTTCATTCTAAAAAAATGTATATAGTGCTTTTATATTGTTTAAATAGTGTAGTTCTTGCTGTCGTAGAGTAGCTATTTGTAAATACTCTTTATTATTCCTGCTATAAATATCAATTACCAAGGCCATTGAGTCTAATGTAAATAAAATGAGGAAACTTTAATTTTGCAGGAAATAGTGTTCTTCGCGCATGTTAGCAATCCCTTTCTGCCTTCTTGTGGATTCCATTATTTTGTTGAAAATAATTGAATGCGAAGCAAGGTTTTTTAAGGACTATTTTATACTTACAGTACTTTCATGGTAGCATATGATTCTGCTGGTTTAAATAGTCGAAAAAAAATTATTTAAGATGCTTTATTATGACGCTTGGACAATTTTCCAGTAGTTGTTGCTCCTATCAGATTTTATGGATGCTGTTATCTGAACATTGTCAATGAACGGTTATGGCAGTCATCAGAACGGATTATTATCTAATCGGATTAGGATATTTTCTAGCTTATCTTCAGTCGGCGCGGTATAACCTTGCGTTTCACATTTAGCTCATAAGGCTCTCGAGTCTATTTCTCACGCCGCTGAACAGTTGCAGTTCCACAAAGCGCAATAGCGACTTCCCGGATAGTGTTAGGGCCGCGCGCATGAGGAACGTGACTTACAATTAGAAATTGGGCTTCCCATGAGATGGCTATGGAGATGCAGATTCATGAGGTGAAGGGCTATGAATCAAGGGGGAAATCAAGGTCAATGGGACGGCTCATGTCAAGAATGTAACGAAATGGGCATATTTATCGCTGAAAAACGCCTATTCCTGTTAAAATAGTTGGAAAATACATCGGAAATAGTATCTATGGTAGTTCTGTGCATAAATAAAATTATCTCACTTCATGGTATGGTATGGTATTTGGAAGAGGCGACCAACAGCTAGGGCCTTTGCACCAAGAGGAAAGGATATGGAAGTAAGGGTGGAGAGAAACCCGGCGTTGGCAATAGCTCTTAACGGGAGTCGATAAGGGCACCACGGCTGAACGTCCCATCCGACGGATGGAGTGTTGCGCTTGAAATGTCTTCAACTCTGTATTCAAGCATGGAACGGAGTCTGAAAATTCTCTGCCACCGCCGGGATTTGAGCCCCAGCCCACGGGGTGGAAAGTCAACGCTCTAGCCACCACTTCAACTCGATGCCCATCTCACTTCGTTTTAACTGAAATCGAATCAAAATGGAACTTCGAATTGTTTCAAATGGCTTTTGTTTAAATCGTAAACTGACCGGTAGAGAATTATCGTGTTAAATTGTATATAAATATAATTTAGATTGGAGTTAGCCTTAATTCCACAATCATAAAAAAACATTAGCATAATTTATATCAGTGCCGAAAATGTTATTATACCTTGCAGCTCTGAGGAAGATTATTTTAACTGTCTCACTTGATGCACAGCTAAAATGATGCAGTAAAATGTTTACTGCTATTTGGCATGACATTTTATTCTTCAGAAGAAGGTCGGCAGAGTATTATACCACTGCTGATCTGTAGACAAGACCCGCCATAATGTATAAATTGAGGCTACGTCCTCGGAACTTTTTCGCAGGGTCACATTAAGTTCATCAAATAAAAGAACTTGAACGTTGAAAACCTAGCTTTGCCACATGTGTGACCGTTAATTCTATTTTTTCCAAGCCTATGAAAAAAATAGAAAATACATTGTTGCAGTTATTTTACCGATATTTCCCATGCATTTCTGTCACGACCTCACTTGAAATTTGATTGGTTTTCATCGCTCAGCTCGCGAAAAGAGCCGTTAGGTCGATTTCGCCTGCTAACCGGAGGGTCACCATGGCGTTAGTCTGGGTTTATTCTCTTGACCTTAATCCTTGGATTCATAGGCCTTGATTCCTTCTCAAAGACCAAGAATGTGGCGGATTCGGATGGGATCAGTTCTCTTGGCCCATAATCAATCCTTACTTCAAATTAATTCCTCAAATAAAATCCTAAATGATGCTCTATGATATAAACAATTAAAATAATTTTTTTCACCAGAGATATTTTTCGTAGATATGTTCCGGCTTATCGTTAATACAAAGAACTCATTATCGTTTTAATGAAGCGAATCACATGGATTGTGAATCCAAATAGGATTCCACATGTATATTTATATTCAATTATTGCTCACTTTTTGTCAAAGCTTTCATCTATATCGTATTAGTGAGTGTTAATGAGAAATTATCAATTATCACTGTACATTTTATTATTCAACAAATTGAGCTTGTAGCGTTCGTTGTTCATTCTATTGGGATACACACCAAGGATGAAGTTCACAGTTAAAATAATAAAAGAATCACGAGAGTCGATTCCATGCATGGGCGTACCCAGCGAGGGGCAAGAGCTGCCTCCTCTTGCCCCTCGCTGCAAAGTTTGCCCCTGGAAGCAAAACTCGCAAATGCCTTTAAGGAAAATAAGATATTTTCAAGCAAATAATTTTAAAAACTAATAAAGAGATGTTACAGTTTCCTTAAAACGTAGATTTCATTCACCTTTTCCATGCTTAAATCTTACCTACAACTTGAACAACCATGGCTTGCCCCTCCTAGTTTTGATCCTGGCTACACCCTTGATCCCATATCTTCCACTTTTCGGTCAGGTGTGCTGCCAAGTATGCAAACGAACAATTTAATGGCAGGTGTTTGTTATTGTACAGTTGTATGGTTTGAATCATTATGCTATATTCGTGCATAATAAAGCATGAGTTTGTCTTTTACACTTATCGCGCTTTTGAATTCAGGAATAAAGTATCGTATACTAATTTGCTGATGGATTTGTTGAGAATTGGATGGAGTGAATGCAGTTATAGATGCTGAATATTGCGTTTATTCATTTTCTCTTATTTATACAAATTCTACTACCCAGTCGAATTGGACTTGGAGAACGGTTTACCATGTAAGATTCTTAACTTTGGTAAGAGACTTTCTTGGGATAGTTTTCTGGAAGTCTTCCGTTCCTTTGATAGATCATGATAACCATCGGAGGAACTTTAAATGAAAGGGGCAACGGTGATTTGATGTTAGACTGTCTGCACCTTCGCGTAGTTTACAAGACATTTAGTGATGCATTCCTCTCGCTTTCTAAAAATGATTTGTAGTGAGTTCCTTTGTAATTAAATATTTTTGTTTATTACTGCAGCCGCTTGTTCTACCTCATGGATAATTTACTCGGTTTCCCCTTGTTATCTTATTCATACGAATTCATTTAGTAAAAATATGAAACCAGCTTTTGAAGCCGTTTATCTCTGGATTTTATGTCTGCCAACGAAGTAAAGGCACCTGCATGCGAGGTCTTCGCAACGCCAAGTTGCGCGAGATAAGGAGAAGTTAGGAATGACTAATGCTGAAAGTTTTTCTCCTTTGGCCGCACCGTCAACCTACTTGACCAGCATAGTATATTCTCTCTGCATCTGGGGAAACGAAATTCGGTTAGAATTATGCAAATGGGACCTATTCCCATGCTTGATGCTTTATATGCATGGCAGCCTTCGTTAGGATACTCACTCGGAAAAGGTTTGGCTTAAAGTCAGAGGCACTCAGTGGTAACAGCCGTGTTCGTGGAGTGAAGTACTGTTCGCTGCGTTTCATGGTAGTGTTGTTTGGATTTGGCACGCTTGGGAGCAGTAAGAGTGCTATATGATGTTACTCTCTCTACATGTATAAGGTATGTAACTAAATCAGTCTTGTAACTATAACTTCGGTCCTCATCTGCGATTAATTTCTTATTTATTTGTAGACGATGAAATAGCGTGACTCACTCCGCCGAGAAAATATTTATTCTATATCTACGAGGTACTATGCAAGCTATCACCATGGTGTGTGGCACGGGGTGATTCCACACCAGGCATGCTGCTTTCATCCTGGATTTAATCATTAATGCGCTCGCTTGCCAGATTCAGGCCAAGCACACGGGCAGCATACGCGGTCAGACCGGAAACTAGGAGAGTTAAAAGGACAAAAGCATGCTGCCGTGCCAATAAAACTGTTAATAGTTAGTAGATAATGAATGACTGTTGGTAGATAGTAGACAATTAACTACTAGTTAGTTTTAAAATACGAAAATTGAGCCTAGCAAGTGATTCATGTGTGAGTTTAAGCATGCTGAGAAAAGCATGCAGGTGGATAGTATCGAGTATAGTACTCCTCTCTGATAGTATTGACAAATATAGTAAGTCATTAACTATACATGCAAAGCCTATTTTACCTAGGCTACTGCTGAATTTTATGCTAGTATTAAACTATCGCTCATTTCATGGTACCTTACTGCACGTGGAAAAATGATATCTTAAATCTATCGGTTTTTGCAGTCAATAACCCTATTCTTATCCTTGTAATTGTCTTTAGCATGATAATTAGGCTTCTGATTCTAATGTGAAATGAAGTATTACTTTCAGTAATTTTCGTCGGCAACTAAAGCTAAAGCAATTATATTTATCATTTAAGTCCTAGTTCTTAATTTAAACCGGTAGAAATTCCCTAGAACCTTCTTTGAGCCACGTGCGATATTGCTTCGATCCCTTTCATATCAGTATGACACAGTGTTTTCGGCCTCTTTGTGCCAAGCGTGATGGGGCACTTTATAGGATTTATTCTGCTCGATAATATTTGCTGATCTGCGGTCCAATTGCGGAACCTCATCGCTAAAGAATTCTCCATGGTTGTGTTTGAAAATAGACGGTTGCTTTGAAGATAGGGTCCGCGGTGCACTCAGCAATCGGTTTTACCTACAAAGGTGCGCGCTAGACTCAAGGCTTTGGGAATACCTTTTCAAGCCAAAGTTCCATTGAAGGAGTGACGCTCGCATCTTCTAAAGGTCCCCTTACGACCTACGAATGATATTCATTGTTCAATTGTCCGCTGACGTCTTGGATGGGACGTAGTCTCCCAGAGTATGAAAGGCGCTCGGCATGGCGTTGGGTAGAGTACGAGTAAACTTTCATTTATTTCACTCTCCCTCGTGCATGCGAGAATATTTGCCCCATTCGCTGGGACTTATCTCCCCTTTCAGAATCCTTTGACTCGTTCAAGCGCGTGCAATTCGCTCCCATTACGCGTCGAGATCCGTCGATGGCTTGGATGACTGCGTCGCTCGACGAAGCGACGGTCGATTCAAAAGCTCCTCCCTGTACCCACAGGTTTCCTGAGAGACCTTTCGTGCCCTCGGAGCATTGCAAAGCTCATTTGCCTTCCTCTGCGTACCTCTTCATGTGCTTCTACATCTGGAGAGTGGCAAGGGATGTTTGAACGTATGAAATGCTTTCAGGCGATGTATCCATGATAAAATATAAACAAAAATGGTAATTTGCACACATGAATGTATTCTTGTCTTTATATACTTGGTCGGTAATATCTCTTTGAAATGTGGAAATTTCCGTCTGTTGCTCATATTTTATCTAATGATTCTGGGAAATATGGTTTGCTCGGGAATCAGTTTTTCAACCCCCAGGGTGGTTTGTGTAGGCAAAGGTAGACCTCATCCCCCATCATAAGCGTGCCAATTTCTCACATTCAGGGTGAAGAGGTCCCCTTCTTTCTCTATGTCCAGTGGCGTAGCGAGGGAAGTGGTCCGGGGGGTCCGGACCCCAGCATAATGTAAAAACACAATTACTTCTTTCATGAATGAAAACAAAATATTGAAAAATCATGAACTTACAAATGATTTCTTTGACAAATAAAAATTTAAAATTTTTTAAACAATGAAAAGTGTTTAAATTAGCTTTAAACCCTCCACTTAGTACCCTGTTTTAAAAAATTTCCCCCCCTGGTTTTGGAACCCTCTCGAACGAAATTCCTAGCTATCCCACTGCCTATGCCGCTTCAATTTTCGAGGATTTTGTTTCGGGCTGCTCGAACGCGTCTCTCAGTGTTTGAATCTGAGAACCCGACAGAATTGCTTTCTTTGTACTAGGCTACCCACGCTCTTCGATCGGATGAGGAGAAAATGCGATGAAAAATATTCTCGGAGCGTTTGGAATGATGTGGATGAATTTATCTCGCGTTGAAAAAATGGACTCTTATGTTTATGTACTTGTTCGGCATGTATCTTGCTTATTTTAATGCTGGCAGTGAAGCTTTCTTGAGTTTCGCACTGAGTAATGTACTCCATATCTAGTTCCAACGTTTCGTCGTGCAACTCGCTAATAGTCATTCGGGATTCTGGAATCCAAGGTGTAAAACCCGAGAAATCTTCACTGCCATTGTTCGCCGGAGAAAATTCAGTCATTATAAAATAGGTTTTGTGTTACTTAATTCAAAGTTCTATCGTAAAATTATAGCATGCGTGTTTCTCACGGGTTTGAAGTTTTGGCAATAGCTAGACTATTGCGAGTTCACTGATTGCGTTCTTTTGGTCGGATGTAAAATTACGTATTAAATCACGATATCATAACATATTTTATTCCGAATCGATCGTGAGCTAAGAGGGTTTTACCGAAACAGGGGTAGGATGTTAGGCAAGAGGGTGAAATATAAAAGGATTTATTGATAGGATGAAATCGAACAGGACTTATGAAATCGTTTCAGGCTTTACGTGGTGGAAATAGGATTTATATATCCACGATAAAATGCAAACACAGATAGTAAATACCTTCATTAAATCTGGTTATCAAACATGGAATATTCATTCATAAAATCTGCTAAAAAAATATAAAGGTTGACCTTGGAAATGACGTAGGAGTGTCGAAACCATGGTCGGTAGTGGAATTACATATTAACGTGTAGAAATTAATATGGGTGTTTATATTGTCTGGTAGTCTTCCGTGGCGTACAGAATTCGTGGACCTTTCCATTTTCCGGGGTTTCGCCGTGTTTTGTTGTCAGAGGTGACAAGAGTTTCGCCAGGATTCCACCAGTCGTCTTCACTTCGATCTGAAGACGCCTGGTGGAATCCTGGCGAAACTGTCGTAACCCCTGACAGCAAAACGCGGCGAAAACCCGTAAAATGGAGAGATCCACGGATTGGTGTTTATATTTTAACACAAACAGGACTTATTGTGATTTGAGGAGGGAAGATCAAATCGGGATGGGGTCAGGCCTGGGTGATTTGTAAAAATTGCGCTATGAAATTCACCTAGAGCGGCAGAATGCTTGAAGGCAAAATGCATTAAAAGTCGTTGAACCTTTGTTAACAGGCATATTTTAATGATTGTATTTTGTTCCTTTTCATAATGAGGTGAAACGTTAATACAATTTAATAATTATGAAAACATCAAATGAGTGAGTGAGAAGCAAAGGGGTACAAGTGATTTCTTTTTTCTAAACCGAGTTAGGTATAGAAATGAGGTATACCCAGATGACAAACGAGATCAATTAGATTAGATATTTAGTTGTGCACTTGATTTTCCACTCGATATCAGCACATGACAGAGACTCACTCGTATCTCTCGGCAACCAAGTTTTTCTGTATTTCTTCTAACGAGTAAGTTTGCCTAACTATGTTGAGAAAAATGTCACTTGTACCCCTTGGCTTCTCATCCCCTCAAATTATAGTGGACCGCAGTGTGAACTGATGACCTCTTAATACCAGGGAGGCATCCAAAAATGTTTTCACACATCATTTTCTACCTTGTTATCGTAAATATTTACCAGAACTAAACCAGATTTAATGAAGGTATGCTTGACATCAGAGGTTTTTTTGTGATAACGACTGACTGGAGGCCCGGGTGGAATGCAAGAATTGTAGGAGCATCTAGCTTATTTTTCCGGAATGAGGTCCATTTAGGAGGCATGCCGGGGAAATTTGCAGATATTCTTTCATCGCGTTAATGTGTTTAAGGCCACGGAGACTCCGTTATTAAGAGCTCGTGAAAAAAATACGGTGAGAACCGATAATTTTCGGATTAATTTTGGGTATGAAAAGTGTTGATGATTGGACGATGAGGCGCTCGTTTTTTTTTGTATTTTGAAAAGGAGTTGATTGTTGAAGGCGTTTTGAGGAATGAGGTGGGGGGCCGTCCGATCGAGGCGGGGATAACCTTCGGGGAAAAATGTAGGCGTGTCTATCTGAGGAGGAGAATGCTGGGAAGGGAGGGGGAATTGAAAGGGTTGAAGGAAGGGTTTGACGGTGAGAGTGGGGGGAGGGGCTTGATGATTGGTCGCGTACAATACCCCTTTGCGTGGCTTACTCTCCTGATTGTTGTATTTGCTCTCATCCAGTGGCGTAGCCAGGGGGGTCCGGACCCCCCCCCCCAAATATAAAAACACAATTATTGTCCTTCATAAAAGAAAACAGAATATTGAAAAATCAGGAATTTACAAAATGTTCCTCTAACAAATTAAGTTTTTCCAATTATGAAAGTGTTAAAATTAGTTTAAAACCCTGTTTAGTGCCCAGTTTTTCAAAAATTTTCCCCCCTGGGTTTGGACCCCCCCGAACGAAATTCCTGGCTAAGCCACTGTTCTCGTCTAAAGCCTGAATCACTCTATTATTTTATCCGTTATTCCCGAGTAATCAATACAGCGATCACTAGAATGATCACTCGCAAATGATCGTCGCCGGCAATTGTTTTTCGCGATCACTCTAACGATGAGGATTCCCATGGCATTTTTCATCACTCGTCTGGTCGTTTTTTCCGTCGCTGAAACCGTCACTAAAACCCCATATCAGCCAATCAGAACGCATGCCCGTATGGAGCGATTGCAACGCAACGTTTGGCAATCGTGGGAACGACATAGATAAACAAACACGCTATATATTTTTGTTATGCGGGTCCTGTGACGACGACCTGTGATATCGAAAATGGTGCGAAAAGCGACGGCGGGAGGGACCGTGTGGTTCAGAAAAATTATCACTCGAGCAATCACTTTTCCGGTCGAGAAAATGACCGTGTGATTCAGGCTTAAGCCGCATTAAATAGTGTGAGATTTCGACAATTCCGGACCTCATTGTGGCTACACTGTATTTTTGCCCGGTGGATAAGTTTAGGAATTCCTTTTTACCCTGAATCCTGAAGGAGATGAGAAAATCCTTGGTCGAACTCAGAAAGTCTAAAACGCACGTCTTAATTTTTTTTAGTATTCAGCGGGGAGGGGATGTTGAATAAAGAATTTAGGGTAGAATTTTGGCTAAACAAATGAGAGGAAGGCAGAGTGTAGGATTTTTAGATAACATGAAAGGGAGTAGACCTTGTTGTGAATTTATTTGTGAAGTACTTGAAGGATGGGAAGCTGCCAGAATACCTCTTAAACACCCCATGGAAACCTACCTTAGTCGGTAGAATACTTTAATAATGATACTGTAATAATAATTCACGTACAGATTGATGACGGTCGTCCTGAAGCCTTCTGCTTCATGTCTATTGAGGAGGCTTGCGGGGTAGCATGTAGGTGGAGATATACTGCAACTCTAATGTTGGTTTGGACCATTTCGGGTAGAATTCGCCCCAATTTAGCCCCCAGTGTGCGATTTCCACTCATTCAGGGAAGGGGGCAGTTAATTTCAATGGACCTCCAGGGATGTAATAGATGTAATCACTCATTGTTATTAAAGTAACAGAATGGTGTTGTAATATGTAAATGAAAATTTTCTCTTTTACGAGATATTAGAAGAGGGCGCCTCAATTACTACGCGGGGTACTCTTCAACTTACCAAATATTCTGGATGACCCAAGTGTTTTCCCATCTTCCAAAAGATTTTTTGCGAAGGAAATAAGCATTCAATAATGAGACAAATGAGTAATTTTGTTGGTCTTTTTGCTATATAACCGTCTCGCAAGGAGACGTTGCTGCTCGCGACCGGCATATTTTTTTGCGCGAACTTGGTTGTGTGATTGCGGTGGTATACTTATTTTTATTATAATTTGAATCTGAATATTTTGGATACTTCCACGAATCGGTATACAGTGTTTAAATTAATGACGAAAATGATTTTTCACTAAAGTGAATTTGCGATAGATATTGTAAGCTGCTTGGGATTCCCTAGCAGCATCTTATATGGTGGAGTCTTCATGTACCTTATGTAAGATTTTTATGGAACCGCAAGCGAAAGCTCAAAATTCAAGCGAAGTTTTAGGATATATTTTATGAAATCTTCTGTCATATAAAAATAATTTCTTCATTCCATGCTTGTGTAGAGCAGCGGTAGAGGAAGGATGTACTCAATATTTACCAGTTAGCTTGTTCCAGTGAAATGGAAACAGTTATTTTCAAGTGTTGGTGAAAAAATGAAAATTCTCCTCTGCGTAAATGCAGATTATTGTTACTGAGGAACCGAGAAAGAGATTATCGAAAGATTGGTACTTGAAAATATGCGCGCTAGAATTATATGTTTCTTCGCTCCATCCGGTGTTTTAACCTACTTTAAGCTACAGAGATAATAAATATTAGGTTATAAATAACTCTGATTCCGTTGAACGGCAGGAAACATATTCACTTAGAAATTTATATTCCAACCGTTAAAAAGTTAAAACTAGTGATTTAAAGTATTATTTTGTTGCTCAATTACAGAGGTACACTTTATATGACACTTGAATTACATGAAATATTAACATCTACGTACTACCTTGCAACAAACCTCAATAGCCGTGTGGCGGGAGGTTCGGACACCAAGTGTTAACCTGTAAGAGAATAATTAAAAAATTAGGTTCTAATTGTAGTGGATTTAACTACGAGAGTTTGTTTTTATACCTTGAATTTATTCAAGTCCTATATGGTTCGAAGAAAACGAAATCATTTACCTATCTGCTAGGCATAATATCTCTCTTACTTTATTGTTTCCACTAACTTTGTGAAAATATTTTGTACTCATCTTTTAAACTTATTGCATAGGCAATATTTGCTTATTTATTTTGATTAATATGCTTTTTATATTTAGTTATAGCTGGGGTAAAGCAGGGTAATTAATTTTTATATCATGATGAGAATATTGGAAATGGACTGGCATTCTTGTGATGCCCTGCCACATAGAAATAGATTTGAGTGGTAGGCGAGCCCTTTTTGTATGATACAATGCCATATCCCATGTAAATTGGGTGGATATTCAAATGTATTGGAGAAATCGAAGCTATCAGAGCACGCAACCACAAGCGTCGTGACACCGTTTTGTGCCTCAGGTGTTAGAGCGTTATGGGGTAGTGCACAGGAGTTAATAAATGGACAGAAATACCTCCCGCGACGATGATAGGGACAAAAAGCTTTCAGAAAATAAAGGTTTAACGTAAAAGCAGTGGTAGAATTGCTGTTGTAAAAGGTTTCCGGCTTAAAGAAGATTGTTTTCATCCGGGTGATTTGAGAATAAGATTGCAAGACTAGACGAAAGGAAAAATTCCGCGCCTACATGAATCATTTATGAAACGTTGTGGCCGAAGGAAAGGAAGTATGTTCCCCTCACCAAAGAGCCATTTTATGGCTGTGGAAAATTTTCTCGCAAATATTGTTCTACTTCTGGCCATAACTTGCTCATCTACCCCGGTATGCCGGGTCGGAGAAAACTTGTGTATCTAGGTGATTGCTTTTTAAAATGTTGGGGCCGGAGTAGAGCATACTTTCGTCCTGCATCCGGGAGCTGTTTGATGGCATTGAGTGGTCTACTCGCCAATATGGCCCTATCGCACTGACATTTAACCACACTTGATAATATCCCAGCGTAATGATGTAAAAATCTGTGCTTTGTATGAGTTCGCCTTGGGTTTTTATGTCACTTATTTTCAATAATTTTAATTGTATCGTGTTTAATATTTTAAGTCTTGTAAATAGTTACATTCATTGTCAGGATATGCTCATGGTGGGAGAATAAAAATGCGTGGAGGTTGCTAGGATTTCTTCAATCAAATAGAATTTAATCCTATACTCATTATTCTCTTTTTCCCTGGGTTCCTTTATGAATAACTTCATGGAACCGTTAATATCCGTTTTAAACTATTTATTCGATAATTACTTATTATTTTGATGAATGGTATAACTATAAAGTGATCATTATATTTTATATATATTTGATTGATGACGTTGTCCCAGTTCCAAAACTTGATTATGTATTGAAAGGGTGGACAATGATGCATTTGTCCTCCATTTAATGAAAAGATGATGTAAATTCAACTCTTAAATGAAATAATTGCCTCGATACCTAATACACATAGTATAAGAAATATTTTAAGTTGGTTTAAAGCAGATCGTGTCTCTTGACCATGAATGACATTTGTGAGTTCTGGCAGTGTGCCTGTCAGTTTGACCTGATCTTCCGTAGTGAACTAATATCGTTTCTTAAACGACTGTTCATTTGGATATCTTTTTAATAGTTTATTTATCACGTTTCATTATTTTTATAGTAACAGCCTATGAGTGAATTATACTTTTTACCAATTTGAGCGACGTCATATTGACACAAAGAACGAAATTAAACAGATAGTGTTAGCTATTATATTTTTCTGGATTTTAAAGTTGCCTTATTTTTGCCTTAAATACATCGGTATTTGAATAAGCTTCGTGATTCATAAAATAAATTTGCATAGCGTTTTCGAGCCATTCAATTTGATGTCTATTGCGAGGTAATCGTGATTATGATCTACCTCCACGTACCCATCTCCGTAAATAGAGATCCATAGTGTCTTTAGCAATCACAATCAATCATTTGCAATCACATTCTAGTCATTAAATAAGGATAAAGCTTTCTCTATGATAAGGAGAGCACTTGAAACTATGCGTGAAGCCCTACTTAAGATTAACGTGGACTGTGGTTTGAATGCGCGGTGGCACCTGTGGCGGTGAAGAAGGCACCTTAGGAGCTCAGAGGAATGAAATATTTCTTTGTGATCGAATGAAATTGCCCCCGATGATTATTTCCAGTGGCGCCCACTTTAGCGGCGAGCTTTATTTCGGTGGCCTCGCACGCGAAGCTTCCGAGTTGCGCCGCGAGGGGGAACGGTGGCTCTCGGATATCGGCCCTCTTCCACGGTGGCTTACCCCGCGCCTTGGAATAAAGGGCGAAATTTGCGTTTCGTGCCCCGAGGGCCGGAGATAGAGTGGTCTAGAGCGCGCACACGCCCTTATAGACTTTAAATGATATACACCATGATGCGTAGAATTTGTAATCGTGAGGACTTCCGAAATGCCCCGCGGTAAATCGCTAACACACTCCTCTGAAAAGGACCCTCGCGTGACCGATCCTCCGGTCTGTTAACCTGGAGGCCACCGTGGTCCCCGGCAGTGGCATATCATTCTTGGCCCTTTCATTGGCCCATGCCTTAAAAACAGTGTATAATGAGGGACGGCGTCTCGTTTTTCGCGCATAATTAAGGCGACCGGGCATTAAAGTCTCCGGCGTCAGTCGGTCGTTGAAGTCTCCTGCGTCAGACGGGCGTTCAAGTCTCTTTCGACTTCCATGCATATCATAACTGAGTAGGTATATCACGCACCCGTCTCTCTTCGCGTACGTTCCATTCCGTTTTTCTGTGTTTGGATTCCGATTCGGATCCCTCTTGCCGTGTGTGGAGGGAGAAGGGTTAGACCCTTATATGGCTCGATTGGGCGGATCTATACTTTCGTCTTGATTACTTCAACCTTGGAATTCGATAGAAGTCCCCTCAAGAGCAGTGATTTCTAGACTTTTAAGTGGACGGTCATTTCGAGTCGGAGTCTTCTTGGAATTTCTGCCGTGGGGAGAATAACGCAGGGGCGTATTACTTCTGCTTGGAACGACTGTGGTCTATCGAATTTTTCTCTTTATTCGAGTCACCTTCCAGTGATACATGGAATGTGAGAATTTTCCAATTTTTATTTATTTTTATGTCCATCAAATTGAGAGTAGTTCATTCATTTTGATATTTAAAATGAATGGAAAATTACGTCATTGTACCTCAAATTTACAAACGAATCACCGCGTACCAGCCGGATCGGTATTGTATTTAGTGTAACGATGTTATTGCCTTTATATATGGTGTGTGATCATTAGTAAAGTATTTTTTACGAAGGATCTTTGATTGCAAATGCGGTAGGACCAATTTATTATTTATTGGCCTATAGATATCTTTTTACGTGTCTTTAAACAAGGAGGTGTAACATTCTTGAGTGCTGCCTCGTGACTGAAGGAAGAGAAAGGGTTTCTCAAAGACTAGCTCCGCAACGGACAATGAGAGTTTATGGATAAGGACTATTAAAAATTGTTTTCGTTGATATTATTTTTTATTGAAATAATAGAATACATTTCTTGGGGCTTTCACTCGTGGACTGGGTCAAAGAAATGCTTCCTCCTTCTTAATCATTACGGTATGTTTCTTGCTTAATTGTTTTTCCTTTTGCCGGATAATTATATGAATTACGTTTTCATAGTGTGTTTTTGGTATTTAATTATTGATCGCTAGAATACGCGTGAATATTTAAGTGAAGAAATTAATTTTCCTTTTTACTAGTTATTTTTGTGATACAATCCGTATTAAATTCAAAAGGGGATGATAAATTTAAAATCCTCAATTTTTGCGGGGGGTATGGTACCTCATTATTTTTCGATTGGATTATGGGCTTTTATTTATTGCTTTGATATGTAACAATCTATTTTCCTGAGTTGATCCTCTTTTTTTCGATTTGTTGTCAATGCTATTACGTGCGCATTATTTCTCTGTGAGTATTGTAATGACACATCTTTTATCAATATATACGCCATTGCGAAACGCTGTTTAAAATATTGAAAAACCGGCACCTGTCTGATTACAGTTGTCGTGTCCTCGGCCATTATTACTCTCCAAAATACCATGTTTATCTAAAGTCCTCAAATGTATTCGCTGTTGACAGTCAGGCTTTTAACATTTTAGGAAAAAAGAACAAACGACATATCCTTGATAATATCAATCATATTCCTGGCCATTACTAGTTTTCAAATTTCACGTTATTATAGTCGGTAAAACGTTTATACCTGTTATTAGGAAGAGTATTTACTTTTTATTACAGATTTTAGATGAATGGAGGAATTTTGGAAACAGAAAATGGGGTCGCCGTGGTTGAAAGATCAGTATAGAAGAATCTATTGGAGTGAATTTTCTGGGCTCATTTGGGTAGTCTAATAAGGTCCAGAGACAGCCAGGGGTCCAGGAAGTGCAGTCGTAAACACATAGCCGTAAATCTAGCCATAACAGAAATGGTTGAATGAATGGAAGGCTTGAGACTAAGGTAGGGATAACGGATTCTTTATGGTCTGGGCGCTGGAAAATAATGAAGGGTACCGGTTATTGATGATCATAAGGAAAAATCTTTGCGGCCTTTGTTTACGTAAACAAAATCCCAGGATGCAAATATATCAGCGTCGAGTCTAAAATTTACTTTATTCCATGCTTGCAATGTGTGATTTTACACTGAATTACATCGCGCGAGGGCGATACAGCTAGAACTTTAGAATAGGCTTTTTTCAATGCTATGAATCTCTTAGATTGCACGGGGCACCGCGTAAGTGGTTTGAAATGAGTTGAAATTTACTAAGGAATTAAAGATACTGGCGGATAGAATTCACTGTGCGAATGACGGGAACAATTTAACTGATGATATATTTTGAACTGTTATGCACTGCTTGTCACCAATACGTAACATTTTTGCGTAGTATTATAAGGTACACTTTAAATCTACTGGATGCGATGCGGAAAAGCCTATGTAGTGGTTCACGACAAAGCTGTCAAACTTGTAGTCAGAAAGTATGGTGTTGTTCTTTCAGACAGAGTGAGAAAATTTTCGGGCAATTAATCAAGTTTAATTAAAATGGCATTGAGATATATGACTGCAAGTTTTATGCTATTTAAATTATAATGAATATATGTACGTAATGTGGTATTGAAACCTCGAAATATTCGAATCCGCAGAATTTATTGAGGACATGGGTACCTATATTATTTCAACAGCGCACAAGCAGAAAAATAATCTCCATTTTTCTATGTATAATTTTGTTAACTCAATAACAATACTTTTTACAGTGTATATGGTAGATTCCGTGGCTAAAAAAGATAAGCCAAACTCGGGAATGTGATTTTGCTAGCTGTGGTGTGTCTTGAATCCCTCCGGAATGATTCTAATCCGAAATGATCCCGAGCACTTTATTTTTTCTTACTTAGGAAATTACTTCATTATTGGGTGAGTTCCTCGTTACGTATGGGAATTGATCTCAAATGATTCAAGTTTATTCAGTAAGTCTTAGGAAACATTCCACTGGAAATTGTTACTGCAGTAATAAATATAAAATCTAAAAATCACAAAAATAATTTTCTTTATATCTAATTGCAATTTCAACTGTTCTTTTGTTATGCCTAACAATTAGTTTTAAGCTTCTTTTTCAAACAAGCTACATGAAAAAGACTATGGTACATATACGTCTTTTTATTTTAATATTGTACACTGGCGGGTTGAGGTGAGTAAGGACTTACGGAAACTTTTCAGGTTTCGGACACACTGGTTGTTGTTAGGTGCCGAAAGGGTCACTGGAGTTCTGCCTTGAGGATTTTGGTGGAAGTGCTTTAATCGATAGGAATCAATTGGAAGAGATGGTCGAAAACACTCCGAAAGAGGCAGTTAAGTAATTACTTTTGTTTATGTAGAACCCATACAAATTCCTCACCTTTGGAAACTAAAAAAATCTGTGGACACCTTGGCACGAAAACTGATGAAAATTTCTGTGGAATAATCATATTTTACAAATACTGTAAATAATATCAATCTTCTATACCCCTGTCATACCTGTGTTGCCGTTCTAAATGATTATGCTTGTACTTCTTTTATCCTTTCTTAGTTTCCCTGCTTATTGTGTACCTGAACGAAATGTTAATGTAGGAAATCTTTTTTTTTTCTTAGGAAGTGAAACATTTTAGTAGGTGGATTATTTTTACCGCTATTTCTATTACCGCTGTCGGTTAGTTGCCGAGTACTTAAAGCGCAATAATGCTAAAGGATTGGGATGTACCTACTTCCGCCACGGCCTTTTCAGTGGTCACTTCGGAGCCCCACCCCCACGTTCCGTAGAAATCTACTGAATTTATCAATATTTGCTGGAATGATGCTTGCAAAGCAGTAAATAACGGTAATGCTACCGCCATAGTTAAATGAAGTGGACTGCGTTCGTCTTTGAACATAAAAGAATCTTGATTTTCCTGCAAAAATTCTGAAATTTTGTCATCCTCCTTGGGAAATGAAATGCATGATTCTTGAGGGCAATTGATTTTTACAAGATAAATCGAAATTATAAGGAGCGATTAAATAATTACCGAGTATTCTCTGTGTTAAGGGAAAACTTTTTTCTGCTTGGCCAATGTCTCGAAGCTTTAAGCACTTACTTGCGGCCTAGAGATCGAACGTCTGGTTTTTAAATATTTATTTAGTTGTTTAAAATATTATTATGCGATTTTTTTATTCGTTTAGATGTCGAGTCTGTAAAGAATAATTTTTTTATCCACCTCTTCAGAATTAACCAATGTTTGCTGTTTACTTTCATCTACTAGGTGGCGGAATGAAGTTGACCTTTAGCAGCAATTCCTGGATCGCTATCTCCGTTCTTTATTCCTTGATGACTGAGTAAAGGGCGTACTTTTTGCGTGATGTTGACTCTACGATCAACAACAACCCCTTCGCTTCCTTCATCCTTAGCCTCTAACGCCGCACTTGATATCTGTATCGATCGGAAAAAAGAGCTAATTTCCGCTCACCGTGAAATTATTACGAGGTCCACTAAAACAACAGAGCAGGCGAGCGTGGCAAGGGTTTTTCCTCCCTTTGGAGAAGGTCGGAAGAGTGGGGTGAAGTGAAAAACGTTTTGATTAGTTTTTCGGACTCGTCGGAAAACCAACATTGGCCCGGACTTATTTAGACGTTAACCTCTCGCGTTGTGTGTTTAAATGTGGTTCCCATATGGCGCCCGTGTACGATCGAGGGGCCTCTTCTTTTTAGGGAGTCGGCCGCCGTCGATCCATACCCAGGTCCATCCGCAGATGTTTCGTTAACTGGGCACACTCCAGTATACTTCCTTATCTCCCTCACCCCCTCCCCTTAAAAGTTGATCACTAGGCTGTTGGGCCGCGTTCATATACCGGGCGACCCGTGATCCTTATCCCGGGAACGACGCCCATTTCCTGCGCCAGGGCCCCCGAAATTGGTGCGGGCCCTCATCCTCGACACCCGAAGGTGAGCAGAGGCCCATGGCAGCCCAGCCACCTCATCCCGATAATGGGGGATGGGGACTAAACCAACAATCACTAACTAGCGCCGGGTTAACGTTGTGGGGAGACTTCCCCTTCCACCACACCCAATCATTCCCCCTTCTCTCCATCCCTATGCTCTCATCGCACCCCTTCGAAATGGGCGATCGGAGCCCCACCTCTATACTCAGTCCACCCCCAAAAGTATACTTCCCAATTGCTTTCTGCAAATAAAACACGGGCCGCCGCCTACACCACGAGAGTTTCTTCCTCAAGATAACTCATTACTCCCGCTCGATTGGTCGTATTTTGTCTTTTTTATTCATGCATTTATATTTTTAAACCTACCTTACCATTTATAAATTGTTGCATTATT
Organism: Ischnura elegans; assembly: GCF_921293095.1. Classification (NCBI taxonomy): domain Eukaryota; kingdom Metazoa; phylum Arthropoda; class Insecta; order Odonata; family Coenagrionidae; genus Ischnura; species Ischnura elegans. The sequence continues at coordinate 65,914,785 of NC_060251.1, forward strand.
AGAGTACATCCTTGACGACATTAAGCTGCATCTAAAATATAAAAATTTTACCTCTGAGAACACATTGTAGTAACGTTTTCATTTATAAGAAAATACTGCGGTTGTTTTAATTTTTAAATCTTTCACCTCAGAGAACATGGTGCGATAAAGTTTTCATTTTTAAGATACGGGTAAAAGTTGTTAAAAATTTCAAGAATAGAGTTTTAATTAAAAAAAGTGGTACATCATGAAAAGACGGGTCGCGCGGAAGTGATGCGTTCTCTTAACTTAGCGAACACCATTCGCCTTCCACCGTCCTATCATTCTGTGGCCCCTAAATTCACTCCCTTGAGAATGGGTGATCGGAGCCCCACCTTAATGATTAGTCCACTCCAAAAGCTATCCTTCCCAACTACCTCCTGCAAATAAAACCCAGTACGTATAGGTACACTACAAGAGTTTCTTCCTTAAGAGCACGCATAAGTTTCGCTCGATCGGTCGAATTCTGTCATTTTTATTGCGGTACAATATTTTATAACCTACATTCATAAATTCTAGTATGATTAGGTAGCACCCTGACGACATTAGTCTGTAACTAATGCATGAAATTTTATTCCGGAGATCATTTTGTGGTAAAGCTTTTATTTTTAAGAACATGCTGTGGTTAATTTTTTATTTGTTAAACCTCGGAGAACATGATATGATAAAGTTTTCATTTTTAAGATCCGGGCAAAGGTGTTAAAATTTCAAGAATAGTGTTAATTAAAAAAGTATTACGTTATGAAAAAGACGGGACGGAGAGTACATCATGAAAAAGGCGCGGAAGTGATGCGTCCTCTTAACGTAGCGAACACCGTTCCCCTTCCACCATCGTATCATTCCCTGGCCCCTTAATACACTCCCTTGAAATTGGTGATCGGAACCCCACCCCCATAACCAGTCCACCCCCAAAAACTCTCCCCCCTAACCTCCCTCTGCAAATAACCCCCAGTCCGCCTCCCCCATAAGAGCTTCCTCCTTATGACTCCTCCACCACCACATATTTCCCAGACCCGCCTAACGAATTACCCCCACTCTCCGGAGAAAACCAAACGAGACCGCATTTAAGGCGGGAACATCCCCCTTAATCGGGCCGAGAGGGCAAACAAGACGTCACTTTCGACAGGAGGAGGCTCCGACCCCAATATCGACTTTCCCTCTCTCATCACCCCCAGACCTCAATAATGTCTCAATTTTCACGCGAACGTCGCGCATGTCGCAAATTGGCCCGGACCAATCTCTCCTAGTGTCGATCGGCCCTAGTCTCCGTCCTGATTTACGGCGCCGCCCGGTATTTTTCGCACCCGACGTGCAAGAATCCGGCCTCTTTTAGTTGGCCCCTGGATTCCTCTGCGCTCCCAGTTCAGGGGCTCAGGGTTCCCTTAGCGAATGATGATGCTCCGGACGACTTTCACCTGTCCTAAACTGCAATCTGCTCTTGGCACCCTTCAGGAGGAATAATTCTAACTTTCTGGTCTCAGGACATTAAGCCGTGGGTTTCGTAATGCCCACGTGCTACATGGTAAAAGCTTTATCCGCAGAGGGGAAATAAGTCACGTAGCTTTAGGCATAGGAAACATTTTTGTTTGTCTCGGTATATTTCAGTTGATAATCGCTTCGTTTAGCTCGGCACGAGTCACATTTCCTGGCTCCGTGCACTGCATTAATTTTTGGGAAATTATGTGGAATTCAGCATGTGTTAACTTTTCCTCGGTGAGCCATATGGCAATAGGGCATTTTTTACCTTTGTAAATTCAGTTTTTTTGTTATTTGCTTTCATTAATACTCATCATTTTTGGTATCATCACATTTGATCTTGCCGTTCGCCTCGGTGTCCTTTATCTTTTATAGGTATTGTTTATGATTCGTTGCGGTAGTTGGGGGCTGTCTGTAAATAGGATGAGACATTTATAGTAATGAATGACTGCTTTGCATCAGGTTTCGATAGAAAGTCCATAGCTCAGTCTCACAATAGCGCGTTCCTTTTGTGATGGGATTTCTTTAGGTTTTTATTCTGTGAATAAAGACGTAAATATGACATTTTTATTGATATGATGCAAAACCTTCACGCTAAAATAGATACCGCAACGTGTTAATCATAACCTCCATGATTAGCTGTAGACTAATTACAGTGTCTTGACAGGTGTATTCAATTTCCATCTGATTATGAGTTCATATTATTTGGACCAACATAATTATGTCAGTGTCCCCCTGAAGTTGTGTAGTGAAATTATTTGTTTCTTAAAAGAATTTATCATTAGTGATAAGCATAGGATCTTATCGTAACAATCCGAAGAAAGTACTTGTTTATCTTTTCAGACGTCGTTATTTTAAGAATTTAAAATGATGTCGCTGTATTTGCTAGATTTAAATTTTTCTTACCTGCTGAAATTTTTGATCAGTACTTTTAATTTTTAATCACTTTCCATATTGAATATTACCATGTATAATTTAAAAAAATATGCCCCGAATCAGTATAACATTGATAGTTTATAATAGTTGCAATGTACTTACTGTCACTTTATTATTATGTTCACAATTTCTATTTGCGCGCATTTAAAATAACCATATTCGGGTAGTTACAAACGAAAAAATAAGTAATTCAAGATCGTTTTTGTTTTATGTCTATTTTAATGCCAGAAACGTTTCCATTGTTCTTTGCCACCTTGCCCATTCCCTTTATAACTGAAGCGTCCATTGCGCGATAGTAATAAAAGTTTCTGGTAATCGTGAAAAACGGTGTTGGAAATAAGTCTCGTTGAAATTGATCCACAGGCGAAGTAGTAATAGCTTTTTACACTAATTTTTCGAGATTTATTTGTGCTTTCGGTACATTTGCCTCAATAGAGAGCTATTTACTATTGTTCTTCATGTATGACTGATGGATGCTTCATTTTTTTCGCGACATAATGCAATTATTTTTTAAATCACTTGAGATGAGAGTTCCTGCTGTCATAAAATACAAACCGCACCAAAATAATTTTCTTCTATAGGTTAAAAAACTTAGCTCTCGCTCTTGTGGAAGCAAAATTAATTTACTACACGTCACGTTGGTATGTAGTCATCCATCACTGAAGCAAGGATAAGATGCTGTCCATAAAGTATACATAGGTATTGAAAGTAATTCTTTTAAGTGATGACGTATGTCAGGCATTGATGAATTACTGTTTATTGTAACGGCTCAAGTGATTACCTCTTTTGTCTCAGAAATATTTATTTCCGTCGATTTCGTATGCAATGAATAGGCAAATATGAAGTCTAAACAGATGACAGTCTGAAAGCAATCGCTCATGACTTTACTACTCTCAATTTAGCAGTGCCGTAATGCGACACAAAAGTAATTATAACTTTACATTCAGGTCCTCAATAATATCCAGTCGTTGGTCTAATTCCAACAATTTATAGATATAAGTGCTTTAATTTCATTATCTAATGATTCTTCACGGATTATTAAGAAAAACACTTAGGTTTCAGCGTAACTGTCAGCTGTCATTGATTTTGGTGGTCTTATAATTTATTAACAAGTTTGCTTCAAATTTATTTCATCAAATAATATTTGTAATATTTTTGTACATTTGTAAATTAAAGCCGTTTATGTTGGAGCTAGTTATTTTAATACTATCTCGTATTGTTTGTGACTTTTGTTATGGCAAAACAGTTACCGTGTGACTCCAGGTTCAAAATCATGTTCACTCTGCACCTTCATTCATTGGTGTAAATTTATTTTTACACTGATGGTTGTATGAAATTAAAATTCACCTTTTTTCATTTAGTTGTTAATAACTTCCATCACATGTGTCAGTGTAGAGAGGATATCTTGTAACTTGGTGGAATACGCTGTATAGTTTATAGACTGATACACCAACATATTATCCCGCAAGTCTCTTCAATAGGCGTGTGGTGAGAGTTACCAACCTTTAAATGTAAGGGAATACAATAAGGGAAGAAAAAATTATTTAGCTGCGCGATATGAGTGGTTTCACTGCTGGTGTTCAGTACGACTTAGCGTATATATAACGTTTTTAATTTTTCGGAGGAAAAACAAATTTGTCTACCTGCACGTTCGGCAAAATATATCCTTTATCCTTCTTTTCGGACCTGGAGCTGTAATGAAGCTCTAAAATAATGCTCTCCTTATCACTTGGAAAGGTCTATTATTAGTTTCCTGAACAATTTATGTGTAGCTCTTAGCCTATCAGTCTTTAGTGGCTCTCAGCGTAATTAATGTAAAAGCTCTTGTGTAAGCGTGATTAATGTAAGCCTAATGCTCTCTGGTAACAGTTTTTGATGAATAACGCCGCTTAGGATCGTATCTTAATAAGCTCACGGATTATATTTTCCTGCGCCGTATCCATATGTGCTTATCTACGTATTCGAATGGAAGCCTGACTCATAGGTGAGCATAATCGCAAAAAGCCGGCCAATAGTGCCCTGAAATAAAAAAATAGACTTAGATTGTGATTTTGAGTATGTAAACTGGTTGTCAGATGCTCAAAGTCATCTTTTTCATCAATGAGAGTAGGCATTTTGTAAAAATTATCTAACTTCCTGCGTCAGTACAAAGGTGAAGTACTCGTGGAAGGCGCAAAATTCAGAGCAAACAACTACTACTACTTTTAACGTTTTCGGAATATTTAATGGCGGGTCGATTTTAATTTTGTTAAGTTATTTTTAATCCCACTGTGCATTTTTATAATGGCTACTATCTATTTACTGCCATCGTACCCATATGTTCCCAATTTATATTTTCGCGTATTTACAATCTCTACATTCAGGAAACTACACACCAGACTATAATTAATTCAAGATAAGGTGTTTAATTATTTTTACGCTTTGAATTTATAAAGAACAGTAGAACAGCTGGTTTGGAAGCTTTGCTCCTATACATTACATCAATTCAGGTGTTCTTATTCTTTGACTGAAACTATTCCCTTTTTGTCTTTAAATTTTATAAGGCTTGCGATCCGTGATCCGATATGTTTGGAGGAAAAATGCCCTCCCAATCTTTTCAAGCGAAGTTTGTGAAATGGTGGTGTTCCCCGTTCACCTCTTCTCCATCATAAACGTCCTCCATATCATGCGTCCGTTCGGAAGGCACATGATATTCGCTCCGTGAGCATCCGAGACAGAAGACCTCGCCTCCCAGTCTCCTCACTGTCCGTCTTTCCAATCATAGCCACCTGCCAAAACGCAATTTTCTGCGCGACTACCTGCCCCTACTGTTGTGGCCTGGGTGCCAATTTGCCTTCCGGTGCGATACGAAGCCGGTAGTCTGAAAAATTGGCGAGGAAACGACCGTAAAGTTGGGTCGAAAGCTAACGAGAGAGTTTTGCCGAGACGGATTCTCGCACCCGGGGTCAAGGCGTTAAGTGGAGGTGATTTATGCCGATTGCACACCGCTCCATTTAGTCGAAAGTTTTATGGCCCATCCCTCAAAATTAATCTCTTCGCCTAGTATTTGTGGAACAGCTTTTTTTTAAATCTTTTTTCTCGGTTGTTTGGAAAAATTGTAATTTTTTCATGAAACTCTAACATTGACTTGGGATTGCTAGACAATCTGGGACCCCGAAAATGAAGACTCCATCGAGACTAGAAGTTTTATTTATTTATTTATATCTTTTTTCACATATAGACGTGATACCAATTTATAGTGAAAATTTTAACAAAACATGGGTGAGATAAAATACAATTACGACATAAAAACTAAGAAAGATTGAACCAGTGGAGAGAAGAAAACAATGAAATTCGCTGAGACATGTGATAAAGCTTGTATGATGAAGTTCTTGCAGTAGTGAACTAAAAATGTGAAAATCAAGGTAAAAGTAGGTGGGGAAAAACTTGAGTATGTGGAGAAATTCAACTATTTGTGAAGCATATTAGAGGAAAGGGGATACAGCAGTAAGGGCATCAGGGAGTGAATTGTGTTAGTGTTCATGAATAGGAAAGAGCTTTAGAGAGGATCGTTTTGTAAGAGATTAAAGAAAAGGCTAGTGAAGAGTCTTATCTGCAATTCAGCGCTTTACGGTGCTGAAACATGGACACTAAGGAATGACGACAAGAAAAGACTGGAGGCGTTCGAGATGCGGTTCTGTCGAAGAGTAGAGAAAGTAAAGTGGACGCAGGAACGACGAAGTGCTGGACATGGTGGGTGAGGAGAGGCAGCTTTTTGATGAGATGCGGTGGAGACAGAAGGCATGGATGGAGGGACTACTTATCGGGGAGGGGATGCTTAAAACGGTGTTAGAGGATAGTATGTTGGGTAAACGAGGGAGAGGAAGGAAGAGAATAGTTTTAAGGCCTGGTTACACGGTACATGAGAATGTACAAGAAAATGTGAGAATGTCTGAATCTCAGAATGAACGCGAAAATGCACCGTGTAACCACGCAAAAGGTAAGAATGTATGAATTTCTGAACGCCTGCTCTAATTTCGTTCAGGCAATCATACAATTTGAAATCAGAGTCACGTGGTAGCAGACTACGAAAACGACACATTCATTTCATCTGGCTTGTATAGGCGACTTCTTTGTTTACGTACGACCCCGATGGTTATTTCGATTTGATATCATCTTGCTTGACTTGGATATCTCACTGATTGGATATGGGTAGCGAAAGAATGGAACACAAGAAAAGGGGATGGGTAAAAGGAAGGATCAGATGGAAAGGCGCAGAATGTATGAACCGCGAGATTTGTCCAAGATTGAGATCCAAATGATCGTTAAAAGGTCATAAAAAAGCATGTGATAGGCAAAGAAATAAGATTCAAGTACTATTTACGCTGTATTTACTCAAGTTCCTGTTTTTGAATCGAGACCGACTGCAAAACGAGTCGAAATTTTAGGTGTTGCGTTGACATGCAGCGAACGTTATGGGCATCGCAGTAATAAATATTGAATTTACCTTGCCAAAAGCCTCACATTTCTCGTATATTCCTGTAGCGTGCGCCGATTCACAGGAGAAGGATGGAGAGAAATCACGACACACTCGCTTTCAAGTCTAAAATTCAACTGCCTTTATTATGTCCTGTTTATTATATCACAAGGCTTAAGGGCACGAGAAATTTTGATAATGTGCTTTTATTATGGAACACTACTATCCAACAAAATTTTAACGACATCGGCGAAAGACACTTCGTGAATATTCCTTGTTAGGGGCTCCATGTGACGAGAGGTCGGCCGCCCATTACATTCCTTATTTTTCACCGTGGTTTAATCGTAATCAGTATTTATTCTCGTAAACAGCCACTTTCCTTATAATGTGATCCTACAATGGGTAGAATGATAGGTACATTTATAGAGTTGTTTACAAAGTGAAATAAGTAACTTGATAAAATCCTGCGGTAACCCTGATTTAAGAGTGTACTTACGTTGAGGATATCCCGTTGACAATATAGATAATGTATTTGACTCCATTCTGTGAATCATCAACCACTTATTCCTCTTATTTTTGTCCCTTCGAACACAAGCAAAAAACTTCTCCGGCGAGTAAATAGAGGCACTAGACGTCGGGACACTTTATATGGTTTTATGGGATACACGATTTATATGGTTTTCACACGTTTTTCTCTTGAAGGTCCGTGCTGCAATATACTTATTACATTAAGCAAATGCTGTAGATGTGTAACGTAGATCACAATCTGCAATCAACTTATTTTAATTTAATCTTTCCAAAGCCTCCCAAACAATCGCCTTTATTTATTTCAACAACGCCTTGGCAACCCAATATATTCACAATCCGAAGTTTGACGTTAAAGCAGCGATTATATTCGCCAAATTTGCGTTTGAGTCCCTACATAGACAGTTTTTCTATCCACTTCCTCAGTCTGTCATCAGTGGATTCCAGGCCGTGATGTAACGCGCGCACGCTCCGTCACGTGTTTTCAAACAGTCGATGAAGATTATTTTTAAAGACTCATATCTCAGCTATAAAACATTATTCATCCGCGAAAATTTCGGCAAGTACATTTGAGGTAAGGATCTTATTATTCTGGTACTTTTAAAAAAGTTTGCATGTTCCCCATTGCTTTATATTTGAAGTTGAAATAATTTGTTGCGCATTTAAAAATGTACGAAAAAATGTCCGAAAAAATGTACCGTGTAACCACCTACTCGTGGATCTTGTCCATGAGAATGTACAAGAATCTGTTCAGAAAACCATTCAGAAAAATGTACAGATTCTTGTACATTCTAATGTACCGTGTAACCAGGCCTTTAGATATAATGCAAGGCATTAGGCTTTGTTGTGAATTGAAGAGGGAAGTACATGAAGGAAGGGGAGGCTGCCAGAATGCTTCTTCAGTAGTCTCTTCTGGAAAATTTCATCAAAATTTTATTTGTTCAATAGCTTCTGTGTCCTTAGGAAGAAGAAATGGGAGTGAATATGCAAATACATGGCTATAAGTTCTAAGCGTGAGAGAAGTTTGATTTGAATTCATCGTTGAGCGTTGCTCTCCCTACTGTGCAAACGCCCCTCTCTCCCGGGAGGTATACCACACTCCCTGTATAACCTATAATCATGTAACCTTTGATAAATCTCTTCCACTGCGAGGATGCGATCGCGGAACCTCGGTGTATGAAACTAGCATACTAGACGCGATACGGATCCAGTTTTCCTTGAAATTCGGTTTCATTCAGTGGCGCAACTAGGAATATCCTTTGGAGGGATGGGATGGCCTGGGGTGGCGACCCACAGGCAACGGGGGTTCCGGGAAAATAAAAAAAATGACATGCCTGGAAATACATTTTACTTCATTTTGGATCTAAAAATTTAACTTTAATCAGATGCAGTTATTTATTTATTATTATACGTGAAAAATAGAGCGTAGTTTTAAATATTTTTTTATTTCTCTGAGGTTTTGGGGGGGATCTATCCCCTCATCTCCCCTCATAGCTACTCCACTGGTTTGATTGAAATGGGTGCATAACCTAACTCTATTGTGAGTATCTACGGGCTCACACTCTAGTAGGTTTAGGGTTGATGAAGGAGGGTGGGAATGATCCGGGAAAGGGAAGGCAACAATTATGCATCCCGTGATTGGAAGCCGATTGTTGATGCGGTGAAATTAGATCCGAGGGTTGACTTCCTCCTCGAAGCTTTTAATCCGGCACGATGGACCGCCGCCTTTACCGGGTGTGGGAGTCGATCGTGACGCCGACAATGAGCTCGTGAGATCCGTTATGTGGACACAATCATGCCCCGTCATCTCACTCACCTCCGCACACCTTATCGTGCTTCCGGTCTCCCTTAAAGGTTTTGACCTCCGTTTAATCGGGGAGCAATCAATCGCCTGGGCATATCACCCGACCGCGACGTCGCCGCTCCGCCTTCTTCCGCACCTCAAAAGGACACGCCCCCTCGTTGCCTCCAATAAACTGCCACTTCCGCTCCCACGCAATACACCCAAGGATCGTGGGTGGAGTGAGAAGCAAGACACGCCCACCAATCGAGAGAGGACTGATATTCCCCTTTCAGCCCCTCGTTGAGCTCAATGTATAATCATATTGCGAGCTATCTGCACTCAGTAGAGACAACGGGCAACGAAGTGTCCTCAAATTCAACTGTTTTGAATAATACTTTATTTATTGAGTGAATATTCCAATATTAACACTCTTAGTGCCACGGGCCCATATATCGGCTTTTGCTTCACGGGCGAAAAGTGCCCGTAGTCATGATACGTTTATACGTTCTGTTTTATCTTTTATCCAATTTATTTGACAAAGAAGAAAATATATAACGGGCAGTTAATTTATTATAATATCTTAGTCAACAAAAAATAACATTTTTGCAAAATGAATAAAGCATTACGGTGACCTGTAGAATAGTAACTTCATATTATGTTTTTTCACAAAGTGATACAAAATTCTTAAATTTTAGTTCGCACCTGACGATAATACAGCCAAATTTTGACCGACACTAAGAGGGTTAATGCGCCTTCAATTTTCAAAATAATCGTGAAAACAAGTCAAATTTTAGACACTTTTTTTCAGATTATCTTCAACTCTTATGGCGACTTTGGTCTAATAACAAAGTCGCCTTAAAAGTGGTCGGTACTTCGAAAAAAGTGTAGAAAATGTGAGCAATTCTCACAAATATTTTGAAATTTATAGTTGCATAAATATAGGAATGTTTGCTCAATAAATCGGAGCCATGCCGTTTAAACTATGTGAATTTTAATAGGAACATTTTATAGGCATTTCAATTGAAACAACACCTCCAATGCATTCTGGCATTTGCTTGATCAAAAATGTATATTGTATATTGGCCTGTCAAGCTGATAAATATATATCCGGAAAAGTGAAGTTAAAATATGAGTCTCCGGTAACACAATAGGGTAGTTTCCTTCATCGAAGAAAACGAAAGGCATTGATTGCGATTCGTTACCCACCATTAGTGTATTCATAATACACAAATTATTTGGTTTTAGAAATACCGGTTTAGACGAATGGCAAGGGCCAAATCTTATCCTCATTTGAAAAAGGCCAGATTGGCGCCCATGCGATTCCTCTCCACGTGACGTCACAGGGACCTAGTTTCTACACGAGAGGATAGGAGTTATACATCGTCTGAGGTTACCAATGCATGCAAGAGGCACAGAGCTCAGGGGAACATGTCTTAATAATAACCTATTAAAACTGGCTAAGGTCGGAAAGTTTTCTTCGTTTGATAAGGTATTAATAAACCTTTTTTAAGCCAAGCGCTACCAGATAGCATGGTACTCAGCTACCCGCTAGCATCTTGCGTCGTATCAGCGCTCAGAGCCTCTCCAAGGTCACCTCATAAGGCGGGAGGGGGAACCAGAAATGCGTCACACGGACTTTGTTCGCGCAATCCGGCCCGAAGGTGGCACAGAAGAAATGCGCGCGGGGACGTGTGCCCCGGGTTATGATGAAATGAAAGGCGAGGACACCTTCAATCAAATTTAGTTTATTCGCGCGCAACTCGCGGGGAAGCGCACGCCGAAACTCCGCGTCCACACGCTCCCGGCTTTGGTGAAACACTGACAACCACCCACGCAGTCGGCATAGGCATGGATGCTAGGGTAAAAGGGTTACTGACCCTGAGTAACGGCACTCTCTCACTCCATTGGTGTGAGTCGAGTCCCCTTGGCGGAGACCAAGAGAAAGGGGGCCGAAAGGGACTTCGCCGGGCCTTGGAAAATCCCGAGTGCGACGACACTCGCCGCAGGGGAGGGGGGGAAATACCCAACATTCCGCCCGCCTTGAAAAGCTGTGATTTTCAATAAAGAGCGTGGAGCGTGTGGGGGAGTGCAAAACAAACAAACACATACATCATATACACATACATGGAAGAAACACATAAATAGACAACTGCCAAACATAGTGAGAGCCTTTTGAAATGAAGTCTCTTTGTCCGTGATGAAGGCTCACTTTCATTGCATGTGGCATGTTCCACAGATATACCAGTAATGAAAAAGGAAACTGAAATATCACTCGATATTTACACAAACGACACTTGATGAAATCACTGACACTCTCACTAATAAATTATCACTCACAATAATTCACTAGTTTACTTGATAAAAAATGTCACCTATTTACAATGATAACTGAAAATAAGTCCATTAAATCATGAAAGTTTATGATTAAACAAGATTCTCTCAGTCTGCAAATAAAACTTATACAAATGGAAATTTTCAAAAATGAAATTCAATGCTCAAATTTTAGCTTTCCTCTTTAGGCAAGGGACAGTTTGTTGACCACCCGCTGTATTAGCCCGGCAGTCGTTCTCACAGTTGCCACTCTCGAAACCCCATCCTCACCGGGGTGGAGCTGCACGATGCGACCGAGGCTCCACCGGAGAGGGGGTAGATTGTCCTCCTTGATAAGGACCAAGTCGCCTTGCTGCATGCTGGGTGCCTCTCTGGTCCACTTGGGTCTACCCTGGAGGCTGGACAGGTACTCCTTGTGCCAACGAGACCAGAAATGCTGTTGCATCCTGGTCACGTGCTGCCATCTGGATAGACGATTGACGGGGATATCAATCATATTTGGGTCAGGGATGGCAGTGAGTGCGTCACCAATTAAGAAATGGCCAGGAGTCAATGGATTGAGGTCATTAGGATCTGATGACATTTGGGTAATTGGTCGGGAGTTAAGGCACGCCTCTATCATAGTTAAATAAGTGTATGTCTCCTCATACGTGAGGGATGCGTTCCCAACAATTCTCCTGAGATGATATTTGAGTGAACGGACAGCCGCTTCCCAAAGGCCTCCAAAGTGGGGTGAACGAGGAGGAATGAAATGCCAATTGATGTCTTGTGAGGATGAGTAGTGATGAAGTCTTTCCTGGTGTGACTTCGATGAGAATACTTTCTTGAGATCCTTCAATTCCCGATTCGCCCCCACAAAATTTGTGCCATTGTCTGAATAAATGTCGCTGCACTTTCCTCGTCGAGATGTGAAGCGCTTTAAAGCTCCCAAAAATGCTTCTGTCGTCAAATCCCCCACTAATTCAAGATGCACTGCCTTGGTGGAGAAGCAAACAAATACAGATATATAAGCCTTGATTGGCTGAGATCCTCGACGACGGCTAGTTTTGACATAAATGGGGCCGCAATAATCAACCCCGCACCTTAAAAAGGGGCGAGTTGGTTCAAGTCTCTGTCTTGGTAAATTACCCATTAACTGTGGTACAGCCTTAGGGTTACTGCGAAAGCATCTCGTGCATTGATGTACGATCTGACGGCAGAGATTTCTTCCACTTAAAGGCCAGAAACGTTGCCGGATTGACGAAAGAAGCAGTTGCGGCCCAGCGTGAAGTTGCCTGATGTGTTCTTGCATCACGATCAATTTTGTCAGATGATGTTTCGGAGGCAAGACAATTGGATGCTTCTGACTATAGGAAATGTCAGAGGAACTTATTCTTCCTCCCACCCGGATCACGTTGTTTTCATCCAGAAATGCATGCAGCATTTTCAAGCTTGATTTGCTGCTAACTTGATTTTTGCGCTGAAGGTCATGAAGCTCATTAAAAAACACTTCTCTTTGAGCTGCTTTAATCAGCTGCGTAAGAGCCGCCTCTATTTCTCGAGCCGTGAGCTCTCCCGTTTTCCTCTCAGTGCGTGATTTTGAGGCGTTGTGTCTGAATTGCAGGCAATAAGCCGTTACCCTCTGCAATTTAGATAATGACGAATAGCGCTGGATTAATTGGTTCACCTCCACTGCAATTAAAGCGGTGGCCATTGGTCGTTTCTCGGGGAGCTCTAGCATCTCAATGAATGATTCTGGCGGCCATTCATTTTCATGTCCATTCATCCAAGGCGGTCCTTGCCACCATGATGCTATCTCGTGCAATTGTTGTGGGGTAAGCCCCCTGGAAATGTGATCCGCTGGATTGTCCACTCCTCTGATATGCCTCCATTTGCATTTACTTGTGAGCTCATGGATCTCGGCAACCCTGTTGGCGACGAAAGTCTTCCAATTGGATGATGGTGCCTTCAGCCATGAGAGGACCACTGTAGAGTCTGACCACAGAGTAGGGCTTCCCGAAAATGAGAGTGATGATGAGACCTTTTGAATGAGGTATGCGAGGAGTACTGCTGCGCAGAGTTCTAGCCTGGGAAGAGTGGTTTTCTTCAGCGGCGCCACTCGCGACTTGGAGCATAGAAGACGCATCATGAATTTTCCATCTGATTTGATGGACCTGACGTATACACATGCACCGTAAGCGGATTCTGAGGCATCACAAAAGCCGTGAATCTCATAAACACTGCAATTCTTCGCAATAACGCGCCGGGGAAGTCGCAAATCATTTAGGCATCTGAATGATTCGCGGAAATCAAGCCATTTTGAATGGAACTCCGCAGGAAGTGATTCATCCCATTCCAATCTGAGTTCCCACAGTCGCTGAAGGAATATTTTTGCCTTTAGAATGATTGGTCCTATAAGACCCAGAGGATCAAATATCCTCGCAAGATCGGAAAGAACTGATCGTTTAGTTACTCGGGCTTTACAATCGAAGTTCTTCGTGTCGAAATGGAAGACATCCGCGTTTGGATTCCAAAGAATTCCCAGGCTCCTGGGGCCCTATGCTCGAACTTCAGTTCGTATACGGGAGGGGAGTTTCATACGAATGACGTAGTCATATTCCGTGCGGCGGCTGAATTTGGTATGCTCCAGTCGTCGGGGAGGGCGATTCGTACGAACAAGGAGCTCGTGCGGTCGGGACTAGACGAGTTCGTATACGAACCAGCGAAAACATGGCGAAAAAAACTTTATCGTCTCCCGAAGGAATTAGCTCACGAGCTAATTATTCAATTAACCCCTTACCTAAGGGCTCCCTCACGATCTTCAGCTTTGTCTGTGGAAACAAAGGTATTTGTTTAGGGTTATAATGTTTATAGTAAGCCTAAATTAAAATGTTATTTGGAGGCTAGGCGTTCTGCTTGGTATATAGTTATTTGTAGGTAGCATAAAGGTCTGTATACAGGGATTCGAAATCCTAAGAATTTAGAATTTGTTAGCAAATTAATTCTACATAAAATATACTATATTTCATGTTTTGAGCTCCTGTTAAGCAAGCACTATTCATGCAGGTGTTCGCAGCTTTAAGGTTTTTTGACGGTGGTCCCTATCAACCATATCTACATTTACATAATACCCTGCGAGCCACCTCTAGGGTGTTTGGCAGGGGGTGACCAATCACCAAAATGCAGCATGTAAGAGGACCGCCACATGCACACCGCACGGTCATAGAAATATTACGCATACAAGCAAAATATACATGATTATTCATTTTAAAAACTTGCTAATGGTCAGTAATTCCTAGAGCAAATAAATGCAAGGCTAGAACTATGGAGAAAAAAAATATGCAATGAGTCATCCTTGCGAGTGCCGCCATTAATCCTATCCATTGAGACAACGTTGCTATCCTTGATAGTATATATATAGGAGAAGAAGAGTACACAGCCATGGACCGATTGTCAGAGAGTCGATGTATATGTTAAGTGGCTAGGTCCATCTGCGAAAACATGATGGATCATTGGATCAAGTTAGGTCAATCTCCAGAGTCTGTGGCTGGACTCCGTGAAGGGTGAGTGTTTTAAATTATTAATCAGAGCTGGAAGTATTAATAAATTTATTTAAAAAAATCATGTACAAGGTACACGAAAATACAACTTTTAAGTTTTTTCTTGTGTACATGTGCAATGAAAATGTTTCATTACTACCCCCGGGAGAATGTGCTTGAGAGTCGCGAACCTTGATGGCTATGCTGTATAAACTTTTCAAGTAGCTACACGGTAGAATGCGATTATGTGCAATTGATCAGTATTATTTGTTTCTGGAGTTTCGCCATTCGTTTGTAAATATTTCACCATGTTGTGGTAAGTCTGATTTCCTACTTCATTTTCTTCAACTTTAACGTCATCTAAAGCATATCATATAACATAGCATAGCAAAGCATATCAAAGAAAATCATACAGCAAATGGTAGTATAATTTTTTAGTATACGTGACGTTTTTTGGATTGTGCGGTGTGCATGTGGGAGTCCAATTGCTTGCTGCATGCTGGTAACTGATCACCCCCTGCCAAACACCCTCAGACAGAGCTTGGTCAAAATAAACGCCCAGGTCTTTCACACTTGCGACTTTTGGAATGGCTTAATTGTCAATAACATATCTAAAATTATGACAGTTTCCTCCAAATGAAGGAAATAACACTGCACTTATTTGCATTCAGTGCGATAAAATCAGATTTGCACCATTCATAATTCCTAGAAATGCAATTGCTCAGTATTAAATTGTCCTCGTTGTTGCAGATGTTATAATAGATCTTGATATCATCTGCATACATCATATGGGGGTGTTAATGGGGAATGGAAATTTGGATGTAAATTTTGCTTTCGCAATATTATCGTTACCTGTAAGATTAAATATTTATATCGTAAGAAATTAATTATCCGTTAGCATTTAAGTACAAAAAAGCACTAGGTGTATGTTTAAAATCAACTGACCTACAAATTCTAGCAGGACATACTTCTGCTCCTCATTTAGTTTTGCCATTCTTCACGTTGTGCTTGTATGGCTACTACTTCTTAAAATGAACAAACTCACCAAACTGCATTCCTACTCCAAGGGATTACAGCTACGTTGTTAGTGAGGGTGGAAGGAGAATTCAAAACAAAGTTTCGCGGAAATGAATGAATCACGGATTTTGGAGGCTGTGATTGGCTGAAGTCTTCCGCGCGCCTTCTTGGCCCGACGTTGCCAACTCTTGCCGTACGTATAGCAGCTCCCCTCGCATGGGCCTATCCGTAGGGTACTGGTGCATACCGATTTCCCCTCCGCTCGCTGACCCTACGGATGGGACCGTACGAAACGAAGACTGTAAGGGAGGAGCTCGTGCGCTTTCGAGCATAGGGCCCCTGATGGTGTTGTTTCCTTCCGGACGAATCTGATAAGATGCCTCCCTGTGGTTCAATGGGATTTTCTTAAGCAATGCGGGATGATTAGAGCACCATTTTCGAAGCCTAACACCTCCTCTTTCTAGCAATGCGATAATTCCTTCTTGAACTTTCTCAGCCTCCTCGATCGAGTTGCTGCCTGTGAGGAGATCATCCACGTAGAAATCTTTCATCGCCACTGATGTAGCGCGAGGATCACGATGCGATTTTTTCCTTGGTGGATGGTCCTCTTCCTCTACGACTAACTCCATGTGCCCAAGATCTCGATATTCCTTCATGAATGAAGAATATGCTAATTTCCTCTCCTCATTCCTTAGAAGTCGCTTCTCAATCATCATAAATCTGCGATTGGCGATTTGCTCAGAATCTCCAAAGCGACTGATGTCTCCTTTGATGGGTAGTCTAACGATGAAGCGCCCATCTGCCCCGCTTGTGGTGTTTTTCTTGAAATGTTCTTCACATTTCACCTCTTCTGCTGAGAATTTTGAAGCAGGTTTGCACTCCTCCAATTTCCAGAAGTTTTTTACCTGATCTTCCAAGTTTGTCTCCACGTTAAAATGGCATGATGATGACGATGACGCTGTTGACGCCTCCCCCTGGCATGGAAGACTTGCTGTAGTGGACTGTATTTGTGTTGAAGACGGAATGAATGGTGTTGAATTTGCTGATAGATTTATTTGCGGGAGCTTCACGGGAGAAACATCGTGGCCCTTTTCTTTTGATTTGCTTGCGGTGGGTGATTGTATTATTTGTTCGGCCTTTGAGACGGCATCAAAATACGCGTCTTCGAATTCCTCCCACTCTCCTTCGCCTCCCGCATTCAATAATTCGATCTCAGATTGCACATCTTCGAATTTCTGCCAAATATCCTTAAATTTCTCCAGGCGGAGACGCAATTGATGGATTCCATCAGGAATCTCAACACTTTCCACAAAATTCTTAAATCTAGTGACTCTAGCCTTGATATGCCCGCGTTTTATAATTAATTCTTTAATTTTCTCTGCCATCGCCCTGAGAAACGTGCCTTAATGGGTCAATTAGCAGTGGGGAAATGACAGGAAAGGGTATGCACTCACTGCCTACCTTGTGCTGCGATGGCTGCGTAGTAATGTTGCGCTGCTGGTGCGCCGATGCCGCTGCGGTGACTGCTGTGTCCTCCGCTGGTTGGATGGCACCTCTCTGGAGATGCTGATTGATGAATAGTGCTGATGGTCCTCTGCTCTGAAGACCCCGATTTGAGTGTTTGCCGGGAGATGCCTCGTGATGAAATAATCTTGCGCCGATGCACAAAGATTCCAATTATGATTGCCGATCACTGGTGTGATCCGGCCCGAAGGACCAAAAATGTTCGCGCAATCCGGCCCGAAGGTGGCACAGAAGAAATGCGCGCGGGGACGTGTGCCCCGGGTTATGATGAAATGAAAGGCGAGGACACCTTCAATCAAATTTAGTTTATTCGCGCGCAACTCGCGGGGAAGCGCACGCCGAAACTCCGCGTCCACACGCTCCCGGCTTTGGTGAAACACTGACAACCACCCACGCAGTCGGCATAGGCATGGATGCTAGGGTAAAAGGGTTACTGACCCTGAGTAACGGCACTCTCTCACTCCATTGGTGTGAGTCGAGTCCCCTTGGCGGAGACCAAGAGAAAGGGGGCCGAAAGGGACTTCGCCGGGCCTTGGAAAATCCCGAGTGCGACGACACTCGCCGCAGGGGAGGGGGGGAAATACCCAACAGACTTTTTTCTCATTATTCCTACTTACGCGTCGCGTTTTCGCGCGCTTGAAAATTTTCACTTTTCATTTAATCGCGAAAAATAGATATCGTCATTTAAAAATCTAAAAGCGTGAAATACGTACTCCAGGAGTAATAATCTTTCGATTTAGGCAATAAAAAAATAATAGGAAACCACCCTATTATGCTTTTATTTATCACATCGCATGAAGAGAAAATGATACGTACTTTTCTATCCTTCATCATCACCATTAATCAACAATCCTGAGATTGGTTTGACACAGCTCTCCATTCCTCTCTCTTATCCGCTAGCCTTTTCATAGTGACGTATTTATTCTCTTTTACATCCTTTATAACCTGTCCTATGTAACTAATTCGGAGCTGTCCCAATGTCCCTTGCCCTTCTTTCCATCCACTTGTCCTTCTACGTTTGTTTTCATTAGGCCATCGTGTCGCAGAATTTGGCCAACAAAGTTGTCCCGTCTTCTGCTTAAGGTTTTTAAAAGACTTATCTTTTCTCCCACTCTTCTTACCACTTCCTCGTTTCTTACTCGGTCGATCCATTTTATCTTCATCATTCTTCGGTAATACCACATTTCGAATGCTTCCACTCTTGACTTCTCTGCTGTTGTCAACATCCAAGCCTCGCTTCCATTGGGAAACATTCTCAATATGTAGCATCTGATGAATTGTTTCCTTACTTTTATGCTTGAATTTTCAGCTGTAAAAAGATTCTTCTTTCTGTAGAAAGCCCTCTTCTCCTGCGCTATTCTGCTGACTATTTCTTTCTGGCTTCGTCCATCGTTGGTAATTCGGCATCCCAGGCAAGAAAATTCTTTCACCTCTTCAAGCTTCTGCTTCCCTAGGTTAATGTTTGTTCTAGCCTCCTCTCTTTTGCTGGATACTAATATCTTTGTCTTTTTTTGTTGATTTTCTGACTGATATCTGGCCATTGTCCCCTCCATATCTGTCAATGTCTTCTTCAAATCCCTCTCTGTCTCGGCTATGAGTGCTATATCGTCCGCAAATCGCAGCATACTAATTTTTTGTCCGTGGATATTGACACCCAAAGCCTTCTTCTTGATTACATTGATGGCTTTCTCGATGTAAACATTAAAAATTAAGGTGGAGAGTGCAAAACCCTTGTCTCACCCTTTTTCCTATTCTCTCTTCTGCACAGCTGAGTCCACATTTGATCACAGGTACTTGGTGTCATATATTGAGATAAAGGCCCCTTGCATTTTTATTTCCTTATTAGTGCCATTAGTATTTTTTCAATTCTTTGATTCTTTTTAGTCTTATTTTTTACGGTTCTTTTTTTTTGAATCAAGCCAGAATCATGTTTCCTCCTGATTGTAAAGCGGCAATATCGAAGAGTTCCGTACGCCGCACAAGCAATATGTAAGAAAACGTTACTAAGACTCCTTCCTCCTATTTACCTCATTCTGTATTTGCTGTTGCAAAGAAATTTATCGGCATATTCAATAGAAATTTGTGCAGCCAAAATTTCCCCTCTAAAAAATAATGGCTTCTTGAGAAAAACTCTATCCCTCCTGAATGCGTATCGGAGTATTGCATGTTTCGAGGGTATCTGTCAGTTCTTTCCCCTCGGACCACCGAGTGCGAAACGAACATTTGCCCTGCTTCGCCTTTTTTTCGTGACAAAGAGGCGAAATCGCTTCCGTATCGGTGCACAATGAAGTCATCGAGTAGAATTACCCATCATCTCTCTTCGATCCGTGCCAAATTATGACGCGTTATTGTGTCACGTAGAAAGCGAGAGCTTAAGTTTTTAGACCTTCAGACCGCGCCTTTCATATGAAGGATCCTAGAATGTGCATCGGAGTGACCCTCAAGATTTTCGCGTGGGAGGCGTTATTGTTAAAAAAAACGGAGCGTGGCGTAAAAAAAACTCAAACAGCTGATGAGAAGGCCCACACGCAGTCAATTAAAGGTGCGGGCTTGCGCCAAGGGTCGAAGTCAAGTCCCAAAATATGGCTCAAGACGACATCCAAGTTTTTGATTGATGTAGTGCTAGATACATTTTTTTCGTCATTTTGGGAATTTTTGGGGAAAAAAGTGCTGTCGCCAATGGGCGAGGCGAGAGAAATATGCTCAAGGTTTGAGGGTTTTGGAATTTTTAGGGCTGACAATTCAATTCCCATTCGCCTATCAAGGGGAGCCCTTTATGAGGGACCGCGAAGGCTGTTGAAGAACCAGAGAGGGCCCGCAGAGTTTTCCGAGAGGCCCCATGGCTTTTATGAAATGGCCTTTGTCCTCCCGGCCATTCCAAGGGGGTTTCCTAAGTTGTGGAAGGGTGCCTGCCCGTGGCCATTTATGGGGAAGTGGTGGTGCAAGATATGAAAGAGGACCCTCCTCTTTTTCTAAGGCTCCGCTAAGAATGAGGCGTTAGAAAAGAAGCACTAATGTGGTTGGATGGTGGTTGACCGTGGACGAAATATTAAGTTGAGGGCTTACGCTGTGTTATATTCGGCGTATCGCCCGTAAAGTGAGTTATGCTGGCGGAGATAAAATGGACCCTACCGTCTTATGAAGTTGCCTCTCCTTCCCGTACAATTTTTTGTGTTTGTAAATGAATATGTCCTCTATTATGGCATCTTCATATTTACTCGTATGAAACTGCGTTTTCATAGGAAAGTACGTGCGGTTTGAGAACTTACTTATCTATTTTTCGAAGTCCATTTCTTTCCTCAGGCTGGTTACTTGTAATTCTACAAGTATGTGACTTTTGAGAGCGTTTCGATTTTTAATGACAAGTTGAGGATATTTTACATGTTAAATATTCGCGTTCTTGAATTTGGAGTTATATTTTAGGAAATGGCATACTCAAGGTTTTATTCTGCGAGATAATAATGTGAGTTCTATAAACAAGGAAGTTTTTCTCTCAAACTGATAACTTACGGATACATGTACTAGTATGTTATAATGTTCGAGATTATAGCGCCAAAAAATAAAAAAATACTTCCACAAATAAAAGAAATACTTCTAAGTTTGCGTCGAATGCAACACCTTCTTCCGAGGAGTGGAAGGATTTGAAATTCTCTAAAAACGATTCAAATCATCCACTGCTCTGAGGAAGTTGTTGCATGAAACGAAAATTTATAAGTTCATGTATTTATTTTATTTGAGGATGCATAATTTTTATTTTTTGTGCTCTGCCATCTCGAGCATTATTATAATGTGTCACTGGAAACACCTTTTTATCAGGAACTCAGTATTATATTATGATACAATTAATGACAGTAAGTGCAAATGCTTTTTGCGACGTAAGCTATAAAGCTTGGCTGAGTGAAGTGATACATATTCTTTGATCACTAACATATATCCTAGATTTAATAAAATGATAGTGTTTTCGTATGGTTTTAAGGTTAGTAATGCACTTTTATAGCTAAGCCTTATGAAGGGGTTCAAATTATGGCTTGATTCTTTTTTCTAGCCCTCCTATCTTAGACCTGAAGATGGTTGCCGAGCCGTTGGTGAAAATATGGATAAATTCAATGGAAATGGTCAGTTGAAGTGATAATAACGACTGGAGGCAGAGAAAATACTTGAAGTAAGTTCCCTTCACTTAATATGGACAAGATTTTCTTTTCCTACAGCTCAGGATCATTGGCTCAAAATTATCAGATAATTTATCTGTTGTACTGTATGATTTAGCTCTTTCCCGTTGAATACAATGAATAAAATTCTCTTGGGTTCGCGCGCGGGTCAGAAAAATTAAGACAGCCGACGTTTCGTATCCCCTCATTCGCAATAAATTAGCTAGATTCGCGTAAATCAAGTATGATTGCGTCAGGAGGTCAATTCGCAAACTTGTACTCTTTAGGACAGCCTAAATCCATGTAATGTTCGTGAGCTGAACGACAAGGGATTTGGGGAAGTAAGGCTTTTTTATTTTAGGAGTAAAGTGTACACTTGCACTAAGTTAGATAGAATGCATCTATCACGTTGTTTCTGTGCATGATGTGGGATGTGATTCTCAGAGACACATGTTCCCGTTATGCCTCAACGCCACTTCAGAAAATTGACCCATGGGACTTCATTTCACATTCAAGGAATGTGCTGATTTTTCCGCCTAATATTCCACAGTACCACATGGTTCATTCCCAGGACCGGGGTAGACTAAAACAAAAAATAAAAACACGTGTGAAGAATAACAGGAAAATGGCATCACGAAATAGTTTAGGTGTGAATAATCCCATATTCATGCTCTATGGGGGCATTTTCTTGGATGCAATTAATTAGAAACACGCTTTTACCGTTATGAGCCACAAATCTTAGATTTAGACCATGTCCTCCTACCAAGGTCGCGTCTACACCCAACCTCCTTATGTTTCTAGGAGAAAAGACATTTTTTCCGAGCCAACCCCTTTGTGCTGTGGATAAAAAAGTTTCATTTTTTTCCGAAAAATTTGAAAGGCCGCGGCCGTGGGTGGTCTTTGCTCTTCTCTCTTACACTATGAGAGATTTGTTTCCATTCTTCGTCGCCAGGGGGATGCAAATCTGCGAGTGTGGTCCCCTGCTATATCATCATCCCTTCGATGGTCCAAACCGCGGGAGGGAGCGTTCTGAGGGTTTGCGTCCCCCCTCCCGAAAAAGGGTGTAACTCCCGCGCCGAAATATCGGTCGCCCCCTGGAGGGAACCCTCACTGTCTGTGGCGAACTCTGAAACTCCGGCCTCAGTGATATTTTCTTTTGACTGCGTGATTATTTACGACCGAATCGCACTGGAGCGCCCCTCTGTCTGAAGAAACCACTCGAGCTATTCTAAGGGTAGCTACCATCGGAATTTGTTGTCCAACATCGTATTCATGACAATTATTTTCTTCATCGCAGCAGCAGATAGCAATTTAATGATACATCGGTTCGGTATCTAAAAAAACGGGCTCATAAACAAAAAAAAAAACGATCGAGATAGAGTATTTTACTTTAACTTTACGGAGAACCGTATTTGCCATTTTTTAGACTATAGCTATTAGAGCAATTCACTGAGAAAAATCGACGGCCTTCACATAGCGTAAATAAATTGATGACATCACACGCTACTGCCGTACAGAACTTCGGTTCTCAGCTTTTTATCGAAAGTGTGAGGAAATTAGATTTGAAAATACGGTAGTTAGTGTCTCTATTCATGCTACCTTCGCTGGTGAGAGCAATTAGCCGGCTAATTTTGAGGCCTAATGCAATGGAAATCACGTTCAGATGGCATCCTCCCTTTGAAGGGTACGTTTAGGCACACATAATTTGGTCACGGCTTTCATGAATTTTATGTCTTAACTGTCTCAAACCAAAATGTTTTTAAAAATTTGCAGACTAATGAGACGTTGCTTGTAATCCATCGATTCATGTCATCTTGTTTTTACGAAACCTTTCAGGATAAGATCACTGCCTCGATAAAATTATTTCCATGAAAACTTCGCTGCAGGTAAATGCATTACTTTCACTAATTATTCAGGCTAGTAAACGTTTATAGAACGTCCCTAATTTTCTTTTCGCATGCAATGAAGTTTATACACCATGGATGAAATAAAAAATTGGATTCACCGGGGTTCGAACCTAGATTTCTCGATTGCTATTCGTGTATGTTATTAGTTATACCACCAATCCATCTTCTTCCAAGATGATTCTCAGAATGGGTTAACTGAATAAGGTGTTGACGTCTCAAGTCCATACTGTGGCACAAAAGAAGGATATCTTGCTTGCTAAGATACTGTCGGAGAATAAACCTCTTTGTCCTTATTCCGCGACAGACGTTTTCTAAAGCACTGCACAGATCAAGTGACTTCGTACGCAGACTTGCGTTCAGATGGAAAGCTCTATTCACTAAGGTTTAAAATCACCATGAAAATATTATTTAAAATTATCGGGATTTGAACCTGTATCTTCCGATTTCCAGTCATATCAATCAAGTGTGTTCATTAATTCAATTAAGGTACAGAATTCAATCATCTCCTCAATTTAGATATTTACAACATATACAAATTGGAAAGCTAGTTTAGCAAAATAGTCTATGAATCTAGAATATGAGTGTAGAATAAATTGAATTGATTTGAATTATGGGCATTTTTGATGTTCGGTCAATGGTGAGGAATTTTTACCTCCCCTCACACTAGACTCATTGCAAGAAGTGTTGAATCAGCGACTTAACTATGGGGGGGATGAGGGCATGTACCCCCAAAAACGTCAGAGAAATCAAAAAAGTATTTACAAATCTTGTCTGCATTTGATATACAATAACTGCATCTGCTTAAATTTTAATTTTAAGTGCCAAAAATGATGTAAAATACATTTTCAGGCCTATTATTTTTCAAAATATTTCCTGAACTCCCCATTTCCTAGGGGGTAGCCCCCGCTAACCCCCCACATCCCCCCCAAAGCATATTCCTAGTTACGCTACTGTGTTGGAGAAAATACCAACACCGCTTCAATATTAATATATGACTCTGAGAGGTAGGGTTGTATTTTTTACTCACAGTTAAATAGCCTTGAGTCCGCAAACAAAAGGTTTTTTTCATAACCGATGATACGCTTTTCTATCAACAATCCTTTTATGATCTGTAAAGGTTTTTGAGAAATGTAGGTGTTATTGGTCTGACTCGATTATATTCTCGGTCTGACTCGGTATTTGACCTCTTTTTGTTCTTTTGTGAGTGAAGATTTTAACTAGTAGTTATGTAAACCTTGCATGGAATCCATATTGTTCGCTAACTTTGGGAGACACATCAGCACACTGTACAAATTTATGTCGCCATAATTTATTACCTTATCGCGTGCCCTCGCATTTATTCTATCGGTCACCTTTGCAAATAATATGGGCAAAAACAAAGTTACACGAGGCCAAGCGAGAGAAAGAGGGAGAGAGTATTTTCAATGTAAGCCAGTTTATTCAAAGCCTCAGCTCATCCAGCATGTCAAATTAACTATTGTCGAACAAGGCAAATTCAATTTCCACTCAAGTTTTTCTTGCTTAAATTAATATAGTAAATTATCACTGTGTATGTGTATTATCCTTTGGAGAAATTTATGGTATAAAAATGACTTTAAAAGGATGGCTATTGGGTATGTTGCATATTCTTCTATTGGTTCTGAATGTGCACTAATATTGATTTTCAAGCTGATTTTAAATTCTCAAAAAATTTCAAACTAATTCTAAAGCGGAAAATAGTTCTTTAATACCAAACCACCGCATCTAATTGAATCACTCTCCATATTATTTATTTCTTTGTGCGACTGGAGCAAAGATTTGGAGACCAACCAAGGGAGAGGAACCCCTCGTCGCGACGGAGTAGACGCTGGCCCCCATTTCCACCGCAGAAGAAGGGGACGATGAAAATATTGTTATGTCAGTCCCTTCAAGTCAGTATGTGTTGAATGGGCGGGAGGGTCCAATTACCCCCGGGGGGGCATGGGCTTTCAGGTCCCGCGTTGTGGGTGGGTCCCTGCGGCCCCGGCTTCCCTCTCTCTCGTTGAAAGCGCCCCCGCGGCGAGGCCGACCGTAATTGTGACGGATAGCGCAATGGGCCCTTTTGAAGGCCGCGAATTGATAAAGAGGGGCCGCCCACGGGCGGAATCAAATGGAGGAGGAATGGTGGATGATAGGATTTGAAGGCGCACGACGGAGACAAAGAGCACTTGTTCCGCCTTAAGCTCTTCCCACTCATTTTCTTCCTCTTCGGTGGGTAAACGGAGCGAACCATTTTGCGCATTCGTCCTGCCTCTTCAGTCAGCACTTGATCACGAGTTTTGTCACGTCGCACGCTCGCGTTTGCGATTGGTCGCGCCCTTCTACTCTCCTCCATTTCGTTTCCTTCCGCACGTGCCGTTAAAATGTCCTCGTGGCCCGGATTGGGTCGTTAGTACTGACTTTAAAATAAAAAGCATTCATTGCAAAGACGTTTTTCGTATGGTCGCTTCAGTTTGGTTGCATTAAAATGACTCTTTTTCGAGCTATAGGTCACCAAATTTGGTTCTTTGCTCTAGCACTAGGTTCCTCAACCCGCGGCCCGCCGGATAATTTATTGCGGCCCCTAGAGGCTGAAGAAAATATTGTATCGCGAAACAAACATCGACAAACTCGTCAAAAATGTCAAAAACAAATTGATTGAACTTTTTAACAAAAACAAAGGTTATTGCACTTTGAAATTATATGTTTTTAAAAATGATATCGATGTGGTGGTAAAGTGACGTGGACCATTGTGGCCCTCCGGTCGATGTGAAATCGATTTTTGGCCTTTGCATTAAATAAGGTAAAGGAACCTTGCGCTAGCACCTTCTAAAACGAATAAAAAACGGTTTCTAGGCCCTGGAAATTAGACCACCTGAACTTATTTTACGTATGTTAGCAAGAAAAAAGGTAATTATTTATTGAATTGTGGCAGGCAATATTGAGTATTTTGTTGTAACATCGGAAAGAGTCGTGCTCAAATCAATTTCGTGGAAAGATTGGAATTTTTCATTTATTTAATTTGATATATAGCTTTGTGATTTTGACCCCTTTAAAATTAAATCCTCCGAACTATATAATAATGAGCATTTTGAGCTTCCGTACCTCTGCCATGGCACTGTTTCCTCAGCTCTTCAAGAGGCTTCCGAATTAGACAGAGCGACAGGCAGGCATAGTTCGCCGCCGAAGTGATAACTCAACGCCGTCATTTCTATCATTTCTCATGCGGGAGGGCTACCTACCCTCGGGAAATCTTCTCCATTTATGCCCCTGTCTCTCTTGAGTAATATTTTCGATTCGAATTTCACATGGCTCTGCAAGGGAGGAACATTTGTATCCATTCTCTCAAGACATTCGAACTCGGCACAGCCAGCATTCTTCCAGAGGGGGCCACATCCGGTCTATTTTTTTTTAGCTACTCAACCACCAAGGTTGCATCCTTTCCTCCCCCGCCTTAATTTAATTAATCCTTTTCTGCGCGGACGGACCCTTACGGTGGCCGTAGACTTCGCCGGCCCGCGGGCGAGCGCCAATCCTTTCGGGAAGTAATTTTTTTCCGTTCTACCATGGAGAAAAATGTTGCCAGAGAGGGGTATCGGTGCAGCTGCCAGAACCTGCGTCCCTGGGTATAGAAATCCACGGGGTCCCACCCTGTTTTCACTTGTCCCGCTCAAAATGAATTCGTGGGGTCCGCCAATGTTACAATGCCTACTGCCACGGGGCGTCCTTCTTCAGACTCGTGAATTAGTACCCAAAGCGACGAAGGAAGTCTCGGGAAGAGAATACTTTTGGGGAGGAAGTCAGAATTGAAATCGGGAAAGTCACAATGTGGGATTATAACAATCGAAAATCGGCGCAGGAATCGAATCTCTTCTTCTTGTATGTCTCGATCCCACAGCTTTCCGGTGGAAAGCGGGTCCTCTGAGGTAGCAACAATGACCGCACCCCCGCCCCCTGAAGGCAACAATGGGAGCCAAATGAAGATGTTCTTTTCCCCGCTGCCGCGGATGGTTTATTCATCCAACCCATCCCACTTTGCTTTGATCCGTGTGGAGAGGGACTACCGAGAAAGCTTTTATACAACAATGTCGAAGTGCTAGTGGGGGCGGCTTTGGGTCAGCAGGTCTAGGCCCCTCTGGTATGCGCGCCAACCCCACGGTGGGAGGGTCGAATCAATTGGCGGCTACCATCCTTCGGCTGGGCATCTTTTCTATTATTCCCGTCCCTACTCCAGGCCTCAATCGTGAAGGCGAAAGTTGAGGTGTCGGTGGGAGTGGTGATTTTTCCCGTGACGAGTGACGAGGCAAGCATCGCAAGAGGGTTTAAAAAGTAAATGGGAGGCGGGACATAGCCGTGTAAATCGAGATTCGAGGCGGCAAATTGGCACGCGGGTGCTGGGCTAATGCCTGCGGCCCCCGTGTAATGATGGCCTGCGTTTAATAAAGCCCCATGCGCACACAAGCGTTCAAATCGATTGTCACCTCTCGGCTCGTTCTGCCGATTTGCCGCGTCGACGTGATTGGACCTCGTGGGATGTGCGTTGGAGGAGTGGTTTGGGTTCCAGGTGCCCCCGTATCGACATAATTGGGTACTGGGTGATGGGACAATCACAGGGAAACTTCAGCAAAGATGCAGTCGCGGCGATTGAGTTGTTGCGGTTAATATGTCCGCTTGGTACGGTACTTAATTTCGGCCGGAACGGAGTTCCGACACCTCTCAGGTAAAATTGGGTGCTATGATGTTATGAGCAACAAAAACATCAGGAAAGACCTCAAACTATGTCCAGTTCTAACTTATCTAAAATCGCACTTGTCAAAATTCGAAAAATCTTTCGCTGCTACTAAAAATCCATTATTAGAAAATCTCTGGGACTACGAAATACCTGTTAAACCAAAATACCTTTATCCCAAATCTGCCCTAAACCCTACCCACATTCCCAATCCCTAACTCCCCCAATTGACTATGCCATGACTCATGTAAAAATTTAAAAAGTGATTGTCTTTAGCTGCAAGAAACAACAAGAAAAGGGAAACACCCAGGAGACAGCCGGATTGGCTGGGAACTGCGGACTAAACAATGAGAGAGATACTTGCGAGAGGGTGCTATGATGCGCTATGAAGATAAAAAAATCTTTGTAAATTTCCACTGAATTTTTTATTTGACGCTATAGTATACGACGCTAAGTCGTCAATCTCGAGTATGCCTTAGCGTCAATCGCGTCGTACTAGTAAAAAATCTGTGGAAACTTACGAAGATTGTTTATCTTTAGTCAGCATGAATTTTTACCTAGTGAAATTCGAATATATCCATTTCGCTATATTGCAGCGCTGCGCTGGCACCAACGGGTTAGCTCAAACAGCGCATGTGGTTGTCATTTAACGGTCCTAATTTCAAAATTCCGACGCCCTAATTCAAGTCCGACCGAAGGCATTTACTTTAAAAAAATGAACGGATAAAGTAAATTTGACACCGATGTAGAATCTGAGTTTTTCCCGGCGTATGCTCTGCAGGAATATTTCTCGGGTTTCCCACCGGGTGTCGTATCGGGTTGTAGTTCCCAACGTTTCCATGACTAAGTCCGTCATCGTCATCAGGGGTTAATGTTGAGCCAAGTTTTTTCTCCGGTATTTATACACAAGAGGGCCGTTCAAGTGGGCCCTGATTGGTCCTTTCTGAATTGGGGTGATTTATAGTGATTGATCACTGACTTCCACGTATTACTTAACTGGAAGCCTTTGTCTCTGTTTAGGTTCTTTTGGTGTATGTTGATTTGTATGGCTTCTTTGACAATTCGATCCCAGTAGTTGTCTGTGCGGCATAGCACTTTGGTACTTTTAAAATCCACTCGGTGACCGAGGTCCAGGCAATGCTCTGCCACCGCTGATTTCAGTGGGTGGAACAAGCGTATGCATCGTTCGTGTTCCGTCAGCCTTTTTTCTATGGTGCGGCCTGTTTCCCCAATGTAAACGTGGCCACATTCACATGGGATGCTGTATACTCCCGACGTCTTGAGGCCCAGGTCATCTTTCGGTGTTCCGATGCAGGTCTTTATCTTGCTGGACGGTTTGTGTATCGCTTAATCGCTGTTATCGCTTACGTACTCAAGAGACATAACATAGAAGCGATACACAAACCGTCCAGCAAGATAAAGACCTGCATCGGAACACCGAAAGATGACCTGGGCCTCAAGACGTCGGGAGTATACAGCATCCCATGTGAATGTGGCCACGTTTACATTGGGGAAACAGGCCGCACCATAGAAAAAAGGCTGACGGAACACGAACGATGCATACGCTTGTTCCACCCACTGAAATCAGCGGTGGCAGAGCATTGCCTGGACCTCGGTCACCGAGTGGATTTTAAAAGTACCAAAGTGCTATGCCGCACAGACAACTACTGGGATCGAATTGTCAAAGAAGCCATACAAATCAACATACACCAAAAGAACCTAAACAGAGACAAAGGCTTCCAGTTAAGTAATACGTGGAAGTCAGTGATCAATCACTATAAATCACCCCAATTCAGAAAGGACCAATCAGGGCCCACTTGAACGGCCCTCTTGTGTATAAATACCGGAGAAAAAACTTGGCTCAACATTAACCCCTGATGACGATGACGGACTTAGTCATGGAAACGTTGGGAACTACAACCCGATACGACACCCGGTGGGAAACCCGAGAAATATTCCTAAATTTGACACCTTTTGTCTTCATTTGTGAGTACCGAATATGAATGAAAAGTTTAAAAATTTCATTTTTTATATTTGGTAAAACATAATTCCTCATTGTAACTTTTATTTAAAGTTAAAAAGAAATCGGGCTTTTACCTATTTGAAAATTATGAGTGGATAAAATATTTTTGTATGCGTTCCGACACCTTTTACGGTTATATAGGAAAACAAGTACTGGCTTGGTAACTATACACGGCTCCCTATAATGCAAGTTTCACAGACTTGGAAATGTTATCCAATGACCTACTGTTGCGCTATCAATCATTCACAGTATTGCAATCCTAGGATCGGTGTACTGTAGCCCGTGTTTTTTCCGTTTCAATAGCTAGTATATGAAGCTCAATGGGGTTCTTCGTTCTTGTGTTCTTGTTTATCTGCCCTAGTACTGGTACAGTTTCACCATACAAGCTTTGTCCCTTTTTTCAGCTAACCTTTTTCCTTTCTCATATGTTTTATTTTTTGTTAGTTTTTAATGTGTTGTTGTATTTAGTTTTATTCATGTTTTGTCAAAAATTTCGCTTCAAATTGGCGTCATGGGTGTTTCTGAAAAACGATTTAAATAAATAAATAAAATAAATATCTTAATATTTATCGGGGGATTTTTCCTTGAAATTGCGCTACGTGTAATCTGGGATTTCCTCCGCGTCGGCTCATCGGAAAATATTTGGAAAAGCTCCGACTAAACCTTCGCCCATATCAATATTCCGTCAGCTTTTCCTCCAGTGAGTATAATTCAAACGAAGTTATTTTGTGTTATGGCATAATCCATCTAGAAGGTCGGTCTTTGGCCTATGGTGCTCCGCAGTTTCGTTTTGCGGTACACCTTCTTGTTATTCACTCTGATTATCCCCAAAAACCCCCCCTCACTGCGCCACTGCAAGGTAGGGGACTGTTCCTTTGCCTGATCTACCGCACTTTTCAAGAATTTTTGTGCGGGGGATGTCCGAAGGTTTCATTCGGGGTTTGAAGCTGGGACTCTTCGGTCAGAAGCCAAGCTTTCTACCCTCTTGATTGCCTCCCTCACCTGCATCTGTGGCGTCGCGACGCGTCTCGGTTAGTTGGCGATATTTTACTTTAAGGAGTGGTGTTCATTTAGTTTGTGGCACTGTCATGCAGTCGATGATTCTGAAATATGTTCTCCTGAGAACTAAATCGAGAGAACGGTTTCTAATGTGAGGATAATAGGGATATGAGATGAAAAATCGAATTCTGCTGATTTTTGAGACCGTCCACCTGCTACCAACACCTTGGGAGTGGTAGGTATGCTAAACGTTATTCCCCCCTTGTGAGTACTTCAGAAGGACAGCCTAGCCTCTTGTCTTATCGAGTGGATACAGTAGCAGCGGCCCTCTCAATGGCTGTCATGTCAAGGGCACGGCGCTTGCATTCCTCTCGAGGATTTCTTGAGAGGGCCGCCTGTGAATGTGTGCTTGGAGGAGGGGTGCACCATGACCTCCATTTCTCACAGAAGCGATTCGGGCTCTTCGCAGGGAACGTTTTAAATATATTTCGTTCACCTTTGTTTATTCAGCCTGCATTCATAATTATATCCAAACTTGAAGCTTGTACGTGGTGGAAGGGCTCCGTTTTAGCTATGAAAAACACTTCGTTACATCCGCAATTTATTTATTAATTTAATTAATTTCGATTTTTTAGTTAAAAAAGGTCATTATGTCCGCTAGGTAGGTAACAAGAAGTGAACATATATGATGTTCTCTTTGAATGCAGGTTAGAAATGAAAAACACTTCGTTACTTCCAAAATTTATTTAAAAATTTATAACCGGTTTCGAGGGTCACGCCATTATCAAGTACAAAAATACTATATATCAAGTACATAAATACTTGATAATGGCGTGACACCCAAAACCAGTAGAAATTATAAATAAATTGTGGAAGGATGAAACTCAGATTTTTTATTGCTAGATTGCATTGCAGAAAGAAAACTCAGTGTTTTTCATCGCTAACCAGCATTCATATAGTACAGCCCTCTTATATATATATTAATTAATCAATTAATCTAAAAGGTATGATCTGCATCTAGATAGTGTATAAATTTGACTTGCAATCGGGGACGAGATAATATTTAGCCGAAGAAATTGTTAATCGGGAGAATTAGCTTTCTGGAATGAAATTTTTGCTTTGGATTTTTACATGTGAAGTACAAAATAGGGTAGTTTCCTTCATAAAAAAAAACGAAAGGCATTGATTGCGATTCGTTACCCACCATTAGTGTAGTCATAATGTACAAAGTATTTGGTTTTAGAAATACCGGTTTAGACGAATGGCAATGGTAATTTTTATCCTCATTTGAAAAAGGCCAGATTGGCGCCCATGCGGTGCCACTCCACGTGACGTCACGGGGACCTAGTTTCTATACGAGTAGATAGGAGTTTTACATCGTCTGAGATTACCAATGCATGCATGAGGCACAGGGCTCAGGGAAGCATGTCTTAATAATCACCTATTAAAACTGGCTAAGATCGGAAAGTTTTCTTCGTTTGATAAGGTATTAATAATCCTTATTTAAGCCAAGCGCTACCAGCTAGCAGGGTACTCTGCTACCTGCTAGCATCCTGCGTCGTATCAGCGCTCAAAGCATCGCCCCAAGGTCACCTCACTTGCGGCAGCGGGAACCAGAACGACGTCACACGGAGTTTACCCAGCATTCACACTTAGCAGTCGCGTTTTCGCGCGCTTGAAAATTCTCACTTTTTATTTAATCGCGAAAAATAGATATCGTCATTTAAAAATCTAAAAGCGTGAAATAAGTCCTCCAGGAGTAATAATCTTTCGATTTAGGCAATAAAAAATACTAGGAAACCACCCTATTATGTAATTTGTCTCATGCCATTTTTTTAATTTGCTGGTAAACCCGGAAAGTGTTACGTCATTATTGTATAAGATTATTTATTTTTACAATCCATCCTAGACCATTTTCTACGAGAGTGAGTGAGCAACTCTATCGACGTACTGCACCTGCACCGCTGGCAGAAGGTCTAGAACACGTCCCCTTCGTTAGACTGTGTTCCGCGTGTTAGGTTGTGTTAAACCAGTTGAACGACTGGGATTGCTTCGCTTACGATCATGTATTGATAGTTTATAAATAGAGGAAAAAAAGAGTTTGAATAATTAAGGAGGGTGGTGCTGGATACG
The DNA here is from genome assembly GCF_921293095.1 of Ischnura elegans. Lineage (NCBI taxonomy): Eukaryota > Metazoa > Arthropoda > Insecta > Odonata > Coenagrionidae > Ischnura > Ischnura elegans. Next base: position 65,948,305 of record NC_060251.1, read on the forward strand.
AGTTCTATGTCATTTACACGAAAATATCATGTGCACTTTTCATTGTGCCTCATTAACTGACGGCAACAATATGACCCTTTCCGCGCTGTGGTTTCTGTAACTATCACATTGAAATCCGAAATTTTATGCGAATTTTATAGAAATATCTAAGTTACCAATAAAAGCCGATAAATTTGTCAAATTTACGTAATTTGAAATGAAACCAATTTACTTATACTTAATATAACATACTTGATATATTTAGGATCATGATAAAAATACAATTCAAGTTCATCTTTTTTTATCAGTTAGTATTTTTTTTTAGAGTTGTTGGCAAATGAATGCAGTATCTCAGGCCATATCTCGTTAATTACACGAAAATGGCGCTGCGGTCGCCAAAGGCAGCTGAGGATAGTGTTAACTTTAAATATAAGGATTGAATTATTTTCATACTCTGTGCCCTTATTTTTCTATTTAGATTCGATGGATGTTGTCTATGATGGAAAACATATTTAACAAGGTAAATGCGAAATATATTAGTTTTGTTTGCGTAGTCGCGAATCAATCTCTTCAAGGGAGGATTTAAATTAGGAGCCGGAAGAATGGACGGAAATATTGAAATTTATGCACGACATGAAGATAATTTGGATATAAGCTTGGCTGGAGATAGAAATATTGTACTATTGTCGGCGTATACCGAGAATGGTATCAGTATTGCCTAACCCGTTATTCGGTTTGTGAACTTAACGCAATGATGTACTGTTTTTTCTTTATGAGCAAAGTATATGATGATGATTTTTGAAGGAGCTAAAGTGGTGGATGATTCTAAGTTTTTTTTCTTTAGTATTATTCCAGAAAAGATTATTCTCTTGGTTATATGAGCCTGAACGCAGTAAAAAATCGTACACATCACTTATGGACCATTAGTCAGTGACTTATATTGCGCCATGCAATATACTTTTACTGTTATGATAATATCAATTTTGATATGGCGATTGCATTTCAATTGTTTATTCTTTTTTATCCTTTGATGAGGTAATTAGAAGTCAGTGCGATGGATTGTTATGTGGAGCTTTACCGTTACTGGGCAAAGGTCCTTAATATATATATGTATTATTTTCCCATTTTTATTTAATAGTGAAATTATTTAAAATTTCAGGTGTAAAGGTTATCAGTACGGGAGCGTGGTAGCTAGTGGGGAGGGCGTTTGACAAGTGAACGAAGGGGTCCGTGTCTCTTGAAAAGCCTTCTGACATCCATAACATAAGTTATCGGTACTGCATGAAACAAGTGACTTAGTACGCAGTCACGCGCACGAGTGCAAAATTATATTCACAAAGAATGAAATTCGCCAGGAAAAAAGTCATTTGGCTTTGCCGGGATTCGAACCCGTATCTCCCGATTACTGCTCAGGTGTGCTACCTGACCTGGGGCCGTATTCTGTATTTCGTCGGTACCGCACCGGTCGGTTTCCCTTCCCAGCCCACCGACGGCACATCATTCCGTACCGACGACGGTTTCCATACCGACGACGGCTAATTCAGCGATTCAGTATGGTCGTCGGTATCAAACCAGTCGGTACGGTTCCCCCTCCTTCTCAAACAGGGAAAATCCGAATATATCCGAAGTTAGAAGTCATCTAACGTGTCTCCACCAATGAAAGAAGGGTAAAAACAAGTGAAGACTCATTGGCACAGTTTGTTGTCGTCATTCTCAATCTTTTTATTTGCGGAAATTACGACTTATTGCTAGATTAAGATAATCGATATTGGATAAGTTGATAACAATGCTTATATAATGTGTGGTAGTAATGCTGTACCTACAGAATCGAAGGAAGCAATACTACAACATCACAATATAGTTTGTATGTGATGGAGATTGTTGTTGCTGGAATTAATTATTGAAACTATCCTTGAGATCGTAGTTTCTTTTAAATATTGGTTCCGTATATTGCTATTTATTCATGATTTGGTAATATAGTTGTCATAAAGTAAGTTCCGTCTAAATGTTATCAACGGAAGGTTATGCCATTGGCACCGTAGCAGACGAAAATAACATACCATGGAACGTGAACGTAGGATTCAAAAGCAAATGTAAATGTCGTATTAGAGGAACAAGTTAGGAAATATTTATAAAAATATGGAGCTGGGTGTAATTAAAAGAAGTGTAATGACGAGGAAGTAAAGAAATTGTGATTGGGTGAAATACATATGTTTAAGTTGCGCATTCCAAGTGAGAGAAAATGATAATATTGCGGCAAACCTCATACTTATTAACAAATATCTTCTTTTGTCGTCAAGGGAATCAATTGCTGACGATTAAATGAAATTAAGTTGCCTGTTACAAATGAAAGAAACTGATAGCGTTGTGGCAAACTTCATACTTAAAAGATCTTATTTCTATGCCGAGAAAAACGCCAAATGATGATTGAGTGAAATAATAGTCGCCTATTCAGAGTGAGATAAAGTGATAACATTGCGGCAAAACTCATATTTAATAAAAAATATCTTTTTTATGTCAAAGGAGCAAATAAATGATGATAGAGAGAAATAAAGCCTTACAAGCGAGTGAAAGTGGTAACATAAATGAGAGAAGTCATTATATGTTAGCAAACCTCATGTTTATTAACCAATATCTTATATTTCTGTCAAGGTAATCAATATAGATGATGACACAGTGAATTATAGAGGCGTATTCGAAGGGGCAGAAAAAGATAACATTGCAGAAAACCTCATTATTTACTCGGTGATGAGGTAAAAACAAAATAAAACGTTCAATCCGCACCGGGGAGGTCATGAAACCCACTAGTCGGTGGCCGCACCGACACCTTTTTGCTGTCGGTACGTCTACCGACGATCTCCCGTCCTCACGTCGGTGCCGCACCGATCGGTTTTGGAGTTACAGAATACGGCCCCTGAACGGCAATCGGGAGATCTGGGTTCGAATCGTGGGTAAGACAAATACTTTTGTCATGGCGGATTTCATCCTTGGCGTATATAAAAGTTTTCGGATTCCGAGGAGGTATATGGGATGGAACTAGCCAACATACCCTGTATGCATGTAGTTCACGTGCCCGTGCCAGTCCAGGGTGAGCTCTAAAGTCTCCTTTCCCAAACAACTTGTTAATGTAGAATCACTGAGTGTGTGAGCTTAAGCTTATCAATTCACAGAGTACTATGTTACGCGTTACTTTATCTGTATGCAGTTAGAGCATAATGTTCCATATTGTTTATTCATTGTTTTTCTCCCTTCACACCTTTCGAAGGTGTCTTGGGGATCCACGAAGTTAATGCAAAGGTTACGTATTATCTCTCGTAGTGTCACTGCCCGATATATCGGCTTTTGCCCCTCGGGCGAAAAATGCCACGATTCAATATATCTGCTCGAGTGTAACCCGGATTAAAAATCATAATTAGGTAATATATTTTGCTCTTTCCCATATCCAATGTATTAGAATATTATAACCAACAAATAATTCCTTTTTAATAAAATAAAAAAATACATTTCATCAATATCTGAAAAATCTATTTCATATTGCGTTTTTTCATAGAGTGCTACGAAATTCCTAAATTTACGTCGGAACTTTTCGCTAGTGCCATCAAATTTCGGGGGCATTAAGAGGGTTAAAATATTTCAAACGCGTGGAATGCATTACACTTGGTGGACAATCGGAGTTTTTCACTAGTTGCATCATCCATTCGATCAGGCTGTTGGGTGATACATGATTTCGGGAAACTCTCGATTCCCCAACGAAGGTGAACTTATGATTCGAATGTGGTTGAGGTCTTCCGTTTATCGAGATGGTATGGGTCGGGTAAAGAAAAGATTGGTTTTGGCGGGCAAGTGGAAAAGGATAGGGCGCACAATGAGATAGGAAGAGGACTTGGTCGCAGACGGGAGGGATGTTGAGGAAGAAAAGACTCTTCTCTTTTGGAAGAATGGCAGCCAGACAAACCTCTCGGAGAAGCCACAAAGATTATTATTATTTTTGTTGTCGTCGTCTTTATTCTCTCGCCTCAAGTGTGCGGCCTAAAGAAGCTTTTTGACTCTCGACCATTGTCCGATGCAGCCTGCCAAAACATCGCACCTGCGTTCGGAGGGATCACGTTGAGAGGGGACGGGAGAGAACGTGGATTTAGATGGGGTGTTTTGAATGTCTAAACCTGACCTTTCCGTAGACTTTTCTAATAGTTCGATTGATCGAAACCGTCATAGATTGTTTTGACTACATTATAGAATTTTCAAGTCCGCCGCTAGAATTGTTGTCGCTCCGCACGTATATAAATCAGTTTTCAAAACCACCACTCGCGGCGCTACCCGTCATCGATTTCCACTTTCCACGAGGAAATTAATGGCATTCGTAGGCGGATTTGGGGGTGGGAGGCACAGGGGCGTGCCCTACCAGAAGCTGAAAAATTGGCGAGATTTTTAGTACATATATAAATGAATTTTATATTTCAATATAAAAGTTATTTGTATTTTTTATATTAAAATATTATTTCAAATATTAAAGCTAAAAATATTAAATATTATATTAAAATAAGGATTATATATCCTAGAGTAATTTTTGCCTGTAGTTTTGAATCCCAAATATGAGAAGACCGTCTGCTCTCAGGCCCTTTTGCACGCCCAGAAAAAATCCTGGATCCGACCTTAATGGCACCAATGCGTAACTTAGCAAATAAATCATGCAAAGCAAGCATTTAACGATTGATAACTAAAAAAGACCACTTCCGCTATGGTTTAGAGATAAACACAAATTACACGTGATACCGCTGCCAAGTAGTACCGCTGAATGAAATGCGCGCGAAACTGCAACAGATATAACGCTCATTCACCATGTCCTTAGGTCTAATTTAATTGAGTCCCATTTTTTTTGACTATCGTCAACAACTGAAATAAAATTAATGAGATTCGTGTCACCGTAAACCGCACACTGGAAGCCAAGGTGAACCTAGCCCGGGACCTCCGAAAATGGACGACTGCCATGCATTTTGAATGAGAAAGTGCGCAAAATTTAAGTGTGAGAAGAGCATTTCGAGGTGCAAAAATTTTAGCATCTGGTGGAATGCAGGACATTTATAGTACGAGACTCAATATCATTAAATTTATATTATTATTATGTAAGTATTTTACCGATTAAGGTAGGTTTCCATTGGGTACCCAGGAAGCGCTCTTGTAGTCTCCATTTTCAACATCCCCTCCTCGATCAGTAATTGCCCCAATTATAGATTGTGTCTCTACCGTATCTCACCTAGAACTTGGCTCCTCTTGCCCACCATGTCTAGCACTTCGTCATTTTTCTTCCTCTCCGTCCACTTCCGGAGATGAGGAGGAACAGCGAAGTGCTGGACATGGTGGGTGAGGGGAGGCAGCTTTTAGATGAGATACGGAGGAGACAGAAGGTATGGATGGAGCACATAGCGGGGTTGGAATGTTGAAAATAGTGTAAGAGGGTAGAATTAGGTAAACGAGGGAGAGGAAGGACGGGAATAAGATTTCAAGATAGAATGAAGGGTGGTAGGCCTTATTGTGAATTGAAGAGGGAAGTGCTTGATGGAAGGGGATGCTCCCATAATTCTTCTTTAGTACTCCATGGAAACCTACCTTGAACGGTAGAATACTTAAATAAAAAAAATATTTTATTCTACCCATGAAGATATGGAACATGAATCCTTAGATACCCATATGGAAACTTTTGCGACCTTCCCCATCTCATCTCCTTCCACACTGAAACTTCCACTGAATTCATTATAAATTATATATAATGTATTTATAAGTTCTAAATAATATTATAATATATCAGTACCTAGCAGGGAGGTGATGTTGTTTTTAAAGACTAAAACGCTGGGTAAAAGAGGGAAAGGAAGAAGAAGTACAGGAATTTTAGAATGAAAGGGAATAGGACTAATTGTGAATTGAAGAGGGAAGTACATGAAGGAGGGGGTAGGCTGCCAAAATTTTACTCGGGTACTCCATGGAAACCTACCGTAATCAGAAGAATACTTTATACAAGTATATCAGTCCAGTTCACCATCTCGACTTATGAAAAGTTCTCTGCTACAGAATTTGAATCACGGGGCCCATAGAGTGTGAATCAAAAACTGTAGCCATTACACCAACCCGATCCCCTGGAATTTGGATTGATGCAAAGTTTCAATACTGTGGGCTGTGCGGGCTGGAAGCTATGTATATTGTTTCATAAGATGTGTCAACAGTGCTGCAGTTGAAAAAAAATTTAGGCGGTACTCACCAAAAATTCCAACAGCTGAAAATGTATTATACATCCGGCCGCGAAGATATTTTAATCAGTACTTCGCTTATAACGAGTTTGGATTTCAGAGAGTACGCCGTACCGGCCAAACTACATCACTGTGTATCAATGAATAGTTTCCCTCTTATTTAGTTGTCAAAGTTTAATTTTAATGAAGTTAATGCACTCCATGCTCTTAACAATCGCGCAGCAATATGAAATTTGCAGAAATACTTAGACGTTTTCCGTTTCGGTGCAATTTACCTCAACCCAGTCATAATAGGTCTGTCGATCGAAGGAAATACCTATTTAAATGTTTGAGTTTTTGCATTTAAAAGGAATTCACGATAACGTCCTTTTCGAGAGTTTACTGAACGAATATCGTTGTTCATACATAAGAACGAGAAATGGAGTCGAAGTTGTATCTTCCCCCCTAAGGGTATTGCCATCGCGTTCACACTCCACTGGCAAGCACCTGCCTCAACCAACAATGAGACCTCGCAGACTAGTGGAATTGAGTGGAGAACGTGGTCACCGCCAATTGATTTGCTGCACCGTCATCATCGTCTTTGTCCATTCGGAGGACTTTGCCCGCGCAACCACCGCTCTGGGCCTTCGATACTCGCTTTTCGCGGCTTCGTCCGTCCTGTTGACAGCTCGCATCCTAGCAGCCGTCGCGTCTTCTCCGGCAAACCATTCAATCTACCCTCCACCCACCGGCTAGCAGTTGGGAAAATAAGGTGCCTATGCCCAATGCCAATAAATTCTGCCTCCCGGATACGCCATACTACTTAATTCATCCTATAACGTCTCTTATCACCCCAAAGATTGTGTTGAGTCGCCGCAAAAATCCTTAAGACTCAAGTTTTAGCCGAAATAACCTCAAGACTTACTAGAAAATTTTCAGTCATGTGATTCTCATTCTATACTTGAAAAAATATCTCCTGTTTAAACTTCGCCGTTAATTTAGTTGCAAAAAATGAAAAGTTGTTAATTAGCACAATTCATTAGCTCAATACAGTAGAACTCAAACATAATGTGTTGTCTTGTTTATCCGAAGTTTTGCCCGCGAACTTAGAGAACATCTTCAGGCCGTCTCTCCTCACCGATATATGCGATTGCCTCCGCGAAAATATTATGCGATGAGTCGCCGCAAAGATCATGAAGACTCCAGTCTAAGCCCAAATAATCTCGAGACTGAGTAAACAATTTTCAATTATGTAACTCATTCTGAAGTTGAGAAAATGTTTCCTGTTCAAGCTTGAGTTTGGCCACTAAATATTGTTTGATTATCGGAAATCGTTAACACAAAACAATAAGTCTCTGAAATAATTCTGTTAACTTGGTGATTGTCTTGTTTGTCCGACGCTTTTTCTGCGTACCTTGATATTATCTTCAGGCCGTCTCTCATCTCCGCAAAGATTATGCGTTGGGTCGCCACAAAAATACTCCAGTTTGAGCCGAAATAACCTCAAGACCTATTTTAAATTTTGTAACTCATTTTATATTTGTAAACATTTTCCTGTTCAAGCTTCGCCGTTAATTGAGTTGTGAAAACTGAAGAGTTTTTTATTAGCGCAATTCATTAACACATTAAATTATGACTCCAACATAATGTATTAATTGCCTTGTTTATCCGACGCTTTGTTTGCGTACTTTGATAACTCTTTCAGGTCATCATTCCTCACTTCAAATGTTGTGTTGAGTTGCCGCAAAAATGATAAAGACTTCAGTCTAAGCCGAAATAATCTTAAGACTTTCTAGCCATTTTTCAATTATGTAACTAATTCTATATTTAAAATTTTTCCTGTTCGAGTTTCACTGTTAATTGAGTTTTAAATAATAAAGGGTCGGTAATAAGTGCAAGTCATTAACACAAGACTCTTACGTAATATGTTAATTTGGTGATTGCCTTGTTAATCGGATGCGAATGTTTACTGTCTGCGGATTTTGATAACATTTTCAGTGTTGCAGAATATATAATAGAATTCTGTTTATCCCTATAGACGGTATCAGTATAAGCTGGTGAAACTCCAGCAATGGAGACTGCCATATGAATCAAAATTCAGTTCTACAACCCAGTTTTGTAATTGAATTCCCTGGGGGACAAAATTATCTAATTAATAATTTATTTAATTGAATAATTAAAAATTTGCTCCTTGCTGCTGTGTCCGTTTTCTACTAATGTGCTGCCCAAATAGTTGAATTGCTCTACCTGCTCAGGTTTTTCTCCATCTACTTTTATCTTGAGTCTCACATTCCTCGCTCGCGATGCTTTACAAAACCGCATTACCTTAGTCTTTTTGTGATTAATCCCCATCCCATTCTCCTCGCCATGCTAGTCTAACGCATCCACTAGAGCCTGCAGTCCCCTCCCTGACTAGCTAATCAGCACCTGACTAATGATCAGATGCTGATCAGGTCCTGATCAATGATCAGTGATCATCCGCGAACCTTACCGATTTAAACATAATTCCTCCCACTTTCACTCCAGCTTTCAACTCGTCCCACGCTTCCCTTACAATCTCCTCAGTGTGTACATTAAAAAGCAGCGGCGATAGAGGACAACCTTGCCTCACATAGCAAGAACGTAGAAGGAAGACCCCGAATGAAATATATGGAATAAATAAAGAAGGATGTGGAAGAAAAGAAATACTTAGTTGTGAAAAGATTAGCTGATAGGAGAATTGAGTGGAGAGCTGCGTCAATCCAATATTAGGATTTTTGAGTACTGATTATGAACAGTTACTTATCATTCACAGGATTCAGTGGTCAATAATTGATGCCTTTTTTGTGGATATGCTCATTTATTTCGTTGCGATTAGCGTAGGTGATTGGAAATAATCACTTTCTCTTTCATTTTGCCTATACTTCCCCATCCCTTCAACCTGCTTCTGCGGACCTTAATCCTCTGCCTTCCCATTTGCCCCACACCACCTTCCCCCCTCCCCTCCCTCCCCTTTACCCCCTCCCACCAATTTCCTCCCTTTGAGGTTAGCCGCCGCCGCCGCCGTCGGTCGGATCGGTGAAAAAGGGTTTCGCCCGCCGGCCATGTTTTTTTCGTCACTCTCCCTCCATCCTCCCCGCCCCCGTGGGGTTGGGCGGCCGAATTTCGCGCTGCATTTGTTCGCATCAAAGAGGAACGACGTAATGAGACCGTTTAGTGTTCGTCAAACGGAAGGCGGCGTGCGTGCATCGATGCAACTGCGTGCAGGCACTGTCTTTTTCAATTCACTCTCTTTTTTACTCCTCGTATTTTTTTTCATGACGGGTCTCCCTTTATGCGTGTCAATAAATATCATGTGCACCAAATGAATTGCAGCTCACTTTGCACCGTTATCCATTGTAATAGCCACTTATCCGATTCAGCGTAGGGAATTTGAAGACCCTGTGCAGAATCAGGCAGGGTATCAGGACATCGGGAGAAGTGCAACTTGTCCACAGGTGTGAATCTCGCCTGAAGCCTTGAAATGCAGTATTAGCTATTTTTTTCAATATGGAAAGACATCCTCATTTACAAAAATGTTCTTTATTTTGGGAAGAAACTGTGTACTGTGGTGCCCCAAATGGAAACATGCCTGTCACATGAACTGCCGAAATTCACGCCAAAAATATTTGGAGATTAATTCATATACGGATATTTCTATGATACTTAAAACTGCACATAATATACTACAACCCAAAAAATCTTCGAGTATGTGAGTTTTATATTTAATTCATCGAGGTTTACAGGTGATCAGGCAATAATTAGCCAGTCTATGTCAGATACATCAATTAAACGACAAAAGGAATTGACACAGTAATGACACAAATTATAAGATTTTTGACGCATGATGATCACGGAATTCGAGACGAACCATTAAATTGGACAGTCAAGAACTTGAACAGGTTGAGCAATTTAAATATTTTGGCACCATATTCGAGGGTAACGGACGCAACAGTGTAGATATCAGGGATAGAATAGCTGGAGCAAAGGAGGAGCTATGGATGAATAGACTGGCGAGAGGATCGTTGAGTGAAACTGGGATAAAAGATAATAATAATAATAAAAATAAAAATAATAATAATTCGTCTTTATTGGGCGAGAATGGGACTAGAAAGTCCCATCTTCCATCTAACCTTCGTCATACATTAAACTTTTGCAGTTAAATGCATTGTCAAGATGTTCATGAAATCACATGCAGAGAAATTAAATAAAGAGAAATAGAAGTACGCTTTCCAAACAACAAAAAATTATAAGTTAACAAAGTTACCATTTACCAAGTGTAAAAAGATGTGAGCAAACGTGGGAAAGATAGGGAAGCGTCTGATTCGAAACGTTATATTTTATGGTGTAGTAACATGGACGCTGAGGGAGGATATAGAGATAGGACGTGGACGTCGGATGCATGGCTGTGGAGGAGAATGGAGAAGATGAGACAGTGAGGAAAAGGAATTAGGATGTGTTAGATATAACGAGCGAGGAGAGAAAACTTTATGAGAAGATGAGAAAAAGACAAAAATTGTGAATTTAGATATAAATTTTAATTATGGACAGTAATGTGACCTGTAAGTACGTATTTTCGAGTCTAAGTCTTAAAAATTTGACCTTGATTATCGTAAACACTCTTTCAATATTTTGGGAAAAATATAATTTATTGCACTCATGGCCTTGAAAGGCATTTATTCTTATGGTAGTTGAATACCTTGAGTGAATTCTGCTCGGAAAAAAACATTGAATTCAGGAAGGGAAACAAGTTTTTTTGCCTCAAAAGCGTATGTAGGGTATCGCTTCCATCTTACATATTTCGTAGGTACCATTAAAAGTGCATGTGCACTGCATTCTCGGTTGGAAACGTCAGCCGTTTAGATTCCTCACCATGTTGGGGACCCTCGAAGTGTTCATTAAAAATCAATGCTTTTATTTTTTTCGTTTTTGGATTGATGACCTGTATTATGTGGAGAGCTTATTGATGCATTGATAAGCTGTACCTTTTATGCTGATAATTTTCTCTCTTTGCTGCATCGAAGTAAAGACATTTTTAGGTAAGAACGGTAACTAGATCTCTATAGCATATGCATGTGATGAATTAGCTGTATTTGTACCTTTTGAATCTACTATGAATGCTTCCCTTGTAAATTAATATAACCGTTTGAGGTGATGTTCTTCTCTGATCGCATATTGGGTAGAATAAATAATTTTAGTTTGCCGAAACCGTATAGAAGGATACATCATCTCGTACCCTGAAGTATACCAAACATTTCCATGACAATTCTAGGTCGAGGCCCAGAAATTCTCAAGTCTCTGCTACGATTACACGAATTATGTTTGTAGCCGTTTAAGACTCTAAGGTTACATGCTAAGATTTTTGAGCAATTAGGAACAGCTTCCTTTCAAATTGACTCGCAGAGCATCTAAGAGCTGTACTAGGTATCCGTGGCGCCGAATCCATAGGGCCTGAGGGCTCCCTCCAAATTCGTTATGGGTGTGAGGAAAAATGTGTCAGGCTTGTCGATTTTCCGCGGAGTGTCCAGATATCGAGATTCGAGTGATCAGGGTTCTAATAATCATCATATGACCCCTCTAAAATGCTTAAAAAACTAAAATCTCACTACTTACAAAATTTCCTGGGGAAAGATCCCCGGTTTGGTCTCCCCCAATATTTTTTGTAAGTCGCCATTCCTACTAGGTATATTTCGTAGTCCGACACATGATGTAATGTGGGAGAAATACGAGTATTTTTTCTGAACGAATAGAATCGTTTTTCCTGCAGTCAGTAAAGGACTTAATTAAATGGTAGATTATGCTAGGAGTAGTAGGTAGTAAATTCCATCACTAAAATTTGTGGTGTTCTCAAACGTACTGCTGGCAGATATTCTTACTCCTTCTGCTAAAATCCTATCGCGGTGGCTTGTGGGGCAGCATGCAGATGTATATTGCGAAGAGGAAGGCGGGGCGAATTTGAGCCCAAGGATTTGAAGCTCGTCTTCGCTTTGCTAACCCGAGGGTCCATTGATTCCCATTCCGTGATGAACATTGACTGCCCATCACGCTTTTGGCATTCGATCGATTTCATTTTGCGAGGAAAATTATTTTTTGACGCTTCGAAATATTCTGCGTGTGTATTACCGAGTGTGCACTGCGTACATGCGCATGTGCACCGTAGGCATAGCATAGCGGTCTTTTGAGGCATGGCTGTCCATTTTGATAACGAGGACAATTCACGCGCCCATCACCCCTCCCCCCCCCCAAGGGGGGTCCTCTGCGGCGGCTTCTCCCGTCGGGGTCCGTCGCGTGGACGGCGGATGATGGGCCTGAGGCGGCAACAGCCGACGCGAGGCCCGCCTCCTCCCGAATGCGTTCACGCGATCACGGGTGCACAGGGAGAGAGGGCGCGCATTGTAAGGTTTCCTAGCTGCCAATCAACTCCATCCGTGCCGAGGAAGGAGCCCAAATTGGCGCGGCCTTCCAACCATAGTGGCTGGGCTACCGCTGCGCCAGCATCCGTCTACTGCCGGGAGTTGCGACCTTAAGGATATTTCCATCATAAAATTTAAACTACAAATGCTATTTTCTAATGGTAATGGTATTTGTAGTTTATATTTCATCATGGATATATCGAATTTCCACCATGTCAAGACTGAAACGATTTCATAAATCGAGGATGTGATTCCGAGGGATGAGGTGCATCTAATTTTGACGAAAATTCCAAAAATTGCTCCTTCAATGAACCTCATTGACTGATATAGGTATTTTTCGGTATATTCTGGACATTGCATATAAAATTCAGCATTTTGAACATATTCACTCGGCGATGCTTTTGGTAACCTTTGGAAATATGTTGTTTTATGTTAGAGCATTTTTCCCGTTTTGACAAAAAAAATTGATATAATGTTCGTGGTATGTGGTGGAGGCGACCGACAGCTGAGGTCATTTTCTCCATGAGGAAGGGTATGGAGAGAAACCCGGCGTGTCGGCATTAGCCTTCTATGAACGATAGGTGCCAATGGGGACCACGGCATAACGTCCCATCCGACGGACGGAGTGTTGCGGTTGAAATGTCCTCCACACAACATTCGAGCAGGGATCCGGCAGTCTCTAAAAATTCTCCGTCACTGCCGGTATTTGAACCCGAGCCCAAGGGGTGCCTCAAGAATCACGATTAAAAATTAAACTTAGGCTGGTGACTAGACATGTTTTTCAGTTATTATTTAATCAATGCAATAATTGAAGTCAAATCATTTTTGCTGTATATGAATGGCTATAAGGTCGACTCATATAGTTGGTAATACGTGTTAAATGAAAAATATAAGGATTAAATTCTTTAACAACATTGCTCATAACCTCGATGGATGTAATCTGTGATGGTGTTAGAAGTATACAAGATCGAGTGCTCGACCGAAGATTGGGTGTCCTTTGATGCAGCACAGTTGTAAATAACCTATATATCTATCGTTATTGCTGTGACGTTGCCTTTCATACTCGTCACGATACTAGCTTCTGACTGCAAGTGATCGTTCGCTAAATACTTTATTTTTTCGTGCTACAATATAAATTGTTTATGATGGCATCGAATTTAGGCAATGAGTAGCAAAACAAGTTTAATCCTAAACCTGTTCCGATGGAAAAAAATAAATGCTCATCCGCCACTCTGTCTATCGCAGTCGTCAAAATCATCTTCAGTTCATGTAAATTATTCATGCACTTGTCGTGCGCGCTGAATGTTATACTACGGCGACTTTCGTGCTATTTCACTGGTACCGCTTTCATAGTAGTGCTTAATCTTTTAAGGCAGCTCCAATCATACTATAATATGACCTTATTTTATACCTATGCTATAAGAGTCAAGTTGCATGCGGAACTACTTTTATGCTCTTCCCGAGCGAGTTCCACCAGTCTTCTGCCCCTGCTAAATTTTAGATGCCGCGGAGGAAAGAACCATCGTGGCGCCATTGAAATCACCTTTATAGCGGTGCCGTGAAATAATGCTTTCCAATCGATTGGCTTGGTCTTCCGGGGTTCTCTCCCTAACTGTAGATACTCTTAAAAAATAGTGTATCTTTAAAAATAGCAGCAGAAATTGCAGCCTATTACCTATTTAGAATCGTTCGAGAAACATAAACGCGGTCTTAAAATGAATTGGTGCAAAAAAATGAACTGTGGTTTGGGGACTATCCTTTGGTGAATATGAATGGTTTTGTGTGTACAAGAACTCCATGCAACATTTTATTATTGGTTATTTCAGCCAAGTACTTTACATTTTTTTTTTAATCTCTGACGCTCTCTAGTCAAACACTTCAAATGTTGCCGAGAAAAAGTCCGTCTAGTTTTACTCCAAACCGTTCATTTCACCACATATTTTTATATCAAGGATGGTTTATCTAGCCAATCACAATTACTGCCACATCCTTTTTCTGCACACTCTCCTTCGTATAGGTATCTACGTCTGAATTTAAAAATCGATTTTTATTTAACAGAGTATCTATTTTTTATAAAAATAGATACTCTGTTAGTATAGTAAGTATAGTTAGTTAACTAAGTTAGTAAAGTATAACCTTTGAGTCCGTTTTACCTATCACAATGAAAGTTGTAAAATAGTTTTTTTTTCCAGAATGTTTTTTATGATCTAATTTGCTTAGCTATTATATCGTATTTTTTACCGTCCAGCCTCGCTTTACTTTCTTCTCAATGGACTAAGTATTTTGGCTCTAGGGAGATTGACGATACCATTGTCATCTAAAACTTCTCCTATGGCTGCGTTGCTGCTAGTTCAGAGGATGCATTTTCCCTTCTTGACCCGTATTTCTTTTTGACCTATTTATCGCTTACTTTTTATGTTTATCTATTGTCATGAAATATGAATATTTCATGACAATAGATAATGAAAAAATGTGAATGAAAAAATCTTTACAATGTTTTCCTGTTTTTCAAATGTGAAAATAACTGGTCCGTATTTTTTCTTAAGCAGAATGTTTATATTTGAGGTACGAAAAAATTTTGAAATGGCCTAGTTGCCCAAAAAATTTCAATATGATGACATACGTCGTAATCGAGTGATTTGTCCTGAAAATACAAAATACTACCGGTCGATAGGAAGAGTATACGTCCTCTTAAATATAACGAGGTTGTTAACTCCTATCTGTAACCGGGATTCATTCAAATAATGTTGTGGATAGAAAGGACATAAATCTTCATCATTGGGTCTTGGGCACATTATTTTAAAATAAAACAAGAGAAACTTGATAAATTTGCGTAATGTGGTCACGTTATTAGACGTGCGGTCCATTAAATAGTTCTGGGAGAATCACTCATAGAGAAAGGGAATTGCTATATGCAATTAGAACAACAGGAAACCACGCGAGGCCTGTGTCCGAGGTCGGGGAGTAGCTCAGAAGCGGTGTCCTGCTCGCTATGATCTCGTGAAGTCATCAACTTATCTGTTTTAGGGTCAAGACCGTCGATTTTTATCTATGGATAGGTCAGGGAGTTAGCAACGATTAGAAAAACGGGAATAGATGATTATCTTTATTTTCAAACTATCAAAATCGAAAAAAGAATTTTGAACGAGCCCATGATTTACGTTGCGGAATTGACAAACGCATTATATTGCGCGTACTTTACATAGAAACTGTCCCATGGCCTAGTTAATCCAGCCCACACCACTTGCACCTATCCACAAATCCCTCTTTTCCGCCCTGGGCTATCGCCTTCTCCTCTCTCTTGGTCTTCTCTGCTCACAAAAAAGGCAACAATCCACTTCGTTCCCTCAAACGAGAGGAAATTGAAAACAAAAGACTCGACGATCGTCACATCACGAATGATACCCGCAGCTCAATCATTGCGGGCCGTCAAAGCGACCTCGCGGCGCACGTCATAGACGCCACCACCACAACGTCGTCGTAATTGTCCCCATATCCTGATCCCTTCAATATTATATGGGAAAGGAGGAGAGAGGGGTCGGGAAGGTTTGATCAGTGGAAAGCCGCCCATACCGCAGTTCTCACCACCGCCGGAAGACCTCGTCCACCTTTCGTGACGGAGGAGGTGCCATTTTAAGATGGCGTGTCGCGTCACATTGGCTACCACCACCCCTTCATCCTAACCCTCTCACCCTCCTCCCTTCCGTCTAAATAGTTATCGTCTCGGTTCTCGGAATTTTTATCATTCCCTCGATCATTGACAATGAGGGACTTCACGCTCCATCTATCATCTGTTCTTGTTCATTTTATTGTTGCTTGATTTTTAGGATTCTCATATTAATTGAAAAAATGTCCATGCCTTTTAGAGGACGCATCATTCTCACTCGACCAGTCTTTTTTAGAAGATAATTCTCGTGTTAACATTAAACTATCAACTTTAAATATTACGGATATTATTTGGCCAGCGTGCGTTGACCTTGGACAAATTTAGGCTCCTTGCACACACACCGACTTTGGATGGCCGGTAAAAACTTTGCCGATATTTTATTGGTGGAGCGCTGCTTGCGCACACGCCGGATTTCAACCGGTCAAACGATCACTTGAATAGCTGTCGTGTCGGTGGTCCACATTGGCAGTGGCCGGCTGCTAGCTGACTTGTAATCGGCAGTGGGTCGTGGTGTACCTACGTGTACAAGCTCCCATGTCCTCCAATTGTTCATTATTTAAGGATGACTTGGGGGAGTGGTTGACATGGCGGAGGACAGAGGAGTATGGAGACAACTTGTTAGTGAGGCAAAAAATCGATTTGAATTTTAGTGGCCACAGGCTTTTATTGTGTTTATACATTTGAAAATAAGTTTTAAATAGTACGCCTAAAAATACCGGTCAATCAGGGGAAATACGTCCTCATTATATTCCAGGTTGATTTTAAAACAACGCAATCTACGAACGATGTTCAGTGAGGTATCATGCTGAATGTTGCGTTGCAAATCGGCCTTCTCACTTGCCGCGACGACGATCCTCAAATGTGACCGGCTTATATACCCATGGATGGTCCATTGGTCCAGCTGCCGGTGAGTATACATACCACCTCTTCAGCGGCGACGATTATGACAATACAAGTGTGTAAGGGACCAGTGTAACCTTTCCAGTGTTAGTGAAGGAGAATTAGAAAGACAGGCTTCTAGTGAGCGCGTGCAAAAGCACTCTATAATTACGGAGACTAAACCTAACCGGCATTGGAAGCCGGGAACGGCCCTGATTGGCCCAAAACATGACATTTTCCTAAGTACAATATTTTTCAGGATTTTTCAGAATTATTTTATTTTTTTGGTGCATTAGTATGCATTTTGTTCATTTTATATTATTTTTCATATATTTTTCTAATATTTTATCATTTATTTTGGGTTTCTTTTGAAAATTTTTATATAACATGCCATTCCAACTCTACGCGTTCATATTACTTGTCTTCTCTGCACGCACGGATGCCGTAATGTGAAGTCACTCGTGAGCATGAAGGTGATCTCCGTGAAATCATTTCGACGCTCATTTAGCCGTCCTTTCCATTCCCTTCCGAAAATATAGACAGATCAAAGGGAATGAATGCTTAATGAGCGCCTCTGGATGCAAAAAAATCGCCCCGCCCTATCATTCCTTCCTCTCGTGGTTGGAGGCCACGCGAGAACGAAAAGCAAGGCTAAGTGACTCGGGGCGCGGCGTCGATTCCAGAAATCAAAGCCGTGAGGGGTGGATATCTAAATGATGGTGTTTAGCCTTGACGAAAATAAAACTGAAAAATATAAAATAACCTCCAGTCGTACCTGCCATTTTTCGCGGTTGTAAATCGCTCAACAGTTAGCGCTCATTACCGATTGTTATTATCACGATGCTCATTGAACACTGAGCCCAATTGCGTGCCTCTATGAACACTTTTTATGACCAACCGGAAAGGCCTTATTATTTCCTTCCTCTTTAGCCTCTGCGTGGTTTCTCTTCGACTCAACTTGCGTGGCTGAGTCGGACTGTGGCAAAGAGTTATTGGTTTGCTCGATATCTTCGCCTTAACTAAATTGACGCCCATTATCCTTTCCTATCCTTGTTTGCAAATGAAATTCGCGTGTAAAAAAGTGAGAGCATGAAAAACGAAATTCGTTTCTTTTCTGACAAGGAATACTTATCGACCATTCTTCTAACATCGTTTCTTGTCGAATCAAGCTATGATCCTAGTTATTGATGATACGAAAGATTGATCATGAATTGTCTTAAAATATTTGACGGAAAATAATGTTTATTTGTAGTTTATTCATTCCTATCTATGTACCTAGCCTTTATTTGTAGCTTTTTTCTGTTATTTACGTATCAAGGTACTTCTGCTATCAGGCGGTAAAATTTTAACTGAATTTTCTGAGGCAAAACCATTTAATTCTTGGGTTTACCAATTACTTACTTTTTTATTTACTCTTAAGGTAAACCGACTCACTATATTTTTTCACTGATGTAATTTTGTCTCTCCTCATTCAATATTTGACTTGATTGGAAAAATCAAGACTCCATTCTGTAGGATTTTACGTAATCTATTCGCAATGAGGTGTTAAAATAAACATTTCTTTTTTTGCATTTAACCTATAGTTGATTAGTCCAGAGACGTCGACTTACTGGGAAACTTGATGGCATTGAAGTGAAGCGGTTTGCAACTGGTTAACCGAATTTTGAAGAAAATCACTCATTTTAATGGGTGGAGGGTTTTTATATCTATTTAATTAGCTTTTTAACACAACATTTTGGAAATAACCCGCCAGCTCACTCAATTATAGCGGATAATTTTACGTCATTAATTTTGGATTTCCCTGGAATTTTGCGGTCACATTCTTTTTTTTTGCAAGGAAACGAAAAAGTAATTTAGCGCTCGAAGTCGATCCAAGATAAAATATAAAACAACAATAGTAATTTCCACACTTTAATACACAATTTCATTACCGACCATGGTTTCGTCACTTCGGAAATTCTAAAGATCTCATAAGAGTTTCAAAACCATGGTAGGAGGTGGAGTTGTGTATTAAGAGTGTTTTATATTTTATCATGGATATACGCATAGTGACCACGTCAGGCTTGAAATGATTTCATACAATTGATGTTGATTTATTTAATTTATTTTTATACCACCGAAAATAGCTCTATACGGCCTTTTACATCAGGGTTATTAACCGGTTAACAGTTTAACGTACATAAACAACCATGCCTTGGACAGGGGTAACTTACCCTGGCGGGACCCCTTGTTTGGCAGGCGAGTGCCTCACCCCGCCACCACCGAGGCCGGCCGAAGTTGATTTATTAATACTAGTAGCCTACCTGGCCTTGCCCGGGAAGGATATTGGAGAGATAGTGGGAAAATTGGAACTTAAAATTCATAGTCACATGGCAGGATTTTTAGGTAAAGGAACAAAGCTGGTGGAGGAACAAGGATGGTGGTATACATACGCAACAGCAAACAATAGAAAAAACGATTTCAGAATACCGCGCATGGGATCAGCTTAAACCCCGCTCCACTACATTGATAATTATGTGTCCGTGGGTGCGCAGTTCGAAAACGTCTTGTGAACGCACATCCCAGCTCTAAGGTTTGTAGCAAGAGGATTAATATGTAGGTGTAAAATCCTTCGACTTATGTTTTCCCTTTGAGCATATCAAAAGGAGAGCCTACAGGGTAGGTTGTCCAACCATAGAATTTGTATGACGAACGGTAATACAATAACAACTCAAAGGACAAATCGGACACAATCAGAAGTAACACTACGGGCTTTGAGAGCATGAACTGCTAACATTGGTTGCAATCCGTGCAGGCGTATGGAAATGCATACGGGACAGACATCCTTCTTTTTTAGATAAAGATTCGGTTGGTAGAAAATCATCCACGAAGTGCTTGTTCTCCTAGATATCCGCGGCTTCGACGGAAGATACTTCCGACTGTGGGAATATCCACATGCAGTGGACAATTGGACAGTCTGCAAGGAAAAAAACAGTGCATTGAGGCGGAAACCTCTAGCATCGGAAAAATCATACTGAGCCCATTTTGGTATAAACAACGATTAAAATTATTAGTGCTCAAAAACTATGAGGTATGTACTAATCTGAATTACTGAGAGTAAAATTGGGACTAAAATCAATGCCTAGAGAAGGGGAAAATAGGACCAAAGAGATAACTGTGCGGAGGAATATATTACGGCAACCCTTGTGATGGCGAAGATACAAATACGAGATTGTATATGGCGCTCAAGTCGTTGGTGCATATTATATAATCGTAGTCTCCGGTTGGGAAAAGGATCGAAAACGTTCTACCTATAAGGGTTCTATAAGAGATTAGGTGTCTTCTATTTTAGTAACGGGCCATGTTTGGCAAACAATTGTTGAATGTGGAGACGAGGGTGGAAAGAAGAGGGAAGAAAGTGGAGCCATTTTATACTGTGCGAGAGCTCCTGAGATGTATGGGGATTATAAGGAAAGGGGTTGCTGCATTCCTTTGAAACTAGCTGATTTGTGCGGTGTGGTTTTGATTTCATTTTCCTTTCTTTACCCGTCTAATCCGCAATGTACAAAAGCTATTGCTCTTATTATTCAGCATTGAATCGACCAAGCCTGTCCGCGAATGAAATGGTATTATCTGAATATATCTCTGGTTCTCTTCCTTGAGAATGTACTTCTTTATTTCTTCCTCCATAGCTATATTGTGGTTATCTATCCCCATCAATCATATCCGAGCTTTTTTGACTAAACCTGGAGCAGTACCTATGCATCTAACGGTGAGGAAGATTCCAATCCCACGCACACAATATATTAAGTCGGCCCTCATCTTTACTGTTTTCGAGGGCATTTAGGCATTTAAGGAAAATATCTTAACCTTCTTACTATCCTGAAAGCAGTCTTAATAGGTTGTGTATATGGTTGTGGGTGTCATAATATCGGCCGTTCCTGTACGAGGATGCTAAAATAATTGTAGCCGTAGATAAGAGATTTGATTACCTGAGCTCAACCTAGCATTTATTTAAGTTCTTTCTTTGTTCTCTGATAACACAGCCTTTGATATTTCTTTTGAAGAATTAAACGTTTATAAGAAAAAGGAGTTATATTATTATATAAGCTTACAATCATCTACCATTGGCGATAAATGAATTGTCGACCATCGATGACTCTCGATAGTGAACAGAAAACTGTTTTCGATTTCTCAGCGCCCGAATTCTGCGTTCATCGATTCATAATTCGATCTTCCTTCTTTAGCCATCGAAATTCATCGCGCGTTTTTTAATATCAGGTATAGATGGTAAATATTGTTATTAGAACATTCCTCACGGTTTAAGTGTACATGGAGTGAAGTATTTTTACTATTTGATGGGCCTGGTGTGGTTGTGAAAAATCAATGCCGAAATACGTTAATTTTTTAATTGAATGTCGGAATTGGCGATTACGATAACTTTTGTCGGGGAAATAACTATCTTCTCGTCTGGAATCTGAAAGTATATTGATATAATATCACGAAAAATCGTCAAAAATCGGCTCCCAAAGATATATATTGATATATCGGATGTTTTGTCGTAATATGGGATATTTTTGTATAATATTCCGTGATATTTTTTATCGAGCGCGTTATTATGATTGTTGCTATCGGGCGTTGTATTACGACTTGCATCGGATAAATATGGATCGCATTTTCCAAAAGTCGGTATCGGATGCCTGATATATTAAAGTATCGTGACATTTTCTTATATTTCGAGCCCAATATTTTAATCGTTGCCATCGGGCTTTATGTCATGCTTTTCATATATTCTCCAAGATCGGTATCGTATTCGCGATATATTAAAATATCGTTACATTTTCCAATATTTCTTTATATCGCTCCTGCCTTCCCGTGGAAATGGAAGATCGAAATGTAGGGGAAGTCGGTAGAGGGACGTAGACGAATTAATATATCGGAAGAGGGAGTGAGACGAAATAGTCTAAGGAATAGTGAAATTTTTATCGAGCGCGATATTTTAATCGTTGTTATTTGGCGTTATGTCCTGATTTTCATAGGACCAATATGTATCGTATATTCTCAAAAATCAGTATCGACTTTGCGATTTATCAAAATATCGCGACATTTTCTAATATTTTGATATATCCCCCAGACCTACCCGTGGGAACGAAAGATCGAAGTGTAGAAGTCGGGAGAGTGAGGGAGACAAAGTAGTATAAGGAGTAGCAAGGAGTATGGGAGTTGAGAAAAGTGAGGTGGAATGCGAGGCGGCAATATAATGCCTTTGTCTTTCACCTCCGCCGAACCTACCCCTCCTCAGTGGAGAGACGAGGGAGGGAGGGATGAGACCAATACAAACATACAATGCGCGGGGGACGGAACCTTTTAGAGCAGTGGGAAGGCATTCCCAGAGTGCAAAGCGCGGCGTCGCGTCGTTTCACAGTGGATACCCGAGGAGGGAGACCGATTATTCCACCTCATTCCTCCTCCCCAACCTTCGACCGACCAGCAACCCCCTTCCTAACCATTCTTCCGCAATTATTTGGCGTTTTTCCGCGATAAATCAGCTGTCAATGTCGACATAAAGACACGGAGCGGCTCAAGGCGGCGAGTCTTGCTGATTTCAGAAATTAAACTCCTCTTTCCAAGATATCCCGCACGGTTTTTTTCTCCACTTCATGCCTCTCTCTCGCTACATATATATAACCTCCATGTTGATTAGACGCGGCGAAATGGAGGGTTGAGGGAAGAAATATTGGATTGTAATTGAATTGGGAAAAAAAGTGGGGTCGTCGTTGGAGGATATTCTCGTCGTGAAAAATTAATTTCTCCGGGATCAGACGGAACTGATTACCGTGTCGTTTTCGTAGTCGAAGGGGGTTATAAAAATATTGGAGGTCGCTCGCGTCTTTTCGTGGAACGCGGATGATTTAACACGACGCGGAGTCTCGTCATGAAATGATTAGCATGGGTAATTAATTGGTCACGGTTGCAAATGAGTTGTATTTGATTTCCGTGCTAAGGAGTAAGTTAATTTCCTATGATTGATGATCTGCTGCTTATACTCAGATACTGTTATGGGATATCGGGAATCATCTGCCGTTGCACAATCGTATTTTCTTTAACTACGACCGTATGAGAGAAGATTTGATTTTTTACATTTTGTTTAACCCAGCAAATTTGTGTGTATTTCAATGTCTATGCTGTGATAAATTATGGTGGCATAAATTATTGTGCCAAAATATGCTACGAATAGCATTCAATGTTGTCTAACGGCTTTACGTGTGGAAGTTTATAAGTGTGAAATACATTTCATTGATTTGTATTTATTTTTGGTAGTGTTTTAGTGTTTTCATTTAGTTTGTGGGTTTGTTTGCCTCAATTCTACGGAGTTGTTATTCTTAGTTTAATGTTACCCTATCAGTAAAGTAATCGTATTGACACGCGGAACTCATTTTATTCCTTCTTGTGATTTTACTTCAACGAATAGAGGGAAACGGCACGAATAAAGACTGGAAAAATAGTTGCGGATTATTACTTCAACTTTCCCTTAATTTAAGATATTAAGCTCCAATTGAGTATGAATGTAATAAACTGAAGATATACAAGGGGACTTAGAGATGAAATTCGTCATTCCTCTTCCCAAGAAGAAGAGAGAAATGAAGTGTGCAGATTTTCGGACTAAAAGCCTGACGACACATGCGTCGAAGATACCGACAAAAATCATATGCAGGAGGATAGAACTGAAAACAGAAGAAGTTTTGGATAAGGACCGATTTGGATTGAGGAAAAAAGGAAAGGACATTATTGAAGCAAATACTGGCCATTATACTACTCATACAAAATAGAATGGAGAATGACAAACCGACATTCGCAGCATTTATCGACATGAAGAAGGCATTTGACAACGTGAAATGGAATTCAATGCTTAGAATTCTGAGAGAAATTGCAGTGCTATGCTGAGATTGAAGAATTGTGTACAGTTTATATAAAAACCAAGTAACTGAGATGAAATAGGAACCCAAATGTGAAGAATAGGGAAAGGAGTTAGACAGGCGCGTGCACTGTCCCCAGTCATCTTTATGTTTACATTGAGAAAGCAATAAACGAAATCAAAGAGAAGGCTTAAAGTGACAATTTCCATTGAGAGAGAATTAGAATGCTGCGGTTTGCTGACGACGTAGGAATAATAGCAGCGTCAGAGAATGATTTAAAAAAGATATTGATAATATAGAAAGGACAATAGCCAGAATATAATAATAATTATTAAAATTATCTACCGATGAATGTGAGTTTGCATGGAGTAATTTCGGATTCTCTCGTCTTCCCTCCCTTTATGGACTTCCATCTTAAATTCACAATAAAGCTCGCTCTCGTGCATTGTATCTAAAAATCGTATTCTCTTCCTTACCCTTCCTCATTAACCCTGCATTCTACCTTGTAAAACTTTTTTCAACGTTCCCTCACCGCCAAATACTCGCTTCATTCACACTTTCTGTCTCCACCGTATCTTATCTGGAAGCCACCTCTCCTCAACCACCATGTCCAGCACTTTGTCGCACCTTCACCTCTCTGTCCAATTCACCCTCTCCATTTTTCTCCACACCCACATCTCGAACGCTTCCAGTCTTCTCTTGACCTTCCTAACTGTCCACGTTTCCTCATTTCAAAGCGCTACACACAAGGTAAGACTGCACTAGCGTTTTCTCAAAACTCTTACGTAACGATCCTCTCACAAGCTCCTCTGTTCATGAAAGCCTCCCTTGCTTATGCAATTCTCTTACTGATTTTCTTACCACTGTAACCGGTTTCTTCTAATGCGCTGCCCAAATTAGTGAATTTCTCTACCTACTCAAGTTTTCGCCCGCCTACTTTTAACTTGAGTCTTACATTCCTAGCTCGCGATTCTTTACAAAACCTTGTAACCTTGGTCTCCTTTTGATTAATCCTCATGCCGTATTCTTTGCAACCCTTGTTTAACGCATCTACTGAAGCCCACAGCCTCTCGCTGACTGGCTAATCAACGCCTGATCATGCGCATACCTCACTGATTAAAACATCATTCCCTCCACTTTTACTTCAGCACCTACCTCATCCCACGCTTCTCTTAACAACTCTTCAGCATACACGTTAAAAAACAGCTCTTGGGTCCAAAGGAACGCGTAACCTTTCCACCGCAGCAACGCTGTATCCCAAGGGAAAGGAACGACCAGTCAATAAAAAGAAAACAAGGATATAAATTTGCATTAGAAAAGAGGGGACTGGAACAAAAATTAAGCTAGGAAAACCAAATGCTTGAGAGGTTAAAGAGTTTTCCTTCCTAGGAAGACGGCAATGGGCGAAGCAAGAGAGAAATTGTCAGTAGAATAGCAAACTGAAAATACAAACATAGAAGTAAGGAAATAATTCGTTTGACGCTTCATGTGGAGCCTGTTTCTCTATGGAAGCGAGGCTTGTTCGTAATATTATTTTTTATTGTATATTTTTTAAAATACATCCGTGGAATGAAAATCAGTAGTGTCAGAGGCTGTACGTTGCTAGTTATCGCAGTGTATTTCACCTACTTTTCTGGGATCTCACAGTTTTACCGTTAGCTTAGTAAAACCTCCGTCAAAATATCTTAATTTTGCGTGACCGTATTGTTGAAAATTCAAAATTTCCGTTTGTTGATTCACTGAACAAAAAAAGGCGTTCGACTGAGGACAATCATCTGCCGAGAAAAATTCAAATTCTTTAATTCTTTGAAATTACTCATTAACATCTAAAAGCCTTAATGAGAAGACTTTTTTGGCCGTATTTTGATGCATGATGGCCTGATGATAACAATCGTAGGGCTCATGGAGGGGAAGAAGGTTAAGGGACGGCCCCTGGTGAGTTACATAGGACCGATTATAAAGGATGTTAAATAGAAAAAAAACGTCACCATGAAAAGCTAGCGTCAAATCAATCACAGGATTGTTGACTTATGATGATTATGATCCATTCGCTATGAAGATAGCTCGAGAAACATTGAAAACAATCGTAAGTCTTCTAAAATCGATTTACGATTGATACGCGGCTTTTCCTGTATATATAAGAAATTCATGATCAGTTGGACTGCTTTAGAATTGTTTCCCCAAGTGAAGTTGTCGTGAACACAGTAAGTCAAGAGTCGCCTTGGAAAAATGGCCGTATGGCATGAATTCCGATAAGAAGAAATGACATTTCCGAAAAAAATATCGTTAAGGAATCTGATGCTCAAAAAACTCTCCGAGAAACAGAAATAATTTGCCGCGCAAAAAATTCCGATACAGAAATTTCTTCTGGCTTCAATGTCGTCAGTAGCAGCGTAAGTGGTTTTACCGACGCATCGGAGGCAATCAAAGAAAGAAGAAACAGGGTATACCTCAGCAAATTCCTGGGATAATGACGATGAGGGGGGATTTTGGGCGTACAGATGAAAAGACTGTAAAATGAGTACCTTTGAGGTAAAAAATCACGATGGAAGTTTTAAAGCGAGACACTACTCTAAGCATTTATTTTATGAAAAATCTAGTGCTCTTTTTGGAATTTCCAACTCTCGGAGCATTGTTGGTTCCGAATTCATTTGAGGTAACTAGTTTGAACATAAAGCGTTTAATATAATTGGAAGCCTTGTGATCATAGCTGAGGGAGTAGATCACTCCTAAGTTCTTACCACATGTTACTCTCCCTTAGCCTTATTAATTTTTATAATAATATAGTAGTCTGTTTGTTATTTTATGCTAATGATTAAAATTTGTAAAGTAAAATTATTTTATGATGTAATCCGTGATATACTTACATTATCAAGGAATTCCTGGTGCCATATGGGCTGCTAATTTAGTGTCATCATTCGATTCAATGAAAGGAAATCATGCGTTTGGCCTGTGAAAAATGTAAAATGGACAGTTGGAGTCATTTGGCGTTTAAATAATCTTCTTTCTTCAGGGAAGGTACTTCATTGGTAAAGCGTTTTATAGTTTCACAGCACTAGAGACTTGAACGATTCTACAAGTACATTTTCTCAGAATAGGTTAACGGTTATGCAAAAATTCCCTGAAAATACGGTGTACTACAATTGACGGCTTGGAGAATGCTTTCGGCCGTTAAATTTTTGTGGCATCTGTTTTTCTCATTAAGCATTGAAAATTATGCGGCAATTATCTGCTAGGGAATGAACTGGAGTCGAATCGCAATTTGAAGGACGTGTTAGAGTTCTTCTTACCTCTGGCGCTTCCTCTTAATATTTCTCATTGTTTCTTTAAAGTTGTCCTGGGCATCTTGGTGGGTTAAAAAAGCAGAAAATTTAACCTCAATTATTTGAATTACTATCCGAAAAACTTTTAGGTGGACGTAAATTTTTCGTTTTCCTATTAATTAACAATTTAATTCAGGTGGCGCAGTTTTTAAATCAGCATCAATCATTACTTCTAATTTATATATCTCAGTGTAGGCACTTTATCATCTTCATTCTAATACTGGGAGTTATCAAGCATCACGATTTATCCTCTCTCAGATATAGAAAGCTAGTTGTGGCAATAGGATTAGAGATATATAACCCGTATAATTTGCGTTACGATTCTAAATAATATACCCAGCGCGACCTATTCCTAATATTTTCTCTTCGCAATGGTCGTCTGTCAAAATCATGGATGCCAAGTAAAACGAAATGAAAGTCAAAACCAGTAAAATTTCAATAGTTTCGTTCCCGCGAGCGAAATTTGGAAACGAAACGAAGAAGACTTAAACCTGAGCTAAACTGAGGGTCGAAACGAAATCGGAGTCAAAACTACTTCGGGTAAAAACTAAACGAAACCTCTGGGAAGAAACGAAACACAGATAATGTTTCGCACCTGAGGGACCAAGTGCTTCACCTTGAAACAGATAAGTTTTGACCCACACACTGAATACGAAGTATGGTTGAATGAGGTAGGCCAATAGATGCATGAGGCTCTCATACTCTGACCACAAACAGCAGAACGGTGAACGCAAACTGGCCATTCGATTTTTAAGCTCAATGTTTTAACCATTCTACACGTATGTCACACGTAATGGATTGAAACTATTCCGTCCCTCTTATCCCCTTCCACTCAACTTCTGGGATCGAAATTTAACTATGAGCAGCGGAGTTTCTATTAATTTAGTTTCGTTCCCGGGAGTAAAGTTTCGTCCCGGGTCGAAACTAAACTTCTTGGTGATTTTAATTTCTTGGTGATAAGGTTCAGTTTTGTATCTAGTTTTTAAGAGCCATAATAGCGTAAAAATGCATTGCCGGGCATGCAATTGGGCCCATCATGAACCCCAGCCGAGGGCCCCCAATCAACCCAGACCGCCCATCTCTGACGTTGATGATAGAAGCTATAGACTCGGTGATGGTGGAGTAGGAAAGCATGAGTCTCCCACGGTCCAAAATACCCTCATTTTTGAAGTACGCAAAATGGGATCGGAACACTCAAAAGCATCGCAAAATCTTTAATCGTCCTCCGTGAGGAGGAGGCTCTGGGGGAATGGCTGGGATATAATAGGAGGGGAGGCGGAATAAGGGGTGGAATGAGGGGGTGAGGGTGGAATCGCGGGGATTCCGGACCGGAGCAGATTCCTCCGTGGATTACTCACCGAAGAGGGCGCCTCTGCCCTTTGTCCCGACGCTGCTAGTCTACGGATGGAGCCATTAAATCATTTCTTCGACTTATAAGGGACCAAAGCGGGCGACAGCTGATTTGTTGCTCGAAACATGAATAAGGCATCTCGCTTACGCATACCTTCGTGTCAGCCTTGTCTTCAAAATTGAGTTTAGGTGAAGCTTGAATTTTCCTATTTTGTAAGATTCTGGAGAGGCGCACATATCAATTTCTGTCGGCAATGCCTTTGAAGGAGGGAGGACGGGGCATTAAACTCGTCAACGGCGCCGACTTACCGGCGGTAGCGCCGCAAAAGAGATCGCTCCGACTTCCAAGACGGCGAAATTCAATAAGAAGCAATAGGGTGGTTTTCTATTTTTTAATTGCCTAAATCGAAGGATTATTACTCTTGGAGTACGTATCTCATGCTTCTAGATAGATGACGATATCTACTTTTCGCGATTAAATGGTAAATGAAAATTTTCAAGCGCGCGAAAACGAGACGGCTTAGTATGAATGCTGGGAGAAGCCCGTATGACGTCATCGTGGTTCCGGCTGCCGCTTTGTGAGGCCACCTTGGTGCGAGGCTAATAGCGCCGATACGACGCAGGCTGCTAGCAGGTAGGAGGGTACCCTGCTAGCAGGTAGCGCATGGCTTAAATAAGGATTATTAATACCTTATCAAACGAAGGATACTTTCCGTGAATAGGCAGTTTTAATCGGTGATTATTAAGAGATGTTTCTCTGAGCTCTGTGCCACATGCATGCATTGGTAACCTCAAATGATGTAAAACTCCTGACTACTCGTATAGCATCTAGGTCCCTGTGACTTCACGTGGAGTGGAATCGCATTGGCGCCAATCTGGCCTTTTTCAAATGAGGTTTAAATTGACCATTAACATTCGCCTAAACTGGGATTTCGAAAAAATAATAATTTGTATATTATGAATGCACTAATGGTGGGTAAAGAATCGCAATCAATGCCTTTCGTTTTCTTTGATGAAGGAAACCACCCTGTTGGTATAGAAATTCATTCTCCCTACTTGCAGTTTTGAAAACATCATAATCATTGTCAAACTCGAATCCACCTTAAACTTTTGGCTTCCCTGTCATTGCGTTGGCGTAATTGACTGATTTACTTACCTACTCTTTCTTATCCTTCTCACAGATAGTTCCGTCAATATCATGAACACGATATGCGTGCGTTGGAATTACGGCCAATAAGAGTCAATCAATCAATCTTCAATTCTGTCAATCCGTTTTCGTAGTAGTAATCTTATTTTCTCTATTGAATTGACGTATTACTTTTTCGAGCCTAAGCGGCAGCTTGAAATTTATGGCCTGTGTACAGTAAACTCTTGTCAACTTTTGCCTATATTTCAAGTATGGAAATTTTACATTTGTGAAAATATTGAGGTAAAATTTCCAATGTTAAGACGGAGGCAAATCAACTCACTTCAACTCATGTGGCCACTCAGATTCAAGTCATTTTTCGGCCTCGCCAACGAGTTGCCTTTTCACTCCTTTGTCCTCAACCATGTCAACCTCTGCCCCAAGTCATTATCACGTGTTCAACCGCTTGGTCATTTCATCCGTGGCTGTGACAAGAAGAAGTGTAATAAGGTGGCACGGTCATGTGAGAAGAAGGGAGGAGGATGTAATGATTAGAAGAATGTGGAGAGGTCAACCAGAAGGAAGGCGCCCACGGTGGAAACCAAGATTAAGATGAAATTGGCTGACTTCCCAACAATTCATGGGGGCGCAACCAAACCTGAAAGGCGCTAATGGGACAACGGCTCAACGTCCCATCCGACGGACGGAGTGCTACTCTTGATGTACCCTTCACAAGGCACTCAAGCAGGGATCGGACTGCCTCTGAAAAATCTCTGCCACCGCCGGGATTTGAACCTGGACCGACTGGGAATGAAGACAGTGCTCTGGACACCACACCAACCTGATCCCCATGTTCTGATTTATGTACGTTCTCAAGGAGAATCCTTCATTGAAATCGCTAACAGAAGGAATCGCTAACAAGGGTGTAAACGACATGGAATCATGAGAAGCCCAAGGACAAGGCGGAGTAGCTCAGGAGCAGTGATCCGCTAGGCGTGAGACCGTGACGTCATCAACTTATCCATCAAGGCGTTAAAGCCGAAGATTTTTCGCCACAAATATCTCAAGAAGTAGGGGACTGATCGAGAATCGGAAATATACGTGTCTCTTTACTGTTCCAAGTCCATCAAAATCAATAAAAGAAGAAAATTGGTGAACGAGGCCATTTATTCAGACGTTCAGATTCCTTCGTTCGCCATACCCTCTACCGTTACTTAAGTCACGAATACTTTATGAGGTACCTACATTAGAATACCAGGGGGCGTTGGAGGTGACTGAATTATAGCATTGTTTCGCACCATTCCTTTTTATTTGGCTCCCTCCCTTTTTAACTCCGTTAGGTTGCCCCGATCCGTCTTCCTCGTATATTTCACCCATCTGTCTCCCTCCCTTTACTTGTCATGCGTCAAAATGTGTTTTTACCCTCTGGAAATGATGAATTAATTGAATTTTTCTCGGGTATTACCATAAACCTATGGCCACGATAAAATCACAGATGTCATGGCATTTTATTTAACACGGAGTCACCACGTTTATCGCTGACCGGAGAGATGATCTTTCAGGATAATATAGAGAAACCTGTCCTTTATGGAACCCGAACGGGTTGAAGATAAGTGGTAGTTTACTGATGAATAGAGGTTACAAATGCAAGATATTTTGAGGAATGGTTAATGATGCAATGAGCCATTAATCAAGTTTCTTCCAAAAAACCTGGCATGATAATCTGCCCTGAGTTTTATAGTTGTGATGCTATATGTAATTGCTATTTATACGCTTATGAATGGAGAAATACTGGCTCTAGGCTACGTAGGGATGGTTATTTTTATGCATTTGAGCTCTTGAATTTAAAGCGTTGAGTATCTAGTTTAGAAGAGAACAATACCCAAACTATATTACAAATTATTTTGTTGCGGCAAGGTTCGGGGGCTGGGCGGTTAAAGATAGCCAGCTGGCCTAAAATTTAACCGATGGCCGCTGGAGGAGGTTGCCGCTGAATAGAGGTGGCAGCTTGGCTATTTCTTGAGGTAATATAATTTCACCCATGTCGTCGGCAGGGGCGGAATTATGGGGGGCTCACAGGAGTCATGACCCCAAAAATGTTGTCAAAAATTTGTAAATTTTATTAGCTTTATAGTTTTTGTATCCTTAATGTTTAAAATTGTTCAACTTCATCTGTTTTTAAGAATAAGTTTTACAATTTTAGGCTCCAAAATGCGTTATTAATGGGTATTCTAAATTTTTTACCCGTATGCACGCCCCTCTCTCCCGGGGGGTATTCCATACGTGACAGGAGATGCTGAATCCGACCCGTGGTCGTTTTCTTGGATATACGAGTTAGCTTGCACGGTTTCAAGCTCATTTTATTGAGAATATTTGTTACTAAATGACAATGCATATTAGTGTCAATGGTGAAACAATCTGTAGTATTAATATTCCGTAATATGTACCGGTGAAAATTGTAGCACTGACGTGAGTTGAGAAGAGGTGATATATTTCCCTTCTGTGAGAAAGGGAAAGACATCAGCTGTGCCCTCTAACGTTTACGTGTGGTCGTAGGCAATAAGTTTCTTGCTTATGCTCGGACGTACAGCTGCGCACCCGGAATCGCTCATATTTCTTCACGGAAGAGAAAACACGACCTTGGGGTAATGAGCGCATCTCTGGATGCGTAGCACTCTTTGATGGGGTGTGATAGGCACTTGACTGTTCTCTAAAGGGAGTGAACGTGTAGTATGGTTACGATCTACTTGGGTAATTGCCCACAGAGAAACTCAGCGACGTTCCTTGGAATTTTCATCTCTAATTGACCTCTTAAGGGTTTCCTGCACATTAGCATGTTCACTAGTTGGTGCTTAGTAGACTTACTGGTGCCCAGGCAGTTGTGGACTTCAAGACTCAGTGTATCTCTAGCTTCATTATCCATTACTTAATATTTTTTTGGTTTCAGAATATCTTGCAAATTATTAATTTTTTAATGAAAAAGTCATTCAACTTTGGTTATATAATGGAATAATAGCGCTGAGAAGCCCATAACGCACGACTCATACCTAAGAAAAGTCTAACACATTTTTTCAAATATCAATTGAAGAATGAAAGGCTGATTATTTAATCCCTGACTTATTTCGTTTTAAATAATCAGAAATTTATGATGCTTTCGATAGGGATATGTATAAATGTAGTATGCATCGTAGTGTCGTTACCGTCATATTTGGTATATTTTTCCAATTATTTCGATAATTGGCGTTATATTTTTTTAATTCCATAAACCGGTATTTTGTTATTATTCTCAGCATTACAGAAAATTTATTTCTGGAAATTATTTACAACACAGATTTTATCGGTAAAATGCGTGTTTATTTTTTAAATTATGATGAACTCTTTTTACCATAGTTTTGAATTCTCTTGAAGTTTTTTCCCGTACTTGACGCTGAAACAGCGCATTCTGTAAAAACTGCTGCGTTCTTTTCTCGGTAGGGCGTGAAATTATTTTTTGTCAGTGTAAGAGTTCTTTCACCACCTTGCGTAAATGACTTTGCTCACACGGTCATTTGATTCACGACTCTAACTTATGAATCTTAAAATAGAATTTTAATGTAATAGCATGTGGTGCAATTTCGTGCCTCATGAAAAACGCTTTTTAAAAATATTCTAAGCTACAGTCTTAAATCGAACCCATTGTAAATTTACTTTAAAGAATCCGAGTTGAGTTTAACAAAAATAATTTTGAAAATGATCATAGCCATGA
Source organism: Ischnura elegans (assembly GCF_921293095.1). NCBI lineage: Eukaryota > Metazoa > Arthropoda > Insecta > Odonata > Coenagrionidae > Ischnura > Ischnura elegans. The sequence goes on from NC_060251.1 coordinate 65,981,922, forward strand.
TACAAATGTAACTTAATTTTTCCCTGCCATTATTGATTATATCTACGGTGCTGACCTTAGTATTATACCATCCATTAAGATAATGCATTTGCTCTTTTTTCATGCGGCGCATTTGCTTTTGAAACAAACATTTTATCTAAATTATATTATTCCCAATTAAGAAGGAATAAAATTTTCTAAAAATGTGATCATGATTTTCTGCATAACTTAAAGTGATATGCTGTGGAAACCATGAGTAATATCAGCCAAAAAAATCATTTTCAATTGAAACTATGGAATGGGCGTAAATCTTAAACAAGTTCAATGGGCAGAATTTCCGGATAGATTTTAGAGGATGCTTGAGCTATTGTTTTGATTTTTTTCTGTAAATGCATCAATTGCGTGTGCATGTATCAATGAAAAATAGTCAAATTGGCGGCATTCATTAGTTTGAATGTGTTCAGTAGAACGCTGATGTAAACGCAGTGGAATATGAAGATCCAGCCTCGTACTAATTCAATACGAAAATACAGGTGATACAACCTAACTTGGTTTCTTTCGGGTTGTAAGGGTGTTTTTCGAATATTTTACTTTGCACAAAAATCTATAATCAGACTCCTTCTTGACTGTCTCAAGTAAAGGTCCGGCCTTAAATAAATTATGATTTGGAGTTATTTTCCCTGGTTAAAAAAATATGTGCCAATGTTCCAATTTCCTCTACATTGGAGAAATCTAAGAAACTTCTATATTTTTTATTTCTTACATTATTTTTGCTGAGATTTCCGGGAAAAAAAAGAATAAAATATAGCAAAAAGATAAAAGTCCAATAATTAATGTTATGTGGAGGTAACTCAACGCTCCCTTTTTTATCCTACATGCAGTTATTTTGGGGCTTCGGATTTCAATAACAAGCTAGGAACAGCACCATCAATATAAAGATATTCTAATGAAGATTATATGAATTTGAAATTTTTAATATTTAATAAATTCTCTGACAGGAAATAGAAGATTTGTGGAAAAAGCTTCACCCTGAAATGGTAAAAGAAACCGGAGGATTCCCAATAGGATTCGTAAATCAAAGGTTTTATGTGTTTTATGCTATTGAATATTTTGCTCTAAAATACCTTCCAATCAGCAACCTGGGTTTTATCTCGTGTGCCATTAAATTCGGGTATTGTCTGCAGTTCCAATTTGAGTATTCTGTACCACTCATCTTTGAAGACCGCGGTTTCTACCTTATCATATTATGAATAGGGTAGTTTCCTTCATCAAAGAAAACGAAAGGCATTGATTGCAATTCGTTACCCACCATTAGTGTATTCATAATATAAACATTATTTGGTTTTAGAAATACCGGTTTAGACGAATGGCAACGGTAATTTTTATCCTCATTTGAAAAAGGCCAGATTGGTGCCCATGCGATTCCACTCCACGTTACGTCACAGGGACCTAGTTTCTATACGAGTAGATAGGAGTTTTACATCGTCTGAGATTACCAATGCATGCATGGGGCACAGAGCTCAGGGAAACATGTCTTAATAATCACATATTAAAACTGGCTATGTACGGAAAGTTTCCTTCGTTTGATAAGGTATAAATAATCCTTATTTAAGCCAAGCGCTACCAGCTAGCATGGTACTCTGCTACCTGCTAGCATCCTGCGTCGTATCAGCGCTCAAAGCCTCGCCCCAAGGTCACCTCACTTGCGGCAACAGGAACCAGAACGTCACACGGAGATTTCCCGGAATTCATACTTAGCCGTCGCGTTTTCGCCCGCTTGAAAATTTTCACTTTTCATTTAATCGCGAAAAATAGATATCGTCATTTAAAAATCTAAAAGCGTGAAATACGTACTCCAGGAATAATAATCTTTCGATTTAGGCAATAAAAAATGATAGGAAACCACCCTATTAGTTCGACTGATTTGCATGTAGTTTTTCCAGGGCTTTTTTGTAAATTATTGGCAATTTAATAACAATGAAGTCACCTAGGGAAAGAGTTTTCTAAAAAATATGAATGCTTATGGAAAATTTCATTGGTCATTTGCAAACAGATTCATATTCATCTCTTGAAGCTGTTCAAAAAGCAACCAGTTTTCCAAAAGTCTTATGAATAAAAAAGCAACTCAAAATGGAGACTATCTCAATTTAAAAACGTGTGTACCTAGGCTCGATAACTAGGATATCATTACTTTCAGAATTCTGTTACCTTTATTATTTCAGAATCGATAATGCTGAAATATCAAAGTTGAAAAACTAAGGTCATTAGTTCATTTGTTGAAGGAGAGTGACTTCTCCAGGTTATATGACTGATTTCTGAATTTTCTATGCTCAGTTCATAGCTATGCGTTGATTGGAGAGGAGTGTGTCAAGCTTTTTTTATTTTGAAGTTGATTTAATTTTTTGATTCCAGAACTTCGCCTTTCTTGGCCGCAAAATATCTCTGCATCGCGTGGTCGTTGTGCGGTAGTTTTTAATGGCCGTTTACGTAAGTATTTTATGATTTTTTAAGAGGAATCGGTGAACTATGGGAAGAAAATGACTAGAAGAGGGAGAAAGTTTCTGCTATCCGTGAAAATAATATTGTAGCAATCTCGGGAAGCTTAGAATTAATAAATGAATATTTTGTAGTCTAAACCAACTTTTTTTCTAAACGTTATGAATAAATAGGAGAAGAGTTTAGCAGTTTTTTTTACATTTGGAGTTACAGACTTTTGATGCCGAGACTCCGACCTTCTTGGTGATAAAATTTCTCTGCATCCACTCAGCGCGGTAGTTTCTCTTGACCGTGTGTATGTGCAATAGGTACAAAAAACAAAATTCGGCCCTAAAGGGTTTACTTTCATGTTTTCCATAAGGTTAGTACCATTTCTGCCCCAAAAAACTCAATTGAGGGTTCTCTGTACTTAGGGCCCTTGGGGTACGGGTTGCCGTTATTTAAAAATAACCAAATTTTAGCACATGAATATAAACCTCATTGGAATAATTTTGAAACTAGGAAAACATAACTTTTCTCAATTCTGAAAAATAAGGGCCGGCCTAATGTGCATGCATATTAATTGCCGCCTTTTTAGAGGTATCGGCGAGCTATTAGGACAGAAATGACAGGGAGAGGGAAAAAGCTTTCGCTATCAATAAAAATAGTAATGAAGCATTATCCGGAAACTTAAAATAAAAAACTGGATACTTTGTAATTTATACTTTCTCGAATTTTGTGTCTGTTGATGAGCATTCGATAGGCTAACTTCCACGATCGGATCTTTATTGAGAGTTGGCGGAAGAAGAGTGTGGGAGGTTTTTATTTTTTAATTCGGAGTTACAAACTTTTGACTCCGCCTTTCTTGGTCACAAGCGGTCCCTGCATCGTGGCCACACTGCGGTAGTTTCCCTTGACCATGTCTACGTGCATGCGTCTTAATTTTCCGACTTTTTTCGAGGAATCGCCGAGATGTGGGGACGATAGAGACGGGGGAGAGGGAGGGAGAGACGTTTAGCAAACGGGAGGAGGATGAGGGGGAGGTTGGAGAGGAGTTGGCGGAAGACTTCTCCCTTCCCTACCACTTCGCGCGGTTCCCGTTCTTCTCTTGTTTTCCTTCTCTCCGCTTCGATATCTCAGCCCATCCGCGCTCACTTGCTGCATTCCTCCCGCTTCCACTATTCTCTCTCGCCGATCTTCTGTGTCCTCCAAATGTGTTCTCCTCTTGCGCTCATCGGCCGAAGTCACGTCGCAAACCACCCCTCCCCCCTTACTCCTACGCCACCCCCTCCCTCCTTTAACAATTCTTCTGGACTACACTCGCCTTGTTCACTTTGCCCTCGCCGACGTCGCCATTTGAACATTTTTCGACTTTCCGCGCGACGACTAAACATGGAAGCGCTCGTTGTTGTTCGCCGTCGTAGCGTGAGATCGGTGTCTCCATGGTAACCCTCAACCCCATGTCGGCTCCTCTGTCCGCACGGCATGGTTCCTCGGCCCTGATAAAATTTTGAATATGTCTTTGGAGGGAATCAAATTTAACAGTTATGCTTGCTTGTGTCTTCAGTTTAGTCTATAGTGAAGCAATTTCGTTAATTTTTTCGCATTTGATTGACAACGCTTTTTCTTGTGTTCCGTTGTTATTGAGTTTTGTTACTGTGACTGAGTTATCGAGTTTTACTACGTTGTTACTCATTATTTTATTTATTTATTAATCGATACGTTTTATGTTCCTTTAGTTTAGAAGATGCAATTCAGTCCTTTTTTCATATTTTTGAATGATTACATTGTTAACCTTATGTCTATTGTCAACGAACGCTTTATAATTTGATACTGTGTTCCTAAGGAGTTCAAACTCCTAAAACAATTAATGAATTTATTATTATGATTATTATTATAGTATCTCCAGTTAATGAAATGCAGCACAAGCAATTTTGAAAAAAAATACTCACTTTTAATGTGAACGACCAAGATTTCGCTAAGGTCTGGAGAGGTAACCCGTGAAAAATGCACGTCGTTGCACAAATCTTTCAAATGCACGTCCTTTGAAACCCCAAAAATACCCAGACTCTCTCAAAGACTGCCCATCCAGACTTTCTTCCTTCCTTTTCGAATGGAAAAAGCAGATACTTAGTGGGGATCCATTATAAGATATGAAGTACTACTACTTTGCAATTTTCCTTTTGCTCTTTAAGACTGCTCTTCTTGACTAGTATTAGTAATGCTGCAGTGCAGTGAAACATGATGACGCTAGTGAAATAAATTTTTATGTGGAGAAGTGTAAAGTATATCTCCTTCTTATTCATTGACTATCCATGACAATGTTTTGGTAAGTGACTGATTCGGTACTTGTGGTGACTAGCTCACTGTGGCCTCAATCTCAGAATCGTTGGTATCAGTAAGTTATTTGCTAATGGTGGTGTTTTTCATCCGTATTTAAAAATATTAAAATTTGAAAAATTACTTGATCATGAGGGACCTAAATTTTAGGATTTAGTTCTTTTTAAGAACAAACAAATTAAATCCATAGTTGATAAGGACGCCACGAATACTGTGTCAGTTAAATACTTAGCTTTAATATTGACGCTCCTTATTCGAGTGTGATCCATATCTTTACGTTATAAATCTAGGTAAATGCTTTCCCTCTGTAATCATCACCTTTCGACAGTTTTCCTATGGCAAAACTCTTTGGAGGCCTGTCGGAACCTCTGTACATTGGCACTCAGTGAGCAAACCTCGATCAGAGAAAGGCAGTCGTGGTGAGAGAGAGTGCACTAAGCAATATTATATCAAGTATATCACTCGCATTTTCGAGCTATCAAGACTAATAATGGCTGAGGAGGACGAAAAAAGTCTGTGACGGTGACAGAGTAGTTGGATGATGTTTCTGCGCCCATGTACTGATATCAAAGAGGGTGGTAGCCTCTCTGATAAACCGTTGGGCAACTGATGGAAGGGCCCCGGGATCATCTCCCGGGTGATATCAGTACCTGATGATGATTGAAAGCCAATAGAAACATGCGTAGTAGAGTTTATGAAATTAAAATTAAGGAGAATTTACAATATCCTAGTGTATTATTGAAATATACTGTTCCACGATATTTCTCCGGAAAAAGTTGACTTCACCTATATTTATGAATTCCATGCTAATATGCATACTGTTCTCTCTCTAGGCCATCATCTTTTTGGTTCAGTTAAGCGTTAATTACATCTCTCCAAGCTTCAATTCCAACAAAAAATGGTTGTTTGGATTTAATGTCACGAATGTTTTTCGTAGTTTTGTTTATGTATTTGAATGTATTAAATGGATAAAATATTTAGTTTCGCTAAGTTCTGTTTACGTGGTGCATTAGCTCGCACAAGTTCATGTCTGAGTCAATGAACACCTAAATGAACCGTGTAACCACCCAAATGGTGTAATTGCATAAAAAGAAAATAGAACCTGTTCCAATTTGATTCATGGATTTACACATTTTACGCTCCGGTCCACAAAAATCGTTCATGCAATCAGACCTATACTTGTATATGTTAATGTATCGTGTAAACATCGGTTTAGGCATGAAAAAACTTCATCTAGGTGTAAAACGATATCCTTGTGTAAACGTGCCGTCGGAATGCGATGCCATAATTCATGAGGATGGGTGGGGTAGGGGGAATCTCCAATGTGCGGCTTGGTGGCAGGTGGCTTGCAGCCGATCGCTTTGATTCGATCGGACTTAAATGCCGTCACTGCGAACGCCTCGGCCGCACATATCTGTCCGACTTCTCCCCTTCCCCACGGGGGCCTGGCCTTTTACAGTGCGGCCCACCGCAGCGGCCGCCCACGAAGGGAGGTCGCCGATTGAGATGTCGCCGGCGGACGAGAGGCGAATCACGGATGCAGGCCACGTCCCACGCGTAGGAGCCTTGCTCCACCTCAGCGCGGGAGGCGCATTGTTCTCCACTCATCCTCCATCTCTCCCCCATCTCCCCTCATTCTCTACTACGGATACAGGATTCTGCAGCGGAGAGAGCGAGTTCCCGCATGGAAACGGCACCCAACTTATATGGAAGTTTGAATAGAAATTGGAAATATGTAGGAGTGAGTGTCATCATCATCAACACTGGTCAATAATCCTAAAACCTATATCACGCGACTATTTTTACCTTCCCTTCCAAGGGGCAGCTCCAGCAATCCTCCAGTTATTAATATTATTGAAGTATAATACCAATTAGGGTAGGTTTTTATGGATTACTTGGATAATTATTCCGCCAGTCTCCCCTTGCTTCATTTACTTCCCTTTTCATTTCACAGTAATTCGCTTGTAATAAAGACTTTATCATTTTTTAATTATTATCATTAATACCAGATAGGTCGAAGGGTAAGAGCCAAGCGAATGATAGTCCACGTAATGGTGTCAAGTATAAAACACTATTTAAATGGAAGTGGGAAACCCTACCAACTAACTGTCTCTTCCATGAGAACATAGAATATAACCAAATGAGTCTGAATAGAAATTATAAATACGTAGTAGCGATTTTCATTATTTGCTCTGGGCAATAATCTTTAAGTCAGAATCACACGATCATTTTTTACATTCCTTCCGAGGGACACCGGCGATCGCTCCAATGATGGCGGGAAAAATGATTGTTTTAGAGGATCATTTTCCGCGACGGCTCGAGAGTTGGGAATTCCATCCCTTTCTCTATCAATTGACATGTCCCTCTTTTCCTCGCCGAAACCATCGCTGGCATCGTCCTTCTTTCAATCATAACGCACAGCTGCTAACAGCGATTGTAACGCTTGGCTATTAATTGATTGACAGTTGTAAAGGCGGCAAGTGACGGGAAAAGCGATAGAAAAAGGGACTGTCGAAATAACGGTGTTATTCAGAAAATGATGGGTTTAGCGATCATTATTCTGGTCCCTGAAAACCTATCACCTGAGCCATCTTTCTGAGGGACGGAAAAAATGATCATGTGTTTAAGGTTTCATGTTGGTTTTACGCAGCTCTCCAATTAATTCTTCTATCAGCTAATATTTTATCACTTACATAATCATTATGCTTTACATCCTTCTTTACCTGTTCCAAGTGTGTTATTCGAGATATTCCTTTTCTAACCCTACCGTCTACTTGTTGGAGTCGTAACTACTCCTGACATTTTATATAATAACATCCTGGAATTATTTCAATGGGCTGAGGAGCGAGGACTGCCCAAGGAAGTACTTCGGTCAAATGTGCTGGGAGTGAATTTCGACGCGTGAAAATACGGAGTAAATATCAAGCCGCCAATATCTTCACACTTGCAGCAGAATATTATTTTCGAAATTCCTATCATAGTAATAAAATATTTTTATAGAAGTTATTGCATGAATAAGGTTAAGTTAAATTCAAGGAAATAAACATATATGGCTATTTACACCCCGATTCCACAAATGCTTAAATTTTCAAAGCGAAAATGTAGCAAGAATTATTCAGTGTTTCTGGTTATCGCCGTGAGTTTTCGCATTAAATCTTTTATTTACAATGTAAGCAATGATGGTGTCGAAATGCATGTCTATTAACCTCTATTGTCTCAGGCTCAACGTTTTGGAAACTAATTTTGAGCAAATTAGAAGGAAAAACTTTGTAATTTTCCACCAATTTATTTTCACGGTACTAATAGTCACGACGCAGCGGCGTCATCTTTATGTACTGTGCCTGTACCTGTGCCTGAAGATGACGATGTGCTAAATATGTCTGTTGATAGATTAATCCATATGATGCAATGGAATTACCGTATATTGAATAAATGAGACAAATTAAATGAGTAATTACTTAAAGTTAAATAGGTGCGCAGTGTACTGCTTGTATTTTTCAGTTCGGAAACGTTTGCTAATTAAATGTAACCGTTAATTGGCGTCAGGGTCGCGTGAAGTTCTCTTTTTCCTCTACATCTTCATTCTCTATATTCCAGAGGAATGCTTAAAGCGTTTATTGCATCGATAAATTTTCCAATTTATAACTAACCCTCCATGTTACCTTAGCCTCTCTTATCCCATTCATTTCTCCTAAAAGATCTGCTGCCAAAATTAATGTCCATTTCTTGCCGCGAGAAAAAAGCTTCGTCACAGTTTTTTTAAACATATTATTTGTTTTAAAAATGTTATAAATACGCGCGGCTGGGCAAAGCCTAGATGTTGGCTTACTCATATCAATGACATTGTGCGAATGAAATGAAGCAGTAAGAAATAGAGAGAGGCTAAGCCTTTGGAACCCATTCCTTAGTGTTTTTGACATTAGATGTCAGCGCTTTTGTGTGAATTCACTTGAAAATCGTGTCTTCCTTTTGGTTTCCAAAGTCTACGAAATACGGCGTAATTGCACTTTATTTAGCATATTTTTGCCTTATTTTTTAAAATAGACCATGTACGCCATCGATTAAAATTCTTGTTTGCAATTCATTTTTAGTGCCCTTTATGATGAACAAAGATGCATTGGCCTTTCAAATTACTGGTCGCATTGTACACATTATTTTACGCTTTCTTAGTGGATCTATTAATGGGAAGGAATTAATGAGCTCCCTTTATGAGCCTTATTTTTATATTTTGCTTTGAATTATTTCACGACATTAACATGAATTGCACCAATCCTTTTCAATGAAGTTACTGTTTATTTGGTAGTTTAATTTCGTCGCAGGTGCCAAATGTATGCATAGTACATTATGCGTACCAACCATTTCTGTGCATTCCTAGAACTTTCCCTGAAGTGAATACATACAAGTTTTTAGGGGAAAATATCCCAGCCGTATTATATGAATCCGAATTGTACGTACGCAATTTTTACACTTTCTTAGTGGGTTAATGAAGGAGGAGGGGAAAACCCCTTTTGGCGTCTTATTATTTCCTTATTAGTCAGCAGAAGACTTTCCCTCTTCCATTTGAAGGTTTCGTTTCTTTCATTTGCATTCTGAAAACTCTCCAAAACTATAATTACACCTACAAATAAAATTCCGCCATTATATTATTACCTCTTTGTTGTTGCCAATCTAAAAAAATTCTATTGGACGATGAAAAATCCGTGTACAAGGAAGTGGGTGAACATAAAAAGTGTGTTACATACAATCGAGCAAAATTCTCGTTTGCGATTCATCTCTAATGCCCGTTATGGTAAACAAATAACTCCATAGTTCATGAAGATGTGTTGGAAAAAGCTTGATAAGAAAAGAAAATTCCAAAAATACTTAACGTTATTTCAATGGCAGTCCGTATTACTGATAAGACAGTATGATTTTTAATACCCAAACTGAAAATAAATCGACCCTGGTCACAAAAATGTTTTACATTCCTAAATACCTCATCACTAACTTCAAAAATCAATTCCCATCATGGTGTGTGCATTTAAATGTGTATTCAAGAGGTAACTAGTCCTATAACTGTAAAACAATTCTATTCTAATCTATCGACATATTCAGGGTTGAAAGATTGCAGTGTAGCCTCTTTGTGTTTATTATTTATATTTATTATTAGCCCTTATTTTGTGCCTTGTTGCTGTTGTTTATAAAGCATATTTTTGGCGATAAATTTTATACTTATTGTTGAAAACTAAGGGAAATGATGTGGTGTTATGGCTGTGGAAAATATTCCTCTGTTAAATAGTCCTAAAATATCCTAGAAATGAGACTTCAAATATGGTAAAAATGTCCTTGGGAGAGATCACATTTGAAGTCTCAGAGGAATTTTTCATAGAGGTCATCCTTTTGAGTTTACAATTTTGTGCTAATGGAGTCACGATATGTTTCTTTGCCGAAGCGTCTTGACAAGCATTGCTTACTAAAATTATTTTACTTTAATGAACTGATGTTTAATGGAATCATCTGGCCTCGTGGACAAAGTTCCTTGAAATGCTATTAGGTAATAAAGCAATTACATTTAATTTTGAAAGCGTGAATCGCTTTTTCACTCTTACTTCTGTAATGGGGTTTTACTATATAAATTGCTGCTGTATTACTGGCACGCGGCTTGTTGGCCATAAAATAATTACAAGAAGCCTTCAGTCCTCGGCGATTTGTCTTTCAAAACCATATGCCGCGCCTTAAGGAGGAAATTTGGCGAAGTAAATGTCCAATTTTCAGCAGTCGTATTTTCGAGCATTTTTATGGAAGTGAATGAGGTTCTTTAAGTCGCAATCATAATCATCTGAGGAGCCATTGAGAGATGGATCACTTAAGTGACCATAGAGATGGTTATTTTTTTGCAAAAAAATTCATGTCACATGCTTGGCGTTCTTATAGCGGTGCAGTCGCATTTGTTGAAATAATTAAAAATGGGATGGTGATAAATAATAAATATTGTGAAGTGATATCAACGTCGCGGCGCGCCGTGGCTGTCATCTGCTGGTAGCGTACGGGTTAAGATGTTTGGGCAATTTTGTTTCTAGGTGCATTTTTTATTGTGACGAAAAGTATCGGTCGAAATAAAAAGGTCGACTTTTCTCCAAAAATCGAAATTTGAACCAAAAGATCGATTAATTGAAAAATTATTGGCTCTTTAAAAAAAGGTTTGTACAAAAACATGTTAAAGGAGTGTTAGAAACAAATCTACTCAGACTACACGCTTGAATTATTCGTTGTTAACATTTAAAAATGCTCGTTCATTAAAGGTTTGGGGTCACAGCTTGGAACCATTCGGCTTCACTAAAATCTTAAAAAGATCAACCGATTGAGATTAATTATTTATTTATTTCATAAACTCACATACAGCAATATTGCAAATTTATAGTGGCCCAATAACAAGAAAACAAAATACATATAATGTAAAGGGAATCAGATTCATAAAATGTGGCGAGAATCAAATCCTTGACATTAAAGAATACAAGTACATAAAACTAAAGGGAATCGGAGCAATGACTAGCAATGGGAAATGTTGCTATTGGTGCTCAGAGAGGTAAGATAGAGCCAAGTTAGAAAATACTTTCGGGCATAGGGAAAAGGGATCAGTACTCGGAGGAAGGGAATTAAGAAGTGAGGGGAGGCGGAAAAAAAGTGAGCGTAGAATGAGCGATAATCTGGAAACTGCTATGTGAAGCAGTGAGTGAGTGAGCGTAGGGCGGGAGGGTACTCGGGAATTAAGAAAAAGAAAGGAGTTCGGGACAGTCTGCGATTGAGTTGAGTATATTGTAGATAAATTTAAGGTCACTTTTAAGGCGTAGACAAGGAAGAGTGTGAATGGAGAGAGAAGTTAGAATGGTGTAACTGGGCATAATACGCATGTGAGGGACTCTATATTTTACTATACTTGAGAATTAATTAATTAATTTTACCCGCCTTGGAGAAAAACCTTCCTTATGGGACGGATGACGTTAACGTAGACCGGTAGTGACGCTGGTGAGATCAAACGGTCATCAAAAGGTATTCATCCACACGATATTCGTCACCTCCAACCTCGGCAATTACAGAGCGACTCAAAAGTTTGAAAACGCGAAATATCCTCTCAGTTGTCCTGCCATAATCGGGGCAGATGTATTTCCAGCGTTGCGTTTTCGAGCAATGAGAATTCTATTTTGGCGATGTAAAAAGTCATATTTGCCTTTTCCCTCTCCTTTGCACGTGGTGACTCTCCCCTTCCGCTTTTTATTATTTCTTCTCTTTCTCCGTCTCCTTTTCCCAGTGTTTTTCGCCTCCCTCCGAACGGAAAGATATTTCCCCCCCTGTTTCTGCCCCTTTGTTTTCCCCGTCGTCTGCCAAAGCATTCGGGAATGCCTTCGAAGGGCTCCCGCGTCTCCATCCATTACGGGCCTTAAAAGGAGGAGGAGAGGCGGAGTAATGGGCCAGTTTCCCGGTGTCTGGCCGCCGTCTTGGAACCGCCCCGCCGCTGATAGCCGTCGCACGAGAGACGACCTTTGGGGGAAGCGAGCAAAGGGCCGCGAAAAAAAGGAAAATGAAGAGGGACAAAGTCGCCGAGACAATTAGGGAAATGACAGAAATCAGATCGCCTCTGGTAGTTTTTCTCCCTCATGTCCTCAGAAATCTTGATAGAGGCCGGGAATTCCGAATAAGTAATAAAATAATTATTGACCCAAGCCTGAGATCCTTTTGAATTATCTCGTAATTAGCCTAGAATACTTCAAAATCTATCTTTCAAATTTGTCATCCTTACTGTAAACAACTTTATGGTGTATACTTCCGTTTCCGAGGCCGAAAGAAATTATCTTGTCTCACTTTATTATAAGAAATTGAAAGTTATAAAAGCGGATGATTCAAGCAGATAAAATAAATTGTTAAATACTTAATTCATTGGTGTCGAATCACCATACATTCTTATATTCCGCACTTAATTCAACCGGTTTCGATACTCTCAGGCCAACTTCAATGACTTACTCGTTGGGTGAATCGATCAATTAAGTATCCTAACGTACTTACTTAGGTAGATGCATTACTGTACTGTAGGCTAGTTAGATACTGTTCAGTAGTAGGTAAAAAGGTAAAAAATAAATAATATTTGTTGTTAGTGTTCTGTAGCAGATCCACCAAAGGACAAATTTTACGTGGTTCAATGCTTTTATTATCGCCTCAGTAAAATCGTAGAGAATTTAGTAAAAAGAATACCTCGTAAACCTATGTAAAAGCATTTAAGAGACACCTCAAAAACCGAAAAGAGAGAATATCGAAATATAACAAAAATAGGAAGTTACTATGTGTAAATAAAAATTATGAAAAGAGCGTATCGCTCAACGCTCGCGCAACGTTCGCGCACACTTGTCATATGTATTACAAATTTGTCATACTCACGTTTGGTAAAATGTACAAATTACACTTGTTAAATAAATCATTATTTAACATTAATTTCAATCCGTAAAAAAGACATTTTCAGCAGTAATTTCCGATGGCCTTGCTTCGGTTAAGTACACAGTGTCATGAATTTTGCTAGAGAAAAGCGTGATCACCGGAAAAAATCAATCACACATTTGTAATCCCTCCAGAAAATTACTGAAATTTTGGAATTCCTCAGTGGATTGCTCACTTTGGTCGTATTTTCCGTGTTTATTCTGTTAGATTTACGGAATTTTTGGGATGGGATAGTTAGTTGCTCGAGGGGGTGATTGCTCGTATCGCGGTAAATGAAACTGAGCTTGGCTACGGAGGAAAGGGGAGGGGAAGAAGGGGGACGAAGGGAACAGGGATGGGAGTGATTGGGGAAGGGAAGGGATTGCGAAGAGGAAGGCAATTGAGGGGAGGGGTGGAAATCGGTCGGCGCCTTTTGTCTTTGATGGATAAGGGTTGTAAAAACCGAATTGGTGTTGCAAAGGGCAGTCGGGATATAGAGGGGGTGGTGGTGGCACTGGGTTGGCGCGGGTTTAAACAGGGTCGCTCCGTCGGGGGAGGAGAACGTGGAGTAAGAGGCCGAAGACGATAAGAAGGAGGAAGAAATCTTGAATGCTTTGCTCACCGCTCTTAAAAACTCTCAGCTGAGCTTACTCCTCCTCCAGAGCCGCAAGAACCTCTTCCCCTCTTAATCCTTGGCGTATTCAGTATGTGGGGCCAAATAAGCTGCGAATATTTACAAATTTGTAGAGCAAAGGATGGTAAAGAGATTTAAGTAAGTTAATTTTCGTTTTCTTAGAGACAGTAATTCACTTCTACATAAGTATTCTGCTTAAGTGATCCAATCAAACTAAATCTCTGTAATTAGTAAAATATAAATGAAAACCAATGTAATTTATCTCCTTACTCATCGGTTCTTTAATAAAAATTCTCTTAGAGCAAGTATAAAGAAACTTTATATTTAATACCTTCCACATAAGTATCCTGCTTCGGTGATCCCATCAAACTAGATCTTAGTGCTTATATTTGCAAATAAATATAAATGAAATCCAAAGCAATCAATCTCTCTACACACTTATTCTTCAATAAAAAATCTGCTGGAGCAAGTTTAAAGAAACGAGGCGTTTAATACCTCGATTTCGACGGACCGTTTTAAAGAGAGTTATTGATAGCCCTGTGGAAATACTTACTGGACAAGATGCGTGTGTTTATAGCCCCGGGCCGGATGAGTTAACCCCGGCGTTGGCGTCCTCATAGGATCCCGTCACGGTCTATTTGCTGTCTTCTAGAAGCCAGTTGCTTTCTGAAGTTTGCGAGGCTGGGCGAGAACAGGATAGTCAAAGTTGCGTTCTTCAATGCTAATGAATCTCCAACCATTATCTGAAATCTCACTAAGAGAACTTTCTAAGATATACTGGACAGGTTGTGCTTTTTTGCGAGTAGCCAAGTGAGTAGACGAGTTGGGAAAGTTGCTAAAATAATTAACCGATTAAATTAAAAGTCATCCACAGTAGAAAAATTCAAATTAAAAGTATCTTTTCTGAAAAAAAACAGCTAATTTAAGTTAAAGTTAAGAAATACAATGTTTTCGTAATTAAGTTTGTTTTCACTTACTTTGATCCTCTTATTGCCGCGGGCCGATATATCGCCTCTGATAACGATAACACGATGTCGCGGAGGAGTTATTCGTGTCATCCCGGGCATAGACTCTGAGTGGCCTGGTGAATTCTCGTCTGAGAAAAATTATGCGACCAATCCACACAACGGCGAGTTTGTTTGGATGTATTCGTCCGGGCCTATTCACTGCATTCTTGCACAACTATACCGCTATGTGTAAATTCGATACCCAAGAGGGGAACTGCAGCCCATCTAGCCCCTCTCTGGATCCATCACTGGTTGTAATGCACACATAAGGCTCTGCTGGATTCTTTTTTACCACAATATACTGACAATGAGTAGTGGATCGAGATTGAATGCATAAATGTATTTACTTGCTAATTATGGTATTTTCGTCGGCATTAATTTATATTTGTGGCGCTTTTTGAGGACTAGATTGTTCCGTGGCTGATCTCAGCCATTTAATCAGAAAAATTAGGAGTTTTTACGACTACAGAATATTGATCTAGGTAGAAATTGTGGCTGAATTTATTTACGTACCTTTTCCATCCCCACTTAATATGTAACATCTCTCCTTGAATTTTTAGTTCTCCGCAGTGAAATTTTCATTGTGCGTATTATCTCTCTTCCTGGCAGTATCATTTATCAATTTTTTAATTCGTTACTTTACCGCATCATTTGGTAACATGCATCATTTGGCATCCGCAGGCATCTCGGAGTATTTGAGCACAAAGGAAACGTAGATTTTGCCTACATTGCATTTCAGAACAGGTTAAGATTTAGCGGATTCTTCCTTTTGAGTTATAAAATGCGTGCATGTGGAATTGAACTCAAGGGCGCATAGTGGTATATTCGGGATTAAATTTACTGTGCGGGCTTTTAAACGGATATAAAACTAAAATAGACTATAATCGGTGGATTTTCCGAGTATCCAGAATACTCGGACATCTCTCACAAGTCACGTAAAATCGGGAGTTTATTTTGTACTGGAGTAGAATGACGTGCATGGTTCATTTCCTAGTTAAGGTACATTCCATAAGGAATCGGCAGGCATATCGGAGTATTTGAGCACAAAGGAAATGTAGATTTTGCTTACATTGCATTTCAGGACAGGTTAGAATTTAGCGGATTCTTCCTTTAAAGTTATAAAACGTGTACATGTGGGATTGAATTGATGGGCACATAATGGTATTTTCGCGATTAAATTTACTGTGCGGGATTTTAAACGGATATAAAACTAAAATAGACCATAATCAGTGGATTTTCCGTGTATCCTGAATATTCGGACATCTCTCACAAGTCACGTAAAATCGGGAGTTTATTGTGTACTGGAGTAGATCGACGTGCATGTCTCATTCGCTTGTTAGTGAAATCAAACGCGCCAGTTTCATCCCCACTACACGTACGGCGTATCACCCCCGCTTGCTGCTGCTTCCGCTTTCGTCCGTCAGAGGCGCTGCGAGCATCCACTGATACGTAGAGGAGAGAATCCGGACCGATGGATCTCACACAACTCCCTACCACTCTCGTTTCTTCCATCCCACTCTCCAGCTAATAATTTTCCCTCGGAAGAAAACGCGCGTCGATTCCTTTAACCATTTGAAATTGTATTGGACGTTATTGGCCATCGTTAACTGAGTTGGTCGTGTGTGAAAATTTTACTTCGTCGCTTCGTGTGCCGGGATTGGAAAAATATTACCCGCTAAAATTTCTGACTCAGAAGCAGCTATTCCGATTTAGCACCTGCGAGTGTCAGGAGCATTCATGAATATATGGATATCCTTGGAATCAAATGATCTGCTTAAAGGTGCTTAGAGCGTTTTCTGTATAATGCAACAATCTATGTGGATCCTCGCGCAAGTTTAAATGAAATAATACGGACATTGTACTTTAGAATGGCCTGACAGTAGAAATGCGTCGTAAGTATATTATTAAATAAATTTATAACTGATAACTTTATGCTTTACTTTGTGAAACCTCTCCGTATTGGAAGTAAAGAAAAACTTTGTTTATGATTCACTATGGTTTTAATATGGGCACGACCCGGGTTTTGTAACGTGGTTACATCTTCAGGTGACTCAGGTGATATAACCCCGTTACGAAACCCGGGTCATACCCATATTAAAACAATAGTGAGCCTTACAAAGTTTTATTTTTTTTACTTCCGATTAAATAAATTTGTGGAAAATAGTCATATCTCTTTTTTCATCAAATCAGGATGTCATTCTGCTACATCTCGCCTGCCTCAGGTACTTCGCGTAAGAGTGTACTTAGTGATTTCCCAATATGAAAGCGAAAAAAATCACTTCACCGAGTTGGATCTACAGATATTCATTGCAATTTTAACTTTCAGCCCAGGTGAATATGAAATAAATCTACCCTGTGATTAAAACGGGAGCGTGAAGGTCATGTTTAAAGGAATATTCAGTATGTAAAATATGATTAAAAAGGATCCCTGGAAGAAGTTTCAAATTCCGGAACTGGAGTACCAACGGCAACCTTTTTTAAAGTAATAAGTGAGAAAGGAAATGACTCGGGAAGATTGTTTGGGATAAAATCTGTGGATGGACGGATAACTTATTGCCAGTTGTAGCGACGGGGAGCGAGTGATATCCTTGATATTTGGTAAACGTTGAAAGGAAGGAGGATTGCTGGGCAAATGAATTATATGTAGAGAGATAGTCCTTATGCCGTGGAGTAATATTGATAATAATATTAATATTTATTAGTAATGAAGTAAAGTGAAGTTCTTTTTTGTCGGGGAACGGTTTCTTCGGGCCAAGTGCACTATCATTGGCATTCCATCTGTAATGTGAGCCTATTTCACATGTTCAACATAATGAAAGCATTTGTCTATTTCCACTCTTCTTTATTTCTACCTACCTAGGTTTCGGCACATAAACCCATTGTCAAGGATGTCTTTAATGCCATCATGTTAAATATCAAAGATTTCCTCCGATTCACGCCGAAAAATGTATCTTCTTTTTTTATATGGTTAGTATTATTCTACCGGTTAAGTTTGGATTACATTTTTAGAATATCATTGTACATTACCCATCCCTAACTTGAACTTATCTGTTAGATATCCAGCGAGACTACTTCCTATCGTTATATTCTGAGAAATTTAATTAATAGTCTCGGGCGTGACTTCATTGAATTAACATAATGAAATGTAAAAAACTTTGTGATTCCACGTTTGTAAATTTAACAATAATAAGTTTGTGATTGTAATTTCATCGTAAATTTAATACTGCACGACTTAGGTTTCGACGTGGCGTATCATAAACTGGTTTTAAGCATAGTTAAAATTTTTCAATTTAATGAAAAATCCATTGATAATCTTTATTAATTCAAGGCCTTTACAAGAAACCTTTGATTTCTTTTTTATCTTCCTTATTTCCGGAGATATGCGGAGACAATTTTGTAAAATTTCAGAGTTATTACATGGCAAGATCTTGTAATCCTATCTGTTACAAAAAACTTTTCGGTTTTTGTTTCTTAATAAAATGAAGACGGTTCGCCAAAATTGGTCGAAATCGGTGTCCTAAGGGGCAATAGCATGATATAATTAAGGTGAAATGGCCCATGTAAAATCCTATTCCTTTCCTCCTACTTCCCCGCTTACCTGACAGTCTTCCATAAAACTTGTTGTGTTACATCCCAGCTTAGTACTAGCTCCATCCAAACCGTCTTTGAAGTAGATTGCTCAGCCCATTAATGAGTATACACTGAGCATGAAATTTGCCGTGAAATAAAATATTTCGGTTAGCCGAGATACGTACCAGGATCTCCCGTTTGCCAGTCAGGTATGCTACCAGTTACACCACCGAGGTATCGTCTTCCTTGGCGAATATGAGAATGGGTTAACCGAACATGATTTTGACGCCTCATGCCCACACTAAAGCACAGGAGATCGAAGTCTTGCTCACTAAGCCACTGTCGGATAACAAACCCCTATTTGTCGCACTACTGTACTACGTAGAAAAAGTGAATTTGCATGCAGTCACGCGCACGGGTGAAAGGTGATATACACCATGGATGATTGATGAGTTTTGTTCTTGGCAAATTTTATTTTTGGTGTGTAGAACTTCGCACCTGTGCGCATCACAGCGGAAATGTCTCTTGTTCTATCCAGTGCTTTTGATCAATTTAAGTCTCACGATATGCTGGAGATGGTTAAATCCTTTTTCCTTAGTACCGAATTCTTTTTCATGAGACGCAGTGCTTTATGGGAAGTTGTACGACCAAACGATTCAATTTTTGTCAGCTGCCCAGCTGCAAGTGCTAAAATGTTATCGTTGTTCCTCCTTACAATCCAGCTTCGCTCTTGCGGTATCCGCTCTTGAGGTCACTCGAATTCGCCCCGAAGCGGCGAAAGAGAATTTGGAATAACCTTTGAGTGCTTGGAGTCATCGCCCGTTGCGTGCATCTTCATGGCACTTCAAGCATAAGTCGTAAACAGTGACGAAGTTTTTGAACCTCCCCTTGATCGGAGTCAGTTTACTTTTGACGAATGGGTGAGATGAAGATTCTTGTTCCGAAAGTGTGGGTTGTTGCTCTCCGTAAGATGCAGGTTGCTAACCCGCGATAATGGAGAGATTTTATTCAGCTGCTGCTTTTTTACATAGAAACTTTTCCAGTAATTTTATTAGTAAGTAATTGATTCTCTTGCATTAGGCTCATTATAACGAGAGTATGTCAGTGGTAAATCACCCCTTCTCAAGCACCCTTGACGTGGCTCGCTCGAATGGAAAAGTAGATATTCACCTATTTTTCTTGGGCTTATTAGAGGTCGTTCTAAATTAGTTTGTACCCCTAAGTCTACAGATTATGCACTCTTACACTCTGATAGAAATTTCCCTCTATTTGAATATTACATTGAGTACTTATAATGTACACACTTTAATAGGTTATTTAGTAATCGACATAAACGGAAAAACGTCCCATGATTATTTTATTCGATCTATTGTGTATAGAGATGCATATCCTGATACAGTAATTTATAAATCTGATATAGAGATATCCTGAACCTAGGTCTAAATTACTTCACTTTATATCGCCTGGGTATTCTTTTTTTCATATTTTTTTCACTCAATTTTTTCTTGGCATGTATGCTGTATGGTGTTTCGACGGACGTTGAATATATTGTCCAATGATTTTAGCTTAAAAACCATTTTGAAGTGTTATTTCCGTAATATCAAGAAATTTTTAATCTACATTTCCTAAATTCTATGGTCACTGCGGAGAAAAATCATACAAAGGATCCAATAATGTCCTGAGGAATTCTCTATTGGAAATTAGTTTTCCATCGTCTTCGAAAAGCCAAATTGAATGATGCATACACGTTTTAAGAAAAATGAGTTGATAAAAGGAGCTATAGACACGGTATCTAATAATTATTGATATAATTTTTTGATAATGGTGCAATAAAGGCTATCATAAAGGTCAAATAAAGATGCAATAAATGTGGTTAAAAATGAGTAGAAATTTAATATGATGTATTAAAAGAGGAACGAAATCTAGAATGAAGCCGGAATAAAAACTTTTTTGTTAATTTCACAGCGACGGAGACATTTCTTATTGACGTAATAAACACCTTCCCCTCTAATATTATTTGAAAATTTAGTGCAAGCGGATATCCTTATTATGATATTTTTTACTATTGAATATTTTTCATGCATTTTTTTCTTGGTTGTAGTTTTGGAAGATACCTTTGACTTTTCTAATTCCACGGGAAAAACAAAGGCGTTCTCAGTCGAACCAATTTAGAATTTCCCCTCTAAAAACGCAATTTATTATATCTTAACTCCCTTAAATCTCTAGTTGAAATTGCAGAAATATTAGACTAATCTCGTGTGGAGCTTCCTATAGTATCCATGATTTTCTCAATAATTCCTCAATCTTTCCGTTCGCTTAATTTTCAGTCTCTCTCTCTCTCTCTCTGGATTCAAACGGTTGAGTTCTTCCAGCATCATTCCAATCGGCGACTGTCGCGTTGTAAACGAATCCGTATTTAATTGAGGACTGAATAAGTAGGGATTTGCATTAAGTTCCGTTTTTACGAGAGCAATTGTGCGATGCGGGACTTTTCAAGAGCTTTCCAAGTGGGAAGCATTAAAGTTACGCCTGTCCTGTCTCCGCTCATCCATAAAGTTTCCCCGACGATATTTTCTAGGCAGTGAATGACCCGTCGTAGAAATCTCCCGCATCAGCTCCCATAGCATTAAAATAGTGACAGCATGCGGCGCGGTAAACGCTCGACTGACCGTGCACCCATACTCTGTCGCGGAGTTGCAGAGAAAACAGGAATGTGGTAGTGTTGGTCCGGCGAGGAATCATTTGGGTGGATAATATAACCACGGAGCGGGTAGCGGTTCGCGTGGACATTGCTATGTGTGTGCGTACGTGTTTAGCCAAAAATATGTCATTAGAAAGGCCGCCCAATGGCAATAAAAGATGGCCCCGATGATCAGCGGCTGTGACGGCGTTCCGGAAATATCCCGAGACGTTTTACGAATGTCTTCTGCGCGTCGCTTTCGGGAAATGAAGTGGAGTCACGCGCCATTGCAGACTGACGGAACGCAATGCATATGCATATTCACTCTCAACAGGGAAGAATTCTGCAGGGGAGATAATCGAATCGAATCTTTATGAGGTGATGAATCAATCGAATCCGCGAATTGAGATTTATTTTGTTCCTATCTCGCTGTCAAATCAGTGATATGTCCTTATCTCGTTGTCCTGTTCGGTGAATTGAGAGATATATCGGCGGATCATGAGGTGGTAAAATTACGTGTTGTCAGAGTGTGTGTGACATAAATCTTCATTTCTGATGTAGCAAGACAATAAAAAACGAGCCAGAAGATGCCTGTGAGTTGCAATATACCTTAAACAACTTCCTTATGGAAAAATTTGATGTTTGATATTACAAAAGTTTTTTTTTTACTCGCGCCGAAAAATTACTCGAAATGCCTGCGTGAGATGATTTCTTGGCGACCATGTGTGAGATTTCGGGTAACACTTTATGCTATGCGGATGGTGTTTTGAATGCATGAGTTACATCTCTTACAAATTTATAGTCAATGAACTTCTACTCGCATTATTAGCATTATGTGAAATTATCTTTTTTCAGGACAGCATACATTTTAGTGTTTTCTGAAAATTAGGAGCGAGATTTTGAGCTTATGTTGAGGATTTCTCATGAGCATGTATTTAACTTCTGTTAAAGCATTATATTTTTTAAATATCAACTTATTCATACTCTAATTAATTAATTTGATTAATTAAGTTAATTGTTTTAATGGAATTAAATCTTAAATATTTGCGCATTTAATGGTTAACGAAGGAAGTGAAGGTGATGATATTATCTTGAATAGTCGACGGTAGAGAATTAGACTTTTTATTACTAAAATAGATGACGGTCAAACATTAGTTTTCAATGGCATTCAGTATTAACGAATAAAGGGCCAAAGAAAAGTGTGCCAATGGGCACTACCTGAAGCCAACAAAAATTATGGGACAGTGATCGTTCCATGCCATATGTCTTCGGAGAAATTTGACCCCGTCTCTCAGTGGGGAGCTATGATGATGATACGCAAGTGTTGCAGCGAACCCCAATTCATGCCGTCATTGTAGGTCAGTTCGAGAATCCGCTTTAAAAAAATGGCTGAATACTTAAGTATGCATTGCATATGGGGGCTAAATACGTAAAAGTTAAGATTTTGTCTAATATTAAAGAATAAAGGGAAATAAGCAATAAGCACATTCAAAAAGCAAATTAATTAGTGGATTAAGTTGAGTTTGCAGTGAAAATTCAAATAAAAGATTGAAATAAATGGAAATGACAGTTTAATAAACATTTCAAGAAAATCAGTGGTAAATCAAGTTAATAAATATATGAGTACAAGCATATTCTCCACTGTGAATTGAAAAATGATTGAAATTCAGTCTTTCTTCAAAACATCTCAAACACGCAATACACTCGTCGCACTATGTGATATGAGGCGAAAATGTCTCTCTTAGCACATACAGATTTTCAAAATGTTGAATGTCTAAAACAGCTGTAACTCAGTTCATGATTTCAGTGGATTACTGGTTTAAAAACAGGAACTTTGAGATAATTAACACGTTAACCACAGAATAATTTATTTCGCCCTCACTGGTCTAAAGAATAGGCAGAAAAAATTTGCTGTCCTACTTTTATCGGGGGCCTATCGTCTCCCGAATATTGGCGTCCGTCACTTGCTCACACAAACAGCGTCAACACAAACAAACACGGGGGAGGGAGAAAGGGGTCAGTCTCTGTTGAGCAGCTCGTGTAGCGCTGCAATGTACGTCTGGGCCATCTGCAACGTCTCGAACTTGGAGAGCTTGCGGTCATTACCCAGCGATGGTACGACGTCCCTCAGCCTGTCAAAGGCGTCGTTGAGGCTGTTCATCCGTCTCCTTTCTCGCGCGTTGGCCGCGAGACGTCGTTTACGGACCACATCGGCCGTTGGCGCCCTCGATGGACCCCTACTGCTCCCGTGGGGCCCTGGCGAGGTCTCTCCCGACACGCTCTTCACCGACGACGAACCACCATCGCTACACTCGCTCTCCTCCTCCCCAGCGCCTTGATCTTCGTCCTCTGTATCCAAGCGGCTAGGTCCCGCCGTCCTCTGGACATCCTCTTCCGTCACAGCCTCCTTGCATGCGTTGAAGTCTCCGTAGTAGTAATCTCGCGCCGCCTCGGCGGGATACGCCCCCCACGCCGTCTCTTGCGTTTCCCGCCCCCGGAGATAGTCCACTTCTTGCTGGGTTCCACCGTACTGGGGTTGTGCCGCGGTTTGGATGCCGCAGAGCCTCTCGTTCGGGCTCTCCTGGTTCTGGTGCGGCGGGTACGAAGCGACGGGGTTGACTTGTGCCGTGTGTTGTGCTGGGTAGGGCTTTGGGGAGGGGTGCGGGTGGCTGTAGAAGCCTATCTCGAGTAACTTCTTTTCCTCCTCGACAGGCGCCGGCGGGCTGCCGGCCGGGTGATAGGAGAAAGAGGACGCAGCGGACACCCCGGAAGTGGAGGAAGAGCAGGAAGGGGCGTAGAAACTCTCAGGGCTGGACACCGGACTGTGGTAGCCCTCGGAAGCGGCGCCATCCGCGTCTCCCCCGAGGTAAGCCCTGTTCTTGAGGTACATCATGGTGAGGTCGGTGAAAGGGCCGTGGTCGCTGGTGGCGGCGGCCGCCGTGGGGTAAGGGTGCCGGCCCGGGAGCCTCTGCGTAGCGGCGGCCGGGAAGTGGGCGGCGACGGACATTGCGATGCGCGCTACCCCGGACTCTTGAGGGATTTCTTCTGCCTCTCGTTCTTAGTGGAGGGAATCTGGAGTCACACGACGATGAGAAGCATTCTGCACCGGAAATATCGCAAGTGTAGTAAGGCCCCTTCTGTGGGGAGAACGAAGTCCTCCGAAGGTGGAGACTTCAACGCCCGAAAAGTATCCCCAGGTTAGAACCGAACAATGGTTTGGTCACTTTCTCTCTAAAAACAAAGGAGACCTTCTGAAGGCGATGCCGGCACACGTGATACTGGTGTGAGAGCTGCAGCTCAGTGGTGGCTACTCCTCTCGTGTCTCGGAGAGGACTGATCGCAGGATGCCTCCGGTTGTGAGGATCAGACCCGCCTCCCAGAGGTCCCTCTCCTCCCCATCCCCCTAACCCAGCCCTCCCTCCTGGAGAATAAAAACCTCAACTTCATTCCTTCCTCACCTTCTCCCTCCTCCCATCTCATCTTCTTCTTCTGCCCCTCTCCTCGCACCCCAATGGGCCGCGGAAGCAGGGCTACCGGCGAGGCGGAGGGGGAAGAGGAGGAGTGGTCACGTGACTCAAGGCCAGCTCTTCCCCCCTCCTACCAAAACAAGAGAGAGAGCCCTTCCATCCCATCTTCCCTCCAGTCCTGTAGCCATTACCTTCTTACTTTTAAAAAGAGCTACCCTCTCCACCAATTTCCATCAGGCCGATGTGCCCTCAGGGTCCGTCCGGGATCCTTCCGGGGGCCCTTACAACCCCCCCTCCCTGATCCTTCCGCAACAACACAACCTCCGCGCCATTTTTCGACCCACCTCACTCCACCTCTAGGGGAAATCATTCTCCCTTTGCTTCGTGGGTCTGTGGACCTCTTGCTTCAGTCAAGGGAGCATCCCCGTCCCCAACCTACACCCCCAAACACTACTGCCTTCCTTAATCGTAATTCCCGTGCTTCGAAGAAGAAAGGTTAGATTGTTGCGTGGCGGTTGGGTGGGGTGTGGGTCAGAATCCTCTATGCCGTGGCAGTGCTGTGTACTGCTTGCGATTCTTCTTGTAGCCGTCCTGCGCTATTACCGGAAAAATACTATCAACATCCATACGCTGTATGCGTGGTCACTTATTTATTCAACTATAAGGTTCGTAGGGATAGGTAAGGGTAGAGCTCACCCCATATCAAGTCAAAGACGTGTAAAATGTTCACAAATTTTGGCCAATTTTTTCCATGGGTCGCGTCGCAGTGGGAGATTAAAAAAAACCATTTTCTCTCTATATAATAGAAGAGGAAAAGTATTAATAATAGTAATCATATAATAAAAAATATACATTTTTCGAAAATTTGATGGTATTATTTGGCCATTGAGGATAAAACGGGAATATTTATGATGAAATTCGCAGAGGTGTTGGTTTAGTTATACTTCATAAGTAAAATGATTTATTTTAAGTTCTTGAAGGGTTGCGTTGTCTACTGTAAAAATAAAAAAATATTATATTAAAGTTATTTTGATAGGAATGTTTCAAAAGAACATGATTCATAGTTTTATTAGAATCCTCTACTATTAAATGAAACTCTACATTACTTTTGCAGCGGAACTTCAAGAAATAGCGGCAGCATATTTTTACATTCATAACCGTTTACACTGGATTGTGTGTTCCAGTATATTAAGTTATTATAAGCTATTATTGTTTCACTTCAGGTTTTTATTTTTGAAATAATACAATGGTTTCTATTTAACACCCGTTACTTCTTTTGAGAGTTAGCTTTTGAGCATTCCAGTTTTCACTAGAATTTTGAGATCTCTGCGCAACCATAAACTTGTGGTATCGTAATATATTAGCTAGAGTTGGTTGCGCGGCAATTGGTCAATCCTCGGAACTCTTATTCATAATGAAAATGTAATGAGGAAAAATTCAATTTATGCTTAGTTTGCTGGAGTTAAATGTTATAATGAAACTTTCTTGCCGAAAATATACGCAGCCAATCAAATATTTCCGACAAAGGCAACACAAGCTCATTTATTTGTACAAGGGCGATTTTATTTCTAGTTACACGAGGTGATATTATCTACCTCCAAAGTTTAAGAGGGCAATGCCTTCAGTGATGTTAACGCCCTTATCCTAAAGACAGAGGTTCGGTTTCTGGTCATAAAATTTTGCTTCTCCATAAAATAGCTGCTGAGGGTTTAAAATCACCTACTTACACGAGAACGAGCCCGTTTCCTTCGTTAATTAAGTATTTACTCTTCCGAGCAAGTGTTTGTTGACGATATTTTCTCGATGACATTTTAATGTATTAAATGTAACGTTTCAGTGGAATTGGATTTTAGATAGCATGCGTACTTTGTATCAGTCAGCATTTCACTTTGCAGGAACATTTCTTTACGTCCAAACAGATTTGTATTTATAATGCGGAATAAGGACTGATTATGGTCATTTTTACATCTGTAACATAAAATTTACGAATACCGTCGTTATTAAAATCTCAGGTAAGTAATCATATTTGCAGAGTAATGGACGAAATGAAGCTACGCCTTGAGAATTCAAAAAAAGCAATAGGATGAAGCTTTCTTCAAATCAATATGCGTTTCCAAAAACTTAATTCGCCAACAATTGAGTTCATTCAAGATTTTAATCCATCATTTATTTACTTTTCATTGCGTATTTCACTTTTCTTACCATGAGAAGAATGTATCCTCATTTAAGAAGAATGTATCCTTATTTAAGACAGGGTTATCAAATCTTACTCTTGCCTTTCTTAGGATTGTTTCTACTACTAGGCAAAACGTGAATCGCTCTAGATCAAATCGCATTATGCTTTAGGCGAGTACTGTCATTTGTGGATATCATAATTTTTTGGGGTATTGAAAATTTTAACCCTGAAAAATCACTGGTAATTGCTTACTTAGGGTTTGGATTTTTTCTCGACGGAGATTTTTTTCCCTTTTCAATGCATACTAATAGAAAAAAATCAGTTATATTCCTATTGATGGGGAGAGGAATCATGGAAATAATTACGACTTTCACCATATTGAAACATATTACCGCAGAAGCGAGAAATAATATGCTTGTACCAACCGCTTCGAAAGCCTTGTAGCTATAATTGAATCCTCGGTGCTCCGAGGATGTTTGTTAATTTGTATTTTCTATTTTTATGTGAGTTTCTAGTATATTTGGGATCATGTTCAGCTAGGCTTGTGGATACTGAATTAGATTGAGTGCTAGCACGATGCTGAGATTTTGGCACGTTACTTTCAATTCCAGTCAGAATTTATGCATTGATAACGGATAAAAGCAGTCAGCTTGATTATTAAGTAATTATTTAACAATTCTATGTATTTTTATATGCTATTTAATATAATGTAATTTTATTTCTCTGTCATATAGAGTTAATTAACGAGTAATTTCTTTGGCTAATTAGACTTTGAGCTTACAGATTCCCAGTAGAGGAATAAAAGATAAGTTTTGGGGTAAAGGCCACAATATTTTACGGAAACTGACTTTTCATGTTTAAATGTAAAATTTTTATATTTTCTGTCATAAATGCAACTTAGTTATCCGCTAAAATTGATACACAGATACATTGCCTAACCTGGAACTTTGCAAGTGCACCAATATGCTCAAATAGCCTTTTACAATGAATCTAACTTCATTTGAATCTACACTTTGAAATGGAGGAGTTTAAAACCAAATTTTTTCCGTTTTTAATGCAAGTAAATTCCAAACTGTTAAACGTGAATTGATCATTTACGTGCATTGATCTGCTTTTGGAAATATTTCCTCTCCGAACAGAAATATCCGTTACACATTTGTGACGACTGTGCTTTCTAGTGATTGAACTAACAATAAGTAATGGCATCAAGGAGCTCTGAACGTGTAGTTGAAACGAGGTCGTGAAATATTTCGATGTTTCTAGTTGGGAACGGATGAGTACATGGATTTCAACCGACTTTGTTCGTTTCCCGGTCGTTATTTCGGTGGGAAAACTTTCAGTACCGCCTAAATGACTCACATAACTCCTCGGAGGTGCCGCGTGTCAACCACTACACCACCTCTGCAGCGATGTGAGAGGAATTTTCCCTATATCTACCTCCTCTCTGAGAACATCTCGTTGAAAGTGACTGAGGCAGGCGAGGTGTAGCGGAATGACACCAGGGCCAGTTTTTTTTTAAGGGTAAGCAAACTACGCGGCCGCGAGGGCACCAGGCAAGGGGTCGCATAAGCGCTGGTTTTTAAGCCCTAAAATACCACATTCAATATATTAGAGCAAGCACGTTATAAGTTCACGTTGAAATTCAAATCTCTCGATTTCTTTCCTGAAGTATTTGTATTTTATTCTGAAATGTTTCCAGAGAGAATCCCTACTTCTTACCAAGTAATTATTGAGGGGGTGGGGAGGGAATGATGATCGCCAACACTAGAAATATGTCTAGAACCGGCCCTAAATGACATCCTGATTTTGTATTTAATCAAAAAGAGAGATGACAATTTTTCCCAAATTTATTTAAAATTGTACGACGGTCAGGTCATTCCGAACAACTATGTGGAATTGTTGAAATCAGGTGCTGTATTCATACAGTTTGCATGAGTGGGAAGTGGAAGGGGAAGATTGAGGAGGGGAGAGGGATAAATACTGTTGCAAAGCTTCAGTTTAATAACTTTTTCCAGTTTCCAAGATAATATTGACGTCAATACAATCCGACGCGCTTTGATTTTAGCCTTAATTTGTTTATCCTTATACATTGTGCTTCAGTTTTTTTAGAGATGTGTCATTGGGCATACTTGGAGAATGCACTTGGGTATACTTGAGGAACTTTGGGTCGAATATATGGGGAATGGAATTGGAAAGATTGGAAATAAGTGGGGAGTGGCCCACGAATATTTCGTTCACCATTTCCGTCAAGGATCCCTTCACTGACCGCTCCGTGTAACCACGAAGAATTATGAATCGACACGGGGACCAAGGGAGGAACATGGGTGTTGACGGTGAGGCTTGGAGGAAGGTCCCGCGGCGTGACCATCGGGGTTGGGTGGGGAGAAAGCGTTCCTGGAGCTGGGAGGAGGGGGGAAGGGCGCCTCTTGGGCTCTGTCCCCCTTTCTCCTCCTCTTCCCCTTCGTCGCCTCACTTCCAAGTGGCCGGCTAAACTCTTTAACGAGAATCGGTGCTTTGTGACGGATACTAATTGTGAGAGTGAGGCGACGGAAGAGCGTTGGGATCCCACCGGTGCCAACGGGCGCCACCCGCCTGAAGTCGGCTAGCCTGGTAGGATATGAGTGTGGGCTGTTTGTAAGTGCAAAGTAGGCGACTGAAGAGAAAAGGATCGACTTAGATTGCTTGGCTAGGCTTAGATTGCTTGAACAATTGAGAATGGATGTCTTTAAGAGCGACACGGAGAACATAATATTAGAGCCGCACTATAATTTTCAGGTCCTACTGAAGCAATAAGTTAAGGGAGATGTTTTGCCGAAGAGATAGATATGGGAATTTGTTTTTACCCCGAACCATAAAGGACTTTAATAAATGCTTGTCGTAATTTCCTTAGAGCACTTCCTTTTTATGTAAGGACGGTTGGTATCCCAACACCCCCTGCCACACGCCTTTTAGGCAGCTTGCGGAGAATTATGTAGATGTAGACTTCTGCTCATTTTTAGTATGAGAATCCCACAATAAGCAGAGCTCGTCTATGCTTGAATTATTTATGTTGACAGTTTATCAGAACCTACATTTGGAGTATGCTTCTTTACGGAAATGAGGCATGGACAATGAAATCCTAGGAGAAATCAAGGCTAAAGGATTTTGAAATGTGGTGCTACAGAAGAATGATGAGGATCAAATTGATCGACCGAGTAAGTAATGAGCAAGTCCTAAAAAGAGTAGGAGAGAAGAGAAGCCTCATGAAAACCTTGATACGTAGACGCAATAACCGTATAGGCCGCGTCTTGAGACATGATGACCTGATAAAGATAATCGTCGAGGGACAAGTGGGTGGTAAGAACGGAAAAGGAATTACTCGAACGAAATATTTGTTACAGGTAAAGAAGGATGAGAAAGAGAAGAAATACGTAGGTATGAAAAGATTATCTGATAGTAGAATTGAGTGAAGAGCTGCTTCAAACCAATCTTAGGATTGCTGATCATTGATGATGATGTATGCACAGGAGTCTAGCGGAATTATTAGCATTATTTATTGGTATTAAAATTAGATTTGCTTGGTATTTTCTCAGTGGGGAATTGTTTTCAAAATTATTTCCAAGTTTGATAAATAAGGCTCGGCACCCTTCTGATTTAATGATTTCGATACTAGAATTTATTTTAATTTTAGAAGTTAATTTGTTTATTTACGTTATTAGCCTACTTGATGGATTTTCATTGGACTCCCCTGGACGTATAAAATGGTGTAATTAAGAATATTTACTAAAATAAGGCTAATTGTGGTGCCGATAGATATTTTACTGGACCGAAATTCCGCTGGCTCTTGAATGCGCATCGGTACACGACGCCGAATTGATGAGCACATTGATCGGCTCAGTCATGGCTTTTTTAAGGTTGATTAGTCTATAACAGAAGAATTACGTTGCTATGAAAAGGCTGGCGGATAGGAGAGAGGAATGGAGAGCTGCGTCAAACCAACATTACGATTGTTAACTAATGATGATGATAGTTTATTGCTAGATATATATATTAATAGGGAAATTCTATTTCTGATTAGGGGCAACTAAGAACGAGTTAATTATAATGGATATCAAAACTTTTCAAACCGATTTTTTCATTCCTTTAAAAATTAACTATCAGGTTGGGAGCCTAAGTGGGATATTCATAAGATATTTTTAACAATTTGTTCTTTTAAGAGTTAGTTTTGTTAGTTTATGATCACACACATAGGTCTTTGGGAAAGGAAGCTTCAAAAATGTTTCTAACTTTCCTCTTCGTTCTCAGAAAAAAGCACTGTCGTTAGTATAGTTGACATAAACTTCTCAGTCACCTTCCTCCTTGGTATGTGGTTGGCTACCCAAAGTTGAAAGAGGTGAATCAATTTCAAATCCTTGTAGAAGGAAAAATTTCGTGAGGGTTCTACACCGTTATGCGGATGATTTGATCAATGACTACACCTTTCCTTTGCTCGGTCTGTGCCTTGACATATCAAGACATCAGTTAAAGCGGCGACTCGTTGCGGTACGCATGGAAATAAATGATTCACTAGCCGCTGCTTGGATCCTGTACGTGTGGCAAAGGGTGATTGGACTCCGAATATATGAATAAAAAAGTGGACGTAAGATGACGGGTAAATATGCTTAGTGCTGCTCAATTTTATTATAGTCATCAATTGACTGGTGACAGGAATGGGCCACAGGGTTCATGACACTCCCCAAATGTTATCAATAATTTTTATAAGTTTAGTATTTTTCGTATCCTTGTAAAAGAGTTTAGCTAGTGTATATGCAAATCCATGGCTATAAGTCCCAAGCGTGAGAGAAGTTAGAGTTGTATTTACCGTAGTGTGTCGCACTCCCTACCGTAAAAACTCCCCCTCCACCAGGGAGTATTCCATGCTCCCCGGCCCCAGGTCATGACACCAAGTTTGATACTGAATCCACCCCTGGTTACAGTGTAGTACTCTAAACGTAACTTATCTAAATGGTCTTACTCAAGTTAGTGGTTTCCGGCGACACTTTGTGGAATTGGCTGAACATTTTGGACGAATAAAATTTAAACTTAGTTTTTCCACAGAATTTTTATTAAAGCACGACCAGACCGGCGTTACCAGAAGACCTGGCAGGATCAGAAGATGACGTTAACCGTCGAAATCATGGTCGTGCTTTTATAAAAATTCTGTGGAAAAGCTATACGTGTAAGTGACGAGGAGGTGCTAAGAGGAGTGGAAGAAAAGAGAAGTCTTCGAAAAACGTTCGGGTGAAGACGGGATAACTTAGTTGGCCGTATCATGAGACATGATGGCCTGATGAAAACAATCATAGATGGACAGTTGGGAGGGAAGAAGGGCAAGGGATGGCCCCGAATGAGTTTTATAGGACAGGTTATAAAGGCTGCAAAAGAGAAGAAATACGTCGCTATGAAAAGATTAGCGGACATGAGAGAGGAATGGATAGCTGCGTCAAACCAATCTTAGGATTTTATTAAAATAAGACAATGCAATATTTCCACTTTGTTTTATTTTTGCAAAACGCGTTTCGTCGTTACAAACAACATTATCAAGTAATGATTAGGTAATGTTGTTTGTAACGACGAAACGCGTTGCGTAAAAATAAAACTAAGTGGAAATATTGCAATCCCTTTTTTTAATACTATTAAGAACTTCCACCATATCGTGCCCAACATCATACAAGAATCTTAGGATTGTTGACTAATGATAAATTTCATTAATCCAAAATGGCCTTGCTCCTTCGATGAACGAACCTGATTCAACTGATTCGATGAACGAATGATTCAAAACCTGGGAATCTGATGGGAGGACGAAGAGATGAATGGGTGATGAAGGGCGTGTGAATGAGCATGGGAAAGCATATTCGATTGGTGTGATTTGAGTGGGCGGTTGTCATGGACCAGGGCGGAGATGTTCGAAGCAGTTCTGGAGCATCTCATCCCGTTCTTGGACGGAATGAGCGAGCAGCCGCCAAAAAACCGGGTCACACTCTCTGCTCCTCCGTCCCTCGTGGCTCAATCTCCCCAAATTCCTCGAAGACTGTCGATTTCTTCCGATCGGCAAGGCAATCCAAACCACCGACCACTTCGCATTCACGTTTTAAGGAAATATTTTTAGCGTCTCGTTGGCAGTATGGGATTTTATGACTTCTAGAAATAAGGCAGGAGGACCAGAGGACCCTTAAGATAGGGATTTCCAAAGATGACGCGTTTGATTTCATTTTTATCTTGGATCTTCATGGAATTGACTTAACATAATGAAACGTAAAAAATTGTAACTCCACATAAATTTAATACTATACCACCTTGGTTTTACGTGGCACGACATCATATTACGATTTAAATAGGAAGGATGGGAGGGAATGGTGGAGATAAAACCCGGCGTCCGATATAGATTGCTCTTAATGGAAGAAGCCTTTGGGACTCGGGCTGAACGTCTTATCCGATGGACGGAATACTATATTTAAAGTGTACTCTAAAAAGGTCTAAAGCAAGCATCGAGCAGTTTCTCTGAAATCTCTTCCACTTCCGGCATTTGAATCCGGGCTCACAGGGTCGGAAAGTCAACAATAATCTTACCAACCCGAATTCCATAATTCGTTTGAATTAAAACCGATTTATCGAGATGTTGAACCTTTTGGCTGGCTATTATTTGTGATTTCATGCATCACCGCCATGGAAACAGAGGAACAACGAAATACCCTGTGTAGCTTTTACAATGCAATTCCTTATCCTAATAATTGTCCAATGGGGAAAGAAGCCCAATTCCGTCCCATAGAAGACAGATATTTTTGCCACTTCGGTCGCATTCAGTTTTCAAGAATGTCAGCAATGTCAGCAAGAAAGTCTGGTGACGAGTTCAATGCGATCCACTTTTTTCCTATATTTTGAATTAAATTTTTGTAATTGCGAGAAATAGCATTTAAAAGTTATGAATTCGGTAGATTACATCACCATGTATAGTAATATAGGTTCAATGCCCTAATTATACCATCTTACCCCGTGAAACTCGGATCACTTTGTCCGTCAGCGACGCGAGTGGCGACTTTGTAAACCCGCTTACATGTACAGTGGGTTTCAACACGTTTAGCGGCCATCTTGAGGATCCTATTTTGCAATATTCGTATAATTTTCCTAGACCTCTGTGAATATCTCTCGGGCTTCCTACCGTGTTAGGTACTCCATTTCTGACGACGTTTCGATGAAATACTTTTTCATCGTCCTCAGGGCTCATTCAATTCATGAATAATTATATAATTATTTCTTTAAAAAGTCGCCCGTAATGGAGTGTCTAACCCAGTGGTAAGCCCGAGAGATATTCACAGCCACCATTCACCGGGAAAGAATCAAATCCTTCAATTGAACCATACGTTAGATCTCATTAGGACTTTCAAATGCTTCACCTTGAAAAAATTTCAACTCTCGCAAGTTACTAAGTATTTCACACCTTTCTCGAATTCCGTCTCGCGCGCCCATGACAGTTGCGCATATTGTACATTAAGTGCACCAAAGCTCCGTTCATTGCAAGACCCGTTTTTCGAGGCGTGCCACGGGGCTTGGCGGTGACTGCAGAAACCTCGCACGTCGTTTGGACACAAGCAAGTTTTAAGCTCACAAGTGGAACTGACGCAGTCGGAAACGCGCGACGCGCAAACATTCGCACTTATTTCGCGGGAATTTTTATGCTTTGTCTCTATGGGATCGTCGGTGCCAAGTGGAAAACCTGCCAGTTGTGATTTTTGGGCCCCTCCCGGAAGCCGGACGTCTCTTTGCCTGAGCGTGACATTTTTTGCACCTCCCGTTCACGCATAAATGTTCTGTCACTATCGCCCATTTGGAGTATTGGACGATGCATCTCAGGTTATGTAGGTTGATCCGTAGAACTAAGAATATCGATGTCATTTTCATGATAACTTCAAAATATAATTGAAGGAATGAATGGTTGAGACTAATACTTCGTGGAAATCCATTGCAGGATAATAAGTAAAGTAATTTGCACTATTCCACATGAATATTTATTTAAAAAGGAGCCAATAAGTTTCACTGCACTGCAGCATCAACAAGACAGAATCAGTCCTGATGATGTGCAGTGGGATATTTTACTTCATATCGTAGAAGTATATTCTTCTAGCTGTACATCATCGACCGACGGATATAGGAAATTTGCTCTCCGTGCCATAATGTCTGAGGATGGTATTTGAAAATTCGTAATTTAATACATGTTTTTAATACGTGTCTGAGCATACGAAAAATATTTGTTAATCCTAGTATTTTTTTATTTACATAGTCTTTTTGACGTAAACGTATTAAACATAATCTGCTCTATACCTCAAGATTCGTGATAACCGCAAAAGTAAAGCTAGTAGAAAAACTGTTGCATTTTTCCTAAAATGTTATTTACCTCATAACGTGTTTCAATGTAAAGAGCCACTAGGAACAAGAAGTGGATTAAAACGCGTTGGGTGGTGAATGATTTGTTTTGGAAAAACGGCAACAGTTTTTTTTTCTAATGTGGATACCTTTAACAGCACCAAACCCGAATCCATCGATATTAAAACTACAGTTGGTTAGCGGACTAGGTTTTGAGTTGTTAGCAAAATACCGTAAATGAAACATAGTACGTTTTTTACACGCATATGACGCTATTTCCATCTAATATAGTTCGAAAAAGCGTATACAAAATATTGGAATTCAAGTTTCTATGTATCCTTATTTTTCATTGAATATCTATGGATGTTGCCTATGATAGAAAAACTTATTTTATGAATAACTTACACGCGTAGTATTTGTTTTGATTCGCGCAGTCGCTACTCCAATTCCATTAAACCTCCGCTGTTTCACCTAGTTATTCAGCCCACTCATTTTTTCCACAACCTGTTTCGTTTTGATATCACATAATTTTCATATTTTTATCGCTTTATCAATTGGTTTTCATATTCAGATCACGTTTGCCTCGAGCAAAAAAATCAAGTTACTGCTTGATTTATAGGAGCCTTGCTCACGCTTCATCGTTTGGCTTCTCATCAGAACGAAAAACAGGGTGATGACCGCTATTATCCAGGAATGGACTATTCGATTTCATCATTTTATCCATGTAAAGAAGTTTGAATAAAAGAATGTTCTCACGCATCTTAGAAGTTAATTTGAATAGATTACCCTCATAAAATGAGGGAATCAATTTGGCTAGGCCATGGGTCAAAGTACCTCTAACTCATATATAAATGAATATTCATAGTTTTTTATTTCAATGGACGTGCTAACAAAGAACCGTGGTATATCCAATAATAATTTGATTTATGGTTTGATGCGTTTTTTCATTAATGAAAGGTATGAGTAGTATTTCGATTTGGATTAAAATAATGGCCGCGCGGGGTGATCGGGATATGTCCAAAAAGGCTTTATATTGATAAGTCTGATGAACCTTGAGGTATTTGCATATTTTTTATTGATGTGCATGGTCAAATTCATTGAGCACGTTGAAAAACGTGATTTTACTTTGGATCTCAAAAATAAATATCTTGTCAGTATGAATCAACGTAAACTACACATTTATTGGAAAAGGATGAAAAGTTGCGAACAATTTTTTATGTAAATACTTTCCTTAATTGTTTACAGATTGGGTATAAATTTAGCATTTTCTGGCTAACGGTTTTCGCGAGGGACCATGCGTTGTTATTTTTAATTTCAGTTAAAATGTCAACAATATCATTTCATCAAGTTTTGAATCTTTTGTGTGCACCAATGTAGTTTTTATAGAGTAACAGGTTAACAGTCACGAATTGTTTACGACCTCTTTTTACCGTCTTATGGTGTGAATTTACTATTATACCCCCTCTACAGAGTTCTCATCGGTCGGTGAGTGTCGCGATCAACTTCATTTCCAACCCTGTTGAACCGTTATGAGATGGTTAATGTTAATAGCAGTGTTCATTGTTTTGGAGTGTTCATGGAGCATTTGTTTGCAAAACTTGATTGATTTGATTGACTTGAAAAAATTTGATTGATGGAGCACTTGTATTCAAAAGTCAATGATTCATAAATGGAGGTGTATATATAAGTAAATGTATTTTCCATCTGATCTGCGTTTTCTTAAGAAGGTAATAATTTGCGGTAATACTCATACCTGTGCTATTACGATTTCATTTATGCGAGCTCCCTTAGATATAAACACCAGATGATTAGGATAAAGATTTCCTTGTTTTCATAAAGAAATTACTTGATTAATGAGATTCCTGTTCGCCTTTTTTCTGTGAAGTTGATCAAAAGTTGATTTTAATCTAAATTTACATTATCGCTTGTTAGGTATTCCATTGTGATAAAAACATACATGGATGTATTGGTAAACACGATGCTATAGTATTTTATGTATTAAGGGGCCAAATAGTTCGATTCCGACACATAAATCCGTGCTGTAGATTCTTTTTGGTGTGAAAATACATATTATAGGATTAGTTGCACATTGCGGAAGCAAAATTCGATAGGTGAAAGTCATAAGAATCAAATAGAGTGTATAATTCTATGCGTAAGTTGCAACCTTTGCGAAATGTGATAGTTATCATTCAGCCGTGATCTGTATAGAAAGGAGGACGGCAGCGATCGACGCATTTCAATGAGGATTGTGGAAACGTTAGTGTTTGATTTGAACATTCATAGAAGCTTCGGTGATTAGTTTACTGCTAAAAGTTTTCCGTATTTCTTCATCCGCATTGCTTTTCCTCGGATGACCGGTGATGAGTGAAATCATTTTCTATTCCGTACAAGAAGTCGAATAAGTTGGAATACTTTTAAATTTTAATTAAAGTTCCCTGATATTTGAAAACGCAAGAAAGAAAAAGGAGATGTTCAACAAAAATGATATTCATTCGGTGATAAATAAATCGAAAACTTCACATTCTTTGACTCGATTTTCAGTGATAAACTGTACGTATTTTCTCAAGTGCATCACGAAGTGGGGCATAACATGGTTAAAATACTTATTTAAAAAAATAGTCGAATTGGAGTGTTTTACAACTCTGCGAATCACTCTAAGTAGGTGTTCATTGCATTATATTTATCGGAGAAATAAAAAATACGTATTTTATCGCATTTTGCGGGCTTATTCGAGCACCATGGTAAATTACAGGTAGACATTATAGAGGACGTAATATTTGAAGCTGTTGGCGTGCTTTTTTTTCGAGCACCATGGTAAATTACTGGTAGAAATTATAATGGACGTGGATTTGAAGCTGTTGGCGTACTTTTTTTTTAATTCGGAAT
The DNA here is from genome assembly GCF_921293095.1 of Ischnura elegans. NCBI lineage: Eukaryota > Metazoa > Arthropoda > Insecta > Odonata > Coenagrionidae > Ischnura > Ischnura elegans. The sequence goes on from NC_060251.1 coordinate 66,019,960, forward strand.
GTAAATCTTCGCTTCATCAGTGAATTAGAACAAAACTAAAAGTTTCCACCTGAATTTAGTGAACAAAGGCAATCAAAAAAGCCGAGTTTACCATTCCGGGAACACGGTCCTCCAGTTTTCGCCTTCATCTAATTACCAACATCGAAATCACCCTCCAGGGCTCTTCGCAGCTCCGCCCATTCATTCAGGTTGTTCTCCTACTTCGGATTTTCTGGTTTTTATTCTTGGGGCTGCATATTCCAGTTTTCTCCATTTAGCATGTTCCCGTTTTACGAATTCATCCTTTGGGGCTAATTGTGAAGAGAAATTTCTTTTATTCAAAATTTGCTCGCTTTATTTTCCTTATTTGCCGTTTTGTTAATTTTGTTTTTGTGGCATTTTTTGAGTAAAAAACCTGTTTTTTTTCGATTACATTTAAAATTTATGACTGAAAAAAGTTTTAAAAAATTACATTTCATTGGCATTACATAAACTATTATTGATAATAATTAATATATTCATGTTAATATAAATTTTTTGACTTTTAATTTTATTCACCATCAACATGCAGAAAAATTCCTGACCTCACAAGTGTATTTTTGACGCATGAACCTGACAATTTGAAAATCGAAAGGAAATACATAACTGAACTTTTCTCAGTGTAAGATTTATCACCCAAAGGTATGATTGTTAAGTGTACAAAATTTCGGTGAATGTCCGTGTATGATTTATAAAATTAGTCAACGGATAAAGTATTCTATCCCAAGAAGTACCATGAATTAGTTTTCCTTCGTTCAATGAATAAGCTTGGTTATGCCCTTTGTCACATTTTCTTGCTTCCCAACAACTTTAAACATTAGTGCATAACTTTTTAAACGATTTTCCCTTGGATTACTTATTGTAAAATGATTAGTACGTCTTGAAAGCGATCGGGACCAAATAATTAGTGGTGAAAAATACTGCGAAATGCCAATATTGAGGCTGCCTCTGATAAATGCCAATTTTCTTTGATAAAGGCTGTTGCTTTCCTATTAGCAGTTTCATATAAACCACTTTTGTTACATTCTCATTTAAATATCACTTTTAGTTGTGCAAAAAAATTAATATTTAATGGGAGATCCTGTGGCACTAACCTGTGCAGAAATATTTCTGATAGATAGGCAAATATTTTTTTATTGACATGCACCCAAGCAAAACTCGCGTCCACGTTAGGGCCCATGCGACTAATATGATATTTTAAATCAGCAGCATGGTCAAAATCCAACGAGAACTGTCATCACACAGGTTGATTTGCATTTCAGTCGCGTTTACAACAATAAATTAAATTTTATTTTTATCCAAAAGTATTTCTACGGACTCGACTTCTTTAACGGAGTAGGAACTGATTTCACTCATTTGCTACTTCCGTCCAAAATTTGCAGGAACTTGAGATATTTCGATTATTGCCGAATATTGCATGATTAAAAAAAATAGTGCTCTCTATTAAAGATATGACCAGAACAGAGTGACTTACCCCTAGGCTAAAGGTTCCTTCTTCATCACGATTCGGGCGGCTTGAGAATTAGGTGTTACCCGAAGCGGGATGTGTTAGCGACTATCTCAGGCTCTTTGCATCATGAACCCAGGAAAAAATTCGTACTTAGACCAAAAAATTATCGACAGGAAAAAGACGCTAATTTTTTCTTTTCCTCCCAAATCCCCAAAATCCGAAATCTTTTGGGCATAGAAACCAAATCCACTTATAGAGCGAATACCAAGCAATAATCATTCTCCTAATCAGTCCTAAGAGTGGAAAAAGAACGAAAAAAGGACCTTCTTGGTAATCGCAGATAGTAATTTGCTTGGAAACAATTTCAGCGGCCGCAAATTATTTTATTGTCGATAATGTCGTGTAGGAGAACTTGAGAAACCTTACAGTGTAGGGATCAACATTTCTTGTGACTCTTCGGCGCACACCACTAGTCAGCAGTGCGTCCTCATGAGCCCGATCTCTCCCATCTCGTCCGAATCGCTCGGATATGCACCCATGCAATATCCATCGCTGGAGGACGGTCGCAAAAAGAGCGATTGAACACGGGACGCGCACCGGTGCTTCTTTTTACGACAAGCGATTAATTGCGGGAGCAGCGAACCGTTAGTGTCAGGGTCTCTGGAATAGAACGGCTGTTAAAAAACTCTTCCCCGTGTATATCGTCGTCCGTGGGAGTCGAAGAGTATTCCACTCGTTAATGAATCACGGATCGAAGGCTGCCTCGTGGAATTATGGTGAGCCCTCTGGCATGCGTTCCGCTCATCATTTGTGTGTCCTGCACTTCACTAAACCGGGATGATCGGGAAATCTATGGGAAGTTTATGTTCTCTGGTAATATCAGGGAAATACGGTATTGACTGTGGAATTTCTTGCAGCGTAAACATATGTACAAGGCGTTTCCGGAAGAATCTGCAATTCTTTCGGAGGTGGTAGGAGGGATAATTCTAAGCACTTTTTGTCCGTAGACATGGATCGCAACTCTTTGATTACTGAGCTATGGCAACGCAGAAAAATTTGCAGTTTGCACATTGCAGTTACCATGAAAACGGTTTTCCTTGGGTTTCCTGCCTTTCCGAAATTTTATTTATTACTCAGGATTTTTAAGGACATTAAATAATTTAGGCTTGACGGAAATGTTTGATTATAATTGTCCGAGCCAATCTCAAAATGGGTGACATTCCGCATTCACATTCATGATATTCGCTCAAAGCTCTCGTTTAATAAGGCTCAAAGATAAATTTCTTCAGATAACTATAATCGCAAATATCGGTGAGTTGTAAATTTAAACCATCCTTGCAATTTCTCACTTTTTAGTGTTCCTTTAAGCACAGGGAGTAAAACGTTTTTGGAATTCCAGGAATCGGGATTTAGTTTAATATCCTTTTATTCCGCCTTTTTATAGTTAACAGCGGGAACAAGTTCCTCAAAATCCGTCATTCGCTCCAGAAATTAAGTTAAAGTTCAAAATTCCTTCAGTTTTCAAGTTTTTGGATCTTTTAATATCAATGCTATGAATTATTAAGTCAGGCTTTAACCTTGTTCCTGATTGCCAGCATTCCGTGATTTAGCGCGTAGTAGGATATATTGTTTATTTAAACTATTATTGAGGTTTTGTGAGATATGCTGTCTTTTGTTAATTACATTCCAATTTCGAAATTTAATAATTATCCTCAAGTTTCATCCTCCAAAAAATTAACAAAATTTTGATACGAGCTGAGAGAAAAATTCAATATTTCTTCTTGAAAAGTAAATATATCTTGAAAGCCTGTTTATCTTACATGATTTTCTAATGTCATGCTTCTTCACTTTATGGCTGTGGCTGCTTCGTGGAATTATGGCAAGCCCTCTGGCTAACAGACATGCGATCCTTGTATCATGTCAACGCTAAGAACTCGGATCGCCTGCACCCATTCCACAGGGAATCAAAAGGCTAGAGGGATGGGACGCCGCTCCTGGTCTCTCTTCTTAGCGCCGGTCCCGTCTCTTCTGGAGCTCCTGTAGTCATTAATCTCTTACAGTAGAATTCGAAATAGATGTCCCGATAATTCACTGAAACACCGCTCATCAGTTGATTAATCGTGTCCTTTAAAGAAGTAACATTCCATCTATATATACACATTACCCCGCAAGCAGTTTCAAGTAGCGGAAGTTATTAGGAAACCAGCCGTTAATCTGCGCAAGAATGCAAAAAAAATTAGTTAAGTTTTATAAGATATTTGATTGAGGTCGATCTACCGTTTATTAGAGTCCTCAATTGTCTGAGGAAAGAGGAACTGCTATACCAATCCGTTCAGTTACATATCTCTTTATCGTTTCTGTCGGGCCTGGAAATATAGTGCAGTTCTAAGATAATTTTCTCCACGTCGCTGTGAATGGTATCCATTCACCATATTTTTTAAATAATGGTCGATTGCGATGGATTTTTTTTAACATAAACAGACCCATATTTTTCAGCTGTTCGACCCGTCGTTTTAGCTATTAATTTCGCTGTAATATCAGTAACATTCAATATAGTGAGCTAAAAAATTACGACGCTTTTAAATTTTATAGATGTCCCGATAATTCACTGAAACACCGCTCATCAGTTGATTAATCGTGTCCTTTAAAGAAGTAACATTCCATCTATATATACACATTACCCCTCAAGCAGTTTCAAGTAGTGGAAGTTATTAGGAAACCTTCAATATAGTGAGCTGAAAAATTACGACGCTTTTAAATTTTATAAGTAAATTTTATTTTTAAATTTAATAAAATTTATAATGGGATTCCTTATTATATTCAGTATTAGCCATTTCTTATTATAATAGGCACGTTCACCATGTTTGTTATTGTTGTCGATTGCGATGTAAATTATGAAATCAAGAGACCCGTATCATTCTCCCGACCCATAGTCTCTTTGTCGATACGTCGCGTCGCCCACTATTCAAGGTATTTCGTAAGCCTATAATGAGCGATTCCTTCCGTGAAATATTGGGTCTTTAGTGAACGATTAAATGAACCAGTAATTCAGTGACATCACCAACTCATGAAAATGTTATTATTGCCAATTGCGATATAAAAATTAAGCGACGTGCATCACTCCGTTTTTCAGTCCATTGCCCACTATTCGAGCTATTTTCAACGAAATATTATCGGTTATTTTTTTACCCTTTCGCTGAAAAGTTCATGACGTCACTGACTCTTGCCGCAAGGCTTGCCTCTTCCCCACTTCTTTTCGAGCTCGTGCATCCGTCTCACGTGGTTCGCTGTCGTAAACAACATAATGAACGATTCTTTCCGTCAAATATTGAACTCTCTGAACCACTCCATGAACCACAATTTCTATGACGTCACTAATTCATGAAAAGTAGGCAGCAGCTTTTTATTTTTTTTAAATGTTCAATTTAGGAGTAAATGGCTGTATGAGGAAGACTATTTTTTCGCTTTATCTTTCCCATCCATCTACGAAATTATATAAAGGAATATCGATTTCGAATCTGAATGAACGACCATATTATCCAAGGGAATAGGGTTGGTATGGTGGCTTCGCACCCAGATAGTCTGGGTTCAAATCGCGGCGGCGGCTGAGACTTGATAGAGGCTGCCCGATCCATATCTGAGTGCTTTGTGGAGGGCACTTCAAGTGCAACACCGCGTCCGTCCGACAGGACGTTACGCCGTGGACCCCTTGGCGCCTTTCGTTAGGAGTATGCTTATTCCGACGCCAGGTATCATCGCCTCTTTTGGCCGTCGAGGCTTCTTTCTTTCGCAGGTAAATGTTAGTGTTCATTCGGCTACTTCTAAGGGGAATTTTTATTTTATTCTTCAGTTATGACGTGTCGTCTTGAATAAAAAAGTTTAGATATGTTTATATCTTCTTAAGACTTCTTCCTTGAATGTAAAAATATTTTTATATTGAGTAACTCTCTGCTTATCTTGCATTGGTAATTACTGTTTAGTAGACTAATTGTTATCTTCCAAAAAAGTCTTGAAGAAAGTAATACTTCAATTGCAATACTATAAACATTAATATGTACCTCGTGAAAAATAATTCATATCTAATAATAAATAAAAATTCAATTAAGGACCATCAGGATATCTTGTTTTAATAAGAACGATTTGATATTCGCCCACTATCATGGTAATTATTAGTCCTAATAGTATGTTGAAAGGGAATGAATTACATAAGTATGTTATTTATTTTGCATCCCGGGGCATAATTACAAGTCGAGGAATCGGACTCTCAAAACACGATGAGAAGAATTTAAACGTAATCAAACCGGAATACTTTTTTGTGATTCGAATTCATCTAATGGCAATAATAAGTTTCTTTAAAAAATGCATTACCAATTCACAAGTGATTTTTGTTTCATATATATTTAAGCTAACTTTCTATCCTTATTTGTTACTGTGGACTGATTTTTTTTTAGGTAAAATATTTTTGTGGAAAGAGCTTCTTCAAAATAAAAATAAACATCGAATAAAACCACTTTTTTGGTTAATGGAATCTCACCAAGCCCTTATTGTAATCACATTTCGTTAAAAGCCCAATAACCACTCAACTGTCTTTAACGGTTTTCTCAATCTCGCCGCTTGATTAAATTTTCACCTCTTTTCACCGGAGGACTGGTTTTTTTTTCCTCCAAACCATCGTTTCAATAGTTGAAATGTTAATGACGGACCGCGTCAAAACTTTGAAAGCGGGGCAAAAACGAGGTTTAGAAAACATTTTAAAGCATACTTTTATGGTTGTCATTTCACGGAGCAGATAAAATATATTAAATCTTTTTCTTCCTCCAGTTGTTTATGGGGTTCGCCGAAGGTTCGTTGAACTGCTGCCTCGCGGAAGTCCTTTCGGCCGTCCCGGGAGTGATGGCTCGAGATATTTGCCTACCGCAGAATCAAAAGGGCCAATGAAAGCGTCGAATGCCGCCGCGTGAGGGTCCGAACAATTGAGCAGTGAGCTCCGCAGCGACCGCGGGAGGAGCTGCGCCGGACTGGCGGCGCGCGGGCATTGTGGTGAGTCTCTTGAGACTGGCATCCGTGAAGAGTCCGCTAATGAGATTATATTCCCTTTCATTAGAGACGAGCAACGAGGCAGGCGTATTATGGGCAAACTTGTTCCTCTTCCCCCGATTCCGGATGCGAAGTTCTCTATCTGTGGGGAGGGAGATAAATTCTCGATGGCCAGCTCTTGTGTGTTTTCTACGGCTGTCCCGTTTCAGGAGTGAATCGTTTCCTATGAATGATTCATGTTCCTGATCGTAATGAATTGAATCATGTTATTCGTTGCAATAGTATTAATAACTATGAAAGCATTCTTACGATCCAGGTAAGTTTACATGGAGCATTTTATGACCTTTTGTCTCCCCTCCCTTTTGGACTTTGTCTTCAATTCGCCATTAGACCTATTCCCTGTTATTCTTTCTATAATCCTTTTCTATTTTTTTTTCTCTCCCTCGCTTACCCAATATTCTACACTCTATTATTATCTAATTGTAATATTGTTTACAATATCTTCCTCTTCAATTCACAACAAGGCCCATCCCTTTCATTCTATCTAAAAATCCCAATATCCTCCTTCTTCTCCCTCGTTTACCTAACATTAAACCCTGAAGCGTTGTTTTCAGCATCCGCTTCCCGCGAAGTACTCCCTCCATCCATACTTTCTGTCTCCTCAAGTTTCCAAGTAGGCTTCCGCGGAGATTATGATGAATTCTGCTGGTTTTTCCGGGTATTCTTCCGCGTTTATCCATTATGTAGGACGATATTTCGCCAACGTTCCAGTTGGCTTCCTCAGGTCCACTGAAGTGTTGAATGCAGAGATTTGTTCATCTTATATACACCCCGTTTGCCGCCTTTTTTCTCGAGGTGTGCCCTGATTGGTCAGGATCTTTGAAGACCCTTTTCCACGCGCTAGCAGGGCTGTGCCGGCTCTCCGGAAAATCCTTTGAGCTTTCTTCGACTGAATGTGATGTTTGACCTCGACAAAGGCAGGGGTGGTTTTGGAGTCTCTGCATCGCTCAAGAAAAGCCAAAGAAGATAAGAGCTTCCCCTTCTTCTTACGAAGTTTCTCGAACCTCCTGCTGTCCCTGGAAATTTCTTCCCCGTAGAAATTCCTAAAGTTTCCAAGTAGGCTTCCGCGGAGATTATGATGAATTCTGCTGGTTTTTCCGGGTATTCTTCCGCGTTTTCTGTCTCCTCCTTATCTCATCTAGAAGTTTCCACTCCTAGGCCACCATATCTAGAACTTCGTCCTTCCTCTTCCTATCCGCTCACCTCACTCTCTCCATTCTTATACGTACCCACGTCTCAAACACCGATATCATTGGTGATAGTGTGTAAATTTGTGACGTTAAGAACGTCACTTAGTCGGTTGTAAAGAAGTCGAATTTCCCTTGTGTCGTGACTTTTTTTTTCGAATTACTTCTTTTTTCGGAGCAATGTACTTTCAATATACTTTTTATCGTTGATAAACACCTGTTAAAATTTAGTTTTCGTTTTTCAAAGCACTATGTATTTTTGTACCCTGTATGTTAACTGACATTTAGCTGTGAGATAAAATTTTTCCTTAGATTCATCATGGAATACTGAGCATCTAAGGAAGGAACGCAACGCATCAAGGAAGACTGGCGTCTTGCTTTTATATCAAACAACTTCAAAGTTTTCTAATATGTCTTGTTTTTTTTAACATTATTCAAACGTATCTCATAAAAATTCTATTGTAATTCACGGGAAATAAATCAATATTTTCGCGGGAAAGATAATAGTATCTGGAATAACTGGAAACCTCATTTAGTTTTCTGAATCCCAGTGCCTAGTGAACGCCATCATTCAATTCAGTCCAATGTAGAAGGACTGGTGTTTCAATTTTCTCTCAAATTACTTCATAGTTTTGCATTATCTCGTGTCATTTAAGACTCTTATCTCCTGGGAAACCTGCAAACCTCATGTAGTTTTCTGAAACCCAAGCGCTGGAGGCCCTGGATTTATGACACCGTGCTGTCCCTAGTACTGTAGATCCGAAGTGCTGGCCATTTTTCATACTTCCGTGTAATTTATAAAAAAACAACCTTTGATGCGAGGAATAGGTGTTTAATATAATTTTATATTTGTTTATTTAGAGGTTATATTAGATATTTAACACTGTGTTAAAAAATGGAAAAACTGCTATTTTTCAAAAGAGGGGTGCTGTAATGTTACCCCCGTAGCAGAAATCGAAGGATTTCACGTGGTGTAATATCACGCCCATAGCACACAAAGTGATAAGAACGATTCTTCGGTATGAACCGAATCGCTCGACTCGAATCGCCGAAACGAATCGTTAAGCTCACCTCCGAGGGTGAATGTGAGCTTGTGTGTGTGTGCTATTGACACATTTTGCCCTGTTTGCCAGCTCGGAGAAATCTCTCAAGGCGAAGGACGACTCTAATATGATTGGTTGCGGTCGGCCGGGGAAGAAGATCGGAGGAGGAGGGAGAATGACGGGAAAGAAGGGGGGGGGGGGGGGGGGCGACAGCCCCCTTTCGGATCTCCTCTCGCCCGGGGCGCCTTTAATATGCGTATGCATGCGTCCCTATCTGTGCTCGGCTGGGCAGAGAGAGATACCTATAAAAGGGATCCTGGTGTGTGTGTGTGTGAGTCGAGTAGAGACGATAAAACCGAGATATTTACGAGGAGTGGAGAGAAGGAGAGAGAGAGATTATGCCGGAACGATATATTTTTTTTACCCCTTTTTTCTTTTGGGCCCACTTTTTCCGGATTTCCAGTCCGTGCGACGACCAAGGGCCGTTAAAGAACATTCCCCGTTATATGCGGTGGCTTGGGATCGCTGAAAAGACTTTTCTCCCGTCGCGGTGTTAAGGCGATTCGCCGTTGAGCATTCATCTATGCGCGGATGGGGGTGACGTGAGATTTTTCTGGGCGGGACGTATGGCTTCTCGCGTATTGGCGTAGTCAGGGGTTTTTGCGGCACAGATCGCCGCCGCTAGATCTGTGACCAGCCGGCAACGACGACTGGTCCACGCCGCGAATCCCCCCAACACTTAACCTAGACCTCATACTGCTGAGTTTTCGGGATTTCTTTATGTTTTCTTTTGTAAATCGATTCGTGAGTGACAGTATACAAAAGAATGAGGACTCAAGGGAGCCCTACGAGGATACAGCACACCGGGGCCGGGACCCAGTAATTCAACTGATACGCCCTATCACCCGGGGAGGGGAGTGGAAATGGGAAGGAAAAGGAAGGAGGCGCCACGGCGCCTCCGCGATAGGAGCCCAGCGACGCCTCTGGGGTAGGGATAGGAATGGAAGGAATGGGACGGAAAAACCCCCGCGGCTATGATAAGCGACCGGGGCCCACTACTAGCGAAACCTGGAAAAACATTTCTGTGCTAGCGATTTTAGAGGATTGTCCCATGAATAAGAATAATCCAACGATCAAATCGCTAAATCAAGCAGTCAAGCCTCGTTAAGTGAGAAAAACTATAGGTGGGACTCATTGCCAGATCCGATCATTTTTACCCTTAAAAGCCTCCAGGAGCACCGACTTAAAGGAAATATTGGGGGTGGCCATTACGGGGGTCTTACCCCGAGAAATTTTCCAAATTTTAAATGAAAAATAGTGAATTTTTAAGTTTTTTTAAAGCGAAAATCCCGAAAAATCGACTCTCGATAACTCGAAGCTCCGGGAAACTCGACAAGCCTGACACATTTTTTTGGCATTTAAAAAAGAAACTAAGCATAAAAAATCCCGGTATTTTAGTAAAAAGCTAATTTTATGTACGGTAATAATTATGCTAATGGACTTTAAGAGAGCAGTGAATTTGCAGCTCTGAAAAGACTGGAATTATATTTAAATAAATCCTAAACTATCATTAAAAGAATTAATTGCTATAGTAGATTCAAATTAATTTATTTTCTTTAATTATTGGGGCTCCAACCCCGCCCCCCAAACGAGTTTTTGCGGGGGCTCAGGTCTCCTCAGGCCCCATCGACTCGGCGCCACTGAAAGCCTCTGTAAGTGAGAATCTAGGAACCTCTACAATTGAGAATTTTTTTAAAATCAGAATTAAGGCGGTGAATGATTGCACGCTACCCGACTCGGTATGGAATGACGGGAAACGTATATCACACTCAAACTTTAGATTCTTATACATAGATATTAGTTAACTTTGACTTGAACGGAACAGATTCTTCATGACTCTATCAAGTCCTAACGCACACTTTGACGGAAGTTAAGAGAGAAAGAGTGTGATATTTTTTCGCAGAACATTTCAGAAGTCTACATTGTTACGTCTTCGAATCCAGCGAATCGAGTTATGCTGTTGTAGAGTCGTTTCAAAAAGGAAACAATCTATTTTTGATGAGAAAAATGACATAAAAAACGTTTACCCCTAGAGTGCCGGGGAGCACTATCGCGTTCCTCCTATCTCTCGCGAAAAGAGCCAGGAATGCAATTTCATTCTTTAAATTATAAAAATTAATTCATATCACCAAAAATTCGTCAAATAATACATTTAAAAAAGCGAAACCACATATAATTAAGATTTCCTAAAGTTTTTGAATAAATACCTTTAGGTTTTTTTGAGACCCAATTTTTTTACTAGCCTACTGCAAAATCAGCAAAATGCATCCGCACTTTTAGCATAGTACCTAGAAAATGGGTTGGCACCCATAAGGTTAATGATGCCGCAAGAGAATTTCAAAAGACATCATCATATTTATTGAAATAAGCCTAATAAATAACTTAAAGTTTATAGATAATTAAATACATAATGAGTATATAATTGTGGATTCCCTGCACTCTCCTCTCCCTAATTCCTTCTTTGTACCTCTATGAGCGAGAGAGGTCATTCCGGAACCTTTGTAAGTGAGAAACTGGGTAAGTCAGAAACCTCTGTAAGAAACGCCAGTCCCTTGACCTCTGATTAATCAAGGTTCGACTGTATTCTCTCCTTGTCTTCTATTCAAATGAGCTAGGTGATGACCTTCCAATTCGAAACCAAGGTTGTACTTTAATACATTTATGTGGAATTATAAAGTTTTTTTACTTTTCTTTATATGTTAAGTCGAGTCCATGAAGTCACTCCTGAACCAGTGAATTATGTAAAGGATATAACTTGAGAATGGAAGAAATGGAGTGCTGCATTGCATCAATCCATTTACTGTAGAGAATGAACAAATCCGTTTTAAATGCTCCCAAAAGGTCTACGGAGAAAACAACAGAGCAAGGAAGGTCAGATCAGATTAAGACAAATCTCCATGTTGGGAGTAGAGGGTCTAAAAAAATGGCCAATTGCGTTTGCGTGGATAATGTACACATCCACAATCAGCCACATGTAGGCTGATTGATCAAAACGAAGTACTACTAGATGTTGAATGAATTCAAGAATCTCTGGACTATGAAATTGAGCTATCATCAGGGCACTTAAATTTTTATGCTAGTGCTGCCATTTTTCATTTACCTCTCCTGTAACTTTCCCGTATCCTTCCTAATATTTCTTTTCTTTTTACCCTGTACGTCACTAAAACTTACTTCTTAATTCTTTGGTGTGTCATTTCAGTGGCACTTTAGATTATACAGGTGAATGCTTCTTCAAGATATACTGTCGCTCACTAAACTGTGTAATTTTGGTGCACATTTCGAGCTTTTTTCATTTACTTTATATCCTTTCCATTCTCAAAACATACCGTTGAAAATATAATTCATGCATCGAATAGCGCGATTGAAACAAGGAAATATTTGCGTAGTTATTATACCTTAGATGAACACTTGATTCTCTTCAGAATTTCCGTTGCGAGCACATTTCTCATCAACTCATTCAGTATTCTATTTCATCCTATTCAAATTTATCCCAAAATTATCCTTGTATTTGATTAAAGGTTTCCTTTTTTACTGGAAAAATAACGGTAAAAAGGAAAGCTAGTATGCAAAATCATATCTTCAGCATATAACGAGTTTTGCTCAAAGCAGCCAAATGTTTCAACTATCTTTGCTCTTGAGCGTTTGTTTTATGTCATTAGACTATTCTCAGTCTTTTCCTGTGAAATAACTAGTTTCTCGCTATCAGGCCATTTATGTGTGTTATATTCTGTTTCTCTGGAGTCTGCAAGATCTTCGATAATTTTGAGCCCTTGGTTGATTTCTCAATTAGCCTCCTTGCTCAGTATTTAATGGAGGTTATTCCCTTCGTTATATGCTCATCTTTATTCCTCGCCCAATTTCTTGTTTTTACACGATTTAAATGGATTTTTTGACGTTACTTTCAAAGCGTTCATCATCTCTCCAATTGAGAAGATTGCATTTATAAGTTATACGGTAGAAACTGGTTTCTAGATTTGCATTAAAAGGGAGTATTTATTATTATCTGATCGGGTTTATTCCCATTAATCCCAGTTTCATTAATTGTTTTTTATCCTCGATCAATTTTTTAGAGCGTCGATTAAATTTGCTTTCGTTTATTTCAAAGGACCAATTTTCTCCCTAATGGTAGCGATCGCATCATTTGATTGCGTTAAAATCGAATTATACTAATTCCCTTTAATCTGCACTATCCCCAATCGTCGTGCATTTGTCTTTTTCTTCTACGTATGTGTGATTTTTCAAAATTTACCAAATACATTTTCCTGCATTTATTGCAAAGCTTGCAAGTTCCGTCAAAATTACGAGAGTTCATCACTGAATTATTCCCGGGGAAACATATTCTTTAATCGCATTTACATGGAGTCTTTAGTCTTAGTTATTTGAAACCGTCATTTCCAATATGCCTTGTTCAGTTAATATTGAAAAATAAATCAAATTAAAAGCCCTTAAAAGGCCTCCGGCAAGGGAGAAGAAATGTAGGATCTATTTTAACATCAAGACGAACGAGAAAAAAATCATACCTCTGTGGAATTTTCGCACAATTTGCGCATTGCGGGTGACTCCGTGAAGTTATCACCGTGGCTTGATCCGGTGCAATTGATTAATTTATTCTTACTTTCGCTTCTATCAAACTTTTTATTTCCTGCCAAAATTAAAAATAACTTACCCAATGAATAATTTGAATGGAAACTATACATTCAATCACCCTTTCTACCAAAAACTTGGACCCGCAACCTCCATTCCATATCAAGGCGAGGAACTGGATTTCCAAAGATTGCGTGAGAACTTCTGATGCGCCATCCAATCCTTTCTCTTGAAACGGCGACGGCCCAATCAGCAAGTCACACCGCCTCTCCCGCGAGTCGCAGAAATTAACGCCGGGCGGCGAACATTTCTTTGGCATACTACTCGGTCGGTCGGTCGGAGCGCTTGGGAGTTGTCATCGGAAGCATTCGAGAAATGCGCCAACTCACCCGTCCATCGGCGGAAGGTTCTTCGGAGGAGGAGGGGCGAACCTTTGGGCGAAAGAGGACAGGATTAAAAATTTCTGGGAATTTCACCGAGGCTAATGGACGCTCATCCAATCGCGTGTGCGGTCCGTCTCAATTTCCTCCTCGTCCAGCGTATGGGGGAAATCCATTTCGCACAAGAGATGACAACAAATTTTCATGTTAAGTGCGAATTTAATTTCTTTTGAAAGAAGTGGAATATCCTGGGCCTTTATAGCTCACGGGATTAAAATAAGGTAGTGATATACTCCTTAGCCATATCAAGGCTACAGTCCAGGGGATTCCATTTATACCATTAAATGCATGGCTGTGCATAAGTTCATCTCGTATTACTTGGTGATGGGTGTTGCCTCGGTTGCGTTGGTGGTGGATCGCAAATTGTGAAGAGGCGTCCCAGGAATTATAATAGAAAAACGTCGGTTAAAACAGTTTTTTGAGGGATTGATTTTTAATCGAAATGAAAAGCTCTTATTTTCAGCAAAAATCGAAATTTGAACAGGAAGATCGATTAATCGAAGAAGTCGATGCTCTATTTTCTTAAGTACATTTATTGAAAAAACATGTTTGTAATGCATTCGAAAACACTCTAAATAGAAATTTGAGATTTAGGAACAAATAAAGAGAAATGTACTTAAAATACATGCGTGAATTGCTAGTCAGAAATTTGCAAATGCACCCGCATTTTACTTTTGTGATCGCCGGCTGGAACCATTCGGCTTCACTAAATGTTTTTTTAGAAAGATCAACTGATTTCGATGCTTTCTTGATGATCGAGGGTGCTTTCCAACTGTACCGATCTTAGAGAAAAGTCTTTTACATGACGTTATCATAGACCGATGGTGACCTAATGAGATCAAACGAAATTGTCAATGTCGGAGTCTAAATATCGAGCTTTTATCGACATTCGAAGATCAAGGCTCGATCTCGATTTCCTCGATCGATGACATTTGAAACTCGATTTTAATTTTTGTCTATCACTTCTAAGAAATCTAGCATGAAAATTACTGATTGTAAGTAGGTAATCAAGATTCTTTTAAACGGGAGAGAAAAAACAGTGGCCATCGTCAACCTCAAAGGAGAGAGATTGGAGTGAGTAGAGTCATTCAGCCACCTCGGTAGCTCCATTACCTGGTATGGTATAAGCACAAAAAACATGAAGCTTCGTATAGCTTAAGCTAAAACGGCATTCGCAACAAAAACGCTTCCAGTCTCCACCAAGAGCTTGAGAATGGAGACAAGGAAACAATGCCTTGAAGTATTCGTGCGGGCAGTGGCACTCTACCGATGAGAAACATGGACCATAGGTAAAACTGACCAGAGAGTGTATATTTTTTAGCGACCTGGTACTGGCGGCGTTTGAAGACATAAAATGGGCGATTAGGGAAAGAAGCAAGGTGTACCGTAGAATAGAGGAAGATAGGGAAATGTGGTGTACCATGGAAGGATCGGTGGATAGAACATAAGACACATTCATTTGGCGAGAAATATAGTGAAGTGTTTGAATCAAATGATATACATCTGCATAATACCCCGCGAGCCGCCTAAAAGGCGTGTGGCAGGGGGTGTTAGGACACCAGCCGTTTACAACTATAAGAAAAAAAAAGAAGTGCTCTAACGGGGTTGGGACTAGCGTTTATTAAAGTCCTTTATGGTTCGGGGGAAAAACGAATTCCCATATCTATCCGTTCGGCAAAACATCTCTCTTAATTTATCGCTTCTATCGGACCTGGAAATATAGTGTGACTCTAATATTATGTTCCCCGTGTAGCTCTTAAAGATATCCATTCTCAATTGTTCAAGCAATCTAAGCCTAGCGCGCAGCCTCCGAGTCTCCAACGGCTCCCAGCCTAATTCGCTTAACATCTGGGTAACACTGTCTGTACGCCCGTAGCAGTTTTTGACGAAACGCGCAGCCTTCCTTTGTATTTTATTCAGTTCGCGGATTAAGTCTTTCTGCACCGGATCCCATACGTTCGCTGCATATTCAAGGTGCGGTCGGACGAGAGTGAAATAGCACCTTTCTTTTACTTTCTCATCCGAAAATCTTCCCACAATACGCTTGACGAATCCTAATTTCTTCAGGGCTATACCGCAAATATTCTTTATATGTGTTCCCCACGTGAGGTTCGAGGTTATCGTAACTCCCAGGTACTTCACTTCGTCTGTTGCCTTTATGTTAATACCATCCACTGCATAAACATGGTTAGAGTTGGACGAATTCCGCAAGAAATGTACCGCCATGCATTTGCTCAGATTAAGTTCGAGTCCCCACTCTTGGCTCCACAAATGTACGTTGTTTAAGTCAGATGATAGAATTTCATAGTCAGAGTGATCACTAATAGCAGTGGTGTGAAATGACCTAGCCGTCGACGCACCCAAAATCTCAATACTACATTGTAGTACAGGGAAAATAGAAACGGAGGTTCCTAGTGGGAGGCTAAGAGATAGGAAAATCCTAAATAAGGGCACAAGGAGAAGAACATCAACGAACTGAACAATCTGGCTCTAGAAAACCAGCAGCGGAGGGCTGTTGTGATTTGACTCATCCACTATTGATAAAATATGTACGAGTCAAATATAATTAATCCCTAAGAATTAAAACATGCCTGAAAATTTACAACCAACAATCCATCTACTACTTCTTCATCAAAACTAATCAAGGAATACAAAAAATCCAGCATTTTTTTCATTAAACATTAAAGAAATGCGACGGCAGCAAATGCGATGCATTATTTCGGCCACCAGAAAAATTAGCTGAAATTTCAAGAGCGATTGGGTGAGCGTCCATTAGTTCCAGTGAAATTATCAAGTTTTAATCACTATAGGTATAGAAACATAGCTATATATCTCTGGAATACAATACTTTGAATAAATCAATTGAGTAGACTCACAGATTAAGTAAATCCATTCTCGGCTATGTATGGGAAATAGGGAATGTGGATGCACATTCTCATGTTAATTTTGAGGTTATTTTATTATGGGCTTGACGTTTTCGTTTGGGAGATTAACAGTACCTGGGGCGATTTATTAGTTTTTTAATCTAAATGCTGCATATTCCCAGACTTGAGGAACAGAGGAAGGACTGAGCTAAACTCACTGTCTGCATTCGTTCAATAGTAGGATAGTACGCCGCGAAGTATTAGTTCAATTCTATTCTCTTCTCTGTCAGAAATTTAAAGCTTCTTTTCCTTGTTCATTTTTTATTCTCTCTTCCGAGCCTAGGCGAAAATTATTCTTTATCTGTTCCCATACTTGGTAAAAAAAACCTAAGTAACCTCTATTTCTACTGCCAAGGCACTACAATCCGTTGCAACATTCTGCCACCTGAGTTCGAAGACATTAATTCGTTAAACTCATAACCAGGTAATGCAACCCAGTCCATGATTTTATTTTTTCGCTAAAAATATAATATGCTGTATGAAAAATAAACATTAATCTTATCACCACAATGCCGAATTTCTCTCATAGTATGCTGAAGTAATTATTGACTGCAAAATTTGAAATTTTGCCTGGATTTTATTTCCAGTTCATACCAATTGTTTTCATGAAGTGTTTTTCCTTGTAAATCCTACCCTCAAACATTTTTGACCTTCTTTTCAGTTTTATTAAAAAAAAAAGATTTATTCATTCAATCTTATTTCCAAAGAAATGAAATGAATTCATGACTTTCTGCCTTTTTTGATGGTATAATTTTATTTTTATAATTTCTGTAGTAATTCCGTTGTAAGTTTAGAAACAGAATTTCAGCTCATTTCTCTGGTTGCCCAAAGGATGCAATAAGATATTAGTTTCCCATTTATTTTTTGTAATTAAAGGCTTTCAAATTAATCATGCCAAGTTTCACGTCTTCAAGATCATAGGAATTTTAGTAATTGAAACGAATGTAAAAATTCGTTATTTTCTGATCCACTTACGTGGTGAAATCTCCGTTTCCGTCATCTTGCTTTCGAGTTCATTTCTATGAATCCAGCCATAATGTATTTCCGTAAACTGCTCGTAAGTTAAAAGGAGTTTTTAAATATTTATGCGTTAGGGTTGTAGTAAGTTGGCTGAATATCCCTTTTTGCAGATGTTTGAGTTAAACTTTTTTGGAGTAATCCTCAGCGATTGCCTTGCAAAAGGTACACAATAGAGAAAACAGTCAAAGGATGTGATTCGGGAGCATGAGAATGCATGCTGAAAGTGGAAAAACTAAAAAAAAAAGAGCAGTGGGAAGAATTTATCTGAAATTTCCCGCGTCCTAAGTTTCTACCTGGGACAAATCCCTCCGTAATGCGTGCTGAAGCTTCGACCTTAAGAGAAAACCAATTCCCCTGTAATTGTACTCGAGGGCATCAGGGTGAATTAATATTCATAACAGATGAGAGAGGTATGCAGATACAACTAAAGTCACGTTGTAATCATTTGGGAACCGTTGAAGGAGCATGAGAAAATTATCAAGGGTGTACGTCGCGTGGCCAAAGTAACGGTAGTCTCTATTGGGAACTCTCGTAGAAGCAATAGTTTGAGCGATGGAATTGCATATTTATTGGAGTGCATGTGCGCAAAATGTCTCGCTCGCATTGCGTGATGTTCTCAAGAATTCTTTAAATGGTCCTTGACTATTCTACATTTCAAAGTTCTGGAGGTAATTCAAAGTGGCTTCTGATTGAGTCTGTCATTGGGTTCTAGATGAATGGCTCTTGCGCACAGTTAAATCTAATCGAAATTATCCCGTTGGAATGCATGCTAATATTATAACTTTTTTACGTAACGTTCTGCATTGCTCAGCTCTCCGTTTGATACTCTCCTTCGTCCCGTTCATCTGGAGACCCAATGCCCTGCGGCGAGAACATCGAGAGAACGTTTCTCGACCTGTCTCAGTCTGCTTCCGAGAACCTTTGTGATTACCCTTTTGTCTGTTTTTCGGTATGCTTGCTACCGAAGTTTTAGGTTAATTAACTTTGTACTCGAGAATTAAAGAGTCACCGCGATAAAATGTATTTAAATGGGTTTACAAAAGTTGCCACCCGCGTCGCCGACGGAAAAATTGATCCGAATTACACGGGGAAATAAGGTAAAATTAGGGGTGTTTACCGAAATTTATAAAAAAGATGATGTGGTATAATAAATTAATAACTTTTAAATACTATTCCTCGCAATTACGAACATTACACTGTAAAATATTGAAAAAAAAGGGAATCGTATCGCCCTCATCACCGTGACCGGGACATTTTAGAAAACCGATTAAAATGCGTTCGAGATGGCCACAGAAATCTGTCGAGGGATGGAATTGGACCTCCTTTATGCAGTCTCCTTTATCGCTACACTGAAACTGATGCCGTTATTCCCTCGGTGTGTACTTTTATTTAAGACAATAAAAAAGAAATGGTGAACAACCAACCCTATTGCTACTATTGAAATGAAAGGCGTTTCCACTTTTCCACAGAAAAATACAAACGCCTTTCAATTCAATATGTCGAACTTCCATTGAATAACATCTGAATCAGTTGAACCTATTGCTACTGTCGGTGGGTATCAAACTCATGGGATCGCATTTTTTCTCCTTAAGAGATGAGTAAGGGGTTGGGAAGAGGTCTGGTGTCAGGGCCAAGGCTTGGAGAAAGCGGACTCGAATCACTCGCAGAACACTCTCTGTTGATTCACGGTGTGGCGGCAATAGGCTTTCCCGTTGCCAGACGCCGTTTTTTTCTTTGCATCCCATAAACACTGGTATTAAAATCGAGTCGAAAAGCCGTTTGGAGGACCCAGGCTATCGGCGAGTTTCGACAACCGGCTAATTGCAAATATCTCCGCGTGATTTTACGCCACGATATATGGCGACGTGGTCACTTATACCGTTTTGGAGTGAATTTAATGAAAATGTCTCCATGGAGAAATTGTGTTTTATACGCTGTGAAGTTGAGATTTCCCGCTTATCATTGGCTCTTTCTCATGCGAGCGTGTTTTTTTACTTCTATGCGTTTTATTTTCGCTCGCACCTCAAGTGTCTTTTTTAACGCTACCCCACTCAGAAAATAATGCCATCAAATTATGTACTATTATTATGTACTTATCAAAATGTAAATTTAGATGCTTGTAAAAGAATTTTTTTTTGACAAGTCAAATATTTCGGCATTATAAAGCGATGGGGAGCGTTAATTTTTTTTTCACGTTTACTAAAAATATTGCTGTATTATATGGGCGCATTTATGATTTCATTTTAAATAAAAGGGTAGTTTAGAGAGCATTACGGTTACATACTTTTGGTTTGGTTGGCTCATTTTGGAGTTAAATTCCCTGTATTGGGCATTGTAGTTGCATTGCCAAACTGTTCGGAGGTACGATAGTTATTGACAATACGTATACCTTACCTCCAAAATGCTCTGAATACTCATTAAATTATAGATTGCTATAATGACAAAATAGGTAATTACTTTATTTCGTCTCCTACGATTGATATATATTTATGAAACATTAATATTTGCTACCCTATGCCTTTGAGCGTTTGCACTCTAGCTATAAGTAATTATGGTTATTTAATTTTTAACGGTGAGCTAAGAAGTTCTAAAGGATATTTGCGCAAAGAAAAGTCTACAAAAGGTCTTATAAGCCTTTTACAGTACTAATAAGAATTTTTTTTCTATAAAGTGCTTCGTCCCACTCAGGGAATTTACATCATATACAGACGAAATAGTGGAAGGAATAATATCCTTCTAATATTTCTTTTTTTATTAATTGCAAGGGCGTTATGTGCTGTTAAAGAGGATTCTAGAAATAAATGAATGAATATCGTGGGATCTAACTGCGTAGAATTGATAGAAACTGAAAAAACCTCCATTGGATATTATTTGAAATGAAGGTTGGAAATTATTTATCTGTTTTCGTTTCGCTGATAGTTTCCCATGTGGGACTGAATCAGTCCCACTGATCATTATATCGCGCCGTCATTAAGAGCTTCACATCCCATTCGGCTTAAATTGGCCCGACCACTGAATGAATGAATTCTCGGCACCACGACCTCCCAGAACGTATTCCATAATGCTCCCGTACGAGTCGGAACGTGTGAAGGCCGTGGAAGCAGTCCGTTTGAGGTTTCTAAATGAGAGGTTTGGAGCGCAGTGGGCGGAATACTTGGTCGGCTGGAGGGGAGGGAGGGAAGATTCACTGGCTCCGTTGCCTCTCTTCCGGGGCGGGTCCGACTAGTGGGTGGGTGGCAAGGGTTGCCTGTCAGAAGAAAAGAGCACATGGCTTTTCCCCCATTCCGTCCTAGTATGCGGCAGTGTCGGCCTCCGGGAGCGGCATTGGAGAGTAGCCCACGCTTGACAAAGTTCGCATCTATATTCGCCTCCTTGGGCGTGTGGCGGGAGCTGATGGGACGCAGGTGGTTAAACTGTAAGAGAATATCAATAAACAGGCAGAGGAGCCCTTTATCCGTTTTCCTCTTTGCTTTAGCCGTTTATCTCAACTGTATTAAAATACTCTGTCGATTGAGGTAGGTTTACATGGAGTAGTTAAGAAGCATTCTGGGTAGCCTCTCCTTCCTTCAATGTACTTCCCTCTTCAATTCACATTAAGATATCTGCTATTTTTCTTTTGGGGAAGAAAAAATTGTTCATTAATTTTATTAGAGTAAATAACAATAATAACTAATATTTTTTCCCAATTGACCAGATAAAGATTGAATTTTCAAAAAGATAAGGAAATAGGATTGAGCTTATGACTCAACGACGAACTTTCCTGCTACTAAAGGAAAATCGACTCCGAGATAAGCTAATTGCAAGTCGTTCCTACATTCCTCAAATGTTGGAAAATGCATCGCTATGTTAAAAATCAACCAAATTGCCTCAGGTACTGTCCATCACCAAACCAAAAACGTCAAGCCCATAGCAAAATAACCTCGAACTTGAAATAAGGATATGTCCACATCCACATGTAAGGATGACGGTTTCCATGGAGTACTAAAGAAGCATTCTGGCAGTCTCCACCTTCCTTCATGTAATTTCCTCCTCGATTCCTAATAAGGCTTACTCCGTCTGATCCTATCTTAAAGTCCTATTCTCATCCTTCCTCTCCCTCGTTTACCTAACATTCGCCATTTTAGCACTGTTTTAAATATCCTCTCCCCGCTAAATACTCCCTCCATCCATATCTTCTGTCTTTTCTGTATATCATTTAGAAGCTGCCTCTCCTCACCCACCATGTTTTGCACTTCGTCGTTCCTCCTCCTCTCCATCCACTTCACCCTCTTCATTCTTCACCACACCCACATCTCGAAAGCCTCCATTCTTATCTTGTCCTCCTTTCCATGTGTCCACGCATCCGCAGCGCAAAGTCCAGATCATACTCTTCACTAACCTATTCTTATGACATATGCATAGCGATTATTTTATATGCTTCCTGTTCGTGAACGCCTCCTTCGCTAATGCACAATTCTCTACCTGATGCCCTTGCTGATGTATCCATTTTCCAGTAATGTACTGCACAAATAGACGAATTGCCCAACCGGCTCGGGTTTTGGGCTCGGACTCGGGAACTACTTTGACCTTGGGTCTCACCGTCCTATCTAATGATGCTTTACAAAACCCAAGTGGAGATTGAAAAGCATGATCGCTATAACTGATTCTAAAAAAATCACGATTCATGCTCATTTTACTTCATATGCAAGTACCTCAAAGATACCTCAATTAGGATAAAAATGACTATTTCCACTCGGGAACGCAATTTTAATTCAAATAAATAAAAAGTTCCTGTTTAACGTTTATAGTTTTTAGTAGATTTATTTTATATTGGCCACGTACTCAACATCGAACATTCATGGCCCTAGGTCGTTCTGAAATTAATGCTGCGGTACGAAGTAGTCATAATGAAAGAGAAAAACGCATGATTTTAATTGTTTATGCGGTGTTTTCTGAAGATGCCTGAATGCAGATAGACATCTAGTTTAAATATGAGAAGAAACGGTAATATTTTTCTAAAATTGAAAGAAGCCACCTTTTATTAAAGCTGTGGTCGTAAATTAAGCAACATTGCACTTTATAGCAGGTGCTCTTACGACTCTCTGTCTAATTCGTAAGAAAACTATTCAAAGTTCTCTGTTCTTCCGTTGCAGTTTTGAAGAATCGCGGAGATTTCCTTTGCATTGAATTTAGTTTATGGATTAAATCTCTCTCATTTGGCTCCTATATGATTGGCGCGCATTGGGTGCGCGATCTAACCATTCTTTCACTTTTTTGTCCGAGGGTCTTCCATCGGTACGCTGGATGAATAGATTCCCCTAAATGCCAGGCATTTGCTTTCATATGGTGTCTTGTGATGCTTACTCGGTCCACTAGTATGGGTTATACCATTGGCATTGTTGGAAAATGTGAAAACCTATAATATGAAGGATTTCTTCAACATTTGAAGGAAAGACGGAATCATTTTATTTACCGGTAAGTAGATAAGTAATGTGCCCTCCAAAGGACTCCAGGGGAAAGTGACGGGATATCGGTGTATTTTTCAAATTTAGATGTATTCAATGCACATCACATGTTTTATCTTGTATTTTATCAAAGCATCGATGAATTTTCATAAATCAAGGCGAAGTGAATATTAATGGAATTTTTTGAGTTATTTTTATGACTTTAGCCAAAATATTTTTAATCAAAAAGGACGGACGATAAAAATGACACGAGTGTGTCAATTTTATACGTGTAAATAGTTAAGTGGTGGTAAATGTAAAATATACGGCGAAATTATTTTAAATGTATTTTCAACCCTGTGTTAAATTTTTATTATCTTTATAATTTGAGTCCAATTGAACCTTTTAAATCGAGGCAAAATATTCACGGGAAATATTCACTAAAAATATAAGCATAACGTTCTATATGCGGTTAGGGAGGAGAATGAGGAAGATGAAGTGGGCCGAGATGGAGAGAAACGGAAAAGTGCTGGACATGGTGGGCAAGGAAAAGAAATCTTGTAGATGAGATACAGAGGAGACAGACAGGTTGGATGGAGCGAGTTCTGAGCGGGGAGGGGATGTTGAAAACAGCGTTAGAGGGTAGAATTTTTGGTGCGTAAGAGAGGGAGGGAAAGGAACAGAATAGGATTTACAAATGGACGAGCGTGCTGCGCCCGCTCCCAGCGGGCTTCCCCCGCTCTTTTCAATGCAGGTCCACAGAGGGATAGGCGCGTTTCTAATTTTAAAATGTGGAAAAAAAAAGGCAGGGTCTTATGTATAAATTTAATTGGAATGTTCATGTACAAATTGAGGTCATAGGACCTCCTTAAACACAACATTGGAAGTAATTACACTTTCCTCTGTTAAACGCACACGACGACTCATACTTGCGTATCAACAGGAGACTTGAATGTGGAATCAGCCGCATTTTGATAAAAGTTATTTAAAGAATGGATATTGTTGCAAATAAACAAATGTATCAGTTTGTGCGCCGTTAACGTAAGGAATATTTTCCGTTTTTATGGGGATTTTTTAAAATTATTTAAAAACCAATTTTAGGAAACAATAGCAATATTTAGGAAGTAAGATATGCTGTCGCATGTTCTCTGATAAATTCTGTGCATTTTGGTACATCATTTGTAGAGTTTGGTTGCGTATAAGTTGAGAAAAAGGTATCTATACAGTAGAAATAATATAGAAGATTGAAATGGAGCAGACCTGAATTAGAATTACTGACGGGGGTCTAATTTGGGAAGGAAGACAGGCTGGGGTGATTCGTAACATGCCCCTCGTAAACCTACCTATACCGTTCGAAATCTTCATTTCATAAGTGATAGAAGGGGTCAAATTTGACCCCCTGCCGTCATTTACGGTGTAACATAGGTTCATCCTAGCTGTAAACTAATGATAATATTAAGTTGCAATTCTGGTAACCTTGAATGAGGATACTGCAGTCATAATAACAATAATATCCACCAAAGTGATTCGATTCAACCAACGTAAGTGGTTAATACTAATGATTCTAATTGCTAATTTTTCACATATAACCGCTTTCTTTTATCGTCCTCAATTTGATACTAGACGACCTTATCTCAGATCTGGGCAACACATCTAAAGCCTTCTTTCAGTCTACCACTCCATCGGAAGCCATGAGGTGCCGTCTGCTCACCTACTTATCCCATTCCGCGATAGATTAATAGATCCTCTTCCTAGGCCTCAGACGCGAGCCCCTCGCTAGCCACGAACAAATGAACGAGGCTGAGGTAAGCCAACGCCTTCTTCCGGCGCGAAGTCTTTATGAGTGATATCGATCCACCACTTTGAAGGCGATAACCAATCATAAAGGGCGATTAGGGCCGATTGCTAGACTCCCACTTCATCTGTTTCACTGAGAGATGCACACCCATCTCCATTTCAGGGCGATTAAGGATTCTGATTTCAATTTGCTTCCATCCTGACCTCAGGAGATCCCGTGATATTTCTTGAAAGCCCTTTTCACGACCGCCTACATCCTGCGCATCATTCACCATCACCTATTCACGCCTAGATTCCCACCCACGACAAGTCAAGAGTCAAAACATTTCCCCAACTGCCCTACCCCAATCCTTTTCGTCTCGTCTGTTACTACTCCAAGGTCACCGGAGATTTATTATTTAGAGTATGGGAACAGGATAGAGAACTAATAAATGCTTGCTTACCTGATATAGTAATACACATTTTTCTATTGAGAAAAGATGTATAATATTTATAAATTGAAAAATAATCAAATAAAATGCATAATAATCAATGGTAACATAATTACAGACTATATGAGCACATGATGAATCATATAAAATCGTAGTACTTTAATATCGCTGTATTGAAGACGTCGTTTGTGGAAACATTGGTAGATAAATAATAAATTGTGTACTAGACAAAAGTGCACCTGTGAATATGTT
This sequence comes from Ischnura elegans, assembly GCF_921293095.1. Lineage (NCBI taxonomy): Eukaryota > Metazoa > Arthropoda > Insecta > Odonata > Coenagrionidae > Ischnura > Ischnura elegans. Next base: position 66,045,686 of record NC_060251.1, read on the forward strand.
ACCTATTATAAGTGTAACCTAGACTGTGTTACCTGGCACACGGTTCAACAAAACATATCTATTAGCCATTCAGTTGGCTAATAATAAGTGATGGCCAACGGGAATCTTTCCCTCGATAAAACTTTGACCACCTCCAATGCTGAAATCGAAGCGGATTCTTAGAGAGAAGAATTTTGTAGCTGTGATATCATTATGGGAGTTACCAAGGCATTAAAAATAGCACTTTTTAATTTAACTCAAAATCTTTAACATGCAATAAAAATTCTCATTATAAATAGATAATATTTCTGTACAATTGCCAATATTAATGAGAATGAGGAAAGTGATTTGGTTACAATATTTTCTTGTGTAGGAAACGTTCAAAGTGTTTCCTCAGCGATTTTTTTGTGAAACGAAGTAATATAAATGCCTACTTTATGATAAATTAAAACATTGGAATAATCAACTAAATTGATCGGGATTTGAATTCATCTTACAATTTGCCGATAGAATCACCTCGAAGACGGCTTCATAATTTAATTGTTAATAAACGCCATCGGGTACTGGAAGATCTAGGTTAGAAGTCTGGCAAGCTCAGTTAATTCCCCTTATGTTGAATTTCACTCTAAGGGGCTGTAACTTTGCTGTTTTTCTTTCACCTAGTCAAAAAAATAGATACCAGTCATACAATAATACGGTAAAATTTGGATTAAACGAGTTTAATTAGCTCGTATGTTAGATAGTGTGACTTATGGCCGAGTACATTTACTTTCATCTAGTTCAGACTATACTTGATGAAAAATACCTCATGCATGAACAACCTACATCTTTCCTTGACTAAATTTTGACACTAATCTGAATTTGACCCTATTTGAACCGTTTACCAAAGACAGGTTGTAGGTAGTAGATTTTTTCGTTATACGGAAAAAAAATCAGTGGAAAAATGTATTCTGGTGGGTTAAATTGCTCGATGAGAAGTGTTTTGTTACTTTTAATAATATGCTCCGGGACCGATCAGCTATTGAGTTATATTTTAATTATCTTTAGATTCTTAAAATATTACTCAATCTAACTTTCTAACTAAAATTAACTAGCTTAAGGTACATACTATATTTAGAAAGGAAACCGAAAAATCTCGGGAGGCTACAGGAATAAAAGCATTATATAAAATTATTATTGCAAATTCATAAAAATATAGCATGGCTTCCCGCCACAAATAGTACCCTAAAGAAATACACATTAAAAAGTAGTTGGAAGGAGAGGTAAAATTTCAAATTTAGGGGATCGGAAACACTTGTTGTAGATTAAGTTCAGTAGCCTGGACCGAGATATGAGGTGAGGGAGTGACAGTGGTGTATATTTTGCGGATTTAATCGGTCAAGGTGGAGGCTTGGCTGAGGTCTTTCATCGTTTCGGGGCCACTGGTTCGGGAGCTGCCACAACAGAAGTCGGCAGTCATTATCAACCGATGGCCACAGCTCTCAGAGGATGGCTGCCTCAGAAACGATTGTCCTCTGGTGGCAATGAGTGGCGGGCCTGATTGCCTTGCGCAAACCCGACAATTTTCAGGGGACGTGTTGCGAGGGAGCCGCCACCCACATTCATTCCGTTCTACCCCACCCTATTCTACATCCCCTCCCGCTACATTCTCAGTCACCCGCGCTGGAAGCACCCTTGGGTGTTTTCTCTGAACAGAGAGCAAGTTGAACCTTCAAATATAATAGGAGGCAAAAGAGTCTCCGAGGAGACGGACCACTTGGTCCACGGTGCGCAATGAGGAATTTGGATGTTATTACCTCCTTTTATGAGAAATAAGTTGCGTGGAATCCATAGCTACAGTGTTCACTGATATTTGCCGAAGAAAGGCTACATATGCTAAAAATCCTTCTTTATTGCAGTTTTCTGTGCATAATATTTTATTGACATCTGAGTTACAATTAAATATTTTTTCTGATGTAATGGAATATTAAATCAGAAAAAAATCCTGTCATGTACTTATCCATGAATAATATAATGTATAATTTTCACCGTGTTCTTTGGGTGGACAGTTATTCAACCAAATAAATATCTTTATTTATTTCCGAAGATAATGGATAATAACGTGGGGGTTAAATGGCAGCAGTGATTTTGTAGTATTCCATTTTTACTGATAAAAACTTCTCTGAAACTTTAAAGTGTAATATAATTTTGGTTTTTGCTTTGTTCAGTTATGTCTATTATATATATCGAATAGCTACAAATGTTTTGCTGCCATGTTTTCTGCCTATAGGTACAATATCAATATACTTACTTTCGATCCGAGATACGACCTTTCACCGTCGCAGCAATATACGAAAGTTTGGTTAGTGGTATTGTGCGGAATTCGGACAGTCGCGGTCAAAGCAGTTTTGTGCACTGTAAGGAAAACGGACTTTCTTATCTCCCGAAGTAGGTAAAATGTACGGAGTACTGATGATCCGAATCTTTCTTGTCCCTCAAGCAATGCTTAGAGCAGCTACATTTTTGGGTTAGACTACCGTGGAAGATAGTTAACCCACGTCAAGGCCAGGTGGGATTCGATATTGGTAATTGAGTATAGGTCTTCCCCAAATGTCAACCTAATCTTAGATTCCAATATAAGAGTTAAGTATACTAAGAAGTATACCGAGGCAGGTGAATTGTGCGGAGTACGGATGAGCCGCCACATGCAAACCGCATCCGCCATTGGGCCAGGTCTCAAATTCTCTCGCCATAAACAGGTAGCGGCAATGCCAGCTACTATACTTTATTCTGAGGGAACTCCACTACTGCATTGGTAGCTACCTTTCTCATCGTCTTATGGTGGGGTAGCGAGAGGATGGGGGCGTCCTAATGGAAGGAGGTAGGGGAAGCACTTCCCATCCCACCGTCTTGAGGAGGAGGAGGCCTCTGGGCCAGCCTCTCCCGATGGACGTAATGGAAAAGAGAAATGGAGGGGGTTGGCACCTTGGGGCAGTGGGGAGCAGTCGTCCCACATTTATTTTATCGAGAGTGAAGGATAATTTGGGCCTCCCGCGGGGGCGGCGGGGGAGGCCGGAGGCGGCGACCCACCCACGGGGGTGGGTGATGGATATTCAGCGGGAGTCTGTGAAGGAGGTCGCCGACAAAGGGACTGGGCACCTGGGGATGGGCCAGCCAGTGACCAACCACCGCCACAACTACATATCCCTGCCACGCTCCCCCACGGAGTGGAGAAAATATTTTGGAGAAAATTTTTGAGAGTAATTGGTGCAATATTTGCTGAAAATTGTCGGCGTAAATCTAAAATGCGGTTCGTGCGAGGATTTTACAGTCAAAAATCATTTGCATTGACCATGGCCGTGTGCATTAAGGAGTTGCGGAGGAGCATTGAAAATATTTCGTTTGGGTAACTTCGAAAGACATTAACTGCTTGAATGGTGTGTTTTGCTGGTATCGGTGGCTACGAGCTAAAATCCTTGGTTATCAAACCGAAGGTCGCGGGTTCGAATCCCTGCTGGATAGCTTGTCCTTATCCAAGACATGGATGTTTGTGATAGCGTATTGTAATCTGTTGTCTCTCTGTGTAATCTGTATAATTGTAGGTTGCTGTTTTCGAGGTGATGCATATAAATAAATGAAATAAAGTAAAATCGGTTTTGATTCTCTAATTTCAGTTACAAAATTCTATTGGTAATGAATTTCACAAGCATTTAGAGGTCTTCCAGAATATATTAATGAGCTCCTTTCAACATCAAACGATTTTATGCCAATTTGTAAATCCTGAGAATCGTTACCATAGGTTGTAAAATAGATTATAATTATTGGAGAAATGAAAATATACTGGAAAAATATCCAGTCCTATAGCTGTGGACATACCTCATTATCATCATCATCATTAGTTAACAATCCTAAGATTGGTTTGACGTAGCTCTCCATTCCTATCTCCTATCCGCGAGCCTTTTCATAGTGACGTTTTTCTTGTATTTTACATCCTTTATGACCTTTCCTAAGTAACTCATTCGGGGCCGTCCCTTGGCCCCCTTCCCTTCCACTTATCCTTCTATGATTGTTTTCATCAGGCCACCATGTCTCATAATGTGGTCAACTAAGTTGTCCCGTCTTCTGCTTAAGGTTTTTAGAAGACTTCTCCTTTCTCCAACTCTTCTTAGCACTTTATTCGTTACGTGCACGGTCAATCCATTTATCTTCACCATTCTTCGGTAGCACCACATTTCGAATGCTTCCACTCTTGACTTCTCTACGTCTAAGCGTCTAACGTCTAAGCCTCGCTTCCACATAGAAACATACTCCATAAGTAGCATCTGATGAATTGTTTCCTTACTTCTATGGCTGTATTCTTGGCTGCAAGAAGATTCTTCATTTTGTAGAAAGCCCTCTTCGCCTGCGCTACTCTACCGACTATTTCTTTCTTGCTTCGTCCATCGTTGGTAATTCGGCTTCCCAGGTAAGACAAGTCTTTCACCTCTTCAATTTTATGCATCTCTAAGTTAATGTTTGTCTCAGCTTCCTCTATTTTGCTGCATACTAATATCTTAGTCTTCTTTTTGTTGATTTTCAGCTGATATTTGGCCATTGTCCTTTCCATATTTGTCAAAGTATTCTTCAAATCTTTCTCTGTCTAGGTTATGAGTGCTTTTTAATCAGTAAATCGCAGCAAATTAATTTTTTCTCCGTGGACATTGACACCCAAAGCTTTCTCCTTGATTTCATTGATGGCTTTCTCTATGTAAACATTAAAAATTATGGGGAAAGTGCACACCCTTGTCTCACTAATTTTCTTATTCTTGCTTCTGCACAGTTGAGTCCACATTTGACCACAGGTACTTGGTTTTTATACAATCTGTGAACAATTTCAAGATCATTTTTGGAGCATTCTGATTTCTTTCAGAATACATGCATATTGCCTTTTCTCGCATGGGATATTGAAATGTTTCTGATTCGCTTGGCATTCTAAATATTCTCACCTTAAGGAGTATTTTTGACCTTCATTGTTCAAAAGCTATGAAGAAGCCAACAGGGTGTAATTAGACCATGCTTTTTTGATATTCGTTGCTTGTACAATGTACATAGTATAAAAGAGGCCCGCACTCCCGGCTTCTGAATACCTTAGGCTGCTCATCCATTTTTTTAGGGGTTTACCATGAAAACATAGCCAAAAACTTCAAGGCTACATATTTAACTGCCCTTGACCCATTTCGATATTGTTGAGATATTTTTAAACATCAAATTTCTTATATTTAATCGCCTTTCCCATTTTGTTCTTTTAAGTTTTCAATTTCTTCTCGGCTCAAATCGCTGCCTTTCAAGAGCAAGACGCCATTCTTGATCACTTTCGAGGGAGACTCTATTGTGCTCCCTCCACTCATTGATTGTGATTATTGGTGCGGGCACTTTTGTTAGCACGGCAGGGCACTGAAGTCTCAGCGGGGGCGCGTGCGGCGGTCCGTTTGAAGCGCCGCGGTGGCCGTTTGCCCCAATCACCCGAGCCATTGTGTGGCTCAACCCTTCTTCCATCGGCAGATCGACATGTCGCTAGCCTCCGAATCAATGGGGAGTAACCCAACCGATTGAGGGATGGGTGTCGGGGTTTTATAAGCAAAGGGTTATTTTATGAGGAAGCTACCTAAGTGTGGCGTTGGGCTTCCATTCTACATTCCAGCGTCAGTTATATTGACCAAATATTTTGAAGGAGCTATGCGATGCTTCTCATATAAATTCAATATTTTGGATAAATGGTACGCATAACTTGCCTTATGTTCCACACTTTGTTCGAACCTGCGTTGGTGTCATCGTTAGAGTACTTTCATTTTAGGTGAGACCGTCTCTCAAAGTCGTTTCTCTAAATGTGATTCTGTTGAATGAAAAACGGTGACATACAACAACATACCATTCGTATTATATTGGGGAATCGGTGTCGAGGTTTTATGAGCAAAGTTATTTTTTGGTGGGCCACCTACTTAAATATATGGCGCTGGGCCTCCATTCCACATTCAAGCGTTAGCTTTATTGACCAAATATTTTGCAGAAATTCTGAAAAGCTTATTTACTCGTATTATTATTTTTTATCAACATATTAAATTCACAGGTCGACCATTCGGTCGGTTGGTAACATAGATTAGTTTTAATACGTGACGTTGGAACGAGAAATAAAACATATAGGCGAACCCGGGGCGGAACGTCGTAGGCGATTTCAAAGTGCGAAGAAAAGTTCGAAATAACTATTACTAGTCCAAATTGGTGTTGCTAAACGTATAAACAACACCAATCTGAACTAAATATAGTTATTGCCGCTTGCGCAGCACCTTTTTTCACACTTTAAAAAAATCGCTTATCCCGATCCGCCCCGGGTTCTCCTACATGGAGAAAAACATAGACTAGGGAGACCAGTGTCAGAAAATCATAGTAATGCTGTGTAAACTTTACCCTAAAAATAATCACACAAAAATTATAAATGCCCTTAAAATCAGATATTATATCACCTTCTCATGAGGGTATTTAGGTTACGCTGTAAGGGTTCAAAAACTAACTTCGCTCGACCGTACCAATTCAATATTTCGAATAAATTCAATATTTTGGATTAATGGTACGCATAGTTTTATTTCTGTTCGACTCTGATTGATCGTACGTTGGTGTCAACATTACGGTACCGTCATTTTCATTTATACTTACTCTCAAAGTCAAGTTTATCTAAATTTGATCCTGTAGAATCGAAAGCGGTGACATGCTATAACATACTATATGTATTATGCATTCAAGGAAGATTTCCTGATGAAAGCGCTCACTTCTGCTAACATAAATATCCATCGCTACAAATTTCATGAACTAGCTAACGTGATAGGAAATCACATTGTGGTAAATCTATGGAGATGTGGATTAAAACACCACCAAGGCCGAAACTGCGAGTCCCCAGTTCTGTATTTCCCACACCTTACGACATTGATAACAGCTCTTTTTATGTTGCTAATAGTTATTTACAACTAATTGAAACTATGGATAAGATGTTTGACAAGCATTCAAGGTTTGTATCAATGAAGTTGTTTGTTTACGAGATATGAATTACCTAAGGTCGTTGCTCGAACACTCTTAAAAATTGTACCTATACGTTGCAGCCGTAAAAAAATATTTTCATATAATGCTTTAAAGCTATTTCTTTAAAGCTTTTAGCAGTGCAGAACGTAAATAAATTATGATGTAACTGTTTTTTAGTCGTCCCTACTCTTTATTCTATCATTATTAGCCAAGCTTGAGTTGACATAATTTCTGCTCCGAAAGTATTATTACGTTGCTTTGTTGGTCCTTGTAGCTTTTAAAATTAATTTTAAACTTTCGATTCGATGCATCACTCACGCTAATGGTCCATTCTGATATGAATTGGCCTTCCCCTGTACTTTTCTTCCGCTTTGGCCCAAAACCTACCGTGTCATTCTGGTTCCTCGTCATATACTGTATGATATACTACAGTACTACTATACTACTACAGTTCACGTTTTTCATTCCGTAGTAAGTACCTACTAACGCATGGCTCAGGTGACGAAAAAAATACTGTTGAATTTCGCGCATTCATGTATCTAAATTAATTTGTGTGTTAATCCAAGATCGGTGGATCAGGATACCGTTGGAATTGCCCCTTCAATAAGTTTTATGCGGGTGAATTACGCATCCCGTTTATTTTATGATTGGATCATGAGGATTCTTCATGTAGTGTCCACAGGTTCCATTTGAATTTGAACCTAGAACGTTGAATGGGTAGCATTTGAACTGGAACCTAACCGTTCGAATAATGATATTATAATCATAGAAAATATATAAAAGAGTAATAAAAATGTATGGTAGATATATTAGGAATAAAAAAAATCTGAATACACCTCAAATATAACTGTTATTCATGTCTTTGTAGTACTCAATGAGTCTAAGAAAAGTTTTATAAATACTAACATCACGAGAAAAATATATAAAGTGTCTTTAGCCTTTTCTTATAGATAAAACTGAAAGGTTTATGTAATAAAAAGAAGAAAGACAAGCCGAGGTTTTAGGAGTTTAATCGCGTGGTTATAAGACTATCCAGCGTGCAAGGTAGCAGAGAAAGCTTTTTTATTTCCTCGAGAAAATGGAATTTAAGCTTTCCTTCGTATATTCTCGAATGTTTTGAAATCCTTAGAAAGTGATTGGGATATTTTAGGAGCAGATAGAGCAAGGATCTTACTATCTTATTGCCAGACCTTGTGCCACTTAAGTCTCCGTGAGATCAGAGTGACGAAGATATTTGGAAGGATACCGTTCTTTTTAGTATATGTCTTTGTTTTATTAGATGGGAGCTCATTTAGATGCGTGGTAGAGTCTTGGCGTTGAAGTTAAAAGGGGAAATGAAGAGCTTGTCTCAACTTGGGGAGCAGTAACAAAATTTCTCACGGTTGAGATTCCCGATTTTTTTAAATGGATTAAATAATGAATAAAATTGGAAGTTGTTGATGGAATAATGCACTTTTTTATTAATTCTGTATTACCTATGACCATATGCTTTCCCGGTAAACGATTTTCTGGATATTTTTAGGCTTCCTACCGGCCGAATGACAGCATTTTTGCGAACGATTCTATGCTCGACTTAGACTAGCCTGCTTTGAGGGAAATGCTTGTATCGGAAAACTGTGGGTATTTCCATTAATGTAGTACTTATTGGCAAATAATGTAAATGGATGGCATTTTAAAATTATCCGGAAATTCCTTTAATTAAAGACATAATCTTATTTATTACAGCCTCCTGAACTACGACGCAATGTAATTTATATTAACATAAAGCACCTATTTCTATCTCAGAGAAAAAGCGAAGCTAAGTTGTTGTTTAAAATTAGTTGTTTAAAATTACAGATTTTTCCACTGATCTCATGGATTTTTTCTAAATACCTTTAACGTAAATTTTTAAAAACTCAAGTTAAGGTTAATGGCACACATTTCATGTCGTTACAGAGTTCATCCCTATATTGTTATTATAGGTTGTTAAGACGCCGTTAGTTGATTTTTTCCAATGCTCCATTTTCTAAACTTATTGGAATTCCAAACATTCATCTGGCATTTGTATGCAAACAAAACTTTAATAAATAATTCTTCTAATTTCCTATCATTATTTGTCCCCTGCTTCGAAGGAAACGTTGGAATCGCATAACTGTGCTTATAATTATTCTTATTCTTTTTAGATGCATTGGCAAAGATCATCTCATTTTACGTGGTCGCTCTAATAAGGCGTTAAGTTCTTCATGCGTGTGAGTAATATGACTTGCTCAACTAAAAATTATACTCAATTTTTATGGATTACAGTAGAGCGATTTATGATGCTTTTTACTCTGATTTGAAATTCATTTTGTAGTCATCGCATCCATTATTACTATAGATGAGACTTTGAACTTTTTGTGTTCAATTATTTGGTTAGTCGATATTCTGAGGCTAAAATGATTTATTCATAAATCCCCTCAATGTATTTCATAAGTTATTCATAATTTCCACTTACTTTCTCTTCCCTTCTTACAAAGGGAGTTGTATTTTTTTAGGTAAGGCTTCCTTATTCCATCCTTTATAGTGCAAAGATTTGAATGACGGCAACACAAGGGTAATGAACCATAAAATTTCATCTCTCCATAAATGTCAGAAGTGATTGAGGGCAAAAATCATCCTGCTTATAATACCGGAAAATATGATCTATTATGTCTTAAATTACATAATTAGGGGAAATAAAAATTGGCCTTTAGCTCTATACAAAAGTTTTAATTTTATAAATTGGTGCAAGGAATTTAGAAATTACATTTGACGATGATAAAAATTCAGAGAAGATGGTTATGTCGGCTTAAATTCGTGCTACCCTTTGAGTTGGCTATGTTTTTTTAAGTAATGGATTGAGTTCCATGCTCTATAGTTTCCTAATTTTCCTCAATATCAGAACAAGTGATTATTAATAATTTATCACGTAGAATTCTTCAAGAGATTGACGGATTAGAGTTCGAGAATATTTATATCCATCCGTGTATCTCATGTCATTTATATGCTTATGCATATGTGTTTAAGCTTCAGCTGCGATGCATCGTCTTGAGAAATTGTATTCGGAAACTTATTCCCTCTTAATGGTCCATTCAGTTTCATGTGGGAACCCGGTATTATAATCGCGCGCATCATATCCAGTTCAAGGCCATTTCTCATTCGAGTCCACGACGGCAAACCGTTGCCGTTGCGCAGCATGCGGAAGTGCCCTCGGCGTGACCAAAGAGCTGCAAAGCAGAGGAAGTTAGCTCAGAGTGTCCACACTCGTCCATTTTTTTCTGCGAAAAAGAAAAAAAAACATAGAATCAGTATATCTTTCCCGAAAACCGTTCCTTTTTTTATACATAGACAAGACGCAACGCGACAGAAAAAAAGTAATCCAGTTTTTGACTTCCCGTGAAAACTTTTTTCTTCTTTTTCCTGCACAAAACATCTTTTTGGGCCTTTTTTGGCGGAAATAATGCCTTTGGCTGCTGGCACGCTGCTAGCGGAGGCGCTAAGGGTATGTCGGTTTACCTCGGTGGGGGAGTTAATTAGGGTTGCCAATATAATGGTGCAGGAGAATACGCCCCCACTGCCAATGATGCATTGGGGGCGGGTACCGCCCCTCCGCCCCCGCTCCTACTCCAACCACCCGCCCCCGAAGTGAGCGAAACGGATTACTCCCGAGAAACGTCAAGAGGTATCGGGCGGGTGCCCGAATCTCATAGTGGCGGTGAAGGAGGGGAGAGTTTCCTGTTTTGGGGTGATATTTTCTCCCGATTTCACCGGCATAACCATGTTTGTGGCCGAAAAACCTTCCCTCGGCTCTCTGAGAGAATCTTAACGGGAATGGGGGCAATAAAGCAGCGGGAGGAATTGGCTGCACAAACAACGATCATCATCGGAGGGCTGATGATCTCTCGACTCGGCAGGAAAAGCAAGCTCGTAAACTTCGATGCTGTTTACACTCGAGAGAGAGAGAGGAGATCGTAAATACTTCGGAATACCTCGATGATGTCCGCTCCTCTCATTTCCTTCTCGTCTTGGCTTTATTAGGCGGTAGATTATTGATGCACCTGCATCGGCGGCTACTGGAAAAAGTACACGTACCAGTAATTAACCCTACTTTCTCCAGAAGCTTGTGATACAGTCATAAGTTTCAGTTTATAAACTTAAATAATGGTAGTATCCCATGTATGAGGGTACAGTACGAGAGTATAAATATGAGAGTATAAATACGAGGGCCTATCCCAGCATAGGCGGATCCAGGGGGGGGGGGCACGGGGGCACATGCCCCCCCCAGACCCTAAAAAATATGCCAGATTTTTAATACGGTCCCATTATCATTGCGTTTGTTTTGTATTACGAGATATCCTTGTGCCCCTCCCTGAACAAAATCCTGGATACGGCCTTGCTTGTGCCCCCCCCAGAAACAAATCCTGGATCCGCCCCTGTATCCCAGTATATATAAGAGGGTTGTTTTTTTTCAATCTCCGATGTGTCAAGATCATAAGACGAAGTGATTGATAAAAAATTATTTCATTGGAAACTGTTGAGCACACTTGTGGTGTGCTGTCGACCTAATCGCCTCGGCGATTGAAGAATCGGTCCAGCCTGTGGACAAGCTTTACTACACCTTCTTCATAGGATGTTTCCGCCAATGATTTTTTCCTTTGTCCTGAAGCTCAACGACTGTATGAAAACGCTTCCCTCCAAGCCACATCTTCATTTCAGCGTAAAGATGGAAATCCCCCAGAACTAGGTCGGCATTGCGCGGCGGGTGATCGAAAATGTCCCATTGAAATTGCTCAAGGAGCAGTTGGGGCGCATCAGCGCTGAGATGTCGGGCGTTGTCATGGATGAGAACACGTCTAGAAGTAAGCATGTCTCTTCTTCTGTTTTTAATGTGAATGGACGTAATATTTCGCACTGTTTCACACTTTAGCCGCATTGCATTAAATAAAAATTCCCTTTTATTGGCATAAAGGTCAAGACATTTCAATGTTGAAGCCATTCGGCGAGTTTTCTGGCTGTCTCTACGAAGTGCATACTTGGCGGGAGAATCAATTGAGGCAGTGTAGGTGATGAGATTGCTACTAACCTTACACTAGCAACTTACGGTCAGAAATGACTTGAGCGTGTGGTGCTGAGGACGCGCAATTGCCCTACCTGCGCGGTACCTGCCTTTCACTTACATGGTGTTTTTGCCGAGCTATCGGAGGATTAAAAAAAAAACTCCCTCGTACTTACACATCAAGTAACTCTTCTATGAGTCTTTCTTATGTTTTATTCTCCTTCTAATCATAGGCTGTTAATTAGCAATGAAATTTTTTTCAATTTTCAAAAACGTGCAAGAAAAAAATCTATGAAATGTACTGCAGAAATTTCAAATGAAAATAAAAAATATCCAAAAGAGAGTACCAGATTGGTACCAAGAAACAAAAAAATGAAATATTTAAAACAAAAAATTATCAAATCTCAATTTAAAGTGTATATTCTGCGCTATTGATTCTGAGTTTTGCAAAATAAATGTTAAGTTTATGCTTCTATTTCACATAAATATAACTTTTAACCGACAGCGATACACAAGCGTCATTTTAATCAAGTATCCTTGTGAACTGGCTGAATGGGGTGAGTTTTGGACTCAGCCGGAAACCGCAAGTTCACGCAGTGATTTAACCAAGGAAAATTCATTTGGATTGCCTAGGGTAGAGATCACCCCTCGACTCTGCTACGGGCGAGTGAATTTCGAACATTCAGAGAGACGAGGGTCCCGTTCCTTTCCCCATACCAGTATATACTCGAAAGATTTTTGTAGCGTACGCATGAAGAAATCTTCCTGGAGTTTAATCCGGAACTCATTTTTACAACTTAATGCTAGCTATACCCACAACCATGCTCCTCATGTTGCATGCAATATTGCAGTAAAATCGGGATATTGAACCAAAAAAATGGCACGGGGCACATTGTTTTGGATTCAAATTGTACACATTCGCTCCGTCAGTTGTCCATTTTTTCTATAAACAAGAGAAAAAATCATAGAACTAGTATCTCTTTCCCGAAAACAGTTTCTTTTTTATGTATAGACAAGATGCTTCATAGAAACCATCGTAAGTCATCTAAAATCTTTTTCAAGAATGAACTGGAATGCTAGCTGTGATTGGTGGAATATTTAAGCTATCGATCTGCCACGTATCATGTACACCACCACTATTTAAGGTTTGCGGCTTCACATTGTATAATCATGAAAAAGGAAATAAATATTCAATTTTGATCCTTTCCCGGAAGTGATCCAAGCAATGGCACGGGGAAAATTGTTTTTGATCACTTCCGGATAAATTTTGGAAATACCATGCTCATCTCGACCGTTGAACAAGGCATTTTCAAACTATGATATTTCAAGATTTAATTGAACTACTGAAAATGGCTAGATATTTCGTAACCTACATTACTAAGGAGTAATGGTAATCTAGTGAACATGCGGATGATCGCACAGTAGAGTTAAATGGGATAGTTGGATGTAGGTAATGTTCAGGATAGATTGTAGCCGATGAGATAATTATCTCTTTGCATGCGATTGCTAACTTCAAGCCGGCATTCTTGGTCATAAATGGACGCCAACACTTTTTAATGTTTGCGGCTGTTGGATCTTGAAAGTGAGCAGTGGTCTAGGCGTGGTTTCTGCGTGCAGCACTGAATTTTCTCAGGTCGTTTATTTAAGGAGGGAGCGAAGAATGCGTAGCTATATATGATTTCTGCGGAGGCCAGCGTTTGTCGATATTATTTCGGTGGGCTGAAGGGGGTTGATGCATGGCCCTCCGCCCCTCTCGAGCCCGCCCCCGTGCAGAGCGGGGGCGGAATTGAGAGAAGGATGCACGGGAGGGGCGTGGTCCAATCGGAAGGTTACATTTCGAGAGCCTCGCAAATCGGTTGCCATTAGAGACGGCGGCTAGTCTCCCATTAAAAGAGCCATAGTTCTTCCATGATTTCAAAGGTCTACGAAGCGATACGGAGCCGAAATTCCTCGAAATTTATCTTCTACAAATTCAATACGTAAAAAAATGTACAGTTTGCCTTCCGGGTTGTCCTCCACGTCGATTCATCTGTATACAACAGTTTCGCCAGCGATGAAGCAGCCATATTCTACAAATCCTGTCCCCGGAAGCCTCCATTAAAACACGTAAAGGATGTTGTTAATGTTCTCTTTAATAATTTCATGCACAGCTAGTTTCGACAAATTGAGTTTCTTTTTAATATCTCTTGACCTCAAATTTGAACGTTTTTTTATGTCATGGAGAGTAAGCCTTTAAGAATTGATTGAAAAATTTTCCCCCTACATTTCGGTATATTTTTTTGCCTTCTTCAGTTTTTTTTGCAATGAATATGCTTTGTTTGTCAATAAACAATATTCACTGCAAATGAAGCCCCCGATGAAGATAACTATATACCGAAACGTTGTCGATAAACAAATCATATTCATTGTATTTAAGCCGCGAAGAAGGTGTAAAAATATACCGAAACGGTGGCAAAAAAGTTTGCATTTAATTCTTAAGAGACTAGTGTCAGGGAGCGCTATTACTCTCCTCCTATCTCTCGCGATCAGTGCCAGGATCAGGGTAGCGCTCCTCCTGCAATGTCACCCTTAGATTCTGATAGTTAACTAATCATTCAAATGTCAATACTCATCTTATTTTAACAGTAACTATTTTCTTCATATTATAAAAATTAATCCATATTACCAAAAATTCGTAAAATAATACATTAAAAAGGTGAAACTACATGTAATAAAGGTTTCCTTAACTTTCTGAGTATATACCTTTAGTTGTTTTTGGGACCTATTTTTTTCCTAAGGTACAGCAAAATTAGCAAAAATGCCTCGGCATTTTTATTAAAGTACGTAGAAAATCGGTTGGCACACAAATGGTCAAAGACCTACTCTCCATGGCACTAATCAACTAGTTTTGACGCATTCACACGTCATCCTCGGGTACTCCCGGTGAGTGGACGTTAAAGTGGACATATAGTACAGCCATTACATGTTTCATTTGTATCATTATGTTCAACAACATTTTGCCTCACACCTTTGATTTAATTTATTTTCTACGCTGAAATCTTATTTAGACAACTTAATTCCTCTTGGTTTTTTTTTATCTGAAGTTATCTCCCGAGTTGCAAATATGTGTGTATTGTCACGGGAAAAAAATCACCCGAAATCGTATTAAATGAGAATTTGAGAATATGAAAGCAGTGGAGCGTCGAAGGTTTTCTGGAAATTTTAATGGAAGCCGAGAATCCAAAAAAGGCACGAGTATACATGGTTGAAGTTTGAGTTAAACAGAATTGATCCATATTTGAAGGCTTATAGAGATGTTGCTTCAATTCTTTGTACGAAATATTTATAAAATAAACGTATGTATTTATTGGGAAAAGCAAAGAGATGGTTTCTTTAGCGATGGATTTGTGCAAAAAAGTGCTTTGTCACAACTTTTTGCTATATGGTTAGTGATATTTTGGAATTCGTGGTTTCACTTGTTAAGTTTCTATTTAGCTTAATATGAATTTCTTAGATATCTTTGTAATATTTGCGAGACCTTTTGTCAAATTAACTTAATGTATAAGGCTTTTAAATGTCTTACTTATGATTAGAAGGTCTAAGCTCTGTTAGAAGTGTCATTAATGTGAACCTCAAACTGTTAATCGAGCCACGGAACTTCAACTTACACCTCTACTCAATGATACATCCTTAAACCTTATTCACAACAATATAACTGTAGTTGAAGGCTGTAGAATAATTACTGTAGGTTCAGTGCATCTCTATACGAAGTAACTTGACTTTTTTAGTGGTTAGGTGTGAAAAGATTAGCTGATAGGAGAACTGAGTGGAGAGCTGCGTCAAACCAATCCTAGGATTGTTGACCAGTGATGATGATGATGACTTGAGAAAAGCTAAAATTTATATTGAAATTAGCTAGCAGCGAGAAAAAATGGCATCTCCTGTCAGTCATTGAAGCCACCATAAGTCATCTAAAATCTATTTCAAGAATGATCCGGCATCTTAGCTGTGATTGGTGGAATATATAAGCTGTCGATATGCCACTCATCAACTCGAGGTACGCTTACTCTATTTAAGGTTTTCGGCTTGCGGTTGTATAAACACGAAATAAGTTATGAAAATTCACTTTTGATTAATTTTTTCTTGCGTTAATGTGTAGTCAGTGGTCAAATGTACTAATGGTTCTTAATGGAATTTTATGGAACTTTGAGCCGGCATTCCTCGTGATCGATTAATATCAATTAAATGTATCCTCATGCATATTTTACACGTATTTTTAAATTTCCCTAAACATTAACCGATTGTTAATATGTGCACCCAATCCTCGTTATTGCTACATTACACTGGAATATGGAGATATTCATAATCTCGCACTATTTCATTCAACCTAACGGATCCTGATCGTGGTGCGCATATGGTCTACTGATACATGTATGCGAAGTGACTGGAAGCTTTACGGTTCACCGTCAGTCCCTCTGAATGAGAATTAATATCATAAAATGAAGTCAATCTTGAATTAAAAGACTCTTCTGAATGAAATACGTGCGCAAACAAGCAAATGCAGCTCTTCGTTGAAGAAGTTCATTTCGGAATGTCGAAGAGAGATCCGCTATGTGGATCGGGGACTTTTGGCGTGGAACAGGAAAAGAATAGGTGCTTTTGTAGCTATTGTGGATGGTTGATGAAGATCGAATTGAGGAATGAAATCGGGAACACAAGGTTGAAAGTGGAAGAATTGATGTGAGAACAGCCATATGGCTCGCTCAAAGGATGAGAAGATCCTGATAGTTTGGCGGCGACCCAAAGAACAATGAACGAATAAGGAACTCGATTGAGTAGAAAGTCATTGAGTCATACCGAGGAACATATTCTCCGGCCAATTGAAAGAGGTCATGAAACAGAAATAGAATCAAGGCATGGGATTATATTGGCCAGGGAGAATCGGTAAACCAGTCTATCAGCCTTGGGTTTAAAAAGCTTATGGTCATGACTCGGCGTTAGATGTCCGTCGCTTATTTTTGCTTCTGGGGGTTAGATTTTATCGCTGCATAATATGCTTTTTAGGCGATAGGTGTTGTAAATTATTGGGAATAATTGAAAAAAATACGAGATTCAGAGTCGTTTATTGTTTTAGAATTCTATTCTAGCTTAGTGTTATAGAATTTGTCTAAGTTCCTTCTTCATATTGAAAATTTAATCGATTAATAAGTGGAAATTTTAGAAACCTATGATGGTTAGAAGTTGCTGGTGAAGGTTCTTGCTTTTTGGGGAATTAATTATCTTACTTACAGACTTAGGGCGAGGTTAATTACTAATACCACACAAATAGAGATATTGTCCATAATTAACGCCTTTAACTCATCCGTTATTTTCACTTCGCTTTTCGAATATATTTTCCCACTTCTTTCCCTTCCGTGCTGAATCTTATATGTTCAATTACGCTGAATTTTTTGCATTCACCAAACTTCTCTCCTCTGACCTCCATTTGACTATAAAATCTAGGTTGCCGTAAATAACGTGGAGACTGCAGCGCATCGGCTCAGTTGGCTTAATCTGTCGGATTGGCTCTCCAAATGAATTTTTTTCCGAGGTAATTACGCACTCTAATTGAGTGCCAATCCCGTGGCTATGCGAAAGAATTATGGTGTGGATTGCTCTAAAAATGTTTCTTTAATACTGATCGTCTAATTATAAGTTATTTCTGTTGGTGACTGGAAAACCAACCGGTATTTAGATTGAAATGACCTCTATGATTATTTGGGGAAACTCTGCTGTCTTCATTCTCATTGCAGCTGCCTCTCAACCGAATGTCGTCCATCCAGTTCCACCACGTGGAACCTGTCGAGATGTGCGCATATGAATATATTTCCAATAAATATTGCATACGGGTGAGAGAATATTCGTGTTTCTCGCTTTAAATTGGACGGTGGTAAATGATTAATGAACGAATGATAATGAGGCTTCACGCGGTTTTCCTCCGTGACTGCGAAGAGGAACGTGGGAAAAATGTAAATTGTTTGAGAAATCACACCCCTCCACGGGATTGAATCTCAATCCAAGCGTCTCGGAAGGAAGTGGAAACTGTGAACTAAATAAAGTACAGGGGAAAGTAATTCGTCAAAAGTTTCTGCGAGGGAACAGTCACCGTTGTTCAGTATTTACACGAATTAGGTTGTTAGCCGCATGAGACTCACACAGATTTTCAAATCTCTCACTAGATCGAGCCTAAACTTTTTTGAAATTTCGTCCAGGCTAATAGCTGGTGTCCTTGCCCTTTCCGCCTCATGACAATTGAGGTAGCTTGCATGGTAATACTTAGATGTGTAAGAGTCAATAAAAACACGATTTTCCCATATTTAATGGCCTGCCCCGTATCTGACACTAAAAGAATGTTTCTCTTTGGATGAAAAAAAAGATTTTTTATAAGATAAACATGTTTTTTGAACCGGTGGATACGTAAATTCTTTGGAATGTTGCTTCTCAACGGGACAAAAATCTTTTGAACTGAAGAGGAGAATCCTGCCACAAATTTATTTTGCTGTAAGGTTAACTTTACTGCGACTTAATGTCTTACCATAAAGCTCTTTCTACCGATTGAAGCGGAAAGATATGCTCCAGATTTTCAAAGAACCGGAACAACAGCATTATCTTTAAATTCTTCTAGCTGCGCGTTAATCAGGTGAGATCAGGTTTTTGATGGTTGCAAGCTGTAATACTCCGGAATTTATATGCTTATAAAGAAATGTTTAAAGATTATGTTCGTTGTTTTTAGTGTTACATTTTTGCTTCATGTTTACAAGTATTTTGGTTAGAAAAGGTGAAGATTGTTTGGAGTTATAGAGTAGAGAGTGCGTTGCAATACTTTAGATTTAACTACCGTGCGTGCGAATCGATTGCAGAAACTAAGGTATTAGGTATGAATTAATTCTCTCATAAAATATTCGCAAGAAGAAAAATTGCATGTCTTTCTTTAGACTAGACCCGAAGTCCCATGGATATTCTTTTTATCGGCTCAGCATATTTCTTCAATTCACAAGGATTCTATTTTCTCAAGAAATGTCGCAATCTAACATTATCCGTGGCTTCGTGCTCAGTGGGTCGTTTTCGATCTGATTTGCTCTCCAGTATATATTCCAAAGATTTCATGAATTTCGAGCAGATTTATATACGTGAGTTTTAATAACTCTGAAATTTCACCAAGAAAGTGCAAATAATTTAATTTTGGCCGGGAGTATGAAAATGCTTTCCACCATCTTGGAAAAAAGAAGCAAATTTTCGTGAAGTGGCGGTGATATAGAACGTACGAGTATGACTACATAATTTGTTTGAAAAAGATCTTTCCGACAATCGATCCTCGAATTGTGGTATGGAAATGTAATTTTTCACTGACTCTTTGGATAAAAACGGATTATAAAAATGTTCATTTTAAATTTTACATAATGGACGAAGTTTTTCTTTTCCGAGTTTTTTCATTGCGTTTCAAATTGTTCGACGCCGTATTTGCCATCTCTAGATTACTTTAGCGCTCAAATATCCTAGCTGTTTATAGAAGTGCAGATTGGAAACTTTTTCTCCGCCATGTGATCGCCGTCTGCACTCCCCAGTGCACGTGCTTAGTTCCCCTCGGAGTGCCATCTAACGATAAATTAATGAAATAAAAGGGATGTGGGAGGAGTCGATCGATCGTTTCTTTCCTCCTAGGAGCTGGAGACGGAAAGCGTTGGGTAGGATTTATTTCCGGCTTTGACGCACCAACTCCTCGGGATGAACCTTTCTTCAACCCCGGCGAGCTCGCCGCGGATACGAGTCAGCTGCTGGTTCCGCCATTAATCCAGTTCACCGCGCGTTGCGGGAGACGCCATCTTCGCTCGGACGGGAAATGTCCGCGGCAGAGGCGATCGCGAGGCCGCCATGTGATTGATTTATTCGTGGAGTTCGGAGAACGGAGCCACCTGCCGCTATTCTGGTATTAGCTTTCAATGAGAGAAGTACTGCGTGCTGCGATACAAACTTTAATTACTTTTTCAGCGCTTTTACGGGGCTTATAATCCATCAAGTTCCCCGCTGGTTCTCTATACCGTACTAGGTTAACCCGACAGCGTAGCCCTGCCTATATGTATTTCTTACCTTAGTATATGTGTAAAAACATTAATCGGATTAGGGATAGTTATACTCAAAGCGTCCAACAGTCAATGCGATGCGAATGGAAAATTGCATCCTATTTAAAAATTGCTTGCCAACCACTGATATCGCGGTAAATATCGCTCTTTATTGGCAGTATCGCTGGTTTTCTGCGGAATTAAAAAAATCGATTGATTTCTCAGAAATATATAAGAATTTGCAGCAAAAATCTTTATTTTCAGACAGACAGAATGCATAAAATTTTCATAGTTCGTTTAAATTTTAAATATTGAATATTATTACGGAGGCTTCCGCGGTGAGTTGATTGGTGATAGTTTTGATAATCAACGCGGAATGCACCCGGAAAAATATCACCAATATTGAATATTGTTCACTAATGGAAGAATTAACCCTGCAATTTAATATAGGATTTTTTTTAACTTTCATAATTTGATTCACCGCCTAAGAGTAACTCTAGATTTCATGAGTGTTGTTCTCTATGCATGCTCTGATGGCTCATATTACAGATAAATCTGTTCTTGTTCAGCGTAAATTCTGGTTCTGCTTAAAACTTCATAAATACGGGGAGATCTGATTACATTTATTTCTTTTGATTATTGTAATCAACTTATATTTTAAACTCATTATTTGGCAGCACATAATCCTCTCCTCAGCCATAGATTTGTAGCAAATCTGCCATCGCTGTTATTTTTTCGATGTTTTGTGATAATATTTTTTAATTTCATGGAAGATAATATGCTTTTGAAGGCGACGACATTGTCTTATAGACTTTAAGGCAATAAGTTGACTGTATAGGATTTCGTGTTGAGGAGGACTGAATACTTTTGAGGTCAAACTTAGAATCGGAAAATATAGTTTCACTTGACACTTTGCTACTCAGACTCAATAAGACTCTTCCCATTCTCGTCTGAAATATTAGTATGACAAAGATTGGAATGATACCCACACAAAAGAGAAAAAAGCGTGTATATTGTTTGCGGTTACGCCTCTGGATATTTCAACAATTAATTAATTGTTGCATTAATTAGTTTATGATTCCCATCACACTTTATTCAGGTTTAGGATTGGCTAAATGATTACTCACTAAATAGTTTTTGATCACTAGCATTTAGTCGTGCTTAAAAACAGCATGAGAGTAGCTTCGTCAGTGTTAACTTTTTTAATATATGTACAGTCTTATAAGTATCATTAAGCTTATTCAAAATCAACAAAAGTGTAGCTTTATCAATAATAATTTTTTAAATATATTGACAGTTTTACAGTTTATATTAGGCTGTTTCGAAGCAGCATGAGTGTAGCGTCGTCAATATTATCTCTTTACTTTTTACATTCTTGCCTTAAAATGTCACATGGCCCTCGTGGGCTTTCTTCGCAAATATATATGCGCTTTATTCGCCGTACGCTTTTTTCGCATAATTGATGCTATTATGGTTTCTGGGCTTTCACAGCGTGCTTTGATGTCTAATGACGACAGATTTGCCGATAATTCTGCAGTCTTTTTCGGGTCAGAAGCTGGAATGGCATGTAAAACTAGACGAAAATTTTTCGTTTCGACCCGGAGGGAAACGAAAATATGAGGCCGAGGTTTAGTTTCGTTCTTACACGAAATTAAAATCACCATGGAGTTTAATTTCGACCCGGGACGAAACGTAACGAAAATAAATTAATCGAAACCCCGCTGCTCATAGTTTAGTTTCGATCCCAGGAGTTGAGTGGAGGGGAAAAAGAGGGAATAGTTTCGACCCATTTCATGACAGAAAGTAGAGGGGTCAAAACATTGATCCTCGTCATATTGCGACTGAATGCTGCGTTGCGCTATATGAGTGGAAAAGTGCCCCATGCATCTAGAGGCTGTTGGGTGAACCTAGGCGGACCTCCAATCTATTCAACCCCACTTCGTACTCGGTGTGTGGGTCGAAACTAAACTGTTCAAAGGCGAAGCACATGGTCTCTCTGGTGCGAAACATGATCTGTCTTTCGTTTCATCCCAGAGGTTTAGTTTAGTTTCGAACCGAAGTAGTTTTGAATCCGATTTCGTTTCGACCCTGAGTTTAGTTCCCCGGGTTTTATTATTTGTTGTTTCGCTTCTACATTTCGCTCCCGGGAACGAAACTATTGAAATTCTAATTTGACTTTATTTAGTTTAGATTGCCATCCCTAGTCAGAAGTCTTCAAAGGCTCTTTTTTTGGGAGGCTCCAGAATAATGGATCTCATTGACACGTTGTATCTCAAGTGAGAACAATAGGGGCTAAGTGTGGTCAGCGTTTAGAATTACGCGAGGGAAGGTGCTTTGAGGAGTGCTTGTAGTTTTTATTTTAGTAGCTGTCACTCCAGTTTTGTCCGCCCAATTTTTAGTCTATGTCAGACTAGCTTAAAAAGTTCATGCATTTAGACCCTCAGGACTCTTTTCTTACATTCCTGTCAATGAGACTAAAGACGTTTTTGACTAGATCATTCTTTAATCTACTCAAGGCGAGCCGAATAACTTCAGAATCGATGCTTTCGGAAACCAACCGTCATACGTTTCTACTTATTCATTTACAAATTACTGTTTTTAAGGAAATATTTCTTGGAATATGATACATTATGCAGTAAAATTTAATGTTAATCCATTTAACTTTATCGACACAGCTGAGAAAATGTATTTCTTAAACTGTATTGCCTTTTATTGAATGCAATGAGAGCTGATGATGGGCTATTTCAGTGCCAGAATTGCCGATTTTTTCACATTTACATTACGACGTTAACCAAGATTATTTCCAAGCACCTTTCTTTATAGAATAATGGATCTCACTAAGCGGTAGATTTAAGCTAACCTCTGAGGCTAAACTCGGACGTAGGTCGGCATTACGCGGTGGGAGGTGGTGAAGGAGCGTGGACCTGGAGGGTGGCCCCTGGACGGTGGTCGAGGCCTCTACGGGGCCCCCGGCGATTTATGGGCCCTGGAGCGCGTGGGCCTCCCTCTTGGCGGCATGCCTTCCCTCCAGGGTCCCACCTTCTTCGCCCATCCCTCAGGGTCCCCGAAGAATTGCCTCCTGCGGAACGTTTCCTCCGCTCATCTACCCCCACCTGATTGACTGCGCCCCCCGATCGTCAGCTGGGTGCCACTCGCACGCACGCCTCATCGATTAGTTGCAAATGGCGCCGTCGGGTGGCTCATTAAGCCGACCCCCACCAAAAAAGACCCTCCGCCCTTCAATTGTTCGTGTGTGCCGGCGGCGTTGTCGCAGCGGTGGGCAGCCCTTGTCTTTCCCTCAGTCCTCGCCGCGAAAGGGTTCGAACGGCTTTGGTGTGGCCGGCCGCCGCGTCTCAATTGCCCCAAAGGGTCCACCCACCGAGGAAGTGCGGCTCTTGTGAGCAATCAGTGTCACCCTGGGGACAGCATTACAACCCTTTCTCTTTTCCGGCGGAGTAAGCGATCCCGAAACTGTCCCGCATGATGATCGTTGCACGCGTTTAAATCTCCCGAGGTGGTCTGAGGAGATGTTAACGTTTGAAAGTCCCGGCTTGTTTACTGATGGCATTACGTCTTCTGTATTTTCACCGCATGCTCGGCAATTGCCCTGTTGCTTGTGCGGTTATGTTAAACCGTTTCCCTCATCACGTTTATGAGGGATGAGAATTTGAGGGAAGGATTCCCCAAACTTTTTTACCTCTTTGATGAGTGCATGTTGCGTAGATTTTGATATTTTATGTGCACTCAATTTCCTTCTATTACTTTCCTTTTGTGAAAGCACTTCAGAACTCTCATATTTTTTTTCCTTTCTAGAAGATGGAAAGTAATTGTTGGAAATGAATTCATATAATGAACATATACAGGCAAATTACTTTTTTAAAGGCAATTGTTTTTGGAATATAATACCATACGCAATAACCTTTAATATTTATCTATTTAAATTTAGCGAGACTGCCTCGAAAATTTCTGTGACTTGGACTTCTCTTCAATTTCTTACTATGGCAGTTTATGATAGGCAGCAATACCGATTTTTTTAAATTTCAATTTTAACGCACGGCTCTGGGCTGTAGGTTGCCAATGCAACAAGGAAGAGAAGGCCTTCTTTATTCCATTCAGCTCAACTATTAGATTTTAGAAGTGAAATATCTGATTTATAAAGAGAAATAAAGATGTCAACCAGGGAAATATTGAATTCCAGTATCAAATATTATATGAAAATGTAACATGAGATTGTTACATGATTGTTGATAAATCTTCGACCGTACCGATGCAATACCATCACAGGTCATCCAAGGTGAATAAAATTTCTCACTAATGGATTTTGGGTTCCTAATGAAACAAATGATGCGGTTTATTTTTCAGATTATCGGGGTTTTGACAGCTAGAAGTACACCGCAAATAATTAAGGCTAGAGATTTTGCAATTTTCTGGATTACATCGCAGTAGTCTGTGGCATATGATGATAGGGCTACTCGCAAATTTTAGTAAAAGAGTGCCAAACAGGAAGGTCAAGAGGCACGATATAGTTTTTTGACTTTTTAATTAACCTAAATCGAAGATTAGTAGTTGAGTAGCATAGGTTACAGGTGAAATCGTAAAAATTTTATATAAGACATGAGAAATGTTTTCGAGAAAATTTCCGATTAATGAGGGTAAGAGTGCTTATCATCAATATTTAGCTGTATTGAAATGATGCAATTTGCTGAAGTGAATAAGAACTGTAATACTTTTAATTAATGCAGCTTTGCAGTTATTTATAAGTCGTTAATGTCTGGGGATGCGGAAAAGTCGATGAAGATGACTTTGTGGTGAGGTAGAGGGTATGAAAGTCTCTAAGATATTCACAGCTTTCCAGTTGTGCATTCGTCCAACCTTCTTGGCCTCTATTTAGCCATTTCACAACATTTTTATGTATCTCAAATATACACAAATTTAAATATGATAAAATGCCTAGTTAAAATTTTCGAATTCAAGATGCAGCATAACCTTGAGTAGGGTCTACTTTTAGGATTTAAAAATTAATATTAAATAAATAATTTAAAAAAGTAATGCTTAAGAAAAGGACCGGCTAAGCGGAGGGAATGCATCCCTGTTATTTAGTCATTAAGAACATTGTCATTATAGAAATAGGGAGTTTCCCTGCACTTCTATACGAACGTCCCACATGACAACTTCATACACTCTCCAAGTCTCGAGATAACGAAACAGTCCTTTTGATTTATCCCCATATCCTGTTGAGGATTTCATTCTGAGAAGAACCGGGGGTTCTGGTTTCCCTGGTGAAAGACAGTTCCGAGGAAGACGTCTACCTCACCGAACGTAAGTTGATGTATTCGGACGATGAAGATCGTCCCGTGCATGAACTGCGCTCATTAGAACTCTAGGAAGAAATAGGGTTGCAGAGCAAGAGTGGGAGAAATAAAGAAGAAGTGACCTCATGCGGGATGCTGTCTTGAATTGGATGATTTAGCGCCCCGCCTTGAGTATGCTCTGCGCCGTCCGCGGTGTGAAGGTGTTTATAATCTAAATGTAAATGGCTCGCGATCCACTGTGCGGTGAAAATAACACTTTCCCCTCGATGGGTCGTGGCCGTTTTAATCGGCGAGCAGTTAGCGAGAACCAACAGGGTGTAATGCCACGCTTCTCTTGAAAAACCTTTTCCCATTCTCTAAAATTTATTCCTCCCTTCCCCGACAATTAAGCCCAGCGCGGAATTGATGAGCTCACTTGACTTTGCGTGGAAAAATACGTATTGCATATTTTGGGAACAAAGCCAAGTGTACTAATTCCTCAAAAGGACCTTAGGATGCTAAACTGAGGGTTGTGATGTGATGTATAGCAACGGCGTACAGGTCAAGGATAATTAATGGGTAGATAATGGAACAAATTGTTCGTTCGTTGTGTCATGAAAGTTACTTACGTATGAAACGGTAGGCTTAAAGATGGTAGATGATCGTTAGCCGTGTGTGCTTATCCATTTCGAAGTCGCTCATTTGTATTTCTGAGGCATAATTAGGTTTAAAAGGCTGTAGTCCCCAAGGGATGGTAAACGCGTATGAAATATGGGAATTTAATTGTGCAAGATGACAGTTTGAGTCGTCGTGAAAGGTTACTCGTCTTCTGCCGCAGTTGCTTTTCCTCTTTTTCAGTTAGCAGTAATGCTAAGTTATACTACTCAAGAGGATTAACCGTAACCATGCATAAAAATCAGTGCAAAATTTTTAAACGCCATTTACCATAATCTAGAAAAAATTAAACGCATTGGTATTTTCTCGTGACGATGAATCCATGAAATTCAATTCTCGAGGAAAGTTCGTTTCGCAGTATGAGCTGATTAACAAACTCAGAAAGCATTTATGTGGCTAGAAGCATTGAAATAGCAAGACATATGTTAACAGTCAAACTCAAGAAAATAGTATCATTAAATATTCTAATCAAGGTAAAGTGGACGGAGAGGAAAAGGAGCGACAAAGTGCTGAACATGGTGGATGAGGAGAGATAACTTCTACGTGAGATACTGAAGGGACGAAAGGTATGGAAGGAGCGAGCACTTAGCGGGGAGGGGATGTTGAAAACAGTTTTAGAGGGTTAAATGTAGGGTAATCGAGGGAGAGGGAGGAAAAGAATAGCATTTAAGGTAGAATGATAGGGAGGATACCTTATTGTGAATTGATAAGAGAAATCCATAAAGGGGGGGGGGGGGAACTGACCGGAGGCTTCTTAAATAATCCGTAAAATCCCACCTTAATTGGTAAATAATTATAATAATAGTAATATTAATTAGTTAGTATAAGTAAGGATTACTTTAGCTCTTAGTTGCTGCACTTAATTTAAGCAGCTTTATTGCTTTCACGTTCTGTGTGTTGATATTATATTTGGGAGATAGGAATGCGTGTATAATGCTGTTTCTGTAATGTCGTCAATAATCAATTTTTGCTGAGCGTCTATTTAGGGAATCTATTCAGTTTCTGCCTATTTATGGTTATTAATGCATGCTATCCCATTAAATTGAGTTTTTAAGGGTTGAGAATTAATCGTAATAATGTAAGTCATTAAGCGGCTGATAAAGATGTTAATACCATGAGAAACAGAACTGCGGCTACTGACTTCTTGATATTTATTGACATAATTGATGAAGTGATTGCACATAAATACAAGAAACAAGTTAGTTTTACCGAGTTTACAATGTTGATCTTGTCGGCTTAATTTTGGAATGTAATTCTAAAATGATAAGCCCTTCTATTTTTTAGAATATAATATTATATTTTAGGTATTTAAACCTTCATATGGATTTATGAATTTAGTTACGTCGTTGGATTTACGGCGCCGCAGCGGCGCTGCGTTATTTTTTGTTATTATCTTTCGAAGTTAGCCTTTATTGTCATGTTTTCTAATTGATAATGGTAAATGCATCTATTATCTTCATTTATCACCATGTTTTACTAGATTTAACCCATTATTGTGGAAGTTAGAGCAAAAAATCTTGAACGCTGCATTCTTTTCCATTTGTTGCCGTAATGCTCTCCATTTCTGTTCCCTTTGTCTGTTATTTTCAAATGAAAGTTTTAATTTCGTGTGTAATGGCTGTTTTAAATATTTTTTCTGATATGCGGTGCTGGACAAACTCCGCTTTTTAATGCTTTCACTGTCTAATTTTTAGGTATCTTAAGACCCGCATCGAAATCAGCCACAAAGTCATAATGAAGAACACACGCTCCTAAGAATGCGATGGTACTTTGGTAGGGTCCCCGTCACGTGATATTTCAGCCACAATTATTTCTCAAATATAAACCAACCGTAAAAATCGGAACAAGTGCGCAGTAGATGCACACGAAGTAAGTAATAATTGAATTCAGCATAAGTCGAAGAATAATGATAACTTAGCAATAATAAAGTAACTTCTCCCTTGGTGTATACATATTCGCTCAAAACTAAATGTTTTTGGTGCTTAATCAAGGAAAAGAAAAGGAATATGGTAAATTAAATTTCCTCGAGAAGATGATATGGCGCCAAAAACTTTGTTCTAACACTTTTGAAAATGACAAGCTAGTACATACCTATCCTGGGAAATCGGCTGCATGAGGATTCCATGCAGTCTCTGCGTCAATCGGTGAACTCCAATTTCCTCCTTTAGTTGCCACCCCAATTGGGTCGATCTATTCCACGAAGGCTCCCACCCTGGTGGCCCTCACCCATGGCCATTTCTCTGCATCCCGACCCCGTAAACTCCGTCACGGTGGCCAGCGGAAAGGGACCCCATGGATGACCGCGGAGATGTCCCGAGGCGACCCCCATTTGGCCCGCCGATACTTTGAGCGGCCCTCATTATTATAAATACGACATATTCTATATGTTACTGCGGACATATTTTTTCTGTGCCTCCGCACCACAGAAATCGGGAACGACCAAATGAATAAACGTTATATATCCCTCCGAGAGCTAATTGATGAGAGTGTTTTGCTTCGGCCGTCCGTCGTCGCTTTTCCGGAATCAGTCAGTGTCGACGGAGGGCATTTCCGACCCCTAGGGCCTTTTGAAGGCCCCAACGGTCTTTCTATTGCGTTTCCGTCTCTCTGAAGTCTCCTTCCCACAACATTTGGACCGCGGGGATCTCGTGAGATATTTACGCTAATTAGACGGCGGGAGTGTGGGGTTCCAGGGTCACCTGCCGAGCCCTTAAAGTGTCTCAAGAGTCGCGATTTATTCGGGCGCAGACGGTGCCTGCCCTCTGGCACATGGCGAGACCCCTTCGACGGGAAGTGCCCGCGGCGCGTGACCGTCACCAATGCATCACTCATTGAGGCGCTCTTCTCGCCTCGGCCGACGATTAGCACTTCCTTTACGTCCTCTTCATTATGAATGATGGCTTGCATGGTAGATTTAGTTTTGTTGTACTTTTCCATACATATTTTTATTTGCATATCCGTTTTACTATTACGTAAATTTTTTTCTTTATATGCTAAAATCTAAAAAAAAAAAAAAAAAAAAAAAAAAAAAAAACGAAATGTCTCCTAATTGAAGCTCTCACGGGTCATTAAGGCAGCTATATACGGTGAATGATCATGCGAATGATCATGCTGGATGATTACATGATCATTCACAGCATCATGCGCGCAAAATGGAACATTTCTAATTTTCAATGAATGATCATGAGCATGACGGTTCATTCGCGAATTTTTCCGTCATACACGGCGAATGATTTCATTTGCATGATCACTCAGCATGATCATTCACATGATCATTCAGCATGATCATTAACCGTGTATAGCGGCGTTTATAGTTGTTGGTGATGCTCTTTGGGGTGTGCCCTTCGCTCTTATTCGTTTTGTTGCCCGACGTTTTGTGGCCATTGTTGGTCACCTCTTCTTAAGGCATAAGGATAGTGTTTCTGTAGAGGGTATTTTCTAGGGAGGGTAAGGGCTCATGCAGCGAAGAAGGTTGGAAGGGGAGAGGGTGAAGGAGTTGTCAATTTATTTTTGCATAATTTCAGAGACTCCTGCTCGTCGGGCGACAAAAAAACATCACGAGTCGAAATTTTTCTCCTATTTTTTTTTGAAATGCGTTTTTCACTTAAGGTTTTTCAATTACTTTTATTTTTACCGGTAGATCATCACTGATCATAAATCCTAACAACCTTGCCTCTCAACCATATAAAATTTCTCATGTACGTATTTATTTTCATTTACATACTTCTTACCCTGCTTAACATATTTTATTGGAGGTCCACCCTTTTCCATTCTTGCCACCCACTTTTCCCTCGATGATTGTCTTCATCATGCCATAATGCCTCAAGATATGGTCGATTAATTCCGCCTTCTTATTAAAGTTTCATAAGGCTTCTCTTCTCTTCTACTCTTCTTACGACTTCCTCATTGCTCACTGGGTCGGTCCATTTGTTTTTCATCATTCTCCGGTAGTACCACACTTTGAATTCCTCCACCCTTGATTTCTCTTGACTATAGAATATCATATTAAAGAAGTGGTTGTCATAAATTGAGATGTTTTGAGTTTCAGTTAAATGACGTGCACATTCAATGAAATGGACGGAATTAATTGTCTTATTGTGAATTGAAGAGGAAAGTCCAATTTGAGAGTGGCGACAGCGTTGGGTTCAATGTAACCCTACTATAACTAATCGCCTGGTAAAAATAGGTTTACATAGAAATACCACTTTTCCCCATACTTTTCTTTTCAAAACATAGGAAAATTATGTGATTTTTCCGCCTGCTCATTTTTCTCCATCTTATTTTATGTCATGCTTCATATTTCTTGCATGCAACGCTTTGCAAAATCCCGTTATTTTCAACTCCCTGTGATCGATTTTCATCCTTTTTTTCTCGCATCGCCACCTTACGCATACACTGGTGCCTTCATCCCAAAACGACGATTGTCTCATCAACGCCTGATAATACGCGATCTTCGCTGACTAAATCAATATCTGCTCCTCACTTATTCCCGCCCAACATATTATACCCAATGCACTACATTCACGTAATATAAATCCAAGATACACAAAATGACATTAAATTTTACTATGTCTGCGTTTTTTCCTCATACTTTTCTTCCCAAACCACAATATTATCTAATGCTTCCTGTAATACCTCGTGCATTTACTTGACAGACAGCCATTATGCAAAACATTATTTTTTGCTTTTAATTTCTTGAAAATAAGATAGGTATCATAACTAATGAACTAAGAATACAATGGGAGTTGTATTCATGCATAAACATTATTCTTGTTATGTAATTATGCTTCAAATACAAGAATTACAATGGAGAATCAACGTCGAAATATTGAAACAGACGAAATAGTACGAGAAATAGACGACGCTGTCATAGTATTTTGACTGCTAGTACTCTATCGGTCAGGGGCCTCCAAACTATGGTCCAAGGGCTACATACGGCCGACAAACAAATCCCTTTGTGTTTACTTACAATTATTAGAATTGGTTCATTTAATCGGGAACTTCAGTTTAATGAACTTTTGAAGTCAATACGACAGTATCAGTCGTCACACTTATTTGGTTGCCCTAAACTAAAGGCAGGAATCCATTTAGTTTACCCTAATTTTTGCAGCTACAGCAATCTTTTTAATTCTCAATGTTTTGACTCTAATTTTTGAGGAAATTAAATTACTTGCACTGATTTGTTTTTTTATAGTTTTTATTTCTTCCGCCCGCATAATTGTGGGTAATATATAATGTGGCCCTTATATTGAAAAGTTTGGAGACCCTTGCTTTAGGCCATTACGCTTCTCAGTGTGGAGGAACAAGTAACATTAAATGATCTGTGTCTCGTGGAGTTCAACACAGGAAAGAGAGATATGATTTAAGAGAATAGATCCCATTGCGCTGGGGACCCCCGCCCAGTCACCCCTCGCAGTGACTTGAATTGCGACCTCTAGCCGTGGGAGGGCCAACGAGCGATATCTTAACCTTTGTGCGCTGCTGTGCCTTCGTGGGCCTTTGGCCCCCCACCGCGGGCGGCGCTTTTGTTATTCAGGGTCTTTTTTGACGTCCGTTGCGAAGGGAGGCCCCAGACATGGAGCTGTTGAAGAGAAGGTTAAAGTTTTTGAAATTGCATCAGACTTTCGCATATTTCAAGCGCTCCGTTTGTTCCTGAAGGATAAGCAGAGACAAAGAGTGGTATTAAATCAGTAATGTGGACTATCTACCTGTTCGCTCGGGGTCTTCGACATAAAATTTAAGTTTTAGGAATCCACACCGTTTGAATTTGATCGCATCATCCCAGAATATGGAACACGAACGAAATAGCTGTACGTATCGCAATCAATGAAGGAACCTGAGGTTGAAAGACCAGAGGTTATGCCTCATTCACATTAAGATTGTTCCAGCGATTGTCGGAACTATCGCGCATTCACACAACGATTGTTAAAACCTGTGCTGCTCTCTAGTGCTGACATCTAAAGTGAACGGGAAATTGACGGTTAGCAGAGCTGTTGAGGTATGCGGTCTTCAAGACATTATTGTGTTCAACGTGTATTTACCGAATAATTTTTCTTCCTCCCATACTCTTCCCTCCTAGGACAAATCCATGAAAAAATAGAGCTTCACGAGCTTTTCGTCTTTCTCTTGTCGCTTCCGTTTCCGGTCTCTCAGCGCCTAACCATCGTAAAGTGGCAACGTTCGGAACTACGTCAACTATTGTCAGGGCATGCATTCACACGGCTAGTTCGGTCAACTATCGTTAGGACGATGGTTCGGACAATCGTAATGTGAACGAGGCATTAACAAGCGTTTGCAATGCTTTTATCTATACTTTTTCATTTGATTCCTATAAAATGATCGCTGCCGTGAGAGTACCCGCGAAATGTAATATTTTCAAGTTAGGTACTTTAGCTTTTATCTTCGCTGTATAGAACGCATATACATCTTAACGGGATCTGAAAACAGTAGGTAGAATTGTATGCTTTCACATATTCCTCAGATTTATAACTCGTAAAATAACTTATGGTTTATGAGATTTTAGGTGCAGTCTTGATATGTATGTTTCTTGATCGTTATTTTTCTATCAGGATTTTATAAACTTGAATATCCTTTGGTCAATTCATTTGTCAGAAATTCAACGAATTTATTCATAGAAACAGTTAATGTGATCATCTAACTTCAAGGGCTCACATGTGTTTTGTGAGGTTCACAAAGATGTCCTTGTGTTTAGATATGACAAAACATATATATCTGATTCTAGTACTTTGTGGTCGTCTTTCGGTGAGTATCTTTTTCTACAGCTATCTGGAGCATTTATTCCGCTTTTGAATTTACCCACAATAATAGATATTTCTAACCCCTGGTCCTTGTATCTTTATACACATGAGATTTTCATCTTACAAACCTTGAATTTTTATCGCTTGTTCCAAATCCGATCCTGTTATTATTTTTATGGCAAAGATCTTAGCGTATGCGTGCTGGTATTAAAAATTTAAAAAGAGATCACCAAACCAGGAAACTTTACATTCCTGAACAAAATTAAAATATCAAGTGAGGCGAAATTAGGAGGAAAATAGCATAAAAAGATAAAACTTGCTCCTCAAACCCGTATTATCAAAGGGAGAAAGTGGAATGGTAGGTTTGTTTCAACTAATATACCCCTTAATGCGTGAAGTTATAATTAGTTCATTTCCTCCCTAAAGGCATCTCATTCCTAATCATCCGGACATAAACATGAGGATTTTCCCCACCAAGTTCAAAAAGTGGGGAAAGGAAAGATCTACCGTTTCAGTCTCAATATGTACAATTTCTTTAGTGAAAATAAGACACCGCGATCATTCAACAGCGAGGCCGCAGTGCTACACATTTAACGAGTCTCACAGAAACGGTACCTAGTACTTCTCGCTGAGGGGCACACCTGGATAAAACAGGTGCAGGTATCTCGAAAGCCAACCGCCCACGTCCAGTGCCACACCTCCAAAGCGTTTGTCAATTATGCGGGTAAATCGGAATGGGAGGTCATCGATGGGTAATACCTTTGCAGCCCTTATTTGGCGCTCTCAAGTAAAACGTTGCCGCGTTCATACTTTGATGTCGTGCAGTGCAAAACGCGAGCAATTTTCGAGTTCGTCTATGAGAGAAATGTTCCAAGGAAGAGTGCCAAAGCAATAGGATGTTGAAGAGCGAACCATCCGGATACCAGCTCTCTTGCATTTCCACTCCAGCTAGTCTCGGCTGAGGTTGGGGTCCCGACTCTGGAAGGGGGTGAGGTTATCGTGGAGATCCCGCCCTCACGATGCCAGCGCGGTTATTACCGGGCGTATAATGGTGAGGGAAGATGCGGCTCAAAGTTGCTCTAATGCGAACGGGAGCTCCTGCGGGAATGCTAATTTGTAGTTGCTGGGCATGTGCCGCATAAATCCATCCATTAATCTTCACACTTTCCGTCCGCGAAAGCCACTATAGGCACAGTTAATAACCGCGCAACGCCGCAATCTCGCACTATCCAACCACCGAACACTTCCGCAGGTGGTGGTAGTGCAGGCTGGGTACCCCGAATGTACGCACGCTGCCTATCATGAGATTCCGCGCAAACAGCTATATCATCTCGGGAATCGGAATTTTTCGTCGCTTGGAAATATTCCTAACAAAGTAACGAGATCAGCGACCGTTAATCATTCTGAAGAGAACAAATTGTTCGGTAATATGTTATCGAAACTACCTATGCTCTTCGTTCTTTGTGAGCTATGGACATTAATGATTATTGGGAATGCCGTTCAAAAATTGCTCTTTAAGTGTCATATTTAGGAATACATAATTTATCAAAATTCCTGGAAAAATTCTTGAAGTTCCCGGAAGATTATCTTGATATGAACCAATGAAGGAGAGAATGTATTGATTAATCTCTAATCTATTTTCTTGCGTTTAGAAGCTTTCTTTTTTTGTAAAAAAGTTTCTTTTGGTCGGATAAACTGTGAATTAGTACCCGCTTTGGATGGGTAGAGCGCCACACCCATGATTACTTTTCCTAGAAAAAATTTAAAATTATACTGCAGAACACGAGGAAAATGTTATAATCTGTAAGACGTGTTTGAAGGAACAAGAAGTTTGTCGCACCTTGAACTTAGTTAAGCTCTAAGACTGCTAATAGTTTATTTGACGAAAGGTCTATTAGGAGTCCATTCCATGGGAGACTGCAATTTTTTTAGAGTTAATATTCAGTTTACTTTTGTAGTAATTTATGTCATCAATATGTGGAATTGAGAAATAAATGTGAAACAAGAGGGCTCAAAACTTAGAGTCAAAAAAGTCACCGACAGTGAAGACTGCATTGGATTAGTATTAAATCAATAGAATAAGATATAACTAAAGGTAAACTTGGTCTTAATAGAAGCACAATACGACTGCCTCTCAATTACGCAGAAAGTAAAGGGAAACGGATAGCTATCATTTCCTTAGATTTCTCGTATAAAACTGGCTATGCCTTTGAGTGTCAAGGAATACGCATTTTTCCTTAAAGACAGGGTTGTGGGAAGGTGAAAACTCTTGATTTGAGCATTTAATGAATTTCCTAGAGCATTTTTATTTTTAAATATAATCTGAAAATTATAATTTAAATTGGATTTACTTAAAATATTGATGTCAGATAAAACCGGAACACATTTTTAGTACCACATAGGGAATGTGAAGAATAATGCTGCGTGGGGCTATTTGTGTATGCGCTTGTAAGTGCTTTATTGAAGGAGAGTTAACATACGCAGCATTTTTTGTGATAATTGAAAAGATGGGCTGATCGCTGGCTCAATATGATACTCCTGAGAAAATCACTATAGGAGACAGAAAGTGGAGGTAGAAATTGTAGCTCTAAAAATTGTAACTTTTTAAGTCCAACCGGGCGAGCTATTCACCCCGAGAAAAATTCCTTTAAATTATTTATATTTCAGAACCAGTCGGTATGTCAATGAATCATTAATTAACTATTAATTAATATGCATCTAAAGTCATGCTGTTGTATTAGATATCATAATTCGTACGCGCCAGCGTTTTTATGAATAACGTTAATAATTCATAAATTTATTTGAGATGTCATTTTTTCCTTATCATCTCGTTTACTGTTTCCAGGTGGCAATAGGTTTTATCAGAGTGTTTTCAGGCCACAAAATGTTGTATAAACATTTTTTATTTGTGTGATACATTTCGGGAGGAGGATACACTTTCATTTGGGGGAGTACATTTGATATCGGGTAGATTAAAACATGGAAAAACTCTCGCTATCGTCTTGGTTGAAATCCCCATTGATCAAGCATTACATACACTACGGTTTAAGGCAGTGCATCACTCTTGCTTAGCGTATAGTGTAAAAGTTTTATCTGACTTAGCACTTCGCTCTGTTCCTGAAAAACGGTCAAAGGTTCAAGGCATAGTGTAGAAAGGCACTTCACAAAGTTTGTCTCTGTGTCAAATACTTTTCCCTGGAGAATAAAACAGCCTCGTCACGCGGGGATATCACTTTGTTTTATATATCATCAGTCCCAGCCAAAGGCTGTGTCAGGTCTGTTTCAGTGAAAGTCATTTCAGTTTTAATGATCACAATTTAGTTATTGTTTGGCTTATGGGTAAATTAAGGGGAAGGATATAGTTGGGTAAAAGGTCGGATAGTGGGGTTCATTGGGTTGCGTTTGGGGACTGTTCTTGCTCCTAAAGGGTATCTAATGTTGGATCGTCAGTTGCAAGGGAAGGAAAGTTTAAACGGCTACATTTGATTCCATTTCCGTAATTATTGGCGTGATTTGGAGGTCTTTACGTAAATATTTATTTTGTATGAACCATGGCACGCCAACCAACTTTCTAAGGATCGAAAAGGATAAAACGGAGGTGATTTTTTATTCTGGAGATGATGAAAAATGGTGAAAAAATTTATAAATAGATTTTTTTCCTTCTCTTGACCTCTATGTTTCATGTCGATCAGTGTCTTTGAGTATTGGTGTTGAAAAATTTTATATGCAATTTTTTTCCAACTATTCGGTGCATTTTTACACCTTTACAAGGGATTTTTTTTGCAAGTATTATTATTATTACTATTTTAAAAAGTTAACATGAATTAACAAATCAAAATCATTGAAAAAACCCTAATGCAGGAGTATAAATTCACCAAAATATTTGGAACAAATTTGTATTTAAAATTCCTCGAGACCTATACTCCAAGACACAGAATCAGCTAAAAAATTATTCTTTTATTCCGAAAATTTACCTTTTATATAACTACTAGCTGACCCGGCGAACTTCGTACCGCCTAACAATCAATGAACTTACAGTTTACTTACGCCATTTATAAATCAAGAGCGGCTGTAACGTTTTTAATCATGTTTAATTTATTATAATAAAATAAGGATACAAATTCAATAAAACTACGTAAATGAGTACCAAAATTGCTTGTCAGAAAGACCACCAAAATTTGATTCTTTATTGAATTGAAATTGAATTCTTTATTGAATCTACATAGGGTGAATCGGAGCACGTTTACGCGGATTTTTTTCAACAAATTTTCTTACGTTTTAAATTAAGAAATTTTGGGCATTGTGGTTTAATAAAGCAGTTCGTGAAATAAAAATTATACGCACTCAGTTGTTGGCTATTTGCGTTATTAGCTGTAAAAAAGTTTTTTTAGGTCCAAGTCTGTTGCATACACTTGGCCCATTCAGGGGGCAGGTTGACACGACCCCAGACCGACGCTTGACTGATGCTCAAAATCGTGCAAGAAAAGCCCCTATGAAGCAGCATTCGCATTAAATGACTTAAGGCGCGCCAGTTTTAGTATCTCTGTTTGGAAAAAATGCACTGCGTAAACGTACTGCATGCGTAAACGCACCACGGTGAGCCCTACACATTCCGGTTTAATGTCTTGCGTCAAGCACCTTCTGAGAACAACAGTTTTTGTTTTGTTATCAGGCGCAAGATGAAGCGGATGAAGCTAAATAAATATAGCGAAGCAAAGCAGTGACGCAGCGAGGGGAGGTTTTGGGGGATAAACCCCCCCAAGAGCTTAGAGAATTTTTTTATGAAAGATTTTGTTATTAATATTTGGGGGACGGATGACTAACAAACAAAACATATTTAACTATTCACACAGCCACAAAACCCACTATTTTGAACCATTTATCTTAAAAAATGTCTGGGGGAAGTGCCCCCACACTTCCCGCTTACCTTAGCGAGTTTTCTATACCCTACAGACCCGTGGTATTAGCTGCGCCCAAAACCCCCTATCCTAGCTACGCACTTGAAGCGAAGGAAGAAATACAGAGGATGGTTTATCGACTCGTGAACATAGCACGCTAAATTGACCATGAGAAAATCATGGGTTTTCATTAGCACATGAGCACAAACAACACAAAAACTGAAAGACTGACAATGCGATTTTTTAATCGTTATCACGAATGCAACACGAATTGTAAATTGAATATGTTTAAGCTCAAAAGGGCATATGAGTTGAGATCATGGAATCTACGGAATGAGGACTTCCTACCCTTTGAATTTTCCCTTGAGTAAAGTTGCGTGAATCACATTCATCGCCAATTTTTTTAATGATCAAACACGTTCCGTTGGATAGTTATGGTTGGTTTAGGCTTCGAAAGATCATGAGCACAGAAACTACATTTTTCTGTAAATCGTGCCTTGGTAAGCCAGGTACGTCCAAGGACTTAAAATATTCAGTTAGATAGTTGGTGATTTCGTCTTCGTTTGTTACACATTTAAAAGATTCAAATCCATGCAGAGTACGAACTATTTGAATTTACCTCGTTTTAGTCATCCACATCTTCGTTCTTGCTCGCTAAATCAACCATCTTTGATTCTTTTGGTGATCAATCATATTCTGGAACTCTTTGTTGATGAGCTCACATTCCGCTGAAGCTAATTTGCAATAATTCCAAGGAAATGAGTTAAAACTACTCGATTCCTCGACAGGAACACGGAAATTACCGTTTGTCAACAATTGCTTGGAGATTTGTTTACAAACACGGTAGTGAAGTGTCAACTCGAGCTGGGCCACGGCTGGGCTTACAATCAGCTCGAATTAAATTTTAAAAATGTAATTTCAATTTAATTAATATTTTGAATATATTTAGTAATAAAATGTTATATTGTTACTAAATCCAGTTATTAAAGTGGTAAAAACAAAACAAATTATTTAATTTGTAGTTTTGA
The DNA here is from genome assembly GCF_921293095.1 of Ischnura elegans. Lineage (NCBI taxonomy): Eukaryota > Metazoa > Arthropoda > Insecta > Odonata > Coenagrionidae > Ischnura > Ischnura elegans. The sequence goes on from NC_060251.1 coordinate 66,084,475, forward strand.
CCGACTTATCAATTGTTGTGTTACTATAACTCCTAAAAGCATGTCCATAGGAAAGAGATGAATTTTTTTTTGTGAAATTATCCTTTTTTTAATGGCCTATATGTTAACCCCGCCTGAGACGAATCCAAAGAACCAAATCTCATTGAAATCGGTGCAGCCGTTCTCGAGTTAAAAGTGTTCTAACTAACACGATTTTCGACTTTCTTTTATATATATAGAAGATGTCTAACTTCCACCAATTAAAGCCTGAATTGTTGAAATTACTTTATATAACTTAAATAAAAAAGTAATGCAACACGAAAAAATATGGGTCGAGTATTTGTGACACGTCTTCTTAATGTTAAGGTTGATCTCAAGATTTCCCTCGTATCCATTAACCCTATCGCTAATTACGCCACGGGCATTCCATTTTTCTCGAAAGACGCTCAAGGAGGTGATATCATCGAGTCGGAACGCGGCGCATTCATTCAAGAGTGGACGATGTCCTCGGGAGGAGGCTCTGTGCCAAAGGGGTCGTGTCCCCTGCTCCATACCCCCCCTAAAACACTTCCTCCTTGTCGTTCGTGCCGATGTACTCACACCCCGTTCCAAAGTCCAATTAGAACCTCTCTCGAATTAACATATTCAGCAAGCACTCCTCCCCCTTTGGGGTTTATTTTCTGGAAGCATCGCGCTCAACTTGAAGTCGATTCTCCGCTCATGCGACACGAATAAATCAAGCGAATGTGGATGGGTTGGGCACTCTCGTTGCAGGCCGAGGCATCAGATCGTAGCTGTTCTCATATTAAAAAGTTGAAGATTCGGTGCGGAGAGGGATATGAACTCCATTCAACCTCCTCCAGGCTGCATTCTCCTCTTTGCTGGGTGACGGGTATTAACTACCATTGCCAACTCCTACCTCATTACTTCACTTCCCCGAGCAGGACCGCTGGAATTTTATACTGAACTCTCCCCTTATATTCCTCAGTTTTTTGCACCCACTGGAATCCGAGCTGAGAATTTACTGTAGAGATGAGATAAAATATGCCGCATCAAAGCCTGACGTTGAATAAGGTGATGTCTCAGAAAGTATTAATACCCGTAGTATTGGATGATTTTCTTCCTAGTCCGAGTTTAAGTCTGGGCAAGCTAAATGTAACTGGAAGAAAATAAATCATAGGGAAGATGTTTTGATTGTGTGTGCGGAAGATTTATGTGGTGTTGGAAAATTAAAGTAGCATAAGAGTAGAATAATCTAAGAAGTCGTAACGGGATGCGAATAAGAAGGGAAAATCATGTGAATATAGCTTTAGTTGTCTGCTATGAAACCTTTAAAAAATTCATGACAGGGGTACGATAAGACCCGAAAGCTGACTGAAACTTCGCCGCCTGTAAAGAACAGTAACTTCTCTACCGAAAATGAAGGGAGCAAAATTGGAAAGATTTAAGTGATCAGTGAAAGATCCATGATGTGGAAGGCATACTCCGTTAACGAAGACGGACGTTTTCAGTGAACGAAATAGCAAATTGATTTCATCGTTTCAGTGGATTCCATTAAAATTAACGTCTATTCCCATTTCCAAGGTCTTGATTAGAGTAATTTGGAGATATATTTATTAATCTCATGAATTCATTTCTTTTGTAGATATGTATGATTTTTTAAAAATCTTGTAGTAAAAAAAAATTACGGTGCAGACGGCTTATGGGTGAAGGTAGTCAAGTTTCCTGAGAGCAACGAGAAATAGAGGGATCTAAATGAAATATTTTCTGCTTTCAGAATGGCAATTTTCAGGTCATTCAACTTCAGAGTTGACGTGTTTCTTATTGCCAAGCTGAGAATTTTTCTCAATTAAGTGAATCATGATGCCGTGACTCTCTGCCGAAGAAATGTGCGATCAATGAAACATTTCTCTATAGTTTATTACCACATTGAAAGTTTAATATTAATCGGCACTAGCGGTAATTAATTTTATCAGTAACGGTCCAACTATGACGTTAGAATTTTAATTTTACTCTCAAATGTTCTTTTACTGGTCAATCTCTTATTCACTGTAAATAACCGTTGATGTATGTACGAGTATAAGTAAACACCCCTCAGAGTACCCAACGGGAATAGCCGTAAAGAATTCGTTTATTAGTACGCAAATTTTCTCATGCTGGATGGATACGCCTGCTCTTAGGCTGAAACGTGATAAAACATGGCATGTAAATAGGTTTTGGTTGTTGATGCGTCATCGATGATTTGCTCATTAACGTGGCATGACGTATACTTCCGTTATAATGTAATGTGCAAATCTTGTTTCTCCATTTCCACGAGTGTATCTAATTGATTTGTAGGAAACCTTTTGAGATTTAATAATTACTGTCGACGTTATCGTCAGTTTATCTGCGCTCACACTTGAGCGATAAGGGGTAATTTTTAATGGCCAAGAGTGAGATTTTTGTGTGAAAAAAGCCTTATTTGTAGACTTGGGAATCTGATACCTATTTCATCGCCAGTAGTTTTTTTTCGATGTAAAAAATTGTGGGAGCATTTTAGATTTTCTTCCCATCTGGAACCTATTTATTGAAATTTGATCCAATAGATGGTCTCCCCAAGTCATACGTTCTTTTATTTTTTGTTTGTCTCTTCTTTTCTCTTGATACGTCGCCACTGATATTACTCTCTTTTTATAGTTTATTAGATATTACTCTTTTATCTATAACAAGGTCTAAGCAAGACGATTTTGAGTATTTTTACTTACAGTTCCTAGTTATGAGGCCACATTTGATTCCCTTGTGCCCTGGCTTTTGACTTACGGAATTTCATCCAAGAACTCCATTAAGCTTTACGCTCAAAAATTTTTCAAAGTTATAATTGTAGGTTTATTCCTTAGGCTGCGGGAGTCCACGATTTTACCTAAAAGCCAGTGCAGACGGGACCCCCTGTGCAGGCGGCATCCCCTACCACAAGGGCTGGTCTGGTAGAACTATCCCCTCAGCGATCGTTTTGGTGATGGAAAGTGCCCGTGTGCAAGATATCCAGGTTGTAATAAAACGTTTGGACAAATGCCGCAGTCAGCGTTCAAAACATATAAAAAAGTTCCCGCACTCTAAGGGTTAGTGAACTTATAGGAAATTGGGCTGACCATTTGAAAGTTTTGCCTGGTTTCACTCTCTTAATATTTTGTCGCAGATTTTGGTTAAGGGTCCCGGGTTCAAATCTACGGGGAAGCTATCGGACACCTCCAAACAAAATTTCGCCAAGTACGAGTAGAACAAGGTAAAGGAACTGGTAAACGTGCACTGAATATGTGACATTTCATATGACTGTGGGCTGGACGTAGTCCGGAATGCGATATGTCCTCACCTTTCCCAAACAACCTCAGGGTTTAATCACTGAGTTAGATTGAGATTTGGCTGATAGAGTTCAGTTGCGTTCCCAAGGAAAATATGCTATATTTATTCCCTTGTATAAATAAATTTCTCAAAATATATTTTACTAGTTCGTTATGGCCTCATGCCCAGTTTTTTTTAAGCCTTGAGCAATTTCATTTCTCATTCTTTTATAACCCTATAATTTCTCCAATTTGTTACGTATTTATTATTTAATTTTCTGTATGAATCTCCTTCATCATTAAGGGTTCAATATTTGATGCTTTTCCAATCTTGAAAGTGAAAATAATATCATTTCATCATCTCATCACTCTACCAATGATCGAAAATGAATCAATTTTGTCTTTCCCCTATTATAGTTATTGAAAAAAGTATAAAATATGTATTTATAGAAGAAATACATTCAATATTTATGCCAACGGATCTCTGGTATATTACCTCGGTTTTCAATCGCCGAAAAATATCACTTAATATAACTATTAAAATTTGTGTTAATTTTTCACCCATATCTCAATGTTTGAGTATTCGTTAAATAACACATAAATACCGTGAAGATGTGGAATTTTGATTGATAAAATCTAACTGTGCGACTCGCTAAAATTTATTGACTCAAAACCGGTTTCGGCTATTAAGTCATGCTCTCGGATGCATTTCTCGTAGATTGGTAAAAAGAGTGTATTTACAGATGGTATATATAGCCAAGAGAATGATTTAGGGAAGGGTGTGTGCAGTGGGGAGGTACTAATGTGGAATGAAGTTGTGACTAGCAGCAGGGATGAGGAAGTGAGTTCATGTGGGAGGCAGAGTTCCAGCAAGATAAATAACCTTTGCTTATATGAATACATCACTCCCTCTAAACCGGCCATGTTTGGTCATTTTTCATGTGTTATTATAGAGAAATTTTAAGGGCAAGTGGAGTAGAATTTTGACTAAATTCACGTGTACGTATCTGAAATATAGAACCTTTGTTCCTTAGAAAATATTTGGGAAAATTTTTCAGTTTTAAATCATGTTGGAAATATTCATCGTAATGTTCTCCGAAAATTTCAAGGCCAAAGCATTAGTTAAAAGCAATTGCTGCTGAACCAAAATAGACCGGACGAGCGTGAAAAGTACATCCTCTTAAAAACGTCAATAAAATGCAATGTAATTTTTGTTCCTAAGTTACATCAACTTCTGCATTTATCGAAAATATAACGAAGGTGCACTTTTGTTCACTAGGTATACGTTTAGTGATATCGTGTGGGCAAAGGAAAGTTTCTATGTAATATTGAGTAGATCTTCTCTCTTAGGCTAACACATTTTGGCTGTGGAAAGTCTCCTTCAACAGGGCTCAGAACCCAATTCGCTTTTTAGAGAGTGGATGGCAAATATAATATAGCGCCCATTGAAGTAAGGGTAAACATGTGGCGTGGTTTTCGTATTGGTATCGTGGCTATAGTGTGTATGTCTCATCCCGTGAGACTAGGTTCAATTCATGGTCATGGCATCAAATTTTCAGAAAATGCCCGATTCCTGCATGAGTAATTAATTGAATGATGGCGTTGTCAAGGTATCGAATTTATCTGCCTTTTCACGATAGGGCGTGGGGAAAAATAGTTTTACGTTCCGCTCAATCGGTTTGTTAGGTTTGCTGCTATCATGTCTATTTTGCTAAAAAAATTCTTTTTTATGATTTATATCTCAATTTTTGCAAGTTTGGAGTTAATAGATCACAGTTTAAGTTAGAGTAGCGGGCGTGGCGTGGTGGAAATCATGTACCTTAGGACTTGAAGGAATTAACATTTTTCTCTTGTAAAACACCTTGTGGAAATAGAACCTTTATTATACCTCCAACTACCTTGAATGAGGGCCCGAGGAGGGTACGAAACACCGGGGCCGGGCACGACCACCGAGACCGACATCTCTCGGTGGTCGTGGGTCAGGACCCAATAATAGGGTAGTTTCCTTCATCAAAGAAAACGGAAGGCATTGATTGCGATTCCTTAACCATCATTAGTGTATTCATAATATACAAATTATTTGGTTTCAGAAATCCCAGTTTAGACGAATGTTAATGGTCAATTTTTCCCTCATTTGAAAAAGGTCAGATGCGCCCATGCGATGCCACTCCACGTGGGACCTAGTTTCTACATGAGTAGATAGGAGTTTTACATCGCCTGAGATTACCAAACCATGCATGTGACACAGATCTCAGGGAATCGTCTCTTAATAATCACCCATCAAAATTGTGTATGGTCGGAAAGTTTCCTCCGTTTTATAGGGTATTAATAATCCTTATTTAAGCCAAGCGCTACCTGCTAGCAGGGCTACCGCCTACGCTACCGCCATGCTCGGCAGCAAGCAGCCTACATCGTAGCGGCGTTCAAAGTCTCGCACCCAGGTGGCTTCACACAGCGGCAGCCAGACGTCACACGGGCTTTTCCCAGCATTCATTCTCAGCCGTCGCGTTTTCGCGCGCTTGAAAATTTTCCCTTTTCATTTAATCGCGAAAAATAGATATTGTCATTTAAAAATCTAAGAGCGTCAAATATGTACTCCAGTAGCAATAATCTTTCGATTTAGTCATTAAAAAATAGGAGGAAACCACCCTATTCAATTGATACGCCCAGTCACCCGGGGAGGGGATGGAAGTGTGAAGGAAAAAGGAGGGAGACGCCGCGGCGGCGCGCTGCCGTGATAGGAGCCCGTAGACTAGTCCGGGGAGAGGATTGGAATGGAAGGTAAGGGATAAGGAAAAACCCGCGTTGCCATGGGGACAACGGGGCCCACTACTAGCGAAATCATTTCTTGATTTACCAACGAAATCGGCAAATTGTTCTAAGAGTAGAAAAATCCATCATTTGGTTGGATTTCTCCAAGATTTCACTTAACTTTTCCGCAAATGTCAGTTTTTCATTTGGCTATACTTAAAGTAAGAGTTTTTATGTGTCGCACCATCTTCAACAAAAATACTAATTATTGCGTTGTCGAACTAATACAGCGAGTTTTCCTTGCCTTATGAGAGACCTAACAGATAAGGCAATCACGAAAGCCTCTGGATGTATCGTTACGATAGGACTTTACAATGGAACTGTGAACGTGGAATGTAAATGGAAGCAGTGTTAGAGTGCATCTTAGTTATTCCAGACACGCATCCAAGAGAGTGAAATCCAAGGGTGAAGAATAAAAAAAGGCATAGTACACGTTTTGTTACAAATTAAATTCAGAGACAAACTCTAAAACTTATGTATATTTTTTAGGCTCAATGCTCATTCTCATTGAGTTGTTTGTTCCTTCAATGTGTTATTTCTATAATATGCATGGAAATTTAGGCTTAAAAATTTACTTAGCTAATCACGTTGTAATTTCATTTAATTTATTTATTTTAAATTTAAAAATTTAAATTTATAAATGTACGACCTAGGTTTCGACGTGGTAAGTCACTATCTGGTACATTAAATAAAATGCTGTGCCAGTTAACAATGACAACCAGAAGACGATATTTTAATAATCACAAACGAATGCAGTTAATGCGGAGCCCCTCTTCAATAAAGCACTTATAATAGCCCAACACTACAATGTTCTTCACGTTCCCTAGGTTTTTAGTTATATCTGACGTTGATAGTTAAAGTGATTCCATTCATAATCGCTTTACAGGTTTTATATAATATTTTAAAAATAACGTAAAAAACCCTAGGATGGGCAGTATCACAGAACACACAAGATAAATATTAAAAACTCACATTAATAACAGAATTTTCGGTGGCATTACCACCTTCCTCGGAGTTAGGTAAATTTAAAAAATAAAAATGCTTTGGGAAATTCATGTAACTCCTCAACCCAAGAGTTTTCAGGATGTCACAAACCTGTATTTAAGGAAAAGGTTGGTTTACTTTAATACCCAAAGCCATAGCCAGTTTTATGTGAGCAATCTGGGGAAATGGTAGCTCTCCGTTCCCCTTCAATTTCAGAATGATTGAGGCAGTCATATTGTACCTCTATTGAGTCCAAGGTTTCCTATATTTATTCTATTAATTTAATACTACTGTTATGCAATGCCGTCCTACTCCATTGACTTTTCTGACACTAAGCTTCGAGCCCACTTGTTTGACATTTATTTGTCAATTTCACACATTATGCTGTACATATATTGAGGTCAAGTGATTGTAAACTAATGAATTTGCGTGGAATCACAAATCTATTTAGTTTTAATCATGTTAAGTCGATTCCATGAAGTCACGCTCGAGACGACGAATTAAAAATATAAATTTAGCTTTGAAAACTGCGCTTATAAGGAGTCTTGAAGCAGAAAAACTTTTGATGGAAAACCTTCTATACCGCAATCTTCCATGGCAGATAGCTTTGGTATGTTTACCGTACGTTGGGATGGAAACAAATGAGCATACACGGAAGACGAGGCGAGTATGTGTGTTGGGGAGATGAAGCGCTAAGAGGGCGCTCCCACGCATCGTTGAGGCAAAAGGGCGTGTCTCCAGTTTGTCCGAGGCTCCAGCACGCGCGTGCACCCCTCCCTGGCGGCGCGGCGTCGTCGTCCTCACGGTCCAACGCGCGTGCAGGACGCGAGGCGGCTCGCGGCGCCTTCTTCCGCGCCGATTACAGGTGGATGGGATCCGTTAGGATGCTGCGTCCACGCGTCCTCCCCCTCAAAGGCCTCCCGAAGAGAGCGCGCGCGAGGTGTTTGCTCTGTCCGGGCGAAAGATAGGCGGTGACGCATGCCGCCGGCCAGCACACGCACCTGTTCCTCCTTCACTCGGTGGAGCTCCACCACTCTTCAACTAGCAGCGTTGGGAAACTTAGATGCGCCATTCTCCGAGTTTGGTCGCAAGAGCACGAATATCACAAAAGAGGATCATCAAGTCTGGCTCTAAATTTGTTGTCACCAACCGCGCATTTAAATGGGTTTACGAAAGTCGCCACTCGTGTCGTTTACGGACAAATTGATCCCAGTTCCACGGAAAAATAAGGTATTAATTAGGAGTATTGACCGAAATGCCGCAAACGCATATGTGATATATCAAATTCATTTCTTCTCAATGCTATTCCTCGCAATGACAAACATTATACCGTAAAATATTGGAAAAAAGTGGATTGCATTGCACTCATCACCACGGAAATCTTTGAAAACCGATTAAAATGCGACCGAATAGGAAACGGAAATCAGCCTTCTATGGGATGGAATTGGGCATCCTGTATGCAGTCCCCTTGTGCAGTAGATTCAACCGATCACCGAGTGCGCTTATAATTATGCCTTGCTTCTGTCGGAGTTAGCATTTCAATTTTGTTCTTTTTTTCATTAAAAATGTGAAACTTGTTAAAGGTCTAAGAGGGCGTCCTTTAATTATGTGAGGTGATTTTGACGATGTTTGGACCCCCCCTTAGTGAGATATCGTGAGATTTGGCTCGACTCGCTCCATCCCTCTAATCTCACTTGAGATTGTTCAAAACGCGTATATATTCAGTGTAAACACGTTAATCTATGCGTTGGGCTTATCAAAAATAAAACAACTTTTAGAATTGACTCGTGTAGAATGAAGTCGTACTTAAATGTAGAAACACGTTTTTCTCTATTCTACCCAGTTTTCTTGCAATTTTACACTGTTTCTTGCGGAAAAAATTGCATGATTTTATTATGCATGATTGAATTAGACTCCTGGTACAATGTGGTAGTGCATCTGATGACCCCATTGATTGGAGATACTGGTGCGCGCTTAAAAGTCCTGAGGGAGACAACGGTGTTATTGATTGTGAAGTTCTGTTCAAAACAACTTAACTCAGCATAAATTGACGTAGTGCCACCCAGACCAGACTTATAACTGAAATATTCCACCACTTGCCAGGACCCCCTGACCCTCCCATGAGATTGGGTGAGAATCAGGTTTACCCCCTTCCCCCTAAACGGCTCGCGTAATTAATGGTGGCTCCCTAATTATCTATTGAGTTGTTTGTCTTTTGTTCTAGAATATTCATGCTTATTCTTTTAGTCCTTCTTTTGTGTTATCATAGAAGTTTTATCTGCGAGTTTCATGCATAGATATACCGAGTCATTCAGTTCCCAGTGTTGAGACGTTGAGGCATGTAACGAGTGCTTCATTGAATTAAAGTTAAAAAAAACCGATTACTCCTCTATTGTTTCTGAAAGCTTCATCTTATAGCCGCATTGTAATTCCAGGTGAAATGAGAGGATTTATCTCCAAAAACTCACGATATCATAGGTAAATAGAAAATAGGACGTCAAAGAGCGCCAACAAGCAGTCTCGTTAGAACAATGCATTACTAAATATTAATTTTGATCCGGTACATACAATGGCTAAGTTTGTAGTTACTTATTAATTCAGAAAGACCAACTTTCGCCTTTTGCTTTGTCCTGCTCATTTTAGCCAAATTCTTAAATATATAGGATCTCTAAAAATACATTGAAAATTCGTCGAGGTTGAGGATTGTGTCCGTTTATACTTCCCTGAGTCGGCAGATTAACTAGCACTATGTAAATATTTTTCCCTCTATGCGAATTTTTATACTCAATTTATCAAATTTAAAGGGATTACGTAAGTTATACTAATAGTCTATAAATAGATACTGACTGCCATTATTTCTTCCACTTAATGAAGCTGCCTATTCCACGGCTTAAATAAATAGTGATAATGATATTCGTAATGGAATAATTTTGAAATATTGTAATGAATGATTGTAGTCAGTGGCGCAACGAAGGGGGGTTTTAGGGGATAAACCCCCCCCACCCCAGAGGTCAGATAGAGTTAAATCTATTTTACTTAATTGGATTAATTTTGCTTATAGAATAGTGTGGGGATTAATAAAATATCCCTCAGAAGGCCGTAAAAATCACCATTTTGAACCATTTATCTTAATTTTTTACCGGCGGAAGGCCTCCGCACCTCCCGGTTACCCTGGCGGGTATGCAATACCCCCATGCCCCCCAGATGCGCCTGAAACCCCCCCTAGCCTTAATTCCTGGCTGCGCCCCTGATTGTAGAAGTAACGGATTTAATGCTTCAACACAGCCTAATTAAGCCTTAAGAAACCACAACCGTGGGTATATCGGTAGTTAAAGGCCAAAGGGATAATCTATCATATTATGCGCCTGCGAACGTTCCTAACGCTGTAAATTGGAGAGCTTACCTACCTTTATTAGTTGATAAAATTTGCATCATGAATGGATCGTATATAGCTTTGAAATATGTCTTCAAGAACTAATTGTTAGAATATAAATAAAAATGGATAGGCTTTGAAATGATATAACATATATGAATAGAATAGGCGATTATCTCGCTTTACAAAAGTTTTCAAAACATTTTAATCTACAAAAATTCTTTATAATTAGAGTTTATTACCCGTAGGTTTTTTCATTTCACAAAGCAATAACTGCTGTCCGCCATTTGTCTCGAGTGTTGAAGGGAAGAATTTTATGTAGGCGAGAGATGGTAAGAAAGAGAATATATTTTATAGCAAAAATGGAAGGGATTAAATTTATTTGAGAATTAACGAGAAAAATCCAGGTTGGTTGGGGAAGCGCGGGGGTCATGTGAAACATGCTCCTAACTATAGTTAACCCACCTTAACTGGTAGAGGACTTGACTTTTACCTTTCGTGCAGTTTTTACTTAAATTCCAAATGATTACTTCTGCTAGATTCACGACATAGGAAATTTGTCGTCGGCTATAAAATTGAGTAGTTTTCGATGCTAGTATTGTATGTGTCAAAAATAGGAATCGAAAGTAATTATTCTTAGGGTTGATTTAGAGGGAGTTACAGCTTAATATTTCGTTGCAGTCCTAAAACTCAATCAAAAACATACACAGCATGTTGAAAGTGCTACCACAATCTCGCGCTGTGTTTCTATAGCCATGATTCGACTTCCTGGAATTAAATATCCGGATGCGAGGGACACCGTAATACCTAAAGCTATCAAATCCATGCGAGAGGAATCCAAATACTTTAGCAGCTTAATCATTTGGTGCACTCAGCTGCATCCTCTCGGCTAATGCACTAGTCCTATCCAGATTTATCAACCGAACATCTCCACATAATGTCCTCGATTTCATGGCCACATTAGGTTTCCAAAACGTTTTCATTTCAAATTGCTAAGAAGGGATTTTCTGAATCTAATAGTGTTCTACGAACTGCTGGAGATAATTGATTCCTCTTTGAGAAACTAAGATGCATACCCTCGGCGCCATCATCCATGAATGAAGGATCCATTAAGGTTTCTATTTAGCTGCTGACGTCAGAGCAATAAACTCTTTATCTGTCTAAGCTTTATTTTACATTGTCTCTGTTAATGCCTAGATTTATTTTAATCATATTCGTTTTAATGAAACAGCCACTTAGTAATACGACCCAAAAGTTGATATGGACAGGTTAGGGTAGAGCTCACCCAAAACTATGATACATGTCCTATATTCAGGGAAAGGGGACAATTTTGTTCTCTGGCCACCTGGCTCAGTTTGGGATGTCCAAAGGCTTTTCCCAGAACTTGAGCCCAGAACCCTTCTGTCGGGAGCCAAATACTCTGCCCAAAAGACTACCGCCCACCCCTTTTGGATTGGTGAGGATAGAACTCACCGCGAACTAAGTGGTAGCTATGTGATTCTCACACATCATAGTTAGGGGGCCAGTTCATTCCGCTTGGACTGCTTGCTCTTCAACGGATTGTTTGGGTTTGTCCGAATACCTCACCCGGACTTTGAACGTAGGACAGATGCCTAGCGCCCTGTTTATTAGCCTGTCTGTTCTCTTTTTAATGATTTTTACTCATTGAAAAATTCACCTTATCTTTTGGCCTAAATATTTAAATTTCTCTCGGAAACGTGGTATCATTGGGTCGCCGAAGTGTGTATAAAATGGATCCTTAATTCGTGAAAACTGTTTCCAGGAATCTTCTATAGGTATAAACAGGGACTTTATTCTCTTACGCTAGCAGACACTACGTTCAAGATAAATGTCGAGAGTGAAGAAGGCAAGGGAGTAATATCTCAGTATCTTACGTGACCGTTTGTTTGAAATATAACGTTTTGATACAGTGGTGTTTGCTTAGTATTTGCTTTAGGGTTTGATGAGAATAATATGATGACGACGCGACTGGCGACGTGACTCTGTCGTAGCAACGGCGTGCCGCGGCGCAGCGTGGTTAATTTAGAAACAAGGGCTATGCTATAGAGCTATAATATTGAAGTTTTCAGATTGAATAAATATATATGTTGGGCCATTGTCAACATTTGTCTGTATCTCAAATTTAAAAATTTATCGTCAGTACTCTGTCTTATGTAGTATTTTTTCATTTTTTGATGAAATTAACTTTGGTTAAAATTCATCTCATAATGCGCTTCAATTATTTTGGTGATGACGAGATTTTTAAGGAGTAATTGATTTCTAAAAATAAAGAAAATACGACCGATAGAGAGGGTTTTTTGCATCGAGGAGATATGGAGAGGGTTTATGCTGGTCGAATTTTGAAGGGGCCGGATGACTGAAAGAATACTGTAATGGTAACATAGAGCGAGCGCACTCATCCAAGTCATAACTCCAGTGTTGTCTGGAAATGTTGACAGTATTTATTCTAAATTCAAGACGATTTTTAACCGGAAATTTTAAACCGGTGATTTGTCACAAATAGTTTCCGAGGACTTCAAACGTTTCCTTGTGTCTTGAAATCGTATTCTCTGCTGCTGTTTTCGAGCCCTCACTAATCGGCGATCCTCGTTAATGTTTGGGAGCATCCGGGTGTGCCCTCGAAAGTTCATCCGTTGGGAGGTACTATGAGAATGTGGCTTGATGGCTTGACGCGTCAATTACCGATAGTATTAACGATAAAACAATTCTTGGAGTATAGCTCAAATGTATGTAATGCAAAAAAGTTCTTAGCCAACGTTTCAGTTTATTTAAAACAATCATCAGAGTTATGAATGAAAACATGAAAACACAATGATGTACAATATTGTTACACAAAGAAAAGTTACGAAAGAGTTTTTTTACAATAATATAATTTTTTTAAACAAGAAGAAAATACACAAAAATTTTGAAATACCTTAGCTTTGCACATATTTATTGATATTAGGTTACTTAGCAATTACCAAACCTAGTTACCATTAATTTTGATTAATGAAATAAAAATGAATTTTTCCTAGGTTTTCAATGCCTGTTTTTTATTACAACTGTTAATTGATTTAGATATGTTTATTTTTATTTTATTTACGAGATTTGACCTATACTCCAATGTTGAGGGAATCGAATGACCCAAAGAATACTATAATGGTCATACAAAGCGATTGTACTCATCCAAGTCAGAACTCTTGTATTGTTATGTTTCCCTCCTTGCTAACTACGATGTCTGCTTGTCATCATCTCTCGTTTGTTTTGAGAAACGTCAACGTAGGAATTCGGTGGGCCGCTTAAAACAATAGCTCAGAGCCCATCTACTTTCGCGGGCGGCTCTCGAGTGGCAAATGGAATCGTGGTTTGAGTGACAGTGGCAGTGAAGCGCGTGTTGTAAGTGGGGAGGCTGGTAACTTCTCGCCGAAGCCGAGGTTAGATGGCCCGGCGAGAGTCTGTGGGCGTTGGGAGAGTCTGGGCTCGTATCTGGGCTCCTGCGCCGATCCTTTCATCTCCAATCTCTCCCAATCCAATCACTGTCCATCCCAAAATGCAATCTCGCTGAGACGCACGGACCATAACGGGTACTCGGGCGGCGGCCTAGTCGACCAGCGTTGACCAGAAAGACCAAATAAGTGGGACCTTCCCTAGACAAACTAATGGGCTTCCTGGATATCACTTTGGAATTTTTATAGGTCCACAAGAAAAAAAATCGTTGTGACGCGCGGTGAAACCTGCGGAATTTCTCTATGTTAGGCAGGATATGAATGCTGGGTTATATTTGATTGTGCGATACAGAAAATACAAGTTGATCTTTAATTATAAAGCTGCTCTGCCATACCTAATTTGGCCGAAAATTCCAATCCTTAGAATGGAATTTCGACTTGATTTCTTCATTCTTTGAGAAAGCCATTAATGGAATCAAAGAAAAGGCTTTGGGAGTGAATATTCATGGAGAAAAAATTAGCATGCTAAGATTTGCCGATAACATAGCTGTTATAGCAGAAAAGGAGAAGGATTTGAAAAATATTCTCGTTAATATGGGTAGGGTAATGGGTAGATATGAACTGAAAATAAGCACGAAGAAAACCAAGATATTATTATGCAGCAAAAGAGAAGAAGTCAAGACTAACATTAAAATAGGGAAGCAAAAACCGATAGAGGTGGATGAATTCGGTTATTTGGAAAGTAAGATAACTAGTGACGGGAGAAGTAAGAAAGAAATTATCTGCAGAATAGCTCAGGCGAAGAGAGCATTCCATCAAAAGAGAAAATTGAAGTCTAACTGTCATTTTTCTTTTACTTTAAGAAAAGAGTAACAAATCTCTTGATTCGCATTGATTTTGATGTTTATAAATGATAAATCATTGATAAGTTATTTTTCTATGTATTATATAGACATTGGTTGGCATCTAAATGTGGATTGCTTGTATTGAATCGCTCTAAGTTTTGTCAGTACTCGAAACCATAGATGGAAAACTACTCCAGCTTCTACAGATTTTAAGTCCATTGGTGAAAATTGTGGCAGCTTATGACACCATTTATGCTGGTAGTCAAATGCGGGTTAAGGTCATTTAAATCCATCGGAAGGTGTGGGGACTCTGTTAATAGTGAAAAAAACCCAAAGACCTAGGGTAAACAATCGTCATTGTCAAAAAAATACCTGTACACTTGTTTTTTTTCATTTTTGATTTCTGTTAGCTTTCATCTTCTCGGTTTTGCATTGAAAATTACTCGGTTATCGGATTTTTTTCGTGATTTTTATTGGAATGAGAACATCTCCCTATCAAAGACATGGAATGAAGAACGTTTAGGCATTAGTTCTTCGTGGATATATTGTATTGCAGTCAAACCAATATCTAAGCTGACCACAAGGATATGAGATATATGATTTTGGGTTGAGGAAATAATCCCCGTCTACGGCACCACATCCATCGAAAAACTCGTGCTCTATTTTATTATTCCTGGGAATGGTTACGCATACCGATGGTGCAGATCCGAATAGAGTTACTTTAGAAACTCACCCATACTTCCGTTATGATATGGGATGAGCGTCATGGATGGTTTACGATGGGCGCGAGGACTTCAAAAGTCTCCTTGTCTCTTGGGATCGTGTTCTCTGCTCTTATTTACGATTGCCCGCCAACCTGCCCTCACTAGTTTGGCAATCCTCGTTAGTCTGTAGAAACATTCGGGTGTGCCAATGAAAAAGCATAAGTAGGTTCAAAGCTCTGCGATCTAGAACATATACTTTTCGCTAATATTGTGAAAAAGAGGTATAGCAATGATGTACTACATTCATTGAAGATAAAAAGTAAATTAAGGGTACTGAGAATGTTAATAATTCAATCCTTATATTTATAGTTTACTATTTTTACAACTATTATAACCGACGGTTGCGATATTTTAGCGAACGTGGTTTGACTTCAAATGTATCACTAACTTATATAAACCAAGGATGAAATTCAGGTTGAAAAAATCACTTGGCTTAACCGGGATTTGAACCCAGATCTCCTTATTACTGGTTAGGTTGCACTAAACAACTGTATTTTTTAGTAGAGAAATAAAGTCCGCAGGGTATGTATGGATAAGTGAATTTTTAGATTAAATTATCAGTAATTAATTCCAGAAAAATCTATTGTCAAGACTGTTAGTCAATGGAGCTCAGTTAGAAAGTTAAACGTTTAAAATTTTCATGAAAATGAGATTCACTTTGGTTCTCGCTCCAACTGTCTTAATGGATGCTTTTATTGATTTCAGTAATGACGAACTTTAATGGAATTTATTCGCTCTGAAAATTTAATCAGCGTGCACATAAATTGCAAATCTAGTCATTATGCATTTTATAGTATGTACACTCATCTCGAGAAAGTCTATCTGCATAATCTTCTTTTGCCAATTTATGCTGTTTTTTTTCCTTCGAATTCAAGGGTGCAATGCATGTAAGTCTTGAAATTAATTAATAGGCTTGGAAAGCTCCAAGAGAATGGCTAATTCATTTAAAGGTGGTCTCTGAATATTTTAACTTCATTATATATTATGAAGAAGTAAAGCTACCAGTGTTTAGTTCCTCAATGATTTTCTATTAAATGGACTACATGCATAGTTGCTGTTGTTTCATCGGTCAAGGACGGAGATAAAGGGCTGCCTAAGTTCTCAGTTAATGGTTTTTCTTCATTTCTGTGTAAATCCATTCTGACGACTTAAAATTACACAGGAAAAAATGGAAAGAAAAAACTATATAAAAAGCATTGAAATGCTCTCAAAGAAGATGTAAAAAGGTAATACATGCGTTCACTGCATTTCAACTGTGAAGCAGTAAAACTTTTATTAACATCATCTTCCTTTTTTATGCAACAAGAAAAAATGTCCCTTGTACAGTTTCTTGGTGCTGTTTTCGAATTAATCTGCAGTAAATCATTGTTAACAGTTTACTAAGTACTTGCATTACGTGAAAAAATATATTTTAATCTTTTTGGATGTTAAATGATGATAGTTAACTTGACGAAGCGCTGGACATGGTGGGCGAGGAGAGGCAGCTTCTAGATGAGATACGGAAGGTATGGATTGAGCGATTACTCAGCGAGGAGGGGATGTTGATAACACTGTTAGATGGTGGAATGTTGGGTGAAAGAGGGAGAGGAAGGAAGAGAATAGAATTTTAGATATAATGCACGGGAGTAGGCTTTGTTGTGAATTGAAGCGGGATGTACATGAAGGGGAAGCTGCCAGAATTCTTCTTAAGTTCTCCGTGGAAACCTACCTTAATAGGTAGAATACAATAATAATTATAGTTACTTTACTTTCGCATCTTTGAAATATTGTGAAAGGATTGTGACTATAACGAAACTCATGAAAGTAAATAATTTAAAAATAAATACAGAAAGTAAAGGGCTTAAGGGGCTTGAAGAATATGGTGTGATTCATTCAGTGACATTGATGAATTGTCCAATGCCGTCGATTCTCTTATTGAACGTTGATTACTTTTTCTTCATATATATTCTCCTCACTAAAAGGAAGGATATTTAATTCCAGCGGTGTAATTTTCTGGGAGGATTCTTGGAGTCTAAACTTCCGTCTAAAGCTTAGCTTTCATTTCATTCCGATGAATTCCAAGTTGGATGATAATGGAAAATATATGTTGGATTTCAATATATTGTGCTTTTATGGCGAAGCCTACAATAGAGTAGTTTCCTCCATCAAAGAAAACGAAATGCAATGATTGCGATTCCTTACCCACCATTAGTGTATTCATAATATACAAATTATTTGGTTTTAGAAATCCCAGTTTAGAATAATGGCAACGGTCAATTTTAACCTCATTTGAAAAAGGCCTGATTGGCGCCAATGCGATTCCACTCAACGTGACGTCAGAGGAACGTAGTTTCTATACAAGTAGATAGGAGTTTTACATTGTCTGAGATAACCAATGCATGCACGAGGCACAGAGCTCAGGGAAACATGTCTTAATAATCACTTATTAAAACTGGCTAAGGTCGGAAAGTTTTCTTCGTTTGATAAGGTATTAATAACCCTTATTTAAGCCAAGCGCTACCAGCTAGCAGGGTACTCAGCTACCTGCTAGCATCCTGCGTCGTATCAGCGCTCAAGCCTTGCCCCAAGGTCACCTCACAAGGCGGCAGGGGGATCCAGAAATACGTCACACGGACTTTTTCCCACCATTCCCACTTACAATTAGCCGTCGCGTTTTCGCGCGCTTGAAATTTATTTATTTATTTATTTATTTCACACACCACCGAAAACAGCACTGTACGGCCTTTACATCGGGGTTGATAACATTTAACAATAACAAACATCCATGCCCTGGATAAGGGTAACTTACCCAGGCGGGACTCGAACCCGCGACCTTCGGTTTGGCAGGCGAGGACTTTACCCCGCCGCCACATAGGCCGGCAAATTGTTCACTTTTCGTTTAATCGCGAAAAATAGATATCGTCATTTAAAAATTTAAATTAAGTCTGAAATTCGTACTCCAGCAGTAATAATCTTTCTATTTAGGCAATAAAAAAATAATAGGAAACCACCCTATTGATGAAAAGTCATCCTTGAAACTACCCCTTCGCGGAACAGATAAAGTAATTATATGATCCATAGTGTTAGGGTCCTTGCACTTCTCAGAAACTCACGCCCTCGCGTGCCCGTATCCTTGTGAGTAGTAAGGAAGCGACTGAGGATTTCTTCAATGGAAGGAAGATCTCGTAGTACAGAAGGGTGATCCGTGGGGAATTTCGTGAAAGAACCCTCCTTCCATCGATGAATGAAACGTGCTGGTCCATGAGTGACTCCCACCAGTGTCCACGCCCTCCTAATTCGGCCAAATTCAATTTCCTTTCCAAGAGAGGGGGATATTAATCTCGAATAATATGAAATCGTGGTGGAGAACGTGGACTTTGGCTCGGCCACAGGTAGTAGTCACTGTTGCGTGCCAGAATCCTTCCGGGACTCGTGAGGGACCAAGAAACCTTTGTAGCCATTGAGTTTGATTCGTAAAATAATATGGTAATTTTATTCTATTTTATCCGTATCGGTGTGGGTACGAATCATTTAGGATGAAGTGCAAGTGAGGAGTAATTTTGAATACAAGAAGAAACTTTTGGGTACATGGTAACTTTCAACAACTATTGGAAGTCGCAGAGTTATTTTTCCTCTCTCATATACTTTTATAAATTAGGTTTTTATATTGTCCTCAAACATAAAAGAATATGAAATTATCTTTGAAAATTACGTTTCATTGTTTCTAAGAAAAATGGAGGCTGGATGTAAATTTTATTGGGTCTTGAGATAATAAAGGCAAAGAGCTGTAATTATTAAGGTCACTTATTAAAAATTTTTGTTGTATGCATGATTATTTCTCATAAATTTCAGAATGACCGTTTTGCTAATTTACTTTTTACTTTTTAGGTCCAAAACTTCGATATTCATTATTCTTACTGTTGTTTAAATTTGAGTGGTATTATAATCTGCGAGAACAATGTTTTTACAAACATTGCATGATAGTTATACGAAAGGAATTGAGGAACATGAACTCCGAGGCAGTAATAAATTTTGATTAATCCAATCCTTGCGATTACCATTTCAATTTACCGGCGTTTTTAATACGCTTCCCATGTAAGCTTCGTACCTCTGCTTTTTACTGCCGGTATAATTCCACCCAGAACAAATGAACGAGATGCTTAATCTTCTGGGAAGGTATCTACACGGGGGAAACACCGTCCATTTAATAAATTTCGCTCTATTACTCGTCGTAATTGGATTGGGGAGATTTTTCATTGCTGGTTGGAGAGCGCTCCCCTCCGGAATGCATCCATGATGATCCGTGTGCCATTGCATTCCCGCAAATCGCTCGCTTCCATCCTCGAACATTCCACCCCACGATCTCCCAGTGGCATTGTCCCTCCAAGAACGGCGAGGAGTACACGCACGAGACGGGCGGCGCCATCGTCTGGCCCCGGAGCCTATCAACCCTACCTCCCCATCCTCAGGCCAAGGACTTCATCGGCTACGCCTCTTCGATCGTCCAAATTCACCGCTCACTCTCTCAGTACTATAACATGTTACTATCAGGAAAGATTTAAACTCAATTAAGAAACTATCAAATTTTTATTCTTTCCTGATAGTCATGTAGGAGTTCCATCAAGTAGCGCGTCAAACCATTACACTTATACTATCAATAAAATAATGAAAAGTAAAACTTTACTATATCAAATTTATTACAGAGTTTCGGTGTGTTCTTTCGGTTTGTTGCAATACAATCCTTCTGCGATACTTCAAGTTCTACTTCAAAATCATTCGGATGAAATGATTGAACCGGAATTAACCGATGACAAATTATCTGTTTTCTTTTCATATGTATGTGAATGATGACGTGCCGGTGGTCATTCCGAGAAGTCACTTCGAAACCTTAAGTTGTCTTTCAAAATATTTTACAAAATTTCACTTTTCATTGTTTTAAGTCACTTCCATGGAGTCACGCCCGAGATAACGAATTATAACCATAAGACTTGCGTAAGGTTAAGGTAGGAGAGGTAGGGTAATCTCCGTCTTTATAGTAGGGTAGCATAACCTATACTCTATAGTATTATAAATTTTAATTTGAAACTTTTTGCTCTAACAATAATGTTACGACGCGTATTAATTAAAAAACATGCTTTATTAGACTAGACAGCAATGAAGCAATATCTTCCACCAAATTGATTATATGCCAAAAACAGGGCTCTTTTTCTGCCTGAAACTATCAGATACCTTAACAAAGTTCAGTGCAAATTGACGTCTTATACCAAAGATGATAACGAGGTTTTTAAGGAGTAATTTATTTCCAAAAATAAAGAAAATGCGACGCATGGATAGGGTTTGATGGTCTATCACACACAGTATTAATGCGACCCGTTTTCATTGCATGCTTTCGTAACGAAATATTAGTACAGAACAAGGAGTTTCAATATGTGATGTTGGTCGGATACTAAGGGGGTTGGGTAATTGAAATAATAAAGAAATGATCATACCAAACGAGTGTACTCATCCAAGTCAGAACTCCGTATGATAAATTTTGATAGTATATATTTTAATTTCAATACGATTCCGTGATTTTTAAACTTGTGATTCGTCACGAAAGAGGCACAACATTATCAACTGATGGGGAGTAATGCCTACTATTTTAGACAAGCCTAACGGAAGAAAGGTTAAATGCTCTATTTTCATAATTTGCACTCTTTGTTCAGTTTTAGTACCTCTTGGGTAACTTTGTTATGCCTTCGCGCCCACTGTAAGGAAAGCATGCGAAGGAAAGAAGAAGAAAGAGATGATGAGGAAAGCTTGGGGAAATTTGGACGTGAGGCAGATGATGAAAAGTTGGGCCGCCTCCGATGATGAGACCGCGGCGTTAATTTGAAAAGGGTCCACCAGAGGTCATTCCATTAGCTCTCGGAGCCGAAAACGAATCGCGGGGCACGCGGTGGCTGCGAATCAAAAGTGGGAGGAGATGGATGCACTGGAATTCTGGAAGATGGATGCTTTCGGAGGATGGGGATATTATGAGAGTGTATCTGAACGTATATCCGAGTTGAGGCAGCGGCGGCTCCTGCCCCGGAATTTGCGGTGCTCGATTTTCAATAAGGTACCCGGGGGCAAAAAAAATAACGGCTCACCACTTGATGACAGGAGCATTAACAAGAAAAAAGGGTCTTATTATGTGCTGATGATGAGTTGTATAAAAATACACGACCCGCCTGTTCCACTGCCAGGTTGGTTGTCGTGCTATTTGAGCCTATTGTATCTCCATTTTCGTATAAAAAAACGTGCTTTGGCATTATTTACTGCACATATCTGATAATAAATGAAACATTATTCCAAAGACCAGCCTATGTTTGTTTTTTATAATAATACTGAAGTGTATAATGAAAATCGTATAAGTTTTTTTTTCAAAATGGTGCATATATTTTAGTACAGTGGTCGTCAGTCGATAAAGGATGCATATTTTGAAGTATTCAGCGAAATAGCATTTGCTTGTATCTCTGAACAACCTCCTTAGTGATTTGCAGACTATCAGTGCCAACGTGCCTGTTCCACAGCCAGGTTGAGTGTGCTGCGCTACCGGTCGTTGTCTCATTGCCTATCGTTGTAGCGCCGTTTCATTTCGTAGTTTTGCACCTGTTTCTGGTTACTAGAGTTTTGCAAAGGAGAAACACTTTAGTGGGGGGACAGGAATTAATTTTGGCTTGCCACTGTTTGTCTCCCGCTTTGTGGACAGGCTGTTTCTGGTCCGTTTTTTGCAAGTTTTTTTTGCCAGAAACTTTACGCAATGTCGACCTACAGCGCTGGGAGGCAATCTAAAATGTGCGTGCAGAGATTCAGCGCCGAACGTACCAAACCGCATACCTGGAGCACTTGGTACGACTGAGATAGACAATAAAGCGTGACTGCGATAAATGAAGACAAACTGACACGCTACAAACTTAATACACAGCCTGTAAGTGGATGCTAGGAAAATGGAAGTTCGTTTGAAAATATCAAACTGCTTCAGGCTCCACTTAGTTGGGGTAAATGCCATAATTTTTAGAATATATTTCGTTGTCTTCCAAATTTTTCAACGGCTTGCCATCCTGTTACGTTATCAGGGTATTAAATGTATTATTTTGATCCTTTTCTAATCTATTCATATATGACCGGGTTTTATAATGCGTTGACGATGAGTTGTATAAAAAGACACGAAACATCCTGTAAGGGATGCAAAGAAAAAGAAAGTTTATTTGAAAATATTTAACTGCTTTAGACTTCACTTGGTAGAAATAAATACCATAATTTAAAAAATATATTTTGTTGTCTTCTAAATTTTTCAGTGATTTCATTTCCTGCGACATATTCACTCAATACAAATTGTACAATACAAAACATTACTTTCTCTTTTTTTCAGATTCAAGTAACGAGTGCCCAGCGTTGAAAGTCGGTGATAAACAGCTAATGATACCGAATCAATTTCGGGCTCCGCGAAGCCAATAAAAAGCGTGCTATGGAGAAAGGTGGTTGGCTAAAATTTCTTGGGTATATCATCAGAAAGTGACCGAATGTGACCAAGAACATTCAAAGGTAAGCTAGATGTTTTGTTGTAAAACTTAGGCTCATCCCCTATGTTGTTTATGGCTCTCAGTGTTATGTCTGTGAACGTGCTCTGATATCCTAGTGATTGTAGATACATTTAAAAATCGTTTTTATTACAATAATGCTCAAACTTTTTCTTCGTAGAAGAACTCTAGTCGTCCTGGGTAACCCTGAGAATGACTTAACCTTTGAAAATCTGGTGTTATAAATCATTGAGGCTCTGTAGAAAACCCCGGAATCTCTCCTATTGCATAACTGAAGTCCCAATACATGAGTGAATTGTTGACTGGTTACCACACAGACGACTATTCATAGTCGGCTCTATGAACTCAACATAAAGTTGCTCGTATTTTAACACCATAAATTGATTCAAAATTGCCTACTATAGCCAAGAATCGCGTAATGTATTCTGTGCGTTATTTAAAGAATGAATTCACCTTTAAATCCTGAAGGAAGAGTGTTTTCTTGTAATTAAATGTCTAACGGACTAGATAAAACACTATCCTAAATAGGATATCGTCTTTCTATCTCTCTTTACATCCAAAACGAATTCTCTCTTACTATTCTCCATCTTTAAAACTACTCGCTACTTTCGTATGATCTGTTTTTGCTAGCCAGCGATGAATCAGAAGTGATTGTATTCATAACTTTACGGTATTCACATTGCATAATAGTTTATTTCTATCGTCCTAGGCTCCATTTTATTCCACCAAATTTGTTAATGGTACATACATAATTTTTATCATTTTTGGGTAAAAAATGTTCTAGGTTAGGTGATTCTTATTCAAACATCACCTTACAGTGCATGAAGTTTTGATTTCCACCTGTTGTAATCGTTGCAGATCACCAACGTTTTTCAGCGGACCTTTAAAAGACCTTTGAAAGTGGATGTTTTTGATTTTTTTTAAAGTCAATTTTATTCATTCACCCTGATGATGGAGGACGAGTCGTCCGTTGAAACGTTGGTGATACGAAGGATTTACACCGGTGTTAATCCCGATAAGACTTCACGCAAATATTTCGCCCGAAAACATTACATCACGTTAAATCTCCTCATAGTAATTTTGCTTCTAATGACTGACAATACATGTGATCTGGATGCGAAGGCTCTTTAGGGATTAATTGAGAAGAATGAGCTGATTATACGTTCTAAATTCGTTTATGAAGCAAAGAAGAATTGCAGTTACTCGATACCTTTCAGCTACCTTATGACGCTTGTTTCGTCTTCCTCATTATCTTGTCAAATGAGGTGTTTGGACCGGTTGATGGCACGTAACTGGGAAGCATTTAAGTGGGCAGGACTGTCTCTAGTTGGATGGAAATCGCGATCACAAAGACTGGCTGTCAGTCGATTTGGGGCAAGCTCCGCCCACAGTAGCAAGTCATTATTGCGAGATTAAAACATTTCAGCGCCCATTAGTTTAAAGTAGCCAACTGAATTGGGTACATCTTATTGGGAATGGATGTGTCGAACGACAAATTGCATGGGGGACCTTTGATGAGGTAAAATTCCATTTCAGATCAAAAGGAGGCTAAAAAAAAGTATTACAGTCTAATGGCGAAATGGTAAAATTGAAATTAAACCAGTCAGGGTACACTTTTTATTTTGCACACTCACAATATTTTTTCTTGAGAAAAAATATGCTAGCCCTTTCAAAATTTTCAGAGTTAGTGCCATATTTCCTCTGCTATATTATCATGCAGCCCGGCAAAGAAAAACAAATGTAGAATATTCGATGAAAGTGGTGTAATTTTCCAATGATTGCAATGCCTTCATTGAACGTTTAACATATTATTCCTGACTGAAATTTTCAAAATATTAGAAGGCACTGAACGTTAGTTCGTTTACGGGTATCATTTAAACTGTGTATCAGTATTCTCCAGGAAGAGATTAATATTAAGGACCCAATGCGGAAAAATTGCTTTTCCGTTAATATTTTCCCTTTCAAACTTTTTTGTCCCTGGTATCCGTAAACAAGGGCATTATGTAAAAGTTTACTAGGCGTTCTCAACATACTACTTCCAAAATAAAGAAAATAAAATTTATAGCAATCTTATTAATTCTAACTACAAATTTTTATAACAGTAGACGTCGATCCGCGTAAATTTAAGGCTTTATATTTTGGTCGATTCCTTCATTTTTTGGTCGCTCGCGTTTTTTGAATAATCTTTAATAATCACAATCTCTCGCATAATTTTCGGAAAAGAAAATGCCATAAAATGGTGGGAGGCTGGCATTAATTTGCGTTGGGGGAATTTTAGAAACTAAATAACTGCAGTTAAGAACAAAAGGTGTTCGTCGTATCAATATACTCATTTTATTTCTCATTTAGGTATCCTTTTTATTGTCCTACAGAATTTGTTGGTGAATCATAATTCAATTTTCATATCATCTCTCCGATTACAAGAATGGTATAAAATTTAGTTAAAGATAAATACGTCTTATATTGACGTCTTGTGACATACCTTTCATTGTGATTGCACACCTTCCTCGATAACCTACAAGTTTTAATGTGGTACGTGATTAGCGGTTTTAGTTTTTGTAGCTTCACTATATCTGTGGATTGAAACAAGAACAAATAATCTGATGGCACATGAAAGATACCACCCTCTCTCAAGCTCCTAAAAATTGGAAAAGGCCTATGAATAAATAATTGGGGCAATTTTTTCACTTGAAAGAGTAAGTTTTTAGTAATCTGCCCCATACGGTACATATATTAAATCTTTATACTTTTATCCTGCCACAGGAAATAGCATGGAGAATTATCGTTTTTCCCTGTATCCTTTCGTTCCAACCGAATGCTTTCTTAATACTCTTCATCATTGAAAATATTCGCTACTTTCGTAATGTCCTATTTTTTCTTACCAGTGATGAATCAAAGATGATTTTATTTCTAACTTTACGGTAGCCGCATTACATAATTGTTCTAATTTTCCGCAAATTTAAAAATGAAATGGTATTAAAATGTTTATTTGTCATGCATTAAATACGTGTATTCATTTCATTCGACAATTAAATTAAATGTGAGTAGCCTTTTGGTTATAGGTTTCGATTTTATAAAAAAAATTGCATACACGAGGTTGATAAAAAATAACGGGAATTTTAGTAAAACAATTTATTCGTCTGCCTAAATATTGCCGCCTTCAAGGTAGTCCCCAAAAGATATTAATTAACTAGATTAGATTTTCATTTTCTTCCACTTTTCACAATTTTTTACCGTTTTCATCGGTTGTGGATGTGCTGGGCCGTTCTTATTTGCTGATAATGCTTTGCATTGCAATCTTTCTTTGATCCATTTCTTTGCACAAACGGAAATCGCCGAGCTCAGAAAACATTTCTAATCTTATCAACTGCCAAGGACAAAGTGAAAAAAAATGGATACGGCTAAAATATTTATGATAATTTAGGGACATGTATACCAACGCAATAAAAAAATTGACAGTCGGACTATCTAAAACCGCGAAATAAAAAAATTCACGTTATTTTCTGAACACACTTCGTAAATGAAAAATGTTTATGATTAGCAAAAGTGGAGAAAAAAATTAGTATCATCATCATTTTTGCACAAAAATCTTGAGATTGGTTGGGAAAATATCTCCAATCTTCTTACCATTTACCGTATAACATTTTAAAAATATCTCTTTTAAATCTCTCAACACTTGATCCGAACACATCAGGAGCCTTACTCTGCCTTTTTCCCATGCTTATATGCCTGGATTGTTGAGAATATTGTTGAGTAGATACATGAAGTAAGTAATGGGCGTGGGAAGTTAACACGTTTATGTTTGGGGGCTCAGTTTCCTTGTATGATTGTGAGCCTCCTCGCACGTCGACGGTTTTCTAGGGAATCCAAAAGATGACCCAGGATTTGGACCCGAATTTCTTCGGTCAGGAGACCAACGCTGCACTCATGGAGTCACTACGTTCCTTTTTGTCTTCATACTCTCCCAATATTTTTATAAAATAGTAACAAATTTATTTCTGATTTTATGTAAAAGGACAATTAGAGAGTTTTTAAGTAAATTTAACACTTTTAATAATCGAAAAAACTTCATTTGTCAAATATATCGTTTGTAAATTCATTATTTTTCAATATTTTGTTTTCTTTTATAAAGCAAAGTAGCTTTGCTTTTATATTTCGGGGGAGGGGGGGGGGGTGCGGATCCCCTGAAGCCCCCTAGCTACGCCACTGCCTGACGATGTTCATAGCCATCTTCTGAAACCTGGGTCGTGGTTATTTCTAATACATTTGTGAACTTAACAGCGTTTATAATTTCATTTACCTTAATGGAAAGATTTCACAAAGTTCAACCGGAAATCATCAGTCATGCAGTTTAACAGAGATTTGAAAACTTGACCCTCAGATCAGTGGCTCAAGGCTTAATCCCCTGGGCTACCAGGCTACCCATAGATAGACGCAGTGAAATTAAACCTTTCGCGAAAAAAAGCAGGCGGGTACATTGTTTTCATTCTCTGTGGAGGTTAAAGGGAAGTGGTAATTACCTTTTAGACCCTCCATGAATCTCTTGCACTCCCGCCTTCGAGCACTTCGTGGGAAACTATCCACTCCTCCTCCCGTCCCGAACGCTTCGTCGCCCGAGGGCGCGAAGGCTGCGGTCGCCGCCAGTCGCCGCGGCCCGCTTCTGATGTCTCCTTCGTCCCGTGCGGTGGGAGGGAATTGGCTCCAGTGGTTTCCCATCCCTCGTGGGAACTGATACCTCCCTTGGAATCCTATACTAGCTCCTGAAAGAGAATTGAGGAGCAAGGGATATGTATGTGTGTTTGTTGGCTTTTGTCGCGGGTGGCCTTTGACAATATACACAAATGCGTACGAAGCTTTTACACGAATATGACTGGGTAGCGCTAGAGACTCGGAGGCTACTAGCCAGGGTTAGCTTACTTGAGCAATTAAAAATAGATATATTTAAGGAGTGACATGGAGAGCATCCTATTATATTCCCACTATATTGCCAGGTTCGGCAGAAACGATAAATTAAGGTAGATCTTATGCCGAGCGGAAAGGTGTTGGAATTCGTTTTTCCTCCGAACACAAAATCAGTAAGCGCATGTTCTTTTTTAGTAAACGGGTTGTGTCCTAAAACCCCCCGCCACACGTCTATTGAGTGGGCTTGCGGGTTTTCAAAAGGTGTAGATTTTTCTCACTCTGATCCCTTTGTGAAGAGAGAAGTATCCGTGAAAAGTCCTCATGATCATCACTGGGAAGCATTCCAACGACTCTTTTGACGTAGCTCTCCACTCAATTATTATTACAGTTTATCTTTGCAGACGCAGTAATTATTTTCTTTCATCTTCTTTATAAATTGTAAGTATTAATTCTTCTTTATCTGTCCCATATATTTTATTCGAGCACTTCCTTTTCTTTTGTTTTCCCATCGATATACACACTCAAGACGAGTCAAATTAGGAGGATATATCTATACCGCCCAACCAGTCTTATTTCGCGACTAATTAATTGTTAAGAACTTCCTTCATAATTTTGAGATTTTCAAGGGGCTTTTGTCAAAATTTGTCTGTTACTCTAAGTTAAACAATTTTTAGCGAAATTTTCTCATATGTCATAATCACTGACAAACAATCCTAAGATGTGTTTGAGGCAGCTCTGCTGCATTCAATTCTCCTATCAGCTTATCTTTTCATACTTACGTACTTCTTCTTTTTCACATCCTTCCCTATCTGTTTATCAGGTATAAATGTTTTAAATTTGAGTTTCAGACAAATATCAACAAAGGTCTTTGGAAATTTTCAAGGTGAAAATGTTATTTTCCCACAAAAAAAACGAGTAAAGACAGAACTTGACGGAGAATTTTTTCCTTTGCTAGTAACATTCGGGCTAGTAGCGTTCATCGTCGGAATTAGCGTTCATCATCATCACTGTTCAACAATCCTCGGATTGGTTTGACGCAGCTCTCCATTCAGTTCTCTTATCCTATATTTTCACGCCTACGTATCTCTTGTCATTCGCATCCTTCTTAACCTATTCCGTATATTTAGTTCGAGGCCTTCATTTTCCGTCTTTCCATCCACTTGTCCCTCGTCGATCGTCTTCATCAGTCCATCATGTCTCAAGATATGGCCATTAGGGTTGTTATCAATATATATTTTAAAAATTATTTCACTCATGTGAATAAATGTCTGTATGATTAATTTAATTAAATTATTAATCTTGAAAACCTTTTGAATATTTATTTTTAGTTAAAATATTCGTGTGAGAATACATGAGGCTTCTCATCCCTCCTTATCTTCTTAGGACCTCCTTATTACTAACTTGGTCACAGGGGTGCCGACTTACAAAAAATATTGGGGGGGGGCCCAAACCGGGGATCCTGTCCTGGGAAATTTTATAAGTGGTGAGTTTTAAGTATTTTCAGCATTTTAGAAGATTCATATGATCAACATTAGAATCCTGATAACTCGAATCTCGTTATCTGGACACTCAGGGGAAAATTGACAAGCCTGACACATTTTTCCTCACACGCATAACGAATTTTTGAGGGGGCTCGGGCCCCCTCAAGCCCCATGAAGACGGCGCCACTGCTTGGTCAATCCCTCTGATCCTCATCATTCTTGTGTATAGCCACATTTCGAAGGCCGTTATTCTTGGTTTCTCCGCTTCATTCATTGTCTACGCCTTACTTCCATAGACAAGCATACTTCCAAATGTATGTTCTTATGAATTGCTTCCTTACTTTTGTTTAAATATCCCGCAGTAGGTAGATCTCTTTTATTGCTGGAATGCTCTCTCCATCTGGGCTATTCTGCTGATATTACCCCCTCCCTTCAGTTTGATCAATCACTAAAAGTGGGAGAGAGGGAAAACTGGGAGATCTAATGAGCCACAATAGGGTAGTTTCCTTCATCGAAGAAAACGAAAGGCATTGATTGTGATTCGTTACTCACTATTAGTGCATTCATAATATATAAATTATTTGGTTTTAGAATTCCCAGTTTAGGCGAAAGTTAATGGTCAATTATAGCCTCATTTTAAAAAGGCCAGATTGGCGCCCATGTGATGCCATTCAAGTGGCGTTACAGGGACCTAGATGCTATACGAGTAGTCAGGAGTTTTACATTTACATTACTTTCCCAATACAAGCATGAGGCACAGAGCTCAGGGAAACATCTATTAATAATCACCTATTGAAATTTCCTATGGTCGGAAACTTTCCTTCGTTTGATTGGGTATTATAATCCTTATTTAATTCAAGCGCTACCTGCTAGCAGCCTGCATCGTAGCGGCCCTAATGGCGACGCACCAAGGTGGCCTCACACGGCTTCAGCCGGAACCAGAATGAGGTCACACGGGCTTTTCCCAGCATTCATACTTAGCCGTCGCGTTTCCACAAGCTTGAAAATTTTCACTTTTCATTTAATCGCGAAAAATAGATATCGTCATTTAAAAATCTAAAAGCGTGAAATACTTACTCCAGAAGTAACAATATTTCTATTTAGGTAATAAAAAAATATGAAACCACCGTATTACACAAGGGCCTTGCGAAAATATTTGAAGGGTTTAGCTAAGTACGAGATGCATTAACCCCCACCCCCCAAAATGCATCCCCTCCCCAGTTGAACCCCACGTAACAATTTTCTAGCTGCGTTCTCGTGTAATTGGGACTCTTAGGATTTTCTCCCAGTGTCTAGCGATTGGTCAAAGAAAAGGTCTGCTGCGAAGTGAATATATCGGAGGGTTTTGTTTCGCAAGATTGATTAAACTCTAAAACTGGCCGTTAAATGAAGATTTTTGGGCTTCCCCGCATTAAACTGCGTATATTTTTTTATTCCGTCATCCAGATTAAATTCCGTGGGGAGGAATTACAAGGGCCCTTTCTGCATATCTCCATTCTTTGTGTCCCCGAGTCCTTCTCTCCTCGGCCCTATCTCAGCGCTGATCTTCCCTCTCACAGTGTCCCCCGCAATTCTTCCTTTCTTCTGCGGCGGAAGGCAGGAGAGACCGGGGAAAAAGACACCGGCGATAAGTGAAATTATTTGCTCTCCCGAAGGCCGGCGGAGCTGACTGGAACAAAAAACGGTCGCCGGAATCGAGTAGAGTTACGACTCGTTCCGCCGAGGTTTGGCATTGACGGATGATACCGTGATTGACCGGGTTCCGCGCACTCTTTTAAAAAGCGCATACTGTTTGAAGTATCCTGCAAAACTCCCCCCTCCCGTGTACAGGGATTAGGCATGAAAAGGTGTGCTTACCGGAGTAGCCGTGGTTTATTTTTTGTCGGTACCAGACTGGGATAACACTGATAAAGACACCTCCCTTGTAGGACGTGAAATATGCTCGGCACTGAAAGACAGCGGCAGCGCGGCATGTGAAGTTGATCGGATACTATGAAAGGGGTGCCATTATGTCTCAATCGTGAGTCAGAATTTCTCAGCCGGTAGTCTATTATAACCATAGGTATTGCCCTCAATTGGTCTACCTGAATTTTAAGTAGGTACAGCCACTAAACAATTAAGATTATGAGTTTTTTCTTTCTATTATTTTTAATTACCTCTCTCAAGTCGTCGGAGACTTCAATCTCATCCAAGAGATCCGATGAACCGCCTTCTTGTTTAAGTTTGAAATTGTAATAAGCCATTTGGTTCCTGAAAAATGTATTTCACTCACGTGGATAAATGTCTTTTAATAATTTACCTTGGAAACCTTTTGAGGATTTGTTTTGAATTAAAATATTCGTGTGATGAAAAACTTAATTATCTTTTAGCTTAGTTCTTTTCTTTCTTAGGGAAAAAAAAACTTTCCATAGAGTTTTTCAATATTAAACGTAAATTCCTTGGACTTTCAATATTGAGGATCAGACCCATCCTCTTAACTAAGAACCGTACTTGATTGAGAAGCAAAACTTTTTGAGTAAGCTGTCCTTAGCGTATATTTTTCTCTTAATCTGAAGGATCAGTCGACCCTAGGTTATAATTTCTGATACGTCTATTGGGGTTAATTTTCAATTTACCTTTATTAATTTCGTGCTACAAGGCAATTTTCGTAGTGTTTCGTATAAATGGGACAGCCGCTTGATTGGGGCCAAAGGTACCAGGCGCAATGCGTCCCAATTCGCGATGATGTAAGAGGTTAGATTATAGATAGTTTTAATAAGGATCTATTTGTACAATACAGATGTAAATAGGCTCTATAAACCAATGGTTTAAGGACACCGCAGTCGTGTCTGTTAACACCATTACTAGCATCTAGAAATGTATTCAAACCATAATGCAAGCGTAAGGCGATTAATTGGTTTTATTATGCTTATTAAGACTACCCCTCGTATCAAGTTACGAAAAATTCCAGACAAATTCAATGGATTCAAATTTTTTCCAAATGAATGTTTATATACGCTCTGTTGTTAACTTGTTAAAAAAACGAAGTAAAGGCCAATGTACTGCTGTTTTCGAAGTTATGGGAATAAATTAATAAAAATAGATAAAAATTCAGTATGAAAACGAGAGCCATACCTTCCTTCATTTCTTTGAAATTGCTTATCCGGTTCTTTCGTGTCTATCTTCCTCGGAGCTTCGTCTCTTAGTTCGATTCAACCCTTTCAGTTTTCCCAGGGGGGGTTTCCCAGTGGGATTGTGTGTGGAGGTTTCACACGGATGGGGTGAGGGGGAGGAGGAGGTGGTCGCAATGGAGTTGGGGGTAGGGGGTTGAAATATCGCGGCATCCCTTGTCTTCTCCAACTCCCTCTCCCCCCCTGATTCAGATTCCTGCGAAAGAGGTCAAAAGAATGCGCCCTCGCCGCCCAAAATCAAACAGAATTCTCTCATTTATTTCTCCTGCATTTATTTCGCAACGAAGCAATCCACATTTTTTTCCATTCTCTTCTCTTCCTAATCGTTCCGGCTAAAAGTTTTTATCGAAGCATATTTCATAGATCCTGTATTTGTGCAATCAGAGGAATTCTGAAATTAAACCTTGGAGTCGCTGTGTGAGGTAAAAATTTCCCATTTCCTGCAAAGACAAAAAATTACATGATGTTTTAATGCCCTATTTATCGAATCCGTTGTGGAGATGGGTCTACAGTATTGTCTTAATTTTACAACATTATATTATTATATATATTGTATTGTATGTATTATAATAGTCTTGGATTCGCTGTGCTAGGATAAGACTTCCTAATTCCTGCAAAGACAAAAAATACATGATGTTTTAATACCCTATTTATCGACTACGTAGTGGGGATGGGTCTCCAGTATTGTCTTCATTCTACATTATATTATTCTATATTATATTGTATGTATTATAATAGTCTTGGATTCGCTGTGTTAGGGTAAGACTTCCTAATTCCTGCAAAGACAAAAAATACATGATGTTTTAATACCTATTTATCGACTACGTAGTGGGGATGAGTCCCAGTATTGTCTTTATTCTACATTATATTATTCTATATTACATTGTATGTATTATAATAGTCTTGGATTCGCTGTGTGGGGTAATGATTACTTATTTCCTACTTAGAGAAAACATACCTGAAATTTTAATTCCAATTTATTGTCTACCTAGCGGGGATAGGTCTCCAGTATTTGGTGAGGTTTGAAAGTTGTAGGTATGATGCATGGGTTTTTTACACCTCATTGTGGAAAGTCTTAAATTTAAGTTCGATATTACTGTATTTATGCAGCTGAATTAAGGTAGCGCACGACGCGTGTATTTGCATAATACGACATTCTCACTTGGGTGAAATATGGAATGTGGTGTTTTATAATTGAAGAAAACACGTCTTTCCATTTTTACTGGAAAAAATTTGCTATGCCTTGTTTTAAAAAATTGGTTATATTGGTTATATCATGGATTTCATATACTTTATTAGTGGAACACGAGGTGGAACGAGGTGCGGGGCGGAATGGGTTGCGTTTTTTTTTCGTTAAGGAGGTGCTGTAAGCTATCACAGACTATTGGGAATATATGAAACTGTAATTGTTCATCCTCAGCCTCCATATTGCTTAGATAACAGTGTTAACACGTGAACTGTGAGTTGTGTGAATGTGATCTGTTGTTTTCTAACTTCGGAAGATTTTGTAGCTATTTCAATTCATATTTAAGTGTTTACATTACAGTAATCTTAACGAGTAGACTTAGAACCTGCGGAAAATTCCTAATTCCAAGGCAGTTCCGTGATTGTATTCTCTTTCAAAAGCTTCTAAAATGTTTAACGAATTCAAACGAATATAGAGTTTCATTAATTTTTTATTTGTTGAGCGGCCTGCAGTTTTGCAAGCATTCATAGATATTGTGGGCGGAAAATATGGAAACTAATTTTTGATTGGTAAATAATGTTTTGAATGACTTGTGTAATGCTTGTTTTTAATTTATTACTGTAATAATTTAAAACGCCTATAAATGCACACTTTCTATTCTATTATGATCACATTATTGTTACTATATGAATTTACAGTATTTAATTTAATAATGTATTGAATTATTTTATAAACTTAACTTTTATGCATTTAAAAACCTGTTAAACAAAGTAAAAATCATATGAAGTTGTAACACTTATTTTTGATTTTTTGGGTGGTTTTGAGTTGGATTTTGGTGTGACGATGGATATAAGGAGAACAATGGAACGAGCAATAATAAGCAGCAGAGGTGGAGTGGGGCGATTGTTGTTGACGGCGCGGGATGGTGTGTAGTGATGAGCGGAACTGTGATTTTCGGATCACTTCGTTACCTGTGACTGCTACTCATCAGTAACGGTGATTCTTAACTGTGATTGCGATCACCGAGGTGAATCACTCTTTAAAGTCATCGGTGATTTGTGGCGCTGCTATTCCTGCTACTTTGTCCAATTCCAAGGAATGAGCTCTCCTCAATAGTAACAAATAAACTTATAGAAAATTGTAAAATTAGGCAAAATATTTTTTTGAGGGAATAGTTCTAATTCCGAGTTTATATTACAATAATTAAGTAAATTTGAAGTGGTAAAAGAATTGATAAGGGGCAATCATTTTTTATACATATTAATAATCAAACCATCATAATTCAAAGCTTTAGCTGTATATTTCTCACAGAATGTCTTATTTATCATACAAGATGAATAAGACATCCTTATTTTACTATTGGTAGCATCATGGTAGCTGCCGAAGCTAACTTCACCGTATTCACAGTCGCAGTGATTTAGAGTATTTGGTGATTTAGTCACCGGCAGTGATCGGCTACTTCTCTTCAATCACAGGTTGCGATATATCGCATATCACTTGGTAGCAGCCAGAGCTATCTTCACCGAATCCAGTGATAGAATCACCGATCACAGTGATTTCGAATATTGAATCACCGACAGTGACTGCTACTTTTCAGTAACGGTGATTCAATCACAGTTAGCGATATATCGCTCATCACTAATGGTGTGTAGAGGGAGTGTGATTGTGATAGTTGTGGCGTACGGTTGCCTTTTTACCACGAGTTTGTTTAAATACATTGTAATAAGAATATTTGTAAGTGCATTCAAGAGAAAATATAATGACTTAGAATTACATGAAAGGAATTATTTTAAAGTATAACAGATTATGAATTAATGGATTTTAAGTGTTTTCACCGCCTTCCTGTGATGTATGAATAATGCTAATAATGAAAGGAAAGTATGAAGGTACGCTCATACCTAGTATAATTTGAAACAAAAAAACGTGATTTGGAATGTTAATAAACCTTTTATATCCGATTCAATGCACTTTAGTTCTCGGATATAATTTTGAGTGTCGGCATTGCCGTCCGAGTCGCCGTGGAAATAACAACAACAATAATAAGAGACGAATTCTTCTTTCCCATACCATTTCAACCCAATCTCCTCCGTGAGATTCTCGTCGTGAGAGTGGTCGCTCGTATTGTCTTCCTTTTTGCCGATTTCCTCCGCATTCCCGCCGTCCTTTCGATTTGCGCACTCCGAAGACATCCAGCCTCGATCCCGATCGTTTCTTTTTGACACATTTTTTTCTTTCCCCCGGGAGGATTTTGCCTCATTCCTCCATCGCTCTTTCCTCGGAGGGTGAAAAAGGACGGAGAGGACGCGAGGAAGTGTCCCTTTCGGTTTCCTCCACGGGAGACACTCTCTCGGGCGGGGAATCCTTTGGACTGCGGAGGAGGTCGCTGGAATCTCAATCACGCGGATGCATTGCTCCGATCGCAAAAATCCTAACGAGAGGCTTGAAGAGGCGAAGAAGTGCGGGAAGATAGTGCAGGGGGCGGGGGAACTTTGGCTCCGCACTTTCTACGCTCTTTAAATTTCGTCCCTTAGTTGATTAGATAAATCGATTTCTATTTCCTGACATCAGTTATTTAATGATGATTACTGCTTTGGAGTTTATATCTGAGAATGATATGCAGAATTGTAATCATTTCCTTATATTTCTTATTCTTATTCAGGGCTAGCAATGATAATGGTTACATTAATTTGATTCATTACCATAAATGAAGAGGGTAAAACATCCAGAACTATCGCCATATATCTGAGTAATCTGTTGAGGATTACATGGTTATTTTGAGCAAATGTGGAAATTATGGAGTAATAGTGAAAATAAGTTATAAATAGCAGATAAGATATGTCGAAATTGTTGTATCATATTTTTCATGTATGTACAATCGCATTCTTTTTATATTTTTTATTTTTTTTACTGCAAAAAATTGTAATAGTCTTTCTTGCCTTCATGTATCAATTTAATGTAACCATTATCATTCTTAGACCTGAAGAATATATGAGAAGTATATCGAAGCGACATCATTAAATTTCGCCTTTTCATAGAGATTTTATTTATTATACAGTGTAGTTTTAAAGCTTTACAGATGGAAAATCTTTCACTTCGGCTTGTGATCAAATCACGGTTTTTCGATTACCCTTATTTTAGAAGATAAAACGTTTAGAGCTATCGTCATATTTCTAAGTAATCTGTTGAAGATTACATGGGAAATTATTTTGGGAAAAATCTGGAAATTATGGAGCAATAGTAATTTTTTAGTTCTACTATGAATGTGAAGTTCACGTTTAACTAGTCTCAGAAAGCACATACACTCATAAACTCCTTGCGTAATAAAAATGAAGCAAAGAGTGGTTTCAAAGTGGGCCTCAACATTTGGTTACAGCGAAGCCTCCTTGAGCGGTCTTGTTTATACGTATGAGAGCGTGCATAATTAACCTTGAATATTGATAGTCTGAGCATTTAATTATGAAAATAACCTAAAGATGGGTCACACATTCATCGTAAGATTTTAAACGGACTTTTTATACTGAGCCCCACATAATGAAACTAGAAATAGATCCCCAGAACTCAAGCTGGTGTCCTATCTCCGCAGACCTAAGGAGAGCAATACCGAGGTAGGTTTAGAATGCCGCCACTTCTTTACCAACCAACTCATGTCATTATTGCTGCCTATTCTTTGTGAGGTGGTGCTATTGTTTTTTTTACGAGTTTCTTTTCGTGGAAGATCATTTTTATTTTTATTTTCATTCGCTAACACTTCATTGTATGATATCCTCTGAAACTCTCAAGATATCCACCACAGCATTGATGAAATATCGCTAAATATCCTAGAAAGTAACAAATTTAAAATGTTTTCCAAGTATGAAGGTAGTAAATATTTTTATTTAAAAAATTCATTCTCAAAGAAAAACTACAAATTTTATTGCAATAGATGATTACCCATCACATTTATGAGGAAGAGTATTTTTTTAAAGACGCAGTGAGTTACTGCTAAAACAATGGAAATCACCATCTATTATTTTAAAAGCCTTGGAGTATTCCCCTGCACGCCTTCTCCTTCAGATTAGTCTAACGATGGATTTCCGCGCCGAAATTCTCCGCCCTTGGATGCGATACAGATCACCGATGTCACTAATACTCTCCTCTCCTCTTTGGAAATTCTGCGGCATTTTTTCATCTCTTCAATTGGTTGTCGTCAATCCTCCCCACCCGACTTCTTACCCTTCCGCGCGAGTGATACCCAGAGGTAGAGAGACTTAGACAGAGAGTAACTTTCAGAAATTTGGGAATGCAGTCGTAATTTTCCACTCTTTGTCCCATTCAAATTGGGGCAGTGGGACTCTCAAGGACTCTCATTCCGAGAGAAATAATTACAGCTCCCCACTTATGACCTCTCCTCAAGGACCTGGAGTATATTGTAATATGTTGATGGAAGCCTCCGCGGAGTGGTGCACTAGGCGCATCTAAGTTTTCTCCGCGACGACAGTTTCGCCGGCGTTGCAGGAGGTATCTTAAGGTTTGAAGTTTCAAGTTTTTGCCCGAATTATATAGGCCTTGATTTGGCCAGGTGCGTTCTGATTGGTCGGTTTCTGATAGTCTCTTCCAGGCGTTGAAGAGCGAGTAGCTGTCATCCCTGTTGAAATTTATTTATTTAACACGAAAAACGGCACTATTGCCTTTACATTGGGTTTTATAAACAAAATAAATTACGTAAATATAATAAAAAACAAGTATAAAAATAATCTCAAAAATTAAAATCATTTTTAACATATACAATGCATACCAAAGGTGGGTTTCAAAGAGAAATTCTTTCCAATTTGCTATTGAAATTGCTACGGGAGGCAAAGAGGTCAAGAGAAGAAGAGGTATTTGAGATGGAATTGAAAATAAAAGGTAAGTGGTAAAAAAGGGATGTATGGGATTTGGGGAATAGAATATAAAACAAGTCGGAATTTGGGATGGTGTAGAGTTTAAGTATTGAGGGTTTTGCGAGCTGGAATGCGGAGTGAAAAGAATGTCAGGTGATCAATGCATCTGGAATGAGATATTTTAGCTATTTCGTTAGCATGTCGTATGAGTCGGGGATAGTAATGCTTTTCTCTAGCTCTCTTTCGTCACGAAGATGAATCCACGCCGGGCACAACTTGGAAACCTAGCTGCACGTGTTTAGTAATATGAACTGAAAGTATTTACCTTATATTACAGGTGAAGACGCACTGAAATATCATGCAAATTAAAAAACATTCATTAGGAACAGCCTTTTTACTATGGCAACATGTCTGCGTGTTGGATATCGGGTCGGTGTGGTCGATAGTGTTAGCCTCCCATCTCGTAGGGGCAAGTTCAAAACCTGTATAAGGTGGAGGAGGATTTACAGAGATTTCTCCATCCATGCTTGAATGTTTTGTAGATGTAACTTCGAGTACAAAACTCCGTCTGTCGGACGGGACGTTATACCGAGATTCTCTTTGCGCATTTCGTTAGGGGCAGGTTAATTCCATCTCCGAGTATTCTCCAATATTCCTTCCCTGTCTTTCCCTATGGTACAAATGACCTAAGCTGATGGTCGCTCCTTCAGATACCTACCTTTCGAAAGATAAAATGTCGGTCGGTAGAGGATTTATATATCAAAGTGTGGTAATTAGCATTTTTAAAATATCTTATCATGAATATATCTAATTTCCACTACGTCAACCCTGAAACGTAAACGTTCGTTATGCTAGTGAGGCAGTTAAGGCGAATTTATATTTAAACTCTTCATCCAATTTCGCGTTGCCAATCTCAACGCGTATTCCAATAATCAGTGCCTAAAGTTAGGAGTGACCCTTATAGGAGATTTCATCACCTTGAAAATTATATATAGTGTCGAACCCGTGATCTACAGTGGAGTTATATATAAAAGTGTGGAAATTACCATTTTATCATGGATATATCGCATTTTCACCACGTCAAGCCTTGAACGATTCAATACCTACCTTTTGCAAAGTGCTTCGATTTTTCCCCACATTCCGAATCCCTATAATTCTATCAAGAATAAATCAATGGGCTTGAAAATTTACATTTTCCCCCCTACTACTCCGATGCTTATTAATTTTGGGAATCGGTTGTAATGTCACCATTCCCATTCTCATTGGGCATTGAAAAACTCCTAGAAATTGTCAACTGTCAATATACTATACCTCTTGCTATCGCCGAAAAATATTTTTGTCGTTTTATTCTGTGCTCTGGCAAAAAGAACCCGAGAATAACCGCAAGTAATGAAGCTTGTCATATTATACGACCATACTCATTAGTATCTTTGCTAGGTTGTCTTGTTTCAATGAATTACGGACAACTGCTTGTTCATTCTAAACGCATGATGAAGTCTTGTTAAGAAATATGGATTCCAGTCTCATCTCAACGGTCTTAACAATCGACTGCTGATCCTGGACGTTGGATTACCATCTCTTTCATTAGCTGAAGCCCAGAAGGGGGGAGGCTCAATAAGTCCAACGCTTTCGACCTCTGAACCGGAGTCATCTCTCTCGTCCTGGCGACAAGGTGTGACTACAGCAATAATAATTCCGAGAAATCATTCGGGTGACTGTGCTTTTTGCGGCGGATCCTGTCTATCTTCGCCTCCATCAAGGATCGGATCCTTCGTGGAGTGGTTACCGCGAGTGGCCTGGAGGAATGACGAGGAAGCCGTGTGAGCATTAACGACCTCATAATTAGTGCCCCATTTCTCCTGGGTTAACCGAAGCTGCTCGCGGGTTTATTACGAGCTCCGTGGAGAATGCAACCGTTTGTCGGCAAGGCAACGAACCCTCGCAGCGTTATCTTTACCCGAGGGTCGGGGAAGATGTGTTTAAACTTGGTCTTCACCTTCTCTCCGCCTTTCTCATACGTTATTTTGACCTTTGAACTCTCTCAACGTTTGTTTTCCTCGCGGTTCAATCGTCCTATCCCCTCGTAGACGATCGCTCGTAGCTCATCTCGCGCGGGGAAACTTTCCAATTTATCGTTTTATTAATTTTTGCTCGGACGTTAATGTCGGACAGTAACAAAAATGTCCATCCTGGCCATATATCATGCCTCCGCTTGACTACTGGAAGGAAATCTCTTGTGTATTTTGTCAGGCCTATAATGAAGGCTCTTTTCTATGGGTTAATTTGAGTCAATTTCTACGTAAGATCATCCTTTGTTTTACTTGCAATTTATGCATGTTATATTGGGGCATCGGGTATATTTATCATAAATAACTTAATATTATTATATAATAATATCATAATTCAATGGTATTTGTTTCACAGTTTTTTCTGTTTGTTTGAGAATTTGAAATCTTTATATTTGATAATGCATCAACGTCAAGGACGATTTCAAAGGGTTTCTATAACGTTCATAAATTATTTTTTGAGACTTGAATGAAAGCGAATTTTTATTATTATTAAGAGTGTATACATACGAAATAATAATGAAATGCTTAAAAGTACATTAATACTAATAAATCTTCGATGACTGTAACGTCGGCTTCGTTGAAAGTGAATCTATTCCTTATTTTCAGTTGAAGTAACCTTAACATGATTATCACATATTTATAAATGCAATCTCTTGGGCTATCTTTGTCGGCCACTTTGTTTATCACTAAAAATTTCTGGTGGAATCGAAAAAAAGGAATTAAATTAATGCCGAAGCATTGGTACAAAACTTAATAATCACATTATATGTTTTTTACTGCTTTTAGATGGGTGTTTTTTTACTTTATTGTAGAATCTTTCAAGCTCTGATAACGTAATGATGAAACTGCGAATTACTGTGTGAGTACAGTAATGGAAGCAGCCAATTTCGCAAAAGCGGCCCAAATTTACTTCAGCAACTTTTATTGCCTCGGCCTTGAAATGCATGTTTGGACGACTATTATAACTCCATATTTCCGCCATAACTTCAAACTATAGTTTAGCTTGTGTGCAACAGAATTACTCTTTAAAAAATACTTTTGCAGCCAAAAATAGGTATATATAGGTGCAAGTGCTAATTTATGTCTAGCAAAAAGTTATCGTGAAAGTATTTTTCTGTATTAAATTGAAGTAGTGATACTATCGTCTTATACATGGAAATCTTGGACAAGAAAAAAATTAGGTATCGATAGATGGGCAAATAATTTTGGATGATAACGAAAATTTATTTGATCGCTCTTCATATATCTCTCTTGACCCCTATTTTTCCGTACTGCCCGTGGACCACAAACGCACCAAGGGACTCGTTGCACTCGTCTCAGCACAAAGAACGAAATACCGGAGTGAGAGAGGAGATCGGATGATTTACACTCTGCTGGCGAAACAAAGCTCCATAACAGAAAATCATAATTTATTAGCATGAGGACAGATTAAGTGCCCACTTTAGCATCGATGCGCTCTTATTGCGGGCAAAAAGGGGACGCTATTTTAGAGCCCGTTTCCCCCCGTCTCAGAATAGAAACGCTCAAGAGTGAAATATTTGAAGCGAATTCTTTTTTTTCCCTTTATACGTTTATTCCGTATCTCAACCAAGCGGAACTCACGAGGAGAAGTGGAAGGTCTTTACTGCACTCCTCTCCGCCTTTAAGATTTCCTACCTCGTTTACATTCCAATTTTTTTCACCGGAGACAATCGACGATCGTATTGAATGACCCGTGTTAGAGCACTAATGGGCGAAACGGAGTGTGTGAGAATGAAATTGTCTAAGACTTGGAAAGGAAGGGAGGGAAACCTCTCTCCAGGCAAGTCAAAATAGAGCATATATTTCAGACAAATATCCTTTGCGTCCGTCCCATTTATTTTCTTACTATGGAGGTGGGCATATTGTTATTAGTACTTAATACATTTAGTATCTTCACTTTTACTCTTTAATTTTTTCGTGGGAACTTACCTTACATTCCGAAACTCGTGTTAAGGCCGTTTTACACGGTACACGGAATTGCGCAATCTGACTAACGTGGGAAGGCGCAGTCAAAATTGCGTCGTGTAAAGCGTTGAGTTGCTAGAACACATACGAGAATGCGAGACGGCAAAATAGCCCCTGTTCTAATTTCGTTCATGCATTCGCGCAATTCCACGCCATTTTAGAAATTAATGAAGCTCTAACCCGCGCAATTCCGTGCCCCGTGTAAAACGGCCTTTATAAATATTAATTTGCCTATTTGTTTATTTATGTTTGGAGACATTAAACTAAGGACACTCTCATGGCCGATATAGATATCAACGGGGATGTTGATCATTATAAAAATCCAATTCATTGCAAAAAAAGCCTTGATGAAGGTTTATAAAGACATCGAAACGTTGGCAAAAATTTGAATTCAAAATTCATCAAGACCTACACTCCAAGTTACCGAATAAACATTAACAGGGATTCCGAGTTGATTGCAGCATTTAAATGGTGTTTTATATTGCTTTGAATGAGAAAATTATTTATACAATCATAAAAGTTTCCATTTCCAAATCAAATATACATCCTAATGTAAGACACCAGGCAATTGTTGTTTCATCTATATGCGCATCTTTATGGTACTATACCGGTTACGATT
Organism: Ischnura elegans; assembly: GCF_921293095.1. Taxonomy (NCBI): domain Eukaryota; kingdom Metazoa; phylum Arthropoda; class Insecta; order Odonata; family Coenagrionidae; genus Ischnura; species Ischnura elegans. The sequence continues at coordinate 66,127,810 of NC_060251.1, forward strand.
GAGGCCGGCTACATCGATCATTTTGCGATTCTACCCGACTCTTCCTCAGTCCCAAGTTAAACTTTTCTCTTCCGTTCCCAAAATGCTGTATTTTATTCCATTACTTATATAAATCCTATTCTTTTCCTCCTTCTTCCCCGATCACCTAGAATTTTTCACTTAAACATGGTTAATAGCATTTCCGCCTCGCCTAGTACTCGCTCCATCCTTCTCCTGCATATCTAATCAAGAAGTTTCCTTTCTTGGCCCACCGTATCCACTACATTGTTCCTTTTTCTTTCTGTTCAACTTACCTTCTTCAGGTTAGGAACAAATAGCAACTACGTAAACATCAAAAATAAATTTTTTCCTAACCTTATAATGAATTTCTACAAAGTTAAGGCCTCAACCAATCAGTGCATCAAGTTTACCCTCTTCATTCTCTTTGAGGTATATTCTTTAGTTTTTAAAGTGAAGAAGAAGCCTTGTGATTCATGTGCTTGAAAACTTACACTTCTCCATGTCATCCTTTCTCCCGAATATTCAGCACTGTGGTAGAGCTTATGCTATGAAATTTTAATTAAGTAGGCAATTCAATTATTTTTTCTCTCTACCTAATGGTGGAAAAGTTTTTCCATACGGGACATAAGATTCTAATCCCATAAGTTTTCGAGAAGTCACAAGGATTAGTACGAAAATTTACAGAGGCAACGAATTTATCTCTAAACACGAAGTACCTACCGACATCATAGTCTTACGTTGTGGGGAATAAAAGTTTACTTTCCCTCTGCACCGTATGCTCATTATTAATGTAAAAGGGATCATATTTTTTATATCTGTGTGAAATACCATTGCTTAACTCCCGCCAACTTGCATTTTGAATGGAAAATACTCCCCAGTCATAGAGTGTGATGAGAGTCAATGTCGAGGCTGACAAGTGTCTGAATAGCGGTCCGTCATTCATAAGCTTCTGTAGACGTCGGTTCATTTTTCCTTCGGCTAGCCTAGATTTGGTATCGCTTTCGTGCACGGCAGCTTTACTAGAATACGTGAAAAGCATATGGGATCCGGCGCAGAAATGTTTCACCCGTGAACTCAATATAATGGAGAGGAAAGCGGCGCGATTTGTTGAAAACAGTTAAAAGTTAACGGAGAGCGTTACAAATCTTTTTCGTGAATTACAGTTGGAGTCGTAAGAGACTCTCAGCCTACGTACTACGCTTTGATTGTTTGAACATTTAAAAATAGATGGAATAATTCCGAGTGACACAAAGTGCATGTTAGAATCAATATATATCTACCTTCAGGTCCGACCGTCAGGGTAGAAGTGGGTAGTTTTGAGTGTACCGGGATACCTTATCCGGTTGTGTCCACAAATATCCATGGTGAGGAATGACGCTTCGGTAGCTTAACTGGTGAAAGCACTCGACCGGAAATTGGGGGATCCGGGTTCGAATCCCGGTCAAGGCAAATGATATTTTCTCTGTAGATTTTTACTAGAATTGGGGACATATTATGCCGCTCGGATAGACGTAGGAATTCGTTTTGCCCTCGAATAATAAAGGATTTGGATTAATTCTTGGTTGATCTTAGTCAGTCCATTCCCTCTCAACACAAAACTAAATTTGGTATTACATATCGTGAAGGTTAATGGGTGGTGTCTCGGCATCTCCCGCCAACCCCCTATTGAGGCGGCTTACGGGGTTCTGTGTTGATTTGGTAGATGAGGAGCGTGATTTATGTCATTTTTAACTACCCTGTAAAAAAATGTGTGGAGAAAGTTGCTAACACCTCCCTCAAACTTGGAGACGGATTAGGTTGGCATTTGGGGCAGATCTGTGCTTAGCTACTATGGATGTGCGAGTAGTACTTTTTGACCTCGAGTCGAATATCGAGTCGAGTTGAGAACTATTCGCGAGTATCGAGTCGAGTCGAGTATGGTAATTCTTGAACTAGGCAATACAGCAATGCATGCGGCAACATATTCTCATTTTTTTCAATGCCCTTGCGAATTATCTATTTTGAATGCTTAACTTGATGTAAAAAGGGGATGATAACGAGGAACGTTGATGGTAATTGAGTCGCAATTAGGAGATGAATGAAAATTAATGTGTCTTAAACAGTTCCATAAGCATAATTGAAATATATTAAACTCTAGTAATATGCCGTCAATGTATGTATCCAAACTGCTTCGATGAACCCTCAATAAAGATATTTGTACAAATGTATCGTAATTAAGATGGTATACGTGAATGTGTCTTGTAATATTTGATCCTTTCAAATTCTCATGCAGAAAAACCAATTGCTCTGCATGCTCAGGCAGCAGGTTTTGACGTCTCCGCGTTACAGTATTATTGCCTGCATGCCTTCGGCAACACGCTTGTGTAGCTGGACAAGTACTATCTTTCCAAAGTTGCAAGGCTTGGGAACATTGGGAAGTTTCATCAAAAGTTATATCAACAATTTATATGGTTCTTGAATATTCATGGAATTTTAGTGGACAAAGCGAACGAACTGTAGAACTTAGCTACAAGAGTTTCATGATAGCGCCTTCTTTAGGCAAATTTCTGAACTTACTGGCCTCGACAGCTCTGTTACCGAAATTACTCGACTCGACATTCGTAATGCACAGTACTCGCATATCCCTATTAATTACCAATATCAAATCCCTTCTAGCCTTGACGTGGGTTAACTTTCTTGCGCGGCAGTATAACCCAAAAATGTAGCTGCTCAAAGCATTGCTTAAGGGACAAGAAAGATTGATATAACCTTAAACTGATATATGACGAAAAAACCGGAGGAGAGAAAGATGTTTACACTTGGGGCGACACCACCCTCACACCTATACCTTGCATTTGATTAACTTCCCTTTTGGGGTAGACATGTGTCTAATTAGCGTCCAATTCCCCAAACTCTCCTTCCATCTCGCGTTTGAAAAAAGAAAGCCTATCTCCTAAAAACGAAGTTTCTTCTTCGCGGCGCCACCTGCGTTCCGAAAAACACTGGCGTGGCGAAATATTCACTGGTTTCCGTGCCTCGTCATGGGCGCCCTCAGGGCCGGCAGGACCCGGGCGCCACTTGAGGGTTTGATTCCGGGTCAGGGGTGTCGTGTTAATGAAGGCCGTCCTTTTTGGACGGGCGAGAATTTTTGAGGGGGCGTCGTCGGATAATCAGGCACCCCATTCTTTCAGCTCGCCTTTCGCCACGCGCTAATTTACCAATGGCTTCTTAGCGGTCCTCTTCATAGCCGCCGCTTTCTAAGTTTCTGGAAGGAGCAGGCGACGTACCTCGTCCTTCCCCAACAGAAGCAAGGGGAACGGATTCGCCGTGACTAAAAAGAGTTTGCCCATTTGGGCGACCCGACAAAGGGAGGCCGTGGCGAAGCATTTATTTTCGTGGCGGCGAAAGAACAAAAGGCCAAAGGAGGAGAGGGAAGGGGGCGTCGCGATTTCGTCTTTCTTTCTTTCTTTTCCAGACGCATGGAAAACACCCGAGTGGGAAGACAATCGGAGGAGTTCGAATTTCTTCTTTCGTCTTTCAATTTTTTCGGGGTTTTTGACTCGTCGGTTTGCTAATTGGAAGAGGATGCTTGGATAATTTGCCGCGATGTACGCTAGGGCTGTTTATCCAATACTGCTAAAGCCTGTGAGTCATTCCTCGTCTCATGGCTACCAGTACATTCTCTGTTGATATCCATAGAGAGATATACAGTCTTCGGGTTCAAAGTTCGAATTTTTTTGCTTGCTATTTTGAAGAGGAGGGTTGAATCACTTGCCGCGATATCACTCTCATAGGTCCACCTATCCAACGATTAAAAATTAGTCATTTTCAAACTCATGCAGTGGCAATATTCTGTTGATATCCATGAAGAAGTATACATCTTATAGAATTCATCCGTTTCGAATTTCTCTGTTTTTCAGTTACATACCGTACCCGCTCGTAATCTTAGTGCGAGGAAGACAATCTATGTAGCCAAATGTATCTATTTTGTCTTCCTAAAAGCTGTCTTCCGTGCAAGTTTCCCTAGTTTTACACAGAAAAGTGCACCAAATGCTTTTGATAAACCTTATGAGAGCGTTAAAATTCTTCAAGCTAATTTTATTCACCAATTAACAGGAAATTTTGCACCACTGCATTTTTCTCTTGAAGTATTAAGAAGACCCATTATTCTCTCTCAATCGATCGAATTTATACATTTCTCGCGACGGATTATTCATTTTAAACTTAGATTTCGTACCCTCACCAATCAAACCAACTAGAGTTGAATCACTTAGCGAGTGAATAGTGAAGGTTAAAATGCCTACTAGAGTGTCCATGTCTCTACTATAACTCCTTTGAGTGCATCTTTGGTTTGAAAGTACTATTTTACTGGATTCTCATCTACTCTGCGTCTGCTCTTGGCCTCTGATCGGACCGGAGGACGCAAACAAAACCCAGTGAAGCCAGAACTAACAAGAAATGGTACTTAGGCCCCTTCAGTGTTATCCTTGCTTTCTAGCTATGGGGACAAATATGGCTGTGTGAACCATTTTCTTCATTAGACGCCCAAACAATGACTTGTGCTTCCTAGCTCTGGGAGTGACTCAGTTTTGTCTCCATGTTCCAAGGGTGAGTGAGGGGAGTCTTTCGTGCTTTTTCCAGGCACCTGCTTCTTGTTTATTGACTTTTTAGGGCAACACGACATTGCGCGTGCGGGGAACTTGCGTAAAGTTGCCCTAGTTTAGCATAGATCCTTGCTCTGAATGCTTTTAATGAGCCTTATCATAGTGGGGATTGAATTTTTATTCGCCACGCACGAAGTATGGCCTTACACCGATGAAGGATTTTACTCTAGTGTCATAAATACTTGAGGGTATGAAATCGTTTCCGACTTGACGTGGTCGAAATGCCATATACCCGTAATGTGGCAATATCAGTAGCAGTATCAACATATCATTTGTATGACTATGCAATCATTTTAGCAGCTTCGACATAGATATTTTACTTTGTAATGACAAAGGGCTTAAATTAGATTTTATGGAAAGCTTGGAAATTGTCAATAGTCCGGATGGATTTCGTAATTTTTGTTGAAATTAATCGTCCCTATAACGAGAAAACCTTGACCTTCACTCATACGCCACCTTGTTGTCTGTTTTATGTCATCGGCCTTCATTCATTTGTTCACCCAAACTCTTCCCTCTCCCACTCCCCTCACGCCGCTTCCATACACCCCTCCCCCTACCTTGGCGCTGTTATAAATACATGAGAGAGTATTTTATTTCACCACCTTGAAATCACCATAAATACTTGAGGGGATGCCTTTTTCTCACTCCTGGTATTTTTTTAAGGCTTTATAAAAATCAATTTATAACAAAAGTCAGGGCATTTTTAAAATTTGCTTTTGTCAAAAATTTTCAAATTTTACTTCATCATTTTCTTGGATATAATTTTTTACATTTGAGATGCAGGAAAATTTAGGCTTAAGTCTATGCTGTATGCCCTAAAATTTTCAAAACGATAACCTAAATTTTAAATGAAATAATCGTCACGAGAAATTATTAAATCCGGTCGGTTGAGTGGGAATGGTAATTAGGACGTCTGAAACTATGTGTGATGACATTTTCACAATAATTTCATAGAAAATGTAGTGATGGGAAAGGGAAGTAGGAAGACAGCATATATTGGGCTGAGTAGATTATAATCCTTCTTTATATTTTAATGTCTGCTTTAATTTCAGTGAGCACAATATTAATTGAATAAAAAAATGAACTCAATATTTTTTTCTTATTTCTTTCCTTCAGCAAGTGGTGGAACTATACAATTCCTCTTCATGATGATTTTGCGCTTTCTTTGCATAGCATTGTGTTTACTACTCTCAATGGGTCGTGTCTCCTTATGCTTCTTTTGTGCTAGGTTACGCTGCTATTGCTGTTCATTCCCCTCATACTAGCCATATTTGCTTTTCCGCTAACTAACCCATTTTCCTTGCGCTGTAAAACTTTATACTTTATTTATTGACTTAAAACATTATGTACGTACGACGCATTTGAGTTTTTGATGCTCCATAGTCTAGACCATAATATGTGTCGCTCTTAACACAATGAACTCGTTCCCACGATGATATTACATCCATTGTGTTAGGTGGTATTGTAAGCGGACTAATCCTGGCTTCAAACCCCTTTCCAGTTCTCTATTGTTTGCGCAAAGCTAGTAATAACTCCGCGGAAATAGGCTATCCCGTCCTTGAACCAGTTTTAAAGTACTATGCCAAAGTCCATTCCACTTCCATGTTCTACATTGGTGATTCCTTGCTGGATTAATTTTTCTCACAGAGGAAAGAGATACTGCCTTCTCGTAGATACCGTTTTGTAAGAATTGGACGCATTGTTGAACATGCCATTTGAAGGTATAGCCAGGCGAGTTTCTCTCTTTCCTTTTTCTTTGGTGCCTCCATTGATTCACTTCCGAAATGAATGCCACTAGCGCATATGTACTACAATAAAAATAATAAAGTAGTAATGATCTGTAGTGAATAGTAGTAGTGAACTGTACTGGAAAAAGTAGTATGTCTTAACTTGTCTCGTATATGCTTGTCATTCTTTGAGTATTACCAGATTATGGTAACCTCATTATTTATGCTAATCGGTCTAGTTTTCATCTGGTTATTCATTCCATATGGGCCCTATAAGTCTTAGACAACTAAAACTCGTGCCTCAAATTTGCCAATTTTAACCTCATTATTTTCCTTGATATAATATTTGGGTGGGGATTTATGCATCCTTGAAATGTTTGGCAGCCCTCAGGGATAGGGGGTAAATGTGAGATTCCACTATAAATAATGACATCCTTATACGGTTACAAATTAAAATTTTTGAGATTGTTTATGGCAATCATTAATGGCAATCTCGGCCAGCGAATTTCCGTATGGTGTCATAACATTATCAATTTTTTGTATTACTTTTACTTCCTTGCTGATCATACTTTTCATAATTTCATTTTATGCTTCGACAACGCAACCTTTTAATATTATCATGGTTTGAGCATCGTATTTACTATGAAGGCTTATTTGTAATCATGAACCGGATCTCGGCGATATAAATACGTTCGATAGATTTCAAGTCCAGGAAAGAGTGTGCATGTTATGAACATCTTACGCAAAAATGGTGGGAAAACAAACTGGGATCACTAATTTTATTATTTTACTTATGATAACATTTCATTTACAGCATTTAATTGGTCATGAAAAACAAATTCGTCTTGGCCAACTCTGGAATTTAAGAAGTCGACCAATGTTTCTTCGACTGATTTCATAGTGCCTTTAATTTGGGCCCTTTTACATATTAAAAAAAAATTATTCATCCGAGCCTTGCTATTTCCATATGAGTTTCCAACGTTATATTTAAAATTTGCTCTCGTAGCACGATAAATATTTAGAGGAAAAGTTCATTCATCTTGACTTGGGGTCGAACCGAGAACCCGCTATTCCGCGCGGGCTGCGGTAACCAGCTGTCGATTTCTTGGCTTTAAAATAGACGATCCTAGCTCAATTCTATGTCAAGTACCTACTTTAATTTCCACCATATTCGCACTTAAGTTGACTTTGGCTTGACCTTATAAAAACATACCGCTTGCCAATTTTGCGGTGGTTTAAATTAGTACATGCACTGAAGTCCATTTTTTCTTTTTAGAATGAGTCCCCCTGGGCGCCTCTCATGTTTCACTCCTCGTTTGTCGTCCTGTTCCAATCGTCCCCCTTGTAATCGCTTTCATTTGGGAGATAAAGATATCAGAATTTATGGCATTTTGGCAATCAAGGAGGGACAGAGGAGAGACCTGAGATTTACAAGTGTTTGTGGAAGGGGTGACATTTATTCGAGAAAGTCGGTGAAATTTATCCGCTCTCCCTCTTGATGAATTAAAAAAAAAAACTTTTTGCGAGTGATTTCATTGAATGCGTCTTGCCGACCGTTATTTCTCTTCAGGGCTGGTTTAAGATTTATTTTACTGCGATTTTCAATGTCCATTTTTGGCATTGGAATGTTTTTGGGGTAATGATCTCAGCTATGTCGATGTTTTTCTTAATATTCTCCGTCGTAAATTGGAAATTCACCGCAACATGTGTGTCGTGGTCGAGAGCGCGAAAGGGTAATGATTTTCAGAATGTGTCATTGAAAGATATTTTTAAAAGTGCACAGTGATGATTTATATACTTCGGATTCAGCAGCCCTGAATTAAAGTCTGTATTTATTTATTTCCAATTCTGTTTTTGGTGTCATTAATCAGAGGCCAATATTCAAAGGAATTTGGGACAGCAGTAACCTAAAGTCAACGCTTTCACTGGGTGCGAGAGAAAATTCATTATCGCATTGGAAATTCGTATGATTGGTTTAAAATATTTTGGAAGAAAAAGTGTACATACCTTTCATTTGGGCTAGCTGTTGGTATTTGCAACTTATACTACCTAATATGAAGCGTGAACAATATTTCAACGTAATGTATCCTCCATCTCGTAGGATTTTCTTAGTGATGGAAAGTAATTTAGCTATTATTTTCTTATGAACATTTCTGAAATTTATTTCGCATCGTTCGACGCTTTTGGCGTCCGTTAGAAAAAATGTTCCTGAATATCAAGTTACTATTTCCATCCTAAGGACATGATTTCAAAAATGTATGCCTCTTTAATTATGCCCTCTGGTGTATGGATGGAAACAAAAACAACAGGAATTGCTCTATGAGGATTTCAACTTTCCTAAATAGCGTATAATTTATTTCAAATGATATTTTCACGACTGATGGTTTATAACGGACACATTTCTAATTTCAAGCATAGTATTCTCATAAATTTTCTGGAACATTCAAAGCTACATATTGCTAAATAAATGCATGTTTTAAATTGAAACATACCTAAATTGATCCATAAATTTTGTGCCGAGAAAGAACCGTAAAGAATTTGCTCTTAAATAAAAAATTCTTCACGGTTCGTTCTCGGCACAACAGCTCTTTGAAATATTGAAATGAACACTGGTTGTTGTAGTAGGAGATAACAAGCTTAAATTATGACGGGGACATTGAAAGATCCTTCGAAATCCTGTGAAGAGAAGAAGGAAGTCCCATTTCCTACATTCTACGTATTTGATGATGATATTGTCTCTCAAATGCTATAAATCTCTCGATATACCGTTCGCGGTGAAATAGAGCGACCACGAATATTACAAAATAGGATCCTCAAGTCAGCCTCTTAAATGTATTATCACTCGACGCGTATTTAAATGTGTTCACAAAAGTCGCCACTCGCGTCGCTGACGGACACAGTGATCCGTGTTTCACGGGGAAATAAGATAAAATTAGGGGTGTTGTAAACTTTCCGTATTCATGTGTAAGTTCCGTTCCGTAGTCGTAACTATGTGGGTAGTTATCCGCGAAAATGGATCAAGTTTAAGGACACTAATGCAATAGATGTCAATTGCATGTCTACATGGGGAGTGGTAATTTATTCAAAAAATTTATTAAAGCTTTTTATGTCATGATATTATTTTACAGAATTTCAATACGAATCTTGATCGCTTAAAATTTCAAAGAATATTCACACTCCTGGCTGCATGAAACTCACTGGAAAGGAATAATAATAAAGATATAAAGAGCATTATGAGAATTGACAACTTTAAGGCAAAATAAAACATGTATTCAAGCAGTAATGTACAACTTTTTCGTATGCTTAGATAAGTACCGCCTAAAGAGCTTGTTTAAAACTTCTGAATTTAAAATTCAGTCACCAGAAAACATGCGTCGGAAAGCCTATTTTTGGGACATCGATCGATGAAGTACAGTTAAAAGACTATATTTTAAAATTTTCATGAAAATTACATCCATCGCAATAGCCACCTTATACAGACAAGATGCATAGACAGAAACCCGACCTACCAACATCACAAAAGAGGATCCTCAATTCAACCTCTAAGTCTATTGTCACTCGACGCGCATTTAAATGAGTTTACAAAAGTCGCCACTCGTGTCGCGGACGGACACAGTGATTCGAGTTTCTCGTGGAAATAAGGCATAATTAGGGGTGCTATATGCACGAAAATTGTGATCCATCAAATTCATAAATGTTCAATGCTATTCCTCAAAATTGCAAACGCTTTACTGCAAAATATTGGAAAAAAGTGGATCGTATTTGCATTCAACACGGCGCCGCAGAAGTTTTTGAAAACAGACCAAAAATTATTAAACCTATTCAAAATCGATGGAAATAGCAACAGAAATCCGCCTTAATGCCCCCTCTATGCAGCCCCTTGTGAGCGACAGAAGCAGCGAATTCGATTCGGCGCTACTCGCGGGTGCCCCTTCATTTGTTTCGCTCAAGCCCGGATGCTTGCTTCCCCCCCCTCCTCATCCCGCACACTCTCGCCATGCTTCTCGTTGCCATTAGTAACGGGTCCACGGAAGGGATGCTGCCGCCGGAACGGCAACTACTCATCTCTTTTACCCCTTCCCTCGATATCGTCGGGACATTTTTCATCCTCTTAATTGCAAAAAATAAATAAATAAATGTGAAGTTACCTTTATTGAGGTCCCGCCCACCAAATCTTTGTCTTTCCCCTCGTCCCTCCCTCCTCCCCAAAAGGGTTCCGTCCCCTTAAAAGTGAGCATTAATTGCATCCCCACCTGAACGTCTTGGCCGGGATGAAAAAATGACGCGGAGGCGAGGTTCTTGCTTGAAGGAGGAGGCTCTGGTGTTCCCTCCCACCGCCGGAAGGGGGAACAGTGATGTATTAATCAAAGCACTCCTACTCTTCCACGCACTCCACCCCAAACTCCCACTGACACCGGAGTTATTAAAAAGCAATTAGATGCGAGGAAGTTTCGGGGTTTGAGGGCTGCCGTAGGGAGAAGAAGAAGGGAGACTTCAACTCTCCTACTTTCTCTCTTCCCCGAAAGAAAATATGTGTTGACGTGTGGAGGTAAAGGGTTCAGCCCCCTGAAAGAGCTTTGCGAGACCTTTTCCATCCCCGTAAATACATTTTTTAGGCTAAAACTCTCAAGATGTCTCAGAATAACGTATGGATTGGTCTTCCTATGCTTTTAATTAGTCGAAATGTGAGGTCTACTTGGAAAAGAAGAAGGTTTGTTGGAAGTCAATTAGCTCAGAATATCTCAGGCGTTGATTTTTCAGTCCTTTCTGCTTGTTAGCTTTTTCATCCAATAAAATGCACCTTGTCTTAATTTTTTTACTCTATCATCGTATTTTTATCAATTTGATAGTATTTATTTAGTGAAGTTAGAGATTTAGGTTTTTGCCAATGGAACTGAAACATGAAATTAAATAGGCTTGTAACGTATGTTTGACAAACATTAATTCGGCTCCTCCAATAAATAGGCTCGAAGTTGATAAATTCGCAAAGTTCGCAAAGATTCAAGAGAATTCCATTGATATCCACAGTGTTTTGTTAAAATAAAAAAAATCTGATTCCAGAATTTCTTTCAGGACCTTCGTGCAGTACTAGGTTACGGAAAAAAGACCTGAGATCGAAACCAAGTTGTATTTTGAGACCCTAACACCCCTAGCATAAAATGCACGCTTTACAGAATTTTGAAGTCGATCACCGTTGGCTCAGGAAAAGGCTTTTAATTGAATATGTAATGGGTATTTATAAGCCAATGGCTTTTTTGAGCTGCCCTTTGCACTTATCCACGAAATTAATCCTTCGACGTGACCTGAGTGAGTCAGCTTTATAGGTCATCTTAGAGTATAATTTTCTTCGTTCTTTTATTCTAAATCTTTTCATTTGCAAGATAATTATTATTTTAGTATTCTACCGATTAAGGTAGGTTTCCATGGAGTACTTAAGAAGCATTCTCAGCCTCCCTTTACTTCATGTACTTCCCTTTTCAATTCACTATAAGTGCTACTCCCTTTCATTCTATATAAAAATCCTATTCTCTTCCTTCCTCTCTCTAGTTTACCTAATATTCTACTCCTTACACTGTTTTCAACACCCCCTCCCCGCTAAGTACTTGTTCCATCCATACCTTCTGTCTCTTCCGTATCTCATCTAAAAGCTGCCTTTCTTCAACCACCATGTCCAGCATTTCTTCTTTCCCCCTACAACTCATCACATTCTCATTCTATCCTCGGTTTACATTAACTACTTACTTTTAATTGACTTTAGAAATGACTGTTTTACTTGCTTTGGAAATGTTTGAATTATGCTAATTCAGTAATGTATGTATGTACGGATCTGTAACTCTCCAATCACTCGTCTAATCTGTAGCACTTTTGCAAAGCTCATTCAAAGGTAATAAAACTTAACAAGTAGCTTAATATAGTATGATATTATCTCTCTATTAAACTTCAGTATGTATGCCTACTCCTTTATTTGAGCACGTTTTATTCGTGTGCGCTTAAGAATTACAATAATTCTAGAAATGTGCGGGGCAGATATGAGGCCGGTTAAAGCAGATTTATAAGGCGCATTTTACCTCTTCCAATCAAATGCACGACGCAAAAACAAAGCATGTCTACCAATTTTGATTCTATGCTGCCAAAAACATTTTAAAACTTAATATTCAATTACGTATACTTAATAAGCTGACATGTATTTTTTAATATACATTAGAAGCTATTGCACCATAATCGTATATGTCTTTTGTGCGTGTCCTTTGCCTGCATAATTTCCATGAAAATATCCTAGGCACTTTACGTTGTACGTGGATTATGAAATAATAATTAGTATTCATACTTTATTTGCATTGTACCTTTTTTTCGCTCGCACCTGATCATCACATTTTTCACAAGATTTTTGGGTATGAATACTGTAAAGTTTCTGATTCGTAAGTAATAATTGAGATATTTTTTGAAACTTACAAAAATAATTAATGAGATGAAAAATGCATGATGCTAGTGGTATTTTAGGGCAGGTGCGGTGGCATACTTTTTAATTTTTGTCATGTTTCGCTAAACCAAATACTGCCAGCTTATTGAACGAGACACTAAAAATAACAACGCAGTGACGATTTTTGTGTAAGGAAAAACCCTGACTACGCCATTAAAAATCGCTCATATTTATTTTTTTATCAGACATGCATTAATCATTTGATGGATGAAGTTGATTTCTTTGGAATGAAGTCTTTGAAAATCCATTCTTCAAGTGTAATTTCCTTTAATTTGTTTCTGTTGTTTTTTTTAAGGACAGGAAAAAAATGAATGGCTTAATTTCTAACCTAGTGTGTTTAGCACGCGTCTTTTCTAGGAGGAAGGCAGTGTAATGGGTTAAAATAGTATCCGATTCCCTGGAAAAGGGCTCATCAGGCTTTTTCCACCCGCGCCGGAGTTGTCCTCATAAATCTTCCGCAATATCCGGCCCAAACGACAATGGCTCCCATTAGTCGTGTTGAGAAATGGATTTGGAGGAAATGAGGTTTCTCACACCCTAGAGTCGTACAAATTTCCCTCCCAGAATGGTTAGGTGTTATTTTATAGCAATGGTCTCATGTTAGTTAAAAAATACCTTTCGAAGATTTACCTACAATGTGTACTGCCAGCTATTTGAGAGATCTTAGCGTATAATTATCTTAGTTCCTTAATGGAAAAATATCGGTTGAAATTGTTTTTTCGCTCAGTCAATTTTAAATTGAAATGAAAACTCGACTTTTTGACAAAAGTCGAAATTTGAACCAGAAGATCGAATGATCAAAAATATCGACGGTCAGAACTCGTCGGCTTCTATTTTTTTCTCATATCTTTTTCCAATGGTCCAATCTTCTGAAGCATAGAGTACTTACTGCCAACAGTAATATCACGCGGTGTTTCTTATTCTCTAGTCTTATGCTCTTCAAGAATAGGAATGGCATCTTCGCCATGAATGCTGGTTGGAACCTGACGCTCTTTAGCGTAAAACTTGGTAGAAAAGTGAGAGTTACCGCTGCCCTTCCGTCTTCAAAATATTCTATTCCAAATTTTTTTTGGAATGTTGGGGTGTGATTCGATACAAAAAGGCACTCTAAAGTACGTAATTTCAATAGTTTCGGACCGCTGTCACTTTAAGGCACTAAACCAAAAAGGCACGGAATGGGAAGGCACGAAACCACCTCAAATCCGAAATAGCATTTTAAGGAAAAAACTGCCGCTCCGATAAGGTACCAAATTTTCGTACCATAAAGTGAATATAGTTTCGGATCATATATCTCACTCACTCAAGGCGAAGAGACAACAGCCTGGAAAGAATAATTTTCCAGTAAAAAAATGCACAATGGATTTTTTGGTGCTGAATGTACAAAGCATTTTTTCATTTCCGAAAACATTTAGTTCCTTCAAGTGACGCCTGAAAATATTGTGCTAGTTCATATACAATTGGATGGAAAGAAGGCATTCAGTATACACATTTTTGACAACTTGATTATATTTGAACCCAGAAAAACTTATATGTAAATCTTTATGATTTGATTCTACTCAGGGAGAATTATTTAAAAATTTCCTCAAAGATAACTCAATATCCATTCATATTCACGACCATGTTTAAGTTTTTTTAGGTAAATATACATGTTTTAATGAATCGTTGTACGAGTATAAAATAATGATTGTAACTTGCAGAACGTCTTGAATTTTAAATGGAGTTTTGAATGGAATCTTGAAATTACTTTAACATACACTTGATTTGTGCTTGTGCCCCTTTTAAATGCATTCGTATTTATCTTTCCTCCTCGCTTGAGCCGAATTTTTCCCTCATTACGTTTCCATTACGATTTCAAAGAAACACTTAGGTCATGAATAAAATGCTCCCGTTTTTTCTTCTTGCTGTCCTTTTTGCCGCAATAAAGAAAGCGATGTAGATTTTAAGATGGTAATTGAGGGTAGTGCAAGGCTTATCATACTTGATGAACACGTTTTCATCTCACTTTATCTGATTTACGCGTTAAAAGATATTTTTATTCTCACAGCTTTTTATTTTTTTATTCCAAAGATGCTTTTCGTCAGCCCAGGTTCCGCTCCCTCCCATCTCAGCTTAACCGTCGACCTTTTTTTTCCCCGAAGTGAAGTTCCGAAGTGTCCATAAATTCAGTTATTCCTTTTACGGGAGGAAGATGAGAAAATGGCTTCTCATGGGGAGAAGGGAGGAAGACTAGGAGGGGGGTATATAGAGTGGGAACGTTATTTCCGGGTCTGGGAATTCAATACATCTCCCCCCACCCGTATACTTTCCTCGAAATTTAACTGCGCATCTCTTTAAAACGGGTTCAACGGAGAAATATCGAGCGAGTTCCGAAACATTTCAGGTTTTAACTACGCAGAGGTCTGTCCTCCTTTGGGGACATCCAAAATGGTTTACGTATACCAAATCACGCCTCTATCGTATATATGCTCTAGGATTTTTTCGCATCTTTACGACGGCTGTGGATAATTTTTTTTTTCATTTCCTCATGGAACTGCCGTTTAATCTCTTGGCCTTCGCCAATTTGGCAATTTGCATAGCTGATGAAGTTTATGAGATTTATATCTCCATCCATAACCAATATCTGACGCGAATTTCTGCCAACTAAGATGAAGATAATGATGTTTTCTCTTGTCAAGTTTTTCGCCTTTCTAATGTGCTTGTTCACCATTTTTCTTTTCCTTTCGGTTTTGTTAGCGTTTGAAATATCAAGGAATATATACATACATGTATATTAGCCACCCAATGCTGCCTCTCCCGCAATCAGGTCTGACTCAATGGGATCGCCATTGTTACAGGACTAGAGTCAAATGGCAATGATAACAGGTAAGTGGACAGAACAGGGCAGTGTCGCCCATATCTTTGGAGGGCCGTGTCTACAAGTGCCAGTGGCAGAGAGCAGTACATGCCTGTGTGTTAAAGCACCTAAATTGCAATGTATTGGGTCCCATGATTTTTTAATCTTATTTTAGCCACGATTGCACTATGCGTGAACTAATTTTTGCAAGCAGCTAGATCTCACAAAGAGATGCAGAATTAGCTATTTTTTCTTTAGAAGAAACGTCGATATTTATACCAGAAAACATTGAAGGCTATGATAAATTTCTAACGAAATTTTGTTATTTTACTTCGAATTTTATACCAAAAACATCCATTGTCATACTGCAGTCTCGGGAAATGGCTCATTTCGATCATTTTTACCGTGCTTGAGGTATTAAGGACGATTTGGGCCACTTTTTTCCGAAAACCAGGGCACACTTCAACGAAAGCGTATTTGAGTTTCGTGGTTTTCCGATTCGTTATTGAGACCAGCTAAGGTCCCCCCGGGTGTCCTTTTTTTGCATTTTCAATCGGATTTCCGCGAATAAAACATGGCGGTTTTCAAAAAATAAATTTCCCGAAACGAAGGCATTCTCAGAAATGGACAACGAATGATACACATCTGAAAACTTAATAGATATGGATTTTTACTTTCCTCAATCCCCCAGTCTATTTTTTGAGCTATTCACGGTGAAAAATGGTTGTTCTCCCTTTCCAAAGATGAACTATTGTCGAGCGCGTTACCGCTTCTCAGCAACTAGTCGGCCTATCGTGGTTCGTTGTTGTCTACACGGTTTAAGTGGATATTCAAGTGGCTCATGGTTTTCATTCACAATATGTATACTTATCGTAACATATTGTTAAATATTGTAATGAACTTGATCTTTTTCAAGAGAGAACAAATTATGCAAAGCTCTGACGTGACGGGTTAAAATAACTTAACCTGATATAATCGATATATTATAAAAACTGGTATGAAATATACACGCGTATGTTTATATATTTTTTACGAATTGAGTTTTCCCTGTAATTATGCTGTAGGGAAAACAGCAAAATAAATAAATAATTTTTTTCTTTTTCTCACCGGCTGTATCTGTTCGATATTCAACTGATGATAGTGCCAGTCTGCGTTTATGTCTCTAGTTGTCGGTATTTCTGTTTAATTAGTGTCTGCCTTTGAAGATAAAGGAAAGAGAAATTGTGTAGAGTAGGAAATGGGGAGGCCTATTATTCGCAGTGGAGACACCGAGGATTTATTCAATTCTTTCCTCATTGAATGCGCTCCAAAACGGTAGGGGGCTATGGGAGGGATAATTAGTCAAGAAACAGTCTCCCGCTGTGTGTAGGTCGTGTTTTTGGGCCCCAGTGTCGGATCCTCTGGCCACCTACTGAGCCACTCGTACCAGTTGGAGAGATGATCAAAGCATTATCAGTCTTCGCCTTTATGATTATTGTGCTCTGTAGTGCTTTGGCCTGACACCTTCACTTACGCAAAATAGGACCTTAACAATGCGAAAATACTCGTCAACGCGAATTAAATTGAATTAATGCCTTTCTATTGTACTTTATCGAATACAGTCATTGTATGCCTCGATAAATAATTAAATTAACTTACAAGACAGGCTGTAACTAATTAAAATGGTAAATGCTGACTTCGGCTGGTCTAAATGGCTATATTAACGTTATTTTGCTCGCTGAAGGACGTAACTTGTAATTCTCGCTGTCTCCTTTAGTTATTTGGGGAGTTCAGAGCTTCATTATTAATATAATTGGATGCGCAGCTGGGAAAAAGCAGGAAATGAGGCACGAAGCGTCTGTTAACCTGTAAATATCCTCCACTTCATCTCAGTGGAAGCTCTTTAAACGTCGATCGAGATAATTATTTATTTTTTCCCTGCATTTCTCTTAGGTATATTGTTTTGATTAAATTAGAGCAACGAGGAAATTCAAAATTCTTTCTCATACGTCTATTATCATCAAAAGTCAGCAATCCTACAGCTCTACAATCAATCAATCACATCAACATCGCGCTCTTTTATCCACTAGCCTTTTCATAGCGAAGTATTTGTTATCCTTCAAATCCCTCTTAAACTGGCCTACATGACTCATTGGGTTTGTCCCTTGCCCTTCTTCCCTTCCACCTGTCATTCGGTTTTCTAGTTAGCAAAGCTCTTTCCCCTGTAATATTTTGCTTTCCTAGTTTTTCTGCATACTCCTCACCTCTGTGCATAATGCATTCCGAATATTAAACGTAAAGAAGAATAAATAGATAAAAAGTTACATATATAAGCATGTAAGGATCTGTAAAACTGCTGGAAAAGCATAATAAATGAAATGTGTAACGTTTCATCATCATCATTAGTCAACAATCCTAAGATTGGTTTGACGCAGCTCTCCATTTCTCTCTCCTATCCGCTAATCTCTTCATAGCTACATATTTATTCTCTTTTACATCCTTTATAACCTGTCCTATATAACTCATTCGGGGCCGTCCCTTGCCCTTTTTCCTTCCACTTGTCCTTCAACGATTGTCTTCATCAGACCATCGTGCCTCAAAATGTGGCCAACTAAGTTGTCCCTTCGTCTGCTTAATGTTTTTAGGAGGCTTCTCTTTTCTCCTACTCTCCTTAGCACTTCCTGGTTACTAACACGGTCAATCCATTTTATTTTCATCATTCGGTAGCACCACATTTCGAATGCTTCCACTCTTGACTTCTCTGCTACTGTCAACGTCCAAGCCTCGCTTCCATAGAGAAACATACTCCATATGTAGCATCTGATGAATTGTTTCCTTACTTCTATGCTGGTATTTTCAGCTGTAAGAAGATTTCTTTTTGTAGAAAGCCCTCTTCGCCTGCGCTATTCTACTGTGTATTTCTTTCTTGTTTATTGGAAAATGTTTAAACCCCCCATGATGGAGGTTGCGAAAATAATTGCGAGAACTTACTTCGAAAGAACTGATAATATTTTATCGCTCTTCTTCATGGTGGGAGAGTATTATTTTACCTATGGTATATTTAAAAAATTAAAACTAGTATTATCCATAGAGCTAAAATTAGATACCTGCTGGAAGAAATTTATTCCACATTCTGCAGCTCGATCGTAAATAAAAATTAAAAATTGCGAAAGTTGCGGCCCTCATGAAGAGTTCAGAGAGCGAGAGAAAGCGAGGGGTGGGGATTGCTGCGTCGCGCTTTGTGATTGACTCAGCTTCTCCCCTTCCCACTAATGAAAAGGCGTAGGAATTGGATGTTTATCTCTGGTTAATTGAAAGGTTGGTGACGGACCAACAAATTTAAAAGCATGTGAGCTTTTTTGTTGTAAAAATCTCTTCAAAATATCTTTTTTCTTTTGAGCTGTTGCAAAAATGATATGCTATCATAGAAGTCACCCATCGTGGCTCAAAGCAAAATAAGGGTAGAGAGTTGTGAGCGATTTAACCCTTATATTATTCAATTAACGCTTTTTTCAGCTATTTGGGACGACCCTTGCGCCATCTTCATGTAACTGACGTCATTTGTCTTCAATTATAGGATTTATTTGCTAATTACTTAATAAGTAGTGTGGTGATTATAATACATTTTATTTTAATCATTATTCTTGTGTTATAACGGACAGTTTTTCAGTTTTTTGCCAAAACGACTAATGAATTCTATATTTAATCAACGTTACTAGTATGCATCGACTAGTATCGCCACGAGAACCTTTGCGGATTTTCAGATGAAATACCCGTAAATTATAAACACGGAGAGCCCATTTTTTGCGGTGGTCCGTCCAGGAAATACAATCGGAAGTGTATTGTGTTATTTTAATGGGTTTGGTGGTTCCGGTTCGGTGATTACGACGGTAGCGATCGTTTACTTGACATTTGTAGCTATTAGAAATATGATCTGGCTGACATCGAGTAGAAAATTAAATGCACTGCTAAATATCTATTTGATCTCGTTTGTTTTCCTTACCCAATTTCTGTAACGAACTCTGCTTGGAAGAAAAATCTTATACCTCTTCTCACCCCCTCATATGAGGTTGGAACCATTATTTTACCCTAGCAACGCATGTACTGTTTACGCAATCGAAGTCTTTCTCCACTCGCTTCATTGTTTACACTCTACGTGTGCAAGTGGCGCTGTGCTCACTTTGCGGGGGCGGGCGCCATGAGCGAGCACTTTTTTTAATTGAAGCCGCCTCGGCCGGAGCGGCGAGGCCCGAGGAAGAGGTTGAGCGGAGCCAATTGAAGGGCGTGGCGCAATCGGCACCCGGAATTGGCGCCTCTCCTCCCGGACACGCCCATCCTCGAACGAGGGGAGAGGAATATATGTAGAAGGGGGAGGGGATATTGAGGGAGGTAGATGCTGCAGGTATCTTCCTTCAGTGAAGTTAAATGAGACGGGTCGTTCAGTGGCTCTGCCATCGTGGCTGCATTGACAGGGGAATGAAAATGTAAATAAGACTACGATTGGAATTCCACGATGTCAAGTACTTACTTTCATATCAAAGCACTGCGTGTAAAAAGTATCTGCACGCAGTCACGCACACTGGTACAAATTTATTTACACCAAGAATGAAGTTCGCCATGAAATAATATTTGGCTTAGCTGGGATTCGAATCCGGATCCCCCGATTGCCGATCAGGCGTGATAGCCAATTGCACCATCAATCTATAATCCCGTGAACTTCAGGATGGCTTGATCGTGTAATTGGCTAGCACACCTAGTCCTAGAGAATGATAAAAAAACTTGATATGAAAGTACATACGCCAAGGACGAAGTTAGCCTTGAAAAAATATTTGGCTTTGCCAGGATTCGTACACTGATCTCCCTAATGTCGTTCTGGCTTGCTTGCCTATCGTGCTTTACTTTCAAGCCATCTAAACTTTTAGAACTTTAGCATTGATAAAGAAAAGTAGTTAAAAATAAAAATAAAAAAGGGTTAAAAAAACGCTTTTTCCAAAAACAGTATAAAACACGCTAAAAAGTTTAAAATAAGATTTTCATCACTCAGAAAATAAATCGTGGGTGTAGATTAGGTTTAGATATTCATATTACATGCCAATCCGTTCTCGCCATTCAGGCTCTTCTACTAAACTCATTTCTATTTAACATAATGAGACCTCACGCTTTATTCTCCAAGTGACGAAAAGCTTATTTACACTGTTTTCAGAAAAAGTGTTTTTTTTTTAATCTTTACTATTTTATTATTGTTACTCGGACAATACCCGCATATCGTGAACCCAAAGAGGTTACTGATTTCGTATAAAAATGCACGAAGGTTATTATATAAGTACCTAATCACCACCGATGCTTTATTCTTCAAGTTATGAAGAGCTAATTTTTAATTATTCGGTGCACTTTTATTCTGTTTTTGGAAAAAGCGTGTTTTAGAAATCATTTTTTCGTTTTACTTTTTTTCTCTGCTTTGTTTCTACGGAGCTCGATGAAGTTCAAATTAGGATGTTGTGAAAGGGGAAGAATGAAGTGAGGTGGAGTTAGTGTTGAGTCAGGGTGGTGGCGGTTGCGATTAATAGAGGTGGGGAGAGGGTGAGAGGTTGTGGAGGTGTCGGCGCCGGCAGAAACAAACGTTAAATGACTCTAGGGCTGACCTTGCAAGGTGGAATTAGTGGGGCGGGCCATCAGCTGATTCTTCGGCACCTTTGAGATTTAAGGTGAGGCGCGGGGGTATGTGGGAACTTAAGGTGGCCGAGTCATGCCCACGTCCGCGCTTGTACCTCCCTCATCTATGGGACTCATTGCGTCCGACGATTATTTTTTTTCTTTCCCTCATTCTACGAACTTAAAAGTTGAAAAGTGAATGAGTGAAATTTACTGCTCGCGAAGAAGGAATATTTTTCGTATTTAATGATATTCTATTCTTAAGTGTCTCATTCTTTTTTTTTAATTAATAATTTATAATTGTTTATAAACACATTAAAATACATTAAAAATACATATCTCAAATATTAAAATACATATAATACATTAAAAACATTCCCTTTACAAATTCTTAACACGCTTTTCACTATATAACCAACACATATTCTGACTTATTGGGCAAGAAAATATAAAAGAGAAAAACCCTGGTATTACAATATTTCAGAATAAAAAAAATATTTTTACAATCAGGAGACCTTCTGAGCCAAAACAGGGTCATCAGCAGGTTCAACATAATTCATGTGCAAGAAGTTAAAAACATCTAAAAACAATAAAAGAAACGATAAAAAACTTATATTGCCTTAAAATTAAAAATTAAAGCCAACTAGATAATTTAAAAGTTTACTTTTGACATCCGAAAATGTGGTTAAACCATGCATTTCTTTAGGTAATATGTTAAACAATTTAGGAACGGTAACCACCATTTTTTTTCACCGTATTGATTGAAGCATTTGGGGATTTTATATTCGATAACTTTTGTTTCTATTTTCCACGGTAAAAGTTGGAATTTTAATGTCTGGCTCAGTTTAAGGTTTCTGCGTTGTCACCTCGGTCGCTATTGTATTTATTTATTTCAAGGTTTGGACTTCAGAGGAAATTAATACAACAGCACACCGTAGAACAGCGCAGAACCTATTTCCGAGGCCAAAATTGAAACCAAAACTTCCGTATTACTATGGGAAACGGAAACAGCCGTGTAAGTACTTATAGATAGATTTAATTAAACGCTCACATTTAAATTCTTCCAGAGTGTTTAATTTAATGGAAATAGATAAATAGAGAACAATATGAAAACAAACTCTATAGTTTTGGTCAAAGTATTTTTATTTATAAGATTATTTTGTATTTGTTTTTATCATATATGCATACTTTTATATCTTATATAACCCAATGTAAAGGTCCTATTGCTTTTGTGGTTTAAAATAAAAAATAAATAACCAACTGACTAGCCAATTTGATCCAGCTTTTGGCCATTTCAATCTTGGCCCCATGCTCAGAAATCGATGCATACTTCCTCTGATGTTCGGACGCCGTGTGCCCCGCTCCTTTCCACAGTCCGTTATTCATTCATCGGCGTTCGCTTCCGAGTGCATCGAATGCAGGGAGATTGTCGGATAGGACCTCATCAACGCAACATGGCCTGAGGCGTGTTTGATCGCTGAATGAGGTTGCCATCGGGCAAGATAACCACAAGGGCTCTAGAGCCGATGCGATGGCTACTGTCTGATGAATGAGTTGCCTCAAGGTTACGCTTTCAAACTATACGAGCTCTCCCACTCGGGAAATTTCTAATAATTCAATAAGCTCATCGTTTCCTTGTTTTTGGGGACTAAATACTTCAGTCGAAAGTGTTAATGTTACAAAATTTAAAGCTAGCGTTTGGACTTTCATTTTAGTGTAATTGCAGCTCGCAATACTGCCGAATGGTCAATGCTATAAAATGCTTATATAAATTTAAGTTAGCGTTTTGGACCTTCATTCATACATAAAAACATATGCTCCTGCTCCATGTTTCACGTGCAACAATATTCACTTTTATGAATTTTGGATTTCTACCTGGGCATGTTGACGTGGCAGACATGGTGTTTAAATTCCGGGCATACGTTCTTATATTTCAGGGAGGAACATCATAATTTTTAAAGGATCGCATATCTACGGTGGGTATTGGATGGTGGAAAATCGACTTACCTTTGCTGCTATCACGTGATAGAATTATTTTTGGGTTCAAAAACTGCACGAGTAAATCGTGAAAAACGAAAGAAATCTCTAGTTGCAAATTCTCTTTCTCCCTTCGCATGTACATTAATAATTATATCTTGTTATTGCTGAACAGGAATTTCCTTCCCTAATAGTATTGTGCATGCTGAAAGTGCGGTAGCTACGAAATCAGGTTACAAAAAAATAATGTGATGGCCAGAGGCGAGGTAATTCGTTAAAGGTTTCACGGTCACTCGTGATGGTAATAAAACTTTGTGCCATGCTTCAGCGCCGCTGTTTGTGTGATCCCTACGTTTCCCGAGCGATGCTAGCTGCTTTGTTAATTCAGAGGGCTGGAAAATTCATAAAAATATCAACATATGCCTCAGGAGATGGGGAGAGAGGAGAGAATGGTAGGAGGTGTTGATTAGTAAGGTGAGGTGACTGTTTTTTGAACTAGTACGTTTGAATTTATTATTTCCTTTTTTTGGGTTTGAATGACTCACCTTACCAGTCTTGGATAAACAATATCCACCTTGGGCCCACTTTGTTTTCGAATCCGATTAGGAGTATACGTTCTTGTATTTAACACTGGAGATTTATGATTTTGCTGACGGTATTGCATAGTGACAGCAAATATCAAAAATATTTACCGAAATGAAAATGGTGAAAAATATATCATGACAATTTAACTCATTGCTAAGAACATATCGCAAATTATCATCCCTTGCATTGACTTAAATAACCTTATATGAAATAAATTACTATGATCCTCTTTTAGTGATTAAAAAATTGATCCCTAGGGTAACTTTTTCTCCGAATTTCCGCCGAATGTGTAGATGCTAAAAAATTTTAAACTTTTGTTTGGAAATTCATTTTAGTATAATTACTGCCTGCAATACTGCCATTTATTAATGTACTAAAGCTACATTATGGAATGTGCGACCTCTTTGGAACTTGCCGGGCCTCATGTTTTTGCTCGTTGACATTTGTTCTTGAACCTGCAAGCCACCTAAACACGAAAAGTTATCCGGCATTGGTTTTATTTGTTTACCGATGATGATATTTTTGTTTTGCCTACGTTATTATTTGCCCTGAGTCCATTTCACCTGGTGAGCAAATCCGAATAAAATGCGAATTCCGTCATTGCTTGGTCCAGGGATATTTTTTTTGCCTCACACAATGCGAATCCACGTCTCTTCCGCCCACCATATTTGGCCATTCCATAGTTCACCTAAACCAAAGATGTTTGTTGACGGAGGATGGGGTGGTAAGG
The DNA here is from genome assembly GCF_921293095.1 of Ischnura elegans. Taxonomy (NCBI): domain Eukaryota; kingdom Metazoa; phylum Arthropoda; class Insecta; order Odonata; family Coenagrionidae; genus Ischnura; species Ischnura elegans. Next base: position 66,152,417 of record NC_060251.1, read on the forward strand.
GGTTGCACACCCCAAATCCTTTCCGCCCTACTCCCTTCTTCGAGGGCAAATAAACAGCTCCGTGGATTTAGTGGGGAGCGCGACCTCTGGCTCGGGATGGAGTGAGGCAACATCCTTGGGAAGGTCGTCCAGCCAGTGAGTGGGTCGCGGAGGTTGGACTAAGGCTTTAGGAGAGGACGCATGCCTCTATTACAACCGGTCTTTTTTGGTGACGCGTTACTCCCGTCAAACTTATAAATTTCATTAATTTATTTTTGTCAACATGATGAAATGGTACAAAAAATTTTAATTTGATCAAAATTATAAAGTTAGTACATACTAACAAGTGAAAGAAAAAGAGAAGAATATTTTTATGCAAATTGATAGCACTATTAAATGGAATGTGATAGAATCATAGTAATAATAATGATAATTATAAAAATAATAGTGTAAATAATAAAGATAAACATTTATTGTCGTAGACTCATTGATCATTTAGACATTGATAAATGTGCAAACCGAAAAAATACATTGACATAATGAAAAAATAAATATAATATCTTGGGCTACAACCTTGTTGCGGTGGAAAGGCTTGCGCGTTCCAATGACCCCTAGAGCTGCATTGGTGGTATTTATTCGCAATTATTCCCGGTAGGGCCACCCATGCCAAATAGGTCGAAGGGTAGGAGCCAGACGAAAGGTAGTCCACGTGATGGTGTCACGTGAAAAACACTGTTGGAATGGAAGTGGGAAACCCTACCAACTATCTCCTCCCTGAAAACAAGGAGTACAACCAAATGAGTCTCGGAATCTTATCGTCCGGGACCCGTCCGCAAAGGGCGGGTGTCGGGCACGGCAGCGAGGTCGGCAAGGTCCTCGGGGTCGTCAACATGCGCAATCCTTGCAGAGACTTATCATCATCACCAGCAGCAGCAATGAAGAAAGAAGAAAAGAAGGCCAAGAAGATGGAGAAGAAAAAGTCGGCTATAAATGTAGGGACGTGGAATGTGAGGACAATGATGAGGGCGGGGAAGTTAGAAAAGGGGTTGTGGGGAGATCTCAAATAGACTACATAATGGTAAGGCAGAGGTTTAGGAATAGTGTGAAAAACTCGCGCAGCTTCCCTGCAGCGGATGCGGATTCAGACCACAACCTAGTGCTCATGAAATGCAGCGTAAGTTTCAAAAGGCTTATGAAAGTTGGGAAGGCGAGGAAATGGAATGTAGAAGCGCTGAAGGGGACTATGATGAAGGGAATATCAGGAACTAGTGGGCAATAGAATACGGGAGATTGGAAGTACACAGGCTGTAAAGATTGTAGACCAATTGACTTTTCCGCCTCTTCGACTATTCCCGTTTTAATATTATGCCACCCTTCCTCGACATGAAGAATGAAATAAGTTTAGTTATTGGGAGAGAGAGAGAAGAAGATCAGTTTATCACATTAGTTGCGACTTTAATATCGTAAGAAGAAACACTATTAAGTACTTAATAACCTATGTAGTACATGCATGAACAAAAAACCACGTATGCTGATGAGGAAAATACATTGCTCCTTAGAGAGCCTTTTAGTTACGGAGATAGTGGATCCATCCTGATTATGCCGTATTAGGAGTGCAGTTGGATATAATTTTCTCCTGAGCAGGATATTAACTTAGGTTGTGTACTGAAAAATTCAGAGAATGCGGCTCCTTCGTGGCCGAAGGTGGATGGCTCGTAGCGGTAGAGTGTATGACGTGAGTGGCCACTCATTTAGATGAGAACGAGTGTGGTGCAGGATCTCAACTCATTAATATTAATATGCAGCGTTTAATCTACGCCCATGCTTGTTTTGGCGTCCGCCGCTTGCTAGGAGGAGATTTCTTAAAATATAAGGCTATATGGAGAGTATGGTGTAACGGAGACAGATATGTTTGCAGGCGATGAATATTTCATTTGTGCATTGAACTACTGGGATTGGCACAGAGTACTGGTGAATTATTCAGAATAGGTTCATTTACCCTGATCGTACTCCGATGGATGATATCAAAATGAATTCTCAAGATCGATAGGACAATAAATCTTCGGCGTTTAAAATAACCTTGTTCTACAATAGGCTATTTTTGGAGGTTTAAAAAAATCGATAAAGTTGCGTATTGCACAGTATTTTTATCCAGCATTATTTTTACTTTTGTTATATAAAAGTTTATTAGTTTGAGTAGTTGATGGTCAAACTGATATCGAATTATTATCAAAGGCATAAAGAATTCACAAAAAAAGTGATGTTTATCTGAGATGAAAATATGTCCAATGAGTTGACAACTGCTCTTGAGAAACTACTGATTCTTAGAAAAAGCCATTATCGTACAGAGTATCTTTAATAGGCTTCTTTAAACCTTAGAGTCTGAAATTTTTTTCCCGTTGGCATAATTATGTTTTTCCTATTTCAATTAATATGTGGTCTGATGAAGACGTATGTCAAAATTAGTGTTTGTACTTTTGTGGTCTATGTTCGTTGTTATGGACAGATATAGTAATCAGGGAGTAAGAAACGTGTCCAATTTAATGGGCATTATGGCTGAAAGGGATAATTTAGCGTTGAACGGTTTTAAAATATCCACCGGAAAAAGTCATTGCAAGTATGCATTCTGGGATAAATGATGACATAAGCGATTGAAGATAGGATAATTTAACATTTCAAATTTATTCTCTGTGGTCTATTCTTTATCTCTCGTGTCTCTCTGTCTCTAAATCTTAGCAGGTAATCGATGTTTCGCGCTGATACCATCGCTTACGTTCGAAATACATCTTTCAGTACTTTTTTAATAGAATATTTTAAAACTCCCATTCTAAAGATTTCAGTCAGCCATTTTTTCCCGTGTTCTTTGATTTTTAATACTATTTTACCTTTATAGTAGCCTCATAAACGTTTTATTTCAAACCGTTTTGCAATTTTTTACGTCATACAATTTGCGGTATCGATGGTAAATCATAATAATGGAAAATACACTCTGGGCAACTATTATCCACTAAATACCATGCTAATTCAAATGGATATTTTGACAGAAAGAGGAGCACTGAGCCTTTCACGATGCCGGATATTGTAGACGTTGCTGTCGAGTTTACTCAGCCGTGCCTCATACTCCGGCATAACACACGCAACGGTTACCCACGCGTGGAACTGGGGTGAGGGACAGCTCTCTTTGATTCTGTGGCTCTCCGTCGAGTCCTGTCTAGCTGTCCGAGCTGTTGCTGCTCCGACGGCCGTAGTTGATGTCCGTCTGTCCACTTCAACCCTTTTGCTTTCGTGAGACGACGTAATTTGTGGATCAGTGTCCCGTGCTTCCACCTTCCAGACTGCGGCCGTTACCAGTTGTTAAACGGTAGTCAGGCCTGGCAGATATTGTGACGGAAGAAATTCAAATGTCCTATGTTTACTCTACCTACCAATTGCCTACTCTTTGTATTTAATATAATTGAAGGCAATATGATACTTAAAGAAAGAAAGGTATAGGAACATGTAGTAGAAAAAGGGCGAGGATAACGGTGCTGTCGTAGATGGAAAATGCCGGAAGACTAAGGGGTAAAAATCAGCCTGACTCGGCAGTATTCGCATTTGTATTTCCTAAACCCTAAATATTATCTCTCCTTAATATCTCCTAAAATTTTTTTTCTAATATTCAACCTTATAAACATTCTATCCAACACCAGGATTAAGCATCACATTATCTTTAATAATATTATACGCAAAGAGCAGGCAATTGTGGCGAAGATGCTAGGGTAACTTTTTGGATAATTGTACGCTTCACAGCATGGTACCCTGCGACTCAGGTAACCCACACGCTTGCGTAGACTTACTTGCGAAAACTTGCGTATTAATTAAAAAAAATAACTTGCTTAGTGATTGCTGCCCTCATCATCCTTTACCATTACCAAATCCTCGCTGCTTTTGCATCGCAGATTTTTTTGCTAATGAGGTGGCGGATAAATTCTTTGTGGATAAAGTTACTCCTTTTGTTGATGTGCCCATTCGGAAACCATATTTCTTGGATGTTTGACGGAGATGACTATTCCGCATGCCTACATGTTTGGTTGAATCAAATGCCATATGCAGGTCATCAAATCTTATTTTCTTTTCTTCCTTGATGGAATACAAGGAATGCGAGTCGGATATGAAATGATGGCCAATTGAGGCTGACTTATGCGATTGTCATGGGGTTTTAATCGTGCTATATACACACGGTGCCAAGGGAACCATCTGTCACGGGGTGGAAGGTGGAAATCGTTGCCAATGGTGGCAGCAGTGGCGAGGTATAGACTCGCGCTCGGCCTCACTCTCATAACACGCAACTAATGCAGTTTGCATTGTTCCCGGTGAGTTTAATTATTGGGTTGGCGGGCGGGAGGATGGGGGACACTTAGCCCACGGCTGATGACTCTGTTTTAAGTCGCTGGACTCCTCTGACACGTGGCGATTAATTTGTACACTAACGGTTCCCCGCGTCTCCGCTTCCTTGTGGGCACGTCACGTCCGTCGAGTGCTCGCGCGCCACCGTCTCAATTACGCCATTCATCTGTTTCTACCAGTTCCCTGTGGATGGCGGAACGAAAGAGGGTGAGAAACGTGGTGGTTCACAGATTATACGTTTCATCGTGTAAAGTCTTTTTTCTTTATTCCTCCTATTCGTATTAGTTAGAGTCTGATAACGACATCATGGCTTAAGAGATTTTTCCTTAAGGAGAAGTCATCTTTTTTGTCTTCCCCATTTTCACAATGAAAATATTTATGTTGAATGGTATTATCTGCCATTCAAATTATTTTCGAAAATTAAGGTGTTAACTGTGGAATTATTAACATTTTTATGATTTCAAGTAAAGATACCTGCATAGTGCATATCCATTAACATGTTTTCTATTTCTCAGGTTGATAATTTTTGTTAGAGTTCCATAATTATCAGATTTATGATATAAATTTTGAATAAATAGCAAAAAAAATGTGAGTTAAATACGAATACTTCGATGAATGTTTTGTTAACATATATAAATTCTGTTGATGGTAAAAATGAATGCGACAGAAGAAGATGTAAATATGTTGAACATTCCTGGCCACTTTTCGTGCTTCGTGATATTCTGTTCCATCCCAAATATTGGAAGCGCCTTTAAAAATATATAAAATATTTCAAGACGAAAGTTGAAGTGGCGGCTTTTACGCTAGAGCAATACAATTCAATATCCTCCAATACCCAAGGTGGTCTATCTATCCAATTATCCAGATTTTGCTGCGTCTAAGCAGACTTTTAGAAGAAATAAGCAATGAATTAGCCCTTCTGAGCATTAAGTGTGAAATTACAGACCCCATGCGTCATTGGATGCTTTCATAGAAAATAGTAGCGCGGTAATTGTTGTGAAATTTGCGCTAAAATTAGTTTAGGGTGAAGTCCATTTTTTGCATAAACGGGAAAACAAGCGTGAAATTTTGGAAGCAGCGTAGTGTCGTAGTCGCAAGGCCGGATTTTCCTACAGGCTAACTACGCTTCGGTCTAGGGCCTCCAGATCATGATGGGCTTACATTCGCATTGCAAGCAAAATTAAAACTACACTATTCTTAAAACAGTGGGAATTAAAACACTTTACCGAAAACAAGGAGAAATTCTGCGCATGTGACTAATGAACTTCCTCTATGACTGTCAGCACGGATTCCGAAAAGGTAGATCCTGCGAAACACTGCTCTTTCTACTTCTTTCTTTCGCGCGCTCTTTCTTCACGATGTTATAAAAGCTGGTGAATCGAAAAGACAGGTTGACACATTACTTCTAGATTTTAAGAAAGCTTTCAACACGGTACCTCACAACAAACTTTTATACAAATTACCGTCATGCCGATTAAATGAAAAAGTGGTAAACTGTATACGCAAATTTTTGAATGATCGTAAACAGTAAGTAGTTCTTGACGGGATTAGCTCTGATGTAATGAGAGTTACATCGGGTGTTCCAAGAGGAAGCGTTATCGGCCCCCTCTTGTTCATTATATACAGTAATGACCTCTGATCCGAAATTAGCAGTAAAATACGTTTATTTGCTGACGACGCTGTTATCTATCGCGAAATTAGTGATCACTCTGACTATGAAATTCTATCATTGGACTTAAACAACGTTCATTGGTGAAGCTAAGAGTGGGGACTCGAAATAATCTGTGAAAATGCATAAGGGTACATTTCTTGCGGAATTCGTCCAACTATAACCATGCTTACGCTGTGGAGAGTATCAACATTAAGGCAGCAGACGAAGTGAAGTACCCGGGAGTTACGATAACCTCGAACCTCTCGTGGGGATCACATATAAGGAATATTTGCGGCACAGTCCTGAAGAAATTAGGATTCGTCAAGCGTATTGTGGGAAGATTTTCGGATGAGAAATTAAAATAAAGGTGCTATTTCGCACTCGTCCAACCGCACCTTGAATATGCAGCGAGCGTATGGGATCCGGTGCAGAAAGACTTAATCCGCGAACTGAATAAAATACAAAGGAAGGCTGCGCGTTTCGTCAAAAACTGCAACGGGTGTTCAGGCAGCGTTACCCAGATGTTAAGCGAATTAGGTTGGGTGCCGCTGGAGACTCGGAGGCTGCGCGCTAGGCTTAGATTGCTTGAACAATTGAGAATGGATATCATTAAGAGCTACACGGGGAACATAATATTAGAGTCACACTATATTTCCAGGTCCAATAGAAGCGATAAATTAAGAGAGATGTTTTGCCGAATGGATAGATATGGGAATTCGTTTTTCCCTCGAACCATAAAGGACTTTAATAAACGCTAGTACCAACCTCGTTGGACCACTTTATTTTTGTTTGTAAACGTCTCGTGTCCTAACACCCCCTGCCACACGCCTTTTAGGCGGCTTGTGGGGTATTATGTCGATGTGGAAGTATAAAATATATTTTTTAAGACCAACGCGTTTGACTCGAAGGGACTCATTATCGGGATAGCCTACTGCCTCTTTTTATCTAGATCCGGCCCTGGCGGTAGAATTTTTTTTTCTCGCTCTTACATCCGTAGTTCGCTAGTTCTAACCTTGAATTGTAGATGAAGACACCATGGAAATATCGTATGGAATTGAGAAATAAACTCTAACAAAATAGCCAGCTCAATTTTATTGCCTTGTTTATGCGGCAGTTTGATGTTGTAGTCCTGAAAAGCATTGATATAAAGCGATCAGTCCTCGCTGTTTTTTTATAAACGCCCCGAAGCTTTGAAAATAATTTTTTTCGTTAATTCTTACTTATATGTATTGTTATATTTTATATGGACCGGCCTTTGGTAGAGATTGGACTAGATGCAACGAAAGTTTTGTTCATTTATAAATTAGACCCTGTACTATTTTCATCCCGCTGATTTGATTGCCATAATCAATGCTTTCTTGTATACTTACGTGCAAGGATTTTAATCAGATGGGTGCGTACGTTGTATTTAAATTAGGGTTGAATAACTACGCTTTGAGCATAGTGAGAGTAAGAGTTGAGGATATAGTTACGATTTAAATACACATGAATGGAAATGCAATTTTCAATCTAATAATATTAATAAATAGCAAGTCCATAATGTTTAAATGCATTATACTTTGGTATTTTTCCACGATATATTGAGTATCCATAGGTATAGTACTATATTTTGGCAAGTAGTGAGGCATTGATATTTAGTACAATATACTACTGGTTTACTTTGATGTGGGAGAAAATGATACATATGACAACTTAATCAGTATCTTTTTCGAGCATAATATACATCAGTTTTAAATTACTTTCGGCGAAATTATAATCTATGATCATTGTGAATTTAAAATCTTTTGACTTAACGTATGAATTTTCATGGTTCATCATGACCAATAAATAATCTCCCTAAAATTTATAAACTTATCGCCGTCTCTTAAAGGGATGTGTGTAATGAACTCTCTCAATCATTTTCTTCTATTTCGAATTTAAAATATCCCTTCCGAGATTGGAATGAGATTAGGTCAAAATTTTAATGTACGGGAATTTTCCCCAAAATCTATTTTACCATGAAAATCTCAAGATGAAAGCGTTTTAGTTCTTTAAAAATCTTATTTTACCTCACCGAGAGTTAATTTACGACTGGGAGTTTACTTCCTTCATATATATCAGTGATTTTTTTCTAAGTAGCTTGCAAAGAAAATATCCTTCTTGACGATACAGCCAAATCTTTTAAGTTAGTTTGAAGCAAGTGATACCTCTGAAAAATAATGGTCGAGCGTGAGTGATTCGTTACTTTAAGCAGAAAAAATATTAATATCTTCTAAATAAACCCTTTTATTTATTTTTCATCATGAAATTATACGAAATGGATAAATTCGACGGGTTTGCTAGTGATATGCAGAATTTTCTGTTCTGTTCCAACCTACTGCACAGAATCCACGTGAGATAGTCTCTCATTCTAAATTGACTCTCTTCTTGCTTCTATCATTCCATTTAAAAAAATAAGTTTCCTTGCTAGCTGCATGAATAATGTGCTGCCTGAATTGATGCGGAAGTAACATTTCAATAGCGCGTGATAGCAGAATCGCATGTATATTGTACCACTGACGAAAGAATTTGTTTATTGTAAACAAATGCTTAGCAACAAATCAATATCATGCATTTGCATGTGAATAGATTATCGGGTAATGTTATGGAATGTATTTGGCATGCTTTGAAACGAGGACCTTAGAGAGTGTGTAATGAATTCAGATGTAGCCTTGAAGAATGTCATCAGGATTCGCTATCTAGGTACATTTATTTATCTTGCAAATATTATGGTGCAAATATTTTATAAATTTCAATCGTCTGTTGCATTTAATTGTTTTATTTATTAATCTGTTGACTATTTTGCAAAATTTTAGTCTCCGCTAGTTGTGATGCATGTTATGGGCTGAGGGATATTGACAAATGGAACACATGCTTTATATCCCTAGGTGAGTTTTTAATAGGCATTTTCGCTAAATAAAATTCTCCTATGTTATTCTAATAGGTATTTTCACCTCTAATTTGAACTGGTTGTGCTTTTTACGGTAAAATAATTGGGAAAATATTATTTTCGACAATCTTTGATGAATCATAAATAGTTCACACGTCTGCGAGTGATGATGTACGTTTCCGTGGAAGAATATTCTCGTTAATTTACTTGACCTTAAAAAGTTTGAAAATAAATTTGATAAAACTCAGAAGAAAAATGCATAATATTCCGATTTGAACTTAATGCAACAAGCTGTTGTAAGACGATACGCACTCAGGACTGCAGGAATCCGTAAAATCGATTTCTAAATTTAATAATTTAAATTTGTTTATTGATTTGTATTTGCTCTTATAAATATTGATAAAATAGCGCCCTTGCGTGACCCCTCACCCGGCGTTTATCATCTATTCTGGGATCAATTGGAGAAATTTCGAGGCAAGTCCTCAACTTTACCCTATTATCAGGAGGCCCAAACAGTCGGAATTACTGATTTTTGTTATCTGCAATCTAAATTTTCTTCTGTTCGTATGCTATATTATTACTATTTTCTCTGATGAAGAATTTTCATGCTCATTTAATTCTATCATTATTTCAGCTCTCACAGATGGTTTCGACAGTACAAGGTGTGAGGATCCGCAACTTCTTCGGGCTAGTGCTGGCTTTCCTGGGATCTTTCTCCATCCTATTCGCTCTGAGCCTTGGCATCTCCGGGCTCGTGATGTACTTTAGCCAAGGTGACCTCTTCTGGATAGGCAATCCCGTGACAGGCCCGAGTGTGTCCTTCTTTCTCATTCTTGAGGGATTCCTCCTGGAACTTGCCCTAGCCCTGAGCTTGTTGCTCTTTGGTTACTCAGTTAAAGGCAATCTCCGAGCTTCGCTTATACTATTGAGGAAGGCAAAGACGAAGCTAGCTGGGAAGGGAATAGAACATTTCCAAGAGGGCATAGAAGAGGAGGAGTTTGATTCAAACAAAGAAATCTCATGGCCGAAGTTAGATAAGTTCAGAAAAGACTTCGAAACGAAAGCTCCAAAGGTATGTGTGGATTTGATGCCTAAAATTACGCCTGGGAATATTTTAGCACACGTTATATGATTTAGTTCTTTCTCGGCGTATGATATTGGTAAAATCGTCTTGGTTATTCCACTGGGTGACTTGTTTATAAGCCAACGTTTCGATTGCAGAGACAGCCATCGAAACTTTGGCCTAAAAGCAACTCACGGTGGAAACCCCGACATGATTTCACCTTTTAGCATTCGTTATCGTAAAAAAAATGCTGACAGAAACTGGGAATTTTTACTTTTTCAAGTTGGCCACCACGATGTAACCAGTGTGATTTCTCAGAGTAGTATCTATTGTTGCTTAATCGACCTGTCTTCAAAAAGTAGTGTTCATTTATTAAATTTTTCTTAAGCTCATGCGTTTTTGAATGCAAGTTTTGTTACTGTTAAATATAGTAAAAAAATTCTAAAGTGTCCCGAGTTAGAGTATTTTTGTTTTAATAGGGTAAAGGCATTAGGAAACGAAGGTGTCCCAAGTAAGCGGGAGGTATCTGTAACGTTGAACAGCTCAAAAAAATAATAAATGAGAATGGTGGGTTATGAATTAAAAATTTTCTTGGTAACTGCAAAGTCGATCAAAAAAGTTTTCGTTGCCATAGCTCGGTAACTAAGGAGTTTCGACCCCACCTGTATGGTACAAAAAATGCTTAAAATTGTCTCCCCTACCACATTACCACATCCTGAAGCATTTAATATTCTTCCTGAAAAACCCTGTATCATTGCATTAGTACATTGAAACTCCTCTCCTTTTTTCCAGTGTCTGTGGATCTCCCTGCTGCTCATGTCCGGCGTGAACCTGGGCATCGCGCTTACGTGCCGCATTATGGCCAGTGAAGACGCACCCTCGGGATTGGGCATGGCCATGAGGAGCTACGGCACGGATCCTAAGGCGCGCAAAGCACTCGATTATGTGCAGCAGAAGGGCGAGTGCTGTGGTGATCAAGTGTACACGGACTGGCTGAACGTGCAGTGGTGTATGGAAAGAGCGAGCCTCGTACCCAGCGAGGTGGGCATGCCTGGATACGTCAATGTCTGCGGTCCGAAGTGAGTTCTTTCCCTTTTTTTTAGAAGGAACCAAATAACTGATGATGCTTAAGTCGAAAACGCACAAATTTTAAATTACAGAAATTTCGGGCCAAGCACTCTGATTGGCCGCTAGTTTTCTCAGTTGCCGGATGCGCTGGACAACTCAAGGCTTCGAATGATTTGCCTGCATTTGCCTTTGCCTGTGTCAAGAGCATCCGGCAACAGGGCAAACTCGTGGCCTGTCACCCGGTTTGAATCCCCAATAAGTTTTTATGAACATAATTCTCCGGGAAAGCATTCAATCCTTCAAAATGTATTCAACATTTACAGCAACTTTCATGACAAAATTCTAGGGTAAACGTAAGGACAAAGCGCATCCGGCAACTGAGAAAACTAGCGGCCAATCAGAGTGCTTGGCCCGAAATTTCTGTAATTTAAAATTTGTGCGTTTTCGACTTAAGCATCATCAGTAATTTGGTTCCTTCTAGCATCAGCTATCCAGGGTTTAAATTTTGTGGCACATTGTTTACCACCCTGTACATTAAAGTGTGGGTATCACAATTAGTGTTTATATTTTGTCAAGAACCCTTGCCCGATAAGCAGCAATATAATATTTCGTATTCAGTGCGTACAGTGTCTTCAACAGAAATGCTCACTCTTTTTCGACCTAAACCTCATTAATAATGCTCGTTCCTAAACGAATCAGCTACCCAAGGTTAAAATTTCATGACATAATTTTTCTCCACCTAATATATAAAAATGAATGTGTGAATATCATTACTTGTGTTTATGTTTTATCATGAATCCTTGCCCGACGAGAGGCAATGTAGTATTTATGTTTGGTGCTTAAATGAGCTGTCATGAACCCGAGTTCTCATTTCCTCAGACACAGGGACGTGAAGAACGACGTGCCTGGCAGTTGCTGCACCCCTCGCCGCTCCCCATGCATCCACGACCCCCTTGACCTCTTTGGACTCGGCCTCCTGCACACTGACGGCTGCTCCCGATACATCGAAAATCAGTTGAAACCCAAGTACATGAGTATGGCCAAGTTCCACCTGTTCCTTGGTATTTACAAGGTTGGCTCTCTTTTCATGGTCTCTCACATGTAATGGGGTAAGAAGTCAAGGGGTCCAAGTGATCTTTTAAAAACAGAACTAGGTACAAAAATTGATGGACGAAATATGCAAGAACTTGGTGGCCAAGGGACCGAGTGAGTCCCTGTTCTGAGCTGAAATCGAGTGGAAAATCAAAAGTTGATCCCGTTTGTTTTCTTTATCTAATTTTTGTGACTAACTCTATTTGAAAAAATATCACTCACACCCATTGAATTCTCGCCCACTCATATGTAATATAAAATATCTGATTCCTCACATATTTATTTATTTGTATATCTAAGAGGCATATATATTTAAAATAAATATGTGTTTGTGGTAAGGTGCTAACCCCTTGTTGTTTAAAAAACTCTATGAGAAATTATTTTGTCAAGAAGTATCTATAAATTACTTAAAATATTTGAGGCACGTCTTCTACGTTGAAGGTTCATCAGAATAATTAATTCAGCGGCACAGTTCGAAGGCTGCTTCGCATTGGTGACGTTATAGCTCGCCCAAAACTTAGCCATGAGAGTGTGAACATCATGTATTCAGTGTATGGAGCTAGTTATTTCCTCTTTGCCTCCACTCACACAGTGGATTCAAGTTGGGTGTGACCTTGAGCTTCGATCAGGATTTCAACCCGTGAGCTTTCTGGTGAGTATCTGAGCACTCTACAAGTTTTCCTCGTCGGTGCTAGTTTTTGAGGGTCCAGAATTATGAGAGACGTTAGTTAGTCTCTTACGTTTTTTTTATTCCCGAAGAAGTCAACAGAGGGCGAGATGTCCCTACGAATTACTCCAGAAATAGTTGACTTTGTAGACAGAGCTCTCTGCCAAATTATACAAAGATAATCGTAAATCGTAAATCTGCGGAGTTGTTTGCAGTTCCTTAATTTTTAAAATTATTTTAACCATGTTTTAAATAATATCTTTATTAAACTTTTTTGAAGTGATGTCTACGAATTTTAGGTTTGAGAGTTATTTTGCGCGCTTACGCAGAAAGATAAAATAGGATGAGAAGGTATAATTGGATAAAATAGTCTTATAAGAAGCGCAATACATTGTCAGAGGGAAGCGTGGATGCTGAGGAACAAAGATGAGAATGGGCTTAACGTATTCATGATGTGGGGAGGATAATAGAGAAGGCAGGTAGTATGAAGAGGAATAAGAATGATAGAATAAGAAGGATGTCGGATTGGATGTCAGATGACGATGGAATACATTAGAAAATATGGGAAGGTGACTGAAAACTGGGACAAGAAGTGAGACAGAGGGTATACGTAGAGCGTTTAGTAAACTATGATGGGATGCTGAACTCCTTGTTGGCGGGTATGCTGTTAGGTAGGTGAAGAAGAGGAAAAGGCTACGAGTTTCATGAATAGAATACGGAGATATATGTCTTACTAGGAACGTAAGTGGACGCATCGTTATCTCTTGGTCGGTCGTATTTTTTCCTTTTTTCATGACAAATGCCTTGTCGCAAACATCCGTTATTAGCATGGAATTTAGATTTAAATTTTTGGGGAAGTTAGAGCATATGTTATTCAAAATTTTCCTTTACCTAAATTGTGAAATGTTTACACCTTTGAAAATACTGAGGTATTTTTTTTATTCTAGAAACTGAAAATGTCACTGTAAAAAAATCACTGTACTCAATTTTTCCCGATAGTTTCATAGTAATGCCGAAAGTTTTAGCGAGTATTACGCCGCGAAAGAGGCTGCCTTAGCTAGATCCTATTGAGGAAAGTAACATAGTGGGCGGTAAAAAATACCAGTGTGACTAGTAAAGTGATTCAATACTCGTATTTCTAGTAAACTCATTTTAATTCAATCTGTTTATTACCTGAAAAGTACCCTTTCGAAATTCCGTCCTCATCCGCAGCTCATCCTAATGGCTCTGGTGTTTTTGCTAAGGCCAAGAGATGATCCCCAATCTGAGACTGCGACGGACGACGAGGCAAAAGGTCTCTTGGACGACCTGAATCCCAAGAACTTCGGCCTTTCCGAACTTGTCTCCAAGCCATCAACAAAGTCATGGTTCTCGGGACTCGCCAAAAAAGTTAATCCAAAGGCCTCCGATGAGCAGAGCCCAACAGAAGAAAGCAAACCATCGGATATGGAAGACAAATCCTCCTCCCGGAAGCAAATTGACTCCAATAAGCTCATATCATCTGCTATTAAATTCACGGATCCTGTAAAGAAGCTACCCAAAATAATAAGTAAAGAGGCGAACAAGGCTCCTGAGGGTGCAGCGACTGATAAGATGGAGGTCAAGGAAAAGGAATCGGTCGGGATTCAGGCAGCGCCGATCAAGGCATCTAGTAGTCGTGCTCCAGTACTTAGTAAAATGGACATTCCTGAGGAGAAGAATATTAAGCTGGACCAATCCAGCCCTTCTCGGTCCGCACAGCCGGTTTCAGATGATATTAGGAAGAGAGGAATAGATGAGAAGTCGTCCAGGTTATCTAGAACCCGGTCGTACGATTCTAAGCAAGTTAGCCCGCGGCCTAATGTGAAGGGGAGTTTGTCGCAGTGGTCGAAGCCCTTGTCCGGAAACAAACCAGATTCAGTAGTGGCGCAGATCACCCCATCTAGCAATGAGCAGCGAAAGATCTCACCCATCGGTGTCGTAAACTGAGCCTAAATAAAAAGCCAGAGATATTCCTGCCAGAGGACCCTTCGGAAACTATATGACTGGTGATCAATTGTTCACAAGATGTGGACAGCCATATTTCAACTGAAAATGCATGCAACATCACTTGGAGAAATGTTTTCACCATAGAGTTTGTCTTCTTCCGCCCGAAAAGATAAAATGCTTCATAGCCTCATTAATGTTATTGACTTTGGTGGAATTCGTTGAGAAAGGGATATTTCGCCAGTTCTGTGCTCATACACAATGCATGTTGCTTATTTATGAACAGGAAGTACTGATTATGGAGTGTTACTTGTGAATAGCAAGCGCGAATTTGAAGCCGAAGGTTTCAGCGTTTGAATCCTTTCGTAGAAAAATGTTTCCCGTTATTCTAATCGCATAACTGTATGAGAAAATAAATTATGAATAAATTTTTGACGCTGGCAATGGAATAATATATATTTACAAAAAACAATATACGAAGAATTATGTCAATCTGTAGCATTTAAGATGGATAAGCCATTTCAAACTTGAATTGAAGTGTATTCTCTGTGGTATTTCTTATGTTTTACTATTAAATTGAAATAGAATCATCTTGAGGTACATTTGTCGCCAGTCAGAGAAGTTAATCATTAGCACTCTAACATTATGTATTCTACATGTTCGCCGTGCTGTAAGTCCACCTATGCGGGCGTATGTTTTCATGCTAATTGCCTTTCACGAAATGTATCAAGGGAAAAATTCAAGCCAATATGTCAGCGTTGTATTATACTTTAATGAATTCAGTTTTTATTCTTGGCATCGCTGGCGACGCGTCGTCAGAGTCACTTCGGTCTCGATTGCATGTTATCACTCTGGGAAGTGTCCCACCACTAAACATCTTCACGGTAGATTATCGAGTCGGCTCCCCTCTTTTCCTTCGTATCCAGCATGCATTGGCTGGCATTGCGTGCAGTGCGATATCCCCGCCACCTCCCGGAAACATGGCTGAAGCATAACAATTGGACGAAAAGCTCACGAAACAGATGACACGCGGAAAAAAAGACGCGAAGTGCCGTCCGCCGCTGATGTTTTCGGTTATCCGGGAGACGGACGTAGGGTTGGGGGTTTGTCTGACGTTGAGTGAAGCATTTAGCGCTAATGTCCCGCGTTCGAAACTCCTCTGGGCGGTGGATGAAGAAAAAACTGTGACGGCCATGCTCGCCCGGTATCCTTCTTGGACCTATGCTTTTGTGTGCTCATGGCTTCCGCCGTTTGCTCGTGGTAACGTCGGTGAGACAAAGAAGAGCACCAATTACATCTCTTCCTCCTTCCCGCCCCACCAACCCGGGGATACGACGCTGATGACGTCGATTAAAGGAAGGGAGGGTAGGGTGCGAATCACCATCATCTTCCGGCACGCATGCGCAATTCGCCCTCAGGCGCCCACGAAAATTGTATATTAAGGGAGAGGCGGCGGGCGTAATTGTTTGAACCCCTCACTCGGGTAAACATTTTTTTCTGCAACAGTTGTTTCCGTGACAGCCGAGAAGCAGAAATTGAATTGAAAACGTCTTCGGGATATAATTTTACATGACGTTTGGTCAATCTTTCCCACACATGTTCTATGTGCCTCCTGTCTCCTTCACTGCGACAAAAAAATGATAGCACGGATGTGTTTTGCATTCCAAGGATGACCACAAGCTTAGGTTTTATATAAAAACTAGGGATGAGTCCATTCCATTTATTGGCCTTACTTACAACGGTTCTTTATCTATGAACCAGAACAAGAGCCGAGGGCAAAAAGAATCCATTCTGTAAATAATTTGCGCTGGACCCAATTTGAAAGCATTTCTTGACCACGATTTTCATTTCAAACATTGAGTAGAGTGATGTTGTGGAGTAAAATCACTTCTGTGACAGCTTGCTGTGCTATATTAGCCTAGTTTCATATTAATCTAGCGGGAGTCAATTACAGCCTTCAAAATTAAGCATTAGAAAGGAAACTCGTAATTCAGATAAAATCGGAACCGAAAACAGAGGGCAAAAAAAGTGGAAACGACCCAAACTTTAAAAAACTTTGGTAGCAGCCCAAGAAGTATTTCTTGACTGCTATCAATTTATCTCTCATCTCTATTTCGTTTAAATCTGTCCTTTGGGCTTTTTAAATCGAGTGTCAGTTCTAACTATACTTCTAGTACTTATTTCTGTCGGTGGCAATTAGTCCAAGCTTTATTTACGTAAATTACCGGATTAGGGTGAATCAAGGGAAAGGTAATGGGATTAATCACTGTACCCATCTTTAGATAAATGATGCCACTTTGTTAAAAAAATATATTATTATTCTTGTTGACGAATAGTTTACATTTGGGGTTAAAATAGAATGGCTTGACATAATTATTGCTTGAGAAAATTATGTCCTTTGAGTTTCCTCATCTACTTAAAAGCAATTTTAAGATACCTAATTTACCCATACTGTTAACCATGTAATTTATTCACGTACTTGGGGAATGCTTCATGCATTGCATTTTTAAATTTTTAGCAAAATTAATCCCAGATGAAGGAGATGATATTATAGTATTGCTTGATCATTTTACATTATTCCATGACTTATGAAAGAGCTATATCTCAGGCATTGGAAGTAGCGGAGTGATGACCATTGAGGTTTATATGTCCAATCCTATCATGCTTATCTATGTGAAAGTCGAATTTCACAAATAAAAAAGTAACTAGTTTTGCTAAAGCAGATTAATGTCCTTAGTAACGCATGTTTTAACGCATGGCACGCGATGATGACACCGATTTGTGGAAGGGGGAAGAGGGGACTTCTTAGTCTCAACCTCGCCCGAATAAAGACATATATTGTTATTATTATTATTTGTCGAAGCATTTCTTACCGAAGACCTAAATCTGTAGAAGAAAACTAAATTTATGAAGTCTACTTATAGGCTAAGAGAAGGCATGTGGAAGGAGGTAAGACTATTTCCATAATTTCTGTTGATTTTCGAATATTTTTTATAATCAAGTCTTCTTGCCATTCCACTTTTGTTATTTTGTTAATTTTGACACAGCCGAAAATATTCTCCTGCTTTATTTTAAAGCCATATGACGTGCATTTATCTTTGGATCGGCCATCTCTTGCGACTCAACCTCATTGCTCTAATTCGTTTCGTCGATGATGGCAGATGTCACCCCTACGGGGAGTTGCCAAAGGGAAACAATGGCTCCTGAATGGCCAGTCTGGGGTGACTACTTACTGGTGGGCGTGACAGCCGCACAAAAGAGATGACCTGCCTATTGTCGCGAGAGGTCTTGTTTGCCCCTCCCCCCCAACCATGAGAGGCAGGGGTGCACCTGCCCTTAACGAGTCGGGACTCCAAAGGTGGATTTCTGATGGTACTGTCGCCTTGCGAGGCTTGTGGTAGTATGAATTGATGTGTATGCGACAGAATATGACCAGGAAACTAAATGGTGACAGGCAATACCTGGTCTAAAATAGACCTTGGCAGGAAAATAACTTCCTCTTAATCATAGGCGGATTTGGGGGGGGTACGGGTGCATGTGCCCCCCCCAGACTTCTGCCTCAACGGCTGCGATTACGACCATCCCACTCAACTCTGTGACATTCTATCCGTCGTAGGTTATTTCTTTCTCCTCCGTGAGTTCATGTCTATGGAAATGCATATGTGAAAACAGGTTGCTAAACTCTGAGCTCTGCAGTCTTTCTCCAACCCTAACACCGATTGAAAATATATCTTCGCAGCAGAATGACACGATCGTTTGAATGGACTGGCTTTAATATCAATCAAGACATTATGCCAAAAATAAACATCAATGAAGTCCTGGAAATCTTCAGTTGGAAACATAAAAGAACTGTCGTCATTATATATCTACCGATTCGATCGATAGATGTTTCTTCCTCATAGGAAAATCTACTAGGATTGGTAGAATATTAATTGCGTATGCTTGGTTTCGCTAATAGTGACGGTGCGGGACTCCTCGTCCCCTCCCTTCCTCCCCCGTCCTTCCCTGGGGGTGTCGTCGGGATCTCATCGCGGCGATGCCTCCAATCCTTTTTTCCTATCTGTCCTCCCCCTCTCGAGAGGCACGGGCGTATAAGTCTCAGACTTGGTTCCCGGTCCTCGTGAGCGTAACCTTTGCGGGGCCCGCCCTGGGACCCCCGAACCCACTGTCGTCATTATATATGTTACTTATTACTATTTTCATATCAATAACTCTTAAATTAAAATATAGTGTATTTTGTACAGTAAATGTTGTATGTTTTTCCATTCCCAAATTTGAGAAGGCCGTTTGCTTACCAGACCCTTGTGCCCCCACCCGCCCCCAGTAACAAATCCTGGAACCCTTGTGCTAAATACTGTTTTGTATTTGTTTTTGTGTTGTATTGCTAATTCAAAATTCAAGCTCCGTTAGCCTCTGGAAGAGTGAAGTCGTGAGTAATACAGAAGACTTGATTGTGATGGCACATCTTTGGATTGATTTCATCATCATCATCATCATTAGTTAACCATCCTAAGATTGGTTTGACGCAGCTCTCCATTTCTCTCTCCTAACCGACTCCTCGGGATAATAATGTGATGGTTTCCCCTTGCCTTCCACATCGCAGTACTGCAGCCGTTAAAGTAAATGTTACCACGCCTGAAGTGAAATGAGTTTCGTTGTACTGACCACCGGGGTCTCCACCTTCGCTCATATGAAGGAGACCTGCTGCCTTCTCCCCCCTGGGTGATGTGAGGCATAATTTTAGGCGGCCTCCCTTCGCCACGTCACGGCATCTTCACAGGTTTAATGTATCATTTAGATGGCCTATCTTACCCAAGGACAGGCCCATACCACCTCGGAATGTCGCCGCTTTTTGTCCACGACTGCTTATTTGACAAGTAAACCCTCTTATATCGCAGCTAACCTCTTTATCTAGAGGTTGACCCGCCAACTGCAACCCGGAGGAGGCACTTGGCAGGGCTGGGCAGTATTTCAAATACAAGTATTTTAAAATACGTATTTGAAATACATTTGTATTTTGTGCTTGGTATTTCAAATACACGGCCTGAATGTATCTTGTATTTTGTATTTCAAATACAAATTTTTGGTATTTTACTTTTCTAAAATACAAAATACATTTGTAAAATACTTTTGAAGTAGCTTTGTAACACTATGCATTAAAACATTTACTGAAGTGGCATTGAGACTTAGCTCATCCCTAATAATTTGCAAAAGTTGTTTAATGCCTGGTATGGGTACGTTTTAGTGGCTGATGCTGAACTATACGTAAAATTTTGCTTGCATTTTGACGACTTGGAGCGTAATAATAGCAATGTGTTAATGATGGTATGTTTCACCAGCAATTTTCATTAAAAACATTTTATTTCATCAGGCTCTAGGGTAAGCTATTCGTGGCCTAGGGGCTACGCAATGTCTAATCCAGATTCAAAATGAAGAATTTTCTCAAAATTAATGAAATTATTTAGGACATTGCGGAAACTTCTACCTTGCAAGAAAAAAATCAATCCAAGGAAAGTATATGATTTTCAACCAAGGTTAATCAAAAACTTGACATCACCACCTGATGCTGTTGAATTTTGAGACTTTTTTGTGTTGAAGAATAAATGCTCTTCAGATGTAAAAATCCTGTCTAGAAAGTTATTTAAGATTAAAATCTTGGAATGTGGTACCTCTAGCTCACAACGACAATGTACAGGGTGTTTCAAAAAGGACTTTACAACTTTGAAAATTCATATAAATTTTATTAAACAAGGTACAGAGCTGGTTTTGGTGTTATTTTAAAGGAAAAAACCAAGTTTTTTTTACCTTAAACTAAAGATGTTCTATGTGGCTTCCATTGGTTATTCTGCAGACATCCCATCGGTAGTCGATTTCTTCCCAGACTCTCACTAGCATTTCAGGTGTAACTTGCTCAGCAGCAGCGTAAATTCTTGCTCTAAGTTCAGCTAGAGTGGCTGGCAAAGGAGGTACATTCACCATATCTTTTATGAAACCCCAGAAGAAAAAATCGAGTGGTGTCAGGTCTGGGGAACGGGGGGGCCATGCAATTGGCGCATCAGGGCCAATCCATTGACCTGGGAAACGGTCATTTAGAAAATCCCGGACGTCAGTCAGATAGTGTGGTGGTGCGCCATCTCGCATAAAGAAAACATTTCGTTCCCGGTCATCCTCATCAATCTGTGGTATTAAAAATTGTTGCAACATTTCAGTTGTAAAGTCCTTTTTGAAACATCCTGTATTACGTCTTCAATTTGTCTCCAATCAAAATATAAATTTCGGAACTCAATAAATGAAATTTCTCGGAGTGGAAATTGGAAGTTGTCAGCTATTTCAATGACAAGAACAAATCGCTGTCGAGTTTACAAAATTATCCGAATATTAAGAAAATGTTCATCAGATTTAATGCAAGCCTATGCTCATCTTCACCAGTGGAAAGACTATTCTCACTTGCTGGGTTTATCCATTCCCCTGTGAGGGGATCTCTATCAGACAAACTTTTTGAAAAACTTGTATTCCTCAAGGGGAATAATTCATTCATAGAGAGCAACATTTGATAATTTTAATATTGAAAAATCTCAAATGTATATGTGTATGTTATAACTTTTATGTTTATTTATGTGTTAGAAGTTTTTAAAAGATGTCTTAGTTTCCTTACAAGTGTATTTTGTATTTTAAAAAGTATTTAAAATACTATTTTGTATTTTGTATTTCAAATACTGAAGTCCAAGGTATTTGGTATTTTGCATTTCAAATACATTTTGTGCAGTATTTTGTATTTTGTATTTCAAATACTCCTCGGCCTGTATTTTGCCCAGCCCTGGCACTTGGTGACTTAAAGCTCAGCCGCGGGGGATTAATTTCATTAGATTTTAATTGTGACCACGTTTTTAAAAGAAAAATTATTTTGACGCCTAGCTGTTGTTTTACTCACGACAAAAGTAAATCAAATTTGGTATCAGTCGATTAGATACTATTTTGTGTTTTCCTCCGTTACACATGAAAACTCAGTTTTTCATGTTGATCATTTTTCAAGTACGATTTTAACTGCATGTCATCTTCATTAAATTTTGAGTCATAACATTTCCAAATCAATGCAGCTATATGTGTGGCTGTGGCAACCATATTTATGCTGCTTGCAATGGATATCAGCAAGATATCCGCATTCATAGCTATCTTTTTCCTCACTTAGAATAATTTTATTGTACTTTACTTTTTAATTAGATACAATGGTAAAGGTTATTTTTATTACCCCCAACGTAATTTATTATCTAACGTCCATAATTATCAATCCTTGACTATCCAGAGCCGGAGATATGGCAGGAGTAAGTGGCTATTTTTTATGCCTTAATAGTGCTGAAAAGGAACGGTGCCGAAAGCTGAAAGGATACTATGGATTTTAAGCATTCATTTTTATTATTCAATATATGAAAGATTGATTCTCTTTACATTATATATATTTGATTTTTGTTGAACTAAATATTTATGATTCTCGTTATATAACACGTATTTTTATCTCGTTATAATTTTGCTCGTTATCGGACCGCAGTAAATTGGCAATATTGCTGTATGTGAGCATTTTCAATTAAAAAAAAAGCGTTGGGGTTTGCTTCCAAAGATGACAATTGGCACAAACTCACCGTAACGAGGGAGGGAGTGGAATTGGCAGTTATCCGAGGGCTCCCGCAGCGGTCGCTGACGGCCGTTGAGTCTCCCAGGACATCACAGAGCACCCACTAGCACGTCGGATACTTGGCGGGGGTGTACGGGTGGAAGGGGAGCTATTTGGGGACAGCGCGTGCCGACGCGAGTAATGCGCGTCCAATTTATATCCGATGGCGTTGGTCAGCGGAGCGACACAGATCCGTATCATCCGGCCACTTAGGGGAACAAGGGAGGATCGTGCGCGCGCCACGCGACCCCTCTTGTCACGACAGTCGGGTGCGAGGTGGCGGGCACTCGACCAGAACCGATTCAGGGTGAGAGGCTCATTGCTCTCATCCCTTTGGGTGCTCAGTGGCGCGAGGATACTCCAATGCCGCCCAAGTTTGGTTGGAAAGAGCGTAAATAGCCACTCCTGCGTAGTTAGTATCGCATTAGTGTTATAGGTTAGCCACTCCCGGGAAGCCGATGATGATACTGCTCTGCAAAGGGAGATTAACAATGAAAATTAAAATGTTCTTCATAACAATCAATGAAGTTGATACTTAAAAAAATACTTCAACTCATGAACTCACGATCATTGATTACACTTGAAGAAAGATTTCGTAAGTGAGGATAGAATTCATACCGGACTTAGCCATTTGGATGCAGTCAGGATAGAAGGGTCATTTACTTTTCTTGTGACACTTTGGACTGCAAGGTTTTGTTTGTTTTTGTCCGAGGGCTTTATCTGGGGTTTGAACCTGGATTCCCTCGATCAGCTAACAAGCTACTAAGGTACTTTGCTCCCCGAAAGAATATGTTATTAACAATATGAATGAACATGTCATTTAAAGAAACAGCTGAAGCATTAAATTGCAATATCAATACCCCTCCTTAATTGATTTCTTTACAGGTTGATTGAAGACTTTACAGATAAAATCACCCAATAAAATCAAAGTAAACCCAATGAGCTTCTCAATGTGATGAACCTGGGGGCTGGTAGGCCTTTAGTGAAAAAATCTGCCAGTTGATCTTCAGAACATATATGTTCTGCATTCATGATTTCTTGGTTGTGGAGTTGAGGAATAAAGTTACACCTCACATTGACATGCCTCAGTCTACATGTTCCCACTTTTGCAGTTGTCGTATGCAGGGTTGATTATCTTCAAATACTCGTATCGGTTAACATAAGATTCTTCCACAAATGATAGTAATTTCAGCTCCTCCAGTATTGTTTCCATCATAAATTTCCAATTGCTTAAGTTTGTTCCATCGAACAATGGGTCCGATATTTTTCAGCTTCTGTCATCTTCAACATTTAGATTCCGTTTCCGCTTTTAAAATAAACCTGGACCCTTAACCTATAGAAGTTATTGACTTCAGGATAAAAATTACTTCCACTGCGATTCAGGTATTGAACTTTCCGTTTTTATTCAGTCAAGTAAGCAAAAAGTATATTAATAGAAACACTTGAAGTATTAAATTGCAATATCAACAATAACAAATGCTACCTATGGATACAGTTTGGAATAATAATTTTTTAATATTACGGGTAACACAACTTGAATATCTAAGCAACTCGCCGTGGATGTTACAAATAGAATATCTATGTAACGTTGTGAAATATCCATCGTGTAATAACAACGTGTTTTGGATACATAAACCTTATTTAGATATCGGCTGGATATCGTCTGCTCCTTGGGGAGCACGCGCTTGGGAGTGAAACTCAAGGTCCAGGTTGACGGAAGCGATTTGGGTGGCAGGATTAGGACGAAATTGTTGATTCCATGTTAAATTCATGAACGTGAGTGAGGAGAATGAATTTAAGGCTTAGAATCGAAGGCAAAGGGGTAACCAATGTTGATGCTGCCACCCACCACCGTTGAGTTCCTAGAATTTGGGTCCATATGGGACAGGAAGTGAGCTCCCTGGCCATCTGCGAAATTGCTGGCTGCCGGTTCGAAAGGGTTTTCAAAAATAAAGACATGACTTGAAGCCATATTCCTTTGTATATCGCGTTAGTTGCTTTTGGGAAGGTGTTGCGTTAAAAAACATTCACTGAATCCCATTACATACTTATCATGAAAGAATTTATTATTTTAATCTTGTATTATACTTTTTAATTCAGGCTGATTCCGTTTCTCTTAATACCGATTTGGAATCATCGTTCGGCGTTGTTGTTTTCAAATAACACCGAAGAAACTGTCCTAAAAGCGAGTACTCACATATTAATAGGTGGCTTATGCAAACGAATGAATACTAATTCCATGATCAAATAATGTAGATGTCATATTATAGATATATCTTGAAGAAATGAAAAATTCATCGTTAATTTCACTGAAATTCAGTTGAGAAATCATTTTCTGTACATTTAGTCATATACTGTTAATCTAAAATCAAATTCTTGGGCTGTTTCACAATTCCCAGGGGTATACTGGGCTCAATGTATTAAAAAATCATATTTTATTCCATAGAGGCGAAGAAACAGGGCATAACAAAAATTATGGGGAAAACAACGAAAATATTTTCGCCAGCATGTAAATGTTATTAAAGGCTACTCGGGTTTCCCACCAGAAAAATTCTCTTATAACTTCCGACGTTTTGAATCTTGAATCGTGATCCATCATCAGGGTTCATTAGCCATTATTAGACCTAAGGATGGGCATTAACTCGAGATCCGACAGTTCGGCGGCTATGATAGAACCGTGGGGAAACCCGATAGCTGTTTAGTGAGGCACTACGCCAGGGAAGTATGAGGAAATAATACGTAGAATTATCGATTTCAAAGCAGCGCGCGAATTGGTTTTATGAGGGACGTGGTGTCGGGATAAAATTGATTCACACATTTATTGTCTACATTTTCTCCACTGACTCCTTGTCTCCTTTCTGCGTTTATTTGTTGCACTATCGATACTATACGAGCACAAAAACTGTTCCCTTGCTTCAAAGCTTAACATTAAAGGAACATTATTCGTAATCATGGACACATCTTCATTCCTTCGTATCCGATAAGAATGTTATCGAAATTTTATACTATGCCTACCCATAACGGTGTCCATATAATACATCGGTGGCGATTTATTTTTCATCACATAATTAATACCAGGTTCTAAAGTTTGATAATAGAATTCACATTAATATTATATTGCTGCACATGCTATAGATCTATACTATACATTGATGTTAATGTAGAATTATTCAGAATATTATAGACTGTTGTCAAGAAGATTAGTAATTCAAATTGAATCTCGCGCATATTGCAATTACAATCAGTCACCTCACCCTTCACGCGAATATCTGCCTAGTTGTAGTTCATTTCAAATATATTTACGACTGAAAGGGAGACCAAAATTTGTTTTGGGGTTAGGACAGAGAGCATTTGACCTCCTGAAAACTAACTGCAATGCGATAGGCAGTGCCCAGCCTCCGGGAAATTCAGTCGCTTTTAGACTTCCCTGGTTTAGGCTTAGAGAGTAAGTTATCTGTGTTGCAACTGGGAGGAGGGTATTTGAGAAAGTTTTCCGTTTTCATGCATTGAGAAGGACTTTTGAGGAAACATGGCAATATCTGTCTCTCTCCCTATCCCACATCCCTGGTGTTGCAGGTCCCACATTCTACGACGCTGCTCGAAACATTCCGAGATTGCACGACTGGGCAAGTCGCAAAGATATTTGAAAAGGATCATAATGAGCGAAGGCGTTTGTGCTTTTCCTTCGATGTTGACCCTTAGGTAAAGTCCAAAATTTCAAAATTAAGGGGTAGACATGAGTGTATGTAGCTGGAGAGCTTTACTTTAGGGCGAGAGAACGTTGAATTCGTCATAAAAGGTATAAGATATTGGGTAATTGGAAAAAGTTGGGGAATACTCGAATGGTATGCTGAGGGTGACTTATCTTTGATGCCTATTAGGGGGAGGGAGGGATTCTTTGTTGGAGATTTAACTCTTGCACCTATTAAAGCACTTTGTTGCTGGTAGACTCCCGTTAATCCGCCAAAGCTTACTGTAAACTGTACATTGTTGCAACTGTGGGTAATAGTTCACAATCAAGAGTGTTTAATGTATTTTAAAAGCCCCGTTTTCAGAAAATTACCCTGGCATAATATGACGTAATATCAATTTGGCCCATTAATTACCTAATATTCCTCTAGTCACAGCACAAGCCGCGTACCAATACTGAAATCGTCTGTAAAGGAATTGGATAGTTTTCATATCTGCCGATAGAGAAAACTGTCTTCTTTGCTACTGTTTATTTTAAGAGTAATTTTTTACTTTTAGAAAATAATGAACATCCTTTGTGGAGTTACGCCATCGTCCAATATAGCACAAAATATCTACAATATCAGTAAAAATATCTAATACGTGTTTTGCAAATATGTAGAAAATATCTAGTAATAACTTATAGACATGTTGTAGATAACTTAATGACCGCTTTTTCTTATATCTACAAGATATCTTGAGCAGATGTATTATAAAAATTCATATTCAAATTTGACCCACTGGGAAAATTCAGAATAAATGATTCGATCATAATATGTTTCGGTATAAAAATGGTTTATTTTTCAACTGACAGCCTGCCGGCGGAGCAGGGATTGAGGATAGGGTGTCTTCCGAGGTTTTTCCTGAATATTGGAACATCTCTGGTTTTCGCCTCTTTCTAGAAGGGGCTCCCTCCTCCTATTCCAAATATGAAGTTTCCAAAGCAGCATACAATATCCTTTTAGCTTTCTCAAAAGAGTCTGCAACAATATAACGAATGTTGATTCAGTGTCTTGTAGTATAGGTCTTGAAGAATTTAAAATGAAATTTTTTGCCTACTTGCGTATTTTAACACCTTTTGGGATATGAATGAATATGAGTACATCATTTTGATGCATAAAAGCCATAAAAAGTTATCGCAATATTGTTTACAGTAATAAAAAATACAGAATTTAGTTATAAATCAATGAAAAAGAAGAGACTAGAATTTTGAAGTACCTTTTTATGCGTTGAATTGGATTAATTTATTGATATTAACTAAGCTAATTCTGTTCATAGCTATCTATCAATTTTGATTAATTGAATAATAATATATTTTGCTTAAAAGTGTCGATATCTGATATTTTATCACAACTATTATTTTAAATATGTATCATTTCTTAAAAGAATATTTTTGTTAAATTACTTTCAGTACCTAAAAAATTCGGAATTTTTGAAGGCTAAGCAATAGCCATACTTTCATATAAAAATATATTTTAGACATCTAACAGATATTTAAAAAAATGAATTTTCGTAACTTTAAATGGCGTGTGTAAACACTTGTCAGAAGAGTTGCCTTTGCTTTTTGGTGTACGTGTGTAAATTGACTTTATGTTCCAATAAATGAAAGCAGTTATATATTTTTTCTAAATTCCGGTATTTTTTGACCAATATAAGCTCTAATTTGACTCATATTATTTGGACATATACAATATGTCGTCGCTCAAAGACGACACATTCTAGACTTCTAGTAGGTGTTTAAAATATCCAAGACATTGAAGACGTGATGTAGGTATCTAGTAGATATTTTTGCCATGTGGGTTTACGCCATTGAGGATTAACGGACAACTATGTTTTCAAATCCGTAGGTACACCTAGTAAAATCTTGCCGAATTAAGAGAACAAGGGCGAACGTTGGTGATTTATAACGACTTAAACCGATGGAAAATTGAGAACACTTCACGCAAGGCTGAGCATGATGATTATAATTTCTCCCACTTTATTCCAGTCATGGGATGGTCAGTTTCTTTTCACTTGGGTCTTTTTGCAAGAGTAAAGTTTGCTTGAGTGTAATCAAAATTATAAGGTGTAATGAGCACCTGGATGTTTCCTCTGTGTAGAAATAGTAATCCTTGTGCCAAAGGGTTCCCATTGGCCTCATTCACGTCGGCAGCCAGCGACATGTGTTCTCGATTTGCACGTGCGCGGGGCAGTTTGACTGTGAGGAGGCTGGAGAGGGGGTGGGTGGGTTGGGGAGAGTCTTTAGGGGCGCGGGGGAAGATGGAGCTTATTTCTGAGGACGAGCGCCAAGTGTTTAGGTTGGTGAAGACTTGGATGATGAGTTGGAAAGAGAGTCAGAATGAACATTAGTAGCCTGTGTAGAGTATATCTTTTTACTGTGCCAAGACAAATGTAAAGTTTGGTAAAGTAATTTAAAATAAGAACATGATGATATTTTTGGACGTTGGCAGCAGCAGAGGGGAAGCAGGGGCGGATCCAGGATTTTTTTCTGGGAGGGGCACAAGCAAGGCCGTATCCAGGATTTTGTTCTGGGTGGGGCACAAGGATACCTCGTAATACAAAACGAACGCAATGATAATGGGACCGTATTAAAAATCATGCATATTTTTGAGGGTCTGGGGGGGGCACGTGTCCCCGTGCCCCCCCCCTGGATCCGCCTATGAGGGGAAGCATTCGAAATGTGGTGCTGCCGAAGAATGCTTACGCAAAATGGATCGACCGAGTAAGTAATGAGGAGGAGCTAAGGAGAGTGGGAGAAAAGAGAATTCCTCTAAAAACCTTGATGAGAATAACTAATTTGCCTGAGATGTCCTGTGAAAACAGTCTTTGAATGACAGGTGGAAGGGAAGAAGGTGAAGAGGCGGCCCCTAATGAGACACATAGGACAGGTAATATAGGAATTAAAAGTGAAGAAAGACATCGCTGTGAAAAGGATAGCGGATAGGTGAGCGGAATAGATAACTTCGTCGATAACAGGGTATTGTGCCATCTCATGTCCATGTATTCTAGCATGAGTTCTACCATTTCACCACTTTGAACGACGCAACTTCCGACTGGGCTTTCGTACACGCATCAGATTGTTCAATTACGTGCCCCGTGTAAAACGCCCTTTTGGAATGTGCATTTCTGATTATGATGAATTATAATATGTATTTAATTGGAAATGAATATGATATAAAAGAAAATTAAGGAATCATGATGTCGATTGATCGGTAATATTATCATAGCTCTAAGCTACGGGCGGTAGACAGGTAAAAAAAACAAATATTATCATCATTTCGTCGTCTGTAAATACGCTCTTGGTGATTGTGCTACTGTATGAGTTTTCTTTCAGTAAAAATCTTGAAAATTTATTTTTAAGTACACCGCCTTCTAGAGGTGGTAGATAGTTGTTTCCATCCATGTGAAATTCAAAAAGTCGGTGGTGTACTGGAATCAAGAAGTACCCTCAATTAATGGTCGGTAATCATCACTATTGACTGGCAATTTCATTATATCCTGTTTGGTCTCAACACTTCTGCGAGAAAGTCCTGTATCATGGGATTAGTCACCATCCACGAGTCCCTTTTTCCTTTCGATTCAAATCGCCTGACGGTGACGTGAATATTATGCTTGGCTAATCATTGCTTACCATTTGGAATTAAAAGATATAGCAATCAGATATCTTTCATATTATTTTTCATTCCGGTATTCTGCGCATTACTTGTCACGGGATTGGAATAGAAAGGAAAACGGAACGTAGTAATATTCACTTCGTTCTTATGAGCGCACTCTCTCGCAACATGTGCCTTTGATGTGCAATTTTACTGATAACTTGTCGGCGAGGTTATCGGAGAAGTAATGGGTGAAATATTAGGTTTTGGCGGAGGATAGGTTGTTCATTTTGTATGGCACGGGCCCAAGACTATTGGCGGCGACAAGTCCGATGGCAGCGACGTAGTCGCGACGGCGGAATGTAACGAAAACACCGTTCGCCCCATTTGACTCCCCAATCTTCCACCTTCCGCGCTGCCGCCGCCTATCCTGGAGGCTGTTTTGTCCATCTGGGGGAAAGTAGAATGATGGAGGGAGGTGGGGGTTGGTGGTAGGGTGCGTGGGTTGTTGTGGCACGAGCACCAGGGGAAGGCCTTCAGGGGGATGGGGGAGGGAGTGCACACCTTGAGGCGCCATATGGGGAGTAGATGGTAGGAACCCTTCCTCATTGGCGGTGGGATGGGGCCGCGCGCTGTGAAATTGGATGTTCTCCTAGGAGACCTGGGAGGGGTGGTGGTTAAATGCGTGGTGTGGGGAGGGTGATGAGGCCGAGAGGGGATGGATGTGCGGCTCAAGGGTTAAAAAAAATCGAAATGGACAGGAGGTTGGAATTGATGCGTGTTGCTGGGATGCCGATGTATTTGTGTGTGGTGGTGGGCGAAAGATGAGAAGCACAAGGGATTGCTGGCTGCTGTGATGGACTCCGAAAGGGGTGAAATCGGAGCCAAGGACGGCGAAGGGGCAGAAGGATGACCATGGCATAACGCGGCGGAGGTCCGACGTAGGATCTTTAAAAAAAATCCCTTTACGAAAGCCAAAGGATGTTAACCAAATCAATTATTTTCTCCCCAGGATGAACTCATCATTAACACCTTTCTCCTCATCATTTTTGCGATTGAATCAAATATTTAGGTGCATTTTGTCAACATTATATCCCTGCTCAAACATATTTAAGTATGCCCTAATGCTGTCGGCAAGTCGTTAATTATGCGAAAATTGACTTTTGCCAGCGGTACATCAAGTTCTTATTTTTGGAGAATGTGCTCGCAATAGCGAAATATTTCTTCGCCTTGGTATGGCTTGACGGCGAAGGGAGAGAAGGATGATCAATCATCATGGCATTACCCGGTGGATGTCCGACTGCGGATCTTACAAAAAATCCCTTTACGAAATCCTTAGGACATTAACCATATCAATTGTTTGCTCCGCAGGATGAACTCATCTTTAAAACTTTTCTCCTCACCATTTTTTTCATTATATTAAATATTTAGGTTCTTTTATTCAACATTTTATTCCTGCTGTAATGCCATCAAAAAGTGGTCAATTACAAGAAAATTGGTAAATTCCAGCGTGATTTCCTGTTCTTATTCTTGAAGAACGTGCTCGCAATTGCAAAATAATTCTACGCCTTGGAGTGACTTGGCGGTATTTTATAAGCAGTAAACTTTTTGCGAATCCATAGTAAACTGAGCAGTAGTAGTGACTACAAATGTTAATGAAATACTTATGCATTTCCAGAAAAGGTATTTTCATATTTGGCGATGGATTACGGAAAAAATGAAGAAAAAACACTACGCACAATTTCACTCTTTCTATATCTGTCACATATCTAACATTTGCCTAAAATATGAAACACATGAAGTAGAAGTTAATACTTTGATAATGGAAAGAATCTTTATGGTTATAGAATATTGATTTGTTTCGGTTGTTAAATAAAGTTATCTCTGCAGTTTGATGTTTAATTAGTACAATTTTCGCTGAGCGAGGACTAGTTTTATGAATTATAGTGACTCCCTAATTAGGATAAAACCGCCAGCTAGTCAATTTTTCTTGCTCTGTAGCTTGTGTTCTCAACGATAGTGAATGAATGTGCATTGTACTTTGAAAGCAAATATCATTTAAGATGATGTACTTGACCCTTACCAGGACTAAAATGAGCGTTTTCGATAGATCACTGAAAACTATCATCAGCCGAGGTGTCTTTTTCGATTTTTTAGATTTCGTTGTGCCTATAATTTTTTCCCTAGAACTCATTATGTTGACTTTCGCCAGTCTCGGCCATTCTAAGATGAGTGACCACTGAAAGCTTTCACCCGTGTGATGTTCATGAGAATGGAGGGACTTGAATAACTCATTTTGCGAGCGGCGCTTTTGAGCGAATGAGTCGAATACGAAATGTTTGTCTCCGGATACAGAGTCCTCATCACGTGAATGAGCGAGGAGACGCCGTCCGTCTCCAGCGATAATTAATTAGCGTCGTCCCTCCACTTCCGTCTCGGGAGCTAATCTTCGTTTGCACTGCGGGAGGAGGGCCGGCGCAGAATCCTAATGGACGCGCAGGGCGCACGGCATTTGTTTGCTCTTTGCGGGCGCCACCGCCGGTGGGGGGAGCGCGCGCGCTCGCTAAAAGCATCCCGCCACGGATCACCCTAAGGGCGTGCCCATAGACGGCCACGCCACGCTTTGGGCGCACGCCGCGCTACTCGAGGAGTTGAGAGGATGAGGCGAGGAAGCGGTGCGAGGCGGTGGAAATATAATCTTGAGCGGACTGGCGGAGGAAATCTAATCTTGGAGAGGAATAGACTCCTAGAACATTGCCGGCGATTGCAGGTGTTTTTTATCCCCTGGAAAGTTAAGTCTGGGGATATCTCCAAATTCATCTTAACTGCCCGCCACAGAGTATCACTATTCCTTTTAGCGCTTGCTTTTCCTAACGTATTTTCATAAAAAATGGCACTCAGTCAGTGATTTAACCCTTAAGTTTGTTGCCATGGCGAGAGTCGGGATTATTATCCCAGCCTTTGCCACAGATAAGATTAGCTGATAGGAGATTTGAGTGGAGAGCTGAGCAAAACCATTCTTAGGATTGTTGACCAGTGATGATGATGGCGATGTTGTCGCAGATGAATGATGCTAATTGTTTTTTTTTATAAAACATGATCACTAATTAAGTGATTGAACTCGCACGGTAGCTGAGATAGGTGAGGTTTAAAGCTCACCACGGACTAAGCCAATGGGAAGGCGTGTGGTACCACACATTCATAGAATGAGGGAGCAGTTTCTTTCCCTGAGTTTTCTCGTACCTACTGTAAGGATTTTTGTTTGCGGGGAAATCCGAAAGCCTCACCTTTTGATCAAAAGTGCAACAGTCCTCTGCTCTTCGAATTTTACTGTGATTTGTTGTAAAACATAATGTAAATAGATTTAATGTTCATGGTATATATTTTTGGAGACCACAGATCAAATAACGTTGTTAACAGCTTCTTGTTTAAGAAGTTGATCTAAAACATGAGGTCATTAAGACTTCAACTATTTGGGCAATACCCACGGCAGAGGAAATCATGCTCTGGAGAGAGAATACATGTATCGGAGAGAAAAAAGTGCGGGAATATTATTTGTTTCTCTGCAGAAAAGTATGCATGGTAGTGTATGTGACGGAATATTGCTGCCTACGTAAGCCATTTATTCGCTTCATGAAAGAAATACAGATTACGTGAAACAGAAATTAAAAAATCCGTATAAATAATTTTACTGTAACCTATTGGTTGTAATACATAAGCTTCACCTTGACCTGCCGTATGTGTATTTGAATATCAAGAAAGTTTATTCTAAAATAAAACATTCTTATGACGGAGTTATAAAATACAAGTATAAGTAAATAAAATCGTGGATCATCGATTAAATAACAGGTTTATCTGAAAAGACTAAAATACCGCAAATTCTTTGGGTTTCAAGAACTAAATCATTACTACCCTGGCTCAGTATTAAAATTTAGGATAAAAGGGTATCTTATCCTTTGTTATGACCTAAATTTCGTAGAATTATAAATAAATATAATTTATAAAAATATAAATTTAGCCTAAAATTTAGAAAGATAACAAAAGTGAGAATAAATAATACTATTCAATAATAATCTTTTGAGTCAATTGTATAACGTGAATGCTGGCGCAAATTTAACCGAAACTATATAATTAACTGTATCTAAGCTAACTTAACAAACAATATTTAATACAGCAAAATTAACCTGTTTGGAAACAAAAATGGTATATAAAAATTGTATATTTCATTTTTCTACATTATTTCTGATCCCGAGTCCCCTAGACTTCGGCCCAATTTAAAAAACTGGGCCGAATGATTCTGAACTCAGCGTCCATCCGCCACGGTAAATGTGCAGGACTTCTCCAGAAGCACATTTCAAACGCCTTCAGTCTTCTCTCTTTCTCCATCCCAAGTATGCTTGTTTCTGCACCGATAGCTCTACACTCTGGGACAGAAACGAGTAATATTTTTGAAAAAAGACCGGTCGAGCGTGAGTGACGTTACCTCTTAAACGCAGGTTCCCAAACGTTTTTGGGTGCTTCGAACCCTTGCCCATTTCCACATTTCATCTCCTCTTTTCTGTGCCTTCAGAAGACGTAAGCACTATTCCCATAGTATTATTGTATGTATAATCGGAAAATTAATTCAGCCAAGGGAAGTACGTTTCTACGAGGATATTGTTAAATTATAACTCTCGAAGCAAATCTTTCCTCAATCTAAATCCTGAATTCTTTCCGTTCGATTTTAGCCTTATTTTAATTGTAACCTCTTACTCAGGCTACCATTTCTTTCATATTATTGAGTGAATAATGATTAGAGTAGAAATTATGACTAGGAGAAGATAGAAGGAAATAGAGTAGAGGAAATAAGTACTTCCTAGAAGTGGAAAATGAATTCAGTTAGAAATAAAGAGCTCGTCATAATAGTGTTATTTAATTAATTTGGTGATTAGCTTTTATCTTTTCGTTTAGTAGCGTTAGTGATATTGATGCACGCAGTTGAAAGCATTGAACTCTGCTGTAGGCTCTGATTCTACATTCCTCTCGGGGCCGCTCGTGCCACGAGATGGGAGGAATATGAGGAATCCAGCCGCTGTTTGTGAATGCAGGGCTCTTGGGTCACGCGCTACCTTTCATCTCGTGGAATTGGTGGCGATAAGGACCACTTGGTGCCTTTAGGCATGAGATTGCCGCCGGGAAGCACGCTCTTCTTCACCTTTGACCCATCTCGTATGCAGCTTCCGATGATTTACATCACTGTTGCCACGCCGGCCTCGATGGATTATGGAAATTAAAACAACACTTGACCTGACAAAATATATTTAAATGAATTTAACGGCGGCCGTATCATTTTTGAAATTCTTTGAATTTATTCGACGGGATTCGTAAGAGCTGTTTTAGACTATTGCGTGGAGAAACCTGAGAAGTTTCTCTAGCCGCTAGGAGTTTTGCAAGGCGACGAACATCATCAGACAACACGAGAATCAGGGGAACAGTTGTTCCAGCTCTAGAGTTTGTAGTCGTTTGTTGCTGAATCTCGGAGTATGCATCATGTGCAAGAGTAATTTTCGAACGGTGCTCATGATATCAACATGGAAATGTCAAAAATGCGAAATCACGGGCTAAATCTGCATAGACAACTACGACAATAGCGTTTGTTTTTATATATTTTATTTCCATTAATGCCCACGAAGAAAGTTTTGAACAATTAGTATTCTGTGTAAATCTATTCGTAAGTATATTATTAGCTATTTACTTATGCCACTTCCCAGAAATTTACTGAAGTGGGGGTTTTGCTCTTGGTGGGACGCATCCACTTTGAGCTCACCTTTTCACTTGAGTTTGTATGATATTTAGCAAAAAAATAATTAACCACAGGATCATAACTAGTGCGATGAAAAGACTTCGTGTGATGCAAAACATTAACTCGTAAATGAGCTTTGAGAGCGAAAAAGTTGTTATAGCAACAGATTTTGCTATAGTTTGTTGCTAAAAATATTGTACTAGTATAATCCCTCGAGCAATACTTGCCTCTTTCTAAATTCTGAATCCTTTCGACTCCATTTCAGCCATATTTTATTTATAACCTAATGCTTAAGCTACGATTTCTTTCATATGATCGATTGAAAAATCTTTCAAGTAGAAAATATGCCTTCGACAAGATGGAGACGAAGCGGAAAAAAGAATAAACTAGATACGGAAAATAAAGGCCGATAGAAATACAGATTTCGTGATAATTATGTTATTTAATCAATTCTGGGGTAAGAGTTTATAATTTCTTTTATTACCATAAGTAAAATTGACTTACTCAGTTTGAAGCAATGATCAAGAATTTACTTTGAAAAATGTATCATGAAGTATTAACGAAAATCAATTTTCAATAAAGGTTACCTGGGAAAGGTAATATCTCGTGAGTAGTTCCAGATATTGGACTTGTTTGACGCATGTAAAAACGCGCACGTTGTTTTCTTTTCCTACATAAAATTAATTTTGATACATGAAAATGCACGTTTGGAATATGACATTGCATTTGAATAGACATGAAGGGGACTGACGGAATAACAGCATGGTTTAATGACGTTTTACCTGCTCCAACTGTCTTTTCCCTTTGTATAAAGAATTTTACTCCATAAACTCATGGCAGTAATAGCTTTTTGGGAATGTAAATAGTGATATTTCCCGAATATGACTTTTATCAAATGGATAAATTAACTACTCATTAATAATACCATCAATATAAAGCTTTTTTCAGAGTTCAATGACCTATAGCTATGTCAGAATTCGTAAAAAAATCCTATTGTCCGTGGGAAATGATTGCTTTGGTTAACAAATTGTTAGAGGAAACATTTAATTTTCTATCTATTTTTTTGACTCAGCGAGACAGGCAATTATTAGCTTTTATAGCTTCTTTACACAGACTGATGACAAAAAAGAATTTTCACTTGATACTATATAACAACCAGTTCGACTTTTTATGTAGATACCGGAAATAGAGGATTATATTTAAAGGAATTAAATCTATGATGCACTCCAGGAATGGCCAGCGAACTACAACTCATTTTACGAACATTTTTCAAAGATGTCACATTAATTAATTTTTTTCTAATTGGCAAACTTGAATGAATATTTTTTTTCTCAACTGGCGGTTAATGGTGATGAAATTAAGCTAACTTTGGTTAAAATTCTGTTGTTATCCTCTCTTTCGTTTTAATGCCATGTTTTCTGTTGCCAGGGAGGTAAATTTTCTTAGGAAATGATTCGCCAACTAGCTAAGTAGATATACTAGTAATGTTACTATTGCCTCTCCAGGTGGTTAGGGGAGGCGGCTGAAAGGTCAGGTGATTTTTGTCTTAGCGAAGGAACAGTAGACTTCATCAATAACCAATAGGACTTTATGACCAAGGCGCCAAGGAACCAAGCCTTATTGTCCCATCTATTATGCCCAATTTGGCGGTAGTCGAGCATAAAAAATAATTAGAAAATATATAATTGTGTTCTTTTTTTCTGCATACTTCATCATTAACCATTTGATGGAAGTTGATTGATATGGAAAGCTATTTGTCATCTTAGTCAATACACTCATTCATATCAGGCTTCTCTTCATGGTGGTTATCAACATTTACGGGTTATTAACCAAGATATTCGATTTTTCTAACTTTTTCCATGTAAATGAATAAATCTAAAGCTATAATAATTACTTTCCATAAGAGTAGCCGTTAAAATTGATTTCCCTTTAATATGCCTTTAAAAAATTACTTAAACAAGTACCATAATCGAGTGATATGGTAGGCACCTCTGAGATTTTAAATTCATTAAATTTTTATTATGAATTTACCTTAAATTAACATTGATCGCAATGATTTTTGGCATTTCAGCCGTGCATTTGAAAGAATAGTTCGCTTTCTTTAGTTCAAACTCTTTGTACTCGCTCTCGGTGGCCTTGGAAGCATTTTCCTGGATGCCTCCAGGAGATGGGTAAGCCGTGAGGCCATGCGATTTAGTTTGACAGCAGTCAATTTCGCGCCAAATTGCGGTCAGTCGGATGTTGGGGAAAGAAATTTGATAGAGGGGAAGCCGTATTCCCTCGTGCTTAATCTATAGGTGAGACTAGGCACTTACCTCCACATCACGGGCTAATAGCAGCCTGCCATTTGCTGATAGCTGCCCCTCTGCAGGCAATTATTCCTGGAAACAATTATGACCGGTGGGCGCCGCGGCCTCATTGGTCGGACTCCACTACTCTCTCAGCACACGACCCCCAAACCTCTGACGCTATATCGAAAGTATCATTGCTTCCGCACTGAATTTTTTTATTGGTTGCAACATAGCCGTCTCTAAATATGATATAGCATATATCGAAAAAAGTGTATATACAGGATGGAGATAAATTGTGTCCCGAAATTTTAACCCTTAATAATTAACTGATGCCATAAATAACCAAATTTTCATTATGTCGAAAACAGTCCAATGTTAAACTGCAAAAACTTTAAGCCAAGCACTCCGATTGGCCGCAAGTTTGCCCTGTTACCGGATTCTCTGGACAACTCATGACTTATAATGCTTTTCCTGCCGCACTGTGTTGGATGATGACCTTTAATATGTTTTGCTATTTATTTGTGCATGAAATACATTCCATTATTATTTTATGTATGGAATAAATTTAATCCACTCAGTAATCCGATAAAAAATTTATTCCTATGTATATCTTCAGTTAAGTGCTGATTGAAAGGAGGAAATGATATCGCTTTTCTGGACCTAATGCTTATTTAGTATGGACCACCAAGGATCCTTAAGGTTTTAATGCATCTTACTAAAAATAAATTGTATATTCACATTTCTGTATCGATATTTGCTCGCGATTGCTCATCCTCTAAAAACTACAACCACTCATTAATTTTTTATTGATAGGTAAATTCATGTTGCTCGTTGAGCTTGGAAAGCAATCTCAATATCGGTGATACAAAAGACAAGGGAAAACTACAACCTAAAAGCCACATAGTGATTGGGATTTTAATTGAAAAATTATTGAGTGGAATTAAATCAATCTGCGGTCCGAGTATAATACATTGGCCATCTATTATTAGATGTAAACTTAAATTTCTCCCTTCACGAAGCACGTTCACTTAAGATATAGGAATTCATACTTTTCTCGGATGTCTGAGTGAATGAAATTCATTCATTATTTAAGTAATAAGAATGGAATGTATTTCATCTATGAATAAATAGGAAAACGTAATTTTCCAACGTTTATTAGTGTCTTGGATCGTTATATAAAAACAAATCATATACATTGCAAAGAAAGCCTTGATGAAGGTAGATAAATATACCGAAACTTTTTTTTTTTGCCAAAAATTTTTAATTCTTAAAGAACCACACTCCAAAACTCTAATCAACATTACTTTTTTCAACTCACTCAGCAGTTAATCGATAAATACAGCCCGGACTTTGCTGGTATGATGTTAAGGAAAATGAGGGTTGGTCTATAAAATGTCAACTGAAGTCAAAATGACCGCACTGG
The DNA here is from genome assembly GCF_921293095.1 of Ischnura elegans. Lineage (NCBI taxonomy): Eukaryota > Metazoa > Arthropoda > Insecta > Odonata > Coenagrionidae > Ischnura > Ischnura elegans. The sequence continues at coordinate 66,191,683 of NC_060251.1, forward strand.
CGCCGTATTCTGGTGTTATCTCTTTCTTGAGCGGTCACCTATTCATACGCACGCGTTTAAGTCTCCGGGCAATTCCCTTCCCATCCTCCGGCAATCCATTGAGCAGACCACAGAGGAGCACGCGCTGCAGACACCGGAAGCAGCCAAGCGTGACGCCCCCGCAGCATGCTGCCCTACCCTTCCCATCCCCCCGCACAACCCTGGTGTCAGCCGGTGAGGAGATTCAGTGCCCCCACTCCACTCCATGGGTCTCTCTGACCCTGATCCCATCGACCTTGCCGTCTCATCCGAAAGCTCCTGAAGCCAGTGGCCCATTTAAGATTCGACCAGGGACTCCTTTCAAGTAACATTAATTAATTGCTTGCCCGTAATTTTGAAGACAATACGAGTTATTCTTTGAAAATTGTCGTAACCTAATCTATTTTTTATTTTTTATAACCAAGGTTGCAACAAAGGCCTTATTTGCTATGAAAAATTTCGTTAAACTCGTATGATCACTTGAGTTTGAGGATGAGACTGATATAATTGCATTGCAGAATAGTATAATAAATTATAATTACAGTTTTCCACCGATTAAGGTAGGTTTCCATGGAGTACTAAAGAAGTGATCTGGGAGCCTCCCTTTCCTTCCAGCGCTACCTTCCTCAATTCACTGTAAGGCCTACTACCTTTCAATCTATTTAAAAATCCTATTCTTTTCCTTCCCCTCCCTCGTTTCCCTTACATTCTACCCTCTAACACCATTTTCAACATCCCCTCCCCGCTAAGGATTCGCTCCATCCATACATTCTGTCTCCTCCGTACCTTATCTAAAAGCTGCCTCTCCTCGCCAACCATATCCAGCACTTCGTCGTTCCTTTTCCTCTCCGTCCATTTCACCTTCTCCATTCTTCTCCATACCCACATCTCGAATGCCTCCAATCTTCTCTCGTCTTCTTTTCTCAATGTCCACGTTTCCGCACCGTAGAGCGCTACACTCAAGATCAAACTCTTCACTAACCTTCTCTTTAAACTCTTACACAACGATCCTCTCAGAAGCTCCTTCCTGTTCATGAACGCCTCCTTCGCCAATGCAATTCTCTTCCTAATGTCCTTACCACTGTATCCGTTTTCCTCTAACGTATTGCCTAAATAGTTGAACTGCTCAACCTGCTCAAGTTTTTCACCACCCACTTTTATCCTAAGTCTCACATTCCTCGCTCGTGATGCTTTACAAAACCGCACAACCTTAATTTTCTTGTGATTAATAGTATAATAAATAATAATAAAAATAAATAAATAATAGATAAAAAAGGGTGCTAGTTAATGATATAAATATACATCAGCATCTACATATTACGCTGAGACCTATCTCTGGAGTGTTTAGCTAGGAGTGATCAACCAGCATGCAAGAGAATTCCGACATGCACATCATACGGTCATAAATTGTTACGCGTACTAACATATTATACTTCCACATTCACGCAAAGACAAAACTTGCCAACTACTCATGAAGGCAGTCTACCTATGCAAAAAATATTGTTAGAAATTCTAGGAAACTGTTATATATACGTAGCTATCGTTAATTTCAGTTAAGTGTATGCAATGATACGGAAATAGTTGGGTAATAGTGCTCAATAGGATCTTGTAGTCAGTTATTTTTTCACCATTCGTGACTAATCATATTTAAAATTTATCTTTGATCCGGGCTTGACACTGACCTTCTTTCATCTACGATGACCGGCGAAGTAGTTTTCTGAGTCTCTGTTGTACTCGATTGAGGTTTTTCGGAATTTTCCCCATAACAATAATATCCGATATTAAGAAAAAGTATAGGGAATTCCTCTTAATTATCGTGTACGTACTATCATCATTATGTTAGTGTTAAACACCAGTATTGAGCGAAATCTCCCATTGGCTATTAAAAACGTCACTGACTGAAGGTTTTCCCTTATTTTGATGCTATTCCTATGTTCTCACTGTAGCCTCGAGAGCTTTACCTCAAGACACGGGTTCACGAAGGGCTGACGATGAAGATGAGATGGGTTCTAGAAGTGTCAGACCTGTCATTCGGGTCAAGCCTGGTCAGTTCTCCCCCTCTATTTCCTGACCTAAGATTTTTTCTCTCTCGGTAATAATTGCTCATTCGCTCAGTTATGGGCTGAAAACCGCATATTTGGCAAAACTGAACTTTCGGGAGAAAGCAACGCAGTAGATAATTACAGTGGTTTTATTGCCTCACAATTACTTTGTCACATACCTACCTTTTATGGAATCAATTCGAGAAAGTGAAACTACGGGAGGAATTAGCGGCACGCAACGTGATTATAAGATACCTCCTGTGGCTTCCTTGGGACTTCATCGAGTTCTATCGAGCCAAAATTTGACCATTGTCCCTCTTATTTGTGATACAAATTCGCAATGGAGGACCGATTACTATTGAAGTAAATGAAATAATCGATTGCTAATTTAAATAAAGAGAAAAAAAGCAAAAGGGTTGTCGAGGGTTAACAGTTGTTTATTAGTAACCGGAAAAAGATCATCAGTCAAAGAGACAACAACGACATGTATAATTAAAGATTAATTATGTAATTTATTTACGCTAATATTGTATCTAATAGTTATTTATGGAGTTAGAGAAGAACTAAATCCAATGATTACAAAGCATATTCCAACGCCATCTTCGGTTATCGGTGATCGATTTTATTTCGGTGGGAAGAATCAGTTTTAAGAGCATCAGCGCATGCAAATGTTGCTATGCTATGATATGTATATCTTTCAAAAATAAGGCCTAGAATCACATGTAAATGTTGCTATGCTATGATATGTATATCGTTCACAAATAAGGCCTAGAATCACAAAATTGACTACATTTGGTGCGAGTGGAAACAAAATACATGAACTTTGAAAGTTTAAGAAGCACGCGCAAAATCAGACTCGTTAGTTTGCCGAATGCATCTCAAATTGAAGCCATCGTAAATCGGGGATCAGCTGTTCATTAATATGCGAAATGATCACGAAAACACCAGCGGAACCACCCGAAAGTACACGTTTAAGTGCAAAAATTCCAGTGAGGGTTAATCAATTATTCGGAATTCATACCCGGGTCTCTCAAGTTCGCGCCCGGTATTCTAGCTTGTGAAAAAAATAAAAAAATTCGTGAAAATTCATGTTAAATCCAGCCAAAAGTTTTATTTTCTCGCATAAAATGCTTATTTCATTCCGATGTGTTTCGGGGTTAGTTGATTAATGCAAAATACCTACTCATGCTAAGCCGTTGAAATTTTTTCATCGCACAAATAAGTAATTTTCATGCTTTTAGGAAGATTTGGAGTGCACGATAATGCTCCTATATTTCTTATCTACGCTTAAACCAAGTATCTTCAACGTGATCATTGTAATTTAACGCAAGATCTCGAACCATACATGCTTTTCTACTGAGTTTTACATCCGATGTGAAACGACCAAGTTTCTTCTAACAGTTCCTCCTCTGTATCGCATAATGAGTGTTTTCACGTTCGAGCTTTCCTCCCGCGCGCAATTGGTGGTGAATGGGATCCATATGGTGCTGTGCAATGCTAACCGCAAATTGACTGGTGTGCCACTCTCAGCCAATGAAGCCACCTTTTAAATGGCTCAATCCGTGAATCATTGGAAGGGAAATAGCCGCAAGACTCATACCCCGGAGATACTTTTCATACTGTTCTCTGGGAACGGTTATGCATGTCTATTTTTTAGGTTCCCATTATCTGGAAAACGGTACTCTTGCGTAATAATTCATTAATATTACCCGAGGAATGTGATTCTTAACCCTACGTAGGGAGTGGTCGGTGATTCTCAAAATCGGTGCGCAGTGAGCCTGACTTTAGGACTGACCGATTTCAGTTGAACTAAAATTTATCAATAATCTGCTGGATGTAGGAAAAACAGGAACTAATATTTTATGTTAATTTCTGAGTATTTTTATGTACAAAAACAAAGCTATCAAAATGTAAAAATCGTCCAGAAAAACCGATGGCTGTGCCTGTCAGATCGGCCCCGCTGCGCTGTAGGTAGGGTCAATCGATTCATCTTCGTGACAAACTTGCCGGCGTTAGAGCTGGCGTCTTCAGGTTTGAAGTGTCCGACGCTATTTTTTACCAGGGATGGCAAGTGAAGCGAAACAAAAGTCAAAACTAGTATAATTCAATAGTTTCGTTCCCGAGAGCGAAATGTAGAAACGAAAAAGAATTAAACCCGGAGAGCTTAACTCAGGGTCGAGATGAAATCGGAGTCAAAACTACTTATGGTTGAAACTAAAATAAACCTCTGGGACGTAACGAAACGAACGTAATTCTTAGCACCGTAGGGACCACATGCTTCACCTTCGAACGGTTTAGTTTCGACCCACACACCGAGTACGAAGTATGGCTGAATCAAGCACAGGTAGGAAGCCTACCGCCATTGGATGCATGGGACACTCATATTTTTACTACAAACAGGAGAACGGTGTACGCAAACTGGCCATTCGATTTTAAACCTCAATGTTACAACCTCTCTACATTCTGTCATGAAATGGATCGAAACTATTCCATCTTATCCCCCTCCGCTCAACTTTTAGGAGCGAAACTTAACTTTGAGCAGCGGAGTTTCGATTAATTTAGTTTCCTTCCAGGGAGTAATTTTTCGTCCCGAGTCGAAACTGAACTCCTTGGTGATTTTAATTTCGTGCTGGAACGGAACTAAATCCTGGCCTCGTATTTTCGTTTCCTTCTGGGTCGAAACGAAACATTTTCGTTACGTTTCACCTGCCATCCCTGGTTTTTACCCATCTTATATAGACCTTGGTTTTAGCTAGGCGCGTCCTGATTGGTGTGTAAGTCCTGTTAAATAGAATTTTTCCCTTTTTAATCATTTCAAGAGATTCAAACAGTTCTCGAGTGGTCGGCTGTTGGACGCCTACTGCAACGCCGGCGAAACTGTCGTCATTAAGATGAATCGACGCAAAGGACAACCTGTAAATCTTGATGCACATTCTGCAACACTCCGCGAAAGCCTAGATCAACAAATGATTGACTCTTTTAACTGTCATAAATATTATTTTCTTTTATTTTCCCAGTTATTAATATATATATCGGTTCCATCTCATTTCCCTCCAAATCAGTCCTTGCAGTTGTATTTGAACCACTACATGTGCATTCGAAAGGGAAATACTCGATATTACATGACTAAGTTGCGGTGTAAGAGATTTTTGAATACTTGAAACAACTTAAGGGAGTTGTTGGTGGTTGCTTTCGGGAAACGCTGCGTAGGTAACATTATATGCTCGACGTTTCACTCCTCCTACTGGGAGCGTTTTCAAGAGGACATCGATAAAAGAAGCTGTAAAAATCTTCATACAAAAAAACTTAAGGGAGTTCTTCTCGCCCGAAATTATCTCGTGCGACGGAAACCCACCCTCCCTAGTCCAAAAATCCCTGAATGACGTTCGTTCATTTATTTCCTCATTCGACAGCCGTTATCCGCTAAGAGGAATGGTTCGATCATCTTGGTACCGAGAGGGAGGAGAATCACAGCCGCTGGAAAAGCAATGAGTGATCGAACTCGATGACTCGCGAGTGGGGATCGACCGTTCAGATCGATAGCAAGCAGCCGAGGATAATAGAGCGTTATTGGAAGGACAATGGTTTTCATCACCTGGCAGTGCCAGACTGCAACGTCGCACAAGACTTCCGTTTCTTTCCATTTGCGCGTCGCCTGCCAATTCCTTCATCAACCCCATCTCTTCGCAGCAGTCTTTGGCGTCTATCTGTTCTTCTTATTTCTCCGGGTCGCCAGTGGGCACCGTGACCTTTAAGGGCTTATCCTCTGACGGGGATTATTCCACTATTTATGAATCAAAGAACGGTTCTCTCGGGTTCCTATTCACGCTTCCGCTAAGAATCTGAATGCCACATTCCCGAAGTCATTGATTGGCTTCAATGAACGGCGCCGGAGGATAATGGGATGCGTGCGAGCCAGTCAGCAAGCTCCCAGTGACGTACACGAATATTGCAGATTATTTGGAACGTCTCTCATGAGAGACTTCGCTTTTAGTGCAAAATCGGTTCCTACCTACTATTCTCAAGCCTCGTTCACAGTAAAAAACTGGCGTTACTTGACTAGTTATTAACCAAACCAATTAATGGTACTTTCCTTCAATCAAAGGGTAAACCACGACTCATTTTTGAAATCTTTCATAATAATTTACGATAGTGTGAATGCCCCTCGATATAAAAATCTATCTTACTCGCCACAGCTTGATTTCAAATAGCTATATAAGATTCCCAAAACTAATAGTAGTTTATTACTGCCTTAATCATAATGCTATAATACTTTGGCTGAATAATGTAGACCAATGTCAAAATTTTACTCTCTTCAATTTTAAAATTTTCGTGATAATTTTCTTCGATGACAATATTTTATATAGGGAATATTTTAATAGGAAAACATACAAAGATTTACTCTGCACAACCCGAAAATTCCAAAATGATGGCGTCAGCTTTAAACTAGGTGCTCGGTTATCCTCGTCCCACAGGAAAATCTTGCGGTCTTTTCTGCCAATGTTTACAATTTTTGTCTGCCGTTTGTTCCGTAATGATCGTTTGTTTTGTTGATATACAACCTACTTAAATTGAATCCTAAAAATACTAACCAGTTCTTGGCTTCCAGGCTTTCGGACTGTTAAAGGTATGGACTAATGTCTGTCACAATGACATTGATGTCATTACCAAGCTTCTACGCGATGTTAAAAGTCCTCATTACCTTCATTTGTGACCCCAGCAAGTGGAGGCATAGGGACATTTGGCAACACTGTAATTAATAGAAAATTTAGTGTTTCGACAATCTTTAATAGGGTTACAAGCGATGTGAGAGGGAAAATTACTTGCATCGAGGGGAATGACGCCTCGGTGGCTTGATTGGCTAAAACCATAGACTGGAGCAGGTATCCGTGTTCGAATCTCGGTCATGGTGAATGATTTTTCACTGTGAAATTTTCGTACAATTTATGTATTGCGAATGACTCCGTAAAGTTATCACCGTGGCTAGTCCCGGTACACTTATATTAAATTTTAGAGGTATCGTTTCTAAAGGGGTTACACGGTACATTAACGCGTACAAGTTAATGTACGTTTGCGTGAATGATTTTGGTGGACCGGAACGGATCATGTACGAATGCATGAACCAAATTAGAACAGGTTCTATTTTCTGTGCATGCATTCGCACAAGTTGGGTGGTTACGCGGTGCATCATTTTGGCGTTCATTCTCGCGTTCATACATTTAGACATTAACCCGTACGTCTTAATGTATCGTGTAACCAGGCCTTTAGAATTTTTGTCGTATCTCGTAAAAGTTTGTACGAATCAGTCAGTCATTTTGTGGTCGGAAGCGGGTTTTATAGTGTAGTGATGCGCTTCCAAAAAATGATAAAACGCCGTTAGTGGAGGGCAGCATCCTCATAAGTTTATCGGGAGTGGCGATTGGTAACGCACGGAGAGGAGTGCGTGAGGTTAGCCCTGAGGGAGATTCGGGGCCGGAGGAAGGGATGAGGCAATTGGAGGAGACGGGAGTTGGAATCAAAGCGCCCCCTCGTTTATCCTTTCATTCCTTGGGGGCACGGTCGGCCCGCTCCGCACGAAACAGCCACGCTCTCGGCAGGAACCATTGGAAATGTAAATGTATCGTGCAAAGCGGAAAAAAGGGAAAAATGTATGTCTCGTGTCCATTCCATCCTAGTTCAAATGAAAAACGATCCGAGTAATGTTAATAATGCAAAACCTTCTGCTATATTCTTTGAAAAAAGGATTAATTGCGTATTTTTAAAGTTACAGAAAAGTTATAAATGAATTTTTTTGTGTAATTGTACCTTTTGATTTTTATTTTTTTTATAATTCGTGGGAATAGATAGTCTTTGTACGGTTTTGATAGTTAATGATTATGTTGGCAATATATTGACCTGATTTTAATTATGTTTGCAACTTTATATGTTTTTTGAACTTTTGGTAGAGGATGAATGCTCTTGATTAACTGGCTCTTGCGAAAAGGTGGAATCAGTGAAAACATGCGGGCTTATACGGTTCCATATTTAGAGCGAAACCTATTTAAACGACCACCTCTATCTAGTGGCCACGTCCATGAGCGGTAATTTAAAAATTTTCCTGTAAAAAACCTGTTTACCGTGTGCGCAATGTAAATTCCACCTCTTTTCCGCGACGACCTTAGTTAACGTTCGTCGGCTATATTTTTTTCGGTCGACAGCCAGTTCTTAAGCGAGGAGCCTCGACCTTCACTTCTGCAAAATTCTTAGGAATATCGATTGGGAATTGCTCTTTTCTTATCTAGAAACTCCACGCCTTGTAGTTCAACTAAAGTGATTTCTAAAGAGTTTGAACCACAAAAAAAATGCTTCGTCTCTCTGTGGGCTGCAAACAGTTTTCTCTATTTCTACCCTAGGCAATGGCATCTATACGCGATTTAAAATTTTTAAACTCTAGTCAGATAATTATGGTAGTTTTAGGTGTTATTTGACTCGAATCTCATCACATAATCGCTCGTTCCTGAAAACCTAACAGCATTCACATCTATCTAGTGGCCACCTCATTAAGCAGCCACTCTTCTTCAACCAATGCGATGTTTTACCAGGACAGATTTTTCTGCAAATTAATTAGTAATGATGGAAATCCATGTCTCGGGAACGGGGGAGGATAAAGACGAAGGGGACCATAATCCCTGCTACTTCAGTTGTATTTTTGATCCCATTGTATAAAAATCCTGAGATTGGTTTGCCGCAGCTCTTCATAGAGAAAATTTCCTTCAAATTTTCTCTCCAACTTTATCTTCTCATAGTCATAGAGCAATATGCTCACTTTGGAAACGTCGGTAAGTTCTTATTTTATGAAGCATTTATTTGTGAATCGATGTAAAGCAGACACTAAAAATATCTCTTTACGAGTAATTTTCAAACTGAAGAATTTTATTTATATGCGGTTAATACTGAATTTACATTGATTAATTTTTCTGGGTTGAGGACGGTTTCACATTCTTCAGGCCAAATGCTATTAAAGAGTTTTGCTCATTGTACAAATAAATTATATTTAGTTTTAATTTTTATACGGTCTAATTGAATGTTTGAACTTTGTGCAAATGCTCGTAATTCTTGACGAATTAACTATGTATTCAGCAGTAGGTATCGGTTCTACCTATTTAGTAGAGCATACATTGCTTGCTCCGTCTTCTTTGAAGGTGCGTTTCGGCTTCTCAGCCATTGTAGGCGCTGATTTCACCGAAATGCTGAGCCTCGGCCTTCAGTGGGGACATCAGCCTCCAACATGCCTACCATTGATTTTAGCATGTCATGATGGCCACTCCCGTTGGAGATTCTAGGTCCGCACCTGAGGGCTATTAACTTATCTATTTGTTTGACCCGTCTTTCACTCATCAACATCCTCCGCTCTCTAGAAACTCATATGCTCACCTTCAGGGCGCACAATTGTCTATGAAATAGGTCTACCGGTTTCGGTTGGCTGATATGGAAGGAGACATGCCTATGCTAATGGTTCGCCGCTGCGGGCTACTGTCCTAAAACACGATTTTATTCTTCATCGTGCAAAGCGATCTACATTTCTAAATTCTGTCCATAGAGCTCTCATCTTCCTTCCCCTTATCTGCTTATAAAATAAACTTCCCTCTGTCTTGATATGAATCCTATCGACTCTCATCGCCCAATCTAATTTCGCACGTTGCCCCATGGTTAGATTCGTTTAACGCGTGTCTTTGTTTCTGACCGTACCTACAGGCACTTCCTGGTTCGTTTAATTTTACGACCATTTTAAACATCTCCTTTCTTCGTCAAACCATGCTCAATTCATAGTCCCGTAAACTTTTTAAAATGGAGGATGGAGGTGATAAGTCAATAAAAAATACCTTATCGCGAGTACAGTAAAACTGAAGAATATGATTTAATTGTGGTTAATACTGAACTAATGTTCATTTATTTATTCTCAGTTGAGGGCACCTTTTCATCCTACACCCTTAATGGTCTCTAACAAAGTTTCACTCATTGCACAATTAAATGATATTTCGTTTTCAGTTTCGTACCGTTTAAAAAAATATATATTTTAGCTTCGTACAAATACTTGCCATTCTTGACGTATTTTAAGTAGTCAAAACTTAGTATTCTTTTCAGTAAAGCAGACTTTGCTTGCTCCATCTTCGTAGTTAAGGTAAATTTCTGCTTGTTGAGGTCCAGCTATTAAGATCAGTTCCAGATATCTGGAGTTCAAAAACTTATGTAAAAATAAGAGCAAGTATCAGAGGCAACGTTAGTAGACAAATATTTATACCATTCACGGTTCTAAATGGTAACTTTTTCTGCATATATTCCATCGTATTTACTGTCGCTCTTAAATAAAGAACTAAACGATACAACAACTTAGTATGTAATACTCTATCTCGGTTCTACAAGTGGACGTCACTAATATGTGAGAGAAAAATGTATATTCATAAGTAATCAACGCAGTGGTACATAAAAAACTGGACGATTGCATAAAAGAAGCACACTTCAGGCTCGTGCTTAAAATGTGTGCTCTTGGCTTTTGGAAGGTTTCGTTCCATGTGACGAATTAACTTTCAGCGAAACGTTCGCTCTAATCCGAATAATTATTTGGTAAGTCTGGTAGCCATCTTCACGGCTATTTTTGATTCCCTCAGGGGAATGCTTGGAAGAAAAAAATGAGAACGAGTGCTTGGGCCGAATATCAGTGGCTTTTGCTCGCGGCTGACGTGAAGGTAGCTCCCCGCGTGACCAAAGATGGAGGAGGGGAAGGGTAACGGGTGCCTTGAAGCCACCCCTGGGCGACCAGGGGTGGACACGGACCACCGTTCATCCCCGGAACCGCTTGAGGTGGGAAAATTGGTTGGATTGCGGCTCATTTGAATACCACATTCCCTTGGCCCTATCCTATCACCCTGTGGGACTACCTCGAAACCGGTCAACCACTCCCCAATGTCCTTCGTCTTTCCGTCGCTGGCCTGTGGTAATATTTTCCTAAAACGGCGAAGAGTAATCCCCGTATTACAACGGTGTACATGAAAGATTATCCGTCCACAATGTCTGAGTTTGCCGGGAAAGTTTCACCAGTGTATATGAAAGATTAACCGTCCTCAATGTCTCAGTTAGTCGGGAACATCTTATCTTTCCTCTTCGTCGAGCCTCCAGCTTTATGACTTCCGTGGACGGAGCTGACGGTCGTCGCTTGTAAGCACAAAGTGGTTGTAAAAAAATGAAATGTTATTTGAAAGGACCGCATCAACACCACAGGAGTTTATCCCTTTTCACGCCGATGAAGTCTTTACTCTCTGAGTGCGGTAATGCGGAAGACAATTCTTGGGAGACGGAATGAAAGGCCGATGTCACCAGGACCGTATGTATACTGGTCGGGAAACGGAGGCTTCGCTCATCCACCCTGGAATGGTAACGCCAAGAGGACTGCATAGAGGAGGCCCAATTCCTCCCATAGAAGACTTCTGTTGCCACTAAGGTCGCATTTTAATCGGTTTTCAACAATGTCCGCGGTGCGATGATGAGTGCAATGCGATCCACATTTTTATCCAATGTTTTACATTATAATGTTTTTTATTACTAGGAATATCATTAAAAGGTTTTGAATTTGATGGATCGCATCATAATGTATATAAATTTCGGTTAACACCCGTAATTATACCATATTTCCCCGTAAAACTCGGATCACTTTGTCCGTCATCGACGCGTGTGGCGACCTCTGTAAACCCATTTAAATTCGCAGCGGGTAACAAGACATTTATAGACCGACTTGAGGATCCTCTTTTGCAGTATTCGTGGGTAACGCGTTCTAAGAGGTTTAGGTGGAAACAGGTTAATCACGCTTCTTAGGGTAAGGATGATCCGCACGTTTGGAGGTCGTGTATCTCTCCTCATTATCTCGTGGTATAGGGAGGCTATTGCTAAATTTGTGATTTTCATAAAATTTTCAAAATGTAATACTCCTACTATGCTTCATAGTTCCATAAAAATAGGCTTTCCATAATATATTATCTGAATGTTAAATTTGCAAATCAGCTATTTTATTCAAGCTCTTATGGCGGTACGTGTAGGTATAAGTATGCGAAAAAATATAGATTACTTACTGCTTGAATATGTGTTTCATTTTGCATTAAAACTGTAATGCCCATGATGCTCATTATGCCTTTATTATTATTTCTTTCAAGTGAATTTCATGCAGCCAGGAGCGTGAATATTATTTTTGAAATCTTAGTCAGTTAAGATTCGTATTAGCATTCTTTAAAGTAATACAATGACAAATAATAAGCATGAGTAAATTTATTGAATTGTGTTCATTCCATTGAGACACGAAATAGACAATTAGTGCATTAGTATTCTGAAACTCGATCTATTTTCGCGGTCAACTATCTATGCCATCACGGCTGAATACGGATATAAAGATACGGATACAAATATCTTTATTTTTTACTTTTTATTTAAATTTTGGTTAATTAAGTCATTTATTCTTCCTTTTTATGAAGGCATTTTAATTATAAATCATCTTAAAAATCTAGCTCGACCAACGAATTTCTGCTAATAACAACCTTAACTTACGCCTTAAGTAGAGATAATTGTATCTGTATGTGAGGCCAGTTTCTTTATTACTTTTAAAAAGAGGTGTGAACTTGTACAAGATATGTGTGAAAAAGTTCTGATAAAGACGGTAAAAACGTTGCGAAAGGGCAGATAATTTTGGCCTGAAAACTCACCGTATCGTGGCATCATTTGATTGCGATCTCTTCTTTGCTAGAACAAAAAACGAAAGGGTTCAGTAGCATAAGGAAATGAAATTAGAAAAATTATTGGGCGTCTCTCACCTGCGTGAGCGGGCAGATATCCTCCAGCCCCTGTTTGCTCTTCGTTTTTCAACTATCGCTCGCCGCCGAATCGCAATCAGAGGACGAAAGGTTCATGGCTGCGTTCAATGCCGCTCCCACGGAAGCGAGTTGTTTGGGGTTGACCCTCGTGGGCCATTCCTTGGTCGGGTGATGGTAAGAATGGAGTGGGGAGAGGTGACAGACCTCTACGTTTAGAACGCTACTGGGCGTGCCTCGTCGGACATAGGCCCAGAGCCGTATTTCTTAAACTGACTCCGTCTTGAGTCCTCACTCGCTGGTTCAGATCTCAGACCAAGGGCTTACCCAGGATCATAACTAGGGGGCAAGCCATGATCTAGGGGGGGGGGGGCGGCAACTAAGTTGTGACATCAATTTATGAGATTATTTCCTTGAAAAAATAGTTATATTTTAGTTGGGTACATATCTTATACTAATACATATCATCTTTCGTGGGTTTAAAGAAAATTTGTTGAATACTTTCTTTTCAATTCAGTACTGATTTTGCTTGAAGACTTTTTCTTCTAGGGGGGAGGCGAAGGCCCCCCCTGCCCCTCGCTGGGTACGCCCATGTCTCAGACTCCAATTCAGTGAGGTTTTGAGTACATTTTACACGATTTTTCTAAACTTGCTTCGTCTGTTTGTCCGTATAATAGATGGAATAGCACATTTGCCACTTCCGACGGTAAAATCGGCTTAGAATTTTGCTTGACTAGCTAGCTTTTGATGGCAATACATTATCTTTAATGTTATATTTATCATTAACTTAAAGTTGATATTTGTTTCAATATACTTTATTTCATTAACTTAATTTTTTATCGAAAATAGGATAAGATTTTCTAAATAGGTGGTATTAGTTAAGAATTTATTATGACGGAAAGTTCTTTAATTGCCCTGGCTTACTCAATTACATGATTAACCGCTAAAAAGTAGAAATAAAAAAAATAAAAAATAAAAAAAACATGCCTCCCCCAAAAGTTATGAAATGCAATAAAGAGCAAAAAACAAGCCCTTCAATTATCGAGGAATAGAGCTTGAGTTCTGATTAACTTTAGATATTAATATTGCGTGTTAATTCTCATTTACCTATTTCAGGATCTTCTTTACTCTTTTATAATTAACCTAATCAGCAGCCACGCATCAACCTCCGAGTGATCAAAATCCTACCGTCAATATTTTTAGAGCATTTCATTCTCTTTTTGGAAAAAAACTTGCCTTTTAAAAATCCTGTTTCATTTTGGAAAATACCTTCTACTCAACTCACTTGAGTGGTTATGGTAAGATTCAAAGGTAAATGTTACACAGTTATACATTTATCATAAATTATTGTCGCTCGTGATATCATGCTTATCAAAAATAGCAAGACTGGAGAACAACATCACCCGTGGAAGTATTTTTACGAGAGATATTTCATTTAAAAAAATTAGGACACAGCAGCGGTTGTCTTGGAATTTGGCGACTCAATTTAAGCTGGGACTCAACTTATCAATTGTGAAGTGATCTTTGAGACTTATGTGAGATCTCGTAGCCAACCTGGCAACGGTGTCGAGTTTCAGCCAGAATGAGTAATTAAGTAATTTTCTGGAATACTTTGATTAAGTTTAAGCATTATTAATGCGCGCCACTTCTTATCCACTGATACGGCTGTTCTTCCCTTGTTTCTAGAAAAACTAATTATTACCCTCGCTTTATCCTCCAAGTGGTGAAAAGCTCATTTTTTAAATTTTCAATACCTACATTTTACACTGTTTTAGGAAAAAGTGTGTTTGTAAAATCTTTTTTGTTTTATTTTTATTTAATTTTCAATTTATTATTGCCTGTAGCCGATCTCTTTCAAAAAGCATAAATCGTCATCATCGACGCCATTATCAAAAATTATTTAACCTAACCTAGCATTGATATTTTTCCCGTCCGAAAGTTAAGATGTGTATGCGCTGCAACTTTCCTTGTACGTAAATTTTCCCCCGTAATGTCATTCTCTGAATATACCACTTAAGGATTTTTGAGAGAGGAGTTTACTTTGCTCATAGATGACTACAGATAAATATCAATAAGAGTCAATTTGCGGCTATTAAGTGAAAAGAAGGGCCACCGTAATAAATAATAACTGGAATCTGTGGGATAAATTGTTTGCTAATCATCTTTATGTTGCAGCCTCATTTTTCCAATGTGTTGGCTCTAATGAGGCAATCTTCAGGCCGATGAGTTTAGCGCCGCATTCAGAAAGGCGAGGAGAAATCACTTAGCCGTCACGGAGCGCTGACACGTAGAATAAACTCGGGGAAATAGTTTTTTCTCCTTCCGCTCGGACGATGGCCCAAAGGTGTCGGTAACTCCCAGCGCTCCTAGTCGATCTGCGGACACAAATAAACATTTAAAAAATGCAAAACCTTCGGCGCCGCTGCTGGCTTTTCAATTTTTCCTTAAGCCTGAATCACACGATCATTTTTTTTCGTCGCGAAAGTAATCACTATCGAGATCACTTTTCCCGTCGCGAAAAGCAATCGCTCTTGTGATCATTTTTCTGAATCACACGGTCACTCCCGCCGTCGCTTTTAGCATCATTTCCAATATCACAGCTCGTTGTCATAGGACCCAAATCACGAAATTATATAGCTTGTTTGTTTATTTATGTCATTCCCACAATTGTCAAACGTTGCGCTGCAATCGCTCCATAGGGGAATGCGTTCCGATTGGCTGATATGGGGTTTTAGCGACGGAAAAAGCGACCGGACGAGTGATGAAAAATAGCGATGGGAATCCTCATCGTGATCGCGATCGCGAAAAACAATTGCCGCCGACGATCATTTTGCGCAGTAATCGCGATAGTGATCACTTTCGCGACGAAAAAAAATGATCGTGTGATTCAGGCTTTAGATTCATAATTACGAGACTTTAATTACTACTGATTATGCCTACTGCCAAATGCCTACTGCCAAAAAGCACGTAGCATTAGCGTGCGCAATTACATTACGTGAGAGTATTCAAACTCAAGTTAAAATCTCCCCAAATAAGTTCAAATTATAGGATAAATATCTTTTTAATTGTTGATGTTATTTTCAAACCATAAACAGATTCCAATTGCGTCAGCAGATACTTAATTTGTACGTATTTCCCAAATAATTGACAACTACCTTAATTTTACACGAGGCAATTGAATGCTCAACCTAGTGCGGATATGAATACGAATGTGCATATCGAAATTCAACTCGAAATGCTGTGAATTGCACGCAAATGAAGAAACACAAGCTAGATAAGTGAGCCTTTATCTTATTTATCTCATCTTTAACTTATTTATCTTTATCTTATTTTCCTTATCCTATCCTTATTTATATTAACCTTATCTTATTTTAAAATAATCAAATGATTGAGAGAAATATGAAAATTCGAATTTTGCGCGTCTGTATCAGAACAAGGGCGGATGAACATGATAATTGGCGTCCCATGCATTGATTGCCAGCCAATTTTGAATATACTTTCCAATTTATCCCCACCAGGGATGAAACTCGCCATGAAAAAATAGTTGGCTTAACCGGGATTCGAACTCCGATATTCCGATTGCCTTTCTCCGACAGTGGCTTGGTAAGCACAACCACCATCGTTTGTACCAGAGAGTGGACTGTTGACGCCAGTATTTTTTGCGGTAAAACGGATCCTGAAGTTTGCTCTGAAAAGATGCCTTGGAGGTGTTGTTGGCTTGCACGTCTTACCGGCAATAGGGAGGTCAGTGTTCCAATCCCGGCTAAGCCAAATACTATCGTAAATATTATTTTATGGTTAAAATCATCCTTGGTGTAGGTAAAAATTTGCAACCGCGCGCGTGACTGCGTACAAAGTTAATTTTTCATGGAGCGCTTTTTATTTGCTAAGTTTCAACTTCCTGCGTAGAAAAACGTCATTTTATGATTTTGTCCCCCTTTTTTTAATATATCAGCACACTGTGTGACGTGGAAAAAAACCCCTTGAGGGCACTTTCCAAGCGGTCATTTCTCGGAAACGAAGGAGAGGTCAGGGCGTTCCGGCAATATTCCTTGCGACGGTCGGTGATCACATTTTTGCCGTCGCAAATCATTCGGAGGGTCCCAACGCTTGTAAATTAGGCCGGGGAGAGAGTTGGGGGAATACAGGAGGCGCCATAGGCAGCCGACGGTACGGAGTGAGATCTCTCTCTCTCCTTCGCTATCTGATGCGCATTTGTTTCTTCGCCACGTTAAAGGTCTTGGGGTGAGTGAGGTGAGGTGGGAACGGTCTTCCACGGGTCCTTCTTTATCGTTTTCGGCCCGAGATGGTCGTAAAAATTCCCAAAGACTTGGACAGGGGGAGGAGGAAACTGGGGCCGTAAAAACCGAAGTTCTTAAAGGGCTTCTGTGCTCAGTCGACGGTATATTGTTTTGCTCAAGGGAGAAAGCACTGCCTGTAACGTTATTCATTCTTAAATTTGCGGTTCACGATTAGCAGACCTTTTGGCTTAAAATAGGATATCATTGTGAAATCCATTAATATAACGCTGATAATAATGATGATAATAATAAAATTATTTTCCTAAGATAATATGCATTGTAACATAATAAGTATACAATTATAAAATTGAACTCCTTAATATGAAAATATTGGGAAAGCAATCAGTCAAATGAAATCTGCGTTATTGAATAATTACCTCTACAAAAGAGTAGGTATTGCATAAAATTAACGCTCTTACAGAGTTTGAGTAAAAGTTACTGAGCGATGCTAATGGACAGCAATTTTTGATTGAATTATTCATAATTTATACTAGCAATATGTCGAATTTTTGTGACGATTTAACTAGAAATTCAAACAGGCTTATCCTCATTTTTTCTCAAAGTTGTAACCTCCAATCATATTCGCAAAAAGGTGTACACTTTATGCTCTTACCCACTGAGGTAATTAGTCTTCATACGAACCCGGGATATTGACATCACTCCGCATATATTTTCTCCTGAGAAGCCCATTCATGGAGCGTATGAAGCTAATTCTCCATTAAAAGCTTCTCATCACCTCACCAAAAAAACTTGATTTTGGTGTGAGTATTTTCACTCGTCAACATATATACTCTTTTCATGACCGAAAATTTTAAAAGTGATCGCCTAAAGTGGAGGGAAAATTGTCCATGAAACACCAGTTGTGTGACTCTAGCTACTCAGACGATCCTTAATCCCTCCTCCTATTAATGCAAGAATTCTGATTCATTTTGGGGCATTCATTAATTGCGTGAGGCGGTTAGGGGGGTTCAAGGAGGTCAAGCCGAGTCTCACCCATTCTTACATTGAATTAAGGGGGGATCTCAACCGGTATCACGTAATTTTTTCCACAAGAAACATGGTGAAATTGTGAGAAAACAGGGTTGAATTGAGCAAAACGTGTTTCTTTCTCAAAAATAATTAAACATTTTTTTTAATCGATCGCAGATAAGCATAGATTAACGAAATTACACAAAAAATACGCATGTTGAACAATCTCACGTGAGATGTAGAATTTGAGTTTTTCCCGGCGTATGCTCTGCAGGAATAGTTCTCGAGTTTCCCACCGTGTGTATATATGGGTCACAGGTGCTAACGTTTCGATGACTAAGTCCGCCATCGTCTTCAGAGGTTGAATTCAACCCCTTTCGAGCCAAATATGACGATATTTCATGAAAGGAGGAGGGGAGGTCCAAAAATGCCAATTTCACCTCACGTAATTAATGGACGCATCCTTTTCTCTATTAAAATCTTACAACATTTCTCAGAAAGACGCGGGTTTATCTTGTACTACTTGGAATACTGTTTTTTCTACACTTCGTTCTATTAAAATTTTACTACACTGTAGCTCTTGCGTAGTGAAAAACTATGGATTTGGGAGAACGTGCGTGGGAGCACGTTTAAACTGTCGTGACGGTCGCGAGTGGCCATTCGGTCGTGTGTCCAGTGTTTACTCTCAGTGGCGCTGCTATTTCGGAGGAATTCGGTGGGTGAAGAGGAACTACTTAAAATATGGAATTAAAAACTTTGGAAGGGAAAACAGTGAAACTCAAGGAGCTGATGTCGCGCGCAGTTCTTTTTCTTCGTGTTTGGTGGTACCCATGGAGAGACGGAGGCTCACTTTTGACTCTTAGCATAGCTATAATTCTTTCATTAGGATAGACGCGAAGAAAGAGTTACACATTTGTTGAGCGAATATGGCAGGGAGCCTCTTAAGAGTCGGAGGGTACACGATAGGCTTAGATTGCTTGAGCAATAGGGTAGTTTCCTTCATCAAAGAAAATGAAAGGCATTGATTGCGATTCATTACCCACCATTAGTGTATTCATAATACACAAATTATTTGATTTAAGAAATCCCAGTGTAGACGAATGGCAAAGGTCAATTTTAACTGCATTTGAAAAATGGCGGCAATGCGATGCCACTCCACGTGACGTCACAGGGACCTAGTTTCTATACGAGTAGTTAGGAGTTTTACATCGTCTGAGATTACCAATGCATACACGAGGCACAGAGCTCAGGGAAACATCTCTTAATAATCACCTTTTAAAACTGCCTACGGTCGGAAAGTTTCCTTCGTTTGATAAGGTATTAATAATCCTTATTTAAGCCAAGTGCTACTTGTTAGCAGGGTAATCTACGCTATCGTCATGTTCGGCAGCAAGCAGCCTGCATCGTAGCGGCGTTCATAGCCTCGCACCCAGGTGGCGTCACGCAGCAGCGGCTAGATGTCTCACGGGCTTTCCCCAGCATTCTTACTTAGCCGTCGCGTTTTCGCGCGCTTGAAATTTTTCACTTTTCATTTAATCGCGAAAAATAGCTATCGTGAAATACGTACTCCAGGAGTAATAATATTTCGATTTAGGCAGTAAAAAAATAATGGGAAACCACCCTATTGAGAATAGATATCTTTAAGAGCGACACGGAGAGCATCAGATTAAAACCCCATTATATTTCTAGGGCCGACAGAAGCGATAAATTAAGGGACTTATTTTGCTCTATGGCCTATGGATATAGTTTAACGTATAGTTGGATATAACTTTAACATATTGTAATAGAATCATCCGCATTCTCTACACCCTTATTTTGATTTAAGCGTCAGTGGATATCGTATATATTGGCAAAAACTTTATAATTACCATCTCTCGTCACCAGACTAATTTTTCAACCATTGCTGAATTAATCCTTTGTCGAAATTAAAATGCGTTAGTTGCATGATAATCGATGGTAAATTTAAAATAATATTCATTCGGCTAAAAGCCGCAAAGGTTAAATTATATAGCTAAGAAATTTATCAAAAGTGTGTGCCTTATTTTTTCCTTTTAGCCTCAATAGATCTCGTCTATGATTGAAAAACTTTTTGTAACAGGAAGGTATTATTCATTAATCGCCCAGTCGCGAACTTTCCTTCTTAAGGACTGCTCACTGGGCAGTGAATCGATTTTTTGTGGTCGACAGAAATCAACGACCGGTTGGTTTAAAAATGGCAAATTCTGGGATTTTGTCGCTCGCTTATTGGTATTTGAAACGACACCGTTATGTCATTAGCTATTACGTGTGCATCATGGGTGACCAAGTGGCGCTTACTTTGTTCGGAAGTCACGAAGTGCTACTAAACATCTGTTTCCCAAGGTATTTGCCATGAACTTGTATGAAAAGGCTTCACGTCCGCAAATTCCTTAAGAATTTTCTTTAAAGTAAATTTAATTAATTTTTTCCCGTTTCCGGGCCAGTCCAGTGTACGATTTTTCCTTCGTGCAATTTTCTCTTATTTCAATGATGAAAATATATTTTAAAATATTATTTCTTGTACCACAATGTCCCAAATTTTATCCTCAACTCCTAAGTATGATATAAATTCATATAATGCTTACTTATCCTAAAAAAACACCTTGTAAAGCTCCTTGAAGATAATGCTAGCTGATGCAAATATATGACTTTGCGATTAAAGACCTCGTTTCATTCGAAGTAGCTGCGATGTTGGAACCAATATTTTGTCTTAACAACTCCGTTACTGGTTTTTATGATTTAAAAACAGAGAAATATCAATTAAAAATTGAAATGGCGTTTCTGTATCTCTATATCCATTCCTTATCTGGGTAAATTAAGAATAAAATGAAAATTCTGTAGCCGAATACCCATTTGAACTCTTTTTGGTTATCAGCTCACGTCGTAATCATCTGGCTAATAAGCGTTGAGAATAAACATTGAGAACTATTTTTATCCTTTTCATTAGCATGTACAATGCAAGAGAACTATGAGAAAACGCTGAGAGGGTGAGTCCCTACTGAACCTATCACTAATGAGAAGGGCTACGGGGAAAATAAGGTAAAAGGGTAAGGTAAAGATAAGGGTTTAGGTGAAATGATTAGTAAAGGTAAAGGAAAAATCTCTGAGGCTATACTACAATACCAGCTGAAATACACTGAATCGGATTATGGTTAGCACATTCCAGCACCTTTAAGCATATGCTGTGCATAGATGATGAAGATGGAAAATGCAGCGAACATTATCAACGCAATTCTACACTACGGATGCACATGTGAAACCAACAGGTCCATGAGGATTTTGTGTTCCTCATGGCTGCAAGCCAATTAATCCAGCGACTTATACAAAATATAAGTTTTCCAGTTCTGATACGACTGTTTGGCTTTTCATTCATTTGCTGAAAACATGAACGAATTTTATAGTTAATAATAAAAGTCCACTGGTCCTCGGGTATTTCTTATACTCTAGTGGGTGCCCCATCCACACAGGTACGCGACGTCACCTGCTTCTTTCGTTCGTTACAAATGAATGAGCAAGCAATTTGGTTCGCACCTTTGGCACCCTGGGTGCTGCCACCAAGAAGTGATGATGAGGAGTGGGGGGTAGTAAATATGTAAGAGGAGATAGTGCATGGAAGTTTTGATTAACTCAATCAGCCGACAATTCCATGCCGCAAGCAGTGGCGTGGAACACATCACTTCCAAACATCTTTTCTATACTTTGAATATTTTTTGCACTCACTGAGCCATAAACTGAACTTCTCGTTCGAGTCATTGGGCTTTGCCTGTGGGACCTGATCTAAGGAATGCAGAAGTTTTTTTTTAACTTGAAATATGTGACAGGTATAGAATTACCACTCAAAAGGAAAGGAATAAGAATGAGATATTCAGATTGTCTTCATAAGTAGGATATAGTAGCTTATATGTCATGAATTCATGTGTGGAGTTCATGTTGGGATTCTCTTGCATACTGCATGTTAGTAATTGATGACCCCATGCCATACACCCTGGAGGTGGCTCGTAGGGCATTATGTTGATCCCGACGTAGATTTTACAGATCAAGACATTTTCATAGGAAGAGTTTTGTGAATAATACCTCAAGCCTCCCTCTTCAAACTGAACTTTCCTCTTCGATTCCCAGTAAAGCCTTTTCCTTTTCCTATTCCTTTTCGTTTTATTCATGAATCCTATAAACTATCTCGCATCTTGGTTAAATAGCTGCATATAATCTGGCCTATTATTCAGATATTCTAGTTCATTCTAGTTCACGTAATTATGAAGAAAACAGGCACATGACTTTTCTCCACGATAATATTTCATCTAATTTTCAACTGTAAAAAATATCATAATTGAATATTAACGATCTCTGACTAAGCTCAACTAATTTTTTCTCAATTCATGGATTCTTGATTCTTGCTCAACAAACAATCTTCCCTAAAAATGTGGTTAGAAAACGAATCAACCTGCAATTCGTCTACTCGAAATCGAACTCAAACTGGAAAACCCGAAAATGCTGCTCGGAAGCAAGTTGGCTCCTCATGTCGTTGTTTCACCGGGCGGGAGGCAATGTAGTCACCTGACTGGCAGAGGAACACAACTCAAACTTACAACATTTGAGAAAATTTCATCGCAAAGCTAGGATTTCATTTTGACGTAATTTAGAATGCCAAACCGAATAAAGCCTTGTAAAAAAATATCCAACGCGAGGGATATGATTGGTCAGGTTTGTTTTCAACTTTACAATTGTAATCATCGGAATTCAGTGATTTATCCCTCAACTTTTGATTTAAAATTCAGTTAATCAGCGTTAAATGACCTTTAGAGTCGATACTTTTCTATTTATGTACCCAAATGTCTATTAAAATTTGCAATATCAAATGATAATCATAGCATAGATAATTACTTGCGTAAATACCTACAGGAATGCATAAGCTGAAATCAACAGAAATAATTATATAATATATAAATAAATATAATAATAATATATAATATAAATATAATAATTATATTAATAATAAGAAAAATATAATTCAATGCACTTGTTCTAATTTTAATGTATGTTTAATGTGCTACTGGCAGAAAATTAATATCGGCCGTTTTCAGTGGCGTTTTCTGCACTCATGTGTAAACGTATGTTTTTGTTTTAATGAGCTTACTGAGCAATTGCAGCAGGGTCATCATGTACAAAAATTTGGACAAAAGAACTCGAAGAATATATGGGCATAAAAAAGAAAATTAGCATAATAAATCCCTTTTTGGGGTATGGTGAAGAAAGTATATAATCGCACAATTCGATAGGATCCGTAAGAAAATTCTCTTGATATTACTTGTGTTGAAAAGTTGTCGTAACTTAAAACTCCAATTGGCATACCCACGGATTACTCAATATACGTAGCCATCTTATGGCGTTTAATATGTTTTTTTTGTATCCAACGACCCTTTCGTGTATGTTTATCTCTCGCTTACATCCAGAAAGTTGTTCCTTATTCACCACCATTCCCGTGCCTCAGGAATGGTCCGGGAGATCACCTCAGCTATCTCTGAGCACATTCAATTATTTTCTCCCATCCGCATATCTCCATTGCATTCTTATCTCCTGAGTTCTCGAGGAACTTCAACTTTGGTGATTTTTGCTATCCTCTACAAATTCGCTAATTTTCTGGAAACTTATTTTGCCTCTGAAACAGGGGAATAAGCGATAACAAAATATGTAACATGCAACTATTCGACTATCTCCTTCCTTACTTTTTGTCACCTGGAAAGATTGCGTATCTAAAGTAGGGACGTTTTTCAATCTTTTCACGTAATGCAACACACAAGCCTTATCTAACTCGACTTGCTCCCGTTTTACGGTGCTTGCTCATGGCTGAGTGAGGAGTATACGCCTTTCTTGCCCCTATACTTTGGCCAATTGTGGTATCTCACCTGATGGAACCAAAGACCTTCTTTTTTTGATTATGGAGGTAGTTAATATTTATTTCCTTTAAAAATTTGACAAAAATCTCATATGGCCATGAAACTCCTGAGTAATTCCATATTTGGGCGAAATTTTGTTGTTTGTGTTATGTCACAATACAAATATTATAACATAAGATTTTTTTCTTTTTCATAATATTTCCCTTAAGATTTTTTCAGGAAATGTAATAACCACCGTAATTTGAAATTTTGACTCATTTTATGACCATTAATTGCATTCCTAGATATTTTTACCATATTGTAATAATATTAATATTAGTTTTAATACTGTTCAATCATCTGTTTGCGTTTCTCATCTAAATTTAACATTGTGAGTTTATGTTGAATTTTTATCATTTAAGCCTTAGTAATAAATACAAACGATTGAGATACCATCATATCCTTTTGTAATTTTTCAACCCGTGACCGCGCCCAATCATGAAGTTAGCGCCAAGAAATCCAACGAAACCAATACGGATATTACGTGGACACGGAGACTCTGTATGACGGCTGTAGGGTAAGGCGAATTTTCCAGCTTCAGGAAGAAGGCAAGTCGAGTTATTAGCAGCATCACCTGCCCCGCCTGCTAGTAGTAGGTTGATGCGACGGGGAAATTCGCAGCGATGTACAAGGGCAAAATACTCCGCGAGAGGAAATAGTTCCTCTCAGGCTACGATTACAGTCGCGATTATGGGCGTCAATCTAGGGCGAGACGATCGCCGAGGTGGAAACGCACATAAAGTCTCCTTTTACCGTCGCTCGTGCAGATAGCGAATATACATTTCGCTTCAAGACGATGCGTTTTACTGTCGCCGCCATAATAATCGTTACGGGACGAGTCCACGTGCCTTCCCGACTCGAGCCTGCACGAGCGCCTGGAACCCATGTATGTAATAAGAGGACGGGTGTCGACAGTTGAATGTTTTCCGGGGACATCTGCGGGACAGTGGGAGTGGCTGGACTGAAATCAACCCTCGACACACGAAGGAATACGCAATCAATGAAATGCAAGATCGATTGGCAGTTTCCTCCGCTATTGCGAGAATCTTTTGCACGGTTCCGCGACTTCTAACGCAAGCTAAGGACCATTAGGTTGAAGCTGCGGAGGCAGTTGATATATTTCATGCCTTATTTCTATCTTCTCTTTTAGAATTTAGAATATAAATTAGATTTCTGAGGGAATGGGTTAATAAGAGAAAAAATACGTATGCGTATTGAGGGATTAACTCGGTAAGCCGGTTATGTTTGCCACGAACTGCTTGTAAAATACGTGGTAGCCACGCCTGATAAGATTTCAAGGATAAAAGGTTGCTGACAACATATGCTAGACCAGCGGTTCCCAAACTTTTTCTTTCCGCGACCCATTTGAGCCCATTCTTTTTAGCCGCGACCCCCTAAAAATGGTCGTCCAAGTTTAAGTACGTTGTTCACCATATTATTAGTATCTCACGACCCCTTTCCGAACGGCCTACGACCCCCTTGGGGGTCGCGACCCCCACTTTGGGAACCGCTGTGCTAGACAAATCCGTGTGCACAATATCTCTGCATAGACAGAATACAAGTATTTCTAGATTATAGAGATAATACTGTCACAAAACGTGAGAAGAGAAAGTCAATGTTATGAGCAATACCCAGTGAGCATTAAATAGGCGTCTCATGTAATAAAAGGCAAAGTATTTATTAAAATCATATTTAAGATGAAATTTCGTGTTGTAGAGAATGGTACCACTAGTTGAACTTAGTGTAGATAAATTCATCACGTTTTTTTTTATTATTTTGATGATATTTTACCGTAAAAAATATGACTGTGTGTACTAGAAAAACTCTTGGGCGAGTTATTTCCGTAATCGGAAAGGTTCTATAAAAAAGGAGTCATTTTCAGAAGGACATAGTGACTACATGCGACGATTACTTTATGGAATATCCTCTTCATTTTAATATAAAAGTTTCAGCATGTAAATATAAATAACTTTTATTCTAAAATATAAAATTTATTAATATTTGCATTTAAAAGATCGTCTATTTTTAAGCGCCTGGGGGGGGCACCTGCCCCCCCAAATCCGCCTATGCCTACTATATTTGGCTATTTGGTATACGTACGAATATATGAATTTCATCACCTTCTCCAGCATGTACCGCGTTGTCAAGTAGAACCAGAACCACTATGTCACTGTCTTACCGTGACATTGTCGTATCATACTGCCACTGACTTGCTGAGACAACGTTACAGTAATTCAGTGACGGAGTGTGACATAGTTACTGTCACTGCTGTATTCGTAATAATGAAAAATTGAGAAATATTGTCACGGATTCATTCCAGCTGTCGTGTGAGTAGAACTAAATTCCCATGGACGCGCATTCCAGCCTGTGATTCAGGTGTCTGAAGGTATCATTAACGAAAATCGTGGGTTTGTCGGTGGTTTTTTTACTATTGAGTGAAATTCTTAAAGCTGAGCATTTATCATAATTCAAATTGTCCATCAAAAAATTTTATTCATGAATAAAATTTTAATTTTGGGTAGGAGTATACCTGGTGTTTCAGGAGAGATTTCCAATACTTCAGGAGGTGGTAGGGGAGATTTTTTCATTTTATTTAGATTCATTTTAAGCATTTATTGTTCTTAGAAATGGGGTTGCAACTCCTTAGTTACTAATAATATAATTATAATTTCCGAAACATTTGGTCTTTGAACTTAATTAAACGAGATCATTGGGCAAATATCAACTATACGATTGCAAAATCTCAGCCATACTGTGAGTAATTGTTTCAGGAAAATATAATTGCGATTTTCGTCCAAAATTTATTATTTAATGGCCTGAAATACCCAAAGTAATAAAAAAATGCCGAAAAGGCTGGATTCCCAAGAAAAAACCATTTTCATTGTAAATATAAATAAATATTTGGGTTGACATACTAACGTCGTCTTGTAGCATTGCGCTGTTTGCGTTGTTTAGTAACTAAGGGGTTGCAACCCCAAATTTATGGGACGAAAATGCTTAAAATTTGTCCCACCTGAAATATTGGAGATTCTTCCTTAAACACCGTGTATAACCTAATTTTTAATGCATGAATGGTCAACAATAGCACTAAAAATGATCCACCCCGCCTAATATCCCTCGCGGGATGCAAAGAAAGAGGGGCGAGCAAATAGCACGGTAGAGGACAAGAGAGAGGGGGACAACCAGGGAAAAATAAACTGATAGAAGTTGATGTGAGTAAGGTTTGAGAGGGCGGAGGGGAAAGCACAAATATTTACTGTAGGAAAAAAGGGAAGATGCGGGCGGGGGGATTGAAAATGCTTTCTTACAAACGGTCTTTTCAGTTTTCGAAACGAAAAACGATAATACAACACGAAAACGATATAATGGATTAAACGGAGGAGAGAGAAAAAATATTCAATGCAGGACATGAGATATGTACAATACTTAGCACTTTTCCAGATAAATAATTATTAAAAAATGAGTCAACATGTTTCACTGCACGGCAGCATCATGAGTCTCCATGATGGTGTAGTGCAGTGAAACATGTTGGCTTCTTTTTAAATAAATATTTATTTGGTAAAATGCTAAGTATTTTACTTCATATCCAACAATGGATTTCCACAAAGTTGGAGCCTCCACCATTCATTTCAATAATACAATGCCTCATTTTTCCTCAAATCGTCTCTGAAGTACAGTGGTCATCTTTCAAAAGATACTCGCTTATCTTTCGTATTTGGCTCTACGTTCAACCTTTCGTCAGGTGCAATGCTAGTTATTTAATTATTCACAATCGCAAGGCAAAAAATCCACGTGGGTTTTTCAGTTGCTGTTTATACTCAAATTCATCTTATCCACTTACTTCGACTCCGAAGCTCACCAAGGAAAGTTGTTCTGAGAAGATCATTACGGGATTTTTGTGAATGCATAGGAGACCTTTGTCAACATATCCCTGTGTTTCAAACATAAAAAAATCTCACATCCTAAGAAATACTCATGTGACATTTTAAAGTTGTGCTTTAGGCATATATTACAAACGGTTTACTCCTTGTACCCTGAGAATGTCATAATAAGATTCCAAGTTTTTAACGAGAAATGCGTCACGGAAGAACAGTCGAACAAAAGGTTCCACGGACAATTTTGTTTTGGCAACTGCCCGATGGGTTTAGGAGTTAGGTTCACAAATGCACGATCCAAACACTTTTCGCGCATGTTAATGAGAAAACGCTTTGCCGTCATAGGAAACAACCAAAGGTGTTAAATGATAACGTTAGGCTAGAGATAATGTGGACAATTTGATCTTTATGTATTGTAGTTAGTTAGTAGGAGTTTTTTTTCCCAGTTAACCTTGAGGCCGTAGAGCTCACCTTTTTATCAATTTAACTACTTATTTCTGCCGGCGTCGCCAAAAGTAAACCTTTACTTTAGGTGGCTTTACCATGTTTGGGCAACTAACGTAATTTGACTTCAATCACATTATTTAATTGGAAAAATATATCAAAATGTCGCACGGTTATGTAATTACAATATATTTTTATTGTGACTCTAATCGTATATAACAAATGTCGTGTAACCAAACAAGTTTTTTTTGGTCATGATGTCTTATCTATTTCGGCATTACCCAATGTTTTTACAGTGCTTTCTTAAGAACCGGCGTATGAGCGAAAAAAAAAGAAAGATTATCAATTGCAATTTCCAGATTTAAAAGAGTGGAAAGCCAAATTTTATGGCTGTCTGTCATTGAAGTACAGCATAAAGAGCGTAATATCTACTTTTGTTCTCGCTCTGACATCCATAGGCCGATTTCACTGTATACCGGGGCAGGAAGAAGAAAGCCATCCGGCACGCTAACTTAACCCCTAAAAGGCGCCGGCTCTTCTATACTGCCAGCCGATCGCATCTCCGGGGACAATAAAGCCATCACTGTATGCTCGGCGTGTGCCAAAGCGAAATACTCACCTTATCTAGAAGAAAACGCTCCCTTCATCCGTGCGGACGAATGACTTCGCCCGAGTTCCGCTTTAACGGCGCCATTAACGAGCGGAAACTAATAGCTTTTAACTAAACGAGGAAATAAAGAATGCCTTTTTATCGAGAATTGGTGGTGAATTTTCCGGAAAAGGCAAGAGCCGAAAAGATTTCGAAGAGATAAAGGTAACTTTTCGAAGCCGATATTTTTTTCCGCACTGTGCAGGAGACGATAAGGGATGATGTGTGAAGTGGACCCCTTGGAGTGCATCCAGACGCGTTTTCGTTCCAGGCGCGTGGAAATTCGGCACCTGACGCCACTGTGTATGGGACTTGGCCATCCGTTTTGCTGGCGGTCATCTGTTTCGGCGACGACTCTTAGGGAGCGACGTTTATACGACTCCCTCCTTCCCGTGACTTATGCCGGAGTGTGCTGGGCAGTTTTTTTGCCCATGCGATAGTGATCCTGTGAAGTGCTCTTGCTGGTGCCACGTGGCTACGAGACGGAGGGGATTGTGTGGTGAGAGGTTGTATTGGGGAATAGCCAATTAATTTTTTAAACGAATTAGCCATAAACTGGCCAAAGGAATACTGTTGCGTAGTTTACCGCAAGTACGTAAAGTACGATAGTTCCTCGAAGAGTGAACCATTCGCCTTTTTTCTACAAAGTACGTAAACACCTACCTCAGTGGTAGCAGGTTGTCCATTGGGCAGTGGCGCAGCGAGGGGGAGGTTTGGGGGATAAAAAACCCACCCAGAGCTCAGAGAAACTTTTAATTTTAATCCATTTTACTTAATTGGATTAATATACTTATAGAATAGTGTAAGGATTAATGAAATATCCCTCAGAAAGCCGCAAAACCCACCATTTTTAACAATTTATTTAAAGATTCCGAAATTTATTAATCTCGCACCTCCCACTTACACTGGAGGGTACTGCATACCCCCAGGCACCTTGGGTATTAGTTGCACCCTAAACCCCCCCCCCGCCTTATTTATTAGCTGCGCCCCTGCCTGTAGGTACCATGCGTTATTGTTATGTGAATTATAAGAAGTGATGATACTTTGCACTTCTCTGCATAAATCTTTATTTAAAAGGAATGAACATGTTTCACAGAACTGCAGCATCATCAGGACTCATTCTGGATAGTATCTGGAATATCATCACTTTTATATCTTACAATGAATTTTCACAATGTATCAGCCTCCACCATTCATTTCATCGTTATAAAAATTGCTTTGACTGAAATGCTGTTAGTCCCAATACAATAGCAGTTATCCTTATGTTGATGTTGCCTAATAATACTTTAGGGGAGTATAGTTATGACATAAGTCAATCAAAGGAATCATGTCATCATTATTTATTTTCCGATGTAAAAATATTTGATTGTTTTCCGCGAATATATACTAAATCGGTGATATTTTTCCTTGATTCATAATTTTTGCATATGATAAGACAACTATTTGGAAACAACCTCGGTAAAAAGATCGACTTCTTTAACAAGTAATTTTTTCCACTTAATATAACTTAGACAGTGCATACTTTTGGCAAAAAGGGAAAATTTTCTTTCTGAGAACTGCACGTTAAATATTTTTCTATCATCTGAGGAAAATTGGGCTGTTGGGAAGTGTACCATGTGTTGATATACCTTAATATTTGGCTCCTAACATCCCCGTTCACTCCCCCCGTGGAGGAAATAATAATTTTTGAATTGTTCATCCAGTTAGAGTAGATTTACATGAAGAATTCAGGAAATTCCCGCGGATTGTCTCCCCAACCAAAGTGGAGATACCTTCTCAATTCACCAAAATTCCATTTTAATTCAATATATGAATAGTATTGTCTTCCTTCCCCTCACTTGGTTTCTTTTTACGCGAATTTTAGCCTCTCATCTCCGCTTAGGATTCGCTCTATTCTACTCCGTATCTGCCACAAGTTTTCAAGGAAGAGATAGTTGTTAGCATTTCCCACGTCCGTTCGGGCCCAGTTTTCTACTTGACAACATGACGGGGACCGCCTTTCGTGTAGCTCGATTGCTTTCTCACCGGTTGGGCTTTTCAATTAATCCCACTGAGGGTGCCGATTGCTTGTAATGACATGAGTAGAAACTGCACGGAAGGCATGCCGTCACGACGTAAAGCCGATTAGAGTTAACTTTTTAGTATTAGTTTAAATTAATGCTCTAGGAAAATTTATAATGCTGCTTCTGTACGTATTGTACTACCTTTCAGCATTTAAGAGGATTCCTTAGGTATGAAATAGGGATTGACTTTTCAAAAGTGTAAGGGACCAGTAAAGTTTTGTAAGTAAAGTTTTAGTTGCTAGTTAGCGCGTACATTACACACTATATTGGGATGACTTAAACTAAAATACGTGAACACAGTTTCCATAACAAATCAATTTAAAGTCATACTGGATACTGAAATTTTATTCTATTTATTTATTACACTACCACCGCATACGGCACATATTGGCCATATTACATTGGAGAAATCAAAAAATTAAAAATTACAAGTGCAAGAATATCCAAGACCTGGATAGGGGCAACCTACTCAGGTGGGACTCGAACCCGTGACATCTTCCTTGGAAGGCGAGGACTTAACTCCGCCGCCACCGAGGCCCGCATCTAATTTAATTGGTTTTGCATAGCTCACGTATGCCTTACGTGTAGCTCCTACCCATGTACTTAAATGAAATCGGTATCCTCGCTGTGATTTATTGAAAATTACGCTCGCCAGTGCAGGTGTTGGGATCATTGGTCAAGTGTTTCCTCTGCGTTGAAGTTGTAGCTGAAAAAAGGAGGCGTATGAGTATCGTGCCCACATGCGTCATACATGCGTCAGATTACATTACCCTTCATCCTCTTGAGGAAGAGGGAGCTGTTCGCGCGGTAAGATGACGGGAGAGGTGTGGAGTAAGGGTAATAAACGTAACTCATCGCTTTCGCGCGATCGCATGGCCCTTGGCTCCGAATTCCGGGCGATGTACCCTCTGATACTGTGAGTTATGACCTAAACTCCTCTCTATTCTCGTCGTAAAAGCAATCCGATGACTTGTGTCCTCTCAACATCATTTTGCAATGGAAACATCTTTATGAAACGAGAACGGACTTCCGCATACACAAATTGACTGGGAACATCGTGGTGTCACGTAAGATTAGGTCGTCGTGGACTTAACCTTGGATTCAGAAAGTTCTCTCCCGTGAAAGGCGGCAGTCCGTGTTTGAATATCTGGGCGACTGCGAATCGTCAATCATGTTAGTGGTTTTATAGCCGTTATAGGTCTTAATTTTGTGGATTATGTTAACTTTCACAGCTCGGCGTCATCCCTTGGTTAAGGTACTTCGATGTTCCTTGGGTGAGAAAGGTGTGTATCGACAACATCTCCCTTCTCAATTCTGCAGCTGTTTCAAAACAACTCTAGGAAATACGGTTGACAGGCACTAATTATTAGGTACATTTTTTTGTATTTCCGATGGACTATAGGGATAGAAAAGCTGTAATGGCCAATGGCACTGTATTGTGTCATATATTCAGCTCTGATATAATTTGAATTCAAGTCGTGTCTATTATTGTCAAATATATATCATATGAAGTCATCGCAATTATAACCCCTGCATAGTATTGGACCAATTTCTAGGAGTATTAATGTTACTGCCGGTAACGCTCCATATGACGTTTTTTCAAGTTTAGATTTTCTATGGAATGGAATCACGCAAAATTACCTTTTGGCTGAAACTTGTGATAAGTGAAAGTTAATTTTTATTTTCATTATTCGGCTGAAAATTAAGTTATTCAATGACAATAAGATCGTGGAGTTCCTAACTTGGCTACTAAATCCTTAGCGTTATGGTTTAGTTCTAAATGCTCTAGTTATATGTGACTCCAAATTCTAAATATTAGATTTTCCTAAAGTAATTTTGCAGAAATTATCTGGACGGGGATTTTGTAGCTTGCATAGTCGTCCTTGAACTTTTCAGTCCGCATTATATCGACGCAGGTCCATACATTCCGCGTTACTCTCTGTCGTTTTCCGTTATGTGCGTGGGTCAATTTTTTTGTTTCATTTGCGTTTTCTTTTTAATAGTGGAAGACGGAGGAATGTTTTCGGGAGAGCGTTGGAGAAGGGTAGGGAGCGAAATGCTGGATTAGCACTGGGCGCCGCATCTTTAATGACTCGATTTATGGACGGCCGATTGGATTTTATGATCGACTTTCACGAGTAAATCAAGAGCATGGGGCAGTGGACCGGGTTACCCTCGAGAGAGGCACACCCTCCCTCCCTCTTCAGCTATGAATCGCAGATGAGGATGAGGTTCTTCTAGAGTTCGTTTCAAATATCCTTGCGACTGAGAGGCATGGCAAAGTTTTTTTTTGGGCGGGTTTAGGGCGGAGGTCTTCCTGAAAACCAACCAAAATGTGATAGGTGGAGCCTAGCCTCCGTGAAATTAGTCGCTTTCAGGCGACCGTTGTGTACCTTTCGTCAGTTAGTTAGCTGTGTTGCACAGTGGGGAGAGGGTTTTTGGCAAAATGGTTGGAGAGGTAGGGTGTGCCCCTAGAGGTAACAACCATGAGGACAGGGAGCCAAGTGCACCAGGTTCATTCTTCCAAAAACGTACATTTTCTGCAGGAAAATTTTAAGAGGATCAATTTTTGTTTACATAAGAACCAAAATAGTGTAATTACAGTTTTTCATTCACACAAACTGATGACGTAAGTGGTAGAGATCGTTAGCAATATTTACATTGTTTTTTTTTAACTTCTACTTTTGTGTTGTCTACAGACATTATATTTTTGTCCACGGACACGAAAGAAGAGGAATATTATGTGTTTACGCACGAGAAAAAGTTTATTTGTCACTCCTCATTCTGTAATTAGTCATAGTGTATCATCATGTTTGTTACCATCTTTCATGTCCATGGACTGCAGAGTTCACGGACATGATGTCCACGGGCATGACGTCCTCGGATATGACGATTTCCTTTAAATTAAGTTGTAGTTAGGATTAAAAATAGGTTAGGACACTGTCCTAACTGCATTGACCTTGCCTTCATAATCGTAAAAGATATCGCAATTGTAATTAGTGGGAGGTGCGGAGTTATTTCTTTTTACTTGTCCACAGACATGACTGATGATCTTGGCTCTTTCTACAAACTGGCCCAAACTTGTTCTTCCAGCATTAAGGCATTCACTAAACCAAGTATAAACTCAAACAAACTAAAATAGCTAACAATCATTCTGGTTGTTCAGGGCTGCCACCATCTCCTAGGAATAATTCCCCCTTTTTCCCTGTGAGTCCAGGTATATTGGTTTTCTGGGTAGGACAAATATTTTTTTATTATTTAATAAATATTATGCTATAAAATCAACCCAGAAAGACTATTTTGAATGTTTATATTGTTGCAACTTGTTAAATTATAGATTTTATAATAAATTATTTAGTTGAGGTTGTTCATACAATAAAAATCTCTTCGAAAATCTGTGTGGGACTGTCCAGGGACATGACGAATCATAGTTTGTGGACATTAAACTAGGGAAATGTATTTTATTCTTTGATAAAATGTCACGAAAAGTAATAAAAGGGTACATAAAATAAGCCAGTTTAGTTTTGTTTTTATATTATTGGTTATTGTATGGCAGCCCACGGGCATAATTTGTACGATTATGGGAGAATGACCCACCAGACTTACGCCGTGTCCCAAATCTTAAATCTGGTGCTTAAGGGAATACTGCAAAAATAGAAAAATCGGGTACTACATCCAATAGATTTCTTTCCTTTATTTCGTCACACGCCCGGCCTTGTGTCCCATTTTATTTCCTCTGCGCCACAACGACATTCTTCTCTTATCCGCTAATAATAATTCAGCTCCCTCAATTCCTTTTCGGACAGTTTTTTCTCGTCCTCATCTCATTCAAAGGTTTATGCACTTCAAGAACCATGTAGATCATTTCCTCACCGGATGAATTTAATTCCAGATAGTGATTCGTATCCCATTCTTGGTATTCAGTGTGATATGATTAATTATGCCTTTTTCATTTGGGACGGTTTTAGTTTGTTCTATAGGGTTTGAATTTAAAAAAATCTCATAAAAACAAAAAGGAATGTGAATAGTTCAACTCCATGAGAGTCATATTGACGAACATTTACCCAAGTGCTTTAAAATAAGATCAATAATGAGAGCCAATAGTAAAAGCTACAAGTAGACGTTAAGAGTTATTAGTACCATTAGTATCATATTACAGAAAAAAACGTAGAGGAGAAGTCTTCTCAGCACAACCACGCTATTATTTACATTATTTACACGCTATCATTTCATCGGAGTAATACCATAATTCATTATGACTGACTATAATGGCTACTATTAAGTATAGTTTATTATTATAATTCAGTGTTCTGCAAACAAATATTTAAGTATGATGATCACATTTTCGTCACAATGCATCTCATATTAAAATCATTTATGAATGTGTACTTTTCTTGAGGATGTTTATTGAGGGAAGTGGTCTTTAATTTTTTAAATGGAACTTTACGAGGTGTGATCAATCGACCAATAAAGTTAGACGCCCTGCGAGCGAAATTATTTTAATTGATTTATTCCTTCTATTTGGACGATGGAAGCCCGTAAATGGAAGGTACTCAGCTTCACACGTGCTCCGGATTCATCGGTAGTTATAATGTGTGAAAAATTCTTCTCTGCTTTTATTGACTCGCTGGGAGATATTCGTCAACTAAGAACTTGAGGTCATTAAAAGAAACACCTTATATAAAAGGCAAATAGTCCAATAAGGACAACATGAATCATATATCTAATAATAAAAACAATAATAATTTTTTTCAGAATGAAATATTGAGGTTTTGGTAATTTGTGAAAAAAAATCTACCGAATTAATCAAAGAAATAACGTTGCTCCTATCTTATCCGTGGGGGCAACCATTTCAGTTGATATCACTATGAACTATCTCTTACAATCAGCGATTTCTTAATTAAATTTCAAAATTCCTATCATCAACGAATTTATGGATGAAATCCAGAACATAAAGTAAATTTTTGAGTTCTAACAAGGAAACATCGTGAGAGTGATGTTGGGGATGTGAATGCCGATGTCATTTTCTGAAACTGTGTAGGTTATGTAGAAAAGGTCTCACGGCTTTCTTCCACATAGGCCCGGGTTCGAGAGATATTCGCATGTAAAGATTTCGCGCACCATGACCTACCTTGAGTAATCGCCCCGTTTCAACTACCGCGGTGGCTGAGTTATCAGGGGCGTTCCTCCAGTGTCATATGTCGCGTGTGTCCCAGATTCGAGTCCCGATGGAGTCTAATTGTTTTTATTCAAAATTATCAATACGAGACGGAAATACCAATCCTCAAATCATACTTAGAATAAGTACTATTGATTCCATGTAAGTATGATTCTCACTTCCGTCTCTTATTGATCATTTTGAATAAAAACAATACGTAATCCATATGGCAGTTATCAGTACCCGATAAATCTCAATGTAAGAGAAAGCTGGAATTATTTTCAAACCACTTATGTAGCCTACCAAAAGAAGTAACTGAGGCAGTGGAGATGTAGTGGAAGGGTATCCTGACTTAATAATAAAGATATGGAACTTTTCCACAAATTTATTGAGCAACGCACGATGCCCTTCGACACTTAGGTCATTCTAAAGTACATCGTAGGTACTTGAAAATTACCAAAAATCTAAAACTACCTATCTTTAAACTCGTTAAAATACATTTTATTACCATGACAGCAGAATGTGAACGTTATAATAATTCTATATTTTCCCATTCGAAAAATGCACAGTGACTTGTTTGGTCTTTATCAAGTACCCAC
The DNA here is from genome assembly GCF_921293095.1 of Ischnura elegans. Lineage (NCBI taxonomy): Eukaryota > Metazoa > Arthropoda > Insecta > Odonata > Coenagrionidae > Ischnura > Ischnura elegans. The sequence goes on from NC_060251.1 coordinate 66,228,584, forward strand.
ATCGAGACCAAACATATTGAATAGGGATGAGTCGATTCCAATTGTTTCGATTCCGATTCCAATTCTTTCAAATCGATTGCCGATTCTCGATTCCGATTCCAACGATTCCTATTAAAACTTACGGGTTGTATTTTGATTTGTACGTATTATTGCTGTCATTTAATTTTATAATTGAATGGAATAAAAGAAGAAAGTCAATTAAGTGGCCCAAAAAGAGTATTCATCAATGATAGAGATTTAGTATTATAGTAATATTTCCTCAGCTTTAATAAAATATTAAAGACTTTAACTGTTCAAACATAGATTGTTAGTATAATAATGTGCAGTACACAACGGCTCAGGTGTGTGGCGGCTTTTATGCCCCAACCTCAAAGTATTTTCAAAATATTTATCATTCAGGAAACGATGGAATCGGAATCAACTTTAGGTGATCGATTCTCGATTACGATTCCCTGTCCAAGAATCTATGGAATCGAGAAATGACATTAGGAATTGACTCATCCCCAACATAGACTTTACGTAGACCTATTGGTACATGACCTAACTAATTATTAAGTACAATGCACTTGAGGTACACTAATGGTCGAAACTCGTCTTACATTATTCAATAAAAATTGGGAAAAGTTCCATCTCTTTATTATTGAAGCGGTAGCCCACAAAATTCTTTCTCGAGAAAGTGGCTGATCGTTGCAGGTAAGATGGACTACTTCCTGGATAAAGAAGGAATTTTTGTTGAGGGTGAGCCTATTGAAATAAAATGTCCCATTAAAATTGACCTTTTGATATGTGACCTAACTAATTATCAAGTAGAATGTACTTGAGAATGACCTAATGTTGACCTATTTTTATTTATTTTTAAGGCCGTAGCCTACAAAATTCTATCTCGACCGATCGTTGCGGGACTGGGCTACTTCCTGGACCAAGGAGGAGTTTTGGGTAAGGGTGGGCTTGTGGTATTTCCTGTCCTCCCACTCCCATGTGAAACGGACGCCGTCAAATCAAATCACGAGACAAAAGAGAGAAGCGGTGAAGAGGCATTGGTTTTGGTAGTCAAGGAAGGAGCAGATTAAGCGATCTCTTCCTTATCTATCGGCCCGCATCTCGGTCCCTCCAACCGCGTCTCACTCGTCTATTTACGTTACTATGCCCTCGAGGGATTAAGCTACCGAAAATCGTTTATGCTCAGGCCTCTAAATAAATACATTGAGATTAGGAGACCACACAGCGAACGCATAGCGCACATGAATAACGCACGAGAGTATTTTTTCCCCAAGCCCACAGGGTTCTAAGGGCAACCTGGAGCATTCTTCTCAGCGGGAAACCTCGAGGCGATATCAGGGGCGTTCCGATACCTTGTTAGGGAATTGAGACCCTATGGGTGGCCCCTGATCGATGGAGCATCGGCTTAGGAGCCAAACGTAGCATAGGGACGTAATGAAGCTTATTACGTATATTTTAGTTCTTCTCTGTCCATATTTTTGCAACGTTTTTATAGGGTATATCCTTTAACGATGTCAGGCACTTGATCTCATTTTAATAGGAAAGTATGAGCTTGAAGAGGTTTTCCTCCCTAGGAAGCCGGATTACCAACGATCGGTTAAGCAAGAGAGAACTATTCAGTAGAGTGGTAAAGGCGAGGAGGGCTTTCTATAAAATGAAGAATCTTCTTATAGCTGAGAATACAAGTAAATAGGTTATGAAGCAATTCATCAGCTGTTTCAAATAGTGCATGAATCGGTAAAACTGCGAGGCATAGACGTTGACTGCTGCAGAGAAGTCAAGATTGGAAGCATTCGAAATGCGGTGCTATGAAAGAATGACAAAGATAAAATGGATTGACTGAGTAAGTGCTGAAGAAATTCTAAGAAGAGTGGGAGAAAAGAGACGTCTTAAATAAAAACCTTATGGAGATGATGGGATAACTTGGTTGCTCAAAATATTAGGCATCATTCCATCACCGATGAAAAAAATCGTAGAAGGGCAGGAGGAAGGGAAGAAGGGCAAGAGACGTCCACGAATGAGCTGCATACAATAGTTTACAAAAGGATGTAAAAGAGAAGAAATATGTCACTGTGAAAAGGCTAGCGGAAAGGAGAGAGGAATGGAGAGCTGCATCAAACCAATCTAAGGATTGTTGACTAATGATAATGATAAGACTCATACGGTTCTATTCTCACCAAATTTGTTGCATGAATTAAACGACGAAAGTCGTTTAAGTCATGAAACGAAAGTCGTTTAATTTACGACGAAAGTCGTAAATTAAACTTTATCGTCGATCCTTACTATGCAGGTTTTGATGGTATTCTCATGGTGAGCCCCGGATTTAGTAATTTTTTACCGCCAGAATTTCCACCTACTCTTAAAAGAAGCAGTGTGTAATAAAATTGATTGAAATTATTTTTTGAATTTTCGTTATTTATGATTTTCATATTTTATATTTATTAACGGATGTTTTTAAATATTTGCGAACCAATGAGGGTGTGGAAGTACCGAAGTTGATCAGGTAATCAGTGGGAAGGGGATGGTAAATGCCGTATCAGAGGAAAGAATGTTAGATGATCAGGGTAAGGGGATGAAGGGATTAGAATTCAAAAGCCTGCCTTATCCGAAAGTATGCCTTTACTAAAAACAGTCTTCTCCGGTGACTAAGCATGGTATGTCAACTTCAATATCATTCGTTCTTAGTCGCAATTCTTTAGGCTTGAACCAGAAACACTGAGGTGTGCTTTGAGAAATCATTAATGGAAACTAGTATGTATTTAACCCATTACAACCCAATGATGCCTCTAAGCTGCATAAAAATGTATACATTTTCAGCTCTATTCAGAAAAGATTTAAACTACTTTCTTCAGTGCAGTAAAGTTAAATGGCGAAATATGTAGCTGCCACAATAAGTATGATTGGGTAAAAAATGTTCATATTTTAAAAATGAGAAATGTTGAAATTTAATTTTTCCCAGAAGCAGCTTTAAGTATAAAGGGGTAAGTTAATTCTGAATCACACGATTACGTTTTCCGTCCTTAATAATGATAGCTTAAGTGATAGGTTTTCAGGGCCCAAAAGAATGATCGCTCGACCCATCATTTTCTGAATCATACGGTCATTCCAACTGTCCCTTTTTCCATCGCTTATTCCGTCACTTTCCTTATTGACAACCGCCATTCAATTAAAAGCCAAGCGTTGCGTTACAATCGCTCTTAGCAGCCGTGGGTTCTGATTGGCTGAAGGACGGCACCAGCTATGATTACCGCGACGGTAAAAGGGACGTTCCGAGTGATGCAAAAATGTATGGAAATCCCATCCCTCGAGCTGTCACGGAAATGATCGCGAAAAACGGTTATTTTTTTCGCAATCACTCGAGATGTCCCTCCAAAGGGATGGAAAAAATGATCGTCTGGTCTTCAAGCTTTAATACGAGCTTTGTTTGGTAAAGCTAATGCCACGCTGGGCTCAAAATTTCTTCGTTAAGTGTGCCAAGTCGTATCGGCCTCCGACTTCTCGTCTTAATGAGAGTGTACTCAGAATATCTTGGTGTCACGTCCCAAATAAGGAACAATTGGCGGATCTGGTAGGTCATTAAGCGGGGCTTGCGGACTATCCTACAATGATGAGGGATTCTTCAAGCTGGCCCGACCGCCCGATCCGAAAATTGGAGGTGAATCGGAACCGTTCAAATTAATAGCAACTCCCTAACCTACAGGAAGCGCTAGTGACGACTCGAAAAGATCCGCGTGGTTAACAACGGTTTTCGACCAAATTAACGACACATTGCGCCCTGAGATTACGGCGACCCTCCTCGCTTTGGTGTAATGGGCCTTATGATTTGCCAGGTTTGGGCTCTCTGTTTCACATTCACAGCCGACAATTTGATTTCGCGTTCTCTCCCGTGAAACTTTCCATTTGCCGTGACTCCTTTATATTGCAATTACGTACGTTTCATGCTGAATCATTGTGCTCACCACGCAGGCTGATGGAAGGGTATTAAAATAATGCATTACAATCTGAATAAGTGAAACGATAACTTGAAGTACTGGGTACACACTAATACAGTTATCTCTGAAACAAAAATGGAGTGGTAACCGTTCATCAAGAGTATCTTGAGGAGTGGTGCAGTTTTTTCAGACTCGTTGGGGAAGAATTGGGAATTTTATTTCAGGTTTCATTCATTTTGTTACTTTTATTATAATTCAACGCATGGAGTAGTGCTGGTAGGTACTGAATAAATACCGAATAAATATAGGTTCGGCTAACACATAATTTATAATATCGACCGCTCCTAGCCCCAAAGTTGTATCCCAAAAAATCATTCCATTCAGGCGTTTATTTAATTTGTAGTCGATAAAAACCGTGTAAAACCTGAGCCATATAATCGTATCTGAAATTCTTCCGTCATAATGCCACTCCAAAAAGCTGTATCTCGGCCAATAAATCATTTTTCGTTTTGTGAACTCGATTAACTTTCATTTTCTTTAAAGTTATAAATTGTTTACGAAAAACATTTTCGTATTATATCTCAACATTCTAGCAGTTTACTGAAGATACATTTCCCAAATGAAATTTGTCTCATTTTTGTGTAAACAATTTGATGAAAATCCAGATTCGATTTTATGGCTCAAAATATAACGCGTACGATTTTTTGTACCATAAATTCAAGATATGGCTGAATGGAATGATTTTTGAGATAATACTTTGCGGCTAGGAGCGCTCGATATACCATAAAACAAAAAAATGAGCAGCAAAATAGAATATAATTACTGTAATAATAGTTCATCCCTAAGGAATTCTATTGGTTAGGAGTGCTTTTATTGGAACATTTTGTGAATAACCCAGACTATCCTTCCTCCTCAAATTGAATTCCCCTCATAGATTCTCGATAAGACCTATTCTCTTGCATTCTATCCATGAATCTTATCCTCTCACGGTTTTCAACATGCCCTTCCCGCGTAGTCCTTGCTTTATCCAAATACCCTTTCTCCGCCGCATCTCATTTAGAAATTTTCTCTCCTTGCCTACAATGTTTAGTCATCTATTATTATAGTATTCTACCGATTTAGGTAGGTTTCCATAGATTACTAAAGAAGCAATCTGGGTGCCCCCCTTTCCTTCCAGCATTGCCTTCCTCAATTCACTGCAATGCCTACTCCCTTTCAATCCATCTAAAATTCCTATTCTTTTCCTTCCCCTACACCGTTTACCTAACTTTCTACCCTCTATCACCGTTTTCAACATCTCCTCCCCGCTGAGTACTCGCTCCATCTAAATCTTCTGTCTCCTCCGTATCTCATCTAAAAGCTGCCTCCCTTCACCCACCATATCCAACACTTCATCGTGTCTCCTCATCTCTGTCCATTTCACCTTCTCCATTATTCTCCATACCAGCATCTCGAATGCCTCCAATCTTCTCTCGTCCTGCTTCCTCTGTGTCCACGTTTCCGCACCATAGAGAGCTACACTCCAGATCAAACTCTTCACTAAACTTTTCTTCAATGTCTTGCATAACGATCCTCTCAGAATATCCTTCCTGTTCATGAAAGCCTCCTTTGCTAATGCAATTCGCTTCCTGATGTCCTTACTACTGTCATCTAGAGAGGGAAAAATCTATTTCTAATATAATCGAAATCGAGTTTTAAGTGCCAAAGATGGAGGAAATCGAGATCGATCCCTGATCTTCGAGTTTCGATCAAAACTTGATTTTTCGACTTCGATCTTAGCCATTTCGTTTGACTTCAGCGGCTTCACTACTAGCCTATGATAACCTCATTCGTCCCTTGTGAAAGATTTCTCAGTAAGGCCGATGGTAAAGGAAAGGCGTCCCAGTCGGGTGATCTTTCTGAAAATTTTTAGCGAAGCCGAATTATTACAAGCGGCGATCCCTAAACCTTAATGTGCATGCCTTTGTAAATTTATACTGCTAATAATTCAAACAAGTATTCTGAGTAGATTTTTTCTATTACTCAAATGTGTATTTTGAGTTTTTATCGGATGAATAATAAGCATATTTTTGGACAAACTTAAAAAAAAAGAACCGTCAATTTTTCAATGAATCGATCTCTTTGTTTAAATTACGATTTTTGTTTAAAAGTCGACCTTTTAATATCGATTAAAAATCGATTTTGACAGAGCTTGATTCAATCTTGATTCCTGACTCAACCTCAGTGGTTCAAATCTCAGACTCACGTTGAGTTTGAGTTGAAGTTCACATTCTAGAAACTGGCTCCAACTCAACTCACTTGAGCGGGAGTAATTGTAGTAAAATTTACTAAATAATCCATCTACCTGAAGCATTATCATTCGTGGTATACTGCTTACTAAAAGCTATAATTAAAATATAACGCGTGGAGGTTTTTTTATGAGAGATATCACATTTGAAAAACGTGCGGTGATGTCGGCGGATATATTTGAAAATTGGCAACTCAATGTAGGTCTCGTAATAATAACGTGGCAACCGAGTGGAATTTGAGTCAAGATCAAGAGTAATGTCCTGGAATACGGCCATTGGTATTCACTTGTCTTTCACAAACGCTTCGTAACGATCATCTCGTCAGCTATTTCTTATTGATAAACTACCAACTTAATCAGAATTACGATTACATTCCATTTTTCGGGTGTACGTCTGCGTGCTTAATATTTAACTCGACGTTTCGTTCCTCCTGCTGGGAACTTCGTCAGGAGAACGACAACGACGTTCATGTAATCGCTGCGGAAACCTTAGAACCAAAATGAATTAGAATTATATATTTTCCGTGGTGCACAGCTCTTTTACCATATGACATTGATGGGTATTGAATATTTTTGGATCCATGGAATCGTATGTATTCGACGGATACCAAAGCATTTTTTCCCCAATAACCCATTTATCATTAATATTTATATATTAGGAATACGGTGAATTCGTCGACGGACGGAAGCTGTTTCATCAAGTGCCCCAGGGGTCAGAGGGAAACTATGGCGCGCGCAGTCAACCTCATTTTCCAACCTGCATAATCAGCCAGTGTAGTGCCGTAGCGCTAATGCTAAGTGATCCTCTGCTGTATACACGAAATTACCTCATGTAAATAGAGTATAGTCCGATTGAAAGGGCACAAGCTAAGGGTTGAGGAGCCACCTGCCGACGACTACCGGAAATATAATTACGAGCTATTGACTACGGTTAAGTTAGAAGTCGATCGTGGGTGGTCGCATCTATTTCAATTTTCCCCTATACCTACCTTGGCGTACGTTATGGATCCCTCAAATATTACTGACTGGTGTCGTATTACAATGTTCAAGAGGGGGAGAATTATAATGGGGTGAATTACTCGCTAACTAAAACATGAGGCAATAATTACGATGACGAACGGTTCCTGGAGTTTCCGCCCTAGGGAGCTGGCCAAGGAAGAATTTTTGGCAATGCACTGCCTTATTATGCAGGGTTCGAAAACGAGGGTGACTACGCGCGCCATCGCTTCCCATAATCCCCTGCGGCACTTGAGAAATCGCTATCCGTCCGTAAACGATTTTTAAATCTCTGGGATGCTAAGGATGAAGTTAGCTAAGAAGAAAGACTTTGCTTAGCCGGGATTCGAACTCGAATATCCCGATTGCAGGTCAGGTGGTCTAGCTAACTACACCACCAAGCCATCCTATGGGGGTGCGAATATATATCCTTGGTGTATATATATTTGCACCTATAGGCGTGACTGCGGGTAAGCAAAGTAACTGAAGTCCTAGAATTTTTTGTACGATTTTTTCCATCCACTATGAAGATGCTTTCACAGTAAAATGGTTAGTGTGAGACGTGACTTCGTGAAAATGTTTCATGTTGAATCAAAAAACCTTTTAGTTTATTTATAATTTTAATGCTAATTATATTTCATAATTTATTATTTTAATTATATTTAATAATTTATTATTTTAATTATATTTAATAATTTTATACTACATTATTAATTTTAATGTCTCGTCGCTGTGCGACATCGTCAGGTTTCAAAGTTAAATTTATACCTTATTCTAACGTGCCAGGTACAGGATACAGGAAAAGCATGACCTTATATATGTACACTGAGTCAGTATTGGACATCTTAAAAATTAGTTATTTTGATAAGCATAACGACATTTTATGGAGTTGTCGGGCTGTTATCGCTTTATTTTTGCCAGCTTTACTGACTCAGAGTACATCAGGTCATGTTCTTCCGTTATCCTGTATTTGCACCTGAGTATGTCGCAGATTGACGAAACTTGTCGGTATTAAAATTATTTCTGTTAATCTAAGAGGTTTTTTATTCAAGATGGCTTCCTATTATTTCAGTTTTCTACGCGAAAATGCTTAGGCTACCGTAACATATTTGTGTTTCAAAGTTAAATTTATACCTTATTCTAACGTGCCAGGTGTCTTGACGTGGTCGAATCGCTCACTCTGTGAATAGTTATAGTTTACAGTCGAGGGTAGAGATCAGCCCGGACGCGTAAAAATAACAAATTCTGGGTGAGGTTCCTTTTCCTGGGCTACTACTTACTTTGTGGGTATTTGTGTAGTATACCCTAGGTTTTGAACTCGGTACCGTCCCGTCAGCAGCCCAACGTGCCATACTCTTGACCAATACGATCCCGAGGGTTGTGCTTTTAATTTGCTTCTTTACCTAGAAACGTTGTGATTGCTTTCTGTCGTAGTATTGATATCTTCATATTTCCTTATGAAAAATAAATCAGTGAAATGAAACGTTCGAACGCGCTTGTTTCGTATGATATTGGGATAGTTATATCAATGTCTGAATATTAAATCTGCTATAGTGAAAATTTGAGATGAAACGTTGCCGGTATCATTTTGATGGGAATAGGAAGTTGAAAATATTATAACGGTGGAAAAATCTTTGATGACGAAGGTCAGCAAGCATTTTATTGACAAAATAGCTCACTATAGGTGGGAAATCTTAGAAAGAAGTTATTTTGATTATCCTAACGACATAATATGGATTTTTCGGGCTGTTACCGTTTTCATTTTGCCCATTATGATCCAAACTGAGTAGCTCCTTAGTGTAAACAGTCTAAAACAGCTGTAGCATAGCCGTTTACACTTGAACCCACGAATAACAATTTTCAAAGATTTCCATTCCAGAAAGTATATTTTGGTTTCAAATAATTGGGTTGTACTCATGTAAAAAACTAACCTTTAAAAATGTTTTTCTTGAAGGGCTTTTGCTTGTTCAGAAAAGATTTTCCCTGTAATGTGAAGGCACTTGCAACTTAAAGAGTGTTTAGAAGACGTGATAATTTTGAGAGTTCAACCAATTTTTTTAATAAAAATATGTTAGTTTCCTCCATAAATTATGAATATTTTTGGAAACATAGCGTTCAGATATTTTCTTCATGGAGATGTAAATTTTCACGCAGGTCTAAGTTATCGTAAAATTGTAGTTTATTGTTATCTTCGAATGGTTCTCATAAAAGGAGTAAATATAGACAAAAAACATCGATATATGGTTTCAAATATTTATGAAAAATCCACACAAGGTTTATCAAGAGCTGAGTCGGTGGTCATGAACCCGATGAACTAGAGTGTCCAGAGAATAACTCTATTGTTTTTTCTGTCATACCACAAATCTATGATATTTTATTGAAATAAAGGACCACTTGTATAAAACTATCGCGACCCATGCATGCGACCGAAATGCACGAATCTCCTACGTGTATCAAATAAAGTGATCATTCCAAGAAAACTAGGCTCGTTGCCCTGTCTAGAGATTCCACAGTGAGAAAGACAGGACCATTGTATTGAAAGTCATTATCCTACTAAGAGGACATTAAACAGGCAATCCTTTTGTTTTCGCAAGTTTTCTTGGTGGAATTATACCAAATTTATTATAATAATGCTATGAAAACACACTTTTTTATTCCACAGTTATATTTAAGATACAATCTGTTTCGACCTCCTCGGGCCATTTTCAAGAGAAAAAATGTCGCAAAGTATGTACTGGGGAAATTTTAATTTGGAAAATGGTCGACAGAGACGGCAACTACTGTTAGGATTCCATACTCTACAAAATTTTGATCTGTGAGACTTAACCGTTATTGTGATGATGATATTGTCAACAATCGAAACGTTTTCCATAGCACTGAATATAGCAAGTGGCTTCGTACGCAGTAACGCGCGAGGGAAAAAATGTATTTACTCCAAGGCTGAAATTCGCCTCGCAAATATCATTTGGTTAAACCTGGATTCGAACACAGATATACCAATTGCCATTCGTATATACTAAATCAGGTCTCCCGACTGCCATTCAAGTAGCACTCCTGATCGTCAATCGGCTGATATGAGCTATACTTTTGCTTGGCGAGTTTTGCTCATGATGTAAATCTAAAAGTTGGTGAAAATGAAGCCATTGACCCGGTCAGTAATCGATTTTTAATCGAAATGAAAAGCTCAACTTTTCAACAAAAATTGGAATTTGAACCAAAATATCGATTAATCAAAAAAATCGACAGTTTCCTTGTAAATAATAGATACGGGTCGTGCAAAAAGTGTTTACTATTCATTCGATAAACATGCAAAATAGACATTTTAATTTTTTTTAATCCCAAAAACTATAATTTGATATGTGATTGAGCTATTTATATTTGTTTTAGCTATTTGTGATAAAAATGTGCAAATGCAAGCACATTTGATTTTTGGGATGACTGCATGGAAGCATTCGGCTCCATTAAAAATTTTAAAGAAAAATCAATGAAACGATACGCTTCCTTGATGGTTGATGGCGTGCCTTTCCAATCGTACCGGCCTTAGAGAAAAGTTTTTCACTCGGAACGAATGAAATATCATATGTGAATATCATAGACTGGTAGTGACGCTGCTGATATCAAACGAAATGTTCAAGATCGAAGTTGAAAAATCGATTTTGGATCATAGGTAGAAAATTATAGCTCGATCTCTATTTCCTCGATATTTAACTTTTACAACCCGATTTTTGAATTTATCTCCATACAACTAAATACAGCACATATTGGCCATCTTATATCGGGGTGTTCAACAAAGTAAGCAATTATACGTGACCGAACAACCATGCTCGGGATAGGGGCAACCTACTCAGGCAGGACTCGAACCCGTGACCTCTTGTTTGACAGACGAGGACTTTACCCCTCCGTCACCGAGGCTGGCAATTTTAATTCAAATTTGATTTTTCCATCACTACAATAACGATAGAGTCAGATATTGGAGGGATAAGGTCTCCGTAATGCCTCGTTCGGATTACGATTGCTATCGTTGGAACTATTGTGCATTCACACAACGATTGTTAAAAACTGTACTGCCCTCTAGTGCTGACATCTAAAGCGAACGAGAAATTGATAGTCAACAAAGCAATTGAGGTATGCAGGGTCAAGATATTACTGTGTTCAACGTGTATATAACGAATAATTTTTCTTCCGCCAATATTATTCCGTGCTTGGACGAATCCATGAAAAAAATAGTTCGAAGGGAGCTTCACGAACTTTTCATATTTCTCTTGTCGCTTCTTTTTCCGGTCTCCCAGCGCCTAACCATCGTAAAGTGGCTACGTTCGGAACTACGGTAACTATGGTCAGGACATGCATTTACAATGCTAGCTCGGCCAACTATCGTTAGAACTATCGCTCGGACAATCGTAATCTGAACGATGCATAAGGGGCATGGGAAATATCCCTCCTTTTTTTAGGCGGCATGTCCACTTCATACCTGCATTTTTGGCGGAGGGAGAGACAACCCCTCACCCTTCCCGGACCTCCCCTCCCCGCTCTGCCTGACGCCCACTCCCCCTTGTTTTTCGGGTAATTCTGACCCCAATTTTGAAGACCCTACTTTTCACTACCCTCTTTCACAATTCCACCTCAGTTTTTTTTCTCTTGCCTTTCTAAGTATATACGGGCGTATCGAGTCGTTTTGCGTTCCCCTGCTCTTATGGAAATTATAATGCTTTCCTCCCATTCGTGTGGGTCGGATCAATCGCTTGCGTTTTTGCGAAACAAAGGCAACGTCGAAAAAAATGTAATCATTTGGCATGATTTATGGGCCGGTGTCGACATGGCTACCTAAAGGTTCAGCGAAGGAACCCTTGTATGATGTTTAGGCCGCAGAGGCAGTTGTCCCCATTGGGACGACTTGATCGCGGGAAATGTGTATGTTTGTGCTCCCAGAGGTTGTTGTTAGCGAGTCTATTCTCCATGTCCTCCGTTTAGATCGTTTAGAGGAAATTTTCCCAGGGGTAAGAAAGGTATGTCACTCCAAGAATGTGGGCTGAAAACTCACAAGAACGACTTGACAAGTCGTCATAGAGAGGACTGTGGGAAAATTCACATGCGCCGTAGTCTACCATGGCCCAGTGAACATTCATCGATTATGTGCTATCAAATAATCCGAAATAACTCAATTGACAATACTAGATGCTATATATTCCATTTGCAGTAGCCCATCTAGGAAAATCCACCAAAAGAATGCTTTCTACTAGCACATAATCCAGAAATAATCGAATTGGGATACTCGTAATTTAGCAGTGAAATCAATAGTTGCATTGCATTTTTGTGAAATAAAAGTTCGAAAGAATTATCATGACACTTTCAGACAATTATCATGAGTGAATAATTTACCTGCTGAAGTTTAATATAGTCAACAGTCAATATGGAATATAGGGAAGCGTGCAGAACCCTGGAGACTGTAAACAAATTACAAAAACTTCCTTCCATAAGTTTATGATTGCGATTATTTTAATTCATAAACCGTCAAACGCCTCTTTTTGGATTCAAAATACTTTTTGAATTATTTTTTAATTAATTTATCCTATTCAAATAGTATTTTGGATTCGACATTATTTTTGAATAGGGTTTGACAAGTAACTTTGTCATGCTAAAGTAGTGGTATGAACTCTTCTGAAAGATAATTTTATTCCGTATTTTTGAGCAAATTCGTTTTTCTGGTTACCCAATACTTTTACCCTCTTCAAAACATTTTCCATTAAAATTATGTTCAAGATTGATTTGTATTCAATCGGCCTCGAGTTTCGATTCTTTTATGAATTATGTATATCACGCTTTCATTTGTGGCACGAGGCTGGAAAGCATAGAAAGAGACTTCAGGAGTCCAGCTGAGGAATTCCAGGCATTCTGTGATTTCGGCCAATAATTTCCGTTGGGTTTTTCGTTGTGTACCAGCAGAATAGGCTAGTGGGTGGAGCGTTTGGTTTCTGATAGACGGTTCCTGGTACGAATTACTTGATGAAGTCTTCGGGCTCTCCCAAACAAGTACCTAGAAGTTTTTTGTGGCTCAGTGATAGCAACTTTTCCCTTACCTTGAATGTACGATACTTCACTTTTTGCTTGCATGATAACGCATGACCGAAGGAAATTCCTGACTGAAGCGGTTAAGTTTTAAAGTGGTTATTTTTACCTCACTCTTAGCAATGACGTTAACCTTTTTCTTTATTAAAGAGACATTCAGTATTTGAAATCACCCAAGTATATGAGTCAGACTTGCCAAAAACAAACTGTCTCTGGCGAATATTTATGAATTCAATGAAACATCTTCGATGATTCAGTATCATTGAAACATAGGCCGATGTTACTTTTTGTAATTGTGATGATTTTAGGCTATTTTATATTTTTTCTCTTTCCATAAAATGTTTCCGGGCTTTTTTCTAATTTATCCACGTTAATGATTTCCCCTTACCCAATCTAATAGGACTTATGAGGAGTAAAAGGAAGTAAATATATTTTAAAAATGTAAATTCTATTATAATAAAATAAATATTAAAATCATCAGATTTAAAATACTTCTCCTTTTTATGAGAATTTATTGCAATAGAAATTGTGAATTGCTACGTAAATTGAATTAGTAAATGGTTGTTTTTTATTCAGGAGTTTCCCTATGAATTTCAAAGCCTTAAGCGTAACAAATGTTTAGAAAAGTTGGCAAATAACTCAATACACAATATTTAAAATCTTTATATCAAACAATCTAACCTCTAAAAATATTTAGGGCATATAAAGAAGACTTTCTACTAAAATGAGAATCTTTTTACAGCTGAAAATACAAGTATAGAAGTAAGGATACAATTCATCAGATGCTACATATGGAGCATATTTCTCAATGAGAGCGAGGCTTGGACGTTGACTGCAGCAGAGAAATCAATAGCGGAATCATTCGAAATATGGTGCTACCGAAGAATGATGTAGATAAAGTGGATCGACCGAGTAAATAATGAGAAAGTGTTGAGAAGAGTGGGAAAAAAGAGAATTCTTTAAAAAAAAAACTTGAGGAGAAGACTTAGTAAGCCGAATTATGAGGCTTGATGGCCTGATGAAAACTATCGTAGAAGGACAGGTGGAAGGGAAGAAGGGTAAGGTGCGGCCTCGAATGAGTTACATAGGAGAGGTTATAAAGGATGTAAAAGAGAAGAAATACATCCCTATGAAAAGGTTAGCGGATAGGAGAGAGGGATGGAGAGCTGCGTGAAATCAATTTTAGGATTTTTGACTACTGATGATGACTATGATGATGAGAACAATTATATGAACTTATTGATCGAGAAGAATATTCGTTAAATTAAATTTCTTATTGAAAAAATTTTTTTTATCACACTCTGTAGTTAGTACTGTCGTTGGAATCGGCCTATCAGTCCCATCACGTGATCTCTGATTTTGTCATTTCAATCGTGGTCCCAAGCACAGAAGCAGATGATCGCTCTTGCTCATCACCATTGGTCAACAAACCTAATATTGGTTTGACGCAGCTCTCCACTCAATTCTCCTATCAGCTAATATTTTCACACCTACGTAAGTCTTCTCTTTCACATCCTTCTTTACATGTTTCATGTATTTCATTCGAGGTCTTCCGTTTCCGTTTTTGCCATCTACTTGTGCCTTGATGATCGGCTTCATTAGGCTATTATTTTTCCATATATGGTCTATAACGTAGTTCCGTCTTCTAGGCAATTATTATAGGTTTTAATGAGGCTTCTCTTCTCCCCTACTCTTCTTAGGACTTCCTCATTACTTACTCGATCCATATCCATTTGATCCTCCTCTTGTTCGTACTAAGGAAAACCTCTCTCTACGTCTGAGTCCAGCCTCATGCGGGCACGGAGCGTGCCTATGCAAACGAAGGGCATCTTCTTCCTTTTCCCTTCCATTGCTCTGGATTCTCACTCACGCGGTCAGACACGCCCTTCCACGACACGCCTCCCATACCACTTCGCGGTGCCCGTGAAAACCTTGCCTTGCCCATCAGGAAAAATCCCTCCCTCTCATATATCTTTTATGAGCCTTTCCTTTATTGCCAAAATCTCTCTATTCCAATTTCCCATTCCTCCTCCCACCGTTGCCGGACGGATTTATTTTTCGAAAGCCATTGAAATGGGTCATCCGCAAGCAAGTAGTCCCGTCTCCTTTAGGGGAGTGATCGCTATCGCGAGAAATTCGTTTCATCGGTCGATAAAGACGTGATTGATGATCTCCTGGAGGGCTTTAAAGTTGTCACAGTGTAAACGTGGTGATGCTATGCTTGAAAACTTCACGCGATGCTGCAAGCGTAAGAAGAAATTTTGCCACCCTTCCGTCGCATGATAAGATCTAGGATTCGGCACGAAAAGATTGAATGCTTGACAAATACAAAGGAAAGCGGATTCGTCAGAGACCGATACGAGAAAACAGTTAGCGCATACAGCTTTCACAGGAATGCGTTTGGGAGCTTCTGTAGGCTCGGAGGCTACGTGCAAATCTTATATTGCTTGAACAAAAAAGAATAATTGTTTGAACAAAGAAGCAGGAGCAATTTCCACAATTTTAAAATTTATTGTACGACCGGTTTTACGACCATTACGACCAGGTGACCTGATGATGTTATAAGTGAAACCACGCGTAAAATAAATATAAAATTGGGGACATTGTTCCTGCTTCTTTGTTATGCTCCGTTTCCACCCCGTCTCGCATAAAACCTCAGGTTATAAAAAAATGTTTTGTATCGACATAGAGTTATTATCTATACATCACTTCCGAAGAGAAGCACCATAACTTATATCCGGAGTATGCTTCTCTTAAGAAGTGAGACATGGACAGCGTAGAATTCAAGGGTGGAGGCCTTCGAAATGTGGTACATTAGAAGAATGACGAGGATCAAATGGATCGACCGAGTAAGTAATGACGAAGTCTTAAGAAGAGTAGGAGAGAAGAGAAGCCTCATGAAAACACTGATAAGAAGACTGAACGACCTTATAGGCCGTATCTTGAAGACATGATGGCCTGTTGAAGACAATCGTCGAGGGACAACTGCAAGGCAAGAACGGAAAAGGAAGACCTCGAATGAAATATATGGAACATGTAAAAAAGGATGAGAAATAGAAGAAATTCGTAGGTGTGAAAAGATTAGCTGATTGGAGAATTGAGTGGAGAGCTGCGTCAAACCAACCATAGGATTGTTGACCAGTGATGATGATGGTGATATCATGCTATATTCTCACTGGAGAAATTAAGAGAGGTATTTTGTTGCACGGGTCGGTATAGGCATTAATTTTTCCATCAAGCATTAAATAAATTTGTTAAATATTAGGTGGTACTCAATGCATGCATATTATATTCTCTTTTTTTTATTAAAAGGCTGGTGTCCTAAAAACCCCCAACACACGCCAATTGAGGTGACTTGTGGGGATTAGTATGGCCGTTAGTAGTATAAGACGTTTAGGATATTCGTATTAGGTGTCGGTATGTATATGTAGATTATCGAATTTTTATTCCCGATGAGAATTTGTTTTACGAACATTTCAATATTATTTTTATGCATAACCTCATATATCTCGTCGAGTTAAATGCGAAAGAGCTGCCCGTGAAAATGGATTACGTTTTCATGCTATTGTTGGACACTTTGTTGTAACGACTAGTCGATGTGTTTGAATACATGTCATAGAATGCATTTGAATGTTGAAGAACAAGTGGAGCTCTCGAAGTGGTCAGAATCCCTCAAGAACTCCGGGAGATAATTAATTGAGTGTGTTGATAAAGAGATGTTTAAAGTATTCCGGGACTAGCCGCGGTGATAACTTTTACGGGAGTCACCCGCAATGCACAATCGTGCGAAAGATCCACAGGGGAAATATCATCCGGGATCATCTTGACCGGGATTCGAACCCGGATCCCCCGATTTCCGTTAAGCCTCCTAAGTTAAACTCCTCGGTAGCCAGTTAAACTACCGAGGAGTAGCTTAACTGGCAAAAGTACTCGACCGGAAATCGGGGGATCCGGGTTCGAATCCCGGTCAAGGCGGATGATTTTTTCTCTGTGAATCTTTCGACGATAAAGAAATGGTTTTTGCTGAGAGAAGAAGCGCAAAGAAATGTTTTTGGAGACATGAAGAATGTACCTTTCCGTCTATGGTAACTTATTGTTATTTAATTGAGCTTATTGCTAGAAGTCTTATTATCTCATTGTGGGAACCTTTCTTACTGCTCATTGTCAAACAAATATTTATTTAGTTGGCCATTCAACTTCTTATGAAAACATCTAAGTATATCTACTGTTGTTTATGTGCCAGTATTTTATTTGAATAGGTGATAAAATACCCTGTAAATATGTATTTTATCACATCATAATTGATGATGCTGCAATGATTTAATTATGAACATATATCTCTAGTGTTGTCAAAGCATTTTGACCTTATTGCGATACGTCGTGGATAATTTATTTTATGAGGTGCAAATACCTGAAAGTTAAATCGTCGAGCTGAAGATGTGTTCGCTTGAGTTAGCTTTCAATTCACAGTAAAATCAGTAATGACCACTTAATGTAACTAACGAACCTAATCTAATTACATATCTTAAATGATGCCTATTGGGCTCAATCAGTGAAATATAGTATTTTAAAGCTGAATTGCTTTTTTTATTTGTATACCACTGTTTGATGGGAATAGGACCCTTGACCAAAAACGCCAACGGTAACTAGGTTGAACGATCCGTAAATATCTTCCGTATCTTTTCCTTTAATTTATAGCCATGAAATCGCTGAATCAATTTTAACCTAGATCAGTATCTAACTTAGAATATTTACTGCCGTACAAATAAAGTTTGGTTAAAGCATGCAGTATACTTTTTAAGGTCCATTCCAGGAATGCAATTATCTTTAATACGCATTTTAATCTCGTAGTGTTGCAACCCAAGTGTTGGTCTGATTAGGTGAGGGCAGAGATTACCCCGATATAAAGCAATGGTGAGTGAAATTCACGCATTCTGTGGCTGGAGGCCAGTTATTACCCTCGGAAAACCTAGCTCCTCGAGGATTTTCAAGGGGTTTCCGGAAGCTTATATTTAAATACATAATTTCGTAGGTTGAAGAAATCCTATGTCAGCATCCGTTTCAAACAGGCCTGCGGGATAAATTCTCATTTGCTGAGAGCCTAAATCTAAATTAGTTGAATGAATTCGGTAAATTGAAGAAAACTATAGATACGACAAAAGTTTCCTCATTCGGCCATTTACTCATAAGTTTTAGATGAATAGCAGGAACGTTTCTGCACGCTTTTCATGAGTTTCTGGCGTAATTAGAGTTGAGGTTCATTTAATCGCTCTGGCAACACCACTCATTGAAGAAATAACTCACAAGAGTTGACCCGATAACTAGGAGTAGTAACTAATTCGGAGTAGCTGACATGCGGTGACCCGTTAAACAGGAGCGCGTGACGTCATGAAATTGTATGGCGAATAGGTTAATGCAGTCAATTTTTCGCTGCATCTGGCTGGAAAAGTAGACGAAGAATTGAAAAAAGAAAAATACGGATATCTTTATTGTCAATACTCTGCCACAGTCGATAGTAAAAGAAAAATTGTGAACGTTCCGATTATCTAGGATGCAAAAATGTCGCCCTAAAAGATTTCGCTTTGATAGGGCCTTCGAAAATAGTCGTTAAAGTTGGAATGTGATTTAAGTTATAGCCATTCCTTTAAATTATTTACGAAGTCACTGAATTAATTTAAATCTAGACTAGAATCAAACTTGGGGTGGAATTGTTCCATATTGAAACTAATACGTGCAATTTTCCACAGTTATAAAATTTTTTAACGACCTAGGTCACAATGTTACGCGAAGATAATGTAGTAATATTGTATTCTATGCCTTCATATATTTTATGATTGTTTAAAAATCGAAATTATTTATTTTAATATGGAAAATATCTTGGAGATGGTGTAGTAATATTGTTACCTAGATCGTAATTTATTTTATAATCGTGTAAAATTGCAAGTATTTGTTTCAATATGCTTTCCTTTACAGTCCATCTCAGGAATGGAATTATCCGTAACTCAGGTAGATTATCACTGCAATGTAGCAACCACCCTCCTCATTAATTTGAACCGTTCTGCGCGTAAGAGGCATGAGAATCCTCGTCAGCCATTCTCCAATTCATAAAATGCGAAAGCAGACCGGATCTAGTAGAAAGAGAAATAATTTAGGGCGCCCCGAGTGTCTTTTTTGCCTATCGAATATTTCGTGTTATAACCCAGAGAGCTCGACGTGTTTATTTTATGGGATAACGAGTCTCGGCAGCTTGAGGGACGCGCAGAAACCAGTCGCGATGCGCAGTTGCGGAATTTTTGTGGAAAGGGAAGAGTGTGGAACAGTGAAGAAAAGAGGGGGTGGGGATGGCATTGAATCGCTCCGTGTCGCTTGTTTATTCCGAGGTTAAAGTGAGAATCAGCTGCGGTCATTCGCACCATTTGGAATCGGTAGACAATCTAATGAAAGGATCCATGGGGCAGAGGTAGGAAAACAAGGTCACTTTTGGTAGTAATCCATTGGGTAGATGCGGAAAGACATTATCGTATGAAATCACAACACGCTCACAGTAATTTTCATGTTCTTTATTTTTTTATAATAAGAAGACGGAACAACCTTATAGGCCACATCTTGAGACATGATGGCCTGATGAAGACAATCGTCGAAGGACAAGTGGAAGGCAAGAATGGAAAAGGAAGATCCCGAACAAAATATATGGAACAAGTAGAGAGAGATGTGAAAGAGAAGAAATGCGTAGGTGTGAAAAGATTAGCTGATAGGAGAACTGAGTGGAGAGCTGCGTCAAACCAATCCTAGGATTGTTGACCAGTGATGATGATGATGAAACCCATCACAACCCAATGTTGCTTCTAAGTAACATTAAAAATTTATACATTTTCAGCTCTATTCAGGTAATATTTAAACCTCGTGTTCTTTAGTGCTGTAGAAGTTAATGGCGAAATGTGTAGCTGCCACAATAATTAAGATTGAGTAGAAAATTTTCACATTTTGAAATTTAAGCTGTCGTAGAAGTAGCTCTGGGTTAGAAAGGGTTAGCAATTGTTTTCTTCAGGCCTAAATCCATAACGTATTACGGCCCATCGTAGCCACGCGGCAACATTCTACCATTCTGGGCATAGGAAGCTCTTGAAGGAAACCCGAACTCCTTCTTGCTCTTAAATTATTACAAATATGTAGTTGAAGCTTGTAATAACTTAATCCACTTATTAGTTTATTTTTAAGCCTGCCTAAATATTCTCACTGATGGTCTCATCTCCGCAGGAATATTTCTCTCTTCATCCACCAAGTTTAGCACTTCAGCTCACAGCACCACAAGTTGCTTTTCCTCTTTACCAATCTCTTGATTGCTATTGACAAATTTCGCTGGAATTACTCAAAGGAAAAGCATCGTCGTTCGATAAAATGTTTGGTCAGATCCGTCCTAGTGACGCCAAATCTCCCTGGTGAACGATAGAAAACGCCAGCTGGAGTTTATTATGTTAATACTATGCACGGTTTTTCTAGTTTCCTGCCTGATATTGATGTGGAGCTACATTGAAATCCAGGTTGTGTGCATAATTTAATTTCGATGAATTTCATGGCAAGAGTAATTTTTCTCAGACCATAGGTTGTAGAGTTGAAGTAGTTGGTGAATTGAAAGAAATTTTTGCTCTGTAATTTTATACCGAGGAAGACAAAATAATAGCCAAAGGATGAAGTTTACTATGCAAAAATATTTGACTGATCCGGGATAATCAATCTTTGAGCGTGCTGTGATTTCACACGATAATGTTAAGAAAGATTTAGTGCTTTCCCGGCAAATAAACTTAGTGAAATCTTCTCGGGATCGCCACCGGGTCAGGAACAGGAAAAAAGGTCCAATCATGTCATTCTTTCTTGGACTGACCATCGTATGGCGTGGGAAAGTCCGACTTGGTTGCGTCAAATACCCGCTGAGTACCGTATTCTGGGAGTGGCCTAACCCATCCTCAAAATCTCACCGAATGCGCCGGGCCAACCCTAAAAAAAATTGGCGACAAGGATTAGCCGTTTAGCGAATCCACCAGATGGGATTGAGTGCTAACTACATGTGTCACTGTCAGATGTATGTAACGTACCTACCATTTCGCTTGATACCGGCTGGCCTCCTGGTAAAGAAGCACATGTGTATCCTCGTTGTACTTCTGTCGCAGGTCTCTCTGCTACTAGTTTCGTCAGTGTTTCCCTCAATTAGACGTTGAATGGTAATCATCAAGGACTCCTGGCCTCCATTGCAGTTCGACTTTTGGGATACCTTTTTTTAAGGTCCATGTGGATGCCTCGAATACTCACCCTGTCCCCGAGTCCAAGCATAAATGTTTTAACTGGTCAACTTAGCGGTGTCATGTGATCGTGCCCGGGAGAGGCCTTTGCATACGAAATTAATCTCCTCAAACGCCTTTTTTATAGGAAAGAAGAATTGCCTTCTCATCCTTCAACTTCCTCCAGCGTTCCTTGTTACGGAATTTTCTCATGCAGAACAAGTGTCGCTGAAAGAGAAAAATATTACCACCTTTCTTCCTGGTATGACTTTTTTTATTATATCAATGCCCTTTGGAATGCGAATTTTCGCTTTGATTCGCGTTGATTTTTTTCTTGGATGGAAATTTGAGTTATAGGTTTATCTAAGGGGGTTTTCCCAGGTCCTACAGAGGCGATGAATTACATCTATGTATATCTGCATACTACCCCATAAGCCGCCTAAAAAGGCGTGTAGCAGGGGATATTAGGACGCCAGCTATTTAATGTAAAAAGCAAATACTCAAACAAAATTACGATTATTAAAGTCATTTATGGTTCGTTGGAAAAACTAATTCCGATAACTATCCGTTCGGCAAAATATCTTTCTTAATTTATCGCTTCTGTCGGACGTGGAAATATAGTGGGACTCTGCTATTATGTTCCCCGTGTCACTTTAAAGGTATCTATTCCCAATTGTTCAAGCAATCTTTGCCTAGCGCGAAGCCTCCTAGTCTCTAGCGGCTCCCAGCCTAATTTTCTTAACATCTGTGTAAAGATTACTGTGCGCCCATAGCTATTTTTGACGAACCGCACAGCCTTCCTTTGTATTTTATTCAGTTCACGGATTAAATCTTTCTGCACCGAATCCCATGTGCTCGCTACATTAAGAGAGATATTTTGCCGAACGAATAGGCATGGGATTTCGTTTTACCTCGAACTACTAGTGACATCATTTAATACTTGGCCTTGTTTCTTTGGAGTTTTTCCTTTATATTTTTTAATCGCTGGTGTCCTAAAATCCCCCGCCACACACCTACTGAGGTGGCTTGCGGGGTAGCATGTTTATGTAGATCAATCTATTTCGGCCTTGTCGTGTTTTGACTTTTTTTTTCGACAAGAATTCCTCGTTCAAAACTTAACCCATTAATCCCCAGCGTTGTGCTAACGCAACATTATTGAATCCTAATTATCAGAACAAGTTTCTACTTCAGAATAATTTTTCTTCGATTTACTGACTTTTTTTTAAGTCTCTCTAGTTCCAATTTTGTCATTTTCACCAATGTTTTCATTTATATAATTGTATTTTGATGACTGATGGCGTTCAGCATAAAAATCGGTGCGCACGTATGAGATACATACCCCAGCATGTCCGTCAAGGCAGAATGGGGCATTTCCTTCAAACGAATACTGATAACTCCCGGCGAAGATGTCGAGTGTGCAAGTCAAGATTAAAAATAAAAGATGTAAACCAAGTTCTAGAAAAATTACTTTTTTAATATTTATTTACCGGAGTTTTCCTAGCGTTGCGTATACGCAGCATTAGGAAAATCATATTATATGATGAAAATAATTTTTTCCAAAAATTCGTCTTAATTATGCCAAAATAAATCGTAAAATGAGAAACAACCGAAATTAAAAGCCCTACATACAGTCTGGGGAATTATGGGTTAAGTAATCATAAGATTTCTTGGACAATTAACTTTTACTTATACGACTACTTTTTTATACGACGCGACCCGGATCAAAAGTCTATTGTCCAAGAAATCTTGTAATGGAATACCACAAGGTTAAGAAAGAATTAGTGATTTTTTAAAGTAATCAACTTGAAATTTTAGGGATTTTTAGACCACAACGTTGGCTACAGTTCTCAATGTCTCATGTATAAAAGCTATTCATGAGAGAAAATATGGAAATAAAATTTTCGAATTTGACTTACGAAAACATTTTGACAAATTTGATTCAAGTTGCTCATAAACTTTTCAAGATGATAGGTCAAGGTTTAAAATAACTATTCGCCGCGAAAGAAGACAAATATTAGCGGTCGAGAGGTAGTGATGCTTCCTCTTTAAGTTGGCAGAAAAAGAGCCGTGAACGTAAGTATTTGTCATTTTAGAAAGGAATAAAAGAAAAATTTCCACTTGTTTATACTAATTTTTTAGCTACCAATCATAATAAGTTAGGTATTGTGAAATTTTTAATGTAATAGGGTAGTTTCCTTCATCAAAGAAAACGAAAGTCATTGATTGCGATTCGTTACCCACCATTAGTGTATTCATAATATACAAATTATTTGGTTTTAGAAATACCGGTTTAGACGAATGGCAATGGTCCATTTTTATCCTCATTTGAAAAGGGCCAGATTGGCGCCCATGCGATGCCACTCCACGTGACGTCACAGGGACCTAGTTTCTATACGAGAAGATAGGAGTTATACATCGTCTGAGGTTACCAATGCATTCATGAGGCGCAGAGCTCAGGGAAACATGTCTTAATAATCACTTATTAAAACTGGCTATGGTCGGAAAGTTTTCTTCATTTGATAAGGTATTAATAATCCTTATTTAAGCCAAGCGCTACCAGCCAGCAGGGTACTCAGCTACCCGCTAGCAGCCTACGTCGTATCAGCGCTCAACTCGCCTCAAGGTCACCTCACAGGGCGGCAGCGGGAACCAGAAATACGTCACACGGAGAGATTTCCCGGCATTCATACTTACGCGTCGCGTTTTCGGGCGCTAGAAAATTTTCACTTTTCATTTAATCGCGAAAAATAGATATCGTCATTTAAAAATCTAAATGCGTGAAATACGCACTCCAGGAGTAATAATCTTTCGATTTAGGCAATAAAAAAATAATAGGAAACCACCCTATTCTTGCCTTTCCAAAATGGACCTTTAAATACGCTGCTACAATTCAATTTGTAAGATATCAGTGCACATTTGAATCTTTTTTTCTGTTGACTACTTGCGTTTGACTGAAGTGCAATGTAAGTATCATGAATCACTGGAAAACTTGACTAGTATTCGGACTCCATAAAGCAGTACACTTCCTTTCAAATTTTCTTCGGTGTATAACTTTAAATGCTTGCCGAGTCAGAGTGTACTCCATTGTAACTAACCCGGCTTTATTTATCCTGATGCACGGTGATTTATTTTTCTTCCATTTTTCAAAATTTGGAGCTCGTAGGGCACTGAAATTTGAAAAGGGCAAGTATATAAAAGAGTATAGTATCCGGTTACTTAAGTGATCGAATATCCAGTGCCTAGAAATTAGCAACCTGAACGATCAGTTACATACGTCGATTGTTTAATTACGTATTTTATTTATCTCATACCAGAGATAAAGGAACAGGAGAAGAATTATTTAAGGTAAGAATGGGCCGATTGTGGAGTCTACTATTCCATTAATCCAGAAGACACTAGGTTAAGGGGGTTAAAAAGGGCGAGAGGACAGGATAGAAGTCTCAAAACTCCGAAAAGGGAAGCTCTTAGTGAACGTGGAAGGAAGGAAGAGGAAGTCTTAGTGAACGTATTGAGCTCATATTTACGTCCGTGACACTCCGGAAACAGTTATTTCAGAACTCTCAATCAGCGTACAACGAAGATTCACGCATGTTCGTCCATGCATAAATAGTAACTTCGTTTGTATATAAACGTGACTCGTATCGTCGACCTAAAGGGCGGTGACGCCCTCATTTGTTTTTCGTGATGGTAGAAGGTGTGAGGGCTCTCGATCTACGGGATATTTGAGTTGACACCTCTCTCCGGAAAACATCTAATCGTACAAGCCAGAGCGATCAGAACGAAGCAGTCCAAAGGTGATGTGCATCGTTAATTTCATCCGATGGCGATATCCAGCGAATCTGCATTCATCCATTTATCACTACTTTCTTACCGTCGTTATGGTACATTTAGTTTCGAGATTTCTGATATTCTAAGTTAGTCGTTTGAAGAGAAGTGGTCAGCGAATTAATTTGTAAGCCTCATGATTCATATCGCTTTGATGTATCGTCACACAAAAAGACAAATAGATCTCTTGGGGTAACATCTTGTTACAAGTCACATAACCTGGACGCAATTTTATCGGTTTACATACCCATGCAGCCAATGGAATAGTTAGTTCTATTTTATGTGGTTCTCCCTTGCTATTTCATCAAAAAGTTTATGAATATCGATAAATTGTTCTTCATCCTGCTTTGACTTGGGATACATACTGGGGAATCCCGTTAATATTATAAATATAGGTGTGACAATGGCATAAAAATATCCACATATAAACCCTTAAGTACATGACTCGTATTTGCTTCAACTATTTTTTTGTCTTCATAAAAACAATCAAGAAAATAATAAAATATGGTAAGTTGCGTGAGAAATTAGTTAATTGATTGTTTCTTTGATAAATAAAGTTTCTTGTGGCTTTGACGAATGGCTAGTTAATTCATGACCACCTTATCAATTCTTTACTAGGGCGAACAGTTGTCAACTTTAGTTTTTAATAACATTTTGATATCCGAGGACATATAAGTAAAATATTATTTACGTCAAGAAAAGTTAAAGTTTGTTTCGTTAATGGGAACCACAAATCATTGAAAGCTCACAGTATTTCCTAAATATGCAAGCAAAAAATTTCACAGGCTTTATAAAATGATGAAACTAAATTTATTTGGACGTATTCTGAAATATCAACATATATGGAAATCCAATTTGAAGTAGAATATGAAATGGAAGCAAGTATGAAGTAATACTAAAGTGTATTCTGAGAGGAATCAGGGGAAGGAATAAACTTCTCGTAAGATTGGCGGCTTGGTGGCTCCCAGAAACGGAACTGAATTGGCAGATAAAATGACCCATGTTTATATCCACAGATGATCATCAGAATCACATACCTACATTTAAATCCTTTTACTTTTGGATGTATAAAATTATCAGAATGAACTTATTCCTAAATTCAATACCTATTGAAAAACTTTGAATGCAATTATTTTGTTTCCTGTTGTAGCCCAGGTATTTCATGCGCGTCTTTATCTCACCATGAGTCCCATATCATTGATTGCAGAAGTGCATTTTAATGTAACCTGTTCTTGGAAGTAACGGTGTTTACATCCTCGTTGAGTAACTCTAGATTTTGAGCATGAACGTTCATTATCATTTAGGGGTCAAGCAAAACTTCCTCCTTTTCCGTCAACAATGAGCTATGTTACTGCAATACCCAGAATCCCCTGCATCTGCAAACGAATAATCATGCCTTGTTTTTAATCGATGTTACGTCCTGTTTTTATACTGGATGGAAGAAATTTATCGGTATCTTAAAAGATAGACTTCATTTGAAAAAAGAATCTTCACTGCATGTTGCGAATTGTAATGTGTGTTCCAAATCTTCCTTTTATAAAAGTTTCTTCGAATAAAAAGTAAGTGTTATAGCAATTGATGATGTTTTTTTCGGGTTTGCCCCACGTGATTATTTCGGTGCACCGAATAAGTACGCGGGGCGCACCCCAAATAACGTCACTAACAGCTATAATGTCCCGCGAGAGCTTCACCGAAGATAAGCGGTGCAGGTTCATTCGGGGCTGGAAAGCCTTTTTGAAATTCTTAGTCTAATTAAAGGTTAGTGTGGAAACGCGTATGTTGACAATTATGTCTTTCGTAGGATCATTGAACGCTGAAGACAAACGGTAGCGCATTTTTTACCTGAGCAATTTTATGTCTCAAGTTTCGGCCAAGCTATTTCAACATAAATTTCGCCCAAATTGGGAGCGCGGCACTTTTCTGCTGACTAAAATTTTCCGAGATTAAATCCCGGGCTAATCTTTAAGATGGACGAAAAAGAATACTCTCTGTACGAGTTGGCTTAAGGAACGGGACTTCCCCAGCTTCCTGAATGTGCATATACATATTAAAAGCCTGCGGTGTAGCAGTGGGAGAACGGTAGCGCATATGTTTATTTTTTTAATTTTTAATTTAAATTTAAAATTTAATTTTAATTAAATTTGCACCTCAAGCTGAACATACCCTCAATTATACAAGCCAAGCCAAGAAAATGAGGCCGTGGCAACTTCGTGGTATTTCCTTTAATAACGAAATAAATTAATATATTCAGTCGAAACTTACTGCATTAGCAGATTAGAAAAAGAGCGCTATCTCACTTTCGGATGTTTACGAGTTTGCCTTTCTTAATTTCTGTTCCCTGTTAAGTTTTAAGTAAATATTTGTTGTTATTATATTTTAAAACCTTCGTTAATTTCTACCTCCACCATATATGTACTTACCCATTTATTCTGGATCTTTGATTTTTTAGGTGCTCATTCATCAATTTAGTGAGGATCAATGAGTCCACTACAATAATTGTTTATTATTATTATAATTCATATCACTAATCCCCATTACTTATCCCTATCCTCATCCTCTATCGCTAATTCTAAATTAACCTGTGTTTTTGGTACTGAGTGAGTTGGAACGAAGATATAAAAAGTTCCGGAGAAACACTGAATAAGTTTTAAAGCGAGACACTGTTTCAGTCTACTTAGCACAATGAAAGCATAATACTGTGGAAAATAACATAATAATGTGGAAATAACATAATTTCTATTTCCACACGTCTTTATTTCTACCAGCCAAGGTTTTGGCCCAAAATAACTCCTTTAATAATAATAGTAATAATAATAAAATAATAATAATAATGCTTATTCAACGATATTTCGCCCTTTTTCCAGTTTACAGAAACAAAACAAAATTATACGTAAGAAAGAGTATTGATTTGATAATATTTTCATTAAATTGAGATTCGGAAAGTTGGGACAATTCATCAGGGGATTTAATCTTATTTTTTAGTAAATCATAAAGAAAGTGCATTCCAATATGTCCTCTACGTATGGGAAGTGTTTTCAAATTCAAATTTTGTTCAGAAATATTGAGTCCTGGTTCATTATGTGGCTTTTTCATAAGATTATGGTCAAGTAACTGAAGAAATTTACATTGAATTCTTTCCAGAGCATTGATGCGTGTATTATAATATGGGTTCCAAATCACAGTACCATGCCCCAAAACACCAGGGTAGCATAGCACGGATAACATGGGATTATGTGCCGAAACCTCAATCAGTAAAAGTAAAGAAGTGTGGAAATTGAAAATTGCTTTGATCTTGTAAAATGTCAAAGATTTTCGCATAATTACGCCGCAAACTGCATCTTTTTTGTTTTTCAGCATATGGTGACATTGGTTGAGGTGGATGACGAGTTAGTGCCCTACTTGTTCCGTCGATGGGTACAAGGGACGGGTCGGGAGGGAACCGATCACGTCTTTGCACTCGTTGTGATTGGATTCTTCCGGGCGAGTGTGATTCGCGGGGAGGCGAGTGAACCGCTTAAAGGATGATGGATGAGCCGATGGGCGTTGGTGATGGTCAGATCCCGATTGCTATCCGTTCGTGTCGACGGCGCAGAGGGTGCGAGAAGGAGGCGCTGTTCACCCATTCCCTCCTGAAGGAGCAAAGTTCTTTGGGGAAATTCATGGCCATCATCGAGGCAGAAATACTCACAAAAGTTGAACTTGGCGTGGGCTGACTTATTTTTAGCCAAACCTGGACGATATTTAGGGTGTGAAAAAGAAGGCGTGACCCAATCCAAGCTGTGGGAGCGAACTATTTAAGGAGAGTCGTGGCCATCGCTTGAACAGAAATTTAGCGTATTTTTGTTTAAATGAATGGTAGAGGCTAACCTTTTGTTGAAGACCGTAGTAGGATATGCAGTAAAGATACCATGCACATTTTCACTTTCTCCATTTGCTTTATGGTATTGAAGTAGTTGGTCACGATATCTGCCTGGCCTCTAACGTCACATAGTCTATATTTTCATTTGAGGAGCCCATTCATGGTATGGTATTTTAACCATGGTTTTAATTTTTTAAGTTATGGTTTGAATTTGGTTTAAATCCAAGATTCCATTCCAAATCCATTAAACCAAAATTGGTTGGGGTTGCGCATGACTAGTACTGCTCATGATTCGTGTGAAGATAATAGAGCACTAGCTCCTCAACACTTTCAATTCAAATATTGGGAATAATTTTTTACCCTATCAATGCATCTATCGTTTACTAGATCAAAGAGCTTGACCAATTAATGACATAATTCTTCCATCACAGTAATATACCGCACTTCAATCGTGAAATGGATGTCAGAGGATATTTCTTAGCGATATTTCTTTTTGTGTGGATCATGTGTATGTGCCCATGCTGGTTAATTTTTTTCCTAAACTTAGTTCCTCGGTTTCCCATATTTGTTTCAGGTGTTAATTCTGGACGTAATGGAATTGTGAGTGGAATTGCTGTTTCCCTTCCTGCAACTCATCAAGCGGAAGGAGTTTTGCCTTACAATGAGGAAACAAGAAAGACCGAAGAATGCTATCGATATAAATGGCCAGAAAAATTATCAGAAAAATCCCCCTACTTGCGTCTCTCAAGTGGCTAGCGGTTGAGGAAGAGAGTGGATGCTGTTGATAGCATGCGGGATTGAGCGTTGGATTGGACGCCCCGCGGCCCGAATACCATCAAGCCGGATTTCCAGTTTCACGGTAAGTTGAATGAGAGGGTTGTGAAATGGGAGTAATTACAGGCATGTTTTGGGCGTGGTTGCATGGAAATAAAAATTACAAATCATCTTTTTTAACTGTAGGGAAGATATTCGTTTTTCAGGCGATTATTTCGATAAATTGGGGACATTGAAATGGCTATTATAGCCGACACCTCGTGCAACTGAAGCATGATTGAGTCGATAGCACACTCGCTTTATTAATCATTGGGAAGCACAGTTATAATGAGGCGGTAATTGCGTGGTGAAATCGCTACAAATTTGTTGGCACGGCTTGGATGAATAAATAATGGTGCTGAGATTGTTGGTGACTTCAACGCCTGAAATATCCAAGTGAGAAGCGTGGAATGAGAATATTCGGCCAATCTAGTGAAGTCTTTGGTAAGGAGTCGTCTTCTCTCGGATATCGTCGGAGGAAAACAAATATTTCTAAAATATTTATTTTCCGTCTATTTTGGTACAGAAAATTTCGATTATACCTCAGTAGAAACTTATTCTAACATTTTAAAACACTCTAATAACGAATGAATTTTAATCCCGTTATATCATGCATTATCTTGGCTAGGCGATTTTGTTTTGATTTCCCAAGTCATCATGACGACATTGACCTGAAACTGACATTTGAGTGCTATTTCTACCAACCCAAAGTCAGAAGAAAATGTGACTTACTTGAAAATTCATATCTACCTGTTGTGCGAGTCCTCCTTTTGTAGAAAAGTTCACACAGTCTTAATTTTTTCTAATTTTTCGAAATTATTTTTTCCTAGAAAATTGCGGATAAATTCTCTGTATTATTCTTTTGACTTCTGTGAAATACTAATGCTAGATCGGTATCAAAGTCTTAGTTATTCTATGCTCTCTCCACCAAAAAGTTTACCCAGAGTCGATACTAATAGCGATCCTCTTCTCCTCTGATGATCAATCCGAAAATTGGTTTCTAGCAGCTTCATTGGCTAGCACCCTCCAATACTTCCGTCTTTTCGTCTTTTTATTCATTTTCATCATAGCTCCTACATCCGATTTATAGAAAATACTAGAGTTTTTGCAACTGTTAGTCATTTTTCACGTGAATTATCACGAGAAAAAAATTCTCTAGACCGGGGATAGAACCAGGAGCTTTTGATTTTTGGGCCTGTACACACATCACAATCCTCTCCAGGTTCGTTAATTTCTACGGCAAATTCGGCCGGGAAGCCAAAGGTCCGTGGTTCGATTCTCGGTCCAGGGGAATTTTCTTCTTATGGCCATTAATGTGAATTTCATCACCGTTTGGAGGCCGATTTGAAATGAACCACATTAGTAATTACTTTAAATATTGAATTTTTAAAATCTCAGGGAGAGCATAGTTTTTCAAAACATGCCATGATTAAATCATTATTGTATACTCTTATGCGCACTTTTGTAAAGATTTTTATTCCAAAGAAAAGCCTTCGTTTTAAAAAAAAATATAATTTATTAAAATTTGAATCAGATATCTTCTTCTGCTGGAGAATGAAGACAAGGTAGGGTTTGCTTTGCAAATTTCACGTTTAGCATTACTTTTCATGAGATTTTTCTTATATTCCCTAGAATTTCAATGAAAAGGAATCAATTAAACGGCGATTTTGAGCCATAAGGTCTACTCAATATTATTAAGAAAGTATTCTACATGTTTTTTAAATTAATAAATGGTAAGTAAATAAAAATGTTTAAAAACTAAAAGTTAAATGCATTTACTGGAGTTCTCAGGTGAGGCATTGAAATTGTTATTTGGGAATAACATCACGCGCCCATGCCACATCAATAGCTTTCGAACGCTGGAACGAAACTTTAAGGTATGTCTAGGCCCTTTTTTGAATTGCAATTCGTGCACGTAATTAATTGAAAATTTTATGAGGTAACTGCAACGAAGGCCAGATACTTCTAATTTGTACTTGACCAATCACTGCTGAGAATGATATTCACTTGTGGACTCTGAGTGAATTGGCGAGAGGGGGGGGGGAGGGAGGGAGGGAGGAAGGCCCTCCTGGGACTATCCCGGAGGGCCACGGTCAGTGAGTGGGGAGGGAGAGGTTGGCGGAGCTATTTCACTCCGTGAGAAGATCCACCACTCCGAATGCGCCAAATCATCGCGAGCCGCTCGCTTTCGACGTGCCAATTGCTCCGGCCCGTGAAAGACGGGACGCTATGTCATACCGTGAGGCCCACCAAGACGAGAAAATCCCGAAGCGTTACTTTGCAGTAAACGCTCTCGTGCATCTTGAACTTGCTTCTGCCCACTATGTACCGTGGCGGAAAAGAGCAGTATCTTTATTTTTTTAATACCATAATTGTTGTATTTTAATCCTGATTTTTTCAGAAAAAAGGTAACGGAATACGGACACGTCAATTTCCAATGCAACAAAAGTAGCGTGGAAAATTGTAAAGAAAAAGTTGGAATTGAGAGCACGTTTAGTACCTTACACGCTTAGTAGTTTAAGTCAGGAGTCAAATCAGGAATCGTAAAATGTTGGAGGCATTGAGCACCTTTTCCTCACTATGTAAAATAATACACACAGAACTTAATCTCAGATAATATTGTAACTTCTGTTCCTTATTCATGAGTAGTAAATTTTTATCATTGTGTAATTATTTAAAGTGAAGTTAAATTTATAGCCTACGCATTGGAGTATAAATATTTCTCATATTGTGAACTTGCCGCTTGCGTTTACATCCATCTCTATTATTATCATTTAGCAATTAATGTCCCATCTAATTTAGAGTAATCCCCCGTTATCCTCTCATGTAATTACCTCAAAATAGTACTCACGAAAAAGGAGAAAAATAAACACACGACTTATGGAAATATTGAAATAATGGCAATG
Organism: Ischnura elegans; assembly: GCF_921293095.1. NCBI lineage: Eukaryota > Metazoa > Arthropoda > Insecta > Odonata > Coenagrionidae > Ischnura > Ischnura elegans. The sequence continues at coordinate 66,261,544 of NC_060251.1, forward strand.
ATTTAAGTCTATAATGCTTTTTGAAATCATCTAAACGTCTCGTAAAATTAATGTAAATTTGCTTTTGTACCTAATTCTCATCAAAATCATCTCCTTTATGGAGTAATTCATTTGAAGGATTGAGATATATAGATCGAGGTACTACAACCCTCTATCTCTACCTTTCCTAAGTCCCTTCCTTCAGCATCCTTTTCTTTTTTTCTTAAAATCCGTCTTCATTTGCCCTAAGTAATAATCCTTTGGTCTCTTTTCCTTTCAATTTTCCTTCCATCATATTCTTCACGTAATTACTATCACTTGATACATGGCATATTCACCGGGTTCTTCTCTGGCGTATGGTGCTCCACAGTATCATTTGGTCCCCTATTTTTCATCTCTGTTTGCCGTGTATATAAATAAGTATAAATTCATGTATCTGTGGAGTATTTCTCGAATCAACATCAAGAGATATTAAGTGTCCCGTTACAAGGGGTTCAGCAGGTTGATCACGGACGTATATGATCGATAGGAGGCGATCAAAAATATAGAGGAGTCTCGGTTCACCGAGTTCCTCGTCGTGGAGAGTCGTGGGTTCGGGGTGAAAGGATGGACGTGCACTACCGTTGCGGAGCCTCCGATCCCTCAAATGAGCGGAATGGGGGATCATCGTGATCCTTCCCCGCCTCCTCCCCCTGATGCCTCCCCGTGCAATCTAATCAACGCCTCTTCGTGCCGTTCCTCTCCTTTGGGAATGAGAGGCGCTTTTTGGAATCAAGCCTCGCTCAGCCAAGTCAATGAGAATGTATATTTTACTTCATTTTTTATTTTGAACAAATTGGTACAAGTACAGTAAGACTGCCAATTTAAAGTGCTCTTAATTCACGGACTCATTTTTAACTGATTGGTATTCCACTATAAGAGTCACTGCTTAGGTCACGCCAGCCATGCTATGACTTGACTTAACTTGACTTATGTTTTATTTTACCTGGCTCGGGTGAGGCCACAATACGGCCCCGTCTTCCCCCGCGCCAGGGCTTATTTACAGTTATTTAAGTTCATTCTTACAGTAGAAAATATGATATAGGTATGTATTATTTTCTTCTTTTAGTACATTTGGTGCAGCTCCTTGGACATTCAATGGTCATTGGAAATCCAGCATATACGATATGTATATGAAAAAAAAAAATAATTAGTTGAAGCAATGTAAAAAATAAATACCTTGAATATACATAAAAGTATAGGCAAGGATATGTGGGAATTAGAGGGAAGGCTGGGGAATTAGCTCCTTCGATCATCAACGTCACAGTTAAGCTATCTATCTTTTACCTACCTAGTCTATCGCCCCTATCCATTGTCATCAGCAGGCCTTTTTTAATAACTAAGAGGCCAAACTTTTTCAAGATATTTGACATATTTTTCCACATTCGAAGGAGGGATAGAATTACAGTTCCATTTCTAAAGTAATATGTTTATTATTATTTTCTGCCCCGAAAACTGAAAACTTGCAACTAAACTTTATTACTATTTACGTTCCTTTTTTATTTATCGCGTTGTTTACGTATTACGATCATTTTTTTATTTGAAACAAAATGGTACAAATGCAGTAAGACTGCCAATATAAAGTGCTTTTAATTCGCGGACTCAGTTTTAACTGTGTGGTATTCCCCTATTAGGTTTCTTGGTTAGTTCACTTTTATTTATACCACTGCTCTTTTACACATAAAACGATCCGGGTTTCAATGAGTTATCTACATCATCATCAGGTGTAAATCATTTAAATAAATAAGGAAATTTAAATTTTTTAAATCAACAATTTGAAGTTATTGCTTAAAATTATCAATTAATTACAAAATTTACTGTTTAAATTATTTTAATAATTACAAAAATAATTTACGCCTTATGTCGATTACTCATCGAAACCCGGGTCACTTTATGTAAAAAAGAAGTCGTGTAAGTAAAAGTTAACAAACCAGTTGTTAGATTAAATTTTATTACGATTACCATCAATTGCAAAACTTGGCGGTATAAAATTCAGTGGCAATTTTAGGTTTTTGGGGCAGAAACAAATAATAAATGTACTAGAAATAGAGTATCAACGCATTTAAGGATAATCTTTTGAAAACTAATGGTAAACGTTACATTTACAAAGAAAACCCTACCCTATCTTCATTCTCCAGCGGAAGAAGATGTCGTATTTTGGAAACAGAATTGCAATTCCATTCCTGCTTCGAAAGTAGAAAAATATGCTAAATATCTTGAAAAAGTTTGGCCCCTTAGTTATTAAAAAAAGGCCTGGTGGTGACATTTGATATTTTCTATTTGTTCTTTCAATTTATTGTTTAAATTTTTTTAATTTATTATTAAAATGTACTATTTAAATTATTTTAATTAATTATTTAAATAATTTACATCTGATGATGTCGATAACTCATCGAAACTCGGGTCACTTTAAGTAAAATAGAAGATAGGGGCGTTGGTCTAGGTAGGCAAAAGATAGCTTATCTGTGACGTTGACGATCGGAGGAGCTAGTTCCTCGCCTCCTCTTTCATCCCCTCATATCCCTGCATGGCATGGCTGGCGTGACCTAAGTCACGCGGAATGACTCTGAACTTCACACCTCTCATTGCCATCTCACATTTTTCGGTTGCGGTTCACCGGACTCCGCGGCGAGGTCGGACTACAAGGCAATTTGTCTGTGATCGCCCCCGCTATTTTTCTTTCACGAGTCTTTTTCACTTTTCCTTCCTTACCATAGAACCATCGAAAAGCCAAGCGATCAATGATGCGAAAATATTCATCTCGCGTTTTTAGGGTCGCTGTGCCACGAATGGGTACAAAATATACTCTTGTTTTATTTAAAAGCATTAGGGTGTGAGCGAGTATGCAGGTGAAGTGGACAGAAAGGGCAGGCTAGGCGTAAATTTCCTCCTTCTCTTTCCTTACTAGATAGGTCTTTTATTTAAAGGGCCTTTCATACCCCAACGTGGAATTGTGGTCAAGTTAAGGTTAAATCTATGTACAAAGAATCCACAGAGAAAAAATATCCACCTAGATAGGGATTTGAACCCGGATCTCCCGAATATCGGGTGGAGTGATTTAGCTAATTAAACTACCGAGGCGTCATTCTCCCTATGGAAATTTGTGAACTCTACCGGATAAGGTGGTATGGGCTGCTGAGCATATTATGCGACAAGCAGTCCAAATCCTGCGTACAACGCCAGAGCTAGAGAGCAAGGCCCGGACTTAGAACACGTAGAGGTGCTAAGGTAGATTTACTGGCCAAAGCCCTCAAATGGAAATCAAGGGATCCGGGTTCGAATCCCGGTCAAAGTGAATGATATTTTCTACGTGGGTTTTCCGCATAATTTTTGCATTGCGGGTGACTCCCGCAAAGTTATCACTATGGCTTGTCCTGTTATACTTAAACCTTATATCTACTTGCCACCCCGCGAGGCGCCAAAATAGTAGTGAGTCGGGAATTGTTAAGACTTAAGCCATGAATCAATACGAGAATACTAAAAAAGATAGGTTTGCAGAGATTGTGAGAGATTTAACTTTCTGAGTTCAACCTGGCATGTATTTTTCCTTGGAAGAAAGGAAATTTTGCTATCTTTGTCTCAGCTATTATACTCATAATTGATTGCCTGTTTCTTCCATCGCTGGTTTATTTGCTTCTCTAATTGCAGAATTCATTCGCCGTTCCAAGTTTTCATTTCCAACCCTAATATTAGTTTTGACTTCTTCTCTTCTGCTGCATGCAAATATCTTAGTTTTCTTCGCATTAATTGCCTGCTGATATATGCAGATTGTCCTTCCCATTTTACTGGAATCGTCTCGAAATACTTCTTCGTTTATGAAGGCTATAACATCGGCAAAACGTAATCTGGTAATGTTTCTTCATTGACTTGACTCCAGAAGCCTTCCTTTGATTCCATTAATGATTTTCTTGATGGAAAGTGAAAATCACGGGAAAAATATCACAGCCTTATCTCACCCCTTTCCTTATTCTTGCTTCTTCAAATTTTTGTTCTGATAGCCGCAGGAAATGTTTATCATAGCTACATGGTTTTCATGAATTCTGCGGATAATTTTCCTGCCATTTAAGAGATCTTTAATTTCTTGGGGGATTCCATGCCGTAAAATACATTCCACGTTGTCAAAGGTCTTCTCAAAGTCCAAAAACTAAGTGAATATCGACTTATTCATCTCCAATGCTTTTATTTTGCCTTTGATATTCTACAATGAAACACTATCGTTTCAGAGATAATGCGTATCATGAATATGTTCCGAATAAGATGCTCTCTTTTGCTCTTATCTAGTGTTGAGTCTTTTCCCGCGAATGACTACACTGGGGATGTCGGAGTGGTTTTCACGGGCGCCGAGGGAGATTGATGCAGAGGTCGTGGCGATAGGCTCTAGGGGCGTGGCGGGTCGTGCCGCAGTGAGGGAGGCGTGGAGGGCGTGGCGGCCTCCGGCAGGGAGATGGAGAGGTGCTATCCTATTGATCGAATAACTCCGTCAATCATGCCGGGGAGCGTGGCGGGATAAGTAAAGGGACTCTGTGAGAGGCACTGGGATCGAAAGTGCGAAAATTCGGACGGGGAAAAATGGTAAAAAATCCAGTTGCGCATTGTATACCGAACCAAGGTGTTAAGGCCGTTTTACGCGGGGCACGGAATTGCGCAGGTTAGAGCTGCATTAATTTCTAAAATGGCGTGGAATTGCGCGAATGCATGAACGAAATTAGAACAGGGGCTATTTTGCCGTCTCGCATCCGCGCATTCTCGCATGTGTTCTAGCAATTCACTGCTTTACACAACGCAATTTTTATTGCGCCTTCGCACGTACGTCAGATTGCGCAATTCCGTGTACCGTTTAAAACGGCCTTTAGACCGGTGGGTGCGCGTTAGAATTTTAGCCGGCCGCCCCGGTTCAAATCTCGGCGCCCGCCGGTCTTTTTTCAGAGAAATTCTAGAATATTCTAGCGCGCGGCGTTCGATAAAGTTAGCCGCCAATATGTAAGCAAGCCGTATCGGCTACCAAATCAGTCTGTATTATGAAACGGTAATAAGCACTTCTCTACCTACAGCAACTTCATAAGGATTTCATTCAGCCTAGCAATCACTACAGTGGTGACCCCGAAGTAATTTTGTTATAAACGTTTACTTTAATGATTTTTTCCCCTCTTGGAGTATTCCTCTCAGAGTGAAATTTCGGGTAAATCCAAGAAGGTTTGCGGCAGGTTACCTAAATACTTTCTCTGTGTTACGAAGTGTAATTCTTGGCTTGTCGAAAGAAAACGAATCCATTACTATGCGTGTGGAGATATGCTTATTTTACTTGAGTTTTGTGTTTCGTCATGCTTATCGGATGTTGATAAGGGCCTGAGGCGAATACTTAGGATCATTCCATGTGGGTTTTAATTACTCGTTGTAAAGATGTTGTAATGAAACAAATTGCTACATTTCTTGGAGAAAATGTATTAGATTTTCATTGCTTCAATGAATATTTCCTGAGTGTATATGAGCACATTCATCAAATTTTCCCTTTGATTTGAGTTTATAGTTTTTAATCAATAAACTATTCATGTTGCAATTAATTTTATAGGTATCAAATCTTATTATATGTGTGATTAATCTTTCACGCATTTTCGTAAGGAAGAAGCCGCTGAAGAAAGAGCAAGACCGCCTTGAAGAAACGTGGTTTTTCCATTTCCTAGACGTCTCCTCGTTTCTATTACTGGATAATCATAGACTCCGCGTTCGGGTCCCACTCTATGAGATTGTGGAGGGGCTGGAAGGAGAGTTGTATGGAGTACTTCACGGCCAAGATGAAGAGCACGTAGTCACAGAATGGGATTGCGGGACCTCTCACCTACCCGCATTCGATTAAGACCGCCAATGGGAAGGGTTATCTCTCTCCACCAACTTGCATCCAAGGTGCGATGGTAACGCGTCCCACGCTAGTCGCCTTAACCCGCGTAACTCCCTGTAACAGTGCCGTGATTATACAGCTCCCATGCACTCGGGGGCAATCTGAGTCATGCTCTACCTCGAAAATACGAAGGCGCTCCTGGAGTAAAGAGAATTTGTACGTGCGAAAAACCCTGGTATCCTGATGGGATCTTCTCGCTCAGATCCAACGTGCATTCCCTTTCATTTCTCATCTTGCGACCTTACTGTTGCCCGGCTCGAACCGTTAGGTGGCAGTGGATGAAGTGGTTTTACTTAAAATTGGAATTACAGATTGAAATATTGAAATAAAAGGTAGTTGCACAATTCCACAATTATCAGATAATATAGTTGTGGGAAAGTGCTACTAACATTTATTTCAATTTGTTGAACTTCCATAATATTACGGCTGAATCGGTTTAATTATTTTATAAAGTACAGAATTCGAGATTGATATTTAATTAGGTGCTAGTTATGCTTACTAAAATGTGGAGAAAGTGACGTAATTTTGTCGAGAACCTATATATCTGAAGGAGTACTTTTCCAAGGGCATTCGTTTCTTCAAGTAATTTGGGCCTATAACAATGTTTAACACGACTTGGACTGCTAGTAGCGCGCTCGAAGCGTATTCTAGTATTCTCTTTTTTTAACCCATTCCACCGAAGCTGAATAGCAGAATGTTTTTCTTTTCTTTGGTCATTTTGAGGTGTAATAGCAAAGTTCAGCAACAACTTTATGATACCTTTTATTTTATTTAATAAAGCTGAATAAATATTCAGGAAATAATAAACTCGTCAATGTATTTTCATCTTCGTTGCTTAGAAGAATGACTTCGCAATTACCTAAGGAATGGCATTCGACAATAAAAAGTAAACATAAATGGCTCAAGGGTGAATTACAGATTAATGTTACGATTAATGATTGATTCCTTCCTAAAAATTAATAAATTCTCTCAAATGAACTGGGCTAAATGATCTTTATGAAGTAAGTGACTCAAGGCTGTAGGAAAACGCGACAGGCAGCCCACTGACAAGTATAGAATTTGGACAAAAGGATGCAAAACTGTTCTCATTGTAAGACACACTCCCATTTTTCGGGGTCTTTAAACTCGAGAAGGGTTTTCTTGCTTATCTTTCAACTCTCCGATTGAAGACAACGAGTGCATTGAATAAAATAAAGTCAAATTTTATTTCAATTGGTTTCTCCTATTAGTTAAGTTAAGAGAAGCCGTGAGTTCAGAACTCTCTTCAAACGAAGGAAAAGACAGCGAGGGTTGGGATTAAACAAAGCATCTTTTTGTTCTCCATCGATTCACTTCGTGGATTTCTCGGCGTGTACATAGTCCGTCCCGTGTTTTGGGCGGGTGGCCAATGCAAACGTCGGGCGTTGGAGGGTGGCGGCCTTTGGAGAGGAACCACAAGAGGTCTTATTTGCCCACTCGAGGCGCGCGCGCCCCTGTAAGGACCCCGTTCCCATATAAGGGCCCGAATCTCCTTTGCTCGCTGCCGTGGCATTAGGAAAACACGGGGCTGTGCTGTCTTGGAAGTAGGAGAGAAGGTCGCCCACGCGACCAGCTGAAGGGAGAGCATCAGATTCCCTCTTGCAGAAGATGCCGGCGGAGGATAGCAAGCTGGAGAGAATTTAAATCCATAGCTATTATTACATATGTCTATCCCTGGTCACTCTGCCAGTTCTTACAACTTTTGTTGAACCCTATGAATCCATGCTATAACTCCCTCCATTTTTGAGATGATAATTCACGAAATAGTGAAATAGCACGATTAGGCCGAAATTAAAAGTGCTCCGATCGGTCTGAAAATAAGTTTTTCGACTTATCACGTGGAATCAATTTTTTGGCCCCCAAATTTCCCCAAAAAGTAGTGGCATAGAGGCAATTGTCAACTCTGTGATAAATAAAAAAATTAGTGTTTCGACAATTGTTCCAAGGGCTTCGGACGCTTTTAGAGGGAGTCGATTCTATGACCTTTTGTCGTACCTCGTCTCGTTCACTCCTAACATTTGTAAAAGTAAGTCAGTCAGTGGGTGGTCGGTAGGGCGTTTTATAGTGTATAGATGTGTGAATGATCAGTGATATCTACTTCAAGTGTGCAGGGTTCAGGTGCCTCTTCATCAGTCAGTATGTCGGCCTATCATGTTTTCCTGAATTCCCTGAGGATTTATCTTTTAGGTGCTGCTTATCGTGAATCTCAATTGATCAGCCTCTTCTCAGTCGGATTTTAGTGGCTTCTTCAGCTAACCGATCTCAGTATACCATTGAGAGGTAAAGAATATTTGCTTTACCTATTAGGTGGTGTAATCTCATCAGACGCTGTGTGCCTCGCAACGGTGGGAATGTCGGATCTCAGCGTCCCAATTGAGCGACTCCTGGAAGCCGATCCTCAAAAGAACTCAGGAGAACAAATCAGATTGGCAATGTGACCAGTGCGGAGGCACCTAAAACCAGGCCGAAGGTATATCGAGCGGATCGAGGCCTTCGAAACGTGGTGCTACAGGAGACTGATGAGAATCAAATGGATAGACCGAGTTAGTCATGAGGAAGTCCTAAGAAGAGTAGGAGGGAAGAGAAGCCTCGTGAAAACCTTAATAAGATGACGGATCAACCTAATAGGCCACATCTTGAGACACGATGGCCTGATAAAGACAATCGTCGAGACCGGGAAAGGAATACCTCGAACAAAATATATGGAACAGGTAAAGAAGGATGTGAAAGAGAAGAAATACGTTGGTGTGGAAAGATTAGCTACTAGGAGAATTGAGTGGAGAGCTGCGTCAAACTAATCTTAGGATTATTGACCCGTGATGATGACGGATCTTCGGAGCTTCAATTAGAGCTTCAGCAACGGGCAGAAAGAGATGGAGGGAAATTGTAGGCGTGACTTAACGTCAACCAGGATATAAGTGACCTCAAGAGTGAGTGAGTGGAATTCACGTCCTCTGCATATCTGGATCCTCTCCTTTCCAATATCTCTCTGAGTTCACGTAGCCGATAGACATTAAAGACAGAAGTTCACAGCAGGGACGGTTCCAGGATTTTTTCTGGGGGGGTGGGGCACAAGGTTCTGACTGGTCTTCTTATTATAGATTAAAAACAAAATTTAAAATTTACAGTAGAAAATATTCTCTTTATTTTTATTTGAAAGTTATTAATATTACATAAAATGATTTAGGCTCCGTCACCCACAAAATAAACTGAACGTCTCGATAGCCATATTAAAAATCTTGTCTAATTTTTAACGTGCCCCTGTGCTCCCCCCTGAATCCGCCTATATTTCACGGCGTTTAAAAAAATTCCGGATTCCTGCAGCTCTTCACTTCACATGATGAATTATAGCCAGCCCTATTCTGTGAGCAAGAATAAGTATTGAACTTCGCAAATCACATCATTTGTAGAGCCGACAATATCATAGCTCGTATGAAAACTTTATGGAATTTGGCTATTCAAAAATTACACCATAACTTTCTCATCTTTTCGTTTTTTCTCCTTCATTATTATCCCCCGTTCACCCTTTCCTATTTGACTTCTGTTTCTTTTGTTTTTATAAAATCAAATTTGTTGCTACGATGATTTTTTGTTATCTTACTTCTAATGATCGCAGCGCCGTAATAGGATTTTGATGTCAATTTTTTAACTCTTCATATTCAATTTAATTGAACAGATATATTTAAAAAATAGAGACGAGTGCCCCATCCTCCTCCCCTGTGTCGTCCCGAGTCCATATAGCTGTGAGAAATTAAAGACAGCATTTCACGGCTTTAAAAAAAATTCGGATTCCTGGAGCTCTTTCACTTAATTTGTGATTCTCACCGGAGGGAGGTGATAACAAGAGTCTTTCTAGATGGAGACAGGTGAAACAAAAGAAGGCAGTGATGCGAAAGAGAGGAGAGGGCGTGCGGACACGAAAGCACTTGTCATTCGGGGGTCCCGCGAAGTATTCCCAGAGGACATCTCGCCTGAAGGGGTTCCCTTCGTCGAGTGCAGGTGGAAGGGGTCTCGGAATTCGGAATACAGAAGCGTGGGGTGGGGGGAGGGAGGGAGAGGAACGGGGTTCAATGTTTTCGGGGATCTTTGGTGGGGTGAGTTTCGGACGGTGAGAGATGTGTTTTTTACGGGACACGAAAAAGGGGGCGGGGGGAGTTGTCACTCTTTCGAACGTGCAAACAAAACACGCTCGGCCCAAAGGATTCGTGAATATATAAATACAGTCTCGTCATCGCGACCGTTATGTTTTTGTTTCCGTGGAGGCTCTGTTTGCGTGTTTGCTCGGTTTGTATGTTTTCGCGTTTATTACCTGTCCGTCAGAAATTTCCGGTCAATCTCACGAATTCCTTTACGGGATTTTATTTTCTTCCGTCGGACCCGATGAAAAATGATTATAAATATGCTAAATCAATTAATAATCTAAAAATAAAATACCTTGGGATATCGAATGCATTGGAAATGCCTAATTTCAAGGGAAAATGCCCTTTTCCTTGTAAACCACTGCTGGAATGACCCTGGGATTTAAGTCCGAAAACATCGATGGCCTTCCTCGCTATGATTTTTTTGATAGAAAAGCAATGATTTTTTTCCCGCTTCTAAGCTCGTCTCGTAATTTTCTGTGCAAACTTGTAATATAATGTTCAGGTAACAAGAAATCAATTTTTCCTCAATAAAATTGGATAAATTTGGTAATATGGCAGGTACATGCCAAAATATATGGTATGATAATGAGTTTTTTGATAAAAATATATGGTATAGATATTTTCCGCTAAGTCTTACCATCTTGTTTCCCGATGAATCTATTTTTCCGCGCCTTGCAGTGACCATGTTCTTCCATTTTTTCGCTCCTCCATTTATTCCTCATTGACTACATTATCACGGTTTATACACCCTAATTCTACGTTACATTTCCTCGACTTTCTTATTTTACTCAGTATTTTGAACCCTTCGTCACATCTGAAACGGACTAGACTGACGTCGAAATTGCATCCGCTTCAGAGAAGCTTTGCAGAGTAGCCAATATTATGAGAAGAGAAAGAGATTAAAATAAAAAGTATTTTCTGTTTCCCAATGTCCATTCTCAATTCATTCCATTTTCCGAGCAATGTTCGGCTGGAAATCGACGGTCTATACCCTTCGCAGACAAGTTAGAGAGGTCAAGTGTTCCTACCGAGCTAATCCTTGCTTATCGGCTGTTAACCGCTCTTCCGCATCGGCCTCGCGTGGTTCCCGGTTGAGTACACTTTGGTGTGGGTATTTTTTAATTAGGAATATTCCCTGAGAAAGTTAATGAATTGGTACCTGATTATGTTGGAATGTTGGTTGAGCGAGTGAGAGGAGGGAAGGAAGTAGGATTTTTAGATAAAATGAAAGAAAGTAGGCGTTATTGTGAATTGAAGAGGCAAGTTTAAGAAGAATGGGGAGGCTGCCAGAATGATTGCTGAATACTCCATGGAAACATACCTTAGTAAATAGAATACTTTTACTACAGTAGAATAGCTGAATTATGACAATTTCTTTCTGTCGTATATTATTTTTTCTTTCCATCTTCTGAATATTTGAATGAATTTCATTTCTGTATCTTAGTGAAATGCTACCGTTTTTACTTAATATTTTACCATTCAACTCTACCATTTTATTTCATGTTTCCCGAATGGAGTGCCATGAGAGTGGAGTGCGTTTAATGAACGTGCAAACACGTGAACTTCAGGACAAAACCGACCTAATTGCCGCGGTGCGGTGTCCAACGTGATGCGGGGCTTTTTCTTCCCCGGCGCGGAATGTTTGCCCAATCGTTGACCTCGCAAGGACGAAGAGGAGGATGTCCCTCCCCTGCCTTCTATTCCCGCCCACTCATGCTCGTGGCCAAACGTGATCCCCCCTGAGGGTCAAAGAGTTTGGAGAGGAACCGGAGAGGGCGTCTGAAGAATGCTCTGAGGAAATAGGAGAGACACTCTTTGAAGCCTCTCCCGTGACTCTCACATCGAGGAAGAAACGCCGGATACTCGCGCAGTATCGCACGTGTCTAACAACTTATAAATGCATCTGAGGGGGTATGAAGCCTAGGGGTCCAAGTGATTTTCTTTCGATACAGAGTTAGGTACAAAAATTGATAAAATAAATACACGAAAACTAGGAGGCCAAGGGATACGAGCGATTCTCTGTTCTGTACTTACATCCACTGGAAAATCTAATGCCCTACTGAATATCTAGTTGATCTCGTTTGTTTTCTTTACCTAATTTCTGTACCTAAATGTGTTTAGAGAAAAAATACCTTGTACCCCTAGGCTTCTCACCCCCTCATGTTTCTTCGAATGCACTCGATTCCGTTGTATGGAAAATAGAATTTTGTCCATGGAAGTGCAAGTGTATTGAAGCACTCACTTATTCTAATTCACAACCATCTAAATCTACATAATACCCTGCGAGCCACCTCCAGGGTGTTTGTCAGGGGATGATCAATCACAAAGCATGCAGCATGCGTGTGGATTCCCCCATGAACACTACACGGTCATAAATATGTTACGCATACTAAGAAATTATACTTCCACATTCATGCGAAGGCAAACCTCGCCCACTACTCATGAAGGCAATCTGCCAATTAATCTGGAACGCATAAAACATGTTTTTAGATATATTAAGAAACAGTGGCGGCTCGTGAGTGAAATGCTCGGGGGGGCACACTTCACCGGTGGGGGGGTCAACATTTTTGAATATTTTATGTATTTTAGTGAGTTTTTATAGCTATCTAGGTATTAAATTTGTTTAATTTAAAATAATATAATTAAAATATTTATAATAATAAAATTTAAACCAAAACAAGGTATTCTGAGACTTTTCAGCACCAAGTAGACGCCAGACTATAATACCGCCAGCCGTAGCGGCGATGTCAACTCACTAGATATGTCGCTCTGTGCATGCTCGGACGGCGTCCCAAGACATAAGGCACAAGCTTAGGCGCGTCATAGCACCAGCAGCCCCCACCACTACCACTCTTCATATAACTGCATGTAAATGGATTGGGACGTTCTGGCTAGCGCCCCGCGGCTACAAATGCGAACTTCTCGCTCTATTTTCGCGTGTTTTTCCAACATTTTCGATGTATGCGATTGACAAAAACACTTTGGTTGTTATAATGTATAATTTTAATTGAATGGGTGTTTAATTATTTTCCTTTTTCAAATCTTTGGAGGGGCGGCGTCCGTGAGTCGTTATAGGCAAGCCGCTACTTTTCAGAAAATTAAGAAACATACAATAAAGAATACGTAAATTATTAGGCTACTTTACAGGTCAACTAACATATTTATACATTCTAACTTTGCAGTTATACTGTCTTTTTGATCGTGGAAAAAACATTTTGAATCTATTTGTTTTACAGTCTATCTCTCTAATTTTATTTATCGTCACATCGTGAAGGAAACGTCGAATACTGGCGCACTACCGCACGTTTCGAAAAATTTATAAATACATCCTTTTGTCTCATTCACTCAAATCCTGAAGATAAAATGGATCGACCGAGAAAGTGCTCAGAAGAGTAGGAGAAAAGAGAAGTTTTCTAAAATCCTAAAGGAGAATACGGGACAACTTACTTGGCCACATTATGGAACATCATGGTCTGATGAAAGCAATTGCAGAGGTAAGGTGGAATGAAAGAGGGGTATGGCCGCGTTAAATAGGACAGGTTATAATGAGTGTGAAGGAGAATAAATACGTCACTATGAAAAGGCTAGCGGATAGAAAAGAGGAATGGAGAACTTCGTCAAATCAATCTCAGGATTGTTGACTAATGATGAAGATGCACTCGATTCCGCTGTATGGTAAAAATATCCACTTTATGGAATTGCAAGATGAAATGCACTCATTCAGTGATTCAACTTAAAGGTTTGTTTGGATAGTTGAGGATAAAGCACGACGTTGACTTAGTCACAGGCGAGTTAATATCACATTTTCATGGTATAGGGGCCACTGGACCCCGGGGCCAGTTCATTTCCGTGGGCCTTCGAGAATTTTCGGAACCTAGGATTCATCTGTCATCAGCCAAGCGAACCACCCACTAACTTACCACACTACCAGTTGGCTAAAGGGAATGAATGAATCAATTTTTTGGTTGATTGATTCAATTGATTGATAATAACCGCCATCATCATCATCATCATCACCATTGGTCAACAATCCTAAGATTAGTTTTTCGCCGTTCTCCACTCAATTCTCCTATCAGGTAATCATTTCACACCTACGTATTTATTCTCTTTCACATCCTTCTTTACCAGTTCCAGTCGGAGTCTTCATCCGGAGTCTTATTTTACTGTTCCTGCTATCTACTTGTCCATCGACGGTAGTCTTTATCAGGTCATCATGTCTCATAATATGGCCTGCAAGGTTGTTCCATCGCCTTTTCAAGGTTTTCATGAGGCTTCTCACCTCTCCAACTCTTAGGACTTCCTCATTCCTAATTCAGTCGGTCTATTAGAGCCTCATCATTATTCTGTAGCACCGCATTTCAAAGGTTCTAACCCTTCCTTTCTCTGCATCTGCCATTATCCATTCGTTACTTCCGTATGGAACCTTACTGCTAATGTAAGCTCTGATTAATTGTTTCCTCACTTCTATAAAATCAATTATGTGATCTTGGGCTCCTTCAGTGATCAGGAAAAAAAACTGACTTTCAGTTGAATTAAATTACTAATATCATCAAATTGATCTTAGTTAGCATGCGATCACATATCATAAAAGAAAATGACAACAACCCTCTACAAGTTAAATGTTCTACTTGTCACTAGTAGGTTATATAGCGGGGAGGGAGTGAATGCGGCTTTCAAAACCAACAAATATGGAGGTATAAAGTATTAATTTAAATAATAATGATGACAATAACTCGACTCGTCTTGAGGGCGTCGCCAGCGGCGTGTTTGGGGAACTGGAGCGACTCATCCGCTCAGGGAAAGGAAGGGGATTCGATAGGATGAAAGTTACGTCTTACTGTCTCATTCATTGCAAGACACTTTTGACCCTATTTTTCCCTTCCCCACGAGTAATAAACACGAAAATTTGCATACTTATCGGAAAAGGTCGTATATTTTGTCGAGGTCAAGACAAATTTTGCAATTTTGACCTTGTGAGCTCAAAATGTGGGTCCAAACCAAAATCTAAAATTTTCCTCAAGGTGTTTCAATGCTAAAATATTGGAAATAAAAAAGAGTCTGAATTTTATTGACAAAAATTCTTAATTTTAAGTTATCGGACTCGAGTAAAAAGAAAAAAGACACTATTCATTACAAAAATTCAACCTTTGACCCCGTAAAGTCACATTCAAGGTCATAAGGATGGCAAAAAGGCAAATAGCCTACCAACAAAGTTATCTATCAATAGGTTGTTGAAATATGTCAAAGACAGTGTTTATAATTAGTTCGAGCATGGTCGTAGCCAGAAAAATATTTCGAAGCGGGTTTGGGGAGTGGCTATATGTATCCGGAGGATTCCGTTCGAGGGAGTATGCTATGACCGTGTCTCCCTAGCATTTCGGGCGCGGTTTGAACTCGTAAATCCCCCTTCCCACTCCTATTGTCTTGAATTCTAGGCCCTCCGTTGCCTTCCTTCTCGTTCGCTAGTCCTAAAATTATATTGTCCTCATGCAATGAATGAAACAAGTGACTTAGTACGCAGTCATTCCCACGATTGCAAATTTATGCATACGCATATTTAGTATATGCATTCTTATGCACATTTATACACATATTTATGCATAAGCATAGGAATGAAGTCCTCCATGGAAAAATATTTGGCTCTGTCGGGATTCGAACTTTGCTAAAAGAAGTATGGAGAAGCAATCCAACAGGAAGAAGACCCCGCGGACGTCCAAAGAAGCGATGGACGGACAAGTGAAGTAAGATCTGCGGAAGCTTGGAGGAGCAAAGGACGATGCCATGAACAGGGAGAATTGGAAGCGGCTTGTTGATGAGGCCGAATACCACCTTGTGTATCTACGGCCATGGGAGTAGGAGTAAGTGATTCGGGATTCGAACTTGGATCTCCCGATTGCCCGAGGCGTGCTAGCCATTCACACCACCAAACCATACTCCCTAAGTGACGTCCAGGATGGCTTTTACCGAATTTCTAAAATAAACTAGTAGATGCTGACATTTCAAGTCTACACTGAGGCACAAGGATCGGAGGTCGTGCTTACTAAGCAACTGGCAGAGAAATAAACTCTACTTTTAATTTAACTGTTCTAAATTTCAAAGTACTGCATGGAACAAGTGACTATGTACGCCTGACCGTCCATCGGGATATCTAGCTTCGCATGCTGGCTAGTTCAAATATTTATTCATGGTCACTTCTTGGTATATTTTTGTATATTTTCCTCATTATTAACGTTAAGATCTGATCGATTATGTATTGTTTTGCGTAGACATGTCATTCTAATCCTTCCATGAAAGCGTTTCGTCGTCATTATTGGCAAAATGCGGGGAAAAAATTAAGGCACACTTACACCCTTTCGTTGCACAGCTAAAATTTACGATTTTCAAAGAATAAGGGCAGCCAATAAGGCGCCTCTTAGCACGGTAAACAAAATTCCGTTACTTCCCTGGACGAAACCCTCTTCTTGCCTTTACGATCTCCACTTAAACACTGATCGAGGCGAGACACGGGTCGAGAGAAGCAAACAAATCGTTCCACGTCGCCTTTGGAAACTTTTCGCTTCCATTCTCACTATCCGCAGCGCCTCTCTGCGGTGATTTGCCGAAGCGACATAAACCCTCGAAAAAAATTCTCGGAATCCGTAGGAAATTATCTTTTGACAAATTTTATTTGTGCCGTTCGTTAGAGCGTTTTTAAAGACTTTGGTCACACCCAGATGGAATAATAAGTCCCCATTCGACCGTTCGTGGATTGGCGGAGAAAGTCGCCGAAGGGTGGGGCAAAGGCACAGGTGTCACGTCCTATCCGATGGTCTGCAAATACCTCCCTCGCATAATTTCCTGCCTTTGCCGAATTTTTCCTGGACACACTAGAAAAAAGAAAGCAGTTATGCTCATAGCAGGCAGATAATATTATTACAACCAAGTTTCCAACAACGTTTCCAAGTTTACAACCAACGCAACCAAGTTTCCGGGTTTTCCTCCGCGTCTATTCATCTTCTAGACGAGTTTCGCCGGCGTTGCAGTGGGCATCTTCAGGTTTGAAGTGTCCAATGCAAGTGCTTTTTCGTCTCAAGGCTGTTTTACATGGGTCACGGAATTGCGCAGGTGAGAACTGCATTGATTTCTAAAATGGCGTGGAATGTCGCGAATGCATGAACAAAATTAGAACAGAAGCTATTTTGCCATCTCACGTCCACGCATTCTCGCAAGGTGTTCTAGCAATTTACTGCTTTACACGACGCAATCTTGACTGCGCCTTCGTACACACGTCAGATTGTACAAGTACGTGCCCCGTGTAAAACGGCATATATGTAAAACCTATATGTATGGTCTTGGTTTTGGCCAGTGCGTCCTGGTCGCTCGGTTTGTAGAAGAGTCATCTCCAGGCATTGGAGAGCTTATTGCCTGAAGACGCGTTCTGCAACGCCGTCGAAACTGTCGTCCTGAAGATGAATCGGCGCGATAGACAACCCGAAAACCTATCTGTTCCTACTGTATCACTCCATGAAAGTCTCCATCAATTTTATTGTAGGCATTTCACCAGTTAAGAGGACTTATTTCTCCCTCCCTTCTATGGTAACTTGCCTTTTTGGCAAAGAAATACAAGTTTGAGACTTAAATTATCGCATTGCAATTTTAAGTGTGCCCAAGGAAAATCACAGTGAAAATTTACTTTTGTGTAGAATTGGAGTTTTTCTCGGCCTATATTCTGACGGGATAATTTTCGGGTTTTGCACCAGGTGTGATTTTGGATAGTTGGTTCCCATTACGTTTCGAAGGCTGACTACGATCGTCTTCAGGGGTAGAATGTGGAGCCAATTTCTTGTGGGTATGTGATTAATACTTGCATATGCTCATTAGTCCGTCTAGTGTATCCACATTCTACATAGTTGATTTGATACATGGTATACATTGCTGTAATCAGGAAGCTCTTTATGAAGAATTTATTTATTACAATCGTGTTCTGATGGTAGTTTATATTATCGAAGTTCATCGCCCAGAAAGTATTGTCCATCTATTTTTGTATTTATTTACGTTACGTTACATGAAGAAATCGTCTTTCATCGCTTAAATTGTTATTGCGCCCAAGTGCAATTCTAGTCAATGTACAATTAGCTGAAATGCTTGCGGACCACTTCACTTTTTGTAGTAATGTCGTTGGTATTACGCTATTGCCATTCTTGAGGGAAGGCATTGGATTCCCATTTTAATGGGCAGTCCGTTAAAGGAAGACTTTTCCATTCTTTGTACCTTTTTTCATCCTCAATGAGCTCGGACATGGAGTTAGAGATGCGAGCGACCAATATCAACCCGTTTCCTCTTCTCACATTGTGGACGCCGTCAGTCGTTTGAGCTCGCCGCTCTTCATTTGTTTGCCGAAAGAATTATCATCCCTAAAAGCGCGGAACTCGGTTGTGTGCCGGTTTCTTCCACGAAGGGTGACAGAGTATGTTGCTCTTATCCTTCTTACATTTTTACGGTCCTCTACGAGTTACGCGACAGAAAAATCAAAAGGAATTCCACCCTGCGGGTGTTGTTTTTGAAGTCAATGATTTGCTGCGAGATTTACTCTCTATGCACTAGAGGGATGTGAAATTAACAAACAGACTTCAATGACTTGGCTTTTTGCTTCAATGGCTCCTGAGGAAAAAAGTGTTCTTGATCCATTCATGATTTGCCAGTAAGCCCTTTCGCGTGACCTTCATTCCTTCAAAAAGTTATCTGTTGCATATTAAGTTACTCTTAAATTCATACTTAAGCCTTAAGGCTATATTTTTTCACGATTTATAAGAGTAAACGCACGTATTTTTTTAGGATGTAAAGATATGTCAAAAATAAGTATAGCTATTTTTAAAAGATATCCAAGGCGGAAGAAATTTTCACCTTTAACGTGCAAGCGAAAAATTAAAAAATATATTTGCTGTCTGAAAATCTGCCGCACCTTCACGAACTTAGTTATAACTTAATTCTTCTGAATTACGAAGGGAACTGTTTTCTTATAACTTTCGAAAATCTTCTTATCAAAGAAACCGAAACCAATATACCCATCGAATTTTGTCCATAATTGAACATGCTTTGATTTGTAGACAAATTATTGTCACAAAAACTGCCCATTTTAAAGCCTTAAACCCAGTATTCCACATTTTGATGATTTTTTGAAGTAGGTAAAAACGTTTCCACTATTTTATGGTGTGGTTTCTGATTCATTTTTTTCATATTTGGAATTCCAAGCATTCCTGCCAACTGAATGTGAATACAGTCCCTGAAAATCGTTTAAATATAAAAATCACACCGTACACCCTAATTTCTGGAATTCTGAGAATTTTTTTAAAACCGAGAAAAGCGAAAAAAAGACCGTTTTATGCCTACAGACAGTGAGTGGACCCTCAGAGAGAATGGCGGCCAGTGCGTGTAAACTGGGCCCCTAATCAGATTAGCGTCCAATAACATGGATTGACGGTGCGAAGACCCTAATTTCCAAGAAGAACCTCCCCCACGGATATTTTTGGTGGAGTTTGGGATCCAGCGCAATTTCCTCCCTTCGGGGTCTCGGCCCATAGGGGATTGGGGGGCGCCTTGGGCTTTGCTGGCCACGAGACGAGAGGAAGAAACCAACTCTTGACATTCCGGACATGAGAAGAGGAGCATTTTTTTATATGTTTTGAGTGGTGGCGTCTATTTCGATGAGCGACGCACCCAAATTGCGGGTTCGTGAGCAAATTGCCTTTTATACATCCAGCCTTACGTCCCTTCAAGGGGTGCCATTATTGCTTTCACTTTCCACCTCCAACCCTGAGGATGGGGAGTGATCTTACGTGCGGGTGGGGACTGTTTAATGGAATGATTGCGATGGTTTTGATTCGTGGAGGATTGTAATTCCTCATCACTAGTCAAAAATCCCACGATTGGTTTTACGCAGCTCTCCAAGCACCTAATCTTTCACATCTTCGTATTTCTTCTCTAACATATCCTTGTTAACGTGTTGCTTACATTTTATTCGAGATTTTAGTCTTCTTTCTAGCTTTATGCCTATCCCTCTACGATTGCCCTCATCAGGTCATCATGTCTCAATATAAGACTTAGTTTGTTCTGTCTCCTCATCAAGATTTTCACCATGGCTCTCCTTTCTTCTACTGCACTTGAGATTTCATCTTACTTACTCGATCGATCCATTTGCCTTTAATTATTATTCTGTAGCATCACATGTCGAAAGCCTCCACCCATAATTTCTGCTCTGGTTTCATTGTCCATATCTCTCATCCATAATGAAGCATACTCCAAATGTAAGTTCTTACAGTTGTTTCATTGCTTCTATGCTTAAATTTCTTGCTGAAGAGAATGGACAGAAATAACAGAATCCAATAAGATTGGATTTTGGTGTAGAAATCTTGCAAATGAGGTGGTCTATTATCAAACATATTATAATTAAGGTAATCAATACTTATAATTTAAATGGTTCGCGAACTTAATATGTGGAACCTACATTTCTTAGCTAAGTAAATTGAAATCTCAATGGAGATACTTCTTGAGAATTACACGTGAATATTGGAAACGGTTGTGAACGTGACGAAATGAAAAGTTGTGTAGATTTTACAAAGGTTCAATTTATTTTTTTTAGACATGAAATCAATAATCACAATCAGGAAATCGGTAGGAATCCCTCGGAAATGATTTAAATCTTACACAGACCCACAGTTAGTCATATTTCGGTGAGGGTGAACTGTCAGTCAGCCAATACGTTAGTTATATGGCCAGCAAAATGATTATGGCTGAAGGTAGCTTTGTCATACGAGGGTATCCATTTCAATTTCACAGTGCGGTACAGAGAAGATCATATCTATCTAAGTCGCTCCTTTGTAGGAAGTGTTAGGACGTATCTTATACCTTAACTATTAGATTGTTCCCAAAAGAAATCGGAATAGCTTTGATAGTTGGAATAGGTATTCCATGTTTTGTTAGTGAAAAATTCTATAGTTAAATAGTACCTTTTGACACTCCAGACGTTTCTAAATGACCTTAGACCCTACGCTTCTCTGTTGCGTAAAATTAATTTAATGAGATGAAGAACTTCTTGCGATTATTATTTTATTTGCGATAATTATTATATTGCGAAATCACTTGTGCCCTTTAATGAAACTGAGGCATAACATAAACGAATTATGCTTTTATTTTTTACAGTCTTTTGCGCTCCTTTTGAGGAGCAAAGTAGAAAAGGGTTGGAAAATATCATATTATTTCATTTTATCTTATTAACATGAACCTTTTATAATATTTTATTATCTTAATGCGATGCTAACATTGGGGCTGACATGCAAGCTGTGGATTGCCTTGGTCCATGCTGACTTTTCTATTTTGTTCTTATGGCGATCTACATTATAAAGAAACACTGATGTATGTTTCTCTTTTTGTATGATGTCAGATAACCTCACCAACCAGTAACGCTATTGTATGAGGTGCCAACTTATACTGTATTTTTTGTAGCGATGAATGTATTTTGTGGATGGATATTTTTTGGGGATGAGAATGCGTATGATTTAGCTCTTGACGAACTTTTGATTAAACGTCTCATTGTATAATTTCAAAATAAAAACGATTGGCAAAGGCTAGTCGCCCAGGTGTTGCTGGTTTTAGTTGGTTTTACACCGCCATAGCATATTTATTGCAGTGACTTTTTTCTCTGTCGCTTCGATTTTCTGCCGCCACTATGAAAAATAATATCCATATTTTACAATTTATCCTCACCTATCCTCTTACATCAATCAAATTCTTCTTTTTTAAAGAATTTTCCTCTTTTATCCGTCGCACGTAACATTTTTTCTAATTTTTGTAAACCAGAACCGATAAGCCATTAGTAAAATTTGCAATGGCCATTTATCAATTGCTCCGAATTCTTAGCTAATTTTTTTTCACCACAGCCCAATTGACTTTCTCATGAATTTGCGAGAACCGTGACCACGATACAGAAATATTTTAGAGGTAATGCATACCATTCGCTTCAGTTTTAAGCCGAATATCTCATCACCATTGTCTGTGAATCATTGGAAAGATCACCCCCTATCGTGAAGCCAATCGCTGACTTTTTCGACAAATGTGAGAGACAATCTGAGAAACAATGCGTAGCAATTTGTGAGCTCCCCATGTCCACTCAACGGCCGATACGAGGCAAGCCTAGGAAAAGTGTCTAGTATGCATCCCGCAGTTTCCTTTTCTTCTCGAGGGCCGGTGATGATCGAATGGTAACCACGGCCCTTTTATCTTAAGTAGCAGGTAGACACCCGTGGTCAGGTAAATTGGTGCAGGACGTCGGACATATTCTGGCCCTTCGAACGAGACGGATTTCTTGGGCTTCACTCCCGCCTTCTCAAAGCACTGACGGAGGGGAAGAGGAGTCCATCGGTCAGCATTGATGGGAAAAGTGGCAGGAGACTTCAACGGGCGGATGGTCTCACTAGAAAAAAAAAAAAGGCCGGAGACTTCAACGCTCGAGGGAGGTAGCTGACCGTGGGCCTTCGGCGGCGGCGGCTATTGTTCTTGGGTGTCAGTCGGGCGTTTAGCCCCGGCGCCTGTGCTAGGTTCCTTCCCGGTCTTCCGAAGCCCACGGAGGGGTAGAGGTCTTGAAAGTCTGGGCGTGAGAGAGGGGGGGTCTGCGGTGAGAACACGGAGTTTTTCGCGACGTGGTCAAGCGGTTTTGTGGTTATTGGCGACGGTCGGCAACCGGCCGAGTGCAAAGAAGGCGCCAAAACACGAAAGGCGTATGAAGACGGCCGCCTCCCAACAACAGTGGTGTTGTGTGGGTTTAACTGATTGACGGCCGAGGGCCAATTTTTCTAATTTGGGTTGTTTTCGGGAATGGCTCTGGAGTCACCTTACACAGGTTTGCGCAGAAATGGGATCCTGCTAAATGTTTTCTGTGGGAAAATCACATTAGAGCTGTCTATGGCTGTTTTATCGTCTTCTCTACACAGATAGTATGGGAAAATTCACCCCGGTGTCTTTTTCGTAATCTTCGATTGAGGTTATTGGTGAAATAAAGTAATTACTTATTACAGGGTCAAATTTGTGCGCTGCCTTTTTTACAACCATGCTCGGTTGATCAGTGTTTTGAGAAACTAATCGATATCTCCACTGCATAAACGCTCAACGATCGCCCACCGAATCAAATCCGCTCATCTAGTGCTATATGGGCTATCTAGATGAGCGGATTTGAATCGGTGGGCATTTTTGAGCGTTTATGCAGTGGAGGTATCGGCATGTGATATTTTAATATACAGTTCTATTCATCTCAAACGTCGGGAGCTAAGCTGAGTGCTACAATCCAATTGTTGTAAATTCATAGATACGAAACTGCCATTACAATCAATTTACTATAGAAATTAATTTTTTGTGAGGTAATGGCAAATATTAGTGTTTCACTGCTGCATTTTAAGGTACAGTGGATGAAGGTTGTTATATTTACATATAAATAAGAGCATCTAAATCAGTATTTTATGCATAACCATGCAATGAATCTCGCTCTCCAGAACGTTAATACCTTGATGCTTGACACCTTATCTCGGTGCGGCATATTTATTACAATATCGGCATCTATCCCTGGAGTTTAAATGTGAGCTAGGAATTTTTTGATGTTGAGATCTGTTGAAGTAAGAAAAGTACTCGCCCATCGCCCAAGTAACTTAGGCCAACGCAACGGTGGGAATCTTAAATTGAAAGATTGATGTTCTCCAGCGACAATTTTCTTCCGCATTTCATTTAAACAATTTAATATTCTGCTTTTATGTTATTGCTTTGTAATAATTTCTCATTTTAATCATCCATAGCAATTCAAGAAGATTACCATGTATAGCTATGTACGTACGCGACATTTTTATTTTCCTTTTTATTGTTCCACAGTCTTTTATTAACCGATATTTTTTTTTAGCATTTTCGAGTCTTTTTCAAAGACTCATTTCAAAATTTCCATTTAGCACTACTCAGTTAAATAATTTCTAAGTATCGCAACATGGTTATATTAAGTGGTCTAAGAATGTCGCTCATATTCTAGTTACTCTTTCCTTTCTTTTCCCGTGGGAAAGACACTTGAGGTCGTTTTTAGTGAAATCGAGGCTCCGGAGAGTCTGATTTCCGGTGGAACCATTCCCCACGGGTCAGCGGGCCCTCTCCGGCCGGCCATTGGTGAGTGTCCCTCACGAGGAGACGGCGCCAATATATTCGGCGAATACTCCGCCCGTGAACCAATTTTGGCGGAAGCGCCGCGCTGCCCTCGGGGACCAATAAATCACCGTGCCCGTTTCTCCAGAGGTCAACCAATGAAATAGATTCATTAATCATCGCTCGACTGTCGGACGCCCTCTTTGACTAAGGCGACTTCCCCGTGATATACTTCGGCAGAAACAAATGAAGTCGACGGTTCCGTCACTTTCTCTTGTTTGCTTGCTCCTTTGGTCACCCGGCACGTCGTTAATAGTCGGCATTGCCATTTACAAACTCGCCTTTTTGCCGATGGCCAACATTACTGTCTTAGAAATCACCTTTCGTCTAGGGTGCCTGTGAACACTGATCTTTCAGCATGCCGCCTTGAAACAAAGTAGTTCATTACTCTTCTCTGTATTATGGCAGTTGATAAATTAGTAGGAAAATGCGAGTACTTAAAAATTCGAGTCGAGTGGTTGGCACTCAACTCGAGTGTTTCGAGTAGCTTTACGAATGTCGAGTCGAGTATTCTAGGTTGTAGTCGAGCAGTTGGTTTTTCTGCATTAGAAAGAATCATATATTATATGATGATTCACTTACGCTTACAATATTTTTTACAACTGTACCAATGTATTTACTCAAGCTCTTCCTAGTAGTTAGGATACATCTCTTAATTGAATTTTAGGCGTATTGCTAGATGTTATTTAATTTTTATAGTGCTCATGGAACTGTTTAAGACACGTTAATTTTCATTCATCTCCTAATTCTGACAAATACGTCAATATTCCTCATTATCTTTTCCTTATTGCATCAGAATAAGCATTCAGAGTGGTAAAACAAGACGATTGAAAAAAAGAGATAATGCATTGCTGTATTTCCTGGTCCAGAAATTACTATACTCGACTCGACTCGATACTCGCGACTAGTTTTCAACTCGACTCGAGATCAAAAAGTACTACTTGCACAACCCTATAAATTAGTTCTATATAGTTTATGGTATTCGTGTATGACTTTTCATGACTTTCCTTTGGACTTTAAATTATTTTTTGTCAAATTTTGGTATAGGTATTCTACGTATAAATTGATCTGTTTTTGCGGAGTAAAACGCCAAGAAAAATGAATTCTTTCTATATTAAAGGTATTTATTCCTTTATCCAAGCTTTTCTTTCGAAATAAAAGAATAGCATGGAAACATAATTTCTACAATTATCTTGTGAACGCTATCGTGGCAATATATGATGGACATTTGAGTACCGAATTTTAAATAATCATTTTTTAATCACTTGGTATTGCCACATGTGCTTCAATTAGTACATTGCAAAAACTGGTCTCTGTAAATTGCTCATACTTCGGGTTAAGATAGTTGCCCATCTTTCACACTGGGTGTGCTGAATAAGGGAAGATAGTATGACATATGTCCTGCACGTCAGGAGTAGACCTGTCCTGTTACTCCTCACTGAGCACCCAAGCTGGAATCGGGCTTGTAAAAATCTCCAAAAAAGTCCAATTTTCTGAATGGGAGTAATCTGGAAATCCTACTAAATCAGGGATAGCCATTATATTACATTCTTACTGATACGGTGTGGAATGTCAGAGAAAATTTCAAAAAAATCAACGAGACAAGAGCGATACAAAATTCAGGTATTGATTTTTCCTTAGCTTTTTACGCATTCAAATATTCTCTTATTTTTTACGTCCATTTCCAACATGGTGCCCTATACCTTTTGAAGTTCATTTTTTGCCTTGATTCTACTTTAAGTCTTATCGGTTTATATTCAAGTGTACGTAAATACATTTTAAAATGGCATTCCTATGGTGGTGAATTGATAAAATGCATATCGCTAAATATAAATCCCAGATCTACAAGTTATCAGTGAAGATAGTCTAGATAGCCCAAAAAATTCCAATGATTTCAGTTTGTTATGGCAGTGGCCATCATGTAATCATTTCACTCATCATATCGATCAAATCCCCAAATATTCTATTTCAATTATCTAAAAAATTAAAAATTCAAAATTTGGTTGATGTACATTAGCGATAGCATTTGAAGAAAAGAAAACTGTTTACGCTCCTAAACGCAGAGTCATAAGTTCAAAATATTGAGAAAATAGTCGAAATAGTACTGAAAAGACTGAGAATTTCAGTTTGATACAGCAGCGGCCATCCTGTAATTACTCTACTCGTCATATCCATCCCCGAATATTCTACTTCAATGCGGATCGCGTCACTATCTCGGAAAATTGGTCGATGTAAATTGAGAAGAAAATTTGAAGCAAACGAAACTGTAAGCGCACTTCGAACGCGAAGTAATCAGTCCAGAATATTGAGAAAATAGTCAAGGTAGTCCTGAAAAGTCATTTCTGTCACGAAAAAAGTATGAAAACGTGTGGTCCGTTTGCAGATGATAGTGAAGATGCGCTCGAAGCCCTCACCTATACCATAACACGACGTCCCCCTGTTTTTTCTTCTCGTTTTTTTGCGCGCGTGTGTCGTGATGTATGTGCGGTCCAACAGCCTCGCTGTCCCCTCCACGCGGCCGGCTTCCGAACAATGCCGCACGTCGGATGACTCTGGACTTTCTGACGTCGCTGACGGCCACTGGTTTGGGGAGATGGACCTGGAGATGGACCAGGGGGCAGGGATGAGATTTCGACAACGTAGATGGGAATGGAAATTCGGGATGAGGAATGGGGAGGCCATAACGGTAGCCACGGCGGCCACTATGGATGCTAATAAACCACCGCTTTCTTCTCGCCACCTCCGCTTCTCAAACGCGGATGCGTCTTCCTCTTCCTTTTCACCACCTTGCCACGGGCATCCACGCATCCTAATTCCTCCCGTGAGCTACCAATGCCCTCTTACGAATGCACCAGCAGCCTCCCTTGAAGACATTATATCTGTTTTTGATATGCCATGAATTATTTTGAGATAAATAATACGGTAGCTGTGTAAAAAGTCAGTTACGGCTATGGATCAGAAACTATTCAAGGCCAGTTGTTAAATTTTATGTTGTTTTATTCTTTAAAAATATTACTCCGAAGTAATTTCATATGAAAATAAATTATCACTATTTAAGTTTCCTACCTATTAAGGTAGGATTCCACGGAGTATACTAAAGAAAAATTCTGGTAGCCTCTCCTTCCTTCATGTACTCCCCTCTTCAATTCACAATAAGGACCTTTTCACCTAATTCTAACTAAATTCTATTGCACAATCATCTCTAAAATTCTTCCTTCCTTCTTATTTTCTTCCGAGGCCGTCTTCAAAACTTAGGTGCATTCTAACTTTTACCCGCGTATAAGTTTGTGTTAACTGTGGTTCGTTGACCCCCTATATTTGGTACACCGTGTGAGTAGAGAATTGTATTCCAAGAATGTGTCTTAGTTGAACTCTCTCGCATGTTTTGTAATTTTTTACCCTTCTGAGGACGTAGGTACCTAGAAAACTACCCGCGCTCCTTCACAACCATGTTTCCCAAGACCTCTCTCTTTTCTGAACGGCCATCAGTAATGGGAAATGTGAGCGTGGACAACGGAAGACAAAGAGAAGGGAAAAGAGATGCTTCCCCTGTTAACCGTTTGGAATCAAGCCCTTTGCTGTTACGAAAGGTATCCTCATTTCTCTTTAAGTGAATTTAGTGCGTCGTTGGGCGTCGGTCCTCGGTGAAATGTGTGAGCACGCCACACTTCCGAAGGGGACACTGTTGAGAATGTGAGGGATGTTTGTCATTCATTCGGGACGAGGATAGGCCTGGTGTCGGCTCGTGTGCCTCTCTCTTGCTAGCCGTCTTTCGGGGGCAGCGCTGGTGCAGCGGAGGGTTGGAGGTCGCAGTGCGGAATGCGACGGAAAAAATTGGTCAAAATCAATTTTTCGAGCAATCGATTTTAATCGAAATAAAAACGTCGAATTTGCAGCAAAAATCGGAATTTGAACCGAACGATCGATTAACCGAACAGAAGCAATAATTCTTTAAAAAATACATTTAGTAGAAAATAGGTGTTAAAAATATATAATATGAAAATGTTGGAAA
This sequence comes from Ischnura elegans, assembly GCF_921293095.1. Classification (NCBI taxonomy): domain Eukaryota; kingdom Metazoa; phylum Arthropoda; class Insecta; order Odonata; family Coenagrionidae; genus Ischnura; species Ischnura elegans. The sequence goes on from NC_060251.1 coordinate 66,289,838, forward strand.
AAATAATTTTTAATGTGTAGTTTCAAATTTTGTATGCTCGAGAATTAGGTTTGGTGTCACAAAAACTCTTTCCAACGTTTACCATGCATGAAAAGAATATCATTGTATTTGTAGCTTCATGTTATGTATTTGCTTATTCTCTAGGGAGATTTTTTCTTGCTTTATTTTCCCGGTACCCTTTCTAGTTACCTCTGGGTCTGGATGCAGGCGATGCTTCTCCGTTTAACACCAACCCACCGCCATCTTCCATCCTGCAATTCTTGCCATTGCAAACTGCTCTTCTCTACGTTCTCCTGCAAATAATCTTTCAATATTTTCCCTATCTTCCTATTGGTCAATTTCCGTTTATCTTCAGCTTTTGGGTTATTCTCAGCAAACGGCTTACTTCCGTTCCCTCAACATGACAATGCCATCTAATTTTATCCTTTTCCCGCGTTGGTAGATCCGTTTAAAGTCTGTCTTTTTGGCTGTAATTCTTACTCATCCTCTTCCTGTTTTCCCTTATATTGCTCTTGGGACATAATTTTGCTTGATTGGTTTTTCTCCATTTAATACTTCCTTAATCCATGCTTCTATCCAGTAAGTAAGAACCTACGTATTAAATTGTACTCATAAAAGCTTCTGTTAGCATTTTATTGCTCAGTAATAGATATTTTATGGCTGATAAACATCTCTTTTCCAATTTCATCTTATTATTTTCTTCCTGTATCGGAATTAAAATCTATCTCATGTGATTCATTACTTTAGATAAGGTAGAGATTCATAAGAGAGGGAATATATTTTGATCGTCCTAATTTGAATATATCGATGGCTAAGTTCTAACAACACGTATCTCAAGCATAGCAACTTTTCAGGAGAGCAAAAAAAGATTATATTTTCAATTGTACACTGAAATTAAAAACCAAAAAATAATAAAACTGAAAGGTAAGAATACTTTGCAAAAAAAGAAGTTGTTTTTTTGCGTGAATTTTATTTTTCAAATGTCATTACACTTTGCTTTTTAGATGAGATACGGAGGAGACAGAAGTTATGTATGGATGGGAGGAGTACTTAGCGGGGAGGAGATGTTGAAAATGGTATTAGAGGGTAGAATGTTAGGGAAACGAGGGAGGGGAAGGAAAAGAATAGGATTTTTTAAGGTAGATTGAAAGGGAGTAGGCCTTACAGTGAATTGAAGTAGGCAGTGCTGGAAGGAAAGGGAGGCTCCCAGATCACTTCTTTAGTACTCTATGGAAATGTACCTTAATCGGTAGAGTACTATAATAAAAATACTTTGTTTAAGATCCCTGTCTCTAACAGGCCAAATTTTGAGATACGTGTTGTCAGAACGTTGGCATCGATATATTTCTATTTGTGCCGCTCAATGTTATTTTTTTCATTGAAATCTTAGTCCACCCACACAGTTTGCCTCTCCTTGCTGTAGACAAGAGTAAAAAAGTCTCATAGAGTGGGAGCACATATTCCCAACGGTTAAGACGCGCTGCGAGTCATAAATTTGTTGTTCCACTGCCTCGGAGCTGGTTCAGGTGTCACCCTCAACGCCGCAGTCCATTGCCTTCCAGCGCCGATGGGAGATGTGAAGTGAGATAAAGGCTTGTGTCTCCCGATTCCCCTCTCCCGGTTGTCACCGAGACAGTGAGGTAGGAAGGACACTCCGTGCGTGGAGACGTGTTGGCTCATTTGGGGTCCCTAATAGAGCGGTACATCTTCGGTTTAATGAGTATTACCTTCTCTCAACTCCTGTTCCCTTTCATCCTTGGCCTCTTTTTGCCTGCCTTTTTTCTCCCGAGGAGACCACTTGGAAAGTCATAAAAACGGTACAGCGGGTGGAGAGGTTGACAAGCGGCACATCGGGGAGCAAAACCCGGTAGCGAGGATTTAGAGGTATCGGTCAACGACGATCTGCAGAGAACACTAGCATCAGGTAGGCTCTAATATCCAGTTAATGGTCAAATTTAACAAATATAGAGGCTGATGTGAGAAATGAAACTAAAGCCATTTTAATGAAGTTTTCAAAATTCATTTTTGTAACTGTATTCAATCGAATAATGACCGCGAAAAATAGCCTCTCGGATGTATACTTTATGGAAATTGCATTTTAAAATCCGGTTTTTCACGCAGCGCTCTTGTGATGAAACATATCTTAAAGGATAAATACGAATTACTTCTAAACTATTGATGTCATTTTGACAACACATTGATGTTACATTTGTAATGCCTTAGCAATCGTAGTAGAAATAAGATTTTAGAACGCAAATGTCATGTACTTTTTGAGTTATTAGTAAATAAATGCCGTAATCAAAGCCACTCACGTTAGTTGCAAAATAGCTGGGAGAAGCATTCATGGTTGCCCTCTACGATGGAAAAACATTTTTTATTACATAATTGCGCGAGCTAAGGAAGCGTGGACGAAAAGGAAGGGCCTTATGGGAGGATCGCTTTGTAAGAGTTTAAAGAAAAGGCTGATGACCAGGCTGATCTGGTGTGTAGCGCTCTAAGGTGCGGAAACGTGGACACTTAGGAAGGAGGACGAGATAAGACTCGAGGCGTACGAGATTTGGGTGTAGGGAAGAATAGAGAGGGTGAATGCGCGGAGAGGAGGAGGAACGACGAAGTGCTGGACATGGTGGGTGTGGAGAGGCAGCTTCTAGATGAGATGCGGAGGAGACATAAGGTATGGATCGAGGGAGTGCTTAGCGGGGAGGAGATGTTGAAAACAGTGATAGAGAGAATGTTGGGTAAACATGGAAGAGAAAAAAAAGAATAGGATTTATATATGGAGTAAAAAGGAATAGGCCTTATTGTGAATTGAAGAGGGAAGTACATGAAGGAAGGGGAGTCTGCCATGAGTAATGATTCATAAGTATTCCACCTAAGTAAACCAATCTTAGATACCTTAGATTAAGTAAACCTACCTTAATTGGTTGAATACTATAATCGTAACGTAGAAATTAATTGCATTGGGTCATGCAGCTTCGAGCCTACCTCCATAGCTGCAAGGGCACTTAACGTGAGATGACTGTGTCCTAATATCATTGGTGACGTTTATAGAAAAAGGAGCTTGGTAGCTTAGCGGAAATATTAGGTTACGGCTTGACCGATTTTATATTCGCGTTAAAATTCTTGGGTACGGAATGCTGCAGCAATTTATTTCAGTTATTTTCTTCCGTGTTTTGCTAACTCGAAACCTCTCACGTGGAAGAAATCTTCCTGGGAAGAAAATTGAAATATGTACGTATTCTATAAATATATTCTGGACAAAGCGACAAGTTGAAAAAGAAATAACTCAATTTTAATGAAGTGCGACAGTTTGTTTCAGATGATTTATTTTTAGTATCCATTATTCTTTTGCACTGGTAATTATTTATAAGTTTGTTCTCACATGACTGACGCCATATTTTACAGCCATATTTTATCTCCCAAACTTACCTGTTTATAAATAACTTTGTAGGTATTTAACCTGGAAAATAAATCTCTCTGTTGAATACTACAAGTTTGCTCTGTGACGTAGTTGAAAGAGGCGCGTTGTCATTTTAATTTTTCGTAAGGGGCCGAATCAGAGAACGAAACCTTTGTTAACCGCTCAACCGGTAGAGATCTTCCGGGGTGCAACGGACTTTTTAGCACCTTGAGAGAATGGTGAGAATAAAAAGATAGTATTTCGGAAGCAATAAACTTCATTTAATGGAACCAGTAGTTCTTCCTTCCGTGATATACGGTTACAATGATAAATACGATTAAAAGAAAAAAAAGTGTCAGTTTGCACCGCAGTCAGAGTGGTCCGAAAATACCACATCTTGCCAAGCAGGAACGGGTCCTTTGAGCCTTAATAAATGCACGAGGAGATATATAGCATCATTTTCAGACGTGAGGTACGTTGCTGGTCAGGTGTTATGTACGAAACGAATGAAATCGAGCAAATGCTTTGACCTCAATAACTGCCAGCCACTTCGGGTGAAATAGCTTGTTTTGAACCAATGAAACTTGTTTTCATAATTGTCTTCCACAACTATACTTCATGGTTACTGGGCTCGTATCGAGTAGTTACTGTCAAAATGTAAACAGTATTAAAATCGGTAGGAAATTTACTATTTAAGTTTTTATTAAGTTTTCTACTTTCAGTGCTTAATTTTTTGCTTATTTTACGAATGTCTGAGGGCTACCAGGAAGTAATTATGAAGCATTGATACTATATTCATAGTTAATAATTACTAGGAACTTATATTTATGTATAATATTTATTTTTCAGCTTGTAGAAGCATCGAAACATGGGTATGTCAGTTCATGAGTTTTGGAGAACATTTCACTCACATCATATTTAAAAAAATAATTATTATTTCACGATTATAAATAATACCGATGAATTTTTCACCAAAATAGGCTTTGAGCGAAATGTTTTGCATTAATTCCTGAACTGACATGCCTATTTTTCAATGTATATAAATGCTGAGAAATAAATATTTCACATGAATATAAATTCCTAGGTGTAATGCGTTTTGAATATCACATCGATGTTGTAAAATTACTGCCAGTAATCCCAAGAAAAAACTATCATTTCATTAAAACTATTTTTACTTGGACCGTTGTATCGGGGTATAAATTTATCGTTTGCTAATCCTGGGGGCGAGAATAGTATCCCGAATGGGTGTTTTTTTTCTTCTGGCAGTGTTGATACGGTTCCTGAAAAACCTGATGATAAACCACGCCCATCGGGATAGGAACTAGAACTAGATTTTAAATTTAATTCAATGAATTAAGAAGCTCTGTGTTAAGATTAAATATCGACAGTGCATCCAAGTATCGAGTAAATTCTTGTAGAATCCGATGATCACGTCGTCTTACTTTGAAGATGCAGATAGAAGAGGGTATGAATTGTTCATTGATTGTGACAAATAAGTATCACGGTGAGTGAATACGATGAGCTTGCATGTTGTATATCTAATGAACACACTTTTTTCCACAAAGTTCTTTAGATCTATAATTTTAGGCTTTTTTCCGGCGAACAATTTGAGTAAAGTTTTCTCGGGTTTCGCACCGGGTCATATACCACTCCATACCTTCTTCAAACATTTCGATGAACAACTCGCCCATCGTTATCAGGGATCCAGGAATCCAAAAAAATCCAAACAAAAATTGTATTTCTGAATCCCTGTCATCGAAACGTTGAAAGGAGACATGGAGGACCTGACCCGGTGCGAAACTCAAGAAAACTTTACTTCTTTTGTTCTTTTCGATGACAAGTAAAAATTAACGAACGTAGTGGTTTAGTGATATATTGTTATTAGGTTATTCATCGAATGGTATCGGGAATCTTATCTCGTCTGAAGCTTGTTGATACCCCCTAACAATAGTCCTTGCAGCGCGAGTTGTCAAAGGGAAAAGCATTGTCCCCTTTTCCTTAAATCTGTGGTGTTTGCATACCTGCGGCTTAGTCCATAGTCCAGGTTGATCTTATGTTTTGCAGTCGCGGTTGGACCAATTTTCTATTCCGCACGCGGCGCGTGACTCTAGATTATTATTATTATTATTATTATTACTTTTATTATCATTTTCCTTAAATATTCTTCAGTTTTCACTTAGTTGTTTTATTGTAAAGATTTCGGGTTTTCACCAAGGTTACTCTTTACTGTTCTATTGCGTTGAGAAATATTCTCGTGACATGGAGGTTTGAGATTATTACAGCCTTTTGTAATTTGATGAATGTATTTGGATGAATTTTGAGTATATTGAAACTATTTCGTATATGTTTTGGGGTGATACTGGTAGCAGAGATGACAATTGGAGCTATAAAAACGTGTTTCATATTCCATATTCTTTTTGTTTCTGTAGCCAATTCTTGGTACTTTTTTTATCTTTCCGGCTATTGTCTTTTCGATCTTATGCGGCAGTGGTACAACAATATCAGCTATGTAACAAGTTCTATATTTCTTGTCAATCAGCATTATGTCTGGTCTATTATTGACATTAGTTTATCTGTTTGGATCGGAAAATCGTCGTAAAGTTTAAATGAACTGTTTTCAAGCACTGTTACGGAGCGGTATTCATTATTATTATTTAAGTATTCTCCTGATTACGGTAGGTGTCAATGGAGTACTTAAGAATCATTATGGCAGCCTCAAATCCCATCATATACTCCCCTCTTTAATTCTCAGCAAGGCCTAATCCCGTTCATTAGATCTAAAAATCCTAATCCCTTCCTTCCTCTCCCTCGTTAACTTACCATTCTAACACGGTTTTCTCCAAAGGCAAAAAGACCCACCAATATTACAGAAAGTAATTAAATATCTTGCGGTTAAAAAAACCTCACAGGAGTACTCACAATTAATACTCCAGGGCGCAATTGAGTGATAATGAGTATATCGGTAAGAAGCTCATGTGAGGAGCGGATCGAAATTGTCAATCGTATTTCGTTCTCCGTTAATGGTTTGTTAATGATGGATCGTTAGTGCATGGATGTATCGCTGCGGCGCCACTGTCGGCGGGTCTACCCACCCCGACTATGAATTCTCAATTGCCGAAAAGAGGCGCGCTTTGATGTTAGGCCTCTCTCGGTCGGTACCCGACTTTCCGCTTGAGAGCAGCACCTGCCACTTTCACGATCCGTCGTCGAGACGCGGGCGGCGACTTGTCCCTTGAGGTTTAACGCATCGACTGGAAAAGTAAGCCGGTTCTTAATCTCTCATCCAGTCAAAAGGAAGAGGCTTCCTTCTGAGAAAGAAGCTGCGAAGCGAACTGCTTGAATCACTATATCCGAATGGTGAAACCCAAATTGACTCCTCACCCCCCGTTTTCTGTCGCATTGCAGCCATGAAAGGATTCACGGATGCGTATTGACTAACCCTGGGCTAAACTCGCCCAGTGTCCTCTCGTCTTCTCTCTTATGGGGTATAGAGAGAATGACCATGAACTGCTCTTTGATGGTGACAAATGATTATCTAAGCATGAGAATACGAGAACTTACGTGTTTTACAATCTGCAATCAGCGCACTTCTATTCACGTTTTTATTTTGTTTAATTCTACGAAGAAGGATATATTAGTAGTGTCTTCATTAGATCTCTTCAGAAAGGTCTTTCAGTTAATGAATAAACCTTTTAGGAATAAAGGATGGTTACTAATATCACAACACATCTTAGTATCAAAATGACGTCTTCTCGAATGATAACTGTGATGGTTGGACAAATAAACGAAACGCTAAACAAAGACCCATACATTTTATTTGTTTCTCTGAAAAATGATACATTGTTAGTCTCCATCAATTCTCTTGAGAAAGTTCTTTCAGTTATTAAATAATTCTTTTCAGAAATAACGTATGGTTTTTAATATCACAATACGTCTGTGATAACCGACGTCTACGAAATGACTGTGATGGTTGGCAAAATAAACGACAAACTAAACTTTATACATACTTTACGAATAGAATAAACCCAGTTTAAATGCCTCTTGTTTTATAAGTCGTTCCTGGTTCGTAATTTACCAAATTGAGTATCTCTCCCTCCGGGAATTGTCTTGAGGACACTGAAACGCTTTAGAGACTCGATCGGAATTAAATTATAGCTTAAAGAATGGATTTTCCTCATAGATCCAGGGAAATTTTACAGTAATCGCTAAGTGACGCTTCTTTTTTGTGAAATACGTTTTACGAAATCACATGATTTGGTGTTAAAATTAACTATCGTCTTTTTAAGCATATTGTACCGTGATTGTAAACTTGAGCCGATGGAGCAGTTCAACTATTCGGGCAACGCATCAGATGAGATCGGATACGTTTTAAGTAACCCGAGCCTTAACTTGCCCATCCCTGTCATCTCGTTTTTCTTCTTTGAATATGCAGAGTGAAAGGCCATGAATTGTTCATTAACGGTGACAAATGATTATCTAAGTGCGTAAATACGAGGGGCTTCCATGTTCCAATCAATGCACTTGTTTCCACGACTTTCTTTTATTGTACTCAATGGAGAGAATAAAAGAGCACGTTTATCTTAAAGTAAAAGAACGTGTAGGCTTAGTTTTTAATTTATCGATCTAATGGTCTCGCTTTTTTTTACAGCGGTTGAAGCTTGTGGACTCACCCAACAATGGTCCATGTCGTGCGAGTTGACAAAGGGGAATGCATTGGCCATTTTTTCCTAAATCTGTGCTATTTGAATACTTGCAGCTGAGTATTAAGAATATAGAATAAACCTGACTGTACACTTAATGTTTAATTAATTTTGCTGGTGTAATGTCGAATCTGCTGCTATCGTACAAAGCCAATGAGACCTGAATCTTTATTCAGTTTCTGATTAGATGTCACCAACTCAATAGAGCGAAGATGTTTTTGTCTCTCAGGTTCCTTGACAGCAAGACAGTAAATGCTACTGGCCCTATGCGACGAAAATACCGCAGTGAACGACCAATTTCGGAATAAATCAAACGAAACATATGGATTTTCAGGTCGCTAACTCTGTCATTAGGAGTCCATTCTTTCTTATATGTTTGTAAGATTCCTCAAATCTTTGGTTCCAAAATCTAATTTGTCAGTTTTAATATCGGGAATGGGTAAAAAGTTTAAAAATTAATTTCTATGACTTCTTGTTGACACATTTCGGTATGCAATTATCGTCAGTAGGGCAACGATCGCCGATACAGCAGCATTATTATTAAAGTGATATAAAAGAATATCAATTACCTCAAGAGTCAAAGTATCTTCACACGTAATATCAATGTGCATGTAAGGACTACCCCTGAATTGGGAGAAATGGAGCGCTGCAGTACACCAATCTAAGGATTTCAATACTGTGAATGAATAGCGCGAATTTTATTTTTTAATAAACTATGGGTCACAAAATACAGTCGGTTGGAGAGAATGACAAACTCCCTGAAGTATTATTTTGCTTATGGATGGACTTAAGATAAACAAAAATCAGAGAATCCTTACCCTTACTTACTTCAAAATGCGAGTACGAATCATCCCAAAATTGGAAAGGAATGGAGGGCTACAGAAAACCGATCATAAAATTGCAATGCTATCAATGAATAACGTTTGAGTTTTAAATAAACCATGCATGAAAAAACAAGGCATAATACAGCCGGTTGGAGGAAAGTGATGCGTCCTCTTAAGTTCTATTTTGCTTATGAATGAACTTTAAATAAAGAATCACAGTATCCTTCCTCTGGAATTCAATATGCAAGTAAGTAAATTAATCTTAGGATTGCATAACTATCAATGAATGGCGTTTTTCAGTTTTAAATTAACTATGCATCACAAAAGAAGACAAAATACAGTTGAATGCAGGGGAACGGTGCAACCTCTTAAGTAGTATTTTGCTTACGGATGAACTTTCGTGTGAGAAACTCTATATGCTTGTCACGCAGAGACAAAGAGTGGAGATGGAGCGAAGACGTTGGAAGAGAAAATGAAGGGAATACTGAGGTAAATAAAGAGGAGGACGCTGTGGATTGACTGTGACCAGGCGAGGGGCGAAACTGCCCGGGGCGACTTGTCCAAGGGCTCTCGAACTCACTCGTCGAGACTAAGACCAAGGGGGAGAAATGATAATAAAAATACATTACTCATCGGGCAGGGCTGGGAAAAATACAGGCCGAGACAGTGGCCCAGCCACGGGAGGGGGGGTTTCCGGGTAACCCCCCCGCCCCACTCCGAGCCTTTGAAAGGGGCGCCATAGGCAAGTAAGATGGCCTCAATAAATAAATACTTTATTTTAATAAATACCTGTACAAATACAAAATTACTGCTTTTGAGTCCTAAAAATTACGTTTTCAACGTTAAAAAATCCCAAAATTTTCGGATGAGGACCCCGTTATCCCCTTGGCTGTTTTCTATACACCCCGATAGGACCCGGAAATCCGGTAAACCCCCACCATTTCAAAATCCTGGCTACGTTACTGGACCGAGGAGCGTTTGAAGTACAAAATACAGCTAAAAATGTATTTGAGATGCGAAATACAAAATACCTTTGACGTTGGTGTTCGAACAAACTACAAAAATGTATTTTAAATGCCTCTTAAAAAAACACATTGGAATGGAAACTTAGAGATTTACAAAAATGTAACCTGCCTTACCACGCTAAGGATAGTTGCAAACACGAAGAAAACGATTCTTACGAAAACAAAGTTATCTCTGAGGCATGATTTTACAGAGGTTGATGAAGTCTTCACGGGAAATCAGCCGAATCAGGATGGGCATTCCTGTCAACGTTTCAATGACCTTCTCTGCCATTGTCTTCAGGGCAAATAATGGACCTGGTTAGTGCCGGGCTTATATACGTTGGGGAGGTCAAATCGTCTGTGAATTGTCAGTTTTAGGTTTCCTTCCTCCTCTCAGCTTACTCATTCTTTTGATCATGGGATTCCACGATTTGCCGAGGTTGAAACCCGCGTCCCTATTCATTTTATTATTTGTGATTCTTATTTCGGTAGCCTCTTTTGTAAGACGGTCCCAATTACCCTTTGCCTTGCAGAGGATTTTACAAAGGATTCCGGCTGCTTTCCCGTGAAGACTTCATCAACAAGATTCGCCCGAAAAGCACCAATTCCTTTTACAGAGGTGTTATCGGAGATACTTCATAAGTATTTCACAAATGTATTTTTTTATTTTAGAATGGTAATATACCAAAAAATCTGTATTTGAAATACAAGATACATCCCGATCGTGTCTTCGAAGTACCAAATGCATATTTCAAATGTATTTCAACTACGCATTTTAAAATACTAGTAGGTATTTGAAACTACTGCCCAGCCCATAGCATTGGGGCATCCAGTCGCGACGTTGCAGTGCAGGTAAGCAGGGGGAATAACACCTCCTCGGGACGCCCCAGTGAGCGACCAACTCCGCGGATTGTCTCGTAAAATTACTCTTTTTAAAAGACAACTCGGGACTTCGCATCATGTGTGAGAGAGAGAACCACTGCACGCACCTGCATTTTATAAAAGACTCCACGGAAAGGAATGAATAAGTTGTTTTAAACGGTGTCTGGAGGGGGTCTTCGGTTGCATCGTTGCGAGGATTCATTTCCCCTTTTACTCCCGTGGCGAAGTCGTCCTCGCAAATGACCCTCGTGGTCTTTAATTGCACTGGAGGTGGGAAGACCGGTCAGCACCTATCGGAAAGAGGGGAAGAGAAACTGCGGATTCGGAAAATAAAAATAAAACGTGCGTGTGTGTGCACAGCATTGACTTCCCGAGTGAGACTCTCATTGGTGTTTATTTTCACGGGCCCTCTCGCGTCGTTTTTCTGCATGCGAAGCAATCAAGCTTTTACGGCGCGGAGTTCGAGCTATTGAAATATCTCGTGGTGATAATATTCCGTCATTTCATGGACGCTTACGCTTTGGATCGCTTCAGCGTAGAAGGGATGGAAGAAAGCAAACGAAGATGACGATGGATAAGGGATAGTATGGAAAATCAGCGGCGAAAAAATAGTGACATTGATGTGAAAATTGGATTTTAAGATAAAATAAGAAAATGTTAAAATTCTTTCCTCGTACTTTTAAGGATAGGAACGGAGTCTCAATTAAAAGAATTAAAGGCGTCACTCGCTAGGACTAACCGTTGCATTTTTTTCCATCGTTTTAACCTTGGAAAGCTTTGATATATATGAATTACTAACCGTTGGCAAGTTTTGCCTTCGCATGAATATGCACGTATATTTTTCTAATATGCGTAATATTTCTATGACCTGGGGTGTACGTGAGTCGGTTCTCCTGCCTGCTTCATGTTGGTGAGTAATCACTCCTTGCCAAACACCCTAGTGGTTGCTCTCAGGGTATTATGTAGGTGTATAAGCGGATATGTACGTACTACTCCGCAAGCCGCCTCCATAGGAGGGTAGCGGGAGTTGTTAGGATACCAGCCGTTTGCCTACAACAGAATGCTAAAGCAATTATAACTTGTTATATAATAATAATATTATTATAATAATTTCATTGGACACCTGTTTGGAAATGTTTTGAGGATATCACTAACGCAAATGCCACCAATAATTCGGTTTGATGGGACCGTAAGCTATTATTACGTCTCTTCTTTGCCTTTCGGCCAGGGGAGGCTTACACACACAACCACCTGATTGAATGGATATGTTTATCTTTAGCGACACGGAGTACATCATATCCCACCACATTTCCATGCCCAGGTAAATTAAGAGAGGGATTTTGCCGAACGGATAAGTATGGGAATTCGTTTTTCCCCGCACGATAAAAGACTTAAATAAATACAAGGCGTAATTTCTTTAGAGCATTTCCTCTTTTGTGTAAACGGCTTGTATCTTAACATCCCCCGCCACACGGCTATTAAGGCGGCTTACGATTGTATATTGATTTAGAAATTCAGCATGTATGCATCCACATTTTACCCTCGATCGCACTTCTGATATGCCACCTCTTTTGATGTCGGGTGACTGGTAGTGGTTTTGACCGTGGGGACAACTCTTGATGCTCCCAGCTACGACAGGCTGGTCCTCCGCGTTCCTTTTGCGGAGCGCGGACGTACCCTTTCTTCTGTTTTCGGAAGCGGTGCGATAGAAGCAAGCGGACGAGGACATCAAAGTGATATCCAAATGGACGGACAAACAAGGGGCTGGCCCGCAGCCAAATGGTCTGAGATGGATAACGATTGTGTGCGCGGTGGGAGTGGGCTATTTAAAAGATTCCTAGAGCCTCGGACCATGAGGGAAATATCTTGGGGATTTTCGTTAAATAATAGGAATGTGATATTAGCGTGTTAACTGGAAGAACCGCTAAGTATACTAAAGGAACGTTTAAGGGATACTTGTGCACGCGATAATTCCTGACAAAAGTAGGAGTGGCCATCCTAAATTTTTTGGGCACACGATGAGACCATTGCAACACTTACTTCACCCGGTGATGCTGAAGGCGGTCAGGCTGATGGGGTACTGGCGATTCACTTATGGATTGAGATTCATTTTTCCTTTTATTACTAGACTATACGACCAATTTAAAACTAAGTTTATGGGCTATACATGGGAAACATTCTGTCGGAAAAGTTTTCTTTGGCGCAATTTTCCACAACGCGGATTATTATGTAAGCTGCTTCCATATCGATACCTCGATTTGCCGATTGCGGTATGATACTTCACATTTACGTATATTCCTTGGGAGAGCTGTGTACGAATTCAAATTTGGGTCGTTGAAATCAGCTGAAAAAGCGTATTTACATCGTACGCGTGAGTTGTTGGTATCAGTAGGAGTAGCCGTTTTTCATTTTTAGGGTACACACTAAAACCCTCCGAAACCTTTATTTAGCCTGTAGCTCCACTAGCGGCCGATTTCTCGTGGAACTGAACGTATTCTTCGTGTTGAGAATGTAAATGCTACCACTTTTCAGCGGCAAAATTCTTTAATGGCGCATATTTTTTCACCCAACGACTAATCTTGAGTGATCCGCCTACGAACTTTACTTCCAGGAAATGCTTCGAAATATCTTTTGGACATTGATATCTTAAAATTTAGAGGGTAACCATCCGAGGAGCACCTGAAGAGTGTTTCAATGAGATCAATTTGAAAGAAAACACAGCCGAGGCCTGGATAGAGTATTACGTCGTTCATACCCTGATAGCGTTTATGCATGGAAATTCAATTAAAAATCAGCGAAATTATCATGCCAGATTTAGGTAGAAATTCTACGTGTAGTTAGTTTAATATAAAAATATTTATTATGACATATTTCGCATCAATTATATCGATAATCATCGCTGTGTTTTCTTTTGGTCAAGTGAAAAGTCAGAAGAGTTTAAATGTGGTGCATGGTACCTACATACATGTTATAATCAGCTTGGAAATTTTCTTTCTATCGCTTTTCTGAATGCTAAGAAATCCTTGAAAACTGTTTTTTGATAAGGAGAAGCTCAATGAAAATAAAATATCTACCTATCCGCAAGCACATGTTGTAGGATTAAGATATCTTTGAGTGCAAGGGAGATGTCTAATTTGGTACTCTTTGCCGTTACAAAATGCATTTTTTTTTCTTTCTCTGAATGGCATTCCCCCCATTCAATACGCTTCGAATATATGTATATATATATACTGTAAGTTTATTCGTGATTTGGTTAAAGCAATTTTCACTAACATGGAATAACTCTTAAGATTAGAGGAAAATGAAGCTTCCTGGTAGGATAAGCAAAGGTCACTTGCATGTTTTTACGTTTTACTTAGGCGTAAATTATTTGCTTTTCCGTTTGTCCAATAAGGTTGACTGACGCCCACTGGACTTCCGCGTATCTTAATGATTGCTTTCAGGGTACTACGCAAACGCTTTTAACATCCAACCCATCGAAACCTGCCTCAAATAATTCCGATTAGCCGTAGCTCGCGACGGAGTGGCGATAGGAAAAGGAAGAGATAAGCGGCCGGGAGAGAACTTAATGTTCAATGGAAGTACTTGAGATCAGAGGACAATTGCCTAAGGCTGTTCGATGCTGGGGGCAAACACCGGCTGCCTTATGCCTTCAGTTGGTTGAATTGACTCGTATGCGTGCGCTTCCGAAAACAACATTAGCGACTCCAGGGTGACTCGCCGATTGAAATATGTGCATTTGTCGCTCGAGGGCTTGCGCTAAAAGCATTCAATTTGATGGTTGCCACTCTCGAGGAATGCGTAGACTTAACCAGCGTTTTGCTCAAATTAAAGCGCAAGAAACGCCGTTCATAGCGCGAGTCGAGGGTCAAACACCGTGGTAATGCTGAAAAAAAAAAACATCGTAGTAGTTAGAAATCAACTTTTTTGGTGCTAATTTTGAATATATATATATTTTTCCGATCTAAAAAGTTCAAATAATTGGTTGAATTCATCCGTGAAATAATAAATCGGGAAAAATTTATTCTAAGGCATGTGTTACTCAGTAAAGATTGTCCTCTTCCCCTCCGGATAATCTAAGTCGGTTTAAAGTAAGATTATTGTTACTGATTTCCATGCTGAATTAATAATAGACCCTTCAGTTTCCTTGAGTGCGTTAAGCATACCAATAGAGTCCTCTGAAGTTAAACTCCTTACGTCTGAAAAATGATTTTCGTGTCAAGGGTAAAATTTTAATGAGAGAATAAAAAGGGTTCATTAGCTCTCAGGACAGGAAAGGTAAGTTATTTTAAGTACGTGATATTACAGTAATCCTACTTTTACCCCTAATCCGAAGTCGTGATATTTAATAACACGTGGACTCGTGATATTTCAGCAATTATTTTTAGAATAAATTTTTAAATAAAACTGGAAAATATTAATGTACGGCAGAATTAAGGAAAACGATAAGACGAATAAAATGAGATCCTGACTAAATAATATTTTCAATGAGATTCTTCACGCAAAAAATAAATGATGTTGAACCGGGAGATACAAATACTCTCGATAGAAATGAAGACTCAAATACATAAATATTAATATGAATGAAATAAAATAAATAAAAATATTAATAAATCGATTTACTATCAATATAAATCAGCGAATACTAAAACCTTCGAAGTAAAACTATGTACTCGAATGCGTAAGGCTCTTACCAGTTGGTTACTCTTTGTCGTCATTCGCTTAAAAGATAAATCATGTTTAACCGGGAAATGATAATACTATTAACGGACTAAAAGAAAAGCAAAGTTTTTTGAAATATTTATTATTGGCTGCTGTTTATTACATCACTGTTAATATATCAATGAAATGTAAAAGTAATCAGCGACTAATGATACCCTCGAAGGATGAATACTAAATTAACAAATTGGTGTAATATTTTTGATGTCGTAAACAACAATTTAAGTAAATAAAAACTTATCATCGGGCACGCATAAGCAAAATGGGGTGAGCATCTAGCCAGGTTTGTTTGAATTCGTGAAGCTGTCACCATACAATTGTTGCAGCTGTTAATACTGTAATTTCGTAAGTAAGAATCGTAAGTCATGTTGCTACCCTATTATGTATTTATTTAAGTAATCGCTCATGCATAGCATTTCTGACCATTTACAGTGACATAGTAAAAAACATGAAATATATACGAAAACAAATAAAACAGAGAGTACAGGCTAAAAACAGTGAAGAACAAAAATACAAGGCATGTGGAAAGGGTGGTAGAAAAAGAGGCTTATTTATTCGCCGGGGAACGGGACATGGCCAGATTGGCAAATGAGTTGGGTATACAAAACGGATCACTATTATCCGGCTTTGAATCTAGCAGGGAGTAAAGACCGCGGTGGAGTGAGCACTTAACGAGGGATGGTTTAGGGATAGGCAAATGGAGTAAGGAATGCATACGTGCGGATCGACTAGACACTCTGAAATTAATGGAAGAAAGCAAATCAGGACATGTGAGTTTAGCATTTTGTGCATAAATTTTAAATCTGTTTTAATCCTTTGATGGCAGAGATCAGGGATTGGCAGAGAAGATAGGATCGAGCTAGTAGACATGCCACGAAAGTGGGGAATTCTGTGTTTTACAATTTTGGTGAAGAAGCTAGTTATATTGTTAGGAGAGGTGAGATTAGAGGGATCTCCGATGGAGCTAGTACAGGCATAAGTTGAAGGTCTTACGCACGAAGGTCTTAGGCACAGGTTGGAGGTCTTACGAAATACTTTGTAGTTGCTGCAGGATAGGGGACTGTATTCTTGGTTGTAGTTATGGGAAACAACCGGTGAATCGGAAATGAAG
The DNA here is from genome assembly GCF_921293095.1 of Ischnura elegans. Classification (NCBI taxonomy): domain Eukaryota; kingdom Metazoa; phylum Arthropoda; class Insecta; order Odonata; family Coenagrionidae; genus Ischnura; species Ischnura elegans. The sequence continues at coordinate 66,306,478 of NC_060251.1, forward strand.
AGTGGCGTTCAGAGATGGGACGAGTTGATGCGGGGATTTTTCGAGCGTTGGCTGACGCGCCAGAGCGACGTTTCTTTGCCACCACTTCCAGTATTCCGGTGATCTTGATTTCTTTATGGTCCCGTGACCCCATTCCTGTGGAAATCCTGCGTTTACGGGCGAAATATATTCAAATGTCCCGCTGTATATTCTCCGGGGACGATTTTCTGAGAAGGAGAGGGCAAACTTATTGGTTGAACATTGAATTTTCAATGACGTAACGATTAGAGATAGACGACAGAGATAAGTAATTGCAAGTCTTGATTGGTTTTATTTTTTATCAGAATCTTGCAGATTGAACGCACTGATCAAAGCTACATCACTTATTTAAATCCACGTGCCGGATGAACCGTGGTTAGTTTGCGCTCTTTTTCTTGTATCATATTAGAGAATCTTTTATAATAGTATCTTTTATATCATGTATCTGTACGGAAAATGTGAGCTAACAAAATTTTATGATTGCTTACTAGTAAAGTTTTCTCATGAAATAGTATTAAAAAAATTACCGACTATGTTATTTTCCCCTAGTACCATTATAGAGTTAATAGTTGAGTCTATCAGAGTTTTTGTCTATATAATCGTCCTAAAAGCAGAAAGCATTCTTGGTGAAGCTGCCGGTGTTTTAATTTTGAAGTGAATATTACTATTTTCCTCAGAGCTACACCTGATACGCTTTAAAATAACAAATAATGTTTAAAAAAAAAGCTGGCATTTTTTCTCAGGGCTGCGCGTGGATGTCATTGTTTCATACATTGAAATTTTCATCGCTTGCTCTGATCAAAATACTGAACAAGTCTTTCTTAGGGCTTGCGGAAGGAAATATTGGTATTTCATCCCAATTCAATTCATAACTTATGCTCGATAATTCAGATTCAATAATTAGGTAGCATGTTACGTAAGTCATCAGTCATCAACAAAGTTAAAGTATTTAATTATTAAGTCATAAGAATTGACGTTACAGGGACTGTCCACTGACTCATTTTTGACACCGATCCGGGGATTGTTTTTTTATATTCATTGCTCATAGAGCTATTTAGCTTTTACATCTTGGGCTACAAAATATTGCAATGGACCACCAAAAACCGCAATACTTAGGTTAGGGTTAACCTATCCTGGCGGCACTCGGACCCGCGACCATTAGCTTGGTAGGCGAGGACTGTGTCCCGCTGCCACAAAGGGAGGTCATAGGTTGTGGTAGAGCTCACTCCCAACTAAGCCACATATTGTGGGCCAGTCCCTTTCCCTAAACGACTTCGCACTCGGAGGATTTTTATTTACCATGTTATGAGTCATCAACAAAGATTTGACCCTGGGACCGAACGATCAGTAGCAAAACCTCTTACCCACCGGGTCGTCAAGCCTTTTTTGGTGTAGTAAACGTTGCGCATGGTGTTCCTAACTTGTAAGATCTTTCTCTCTTTTATCTGTACGTGAGTGGCTTATTTTTTTCATATCCGTTTAAACTTCCAGCCCATTACGAAAATTCCGACCATATTTCCCGCTTGCATTTCTAATAATACTCCACCATTTCTTATTTTAAATAGCGTCCTTCACTCTTTTGGACCAATGCCACAGTTCTCTCCCACAGTCTCCGGATAAACCGTTACGGGGAAAAGCGGTGTAGCCGAGACGGGGCGGAGAAAGGGTACTTCGTTTTAAATAGCGCGTGGAAGGTCCTTGTGGTTATTAGAGGCTGACCTAGAGCTTCCGACCAGGGTGGCAGTCGTAACATAGTGCTTTTAAATGTCTCCTTTTTCCCCCCAAACGTCCGCCGCCATCATCACCACCCGCATTAAAGTTACGGACCTTTTTTATTGCGGTCGATTCCCTCTCTAGAGAGACGCATCGGACGTCGTCAAGGGGCGGTGGTCAGCTACGGCAGGAGGGTGAAGTGAGGTGATACGCGACCGGCCATTGCTGTCTCCGGAGGAATAGGGATATTAAGATTTTTGTGGCCCGCGATTGAGATCTGACCCGCATGAGAGCGGTGCATCCTGGGATCGGGCTAGATCCGTTTCTTTTTTGGTGCATGAGAAAAAGAGAAAAAAGTCACGATGCATCGTGAGGCTGGGAAACTCTTGTCACTCTCACAGAGATTCAATCCGAATTTGGTTTGGTCTGCTGAGGCTTGAGTTTGATAGAAAAACTTGTCTGTTTACCTCAGGTGAAAGAATTTTCTCTTACGCCATCATCATATACTCAAAGAGAATGAGTAGAAAGTGCACTTATAGTTAGATTTATCTTTTGTTCTAATTAATGTGATATTTTCATTTACATAGCATTAAAATTGTTCCCCTAAAGCTACTTGGAATGGCGTGTGACATGACATGTTAGGACAGAAGTATTTTACAAAACAAATAAAAAAGTGACCATCAATTTCCAACTATTATTTATTAGATCCCTTCATTTTTTGGTGAAGAAACTAATTTCTATACATATCCGTTCGGCAAAATATCATTTTGCCTTTAGCGCTTCAATCGGATCTAAAAATGTGGTGTGGTTCTAACTAAATATGATGTCCTCCGTGTCGCCCCAAAAGATATGTAATTCCTCATGCAATCGAAGTGTAGAACTTAGCCTCCTAGTCTCTAGCGGTATCCTGCTTAATTCATGTAAAAACTGAGTAAGGTGACGAGATTTTGCATAGCATGGTACGAGTAAAACTATTTTAATTTAATTTTCTTATTTACCATTCACGTTCGTGAGGGGTTGTTATGAAGGAATTAGAAATACGCAAATAAATAGACCATTTCGGATGAGACTGTTTTCTAACCGTATGACCAAAACAAAGTTCAAATGCTAAGCAATACCTCTTCCACTTAATGCTTCTACCATAATGTTGGTTTGGGTAAGTGGGGATAGAACTCATCCCAAGCTAAGCCACAGACGTCTGGATTTTATTAATCCAAATTACGGACCAAATTCTTTCTTCAAGGATTTATTTTGAGAGCACCCGAAGGCTTTTTCCCTAGAACTTGTTGATATTGCCGACAAACCGAATAGTTTTCATTACATGCACGCATTGTGTATTTACTGCTTGTATGCCTCCAGAATTTTATTCGTATATTTTCTGAGTTTTAGTATTATTTTTGGGTCTACCGCCTATAGGCACGCACGAGAAAAAAAATAAGCATAGCAGATTTTCGGTTCTAATGAAAATTTTTGATATTTAATCAACATTGAGTGAAAAAATTTTCAGCAATCATTTGATTTAGATTCAAATATCAATTCAGTTCGATTCATGTTCCTCTCCTTCTTTGCCGTAAAATATCCCATGATATCTTCTCTCATACGCTTATACCGCGGCTTGCGAGGATGTATTTAGGCACTTTTGTTGTTCTTAACATCCTTAATAAATACCCATGGGTATTACATTCAGTTTAAATCATTGATAAAAATTTGTATCTTTTAAGGCCTACTCCTTTTCATTCTATGTATCACTCTTATTCTCTTCGTCGCTCTTCCCCTCTAGCCTAACATTCTTTCCTCTAACATGGTATCCAGCTTTCACTGCCTACGTTGTAGTCCCTCCATCCAAACCGTTTTCTCCTCCGTATTCCACGGTGAGATTTTCACCTTTAACCCTTCCGTGACTGTGTGGGGTAACTCAGGTACCCCAAATTTTGTTAATGCTGCGTAATTTTTTTGTTCCGTTGATTTTTTGTACTTGAGCTTTTGAACCACTTTGTCGGTTTAAGGCGACGAATGATTTTTTACATTTAATTTTTTTTGAAAACTCCAATTTTTATTGGTGGGGTAACTGAATTACCCCGCACAGATGTTGTCGGGAAGAAAGAAAACTTGTTTGTTTTATGAATGCAGGGGTAAAATTTGAATGCAGTAAATTTTAATATGTTATAACTTCAGTAACGGCAATATACTAAATGATGACACTTCTTTTACTTGTTTTTTCATAGCAAGTTTGTCAATGTAAAGTCACAATAGCAAAATATGAATGATTCCTGTCATTTTGCACCAGGTCAATGTACAAACCTAAATATAGTCTACAATCTATTCATAAATTATTCAAAACAAGATTTTATATCATTAAAAAAGAGCCGTGGTGCTGAATTACAGGAAATACTAAAATACAACATATAATTTACGTATGAATTATGGGGTTCCTGAGATACCCCACGCAGTCGTTCGCGTAAGTTTTCTAGGCACAGTCACGCAATGGTTAAGTGTTCTCTCGTCAATAATCATGTCCAGCACTTCGTCATTCCGTCTACTCTCCGTCCACTTCACCTTCTCCATTCCTTACCACACCCATATCTCGAACGCTTCCAGTCTTTTCTCGTTCTCCTCATTCAGCGTCCACTTTTCCGCACCTATTTTACGACTAATAGGTAGTGTGCTGGCTCCAGAAGATATGGAATGAGCGAGTACTGAGAGCGGGGATTTTGGAGACAGTGTTAGGGGTAGAATGTTGGGTAAATGAGGGAGAGGAAGGAATAGAATAGGATATTTAAATTGAATGAAAAGGTGTAAGGCTGACTGTGAATGGAAGAAGAAGTCCATGAAGGGAGGGGAGACTGATAGTACGTTTCTTAAGTTCTCCACGCAAGCCTACCTTCATCGGTGGAATGCTTTAATAATGGTAATAATAGCTACCTGGTTGTAGTTTATGGAGGGTCGATGAAAAATATATTATCACCTTCCGCTAGCGTTTCACTCCTTAATTGGAGCTTCCTCAGAGCTTTAATATATGCACTACGCTCGAATCAGTTACTAAAGATTATTTATGAAACACTGAAGAAAGGTGATCATCAAAGTACTGGCAATACTGGCAAAACTGGCATATACTTTAAAAATTGTATCTAAAAGTAGTGGTAAAGTATTTAACTAAATTAGATTTACACTAAAGACTACCTCGATGCAGTCTCCCCGTGAATTCTCAACTTTCTCCTTCACATTCACTTCGTTGAAGGATTGGAATAGTGAGAATATAATCATTACCACCACTGATCAACAATCCTAAGATTGGTTTGACGCAGCTCTCCACTCAAATCTTCAATCAAACTAATTTTTTCACACCTATGTATCTCTACTCTTTCAACTCTTCTCTACCTATTCCATATATTTAATTCCTTGTCATTGGGAATGCAATAACCAGTCAACATTGAGGGGAAGTAACGTAATTATTCAGGAATAAGGTTTTCAGACGGAAGGGTTGCTAAATTTTCCAGAGGGTGAGATCTTATACTCTGCGGCTGCATATGAAGATACGTTTCTGCCTACATCCTATTGAGACGATACATTCATTCTGTGTCGGGGGACGTAATCGCTTGCGCAGTGCGCTGTTTCACTGTGTTGGAAATTGCCCGTCGTAAACGCGACGACCTCTGGCCGTGCCGTTCGGAAGCAAGGAATGAGGAGGTGGTCTGAGATGCTGGGGGGGGGGGGGGTGAAGAAGTTCGTAGCGTTTTAGGAGAGGGGCTGAAGTTCGAACCCCGTTGGTCACTTTCATTTATGAGGTATTGTTACAAAATGAGGGAATTTTTCTTTCATAAACTTAAGAGTTCTTCGAAAATATTCTTCTTTTTGTTCTCAACTGACTATAGAAATATCTTGGGTTATTTTTATATTGTTTTAAATATTCAATGCAGAAATAATACAAAATAACATATTAGGCTAAATCAGCCAGTAAATTCAGGGAAAATATCATATCATACTCCTCACTAGTATCTTCTTAAAACACTATAATAACGATCCTCTCATCAGCTATTTCCAATTAACAAAATCCTCCTTTTCCAAGACCAGTCTTTTATCAACCAATCAAGCGTACACATCGTGGATATATTATAGCTCTGATACGGTGTCATTAAACAAAATAATAAGATCGCGATTTGATTTTTAATGTCCTGAAATCAAACTTCTCGTAGCTAAAAATATCATTCTTCCCTCGCCTCCATTCGTCTATTTATAATCCTTAACGCCACTTTTCCATAAAAATTCCCTAGAACTGTGGCGAGAATTTAAGGATCAATAATGGTTTGTGCATTGTGTCGGAAAGTCTAAGGTCTGCGGTTTAACTCGATGCCAAATGAATACTTGTGGATTTCATCCTCTTCCGTTTCATTTCATTGTCGTTCGGGAGGTAGTCACGATATCATTTCATATGCCGTTAAGCGCGCCTATACGCTGGTATGTGGTTCAGCGCTAGTTATGGCTGCTGGAGATACTATTCTTATTTGTTTTGTCATCGTTTTATAAACCGCAACGGCATATCAACGAGTGGTACTCCCCTCCATGAGTTTTCCACGTGAGCGATGGAGGCTGTCCCTGCAATGTTCAGCGAATTTTCGCTAAAAACTTAACTTTTTGCGGTTCGATTTTTCCGGTGACTATTTCATGAGAATGCCAATTTGACCTCCAGTAAATAAGCAACTTTTGTAACTGGTGATCAAGAAGCAGTAAAGGGATTAGTATTTAATTAGTAATTAATTTTGACCTGAGCATTTTCTAAACCCTTTTCAGGGCCGCGGTGCACATATTGTGTAAATAGCCAGTGCGACCAGGGTCTTCCATCGTAATTTATTCCGTGCTAATCCTTGTATAAACATTTCCTATTCCCTCACACCAATGAAATATCGGAATTTCAGGCATTAATAGTAGCAAAACAAGGTAATTATCACATTTTTTATTCTAAAATATTTTTTCATTTTAATTTTTCATGCTTTAGAATACTCGTAAATGATTTTAACCTTCGATTAATTAAATTAATCAAAATTATTTTGAGAAAGTATCTCTTATAAAATTCTGGTAAAATTCGGACAGTTTTAAGTAGTATAAGTATTTTTTACTATATTGTCGCAAAAAATAAAATTCTTCATAAAAATCTTATAAATTATTTTTTTAATTATAGTTTTCATTAAATCATATTCGATTATTTCAATATTTTATATTGCCGTTAAAACTTTTATGAACATGTGGAAAGGGAAGACTGTTTATTCGTCTTTTTTGTAGTTATTCGAAGTGTGTGTCACAGCCCTCTCACCTTTTCGGCACGAGTGTGTGACGTCAACAACTCATTAGCCAAATACTTAAGGCCGTCGGTTGTTCGCACCGAATACCTAGAGAAGTGGGCGACGGACGGAAAAGCGGTACGGCCACAAACCTCGCGAGGCGGAGGAGTAGCTGAGAGCGGTGACCTGTTTGACAAGAGTGCGTGACGTCACTAAGTTATTCACGTAGAGGTTAAGGCTGTCCATTGTTCGTGAATACCTCGTGAAGTGGTCAACGGATGGAAAAACGGAAAATTGCGGCTCTCTTCATTTCTCAAACTCTTATCACAGTTGACTGTAAAAAAAATGGTGAACAAATAGAAGAAAGACTGGACCTCACCCGTTGAAAATCAAAGAAATTTCTAAGGGAAGGTATTGTGCTTTTAACAGCCAACGAAATGGAACAAGAAGGCGTGAAATCAAACAAAAGCTGACGCCACAGTAATCTCTCTCGCCGGTGGCCACAATGGAAGCACCATTTACACCCTCACTCCAACGTGTAAACTATACTTATCGCGAAAGGGAATGAGAATCTCGCAATGTCTCCACTTCCGACCTGAAAAGCGACCCGGAATTATTGAGGCATTGTGCCAATGGTGGGGCGTAAAATCCTAAGTCATCATGGTCGGGAATACATTCTTGGTCAAATATTTTCCGGCCTCGGTGGCGGCGGGGTAAAGTCCTCGCCTGCCAAACCGTAGGTCGCGGGTTCGAATCCCGCCTGGGTAGGTGATCCCTCTCCAGGGCATGGATGTTTGTGTTGTACTCTGTTAATATTGAAATCCCTCGTTGTAAAAGGCCGTTATGTGCTGTTTACGGGGGTTGTGATAAATAAATAAATAAATAAAATGCTGGCTACATTTCCGTTTTTCCTAGTCTCTCTACCATTAGCGAGTCATTCAAAATGAACAGAAGCATAGAGTTAACCCCCTAACATTGACCGCGTCGCCCAATCTGCCGGAAATTCGTTTCTATTACGTTTCCTGAGAATTATTTTGGTTATATTCATTACACTCAACATTTTCTTCGTTGCTGTGGAATTATAATCTATTGAAACAGTATTTCTTTTCCAATGGAGTTTTTCTCTAAGTTCTTGAGATTATTCTAGATCCTTACTAAATATTTTTCCATTTCTACTGGAAGAAATTTTAAGCCCTTCTTAGAGCAAAAGAAATTGTAAATGAGCCAAAAATCATTGCAGTTTAATTTTTAGGAATGGCATGCAAAGTAGGTCTCTCCTTTGTTAGCCTAAGCCATCATGATGACCAAATCATAATCCTTGATTGTTTTGTGGAATCGATTAGAGAATATCTGAAGGCTGGATGACTGCCTCAATATTGCCGATGACTTGAATTGAACCAGTGTGAGAGAGCAATTCCGTTTTTGGAAATAAAAAAACATACCATTTGGTAAGATTTACTCAATGAGAAGTGTAAATGAAAAGTTGGATCAAAACAGAGAGTGTGATAGGCTAGTTGGTGAAGCGTTTTGATACTTTGTGAAGACTCCTCGATGATGCTGTTTGACACCTTAAATGAATTCCAACACTCCTCTCGGGAAAAGGAACCGGTCCCCCTATCCTGAATGTGTGATATTCGCACACCTGGGTTCTCTAAGTCTGAGGCGTGATCTACCCTCACCTCCGCTAATTCGGGACTCTGAAGGCGCTGACGTAATTTGCTAATATGGCCGATGCATCAAGGATATTGTTGTGATGATAACATTAGTGTAATATGATGAATCGTCGAGAAAAAGCCAAAAATAAAGTATAAAAAGTCAAGGAAATTTTTCTTGGCTTTTAGGTGCTATTTTGATACCTAGGTGCAACAACCGATAGCCATAAAGATTCAGGAAGTAATAAATTATCGCTGTAATATCCGCTACTTGCTCACGGCGATTACTCAAATTTTTCCTCATGACTATAATGCGTTAAAATAAATTATTTTTAGCAGGGTAGAAAAAAAGTGCAATACGTTACGTTTGAGTTACTTTAAACGCTTTAAACCTACAAACCAATCGTCGCTGCATATAATGAATTTTAGTAATGCCTTTTAGTAGCCTCTAAAAGGCATTATGTATAAATGCGAATGCATAAATATATTATCTTGAAATAATTATGACATTATGATAGCTAAATAATGAGGTATTAGATCTAAGGTTTCCGCGGCGTTTCTTCATATAAGTCTCGGCTTCCGGGCGTTCCTCCGCGTTGAGATATCCATTGGTGACTACAGTTTCTCTAGCCATCTTGCTGGCGTCTTCAGGTCAGCAGTGACAGAAGATAAATACTTCTGTCAGCTGGCGGGATTGCTGGAGAAATTGTCGCCACCTATGGACATCTCAACGCGAAGGAACACCCGAAAGCCGAGGCTCATATCAATGATAAAAGGTATCAGAAAATACCCAAATATGCCAATGATTGGTCAACGAGGTTACCTAAGGCAATTGCTGGATATCCTCGGTGCTTCTTCCGAGCTCAGCTGGTAGTTGGCGTCTCATTTTCATACATATTTTTATTCTCGAACCATCTCGCGAATAGAAGCACTAAATGAATATAGCCAAAATATCTGCATAGCCGTTATTTCTTCTGAAAATAATTTTTTCTTCGGGGGCATTAAAAAAATTATAATCGATCCGGGAAAGTTTCGTCACCCGGCTTACAGTTTAGTGACGTGCACGGTCATCATCACACGTACAAGTGCCTCCATCCATCCGGCCCCATCTTTAACTGTACTTACAACCGCTTTTGCTCCTTCCTTTGTGTCTGCTGCGAATGGCCGACTCGATGCACCATTAAAAGAAGAGTTTTCCGCGCACCCACAATGGAATAATACATAATAAACCTCTTCCAGCGCCTCAGTGCGGCTGCGTGCAACAGCTCACCCACCCCATGCTGACGAAGAGGTGCTGGCTTACCTCCTTCTTCCGCAGAGTCCATCCTAACCTCTGTATCCCTCCCGTAATCCACCTTCTTAACGCTACTATTCCCAGCTCTCACTCTGTTATTTTCTCACCATCCCCCTCAAGAATCGCGTCTGTTTAGGTATCACGTTAAGGGCATTTCGTGCGTTGCCGGTTTCCGTCCTTGAATCGCCAGCGAAAACTTGGAGCACAGAGCTGAAACTCTGGAGAATGTCTCCTTACCTACCCATCTGCAAAACTCCATCACATTCATCTACAAATTACCTTGCAAGCCGCCTAAAAAGGCGTGTGGCAGGGGGTGTTAGGACACCAGCCATGCACGTATATAAAACAAATGCTCAAACAAAATTGCGACTAATATATATTAAAGTCCTTCATGGTTCGGGGGAAAACGAATTCCCATATCTATTCGTTCGCCTGGATATTTCTGTTAATTTATCGCTTCTGTCGGACCTGGAACCTGGTTGGATCCTTAGCTGTCTCCTGCCATCTTCTGTGACACATTTGTCAGTTTGAAATTAAGAGTATGCATCCCTCCTTGAGACCGAACGTACTTTGTCTTATCCGTGAATTTCCCTGAGAAAAAATTCCCCTGGACCGTGTAACGAACCCCGGATGTTTATATCGATCCCTGACTTCGGCTATTCGGGATCCGCAGACCACTTTGCTATTCATGGTCCTTAATTTCCATGGTAATTGTACCTAGAAATTCCTTCTTGGAAAATTGGATAGCGTAGTATTCTGCGCATAGGTTGGGTAGCCAAAGGTCTGTGGTTAAACTCCCGGTCCAGGGGAATTTTATCTCATGGAAATTCATGTGTATTTCACCGCCATTCACGCGGCAGAAATCGAAATATTACGCGTATTGTGTCCTTTTTTACGAGTTTTTGCTCACTGTTTAAAACTTACGTAATCATCTAGAAACTTTTTGTAAATAAGAATATAGTTTGTCTACAACGACCTGCTCTCTCTGCCTAAGAGTACCTAGAAATTTAGTTGAGAAAAAACGCTCTGTATGGGCAATAGTCCACTAGCATAGATTATTTTTGATACTTACTACACAATCTGCCATTTTAGAAAAAAATATAAGCTCTTTTCATAAATAAGGAAAATATATTAAATGAGATGGGTACTTTATCGGTATGATTTGTAATTAAAATAAAAAAATGTAGCTTATCAGAAAATACTGACGTACAATTTTCATTTTGAAGGTACTGGTAAATGACGTAAATGACACGAGAGTGCTGTCTTTAACATAAAAATTTCAAGATCAAAGTTTAATATTTTCAATCCTGTTGCAAAAAAGACCGGTGGTTCAAAAGTGTGTACTGTTAATATTGAAAAAGAAACTATCTCTGCACCGACCCGTTTACACCAAACTTTTATCTTTTGTAAAACCTACTTACTTGCAAACTTCGGGAATATTTTTACCCGCGACTCTTAATTCAGCAACCAAACACTACCCACTTGCCTGCCACGCTCTCTGATAGATTATTGCCGTCTTAAAAGTTTGAGCCATCAATTCCAAAATAAGGAAATCATTGACATTAGTGGAATTATTTTGTTTTTTTTTTTGCTTTCCTTTACCTTTTGCCTGTCAGTTGGCATAAGCGAAACATTAAATCTATCTTGTATGCCAGTTGGCGGGGAATGAGACGTAAACCATTCGTGGAAAGAGTTTAAATTGGAAGAATTATCTCCGTGTATTATTGTATTTCGAGAACCGTATCTTTGGCATGCTCGGCCACTATTTTTTATGAGGTTTTCCGTGTGTATCGGTAGGCTTTGCAGATTCCCGCAATGGCCGTAGGGAAAGTTCACCCACCTATATAGCCTAAGGAAGTGGCAGCGGTGTTTAGGAGTCATTGCAGCTTTGTCGATAGCTGAGTGGGGGGTCAGTCATTGGCTGGAGGATTCATCTTGGAGATGAACGACGATTGTGCTGACCTCTGTCGGTTGAGGTCCCTAGTCACCCGCTGCTAGAGAACGGAGGAGTCATTTCCAATGCATTCGTGGGTGCATCGCTTTCAGCATGATTGATGCACTACGTTGGAGACGGCTTCGACAATCGCCGAGTCGATTGGATCTCAACAGTTGCATGTCCAAGCATTCGTTGTGCCAAGATTCGTTCGCAATGAAGAGTTAAGGACATCTGAAAGCATCCAGTGGTACGCGCACTTATCAACGACCGCATCCAGAGACTTTTCGATTCATTCAATGACTTTTTTTCGACTGAGAATCCTCTTTCTATACCAAAGTCAATCATATCACTGATTATCGTTCATCTAAGCCCCACTTGTATTGAAGGAGTTTGATAGAGGTTATCATGGCTCTAAGGTTGGTGTTTATGATGCTTACTGTGAACGTTTCAAACGATGAAACAATTATTTTTAACTGAGTTCGTATGAAATATATTTTCGTAATATATTCATTTTCATTTCAAATAAAGTCTAGGATAGTATTCAAATTAGCATTGTAGACGTGTTAAATTACATCTAAAATGTTGCTTTCCTCCACCTACAGGTATGGTATTTGGAGAAGGCGACCGACAGCTGAGGTCATTTGCGCCATGAGGGAAAGGTAGGGAAGGAAGGGTGGAGAGAAACCTGGCGTCGGCATTAGCCTGCTCTTAACGAAAGGTGCCAAGGGAACCACGGCTCAACGTCCCATCTGACGGACGGAGTGTTGCGCTTGAAATGTCCTCCACACAACATTCAAGCAGGGATCGGGCAGTCTCTGAAAATTCTCTGCCGCTTCCGGGATTTGAATGCGGGCCCACCTGGTGGGAAGCCAACACTCTGGGAACCACACCAATCCGATCCCCTCCTCCACCTAAACCTATAAATATTACCTCTTATTATTATATAGACACTGTGCAGAAAATTCAGTGAAAATAATTCGTGTGCCTGAACCAGTGTCTCATTTAATGCGCGTTTCCTTCTATTTATCCACCAGCGATTAGCTCATTCGTATGAGAATATTTTCTCGTAAATCTACCTCATACGCCAGGAGTTTAAAGATCTCTCATCGGGGGGCCAGGACCGGAAAGTTAGCGGCGCCCATCGGAGTCGCGCCTGAAAATTAGCGATATATCATGAAAACAGGCCGAGTCTGTTGAAGACCAGTGCGCTTACTGTAAAAATTCTGTGGTGACGGGGTCTGGGCCTATTTTTACGGTACGCGTTGGCATCCACGCCGATGATCCCAACGATGTTCTTCGCAGAATTGCAATACCAACATCAAGCATTGGATATGCATCCTAGTGCTGATATGCGGAAGAGGCAGGGGACATTGTCGGCCTAGGTGGCGGCGGGGTGAAGTCCATGCCTGCCACACAAGAGGTCACGAGTAGTACCGCTTGAATACGCTGCCCTTATTCAGGGCATGGATGTTCCTGCACGTTTAATTTTTAAGTGAGAAACCCCGATGTAAAAAGTCAAGTATGCTGGTTTCGGTGGTACAGGAATAAATAAAAATAAAAAAAGTTGTAATGGAGTGAGTTCTGAGAAGGGATGGGGCACAAAAAAAGCATCACAACCGGGGAGTAGGGAAGAGAATAGGATTTATATATGGATTAAAAGTGAGCAGGTCATACTTATGCTCGGATTGTACGTATTCCGCACATTTTACCTACCTTGGCAGATAAGGGCGTCGTTTCCGCACAGCGCCAAAAGATGAATTGACCGCAAATGTCCGAATTCCGCAAGTTAACCCTAACCCAACTTTTCTGACCGTGAACGTATAAACTTCGCATATTACGGCTAAGCCATTGGCAATAGATCATCTCTAGGATATTAACCCTTATACTGCCACAGGGCCGATATATCGGCCCTCACTGGTTGAGCGAAAACTGCCAGGGGCCGATTTATCGGCCCGAATTATTGGACTTTTTTTTCGTGATTGTGGCCTTTTCAACGGCTGTAATTTGAGTAAACCCTAATAATCTATGCATTGTTATAAGATATAAATACATCTTAAGCACTGGGAAAAAATCTAGATGTATCGATTAAATTTAATTAGCTGAAATTTTTAAAAATCTGAAATGTTGCAAATTTAGGCATAAATAATTAAATATGTCTGATAACTGTAGGCAGAAAACATCTGATTTGTTGTGAACGAAAGTTGTTTCTTAGCTGGTTGAGGCATATCTTAGACGTAACTGTCCCAGCCAAAAACCAACTTCACGCGCTCCAGCTCATTGATTAAGTCCATCTCACAAGGATCCCATACACCGACAGCATACTCTAAGTGAGGTCTTACGAGGGAAAAGTAAATCGTTTCTTTTCTTTGCCTTTTTTATTAGATAGAAAAATATTTATTGTTCAGGAAAAATTCCGTAAGAACAAAAATAATATTACATTACAAAATAAATTACATTTTGCTAGCATATTACATTAAATTAAAATGGATTGACCGTGTGAGTAACCAGGAAGTGCTAAGGAGAGTAGGAGAAAAGAGAAGCCTCCTAAAAACATTAAGCAGAAGAAGGGACAACTTAGTTGGCCACATTTTGAGGCACGATGGTCTGATGAAGACAATCGTTGAAGGACAAGTGGAAGGGAAAAAGGGCAAGGGACGGCCCCGAATGAGTTATATAGGACTGGTTATAAAGGATGTAAAAGAGAATAAATATGTAGCTATGAAGAGATTAGCGGATAGGAGAGAGAAATGGAGAGCTGCGTCAAACCAATCTTAGGATTGTTGACTAATGATGATGATTACATTAAATTCAATATAAATTATTACAATGATTGCGATGATATTTCATTTCATAGCATAAGCGATCATGGCAAATGCATGAAATATAGTAAATAACGGCAAATTGAGATATTTCCAAGCCGGATTTTATACAAACACAAAAAACTCGCATATTCTTAACTAAACAAGTCTTCGTACTTTCCAAGAATTCTTTTCATAAAACGAACTCCCTGCGACTGGTCATTTGCGTAATATGGACTTACGGATTAGTGGACCTTTTTTTTCGATCGTTTTTAACGGTCATAAAATAATGGGACACTTATGCAAGACTTCAAAAGGGAAGTCCATTTTGGGAGGCAAGAACATACGGGGAAGTTCGAAAAATGCTCCGTGTATACCTACTCTACATAACCTTTTTGATAATTCTAGCGGTTGAAAGTACTTGCGGGTTTCTTCTGGAAGATCTACAATCCTATTTTCTGGTTTCGGCTTTGACTAGTTTCTGATGTCTGTGGAGCTAAAGTCTTTTCCGTTAGATGTTCCTGGTGACGTGCCACCAATGACCTCTGCAGTCCAAGAGAAAGGTCATGCAAACCTAAGTGACAATGCACAAACATGGCGTTATACAATATTCATCGTATGTTCACTCGTGTGGCGAGTTAAGTTAGGAGTGCTATTTGAGATGTCCTCTCGAAACGATGATTTCTTTGACGCCTCAAGGAGGGCTCACTCATCCTCCGACGAAGAGGCGACTAGAGTTGATTGGGAGTCAAGTGATCACAAAGCTAAGGATCGCACGCGAGGAGACAACGTGGTTGAGTTGACGGCAGTGTGATGAAAGCCCCTCGATGGTGAGGACTCCAAAGGCCTCCTTCCACGTAATTCAAATATCAAAATTAGACGTATGATCGAACCCTCTGGCTTAGAAATAAAAAGATTATGTCATCATCATTGACTTGTTACACTAAGAGGCAGTTATCTGCTCACTCTAGCCAATGAATGAAGGGATGATTTAAGTGTCTCTCGAACGGAGTGGAGGATCTTTGTACACTTCATAGCTTATTGAGTAACATTCATCATCATTATAGTTTTGAAGCACTGCTGTTGCTGAAATCATGTTGAAGTTTAGATTATTAGATAAGCGCTGTACTTTCGCACCCTTCTTGGGGACTTAAATGTTTGATTGATGGTATGATCAAATCTATGTAACACTCTTCGTTATATAAATTCATACAAAACATTTGGATAGATTTTTATCCATTTATTATGCTTGGGAATAAATATCTGTCGAAAACATTCAATGTCAAATTTGCAATAATTCTCCGAATTTATCCCAGAAGAATTTTAGTATCGGTGCATTGCGGGGTGTTTGGACAAATTCAATGGTACTGGAGGTCGCGTGGACAGGTGGAATGATATTAGTTCCGGGGTTTCCCGTGCCGTTCGTGAGAGGCGCACGTCCAGGTCCCCAAGGAAGACCCTCCACTCTTCACCACTTTTTCCTCTGCCTAGTATGAGAGCCACCCAGTAATTTTAACGGTTGGCTGCGGCGATCCCTAGAATTACTCCTCCTAGGTGACGCGGTGGGTGCGGGTTACGTTGGCGGTATGGTGTCAATACTCGAAGGTAACCCGAGTACGTATGAGTGTAACCCGAGTATATCATTCGCACTCTTACGTACCCCTTCTAATACATTTCCCTGTGATATTTCACTGTCTGTTTGGGAATACACGAACTCTTGAAAACACTCATCTATGTACTCATGGGTGGATTTAGGGGGGGACAGGTTTTATGTTCTAGCATAAATAAAAATACTGTGGTAAATAACCACAAGCTGTGAATCTTAACGAAAACTCTAAAGAGCTCTTGCACATTGATAATAAATTATTATTAATATACCATTCTTTTTTATTTATTTTTATTCTGTGAAAATTATTTGTACCGGGTGAGGCTACCAGTCATTTTTCATTTGATTCATATTTTTTGGAAAAAGGGAATCGGTATTTTTTCCCTCTTTTCCAGCCTGGTCAAAGCTGGTTTAATCAGATTTTTGAAAGTCATTTGGATGCTTGAAATAATATTTTTCTGTGTTTTCTGCATTCTAAGAGGACTCATTTTTGATCCATAGTTTCGTTTTAGATATCTTACTAGCGACATTCAATGTTTTTGTGTAAACTACACACTAAAAGTTTATTTAAAAACACCTGTCTGATTAACAAAGTCTTGAAGATATGCTGATTGTAATTATCCAAACACGTGTAGATACTTAAAATTGAAGTATTGCTTTCAAAATAATTGAGGAGCATCCTGAGTTGCTATCAGCCTTTTCCATGCTCTGTTTTTTTTCCATTTCTCCATTGGTTAACTTAATTTTACATTGCGTCGTCGCTGTGTGCGTATAAAATAAAAAAAATGACCGTTTTTATTTCTTGACTTCCTAGTAGAGGGTAAACGTGATTTTAGTCTTTAAATTTTGAATCGAAGGCTATCAGGTTAAGTGAAAAGATCTTGTCGTATCAGGTTTTCATGGTTTACATCTAGGGCGTACCAAATTAGAAACTGGAGCTTTTACTGCCTGTATGGAAGTCCAATCATGAAGCATATCATAAGATTTGAGTTCCGTGAAGACGTTGATGATATTTTTACCAATCGATTTCACATCACATGTTATAACTCAGTCAGTTTCATTACATGAGTGATGTTGATTTTTATTCTTCTTGTCAATACGAATTAACTAAAATTGATGCGTGTAAAACGTCGGGCACTATCGTCAACTGTGGTGGATCGCTGCATTGTTTGTGAAGAAATAACTGAGAAAACAGTGCGATGAAAGCGAATCAAACTCCTCAACTTTATTTTGGTGACCACAAGGCGTGCTGCTGAGCCGATGCCTTTCTGAACATTCTCATGAGGAAACAAAGTCTTCTGCTTGTTACTGAGCTTTGTTGTCTCAATGAAAATCCGAGGAAACATTTATGCTTACTTCTTGATTACTAATATCAATCACCCGAGGGAATGCTCACTTTTTCAATGATCTATCTCCCCGACGTTGGAGTCCGCCGGAACATTAAATGTTTACGACAAACCTCGGCGATGAATCTTTCGAACTTTAATTAATAACGGTAAGGGAAGGCTTGTCAAAGACTTTTTGGCTCCATCTTCGTCAGGAAGTGCGAGCTATGGGGATGATGGGAGTAATGATTGCGAAGGGGGATTTGTAGCTCTCCTAAGATGGCGGCATCAATCATACTCACCTGAGATCCCGCAAGAGACACTCGGGTCTTTCTACGTAGCGTAGTGAGCTAGTCATCGGGACGGAGCAGCCACACGCATTGACCCCTACGGATGGTGTTAAAAATAAGAGACTTAGGTGAGTTTGAGAGCGGAAAGCCTCGCAGCAGAGCATCATACTATATATGGATGGCTAAATTCTAACAACACGTATCTAAAAATTTGGCCAGTATGAGTTAATAGTGCTAATACTGTCAATAAAAGATAAAATTCATGCAAAAAACAACTCTTTGTTTGCAAATGTATGCTTCTTTTTCAGTGCTATGTATTTTTTGTTTTTAATTTCAATTACAATAATATGCAATTAAAAAATAAATCTTTTTTTGCTCTCATGAAAAATTGCTATTTTTGAGATACGTGTAGCTAGAACTTAGCTATCGATATATTTTTGCATAGCATTACATCTACATATATATCTACATAATACCCTGCGAGCCACCTCTAGGGTGTTTGGCAGGGGGTGACCAATCACCAACATGCAGCATGCAAGAGGACCGCCACATGCACACCGCACGGTCATAGCAATATTACGGGTACTAGCAAAATATACATGCATATTCAGAAAAAAACTTGCTAATGGTTAAAGTTTCAGGATAGATTACCCATGGTACTAAGTAGTTGACAATTTTTCTATGAGTCCAACGGGTACGTCAATTATCTAATGCTCTCAATCACTTTTTCCCGTATTAATTTTTGAGGTTGAGAAGTCCTCCATAAGTTTCCAATAAAGGAGGAACATGAAATTGCTCAATATACCTGTAGATGAACAACGGAGTGTTGGGCATGGTGGATGGGGAGATGGGAACTTCTAAATTTGATATGGCGGAGAGAGAAGCTATGGATGGAGGGAGTACTGAGCGGGGAAGGAATGTTGAAAACGGTGTTAGAGGGTAGAGGTTTGGGTGTACTAGGGAGAGGAAAGAAGAGAATAGGATTCTTAAATAGAATGAGGGAGTAGACCTTTCTCTGAATTTAAGAGGGAAGTACACGAAGGAAGGGGAGACTGCCATAATGATTCTTAAGTACTCCATTGAAACCTACCTTAATCGGTAGAATACTTAAATAATAATAATAACAACACAATAATAATCTAGATTGGCGCGCCGCGCGCGGCATAGAAAACAGGTCCAAGCTAGCAACCGCGCCTGCAAAACATAACTTAATCGGCAGAATTCTTTGCAATAATAAAATATTAATGTATATGTATATCTATTGTACAATTAGATGTAACTTAATGGAATAAGTTCAACCGATTCAGGCACGATATAGTAGAAGTTCGACATTAGACGTTAGAATAAAAGGTAGTAAGCCTTGTACCTTATGATGGCTCTGTAAGCCGAAACACGTCGTTAGCATTAAATAATTGGGTACTACCTTTTATTACATTAAAAGTTCACCAAGGTAGTGCATCCCTCCCTTAGGATAAGCAAGCGAAGCGGTCGGAATGCTTCGTTAAAAGGGACTGGTGAGTGTCGCAGTCAGTCGCGTATGATTGTTGCGGACGGGGGCGTAAGAGTTTGTTTTTTTTTTAACCGTTTTTTAGTCTTCCTCGCTTGGATTCCGTGAGATGGGGGAGTCATTAATCACGCAGGAGGGAAGGAAGGCGGGGGTAAAGAGGAGCTAGACGATGATGATCGCGCTCATGATTGCGGGAAGGAGGTATAGTATGCGCGCATGCAATCAATTCATCAATTACGACTCCTTTGGGAGAAGCGAGGTACTCGACGAGTAATACAAATGACGGCCGGAGGTGGCGCTGGGGTCGCCGCCGGGGGATGTGCTGTCACGAATAGGGAAGCTTGAGGAAGACTAAAGGGTGGCTGTGTAGTCTTTTTTTTTTAGAGCCGTTTATCGGATGTGTATGTACCTTCTCCCGTAGAAGGTTTTTTTCTTTGATTCCAACTATCAGCTCACGTAAAGCTGCTGTTTATTTCTATTACGATGTGTCAGATATTGAATACTTTATCTTGCCAGCATTTTTCCTGTTGGTTGAAAGTGTTAGTGATGCCTCATCTAAAATACATTCCTTTTAAATCTGACATTTTACCTTGGATTAAGATTAAAAATACAGTGTCTTTAGGAGGAATCTACAATAGTACAGGAGGTGGTAGTGGAGACAATTTTAAGCAGTTTTACTCGCTAAAAGCTCTAGTTTAATTAAGCTCATAGATTAATTCGCTTATGATGCTTCAAACCTTTTTAAAGCGCATATGCGTATGCGCTTTAAAAAGTTGTGAAGGTCGGAAAATTTCATGTTGCGCTGAAACACAGTGGCTCCATCTTGATTGAGATGTGACGTCACAAGGCAGTGCACGCAGTGGAATATCGCTGTATTCCGTCGCCTTCTTTAGCGTGGCGGGAGTTTCCGGGAATCGGTGGAGTTTGCTTCCTAAAAATGTCGGCTAGTACGGAAAACATGAATTCAAAAAAGAATTATAAATTAAATTATTTCCAAATTGCATCTCGACGTCGAAACGAAAGCCTGGAGAAGAAATTCATTCCAGTGCCTAAAGCACAAACCATACGGAATAAATGGTTCAAGGCTGCTCCTGACTCTTACCTATCGATGATATTCTGTTTTGAAGATCATTTTAAGGTATTGTACAATCAAATTGATATTTATATTATAATAATTTACTTAATAGGTACCTCATTCATATGAGAAAGTGTGTTGAGTCAAAATATAGCATCTCCCGCGTAGACCTATGTAATATGTAAACTGAATGTAGTTTGGTTAAAAAATTATGCCCCTCTTATATTTTCTTACTTATTCGTACATAAAAAAGTTAATTCCAAAATCAAACCAAACTTTCAAATTAACCAGTTTGTTTTCGTCTGTAGATGGAATAATACTTTGAAAATGTTATGCAATACAAATTGATGGGAGGTAGTATTAAGCTCAGGGCAAAAGTTGGAACAATTCCCAGGATATTTGACTGCCAAAGTGACAGGAAGAGAGCTAGGAAGCTTCATCCAAAGTCGCCCGTAGAAAACGCCACAGAAAAATGGTGATAAAGTATCTTATCCACGAGGAAAATGTTATTGAAAATGTCCCTTCGGATTTGTGCGTAACCAATCGCATTGTCACCGTAAGATTCCCTGGTATTGCAGTAAACATACTTAAGAGTGGGTTAGTATCAATAATAAGTCCGCAATAACTTAAGATTGCGGCAATATCTACGAAATTACATAGGATAAGGTGTTGATACAAAACCACTCACTACTTAGCCTTAACACCTCGCATTTCAAGAGCGTTGATCCTGTCCTCCTTTTTCAAAAATTCAGTGACCATAAAAACATCAAAATTTGGTAAATCCTTGGAATTTTCATTCTCCCAACCAAGATTAACTTTTCTTGAACCCATCCTGGACAGCGAACCACTACAACAACTAGCCAGCACGGAAATAAGTTTAACATCCCATGATTCTAATTGCGTAGGGCGAACGATCCGGCCGGCGTGAATACATACGCAACGAATAAGTCTTGCAGCAAATGTCTGAAATAGGTCTATTAGCTTGACTCAGTTCTTACAAAAAATGTTTTGGCATGATAAACGGTCAAAATATACCCAGCGAAAAATAAATACCATCATCTATTTATTAAAGATTCAATGTGCTATTCGCACTACTCTTTCCAAACTTGAAGTTGACACGTAAATTAATATTAATATATTAGGCAATGATGAAGTCATGCACTCAAAAGAGAAGCAGCCACATATATTATATTCTGAAGATATTTTATGATAGCAAAAAACGGATATCCTCAAATTCAGTAATTTTTCCATGCAAGAATAGTGGTAGAACTAAACGGCGTAGGAGCTGCCTTCTGCTACTGCCTTGTGAAGTCACGGCCAATATTCAACATGGACACCCGTTTTAGCGGCCTTTGAATTTTTCCATATTTCGGACGGTTATCTCGAATCAAGTATACACTATTAGGATTTAAACTGTGGTTTTACGACATTTTGTTATTCTGAACTCTAATTTAAAGAATGCGTTTGGTGCATTTGAAACACTATTGTACTTCCCTATTATAATTGCAAATTTTCTTCCTAACTTAATTATTTAATGTCCTTAAAAGTGGAGAGTATTAAATAAATTGTCGTAAAGGCTGGATACCCAAGGAAAATTGTAGTCATGGTTACTGCAAAGTGCAATCAAAAAAATGTTTGCGTTGCCATAGCTCAGTACCTAAGGAGTTACGAACCCATATTTATGGACGAAATAATTGTCAGCCGTAACACCACCTGAAGTATTGCAGATTCCTCCTGAAACGCCCTGATCATAAGTCTTTATAGAAGAAATAAGTATGTGCATACGAACATCTTTACTAGAAGGAGAGCTGGAATTTTATTATACTCAAAAGTTTCCCTTTCAATCTTTGTATTCAACGAGTGGATGATTTCTTCACAAACTTTGAAAAATTAATTTTTAAATTTTAACGTATCGATACAAAAATGAAACAAGGTCATTAGTCTTTTAAAGCATTTTCTTATGTTCCCAGATATTTTGTTTTATTTATTTATTTGCCGTTTAAGTTTGGGAATGAAACAATGATTGACTCTGAAATTTCCGAAAATTTATAGAGTTACCGCGGAAGAACAGGTGAAGAAGGACGCGTTTCCGAGCCAAAGTTGGGGGACCCACTTACCTTGTTCTGGGGGTTCATTACCATTTGGGACCACTCATCAGGGGGGCAATCATACATAGCGATTACTGACAATTCTTGTTGTACATTTATACCCCTTTATAATGTAATGCTCTATAATTACCCCTGCTGACTTACGTAGTTTTTTAAAAATTCTCCGTATTGGTATTTTTCATGATGAAATAAAGGTATTCATCGAGCCGCTCGCTATATTTTTCTTAATGTAAAGCAGTTTCAATTAATAAATCGAAATATTTAAGGGTTTAAAAAATACATTTGATGTGTTTCGTGTGGCTGCTTCTTAGCTAAACTGAAGTAATGGTGCAACCTTTGAGTTCTTTAGGGGTATATCATTCTTGCGATTCAACTGAAATCGATGGTGGGAATATGCAGGGAGAAATCATCTATCGTACTATAAGGATCAAGATCCTCCTCATCTTTTCATTTTTTTACCGTCTCAAAAGTAATACATTCATGATAATTAATCAGCAAATATATGGTAAATAATGCAATATCCACGTTGTTAACTCTCTCTTTTTGTACATGTCTTCATCTTCTACGTAATTTTTATTTCATTCTCAGTAATCCATTCTATTGTGTTTAGTGTATTAGTCACCAATTGAGTGAACTAAATTGTTTCACCTTAATGGAGCATAGCCACTCAATTTTATTCACCATTATCTCATACACTTTTGCGTGAGGTTTTAGTGGAAAATGTTGGAATCATTACAAGATATATAAAATGCAAAATAAAAGTTTCTGTAGTAATAATATTATAAGTATAAAGGAAAAGTAAATAAGAGTCGATGCTGCTATAAAGTTATCATAATATGTGAGTGTTTATGCTTCAATCCCGAGGTTATTTGAATAAAAATGTATTCCATATTTTGATTAAGCGCTCCAATTATATTATATTCAAACTCAGTTAAAACATTTTCGGCGCAAAAATTGTTTTTTATTTGTGTGTTTATTTATTAATTATTTACTTGAGTAATTTGAGAGTTGGTATTATTTTTTCTGCGTTTAGATGGAAATATTAATCCTCTTCTTTAAGTTGAAGTGATCGGAAATCAAATTAGGGAAATAGTATACCTTTGAAGTGATGCCAATGTTTTTTCCTATTAAATTACTTGTTAATTAAAGATAAAATTCATCGGTAAACCATTTATTGTATGAAAAGGATATTGAGTAAATATTTTGTTGCGATTGATTCGAAAGTATCCTCTTTAGAAATAATGCTGGATCTATAGAGAGTATCCTTATCATCTTATAAATTCTGGAGAATCTTCTGTCCTATTACATAACAGTATGGCATAATGTGATCGTATTTTAACTAGGTGCAGAATCTAGCATTTTTATGCATATTTAGCTAAATTACTAAAAAATATGTCTACCGAAGCCTTTCTTGCAACCTCCCTGACAACGAAGTCACGGGGTCAAGTTCGAAGTTGGTGGGGGGACGCAGTAATCAGGAGAACAAATCAGATGATCGAAAAGGATAAAAGTGAAAGCGAAAGGAACAGGATTGGAAGGGGAATGCTAATCACCCCACGTGTCCCTGAATTTTATCGGAAGACAAAAAGAAAACGGGGGATGGGTGGACTATTAAAAAAGGCACAGTCGTCGCCCGATCGAGTCAATGCCCCTCCGCCATCAGCTGAGTGAGGTTGAGGAGAAGGGGAGGAACAGCTGAGAATACCCGAGTCGGAAATTCCATTCTCGCACCGCCAACGATTAAGTCGTGTTCTTCCCCGTCCCTCCCCGCCCTTATCTGGACAAGCACTTCCCGTCCTAGTGCCCCGGAGACCCCCTTAGGAGACCCCCCTTTTTTTAAGGGAGGCACGCGCCCCCTGGGATATCGCTCAAAAATACATCCCCCCCACGAGTCATTTCTCAAAATGCCTCGGCGACACTCATGAATGGGAGGAACTGGGACGAGCCCTGGCCACAAATGAGGAGGAGAAAAAAAGCGTGCGAGGAAGCCTTTATCTCACTCTCTCCCCTTGTCTTCTCGTGAAAGATTCTTGTCGTGGATATACACTTCCATTTTCTGCTCCCTCCAGGAGACTACCCCGAACTCGCTCTCCTAGTTCACGACAGCCCCGCTTCCCCTGCACGAATGTAAATGACCACACTGTTAAAATTATTTCATTATTATTATGCCATAATACATGTATAAAGCTAATAATAATAAGTTAGTATTTTGTAATTATTTATGAAAATTTAAATAATTAATTAGTAATCATTTATCAATGTGATAATTATTTATTTACATTATGAATAGCATATACTAAGAATTTATTACTGTTATAATCATTTTATTGTTAGGTTATAATATATTTGCATAAGGAATAAGCTTTATTATAATATTATCTATATAAATTGAAATAAATTTTAAATAAAGGTGTAATAATAATTAATTGGCATAATAAATATATATTCAATATATTAATAAATAATTAGAGGGCTTTTCGTTGGAATGGGGAGATGCATGAGAGCGTCGAATTCTTTTGTTATTAACTCATCACATTTTTTGCATTGAAAAAACGAGGGCAAATGAAAGTAACAATTCACATAAATAGTCTGTAAGATTAGGAAGTGAATTAGAACATTCTATCTCTATAGAAAAAGTCGAAATTACTCACCAGCAAAACGGAGAAATATGATTGTAGCCGTTTCCAAGCGGATTTTACGGAAAATAATAGTATATCCGCACTCTGAACAGCTTACCAAAACTTCGATAGACTTATGGTTTTTTGCAGAATAAAAAATGTCCATCTGGCCAAAGAAGGTAGGAAATTAGCTTGAAATCAATCCGTAAAACATCATCCCCAAATTTTAATAGTTAATAGTCAACTAATGGCTTTCGGGAAATCGTCATTTTTGGTAGGGCATTGTCAATGGTGGCAGAGTGCTGCCCGTGAAGGCCTCGTCCATTGAAGCAGGTGTCCCAAGACCCGACTATCGAAGCAACAGCTGAAGTACAAGAGTTCATTACCCACCCTCGAGTTCATTGTACCATTTACAAGTTCAAATTCTTGGGTAAAAGTGCACCCAAGGTTTTCCAGTAGTTAATAAAACGATTATAATAATTTTTCCAAGTAGCCTTTGATCAAAACGATTCCCAGTAATCTTCGTTATCAATGCTTTTGTGAAAGAGTATTCGCTACAAAGATTCTTTCCACTGAATAAAAGAACTACTGAGGTTTAACACCCTATCAGGCTCGTTTTACAAGTATTTTTAACGCAAATCGCTTCATTGTCCTAGCTTTAAGAGGAAAAAGCAGGGGAAGTTTTTGTCCTTAAGAAATGATTTTCTTAGAGCATAATGAGTACGTGTATGAATTCGAAAGCGGTCCAGCTTTCGCACTTATTAAGCTGCTGTAAATAACGAATTAAAAATGAAAAACATTATGCCTCAATCACCTCCTTCATCGATAATTAATTTCCTTAAGTTGACTTGGTGGAACTGTGACGACATTATACCCGCCTTCCTTTTTACCGGAGACCATTTATATACACCGATACAATAGGTCTTTTTAAACAAATTTTTACATATATGGGAAAATAATATCGATTTTTACTGTCGTTAACTCTTTTACCAATGCTGTCATACAGAATCCTTTTGGCTGATCCAAAAACTTGTGCACAGCCCTATCATGAATTAGAACCTCAATTAAAATTACACCAGAAATATAATTTTCCCTCAATATAATCGTGTATCAGTATTTCATCGATGATAGTCTGGGCTACATTAAAACACCTCAATTCAAGGAATTGGAAAAAATATTGTTAACAATCCTTTTTATGAATACCATATAATGAGGCAAAAGTTATATAAATACCCTCACAAAAATCGCTCGAAGCCCCTCCCAAGGTATTATTGCGACCGCAAGTACGTGCTTAATATTTGAAATGGGTGGTCTGCGAAGAGGCTGTTCAACACCGTGCGGACAAGTTTTTCAAGATACCGTCGGCGGCGGCATTGACATTCAGGATGGGCTGCAAGGTCAATGGCATCGTAAAGGTTTTATTCCCCATCACCCCGGGACATCCCATACACCCATCGGGAGCCCTTTTTACGTATACTCAGGCTCATCGGCCCGCTCTCTCTGTCATCGTCACTTTTCACAGCAATCAATCGACTTCCCAGCGAGGAATTTCACCTCACACATTCGGGAGTCGAATAAAGGGCCAATGGGGGTGGGTAAAAATGAGACTCAAGGTGCAGGGAAGGCGCCTTCCATTCTTTTATCTGCCCCGTGTATCTGTTCTACAGTTGCACCTGTAGGAGAGCACGGAAGAGACACCCCCACTCCGAACTAACCCACCGCACTGAGGTCTAGTCAAAGCCGCCCACTTCCTCCGACACACATTATATGCTAATACTGCGACCTCGCTCGGCGCTGTTCATTTTTTTATAGTTTCATTTCCCATCCTCGCGACTGATAAAGGAACTGGAGATAATGTCAAAGGACTAAAGGCACTAGACTCTCGACACCACAACCCACGGGTGAAACCTAAAACCTTTTCCTATTTCATGATTTCAGTCCGAGGAACTATGTAATTTTCATGAAAATTCCAAAATAAGTTCTTCTTATCGTGCCTCATTACACAAATTTAGAAAGACCAAGATATGTGTTTTATTAACTGACAATTTCATTCTACAATCTGCGTTTCACGCAGGTTCTCTCACGGTGATGCTTGCCTCTGCAATCGAAAAATGTTATTTAATTCTGGAATGTATATCTTTGATGAAAAATGCATTCAATTCATGAAAATGGTTCAACAACACCCTAAAATATCTTAAAATCGTGTTCAACTCAAAATATAACGATTGCATTAAAAACATTCACCGTGTCCTTACTATTTGACCTCGAGTGATATCGTCTATTCCGAAAAAAATATATAAAAAAATAATAGTATGTACCATAAAAAGCGCGTTGAAATAGCATGGAATATTTATTCGAGACGCATATTGATTCTCCTTTTGAATATTTGAATTGATTGATTCCAAGCACCCAGGGCATCGGATGGTTAAAAAAAACAACGCTGATGTTAGTTACTTTAGCTGTTTAAACTAACAATGCTAATAGTAATGTCTAGCCTGGCTAGAATGCACACTACGCCTCGACTCAGCGGTTAAAGTATTGCCCCGATAGTTGTTAAGAATAAATTTTCTTTTCGGATTAGGAGTTCCAAAAAGTAAACACCTATTCAGGGGGCTATATATTGAGGAGGATATTTTACCCCAGAGGTGAACGCCGCTAAAGGCATATATAATTATTTAGCGTTGAAAAGTTCCCATCTTAATAAACTATCAAAAGAAATGTTGTGATATAATACTCAGTTTTCTTGCAGTCGCCAAAGCTAAGGTTGGGTTTGGCATGACATCATATTGGTGATTTTCTTTTCCGCCAATACTGTTCTAGATGGTTTGTGTATCCGGAATGGACACGAATATCTTATTCGTTTCCATAAGAGCATATAGCTTAATAACAATTACCGCCGCTGTGAGCGTGAAAGGAGCTTTTAATTTTCATAGGTGCTTTTACTGCAAAGGCTCTTATTAGTATTTAACTGAGATGCTTGGCTTGAAAGGAGAGGGTCGTAATCACATCCGACAAAACCATTGAGATAGGGTGGTGATCCAGTGGGTACTGACTATTCCATTGGCTTCTGCATTTCATTGGGCCAAATAATTTATACCTGCCGATGAACTAACTACTATAATGATTCTTGATAATTTCACTGCGAGAATTACGATTCAGACCTTTTGTCAGGCAATTGTTCGTCACTTTTGCTAACGTCACTGAATCACTCATATGCATGCTGATTGACAAAAACTTCACAGAAGTAAACCACCCATTTTGACCAAGGTGTTTACTTCGAACTTTATCTTCTTTATACGGGAGTATCAGTATTTAAATTAACGTGAAAGTTGTATAATATAATTATTTTAATCACATTGAAAGTAAATTGAGTGCATCGCTGGTGGCAGAGTACAGGTCTCGCTTACCAAACGGAAGGGTTCGAGTTTGAGTCTCGCCCGGGAGGCTTCCAGCTAACTTCGGCATGGCTGTATGTAATCAATCATTGTTATTTGTAACCCCCCGATGCATGGGCGTACCCACGATCAAGACTAGGGGGAAGAGGGAGTAGAAAATCCGTGGTCGTTCAAGTTGTAACATTTTATCACAGAAAAGGTAAATGAGACCAAAATTTTAAGAAAATTATGACAGCGCTTTATTAGTTTATATAATTATTTTCTTGAAAATAATAATTATTTTAATTTTAGTTCCATGTAACTATCGTTTTGAGCTAAATTTATTTTCGCTGCCCCCTCTTACCTCCCGCTGGGTACGCCCATCCCCCGATGTTTAATTGAGCTATAAATAAATTAACTAACTAAATTTAAGAAATTAATTTCATTTTTGACTATCCTTCTAGTGAAACAAACGACCAGAGGAAGAGTTCTCGGGTTTCCAGGCGGGTTCAAGGTTTTTTTCAGCACCGACGCTTCGTGGGCGAAGTCTGCCATGGTCTTCAGGGTGATTCGTCTTCATTCACCCTGGAGACGATGGCAGTCTTCGCCCTCGAAACGTCGGTGATGAAAAACCTTTGGACCCGGCTGGAAACCCAAGAACTCTTCCTCCAGTCTATTCGCCGGGATAACCTTAGATCCTCCAACAAACGACCACTTCCCGCGCGGAATGCGAACTTGGAATGTTCGAACCTCGGAGACACAACTGCATTGGTCTGGCCACGGGGGCCGGCGTGTTTATTCCTCTTCCTCCGTGTTCCAGGTTGGGTAACCGGAGAAAAAGGGGCGATCCCAAGATCTCATAGTTGTCTGAAGATGCTCCTCCACCGTGCAACTTCGTGCGCACATGGGTCGTATTTCTTCCACGGCAAAACATTCGTCTTGGTATCCCGGTCGCAAGTTTCCGGAAGCAGGTCTGGAGGGCGGTGGAGGGCGCGTGGCCGCCATGGGGGTAAGCCCTCGGGAGTTGTCCGCGGTTAGAAAAACACGAGTCTCTAATGAGTGGAATTAATATCCCCGCCCGGGGCGAGTGACTGCCCGGTCGCCCTTATCTCACCCCCTCCATCTCCCCCCAACTCCGACTCACGTGCTGCTGCCCAGCGGTGGGGAGAGAAAGCAGAGTTCGAGTCAACAGGTGCAACTGTATGGGGACACCCTCCGCGGTTAAAATACCGCGGGGCCAGCGCGCTGCATTCTGGGACTCCCACGGGCGGGAGAGCTGCTCTCTGTGGAAGGTGAAATACAGTATTATTATCGGTATTGTTCAAATAGAATTCGCAGGGGTGTTTGTTTCCATGATGACAAATAAATCAAAATTTCCTGTTTAGAAATAAAAAATATCGTTATTTTAACCGCGCTTTATTCTTAGACTTCCAATGGTGGTAGCGCTGCTTGCTCTCAGCTGGAATACAGTTTACGTTTGTCGGAATCCTGAATTTGCGTGGGAGTTTGGTTTCGTTGTAGATAAATAACTCATATTTCCTCTTTAGAAATAAAAATATATCTTTATTTTACTTGTACTTTATTTTTGGGTCCCCAATGGTGGTAGCACTGCTTCTTCCTAGCGGGAATGCAGTATACGTTTATCGAAATAGTGACTTTGTCGGGGAGATTTCTTTCATTGTAGATAAGTAAATCATATTTCCTCTTTAGGAAAAAATGGCTGTATTTTACTCGTACTTTATTCTTGTACTCCTAAAGGTGGTAATGCTGCTTTTTTTCTATGGAAATACGGTATAGGTTTATCGGAATCGTTCTTCGAACATTCAGCCGAATTTGCAGTTTGGTTTTGCTCCTGCGTGCATGAATTACTTTCTCGAGTTCATTCACGCGAAAATTTGAAGATTTTAATTTCATTGTAAATAATTTAATCATTTGACTTCGTTATTGTTTAAAATGAGTCCACATTGTTTTCATGTAAGTGTCACTCAACAACGTGATGGGCACTGCTTCTCTTATCTCATTTTATATTTGTTTCTTGAAACATTTTCTTTTTTCAATACTCCTGAGATCAAGTCGATAGGTTCGTTGAGGATCATATGGAATTGATAAGTACTTGTCAAAAAGGAGTGCAATTTTGACTTGAAACGATTGAATTATTGAAAATGTTGTCTTTCTCATGCTTGGATTGCCATTTATTGATTCAGTTAACATTTCTTGGCATTATCCGCCCAGTTGCGCACTGCTATTTGATCAGTGAAACCACTGAATCGCCAATTTGAATTTTCTTTATCTGGCACTACCGATTTTAGTATAAAAGGTGTTAATATAACCTTAAAAGGACAAATATTGTAAAAATGAAGTTAAAATTAAGTAAAACATAGTGTTTACTAGGGGCCTTTCGATGTATTTATGGGCCCGTTGCAAATACTTAGTTGCAATCGGTGGTACTAATCTCTTATCAAGATGGCTCTGCCGCAAAATGCACTATGTTATTGTTAAAAGTAATATGGTTCATTTTGATATCAGCCTCTTGAAAACCTTGCGCTTGTTTTGAAAGAACAGAGGGCATGGGTTTTCGGGTCACCATCTTTGACATGCATCATTTCCTTTAATAATGCTATTCCATGTGAAAACACTTAACCCGACCACCAATTTATTTCAAATAAGATATGGATTTTGGCTTTTTTTAATCAATAAAAAATACCTAATTGTTGAGTTTTTTAAGCAATTGAATGTAAAGTTTAAGGACACCAAAGTTGGGATTATATTGTGAAATTTTAGCGTTCACAATAGACTGATAGGGAAGAAAAGTACCGAGAAGAAGATGATTAATGGTTAAGGAGGAGTAGACTATATTACGAGACGAAGACATAATGTACCGTGTGCGTGATTTTTGGACACTACTATCAATAATGTTTTTGGTCCAACATGAGGCACTAGGTAACCTTTATCAATAACCAGTCGATTCATCGATCAGTATAGTCATTGGTAGAAGTAAGATATAACCTGGTTAGAAGTAGGGTATTTTCATGGTAGTTAGACTTATCTAATCGGCAGTTATGGTCAATTGTAATTCCTTACTATCCAAGATATCGGCATAGTGTATGATATTCTCGCTTCCATTAAGAGTGTTTTTTAATCTTTAATGTAGGTATATGTCGACAACGCCTGCAGACAAATGGGGAGACAAAGGGATAGGAACGTATGCTAGAAAAAGGATGAGGACAACGGTGCTTTGGTAGATAAAGATACAATTTACCAATTTATTGGTGATTAAAAATATTTAGATGATAAAAGATGTTATCTACTCGGTTCGCGTCCAGTTGGTCAACATTTTAACCCTTTGATATCTGGCTTTTTCCATCTACCACAGCACCGATGTCCTCGTCCAATTTCTATTATATGTTCCCATTCCCTTCTTTCCTTACCTGTGAATTTATTTGTATGTTTGCGCTTAAGGTGTCATGTGAATGAACGAAGTATAATGGATATAACTAATGTATTACAATCGGAGTACTTTTGTTGATTTTCGTCAGAGTACATGTCAACCAAAAAACAACCCAGCTTCATTTCGAATCCCCTTATGCATAATGGTTTTTCCTACTTTGTGACATTGACCTCTATATAGGTGGTGGGTGGCCCAGGGAACGGGTCCTTTAGGCGCCCCCTTTGATATGGCCCTGCTGAATCAGTCGAAATTTTTCGCAGTATAGCTTAGTTGACAGTCCGAGGCACCTGAATGGAAACTATTTTGAATGAGGAGAGGTATTTTCCTTTAAGAAGGTTGCGATTAAGATTTAAAATTGCGAAACTGACATTGATTTTTAACAAAGCCATGTCCTTGCTATGAGGTTTTTCATTCAAGCGTAATTCTAAACTTTTCAGTCAAACATTTCTTTTATTTCAGGTGCTTGGATATTGTAACTGACCTCTGGATATTACTTATGAATTTTAATCTCGTCTTGCTCGCCCAAGACGATTTGCTTTTCTAGAAGTTTACATTAACTAGCATGAACGGCGGCTCTAGTGATCAAAGCGTGAACCAAACTGGTTATACCAATCAGATTCGCACCATTTAAATTTTTTATTTTAACTCGTTCGCAGATACTGGCAGTGTTCAATAACCCTTATTTTATTAAAGTCTTGAAAGTTTTATGGCTAGAAACACGAGCTCGAATGCGGAACTCGCCTCGCTCTTCGGTTATTAGTGTTTCGTCAGATGTACTTGCATGCAGAGTTCAAAAGCCTTGGCACTCGGGACAATTTACTGATTTATTGGTGATAAAATATTTAGATAGTAAAAGATGTCATCTACTCGGTTTTTCATTTATTCTTGCCCACATGGGCTAAGTGTGAGGTAAGAGATAAGGGGCTTCAGAAATCCACATACTCGCTGCTTTAAGTTAGCCATACATTGCAAAAAGGAGCATTTATTTCACGCACTTAACTAACTTTTGACAAAATTCCTCTAAAGCTTTCAATTCTTCAAAATTATTTGACAGTGTGAAGGAATTATAAAGAGCTCTGGAAATTTTGTGCAATTATACACTAAGAACATAAAAACTGGGAATTCTATTTGTTAATAGCAGAGACACGATTAATTTCGCTTCGGAGGAGAAGAGAAAAGTAGCGCAGTACTTAAGTACATTTCTAATCATGGATACTTTCATGACAGTGGTGAAGAAATATTGATGAAATCACAAAATATAAATAGCTACTTGCAAAGTACACAATTTACCGATTAATAATATTAAGGCCTACGAAAACACTTCACTCTTTACATTCCACTCTTCATAAATAACGACATTGGTTTTGAAATTCGATTTGGGTACTATTTTCAATTGATATTTTTCAGGGGTTGTCTATGACATTGTGAGTATTGTTAAAGCATGTAATGTAGAACAGGAAGTTTATTTTCGTCTTACAGAGCACCACGAAGTACAAACTGACTCTTTAAACTTTGTAAAAGCGTAAAAGTGACTTAATTGCACTCTTATATGTTGTATATATTACACGCGAAACCTGGCATATTTAAATATTTATAGTGTAAGCTTACGGAAATTTGTTCTATAAATAACCCATTATAACCCAATGCTGGTTCTAAGCAACTTCAGAAATGAATACATTTTGAGCTCTATCCAGGGAAAATTTAAAATACGTGTTCTCTTGTGCTATAAAATTTAATGGCGGAATTTGTAGCTACCAAAATAATTACGATTGAGTAGAAAATTATAATTTGGATGATGGAAGATGGGGACAAAGCGAGGCAGAAAGAGAGAGAGGCAATTGCATAAAAACCAAACTAATTAAGAAAAATGTTGAAAAAGATTGTTGTGAGCGAAATACAAATGGATCCAAGGACGCACCGAAACGCACAAGACAAAGGCATGAAGCATACACACGCAGCACTTGTAGGCAAGTGAGGAAATCATGCATTGCCTAGACCTACCCTTCGAACTAGGGAAGAATTTCAGGCCGTGTGCTGTTTCCGTGCCTTAAAACGAAGCTAAAAGACAGGTAGTGGTGAGTTCCCCTTACTCATAGTGGGAGTGTTGGTAGCAATAGTGTAGTTTCCTTCATCAAAGAAAACGAAATGCATTGATTGCGATTCCTTACCCACCATTAGTGTATTCATAATATACAAATTATTTGGTTTTAGAAATCCCAATTTAGACGAATGGCAATGTTCAATTTTAATCTCATTTGAAAAAGGCCAGATTGGCGCCCATGCGATTCCACTCCACGTGACGTCATAGGGACCTAGTTTCTATACGAGTAGATAGGAGTTTTACATCGTCTGAGATTACAAATTTCATGCATGAGGCAAAGAGCTCAGGGAAACATGTCTTAATAATCACTTATTAAAATTGCCTAAGTTCGGAAAGTTTCCTTCGTTTGATAAGGTATTAATAATCCTTATTTAAGCCAAGGGCTACCTGCTAGCAGGGTACTCTGCTACCTGCTAGCACCCTGCGTCGTATCAGTGCTCAAGCCTCGCCTCAATGTCACCTCACAGGGCGGCAGCGGGAACCAGAAATGCGTAACATGGACTTTTCCCATCATTCCTACTTAGCCGTCGTGTTTTCGCGTGATTGAAAATTTTCACTTTACGTTTAATTGCGAAAAATAGACATCGTCCTTTAAAAATCTAAAAGCGTGAAATTCGTACTCCAGGAGTAATAATCTTTCGATTTTGGCAATAAAAAAATAATAGGAAACCACCCTATTGCGAAGGGTTTAACGTCGACGCTCGGAACGAAACAATCTTCCTCTCCCGTTGACAAGCATTTTAAGATTTCCGCGGCCCAAGCCCCGCTGCGCTGTGACACCATCTTTTGCGAGCACTATAGATCATACCTCGGATTGAACGCGATCTCACTGGGGCGGATCAAGTGTGCAAAATTGCCTGTGGCGATGTGAGCGACGGTGGATAGCTTCAACGGGGCGTCACGGTTCATCTTTGGTTGGTGGGGGAGTGTAGTATGGAAGCGAGTATCACGACCCACGCGCTCTCCCCGCGGCCGAAGCTAATTCTGCGGACGCCTCCGTGTGGGCAACCGGCCAGACCGGGCACGCGACCTCCGTGCGGTCAGTTCCAGTCCTCACGAGAGCTTACTTCCTCCAGATAAACAGAATGGGCGAAGTATCATTTTACTTTCTTTAAAGTATGGAGACCTCAAACCAACATGGACCACCTGACCCGGCAGTAAACCCGATAAGAATTCACCAAAAATCTTCGCTCTTCTAATCCTAGGGATCACACCCCAGATAGAGACAGCTGACCAAAGATGACTCGCTCAAAAAAACTCCTTCGTTTTTAATTTGATAATCGTCAAAGCAGCAGGATTTACTAGATATCTTTACTTTAAATTCACCTGCGGATCACACATATCCAAAACTTCATACTCAGGCTGGGATCGGACCTGCGACCTCCAGTCGAGCAAGTCAAGGCTCTACCGCGCCGCGATCGAGCTCCGATATTTCCGAAAATAAGAGGAGTGCTACACAATAGCCCACTTCATTCTTCGCTTGCATTACATACAAGCAATTTTTTCCACGTTTTCGTACTGCAAAGTACATCTCAAAAACGTTTTCGGTGCCATAGCTCAGTAGCTAAGGAGTTTCAACCCCATGTTTATGGACAAAAAATACTTTGAATTGTCTCTCCGTAAACCTCCTGAGTTATTGCATATTCCTCCCGAAACACCGTGTATATTGGACGGAGCATTGAAGAAATAGTACCTTAGGGAAGGCCAAGAGCTATGTACTTTTAGCAGATAAAGAAGAGTATCTAGGAACTAAAGGAACTAGCTTTGGGATAGGAGAAATGGGGAATGCAGTGTACCAATCTTAGGATTATAATAAAATGAATGAGCCATCAGTTTACGTGACTGCACCGCGTTCAAATCCGGTCTGATTTTTGTTTTGCTTTTTGGGCGATAAGACTTCCTTTTAATGCTTCCAGTCTTTTGGAGCCAAGTGTGAAAATAGGTTGTGTTGAGGACTGACCCCGTTTCCTGGGATGAAGAGATTTCACCGCGGCCATCGCGGAGATTAAGTAGGAACAACTTCCTCCCCTCCCCCTTCCCTCACCACTTAATCTCACCCGCAGATGACTCGGGAGAAATAAATGCTCAGACACATTTTTTAATTTAGTATCTGTCAAAACTGAAGAGATTACCAGATATCTATTCTTTAAAATGCATAAGGAATATTTCAAATTATATGAAATTTTCAGTTCAACGTTTTAGCTTTCTGCAGACTTTTCAAGATCAAAGAAATGTCCTTTAGCGTTGTGAATCACGGGAGCACCAAGCAAAAACTTTGCCTTAGTAGTTTTAAACCTGTAAAGGGAGAAAAATTGCTTATTATACTCCAGTATTTGCTTGAGAAAATGAGAATCATGGAAGACCCATGAGTATTAAACTGAGTGATTAAAATTGAAATATTCTTATTTATATTTGAATTTATTCAGCTTATTTCTCTCGATAAATATTTAGCAGGTTTTAATCCCTCAAGAGAAATTATTTATCTCTCGCTGCCAAAATTGGTTGCCCGCTGTGACTATATGACTACATCATAAACATTTACCTAAGCTTGCCGTGCAGATAGTATATGGTTGGTACATGGATAGTAGATGGCTAGGTGCGGATGTTAACCTGTTTGCCTGATTTAATGCAGGAACATATCTTGGTCGTATAAATATGAGTACATATCTTAATTTTATCTTGAGCAAAGTGAACGGTATTTTTTTAAAGCTTTATTGATCAATAGGCGATAGTGCCTAAGGTGTAATTGTGAAAATAACTACTCATGTTAAATGTCAATAACTATTAGACACCTTAATGTAATAATTTGAAGCCGAACTCGATTTTTTCTGAAGAAGTATAAAAAACGTCCAAATAATAGAAAATTTTGTTACCAAATCATTTACAAGGAATGCATTCTTTGCTGTATTCACCTAATACCTTTCCAGAATAGATTTTTATCAAAATTATCAGTAATTTGTGGATAAGAGGTATTATTAGATGAAAGAAGACTGTATGTTCTCGAGTTATTTTCGCGGTATTTTGTCTGTGAACATGTGTGTATGCCTATTTGATTTTCTAAGTCGGTCATAGATTAATGTGTACGGTGCAATTAGCTGAGTGCTTGGCTTTTGGCTGGAGGATCCTAGGTTCAAATCCCAGATGAAGCCTTCAACACCCTAATGGTAGAAATTGTATAGTTTTTTTTATTATTTCTTATTTATTTTTAGGTAGGTTGCCCAGTCAATGAATGTGACTGAATCTTTTTTGTGTATGCTACTCTCATATTGTGTACTTATTTGATTGCCAAGTATGAATGGTGAATCATTGTGTTTATTGTGTACCTGCAGGAGAACTGCAAATCAAAACTCAATGAGCTTAAGTCAACCCACAGGTACTTTTATTTAATCCATAACATCTGCCGTTAATTGTGCACGCAATGCATCTTCATGATACATCTAAATGAAAAACAAAAGGACTTTACGCAATATCCAAATTCAAGTGGTGATGGTTTCTTGTGTGTTCTCCTTGTGGAAGTGAATTTCAATGAAGAATGAAAGGATGCCATAATTAGATGTAAACGATACCCCAGCTTTAGAGCTGCTCATAGGATTTCCTCTTCCATGGCAGCGGCGGCGATGAAATAGCCGCGCAGGTGTTGAGTCACTCGTGGCATTGCCTCCCCCGCACCTCTCTGGCGGCCCTGCCGACGGCGGTTGTCCCTGACCATGCCCTCAAATTAAGAAGTGAACTTTGAAGCAAGAAGATTCACAAGTCTATCCTCAAAAGGAAGATATTTTTTTATTATATATCATTATCATTGCTGATCAACAATCTTAGGATTGGTTGGACGCAGCTCTCCACTCAATTCTCCTATCAGCTATTATTCCACAGATACTTTTTTCTTCCCTTTCACATACTTCTTTACCTGTTCCATGCATTTCATTCAAAGTCTTCCTTTTCCGTTCTTGCCTCCCACTTGTTCCTCGACGATTGTCTTCATCTGCCCGTTATGCCTTAAGATATAGCCTATATGGTTGTTTCATGTCTTCTGGTCAAGGTTTACATGCGGCTTCTCTTCTTCCTTAATCCTTTTATATACATTATCTGCTTTTTCAATAAAATCGTGTATTAAATAAAATATTATAAAAGTTCAAAAATGCTTTAATGAAGACCGTCCGGGCATCAAGGATAAAATAATTAAGTTAATAAGTGAAGGCTGGATTCGAAAGATTATGTTTGAAATGTGTAGAAAGATATTGAAACGTGTAAAATATGTTAAATTTTGATATTGATTGAATAAAAAAAACTCATGCATCAGAAAGGAATTGGATCCCAAACAGTAAATGTATTAATTTTACTCCAGAATATCCGAGTATGCAGCGATAACTGTTCTTATTAACTTTTAGTTCTCAAGTTTTTAATGTATTTTATGTATTTGTTCTGCTACCTGATTAAACAACTCATGAGGCTCGTATTTTCAGTATCTTCAGGAATTTTGGTCAGAGATGAAGATGGGCAGGACATAGTAGTCTTTGCATCTTAGATGGAAATATTGTTCTTTTGTGTTATATATTATAATTCTATTATTTCTTATACAAGACGGCACAGGGCCAAACTATAGGGATTGAAGCGCATGGAAGATTATTTTTGTAACAAATTTAATTGATCAAATAAACCAATTTAGCTTTTCCATTTTCTCTTGATCATCATTGAACAGGTTAATAATTACTACTCTATCTCTCAGTTCTGTCTTAAATAAAGAAACTTACGGTATTATTTTATTCGCCCCATGCAAATCATAGAGACGAGGTTATCAGAAAAAAATTCTACACCAGTTAATAAAAGCTTACCTTATATTCTTCGAGTGGATGAAATGGATAGAAGGTGATAAAATAAATTAAGAATATCAGCGTCACTTCCCTCGGTGAAAGAAAGATATCATTAGGATTGGATATTCAAAATGACATTCATTTAAAGCTTTCTGTTTTTCATACTCTTCTTTATTGTTCTTTCCATTTTGTTAAAACTGATATGTGCATCAATAAATACTAATTTTACAATATTTTTCTTTGGTTGGAAGCTTTAAACATCCTTAAAAATATTTGGCAAAACAATCCCAAAATAGTCACTCATTTTCATGCAGTGGCATGGATATATAAGGCACTAAAGACAGGAATATCAGTATGACTTAAGGCATTCATCATATTGCCGCAATTTGTTACATCAGTTTGTAAAAAGTCTGTCCAATTTCACACGTTTATTATGAGTCAATAGAGCAACCATTTATTCACTCAAAATAGAAAAAATATTTCTTTTTTTTGCAGTCACTTCTTCTTTCATGTGAGATGATATTTATAAATATTTTCAGAAAAAATACATTTGAGATTAGATTTACGTCGTTGGCTCACAAAACGTTCGATAAATATTCATGCCCTATCATAAGCTGCTGTAGGAAATTATTTTTCGCCAAAGCACACGGTCATGGCAACTTTTCTTCATAAATTTTAGTAACAAAAAGTTAGTATATTTATTGTTTTTCAAGGTAACACACATGCACTCGGGGTGTCAGTACTAGAACCGAGGTATCTCTCTCAAAGTGGACTTAGTGAGAGAAAATGACCAGAGGTTTTCAGGAGTACGTTTCACTGGGGTCGTTATAATTGGTTCGACACCCCACTTTCACTCTCAAACTTGTCACATTGTGAAAACAATTTAAAAAATAGGCTGAACTCTCTAATATTTCAATCATGCAAAATAAATTAATCTGTATGTACATGGACTGTGAGGGAATGGGTAGTTCACTGTTCGGCCGCACCTTTGGACTCCGAAGCCTGCCGCTCCCTCTCTAGCAGCTCCACTAGCGCCGTGATATACGTCTGCGCCATCTGCAGGGTCTCGAACTTCGATAGGCGATGCTCTCCACCCAGCGACGGCACCACCTCCCGGAGCCGATCGAACGCGTCGTTTAGACCGTTCATCCTCCGCCGTTCCCGCGCGTTTGCAGCCAGCCTCCGCTTCTTCATCACCGCCGGCGAGGGGGGTCGTTCGGAGCGCCTACCACCCGACCCCCGGCCCCTCCGCGACCCTCCGCAAGGCCTTTTTGCTGGCGGAGGCCCCGTAGAATCCTTTGGAGACGAAAAGCTCTCCTCGTTGGTGGCGTAAAGGGCGCATGCAGAGGTGTCGCTGATACCGCTGCTGCCCTCCGCACCAATCTCCCAAGATAGGTCGCTACCCTTACCGGCTTCCTCATAGACGGGGTAGTAGGCTTCCTGGTGGTCCTCGCCTGCCGAAGGGTGCGTTGTGCTGGACACGAGGGTGAACCGCGAGGGCGGGGATGGTGAAGGCGAAGCGGTGCCTGGGGTCATGGCGGCGCAGAAGGCGGTGCCCAGGGTGGTCCTCCGGGGCTCGTAGAGTGCGGTGGCGGGGTCCGCGTGTGCGGCCGCCGGACCCACCACCTCGTCCGCCCTGCACCGGTACAGCATGTCGTGGTCGTGGGCCCAGAAGCGCAGCGGGGGCCTGCAGACGGCCGGGTCGACGTCGTACGGAGTGGTGTCGGCTGCCGGCGTGGACGAGGAGGAGGGCTCCTCAGCGGGCGGGGAGAGGGGCGAGTGGGAGGGGGCATAGGAGGGTGGGCAGCGGGGCGGCGGGGGCAGGAAGGAGTCGCGGGGCGGGGAGGCGGCGGCCCCCGGCGGTTGGTGGCTGCCCCCGTCCCGCAGCACGTCGCCGCCGTGCGCCCACCTCCACTCCTGCTTGACGAGCGGCGGACCCCACGAGAGCATTGGCGCGGAGACTTCAACGTCCGAGGAGACTTCAACGCCCACTAGTCAATTCACTTGCGAGGAGATGCATTTTCTCTTCCTTTTGTCACAACCTTATAATCATCAGGGCAAGATTTTCAGCTAAAAAGAAGTGCAATTGTCATGGGTTTGCGTTGCAGCGTCTGTTTTAACAAATTTATAGTGCTTCATATCTATCCGAAGTAACTTAGATGTTGATAATTATGACGACTTTTAGATGGTCAAGAAACTATAATTGTCTTCGTCTACCTACTGAGGTCTATTTCCTTCAATATTAAATAAAAAAATTCACTGAATTCATTGGGGAAATTCCATAAAGCACAGATAAATCCTCGAAGCAGTTTTTCCACTTTTGGAAATTATATTCGAAATAACGACTGATTAATTTCGGGTAAAATACTGAGTATAGGAGCCTATACAAATTACACTGTACGATCCACTGTCTTAACTCTTCATGCGAGGAATCTTCTCAGAATTATTAGTCACTTGCCTTTATTGGTCTTTCATTTCGCACTGTGATCGTCCTTGTCCGAGGCGGTGATCCTGGTAGTCCACCTCCTTGGAGAATCCCTCGAAATGTGGATCCGGGGCCAAATATGTGCGCACGGAGCACTTGACACCGGCGTGCCGCCTTCCCCTGACACTCCCCTCCCGGGGAACCTGTTCCCCCGAACACTTTCCAATAAAGGCTCACACACACACACACACACACAAACTCACTCACTGACACGATCGTCCCCCGTGCTTCCCGGAAAAGGGCCAAGGCGATATATTGTTTCAGAAGGGGCAATGAAGCGGGCAAGGAGCGCCGGGTCAGAATAAAAACCCTTTTATCCCCCGGCTTTCGATCCTATTTCCTCTTCCCTTTCACCGTCCTGGGAGACGTCCCGGAAAATATGAATCACTTAAATGTCCGGTTTTATAGATCGATGAGGCGTGAGAGGGAGGAGAAGCCATAGAGGGACAATTGGAGTCGGGGTAAGGTTTTTGACCACCCCTCGTTGACATTTCGAGCTCCGTTAAGTAAGGCCTCGAAACCCTTCCGCGAGATTGACTTATTTTTGGCATCAGGAACAAGTGAAGAGAGAAGACTATAGGAAGAGTTAAGGCTCGTCGATGTTGAGATACAAGACTCCTCAAGTTATATATTGTTCATGAAAATATTTAGACTCTTCTACGCTATATCCCTGCTGGATATAGTCTGTGGAAGTAAGATTTTTTGGCGGAGGCAGCAAAACGTTTCGACTTCTCGGGGCACGTTCAGTAAATCCTCAAAAACTTGCCACGAGAATGACTTATTTTGGACATCAGGATGTATAAAATAAGAAAAAGAACCCGTGGAAAAAGTTTGTCCATGTTCAGATGAAATGCTCCTTCAATGCAGATATAATTCACGATAATTTCGAGGCAGCGCCACATCAAAACGGCTGGTGTCCTAACACCCCCCCGCCACACGCCCTATTAGGCGGCTTGCGGGGTAGTAAGTAGATGTAGATGAAGTCCTCACTCAGTGCGGTCTCTCGTGTTGATCTCTTGCCTGGCTTGTCGACCCCGACCCAGCCACCGTCGCACTTTGCCCGAGCCCCGCACTGAGGTCTCGCACTGTATACCGTGGGTGTCCGATGTTGGTTGTCCGTGGATACGGACGTTGCTAGTCGGTCGTGGAGTGGGGGCACTGAGGAGCACGTCGACGTGTGAAAAGTCGGGAAGTGGATGGCTGCGTATGTGTGTAAAAAAAACGGAGGCATTCTGGGTAGCGCGTGCTTCCCGGTTGGGGGCGTTGAAAGGGGAAGGGAGGAGGGTCTCTCATCCCGCTATCCACGGCAGAGGTGGCGGGTCACGTGACTCCCCCG
This sequence comes from Ischnura elegans, assembly GCF_921293095.1. Classification (NCBI taxonomy): domain Eukaryota; kingdom Metazoa; phylum Arthropoda; class Insecta; order Odonata; family Coenagrionidae; genus Ischnura; species Ischnura elegans. The sequence continues at coordinate 66,349,249 of NC_060251.1, forward strand.
CGAGCCAATGGGTGAAAAGTCCTCCCCGAAAAGTTGCTCATACCCCCTTCCCTTCTAATCGCCTCAGGCTCCTTCTGATATCACCTTTTCTCTACTATGACGTAGATTTCTCTGTCAGCCAACTTAAATCATGCATTAGACCACCCTAGTTCATCATAACTGTCACTTGAAATATTGTTTTGTTGGGTATATTCCATTTATCCTGGGTATAAGTCAATCGATCAAAGAGGACAAGCTGTGATGGCTATGTCTATCTGGTGAAGGAACCATCAGAATATCCAAAACGCCTAGCACTACGTTTTTCTTACTTTCTGGTTCACTTTACTCCGTTAATATTAGATAAACAGGTGGGAAACTCATTACGAGGTTATTTTTGTAGTAATTTATGTTGAAGGTTTGATATGTGTGAGAATTTATTGCGCTATGAATAAGTATGATGAAGTTAAATGCAGGTGGGGAGGTCAGTGGCTAATATATGTGGGGGGGGGGGGGGGGCAAGATCAATCTATGGTAGAGTCATTTTAAATAAGGGCAAGCTATGATATTTTAGTATTTGTGAAATTTTAAATTTTTAAAGTTGGAAAGTATTGGCAGATAAGTGGGAAGTTTCTGAGATATCTTTTAGTTTCAGTCTATAGACAGCTTCACCGATAATTACTTTCCTTATTTTGGGAAGGGGAGGTATTTTAGTCACGCCCCTGGTGAGGAGTAAATGCAGATCTCTGTGTTTTCTTTACACGCAGTTCAGGAGAGTTGGTTAAATTGTAGGGAACAATCTATAAGTTCTCTTATTAAATTCACTGTATGAAAAAGATTGAACATTGATTAAACTTCTCACCGACTATAATCATTCCACCGTGCTGATATCAGCCTGCACTCGGTGTTTCCGAGCAAGGATCAGTGTTAATGCCCTGAGAATATTTTCCGAACGCTTTGAAGTAAAAAAAATTCTTCATTTTGAAATTCATCCCATACTCTTTTTTGTAGGCGATGGGAGAGAATACCCTAATTATTATCACGACGATTAATATTTATCCGCTAATGGTAGCGGGTGCAGTTTCTTTCCCTGTTGAACTATGACTTTCTCAGAGGATAACTAAAACTCTAGAATTTTCTTCCCATTTTACCACGAACTTACTCCAAAATGGGATTTCTTTTTAGCAAATATAAAAGTAGATTTGTGATTTTCAACATTAGTGGGTAATTGGGCATCATAACATATTTTGTAATTTGTAATTCAATATACAATTCGCTTTTTCTGAAAATTTATTAAATTCGCGTACTTACAGAGTATAATTCCAATAAAAAATATAACTCCAAAACATACATTTCAACCCCAACATTTGAAATATGAAAATATTATCTCCTCAGGAGGAAAAATATAATTTTATGAAAAAAATCATTTTGTGCTTTAAATGTCCCTTTCAAAAATACTCTTTTGGACCTAATGAGCTAGCATTCGCAATAAGTGTGCGAGAGTGTTATGACGTAAATTCCTATCACAAATGACATTCCAGTTTTCCTTTCGTTTTCTATGATTCGTAAATAATGTAGACTTGATTTCAAAAATTTTTACTGATGTCCTTATAAATCGTGGTGTTATTGCGTGATAAATTCATATTACAGTTTCAAATAAATGGGAATAGCAGAATAAGATCGGCAGTCGATAATAATTACTATGAATGTCTTATTATTAATTTAGGCGATTATTTTTATCCTAGGCATTCGCTATTTGCGGTAATCAGTAAATGCTAAAATCTCAAAGGATACATTCAAGAACGTACATGTTTTTTTGGCGAAGTAACTAGAAGTCGAAGCTAGCATTGAAACACTAACTTCTGCATTGTAATGGGGAATCAAAACTGCAACTTAAATACGTTTTGATAGATTGAATAAAATCCTGATATTTTTCCTCCTTGATAGATTATGAATTAGATCAAAATAAAAATAACAACGTGAAAAAAATACTTGCGTCGTAATTAGCCCATCAGACCTATCAAATTCAGCACGTGACATAGGTTTTTACTATTTTAATTTTGGCCCTCTGCGCAGAGGCCAATGCAATCCGATGTATGTATATTTATTATTTAATTTATTAATATGCACCACCCAGAAAACAGCACTAGTTGTCCTTTACATCGGGGGCTACAACAATTAGCAATGAACGACCACAAATATCCATGGTTATCCATGGATGTCCATGTTATCCAAGAGGATTACCATGGTTATCCCTATCCATGCACATGGTTCCATCCATGGGAGATTAAGAGTAACTTTCCCAAGTGGGAGTCGAACCCCCGGCCTTATGATTGGCAGCCAAAGACTATATCCCGTCGCTACCGAGGCCGCCAAGACCATATTTTCTCTTAGACTAGGACAGTCCGTGCATTCTACTTTGCCTTCCTCAAGTTTTTCCTTCTGCCACCTCCGTTCTTGGTGGGGCGGGTGGAAAAGAGGGGTCGCGCCATACGGCGTATAATCATTGGCATCATCGCTGGGGGGACGGAGGAGGAGGGGGTGGGGAGCTCGTGTGCCTCCCCACTCCACTATCCCCTCCCCCCATCCCTCCCAGCACGCGCGCCACCACTCGAGACGGGAGCACGCCGCTCTTTCCGGGAGGAAAAATGAAGTGGACAGAGGCCGAGCACGAAAAACGCTTTTTGCCCCCAAAGACTCCAACGCGAGCGCTTCCGTCCAGTGTCAACCCGCGTGTCCACTAATGAGAACGGTGGCGTCGGAAGCAGAATTTGTCGCGAGAGAATGTAGAGAAGCGGGGATTTTGTCGTGCTTCAACTCCGCGACACGTTTTCATGGATATTAAAATGAATATTTTAGCTGCCATCTGAGATGATGATTATTACTTAAGGTATTCTACCGATGGAAGCAACTTTTGAGTTTTTTTCTCAATTTTCCTGCCTCGGTGGTGGCGGGGTAAAGTCCCCGCCTGCCATATGATAGGTCGCGGGTTCGAGTCCCGCCCCGGTAGGTTCCCCCAATCTTGGGTATAGTTGGTCGTAATTGCTACATTGTTTGAACACTTCGATGTAATATGGCCAATATATTTAAATATGTTTGCATTGACGCTATCGAGGGGATAGGTAGAAGAGAGGACTTCTTAGTCTCAACGTCGCCCAAGTAGAGACATCTTATAATTATTATTATTATTATTTAATACGTTCTGTATTCGATGTATAGGAAAAACAAATAAATGTAAGTCAAAATGACTTCAGCCTGTCTCCCATCCTATAATGAACTTCACTATTCAATTCACAATGAGGACTGTTAATAATAATATTATCACTCTATATTTATTACAAACAGAGACATATTCAGAACGTAAGGAGCTTTAGGCAACCGAGAAGGCGTTTTAGGTCACCATCTTTATATATTAATATTCCATCTTGTAATCTTGTCATTGATTTTTTACCCACTTCCCATTATCAGATCGACTTGAAATTCTGCCCGCTTGATTACTTCTAATGACAATACAATATTGAATAATCAGAGATTTGAAATTTTGTTCCATTTTGCTCGAACATATGGATTAAATTTCCATACGGAAAAATAGTTTTAAATTTTCTGAATTTATGGCGTTAGCTGTTAAAGTTTTGGCGGTTTTTCTTTAACAGCTCTGGTTTCACCGATTACATAATTCACCGCTAAAACGTTGATAATAAAGTTAAAATAAAAAAGGCTTTAATAAAACAGCCTATTCTATAGAAAATGCCCATATAAAATGCACATACATAGAAAATGCATGAAAAGTAAAAAATAAGCATTTAATCGGTTGGAGAATAAAGTTGGGTTCTGATTAGGTTTAGATATTAATATTGCGAGCTATTCCTTCCTCGCCTATACTCTTCTACACTTATTTCTAAAAAACCTAATCAGCCCCCACGCATCCTTCTCCGACAAATGATAATCATATCTATTACTTTTAAGTGCATTTTTTACTGTTTTATGTATAAGCGTTTTTTGTTATCTTTTCATTTATATTAGTGAATTTCTCCATTTTCGGGTTATCGCCGCGTTTCGTGGTCAGATTTCAAAGTGATTGTTGTGGTCAAAGTGATGATTTCACTTTTTATTTATATTTTTCCCTTGGTGTATAAAATTACGCGAATAGAAATCAACTAAGTTTGGTAATATTATTACGGAGGCTTCCACGGTGATTGGTGATTGTTTTTCGGGTTCATTCCGCGTTAACTCATATTTTTTACTCATATTTTGTCCGCAAAATATGATTCAACGTGGAAAGAACCCGAAAAACAATCACCTAAGTTTGATAATACTGAAAACGAGGTGTAATTTGGCTTGCCGAATCTCAGTCAAGACAAATGATTGTAATCCTGGCAACCATCGGGGTGTAACATTAATGTGATTGGAAATTGACTAAGTTTGATATTCTTGGTAATGAGGTGTGACTTGGCTCTGTTCAGTCTTGAGGGACTCTTTTGTAGCGACAATGAAGTATACGTTGTAGGATCTTTGCGTGTGTTGTCCCTTCTGGGCGCTTGTCATGCCTCGAGGTGACGTGGTTGTCGGATCGAGGGGTCGACCCGTCCCTCCGGATGGCCCAACTCCGAGGCCTTCGGAGAGTATCCGGTGAACAAACTCGTAACCTGTCAATGCGCGACTTTCTTCCGATGGACGACTTTGGACGGTGCTTTTCTTTGGAGTCGGATCGAGTGGCTCACGGGAAGGACGTGGAAATTTCGTCCACGCTACGGAAAAAGAATTCGTTCGACCGGTATTTGGAGGGGTATCTTGTTCAGGTGCTTTGAAGCCCACTTTTAAATACCTCATAAAAGGACCGGTACAAGTGCGATTTTTACTAAAGGTCTATATATATTTTCATTGCTTAAATCGAAAGGTTATTACTCCTGTAGTACGTATTTCACGCTTTTAGATTTTTAAATGACGATATCTATTTTTCGCGATTAAATGAAAAGTGAAAATTTTCAAGCGAACGAAAACGCGACGGCTAAGTATGAATGCTGGAAAAATTTTGTGTGACGTCATCCTGGTTCAGCCTGTGTGAGGCCACCTTGGTGCGAGGCCTTGATCACCACTACGATGCAGGCTGCTAGCAGGTAGCGCTTGGCTTAAATAAGGATTATTAATAACCTATTAAGCGAGGAAAACTTTCCGACCATAGGCAATTATAATAGGTGATTATTAAGAGATGTTTCCCTGAACCCTGTGCCTCATGCATGCATTGGTAATCTCAGACGATGTAAAACTCCTGACTTCTCGTATAGCATCTAGGTCCCTGTGATGTCACGTGGAAGGCATCGCATGGGCCCCAATCTGGCCTTTTTCAAATGAGATTAAAATTGACCATTAGCATTGGTCTAAACTGGGATATCTAAAACAAAATAATTTGTATATTATGAATACACTAATGGTGGGTAACGAATCGCAATCAATGCCTCTCGTTTTCTTTGATGAAGGAAACTACCCTGTTTTGGATATAAGTGCAGATAATGGATAATGCTTGGTGGGGTACACAATATTGTTGTGGCAGAGGGATACAAGTGAATGACAGAATCTATATATCTGCCACAGCAATATTTTTTGTACCCCACCAACCATTATCTGCAGTTATATCCAAAATTATAAAAATTTCGCATGTACCCCTAGTCCTCTAGGGTACTCATATAGGGCATAGAGGGCGCTTTACATTTTTGTCATTTTTTCAGTTCCCATGCATACTAAATTTGTTATTCAGTGATCAATGAAGTTGGCAGTTTATGGATGATTTCCATTTATCGAATTTTGCAATCCTGTCTGCTCTTGTATTAAATAGAATATTTTAACTTTATTTTCTCCTTTATTTATCATCTAATAATTACTATTTATCATTTAATAATTACTATGTATTGCTTCTCTTCTTCTCTTTGAAAATATGAATTTTAATACTTTTGAAAACATGTGATATTATGAGATCAAAATCCTCGTTCGAATTATCGATGAGATTATGGATGATATTCTGGATGACGTCCTTTATTCATCATAAATAACGATCAAATTATTATTTTGCAATAATGAAATATTTATCGGAATGGTCTGGATACAATTTTACTGTCATCAATGCATATCAGAATAGGCTTATTAGATGGCAGCACTTTACTTATCTGAATATATTACGCAACTAAAATTAATTGTGGACTAATAACTTAATATTAAGTGTATTTTTTAAATAGCGTAAATACAATAATAATTAAGGATAGTGTAGATAAAAGTTATAGGAAAAAATACAGAATTGTGTCCCAATACATATGAATGAGTCATTTGTAATGAGATAGCATTATATTTGGCCAGTAACCTCATGGAATTCTGATGTTTCACACCTATGATGAGATACTAGTAAAATTAGTATTTTCATCATTCTTGAGAATCCGAGAATCTCAACCAACAAACTACGCCCTATCTTAGGCTATCCATCCGCTACGTGGCTTCGCATAATTAAGCAAATTAATACAATATCTTTCAACGTGGAGGCGTTTGGGGTAGAATAAACACTCAGGATCAGCTCTCATCCTACGATGACCGAAAATATGTTGGGAGGTCTTCAAGTTGGTCTTGGCCTCGAAACTTCCAATTTATTACACAGAAAAAATCGTAACCTATTGGGGGTCATTCACTCGGATAGACATACGCATTTAGTTAGAAATTTTTTGATAGGTACAACTCAGTGATAAGTTTCCGCGAAATACATCGCCCTCATTTAGCCATTCTCTCGTCATTTTAAAGAGAAAAATAAAACTGCAAAGAGTCCGTGTCATTTTCATTATGTGGTGGCACCATTAATGTTCCGGTTCAAATGCTCATTCAGGGTAAACCTTTCACTTTGTGAGGGATCGTCATCGGCAGTCAACAATCCTAAGATAGGTCCAGCGATATTCTTTTGAGTGAATTCACGTCATAGTAAATAAATGTATGCACTAACAGTTTCTTTTCCATTGATGACAAATTTTTATCATGCGCCAATGTTTTGTACCCTTAAGGGGGTAGGAGTAATTGAGGATAGAGATGGGTTAAGTTTATTTTTCTTCCCGAAATGACTGGAAGTCAGGATGACCTAATGGCATATTATAGGCAAGGATGGCAATCAAAACTGTAAGAAAGTCAAAACCAGTAAAATTTCAATATTTCTGCTTCCGAGCAGCAAAATGTAGAAACGAAACGGTATGGATTATAACCCGGGGAACTAAATTCAGGGCGGTAGCGAAATCGGAGTCAAGACTACTTCGGGTCGAAGCTAAGCTAAACCTCTCGGACGAAACGAAACACATATTAAGTTTCGCACCGAAGGGATCATTAGCTTTACCTTCTAACAGTTAAGTTTCGACCCACACACCGAGTACGAAGTATATTTCAATTAAGTTGAGGTTTGGCCTACCGCCATTAGATGCATGGGGCACTCATATTTTGACCACAAACAGGAGAACGGTGTACGCAAACTTAACATTCGATTTTTAAGCTCAATGCGTTAACCTCTCCATATTCTGTCATGAAATGGGTCGAAAATGTTCCCTCTTATCCCTCTCCACTCAACTTCTATACTTAGTCGAAACTCAACTATGAGGAGCGGAGTTTCGTTTAATTTAGTCTCGTTCCTGGGAGTAAAGTTTCGTCCCGGGGTGAAACTAAACTCCTTGGTATTTTGATTTCCTGCGGAAACGAAACTATACCTAGGCAGCGTATTTTCGTTTCCCTCCGGGTCGAAACGAAATATTTTCGTTTTCACTTGCCATCCCTGATCCTTGGTCAGTGGTTGGCCACCTTTTGAGACAGAAGAGCTAAAGGCATGCAAACAGTGTTTCAATAAGTCGCGCAGCTACATTTTGACAGTGCTTTAATTTTTACTTCCGGCAGTTAATTTATTACAGGGACGCTTTTATCCTTTTTCGTTCCTACATTTACAGTTTTTATCCTTTTTGCAATATGTTTTTGAGTTTTGAAAATAAGATAATATAATTACTATTTTTTGCGCAAGTAACAGGAAGGCCGCCATTTGATATCAAGAAAGCCGCGTACGGCTCACGAGCCGTAGGTTGCTTTGGGTAGGATTGGGACAAGGGTGGGGGGGCTAAGTGGGGGTCGGAAAAATATTACCATTCGATTTAGTGTAAATTGTATATCCAAGGGAGAGGCTACAGCCCCGTTAGCCCATAAATCCGCCACTGGTCGAGACTCATATTAATTTTTTTGTATTTTCTTATTTCGAGGGTCTCCCGAATCATATTCACTCTTAAATCTCCTTTAAATCAATAGGCGAATGGAAACTACGGTGATTTTTCTTCGATTTTTTTTCTCTTTGGTTTAGCAATCCCTTGCTCTTCCCAATACAAGGGATTTTTCAATGCTTTTTTCCTCTCACAATTCCTCAATCGAGGGATTAAGAGACTAACGAAAATAAACGCGAATTGACGAATAAAAAAATTCATATGATTTTACATAGAATCCGCTTTAGATTTAGTCCATCAAATCCTTGTACTTTCCAAGGCTAGCTTGATTTTTCATTGCTTCTTTCCTCTTACAATTCCTCAATCGAGGGACTAAGGCACAAACGAATTGAAATCTCAATTTGGAATTGGTTGCGATGCTTCCCACGCCGAAAAGAATTCTTGCTCCCAGATGGTCCTCTTGTCAACTTACCGTTTGCCGCTGCACACTCATAAAGCTCGCAAACTTGAATGCGGAAAAAGAGGCGCTGGCATCAAACAAAAGAAGGGACCTACCCGCACCACAAGGACTGAGTATGGCGGCGGTGGTTGCTCCCTCTCTGCCGACAATTACAGCGGCGAACCTTACGGTGCGGGGGATCATTATGCAGAGGATACTTAATCACACCTTCTTCCCTTTGGAGGAGAAGAATCTCTTTCATGTTACGGAGCCCGGTATTCTTCTATCTTACAGCCTATTATCAGTCGCGGCACCATGGGTTTCGGGTTGATTTTCTGTTGTGTAATTGCTTCCCAAATTGTCAACTCCCTTGTATTCTTATTATTATACACTGAACCAACCAACCCTTCAATTGCGCTATCTTTTGCTGTTAATTTCGTTACATTAAAGTATTATTGATATGCAGTGAACTTTTGAGGCTATTCGATTCTTGCCTTTTGTCCAACCTTCTGACTAATCCTTTATTCCATATCGTTCAAGAGGTTATTTCAACTACATTCGGTTTTTCATTTGATTTAGATTCAGCACATTGTCTTGGAACACCGATCTGATCACGTTAATTTTAAGGCTACTAAATAAATGAAAATATGAATTTATGTAGCATAATTTTAAGCAGTGAAATCCTGAGGTTAGTTGACAGCAGCTGGGCAATTGTTTATGAACCTCTTCATAAAGTTCTGATCTGCAAGCCTCAAAATTTCCCTCAATTCCACGAGTTTAAAAGAGGAGTGATTCCGAAACACGTCAGCATTACCACGAGATCTATCTCAGCTTCTACAGCAGTAGCGTCGGAGTTGGCGAAGAAGACCTGGGTCCGCCGGGAACTCAAGAACTGGTACGGAATCAAAGACTCCCTCTCCCACTATCTGTACATCATACATCTTGACCTGTGCTTAAGTGCTGGTTGGTGCGAGTGGTAGTGCATTCAAGAAAAATTGAAAGTGGTGGGCCGTGACATTGCTTTTCAGAGGCGTAATCCCAGCTGCGTAAACTGAGGCGTCTGAGTGTGGATCAGAATACCAACAAACCCTTGTGACAGAGGAAAAAAACTGGACTTCCTAAAAAACTTTGAAATTAAAAAATTGCTCAGAGGCATTGTGCCAACCCTCTTGTAAACCTCCTCAGCGTTGACCTTTCCCCTCCATCAATCTCCCAATTCCACACTCGAATCCCAATAGTACGTGACCTTCACTACTCAAACCACCAACCTTCACCCTACCTCTTCATTCACATTACCTACCTAATTCTCCTCACCCAACCTTCACCATAAAATTTTATAAAGTTTCGCTTGACAATGACGTAGAACACGTCGAAACCGGTGGAAAATTATTAAAATAAGAGCGAAAAGTACAAACAAAGTTCCTTTATTTTATTTTGGCGTGCAACATGGGTGGATTGGGTGGGGAAGTAGAGGCTGCTTTTAGATGAGATTCGGATGAGACAGAAGGTATGGATGGAGTGAATACTTAGCGGGGAGGGTATGTTGAAAACGGTGCTAGAGGGTAGAATGTCAGGTAAACGAGGTAGTGCTAGGAAGAGAACACCACATTTTGATAGAATGAAGGGGAGTCGGCCTTATTGTGAACTGCAGACGGAAGTACGTGAAGGAAGGAGAGGCTGCTAGAATGATTTTAAAGTACTCCATGGAAACCTACTTTAATCGGTAGAATACCTACTTTAATAATAAAACTTCAACAAGGTTAATTCTCCCACCATCAACTTCATTAGTTGACTGTAACCTTTTGCTTTACCATCTCTTCTGCTTAATCCTTTAAAAATGCATTTGAAAAATATATAGTTTCCTTCTATATTTTAACAACAATACTTAAATTATAATTTAGAAAAATAGATAGTTTCCTTCGATTACTTCCTAATTCTGAGTCCTCTTCATATATATTGTATATATTTAGTCTTTAAAAAATCTAGGAAAGTATGAGTTTTTTCGTGGACAGTAATGAAATTCACATTACAATTCATGAGAAAAATTTACTTTCTAGAGTATGTCAAGTTGTACCCCGTTTATATTCGTGCAAGTATACGCCATATTCGCATTTTAATTGATGGCACTTATTTTTGTGCCCTCATAAATTTAATTTGAGGGCATTTTCTAATTATTCGACGGATACATTGCGTTAACATCTTTGTTTTGACAAAGCGGGTTGAGATATTAAATTTTCCTTCCTGCATGTTGTAGCTATTGCGTTTCTAAATATCTTTACAAAATTCTTATATTAATGATACATATCGTGTGTTTTATCATTGAAAATATGAGTTCACGGCATATTTCTTTGTATTGTACATTATCAAATGCGAAACGGAGTATGGCCTTATGTTCCGTATCGTATTTAAGAATATTATGTTTGGTTTACGGAACAGGAAGGTCTAAATTCTTAATATTGTTTAAGTAAGACGCTGCATAATTTTTCCACTGCTTTTCCACGTATTTTGTTGAATTATATCGTACCTTCAAGTATATATTTGTGGAGTTTGGCCTGTTATGCCATTCTGGATTTGCAAATATCAGTAATAGTTTGCTGCATGATGTAAGTCTATATACTGTTTAAATAAAAGACAGCCCCTTTTTCTGTACTTATTTAGCCTCTATACACTTCGTCGCGTTAGTTGTACGAAATTAGTCAGTTCTCATTATTATTACTTCACTCCAAGCTTCCTAGCTTCCAGGATAAAAATAAAATAATGTAATTCAGATGCTTCAAATCACTTAATTACTCAACATTATTTTTTCAAGGAACACTTTTGACCTCTAGTGCATAAATATATAAATGTAATAGCAATTTTTATTATGATCGCCACTTTCTGAATCAATACTGCTCGAATCATTCCCCCAAAAGGCAAAATATGCCTTTTGACGTATCGTTTGTCCGATGATAACTCTCTTCAGATCTTTTAGCAAATTTCTTTTTCAAGGATGGCAAGTAATTTTATAAATCGACCTTTTTTAAAATACCTACTCAGCGACGTCATTATATGCATAAATTATTGTTCTTAAGTTTCGTTTTAAGTGGAGTATTTGGAATTCTTTTTATCGGCGAGGGTCAGTGCATTTCACCGCCACTTAGGAGTTTTCTTACACCTAAACGGTCTCCATCGTATTGCCCGGAGGGGTCGCAGTCTATCCCGTTCGCGGAAGATTGACGCGGATACGACGGAGATTATTGGCCGTGGCATAACGGGAAGGAAACTTACGGCCTCTTAATACTCCGCCTTTTGAGAGTGGAGGAGGAGGAGGTAAAGCGAAACCCTCCATTTCGATAGATCAGCTTTGAAGGGCGCCGCTCTCCTTTCACAGCGGCGCAGTGCGTCTCCAGCGCGTGGTAGCGCCACGATCCGAGGCGGCGGCCAGGCAGCTAATTGATGGGCAGCTGCAATTGGCTGAACACCCTTCTTTTTTCCCATCGCATCCCGTGAACCCCAACGTCACCGCAAAGAGAGAATGAGGGGAAAAAGGAAAGGGCATCGATTCCCATCATATCGGCATATCTATTTCGACACGTTAGCGCTCACTTATATTCGCGAATGCTCAAAGCCTGAATCTCACCGTGCTCAACTACGCACATTCATAGTAGACTGTATATACCCCACTTAATACTACCTGCTAACATAGGTTTCCACCATGTCACCTACAACGTCATATTCCTACTCCGACTCCTTCCCTGACCCCGGCCCCCCTTCCTAGGTTTATGTTATAATAAGGTAGAATGATAACGTTTGATGTTTTTGGTAGCATTTTGATGATTTTGATGCATCATGTTAAAGGTTCAAATGGTTTAACATCTTTTTTGGAAAGAGTAAAATAATGGTAGAAAATCTAGATGTATTTTTTGCCAATAGTACGATTAGTACTCAATGTATTTTGCATGCACTTTATTTTAAATGCAAAATATGTTTTTAATGTTGATTCCAGGGATGTAATAAATTATAATGACGAAAAGGTCGAAAAAAAAAAACAAGGTCGAGGTCGGGCCATTTACACCTCTTCATTCAAAAATAAAATTCATTCAAATTGACACCCAAACTAAATTTGTCAGATTAAAAATCATACATCAAACCAATACTAATAAAATAAGAAGTGTTGTTCCTGATTTTGTGTCGTAAATGGTATAACTTTTCCACCGAACTCCTACCTTGTGAACCAGCTCTAAAGGAGCAGAGACGTTTTAATGTCAAGGAGGATTTATAGCAATCAATTTGGTCCCTATTGTGCGAACATGTGCCTTGTGCCACTCATCTTTCACGCTGTGGCAAGTGCGACTCTTTAACTGAAGAGAAGAAAGCGGAAGGCAGTTGAGACGTGCTGTACCCTCGGGGCAGACCTCCTACATCTCCCGGCAGTTCAGTGGCTCCGCGAAGGGAACAAAACACTTCTCCGCGCCCAAGCAACACCACCGCGTATTCCTTATTCTCTTGCGGGTGCTTGCTTATCCTCCCTGCTCCGCGTCGCGGTCGCTTACCCATCGTAAATCAAATCGCCCGCAGTGCACTCTGGGAAACGTTTAAAGCTAAAATGAAAGAGCCCGCTAATAGGCGCCGAGTGAGATTGAAATAACCGAAATGTGAGGCTAAAAAATTGTGCAGAATTTACGAGACATTTGTTATTTAAGTGTTAATATTAAGGAAAATTAGAATTAAAACTTAATGTTTTTTCAACTTAAATTCATGCTATTTCACTCAAAAATATGAAAACATTTTGCATTCCTGAAATTATTCGTCCTTTATCATAGAATGCAAACAGTAAGCCTGAATTCAAATACGGATAAAAAGCTGCAGAATAAAAAGCTAAAGAAAAAGTTTAAACTGTGCGGGAGAAGGATTACGATTAGCAAATGAGATGATAGAAATACTAATTGGCACGGAGTAAATAAAGCCCAAGCGGAAAGAAAACATTGGAGACATTGGAAACATTAATTTCAACCGTTTAATTTTAAATTTTAACTATTCTTTTCTCAATATGGCTGAGTTTCCAAGTCATTAATGTGCCGCAGGTCGTAATAGAAATTAAATCAGCTGTACTTTAAATTTTATGAAAATTTCAAATATATCATCAGAATGGAAAACATCGTTCTAAAAGTTTTTGTTAAAAACTTTTGAGTTAAGCAACCACATCAGTGTGGTGATGGGAACTGATAAAATTATTGAAATGAAAAGGGGCTATTCATTGTAATTGAATTTATAAAAAATAAACTCATCGGACACTTACTGCAGTGAAATGCAATCCTCCTCCAGGCAGAATGTATTGTTAAATATGTAAAATGTCAAATAGCTATTCTTTCCGAATGCATACACAATAAATTCCCTTCAAATCTTATTATTATCTATTTTTAAGAGGGGTTACTTCGTGAAAGCTTTGAAGGGTGCCAATTTCCTATAATACCGGAAAGTTAAGGGTTCACTCTTAGCATTGCTTATGATGTTACTGCGCAGCCGTTGTGCGCACCCCTATATATATTTCCTCGAAGGGATGTACCACGTGCAGTGAAATAGAATGATAGGAAACTGAGTTTCTGGAAGTCGTGGCAGAAAAGACAAGGTTAAACCTTCAGAAGGAGAAGAACGGAGCCGGCTACAAGGCAAACGTGCAAGCGAGGTCGATTTGTTTTCTCCGATCGAGCGAAAGAGACGTACTCCTCGGCGGCACTCTTGTCTTTTGCAGTCGCCTTACACCGCAGTGACGGCGCCTTAAGGCTCCATACTTGGGGGTGGGATGAGTTTGCAGTAGCGTATAGTGCGGTTGGAAGAAGAGAGACAAGTGGTGCCCATGTCTATGCATCGCGAATGGGGAGGTCTGGATATCAATCACGAGAAAGGCGACAGTGAAGGAAGCGTGCGAAAAACCTCAACTTCTTCACCCTCTCCAATTCTATTTGTCTTTTCATTATTTCAATTGTTCAACCGTCTCATTTCGGTGACGTAAACTTCAAATTGAGAACAAATTGTTAATTTTTCATCCACTTATTTATGATCTGTATCCGTTTACTTATTCATTTCTAATCGTGTTGTAAATATCGTTGAGGTATCCTAATACAGGCAATGCCTAATAGGGTTCTTTACTTATCCTTGATTGTTTGAAATGTAAAATATGTTTCTAATGTTGATTCCACGGATAAGATCTGTTATTACTTTAAGAAAAATAAAAGAGGCCAAGGAAAAATTAGCCATCTCATGGTGAGTTTCCAGGTTTAAAGTTTTTGGTTCAGGTTTTAAACTTCCAGGTTTTATTCTTCTGTCCACCAACATTCAGTTCAATTTCAACACACATTTCAACACACATTTCAACACACACATTTCAACTCCTACATGGAATAATCCCTGCTCAGTGGTAAAGGCAAAAGGAGTGTGTTTTAAAATTGAAATTTTTCTAACGGATTTTTTATGCATGATCTTAGTTTTTCCCGGCGTATCAGTTGCAGAAAAGTTTCTCGGGTTTTCCACCGGTTGATGTCGTCCATGTCTCCCGACGTTTCGATCCGCGATTTGCTGATCATCCTCAGGGGATCTTCCGAAGATTCGGATAAGATATAACGGATAAGATTCTTCCGAAGATTCGGAAGATCCCCTGAGGATGATCAGCAAGTCGCGGATCGAAACGTCGGGAGACATGGACGACATCAACCGGTGGAAAACCCGAGAAAATTTTCTGATTTTTTTAAGGCTTGGAATGAACTCTTAGTGGGCGTTGCTTCGTGAGAAAATGATGATAATTCTCATAAACATAATTTTTCTGAATCAAGTAGCATATCGAGAATGACATTTTAGTAAATATTTTCCTTTTCATAACAATGAAGATTTTATTAATAATCGCCCTCATCAAGGAAGAATTCGTCCTTCTTTATGACTTTTTTTCGGCAATGAGAAGCCCTCTTAAAACTTACGCCATTATCTTGAAATTTCAGAGTATAAAATTACACATATAAGGCATACCCTGGTCAAAATTCGTCTACCTTTAAATTTGTAAAATTTTCCCTTCATATTTTTTCACACAATTTTGTTTTAATTATTCAAAAAATGGGATGATACTGAATAAGTTCAGCCATACATACGCTCGGAAATTTTCAAGGTGATAGCAGAAGTTTTTAAAATAATTATCCCTATCCAAGAAATATAAAATACAACCTTTCTAGAGGGAGATAGGCATCGTCTCAACTCCATACTCCGGATACTTGTCGGAAATAAATTTTATGAGAGTTAGTAAGAATTTTTAGAATGAACATATTTGCTCCGGAACTAGAATTCTTACAGAATATTTTAAGATTGTATAGCGTATACATCTCTGAAAAGCAAATAATTTCAGACTGAGACTACCAAATTCCGAAACATATGTTGGCATTCTGAAACACTGAAGGCGGTTTTCTTGGAGAGAAATGCAAAGAAAATCTATTTTAAAATTTATTTGTTGCTAAACTTTAACTTCGAAACGCAGCTAGCCATTAATTTTGCTATAATTAATTAAGTTATTTTAGCTATTCAAAGGAACATCTTTGCTAACCAGTCTTCTCTCACAATCAGCGTGACTAAGTCGTCGATAATAAGTTTTTCACAGGTCGTTATAGAATTCACAACAAATTTTTCTTCACATACTATGAAAATTGAAAGTCTATTATCAAGAAAGAGAAAATCGTAAAAGCTTTAAAAAATAAAAAAAAAGTATTAAGTGAGGTGACATATAATTCATATCATTATGGCGATGGGAACGGTTAAAAATATTAAAATTAGTAAGGACTATTCATAAGATATGCATAAGATGTCAATATTCTCTATATTGAGATGATGGGTAAAATTAGAGTAATAAATTCCAAAAAGGGTGATCTGTGGCAAACTCGAAGAGAAATAATTGTTAGTATTTGATTTCTGTGTTTTACCTGTCTGTATAATTATATCTGTCGGATATTAAGATTTTAGATAATAATTTTACCGCGTTGGACTCAATAAAATAACCTTTAAAGGTGATAAACACATCAAGTCATTTTCCCAATCGGGCAAAGTTAGCGTTAAAGAGAGTCTTGTACTGTTATAAGTAAATGATTTTTTTCAGCTATTCCGCCGCCATTTCTCCATGGAGGTGACAGGGAGCTTTATAGTGTTAGCGTTCGGGCACCCCTTCTTCAATCTCGCTGTTTTTTCATCACCGTCCATCTCCCCTGGGGCTCAGCAATTCTGCGGAATATGCACGATGGCGCGCGCACACTTCGTTCCGTGGCACCTTGATGGAGTCTGCTTCAGGGAACGTGAGTGTCATCCCAAAGTGCCTCCTCTCGTGAATTGATGTATTATCTTTCCTACAACACTTTCTTCTTGTACCATAGCTAACTTTTCCACCTGTATCCACTATTAATAATATTACCACTATTTACCTACTGTTCAGTCACTAATTTCAAAGAGGTAAAATATTTTTAACAGTTTAGTGAATTTTTCCCGGTCAAGGCGAATGGTATTTTTCTCTGCGGATTTTTCGCACAGTTTAGTGATGGTTAGCATTCCTCTAGCCATACTGGTTAAGCACATTCGAATAAATAGCGGCTATTTAATTTCAAAACCATTTCAATTTAAATATACTCCACAATGTCGCCTACCACCAAATAGATCAAATGATAATATAATTTAAGCAGGACATGATACCTAATGTATATTAAGAATTATGAAAATTCTAGCAGTGGGACTGAATGTGGCCAGGGTAATGATATATAAAATGAGTTGGTTAGCGGTAATTTAAGCCGACAAAGGTGGGTAGATTTATCAGATCTGGATCCCTCTTTTTAATTTGCTAACTCATTAGTGAGATAACCTTAGGTCATAAATAGGCCATTTTATACACTTTGCCATCGAATTTGTGGTCCCAACATCAATATGGACCACTGACGTCACGCTATTAAATTTTTCCTGACCACTCATGCTATGGTTTTCGGCCAGCTATATAGAATTGTGCATGCGTAGCCCGAATCATTAGGCGTATGGCGATAGAGGTCCAGGGTAAACTTCTTACGACTTTTCATGAATTGTTTTTTTATTCTGAAAACAAAATTTTCCCCTATCTATTGCATAAAATGTCAGTGGTCAAATGATCAATGGAGGTAACCGAGTATTCGCAACTGTGTGGAGAATGGTAAGGCATATTTTGATGAATAACGAAGTTTTACTTACAGAACTGATTAAATTTATGTAAAAAATTATATTTAGAAAATTAAAAATATTATATTAAGAATATGTAACTTCATCAAACTCAAATTATTAAGAATAACCGCTCAAAATAAGAAAGACCCAGAGCGATGTAGTCTTCGTGGACGGCCGTTACTGCTTCACTGCATTTTTATTTTCATCTCAGAAAGAGGTGGAGAAACATAGGTTTCCATTATTAAATCTGTCGTCCCATGTTTGGTGCAGTCATCCTCAATGATGCAGCCAAAAATCGAAGCACCTCATGCGTAAGGCAAATAAAACGCTTCCCTGGAGAGGCAGCGAAAATTAATGTGCTCGTCATAAGGCTGTGGAGTCAATTATATTTCTCATGTTGGAAAATAGTGAAACTATTTACACTTTAAAACTTCTCTTCAAGTTAAATGGGACCGAAAATTATGTTATCAATTAATACTCCGAAAAGTTTTACCTATTGGGATAACTTCTTGAAATATTCACTTTTTTCAAGAAATAATTTTCATTTACATGTGAATTGTTAATTTTAAATTGTAACTTTTAAATGGAACTAAATGTGTGCATTAAAACTTCCCTTCAATTAAAAATAGGCCGAACATTATGCTATCAGTGCGGTATTTGTATTCTAATCGTCCTTACCTCATAGGGGTGACTACTTGAATATATTCTGTGTTTCAAGAAATGACTCTTATTGACGCCAAAATTGTCACTTTCCTTTTACAATTAATTCTTATAAATGCACCAACGGATTAAGTTCGCCATGAAAAAATATTTGACTTAGCCAGGATTCGAACCCGGATCTCCCGGGTCAACATCTTGATCGGTAAAACCCATCCCGAAGTTCGCTCTGAGAAAATGGCTTGTTGGTGTAACTGGCTAACACACCTGACCGGCAATCGGGAGATTCGGGTTCGAATCCTGGCTAAGTCAAATATTTTTCATGACGAACTTCATCCGTTGGTGTATTTTACTTTGCACCCGTGCGCGCGACTTCGTACAAAGCCACTTGTTCCTGCAGTGCTTTTAAATTTCTTATATTTGCGTTCCTTTGCATAAAAAATGGTCTTAGTTTCGTATCAACATAGCACAGTGTTACACATTGCACAGAGTGCAGGAAAACTAGCAAATCAGAGTTATTTATGATTTGATTTGTTTTTTGGGCATCTATTAAAGAAATTAAAGATTCAAAAGCATTCTAAAAATGTATTTTTCGTTGCGTATCCTGAATTCCAGTTGGTTTTCGAACGTTGGATGTCGGTTTTACACAATTTATTTTGATCCATAATTTTTATTGTTTTTACTGTGAACTTACATTTATTTCGTACACTTCAACCCTAATATGAGCAATCGCAGTTCATTTGAAATATGTTGATGCAGATTTTGGTTACGCGACTCATGTCTCCTTCTCTGAGGAAATGAGAGTTTAGTATCACGAATCTGACCGTAGTACAATTTATTCGTATCATATCATTACTTTTTGACAGTATCATCATTTTAGTGATGCAGATCATCAATTAATGTTGATTGTCACTCTTTCTCACACCCAAGAGCTATCGGTTAATATTTTTTCAGGCATGTCATCGCCACGCAGGAGGGCATTTTTGAGCAGTGAAGCCTATAAGAAAGCATCAATCCGATACATGATTTTAGCATTGGTGCGTACATGAACTTTGGGGCATACGAAGTGATGAAGAGGTTATTAAGCTCTATTTAAAGGCATCTTTCAAGTCAAGCTCATGAAATATGGTTCTTAGTATATTTAACGGTCGTGGTGTAGATTTTTTTTTACCAAACCGCTGGCGTACTGAAAATTGCTTTCGGTTCGCTTCCGTGAACTTTTTATGATTATCAATGAATTGTCACGTTCCTATTCATTCCAAAGGCACAAATGAACCTAAATATAACCATATATCAACGAGCAGCACCATTAGAAGCCTTTTAAACTCCATTTGGCTTACTTTTGAGTTTTCTCGGGCGAATGGTTTTCCAGGTTAGTATCGGCTATCACAATTCTAACAAATTCATAGTTACTATTCACTATTTATGCAGGGAAAGTCGTTGAAAGTTTCCAGTTTACTGTAAAAAATACTTATTCATAACAGATATCCTTATGCCTCATTTTATGCGAGTACAAGGTGGCAACTGGAAATTAACTCGTATATCACCTCGTAAAATGCGTATCAAATGAAAATTTAATTTCCCCTTTATATATGATTAAATATTGAGTTCTAGTTTATGATTCAACTCTTTCTTCTTCCCGAAAACGTTTCCGAAGGTTTTCTTTATCATCGTTAATCATAATTTGTAGCCAAATTTACATTTCGTAATAAAAAATCAAATCAACTCTTGATTAAAAAAATATTGCAAAACGTAAATATTGTACCGCGAATTTGAATTCAAAATACAGGTGATACTACGGTCCCGAGAATAACTACTACGAGAGTTTAGCATTGGTGCGTACATGTATGATAATGATGCATAGAAAATTTTTATACTAATTTTTTTTTAAAGAATTCAGCCAGTTTTTTGTTCATTTCCATATACTAAGGTATTCCCATCTAATTATAGGGTTGCATTAATTTGAATCCGTCACCATTCTCGAAGCAAATGATCGTATGAAGTAGATAAGCGACATTAAGTACCTATCTATATCTAAAGGCCGTTTTACACGGTACACGGAATTGCGCAGTCTGACGTACGTGTGAAGGCGCAATCAAAATTGCGTCGTGTAAAGTGGTGAATTGCTAGAACACATGCGAGAATGCGTGGATACGAGACGGCAAAATAGCCCCTGCTCTAATTTTGTTCATGCATTCGCGCAATTTCGCGCCATTTTAGAAATTAATGCAGCTCTAACCTGCGCAATTCCGTGCTCCGTGTAAAACGGCCTTAAGAAAGAAAGAATTAGAATACAGTCATTCATGAATGGTTACAATGTTCATGAAAGTCAAACGGACTAGCTTGATCAGTAACGCTTGTACCATTTATTTATTTAATTATTCAAAAACAGCCGATGCGGCCTTCACATAGAATAGAAAACTTAAAATCTGTAGCTTTGACAATTATTAATTATTTTAAAAAACTATAAAAACGATGAAAAAAAGATTTAGAAGATGGCTTTTCTAATCTGCCTCTTGAATGATCTTACGGGCATTGGGAGATCTAGGAAAGCATAAGTAGTCGAAATGGGATTGAAAAAGGTAGGAAGTCTGTAAAAAAAGTGATCTCAGGGGGAGAGAAAGACCGAATTTAGGTTGGTGTAGTAGGTGATTATTACGAAAGGCTCGGGTGGGAATGTGGAGTGAAAGGTAAGGGAGTATTTCTGAGGATCGGAACTTGCCATTTAAGGCATTGTTAATGAAAAGATCACGATTGTATCATTCTAACCATCACTGATCATCATGATCATCATTATAATGGAAAGGTCATGAATATTCCTATGAGTGGATAGTGGGACCAATGATAGGGCAGACATTATTTCAGAGATCACGTAATACCTTCACTAATGGAGCCATGGTTTTTTATAATCTGAATTCATGAATCTCACACATAGGCCGACATACTTTTGATGAATTGATGTGCAAATGAGATTCATCCCATTCCTCCGCGACTGTACCTCACGACTACAGATATTCGTGCATGCCGGCCAGGTGGAGGAAACTTTGGCCGTGGTCGATTTAAGGGACGAGATACGTACTTGCCCATCACGTCTCTCGTGAAGAGACTTAATTAAACTTTTTGAACTCGGACTCTGTGTTTTTGGGTGACCAAGTGTCTCTTCGCAAATTAAACGATAAGTGTTGACACAGATCTTATACCGCATAAATGAGAGATGACAAAGCACATCCAAAAAACTTTATGCTTTTAATGATAATTACGTTCCTCAAATATTTTTCGAAAATGTTTTTCCTCATAATTTTCATGACAGCATACTTCACTCAAGTTGACTCATCGTGTCTAATGGGTGCTGCTCGTTGTGTTTCTTCAGACAGTTTTACACGGGGCACGTACTTGCACAATCTGACGTGTGTACGAAGGCGCATTCAAAATTGCGTCGCGTAAAGCGGTGAATTGCTAGAACACATGCGAGAGTGCGTGGTTGTGAGATGATAAAATAGCCCCAGTTATAATTTCGTTCATGCATTCGCGCAATTCCATGCCATTTTAGTAATGTACGCAGTTCTAACCTGCGCAATTCCGATTCCCATGGGAAACGGCCTTTAGACAGTATTTTCCTCCTTTTTCTCCAGTAACCTGCACTCATTGGACTTTGATTCTTCGCTACGCCTCCTTCTGTTACTATTTTAGCGTAAATATATCAGTTTGTTGTGTATTTAAATCAGGAAAATTTACTTAAAGTGATAGATGAAACGATACGATATCATATAAAGTTTGACTTTGATTATTAAATTAAATTATTCTATTTGATCATAAATTTTTCCAATTTCTATGGTAACAAAGTCAATTGAAGAAATTTGTTTGTTCATGAAGGTATTTGTTAACGTCTGATCAAAAGATATGTAAAATCCGAAGTTTCTGTATCCTTTGTTAGATTTAAATTAGTTTCACTACCTATGATTTATATTGATTAGGCGAAGAGAAAATCGCAATCTGTTCATTATCTCGCTCAATTTGAAGAGGGCAATAGGAAAATTCGTTTAACGTTTATATTAGAGGTACAAAATTCTTGGTTCGGAGAAGGATTTGCCTGCTATTTATTTAAGAGCTATATTCCTGTGAAACGAATGTTTTTTATAAATTTTCCTCAAAGCATATATTTTCGTTTCATAAACACTTACTTTTCCAGCGTTAATTCCTTCCTGATATTTCGTTTTGCTGCGCCAATTATTTCTGACGTATTTGCTCAGCAGTTAATCCCTTTGTTCTATTTAGGCCTTCTATCACTCTATTGACCCTTAATCTGCTCCCATCGTCTATAAGCGATCGCCTTAGCAGGCTGCTCACATCGACGATTTTATTTATTGATATAGAGTTTGAAATTATTTTTCGCATAATTGTAATGCATGTCCTAACGTTCATCATTTGAAGTAAATTCAGCAGAAAATTAGTCGATTAATTATTTTTTTAAAAGTTTTTCCTTAAGTAAAAAGTTATAATTAATAAAATTAGGCAAAAATAGAAATACATTTTAAATTTTTTTGCGCCTGTGGGGAGCTCTATTTCAGCTTATTTGCGCAGTTAAAGGGTTAAAACTAACAAAGTTTTTTTCCGAAGAACTCCATAAGCATTTGATATTTCCCTTGTTATGCATAACCCTTAATATGGTGTTGGTAATGCAAACTTACACTCAATTGGTAGTGAAGGTTGCTCAGGCGCTCCACCGGGTAATCTCCTCCATGGCTACCGGTCATTCACTAAACTTGAGGACCAACTAGTCTGAGTAAAGGATCCATGTGGCCGCGCGATATCCGGAATATACCAGAATCCTTGTGAATGCGAAGATGTTTACTTGAAAGAAACTGGTAGGACCTTCTCAACGAGAATAAAAGAACATCGGAGGCATTTCAGGCTATATCAACCTGAAAAATCAGCGGTGGCCGAACACAGCCTCAATGAAAAATATTCTATACTCTGAGAAGATGTGAAGGTCATATCCCAAGAGAAAAAAATGTTGGGAAATAATTGCTAAGGAGGCCATAGCAATCCGTCTATCGGAAAACCTTATCAATAGAGGCGGTGGTTACTCCTTGAGCAGCAACTGGAAACCCGTCCTGCGAAGATTACGTCGGACCAAAACCGAGGACCAATCAGAGAGAACCCGGGAAATTCCCCGGAAAAGCATCAGATCTCTTTTACACTCAATTGCTTCGCACTCCTCTGGGTGCACCCTGAATACGCTACTGGATAGTGCAGGACCCGCTGAAGACATATTTATTCCGCGAACTAAATACAATAAAATTCGTCAAAAACTTCTGCGAGCGGAGAAAGAGCGTTAAACTTTACACGAACTAGGCTGGGAGCCGCTAGAGACTTAAAGAGACTTCCTGTCAGTCTTGGATTGCTCGAGCAATTATAAAAAGATGTTTCTACAACGACACGATTATACCATTACCACTCTTTATTCCCAAAGCCGACAAAAACGATAAAATATGATATATTTTGCTGAATACTCAGGTATAGGAATTCATTTCTCACACTTAACCCGAAAAATAGAGGACAAATATATTCTAGGTTAAATTCGGGGCGTAATTCTCACAAAGTCCTCCCAAATTGTTATTAAATATTCTCGTATATACCTACAGGTAAACTGCTGCTGTTCTAACATCTCACGCCACACCTTTGTGGCGGAGATTCAGAGGAGACGTTTACGAGGTATGCACTATCTTCAGGTAGACGAAGTGTAGAGATGTCGTTTTGACCGTCTTTTATAAATATCCGTCGCAATTAGGCGTCTTCTCATTGGTCATATAGCTGGCCGGAGACTTCTCATTGTTCCGTCCTGGCATTTTTATGACTAATGAAAAGACGCAAAAAAAAGCCGTCAAAACGACATCTCTGCACTTCGTCGACCTGAAGAACACCTCTGAAATACCGGCTAATCTGTCATCTACGAAGGTGGACGCACGCGGTGCAGAACCCGAAAACCTCTCCACCGAATCTCCCGCCACACGCCTGCCATGCGGAGTGGCGCCCAGATGAAAAGCGACGAATAAATAAAATTTGGAGTGGAGAGTCGAATATTTCCGCCACATGCAATACCCTTCGCGTCCTTGGGGCGACCCTCTGCATATGACCTTCCCCATCCTCCTCCTCCGGGTACGGTGTACTCCTTAGGGGTGGATGTGTTTTTCGGCATATCCAGTCTCCGAGTGGGCGAGTGTGTTTTACGCCTCGTCAGCGGTCCAAGCAGTGCGGTCTGGGCTGCCGGCCGAGTACTCCTGCCACGCTTGTGTTCTAAGCGACTGCGTGAGTGTACTCGTGTAAGAGAGATTGGGAGGAGGGGGGAAGGGGTTGTTGGTGCTGCTGACCAAACATTGGCTCCTCCGCGCGGTGACGCCATCCACGCTCCGCGTCGATCTATTTTCGGCGTTTTTCCGCGGAATCATCTCGCCTTCCCCTTCGGCCACTAGGCGATGACCCCCTCAATGCTATCTCTTATCTCCAACCGGTGATGAAGCTTTAAGAGGACATATTTATTTGCCCATAGGCTACATAAAGACCCCTCAAAATGTGTGCTCGGTGCTTTGGGTGATTCAAATAATTAGGGTATGCACTCAAATCCAGTATAGTTAGGCAGTAGTAGCATTGCGGTAATAATTATTAAATTATTACGCTTAAAATGAGTCTAAATAGATGCGATGGGTAAAAAATTAAAATTAGATGTAACATCAAGAGTAAATTATAACACGTAGGCTATTATTAAAGTATTCTACCGATTAAGTTAGGTCTCTATAAAGTACTTAGTAAGTAATCTGACAGCCTCCCCTTCCGTCACATACTTCCCTATCTAATTCATGATAAGGCATCCTCCCTTTCATTCTATCTAAAAATCCTATTCTCTTCCTTCCTCTCCCTCGTTTACCTAACATTCTACCATCCAATACAATTTTCAACAGCCTCTCACCGCTAAGTACTCCCTCCATCCTTACCCTATGTCTCCTCCGTATCCCATCTAGAAGCTGCCTCTTCTTACCCACCATGTCCAGCACTTCTTCGTTCATCTTCCTCTCTGTCCACTTCATCTCCTCAATTCTTCCTCGGACTCACATCTCGAACGCCTCCAGTCTTCATGACTGTCCATGTTTCACCACCGTAAATCGCCTCACTCCACATCAGACTCTTCACTAGGTTTTTTTTTTAACTCTTTCGTAACGATCCTCTCGAAAGGTTTTTCCTGTTCATGAACTCCTCCTTCACTACCGCAATTCTAGTATATTACATTCTTTTTGGTAGATTTTATAAAAACCCTAGTTAATACCTATTTGGTAAATAAAAATGGCGTCATTAAAAAAGTCCGTTCGATCGGCTTAAAATTTGAATTCAAGTTTTATTTCCAAGAATGCTGCTACTTTCCATTCTAACGTTATTCTTTTAACTCTGTCAAAAGCATTATTGCGGTTATTTTTCATCTTTGTTTATTGAAATAATTAAGATAAGATCATGAAAAATGACCGGAAGAGCGGAGAGATGTGTCCTAATAAGAGCAATCTGTTAGATCGATAATGCACCAGTTGATTTCAGCAATACACTTGCATAATGATGAATAAACTTAACCCATTTTATGTTTCCAAGGAAGCAGCGGGTGAATATACAATCAGCGATAACAGATACGTTTCTAGTTAAGGATCTTGGGTCAAATGTTATGCCTATTGCATGATGAGTCCAGCGATTTGGTTGAAGTCACCTAAATCTGTTGCGTCAGCTATACGCTTGAAAATTTGTGAATCTAAAGCATTGCATTTCTATCTTTCTTATTATATGCAGATTCTAATGAGTTAGTATAAGTGGAATAGTTTTTTGAAATATATTATCGATTAAAACCTCGAAACATACAAACGTGTATGACTTTTCAACAACCTTACAGCTATGTCGTGCATTGAGGCATGCAGAGTCTTTGGGGGTTAGGAAAATATAAATTAATACTTTGTACAAAAGTATTTATTTATATTTTCCTAGAGATTTACCTACTTTAACGAATTAAAATACAAATAAGGTCTAAACTTAGAGCGTATTTACACGCTTTTGGTATGTTGCAATCAAGTGAGATATCCAGAGAGGGGATGGCGGGGGATACAGCCCCCCCCTTGGGTATCCAATGTACCCAAGATAGAATCGTAATCTCAGCCCCCCTCCCTTGTCCCTATCCTGGATCCGTCACTGATGACAAGTGACTGCTATGCTAAGGTAGATTGAGCCTTTGATACACAAATCAAAGGCTCGATCTACCCATTTCTCTGACCCCTATTTTGTGTGGTCTCCTTTCTGATCGCTCGTAAGGCAATTTAGAAATGTTGATTGGTGGCAATTGGTTTCAATTTCATCGTTTGGTGCATTAAATAGTTAAGATAAGGGCGCCTAAACAACCCTAAAAAGTGGAGCCATAGACCATTTCGTTCCATAATTGACACATGAGTTTTGAATTATGTAAATTTCCTAATTATCTGGATGAGGAACCATAATTGTCATTACAGTCCTTTTAAATTTTGTCTTTCAAAAGAGAAGCTTACAATTAAAAGTAAGTTTGGTAACCTTAGGAAAATTCTGCTGTTGTGATGAGTTGAAGTCGTGCGCATTATGTAAAAGTTTCGTATGCAATGAGGGTTTTATTGTTGCGGAAACGAGTACCCGTGAACGTGGAAGGTGAGAACTCATTCTTTGCGTTCAAGATGAGTATATCCAGGAAAATCAAGGTAGGTTTTCAAATAGCTAGAGAGTCATAGTATATGCGTGGAAGAGAACTCAATCATGATGGGAAATGAAAATAGCCAAAAAATTTATATTTTTCGGTGGATTTTATTGAAATTATGGTCAATGTGTGGTCAACGAAAATGGTATCATGAAACACAGCTTAAAACTTGAATTCAAGTTTTATTTCAAAGAAAGGGGTTGATTCTCTTATGACGTAAGAGCTTATGACGTTTCTCTTTTATTTATCTCAAATTAACCCTCCTCTATTTTAAAACAAACTTAAGGAACCCTAATAAATATAGCTCAAATGAAAATTAAAACACATGCTAACTTAACAAAAAGGAGGGTGAAGGACATCGTCCATATAAGCAGGGTGTTGATGGATGTATTTTTTTATATGTAGCCTCGTGTAAACTTTCTTATATTGATATATATAAGATTTGCTCAGTTCTTACACTAAGATTTGCTCTTATACGAAGTTCTCATTCTAAGATTTGTTCAGTGAACAAATATTTCCAAAAAAAAAAGCCCTGAAGAAGGTATAAAAATATTTCGAAACGTTGGCAAATTATTTTGCATATCATTCTTAGACCTGTACCCCGAGATGTTAATCAACATAAGAATATTGAGTTAAAGAAAAAGAAAACTTTCATATGGTTAACTCGATAACACTGTGATCGCTCCGGGTACCAACTTCATGCGCTGAGTTCACTTTATTTCATGTTTAGCCCAAGCGACATGACGCTTGAATTTGTCGACCCAGCTGTCTCCGTGTGCCAAATACTCTCCGTCTAATGAACACTTCCCTTCCTTAGGATATGATAATCCTTTTTAGGGATTCGCCGACTCCTTTTGGCCAAGCGTAAACTGAGTAAACGAACAAAGTCAGCCGTTTTCCCCGCGTTCTAAAACACGGCATGAGAAGTCGCGTGCCGAAGGAGCAAGTTTGGTGCAAAAGGAGAAGGATCGGGAGAATATATTTATGTGTGTGTACGCATGTTTGCGTGAGCTCTTCGGATGACTAACTCAAAGAAAGCCCGCTCGCTCGCTCTATGGTTTTCGAGCAAGAAATATGCATATGTGAAGCGTCTCGGGATTATTTTGGCAGCGGAGAGAATGTACGTAATGTTTGAGCAGGTGTTCACAAGTAATACTCCTTCTCTTGTTCTCTTTTGCCTCGTGGATCCGGCAAAGAGAAATGAAATAGTGCGTAAAACTGCCGGAGTCAATGCGTACAAGTTCGTTGAACTGTGTTTACAGTGGACACGTGAGGATAAATAACTTGCTTCTACTTTTTGCATCGAAGTGCTATTGCTACTAGAGAAATATAAAATAGGGATTATATTCAGCAAAGTGAGACCATTTGGCTTCGCCAGGATTCAATTCCAGATTGCTGGTCAATTATGAAAGTCAATTATAGCTGCACCATCGGGACAGCTTCCGCACAGGTGAAGATTAGATTAGGGTTTTGATACGGGGTGTTAGCACCTCAATGGGGAACTTGCATGAATTTTTTTTATTTCACGGGCGGATAGAAAATTATTTTCTGAATACAACAAAGAAAACCGCATGTTTATCTGAGTTTTCCTTCGCGAGATATTTAATGATAAATATAACGAATTTTAAAGCGCGGGAAAAACTCCCTCACCCCCCCAGCCACTGCCGACGAAGCCTCGATGACGTCAAAGGTGCCTAAACATCACGCGAAGCTATTGTTGTGATTGTTTATAATAGTTGCCAGCAGTTGTGAGAGCTTCGTTTGTTAGACGTGTTGATTATTTTATATTTAAAGATAAATATCCGACGATAGAGGCTTGGAAGCCCTCATATTTTGCATTATTTATAATATTAATATCTGAGTACGGGCATAAAATATAAAACTGGAGCAGTTAAACCAAAAATTCTATAATACCTAAATAACATCGTTGTAGGAGTCTGAGCCACGGCCATTGGAAGGGAGATACGTTAATTGTAAGTTGATGTTATCGACGGCATATAATTCATTTAAGTATGCAATTAGAAGGATTTTGATGTTTACTGATGTCCGCTTAGCTTTTATATACAATAACTTCATCCGTTTATTCGTAGGTACCGGAGAATTCGTCGTTTAGGACTGTCTGTGCTTGTATTATGGGGTGAATTCCAGTCAATGCAACTTTTGCTCGCTGATTGGAGACATCTAGAAACATTTTTGTGCCAAAATAGTGTTATTTTCAACGTGACATCTCCCGTTAAGCTACTGCTAATAATCACAGTGCCAGTGGTTGTAATGCACAAAGTTTGACAAGGTTGAAAAATATCGGCCAAGAGTTATCAGTGTTCCATCGTGATTGAATTGTAAAAAGTGCTATTACGCTATCGATAAATGTCTAACAGTAGTGTAAAAATTGTCAGTGGCGTGCTAATCTCCGTTGTTCACCGTAGATATGACATTTCACGATCACGCTATTGAAATGAAAACTGTGAGTGAAGTTTGTTATTCCATTATTTCAACGAATAGTAGTGAGAAACGTCACCTGTGTCACTTGTGTGGGCTAATTTAAGGGTTTAAATCAGTGAATAAATAGTTGTATTCATCATAACGAGTTCTGTTATTGTAAGTTGTACGTGATGAATATAAGAATGTGACAGTGACATCCAGTTTTTCATAAGAGTATTTGCCTATTTCCCGCTATATTTTTATTGTATATGGTAGTATATTTATTTATTTAGTCCAAAAACAGCACGAGGCCAATTACAGAGGACTACAATAACAGGAGAAATAATTACATAACATTAAGCAACGTAACCAACAAAAACAAAAAAAATTCAACAGTAATTACAAATAATAACAAAGAATAGTCATCAGGTGGGGCGAGGAATAGGGGGAAAATTACGATAGTGATGGTGCAAGTTGGGTGTGGGATGAAAAAAAGGATCAAAATTTGGAACACATTTGGCATATGAGTTAATGGAAGAAGGAAGTCTGAATAGAAAAGAACGTTTAGAAACAGAAAGGCGGGGGGTGAAACAATGAAATAGGTCACTCGACCTCGTCGTGCGCGAAGGAACACGAAGCGGAAAAAAAGAAAGAAGGTCTGATGACCTGTATTTGCCATTAATGATATTTAAAAAGAGTCTCCGGTCATTGAGGATACGGCGATCAGCTAAAGTAGAAATGCCAAGAGAGGATCTAATCTTATTGAGGGAGAAGTTACGAAAAGGCAAGTGGCGATAGCGGACAACAGAAAGGAAAAAATTCAATGGACGTTCCAGGAGCTTTAATGAAGAAGGTGGGGCCGAAGACCAGATTTGGCTGCAGTATTCTAGGACCGGAGAGACACAGGAAAGGAAGAAGGTGCGTAGAGCAATTAAATCCAACACCTCACTATGGCGATACATCAAACCCACCAAAGACATAGCGCGGGTGGAAATGGATTTAATGTGCTCACGAAAGAGCAGCTTAGAGTCAAAAATAACCCCTAAATCCTTCTGAGAGGTGACCGAAGGAATATGATGTCCAGATAATCGGTAATTTATACTCAGGATAGACTTGCGTAGGGTGAATGGTAGAATGGTAGACTTGGCTGGATTAATTTTCAGACTCCAAATCTCAGACCATTGGTCTATGGCATCAAGAGCCTTCTGCAGAGCAAGGCAGTCATTCGGGGAATCAATCTGTTTAAAAATTTTGCAGTCATCTGCGTATAATAATATTTTGCAATTGGTGGAGGAGATAATGTTAACTAGATCATCTATGTATAATGCAAACAGTAAAGGCCCGAGGACACTCCCTTGTGGAACTCCAGATGTAACCGGTGCCATCAAAGAACGCGACCCATTTACTATTGTGTATTGTTGCCGGTTCTGAAGGAAAGAAGATAAGATAGAAAGGAAATTACCATGGACATTATACCGATTCTCTAATTTGAAGAGCAGTAATTGATGGTTAATGTTATTGTTTATGGATTTACCTATATTATTGAAATAGGTTGTAGCTTGTGTGTGTTGGCAGCGGAACCGATCGCGATCTCACATGTGGATTGTGTGCAGATTGTTTTGCTGTGAATTCGTACCGTAGGACGGATAGGACTACCTTCTCCGCTAATCCGGCGTTGCCAAATTCAACAGCACAGCTTACTCTAATGTCAATAGCACAGCTTACGATCGTTATCCTCCAGTATTACAAGTTTCTTTTACAACTCGATTTGCCGCCAACGTATAGCAATAATTTGTCTTAACAAATTCCATGAGGGTCATGGCATCAATTTTTGGTGTCCTAAAAAAAGGCTGGTGTCCTAACATCCCATGCCACACGCCTTATAGGCGGCTTGCGGGGTATTATGTAGACGTAGATGAATTTCAGGTGTACTATTCGAACGAGTGGCAACGTTATCATCCATTTTTCTGATAACTAAAACACACGAAGTGAAATGCTTGTACTGCATCATCCCGATGCCGCATTATTAATATCCCAAGTAATAATCTAGGCACAATAGCAATAGGAAAACTTGCCCAAGAATAACAGAACAAAATAAAGTGACGATTAGCGGCTAAATACTCCCTCAAAACAAATTTTACTCCAAGCGCTCAGCGTATTTCCCTACTCCCCACGGTTGTTTAGGCACCTATGACGTCACGCCTGGCCTCGGCAACGCTCGGGTGTCTTCGCGCAGTGGTCGGCTCAGAGAAATTTTTCTCGATTTTAAATGCAATTTTTTTATTTCTTTTGATGTTGAATGGAGAAACTGAAGGTATTTTTGCGAGCTAATGTATCCATTTGACTTATTCAAAATAGTTTTTAGAGCAATCTACGACCCATGCAAGTTCCTCATTCGGTGTAGAACAATTGAAGTAAATCGTACTCTTTAGCCACTATCGGAGAGAAAAATATCTACTTTTGACTCCTGTGAGCGTGATAGAGTGCAATGTTAATTGTAACGTGCAGTAGCAACTACTTTTTTAAATTTTTGGTTGCTAGGTTATTTTTAATTCCCTTTTTCGGGTTGCACCTGCCATTCACCGCTTAGTGCCCCCTAAAAAATTCTTGATGATTAATTTTTATACTTTGATATTTATGTGCTATATCAGAAAACCAAGGTGAAGTGGACGTAGAGGAGGAGGAGTGACGAAATGTTGGACATCGTGGGTGAGGGGAGGCAGCTTCTAGATGAGATACGAAGGAAACAGAAGGCCTAGATGGAGGGAGTACTTAGCGGGGAGGTGATGTTGAAAACAGTGATAAAGGGGAGGATGTTAGGTAAACAAGAGAGAGGAAGGAAGAGAATAGAATTTTTAGATAGAATGAAAGGGAGTAGGCTTTGTTGTGAATTGAAGAGGGAAATACGTGAAAGATAGAGAGACTGTCAGAATGCATCGTAATTAATCCATAGAAACCTCCCTTAATCTCAGAATTCTTTAACAAATATATATATTACGGTGTGAATCTTAAGCTACTTAGCAACTTAATGGGTTAATCGAAAAACTTCCGGTACTTACGTATCTCGGACGTCATTTTCAAAAGGAAATTCATATGCAGCACTCGATAAAAAGCCTCGCAACATCTGCAGAGGCGTAATTTTCCTCATCACAGCAATGATTGACACCTAACGGTTTCTCTCTCGTTCCGTAGGAAATCTCGGTGGTTGCTGCCGGACGAGACATGCTTCTGGAATGGCACCGGAAATCAGGCCCTTGACGAGAAATTTCACGCATCCTCAGAGGGCCTGATGAAGCTGTCTCTAGGCGACCACGGAGCAAGACCCAGAGGGCACCCGTCCCCGCTTTGACGGGATCGGTTCCGCCGACCGTTTCCAGCCGAGTCATCATCCGCCGGTGCTACAGGACTCCCTACATGCAAGCGCGGCGGATTTAGGTGAGAATGTCGGAAGAGACAGTGGTGTGTGAGCTACTTCAATTACTTAGCGATAAGGTTCTTTTGAATTCAATTGATTCGGCTTTTACTTTGTGAAAATCCATGTTGAAATGAAAACACACAACCTTGGTAACTTTTCACTGGAAAATTATGTATTGGTACGACGCGTTTCGACGCTGAGGCGTCATTCTCAAGTACACTTTTTATAATTCCGACAATACAATAAATACCCTAATTCTGGCAGGGGGGAAGGGAGAAGGGTTATACAGGGGGGGAAATTTGGGGAGGAGTGGGAGGGTTGGTGAGGAAATGGTTGGGATGCGTGAGGGGTGGGCTTAGTCATATTTTATATATTAAATATAATTTTAATAATTTTCCAGTGAAAAGTTACCAAGAATGTGTGTTTTCATTTCAAGGCTCTTTTGCTTTAATTACTTTAGGTACGTAACTCTGAAGATACGTAATGGAATTAACCTTTCTAACCCAGTGCTGCTTCTCGGAGAAATTAATTTATTCTTAGACCATACTATTTATATGCCTGTATAATTAAATAAAATACTTCTTATTTTTAATATGTGAGCATTTTATACTCAGCTATAGCAGTTGTGGCGGCGACATGTTTCGCCGTTAAACTTTAGAGCACAAAAGAGCGCGTAGTTTCAATTTTTCCTGAATAGAGCTGAATATGTATACATTTTTCACGTTACTAAAGAGCGAAATTTGGTTAATACAACTCAGTAACAATTAATTTACGAAAATAAAACATGCATTAGTGTATGGGTTGTGTTATTTGAAGTTAGATAATTGCACACAAATTGTTTTCGCAATCTTGGTAATTTTTTTAGTAGAGATTGAAATAAAAATTATTATTATATCCAATAATGTCCCTAACCGGTCATTACGAAAGTTATTATGAAATTGCCATGAAAAGTATTGAAGATTCTAAAAAAAACTGAACTATTATGCCGGTGCATAATATGTTCATCTAACAGAGCATCTTTTTATTAATTTTTTGTGTCAAGGCTGCTTAGGTATGTGGAATCAGTACTTATTATGACCCTATTTGTACGATGCGTTATGTCGTTAATATGGATAAGATTGTTTTTCATAGCCACTTATAGATCAGGATTTATTGACAGGTTATCACTATATCTTCTCCACATGTGGCGGAAATATTACAGGTTGTTCACTGAAAAAAATCTTCGTTCTGATTTTGCATTGATTAAGCTGTGTGGAGACGTAGTAATATCGCTCTCTGCTTAATATGTAATGGCGTAGAATCATATTTTTTTACTTTTCTGTCGGTGCTTCTCTTCAATGTGAGAAAAATGACTGAGGCGATTTGTTTCCAGGCAAAAGAGTCAAGTATTTAAAAGAAGTATGATATATACCGAAAGAAATTATTGAAATTTCAATTGGGCACGTATACAGAAATATGCTATTACTTAAACCTAATATTGCACTGAAGCCTTTAATTTAGTATCACTTTAATACCTTATTCCTATCTTATGCCTATAATCTTTCAGACATACGGGTTTTGCTTTCGAAAAGTTATGCAATCATTGTGAGGCAAAATTACTGTAGTAAAATTTGTTGTCCTAATAATTTAACAACTGGATTCATTGTTACTATTTAATTGATAATCTCCTTTCCATATACAATATTCCCTTAACAATATTTGATAAAATAAATTACATTTGACGTGACGCATTACTGTAATTCAACTTGTACTTACTTGCGAGACGCATTATTATGAAACTGTGCTAAAGAGATGCAAAAATATAGAGAGGTAAATTTATATAATATCATTTAGTTTCTAAGTACCATATTGGAAAAAATATCTTGAGAATTTCTTTGATTTCCACAGTTACAAATTCCAAATTTCTATGGTCAAATGATTGCTAGGAATACTTTTTTTTCTATCCTTGTACTGGTACGATATTGTCATGAATTTTCAATCTTCGTCATATACTCGTTAAAAGGTGATTCGCTTATTTCGAGGTGATACTGCTGACAATCCATCAATTTATGTTTTTTTTTGGTTTTTAGACGTTGCAGTGATCAGTATCTTAAACAAATTGTTGCTGTAGCCTAAACCATTTTCTCACATCATTACACCCATAAATGGGTTACACACGCTTTATTTTTTTTAAGATTTTTTTAATATTCGGTCTAACTGTTTTCTTTAACGTGTTTTTATGAAATATTCAAATTGAAAAAATTCAAGATAACAGTCATTATAGTTACTTTGTATGCATCTACATTGCTAAATACCCTTCAAATTATGCATTTCATACTTTAAGTTTCTACATATTGTTATCATCGAAATATGCTCGTGTACACTCACCCGGTTTCCTAACTATAAGCTGTACAATTTATGTCCTTATGTCTTCTTCTAAGCGTTCGATCGTGGCGACTCCAAGCGGCCGATTTGAGCGTTCGTGCATGTCGATCACCGAAACCCGGATCTTCGGAACGGTTGGGAGGAGGTGGTGCCTCTTCAACACATCGCAAACAAAGCTGAGAGTGCCGGCAAATATTAGAATCAATAAGCTCGAGTGGTTTTAAAGGCCTACAGAAAGGTGCCGCCGGCTATTTCTCTTCGAGTTCAAATTTGTCGTTTTTCCCGTCAGACCTTCAGAAAAAAATTTCAAGTTCGACCAACTCCTCAGATTCATCAAATGTTATTAGTTTCTCCCGAGAAAGGCGTTAACGGTTGAGCCAAAGGTCCTTATGCTTGAAATCAGCATATTTTTGCCGCATTAAGGTTAGATTATCTTTTGTTTGGTATTCAAGGCTGTTAAGTACGTTAAATAATGATACGATTTTGAGTTTAAGAACCATTACCTTTATCATATGAGTGGAGATGGTTGAGTGGGAAGATCTCCTCGTTTATTGAATCAATATATTAGAGCTTACTGTACCATGCTCTTTACAATCTCAGTCCATGATTTAGTTGTATAAACATTAGCAAATCAGCAAGGCCTCCTTGGCCATTGTATAAAATATGACAGCACCACGGTAGCCATATATGACTTAATTTTGGAAATCCAGGGATTTTTCTGCATAAAATAATTAATATAGATAACCAAACGATTATTAATTTACATTTTTTACTTTTAACTTCAATACCGCAATTAAAATGTATCTGGTATCATAAGTTTACGAAATCAATTTATCCAGAAAATGAACTTAGCGCCGTATTTGGGTAGGCAGTTCGAATTTTAACTACCCCTGTTGCTCAATGGGGTAAAATGGATTTAAAAATACAGTGAGTTTTTTTTTTCTCAAAAATTTATCATAAAAATAATGACTTCATTAAAATTATTTGAAATCATTAACACTATATCGATCCTAATTTTTACTAATAAGATCATGTAGAAGTTTAATGAGTACCATAGAAAGCTAGAGGTTAATTTTAATGTTAGTTTAGTTAAAATTGAATCGTGGGCTTCCCGGGCGAACTTGCTAGAATTCTTTGCGGGTTCTCTGCTGACTCAAGTTTTCCATGGCGTTGTCAATGCCCAAATCGCGCATTGTTGGCAATCAAGGCAGTTCAGGGATTTGCTACTAATTAATTGAGTTAAGTTGCCTTCGACTTCGCCAGTGATGTATGTCATTTTGGAATTCCATTTTAGAGTAGATCCCGAATAATTAGGCTACTGTATAGCCAATAATTTGGGGCATATCTCTAAGAACAGTACCCAATTGAAGAATTATCTAAGCGGCTGAAATCCACAGTGACGGAATAGATTATATTTGCCCAGTACTTACGTGAAGACACATATGATGTAGCAATTAATTTTGGCCATCTCTAAGTGTATGAAATAATTTACCGCGGAAGTTAAGTTTGCCATCAGCGTCATAGAAATAACACTACTTACTGGTATTTCCAGTGACGGTGTGGATTGAGTCACTTTAATTTGTGGAGGCTGAGAGAAATATATTCAATCCACCTTCTACTGTTTATTGTATATACATAGATTTCTAAAAAAATATTTTAATTTTATTTTATTATTTGTCGCTAATACAATAGATATTGGAGCTCTTAAGCATATTAAATCAATTCTTTGGGAATGAAAATTATTTGATGCATTTCAGGTATATTTGCATAGATATTTATAGAAATGCCGATAGATTAGGCAGCTAATTCATTAGGACACCTAGATGAGTACCATAT
Source organism: Ischnura elegans (assembly GCF_921293095.1). NCBI lineage: Eukaryota > Metazoa > Arthropoda > Insecta > Odonata > Coenagrionidae > Ischnura > Ischnura elegans. The sequence continues at coordinate 66,386,508 of NC_060251.1, forward strand.
ATGCCAGTCGAAATATCATTCAAACTCAAAATCTTAATGGTAAAGTTTAGCTCCAATTATGTGCTTTTAACGTTACTGACAGCTTTTTTTTTTCTTTAAAATTCAGCTTCTGAGCGTGAGTTATAAAAAATAATTTTATCGTCCTAAAGTGTCCCATATTTTTGCCCAACTACGATCCTGTGTACTACTTGCTAGAGATCTCGACTATAAATTTGATGCACCACTTAGCTTCCATATGCTGTCACCCATTACATGAAGGATAGCATCGATGTCAAACAATTCTTCTATGCTGTTAGTGCGTGATATGAAAAGAATATATGTTTTAATTTCGATGTACTTCTCTTTGAAGAATTTCGTCCACAGACCAAGTAAGGAATGTCAGGTGCTAATACATTGAACCTGAGTTTAAATTAAGCTTATCATCATATTGTATTTAATTTTTCTCTAAAAAGTGATAGTATATGTTTGCTCTAGCGTTCCATAGAAAGGGTTTAACGCCCTTGAAAGTCTTTCTAGTTGTTAAATATTCTCCTTGGAGCAATTATTTACAAAAAAATAATAATATTTTAAAAAAGAAAAAAATAATATTACCAAACTATTTATTGAAAAATAGATTTAATTCCAATATTCATCATGCATATTACATGTGTATGTTTTCTCTTTCGCACAAGCATTTAGCTATATTGACAATAGTATCATATGCGCTATTTTTATTAACTTCAAATGTCATTGTTCTCGGCATGAGTATTGTGGGCTCACTGGTTCAGCAGAGAGAATCACCTTCGGCGAGTTTAGAGGTCATGAGACAACTCATTATTTAAATGAAAGATGCATTTTGGTGTCAAGATGTAGTTACCTATCCATTGGATCTTCATACTAGATTTTTTACGATTTTCAATAACTATCAATTTCACCTGCACCTCTTTTTAAACATGAATCGTTTCATACCGAGCTAACTTCCCCACTATTACCGGCCTCCCACCTAGTCGGTTCGAGTTCAAATACCGGCGGTGGCAGAGATTTTTCAATCACTGCTTGAGTACTTTGTGGAGGGCACTTCAAGAGCAGCACTCCGTCCGTCGGATGGGACGTTCAGCCGTGGTCCCATTGGCGCCTGTCGTCAAGAGCAGGCTAATGCCGACGCCGCGCCGGGTTCCTCTCCACACTTCCTTACGAAACCTTCCCTCATATCGAAGATGACCTAAGCTGACGGTCGCCTCCTCCATATATCATAACATGAATCAGACCTTAAATTATATATATAACCGTGTATAAAACTAAATACATCAAGAATAGTAGAGAACAGAATATAACCCTTGTCGCTTTACCTGGGGGGACTAGTTGTTTGAAACAAAAAAGAATTCCCTAAAGAGTTTAACCATGCCGACCTTGTTGTTTCGACCAATTCTACAACACATAGGAAACCCCAGTGCAATCCGTAGAAGCACCATTTAAGTTGCCATTCAGGGCATTTTAATCGGTTTTCAATACATCAGTAGAGCGGCGATTAGCTCAGTGCGATCGATTTATTCTCAGAATTTTCCATTCAGCACGTGCACTCTCTCTTTCTCTCACTCTCTCTCTCATTGACAAATTCGATATATCATAACTTCGGGAATAAAATTTCAGTTAATTTTCCTACTAATGAGATAAATTCTATGGACAACTCCTTAATTTGAATCTTTATATGTATTAGTATTCTTTCTTTAATTTTCTCTAAATATTCTCTACTCCTGGACTGCATTGATGAATTTAATGTGCCCCCAAGTATTCGGAATCATGAATTCAAAAGTTTTTTTTTTACTTTTATCCCTAAGAATAGGAAATAATTACCTTATTCTTCCTAGGTATTATTAGTACATATCTTCCGAGTATTCTTCAGCGACTACGACTACTTCAACTTTTAATGGAATGGGCGAGTACGATTTCTTCTGAAATAAAATTCTACTTATTTATTTGCTAAGTGACCTAAGGTATCATGAATGTAATTCCTATTTAGAGAGAAATATGGAACCAAGGTTAAAAAGATTAACATATGGAAATAGCCGTGCAGGATGATGTCTTTCCATAATCAAACAAAAACGCCCGCTCTTAGCTTTTGCGTAATGAATGTGTCTTTGAATATTTAGCAGCGCCCAGAGAATTTTAGCCCATGAAGAGAACTATTTGGAGGTTGTGAGGTTGAGTAGAAAGTCCTTTGCATCGAATTTGATATGCTGGCCTACGTTAACACCCATATTATCTAAATATTTATGGAAGTGTGAAATGGATTCAACTCCATCAACGGAAACTCTTTCTCCTGGTTCGGAAATCATTAACAATCTGTATTTTTATAGTTAGTTAAAGTATTATTCAATGATTTAGTTTATTTAAGTTAGTTTAGTTAATACAATTTAAATCTTGGGTCTGATAGTTAAATTAACAATCAGCGCCAAGATTTAATTCTCAGGTGCGTTTTAAAATTATTGTCTCTTTTAAAATCAGCATTTTCCTGATTGTTATCTGTAGTATTGCCTCTATTATGTAGTTTTGCCTTTATTATCCGTTTCAGATATTATAAAAACGAATGCACTAATATTTTTAAATATCACAATTTATTATTAGCTTATGCTGGGATCTCTAATGAATTAATTAGGATTAATTTTCTTGGGGTTGATTTGATCCTGTTCTATTTAATATCATATCTTTTCTCAGTTGATTTCAGGTTTTTTGATAGACATTCTAAAACTCTAAGGTTTACTTATTTTCTATGGGATACTTATCTCCCTGCATCCCCCTTTGCAGTGCCCTTGATCTTTCACAGAGTATGCGTTCTATTGTTCACGAGTATAAAACTACGTCGTTGTAAGTATAAATTGAATAGATGTAGGCGATACCTTTTATAGCTAGGCGTATTTAAAATCATACGGAATGTTTTGTTTCAAACTATGAAATTCAAACCTGAGCGAAGAGGAAACACCTTCATGTCACTCTCTGGAGTTAAACTATGAAAATGTTACGAATCCAGTCGGGTTTTCAATATTTATTCGAAATTTTTGCATGATTCATGCAGTTCAACATTTGCCTCTATCTCAAACTTGAAATTTTAACGCAGTATACCATCAGTAATACAATTTTCTTTTCTTAGATAAATAATAAAAAATATAATTTCTGAGTTGACATATTCTATATCAGATCGACAGTCGACGACTTTAAGTTATGTAAAGTCATAATAACAATTGGAAAGAGAACTTTGTAAGCTCTTGAGAATAATGTGCATTTAATCAAGAAGTGCATACGTCCAAACTGATCTAAAAAATGAATTACGAGTAGGAACTCGTTAAATCGTATCCGTATGTGGTACTCTGATAAAAATGGGTCGCGGTCAGAAGGCCCGCTCCCAAAATTCCCGGCGACGAAAGGCCCGCGACAAAACGCCCGAGACAAAATCCCTGCGGCGACAAAGAGCCCGGGTCAAAAACCACGGCGGCGACAATACGCCCGGGACCTCAGGGGATTTTGTCGCGGGGGTTTTGTCGCCCGGGATTCTGCGCCGGGCCTTATGTCGGTGACCCAATAAAAATTTGAATGATGGCGTAGGCTTTAAACAAGTAATTAGACGCGAAAAATGACTAAATGCGACCGATCGAGAGGGATTGATGGTTCCTATTATATGTCATCCTTTCGTGAGCATACACACGTTTATCCAATGAATTGAGTTACCACATTACCAGGCCGCAAATCTCTGTGGTGGCTCCTAATCTCGCCAACCACCCTACGGCAGTTCTGTAGACCGTGTCCGATTCTCCACTTGATCTCTCGTCACTCAACGGGCAAACCGCAGCCGCCACTCTCGCGACCCCTCAAAACTGCCCCCAATTGATGCACTTGGTGCTCGGAGGGCCTGGTGCACGTGGGGGCCACGCGCCGTGCAGGCGACAGCACCCCCACCCACGACAACAATCACCTCCTCTGCAGGGAGCGAAGCAAGTCAAGAAACAAAGGAAGGCGGTGAGGCGGCCCGTCAAACAGCTTGGCGCGAGCGGACCCCTCTTCTTCCGCCACCTGTGAGGGTGGGGTGGGGGCGTATATATAGTGTGCCTCTCTCCCGGGGGCGGGAGAGCCCCCCGGGGGCAGGACGGAAGCATGGGGTGGGTTTTGAATTCTCTGGGGGAGGTTGTGGGGCAGGTGCGGAAGTGCCAAGGAGAGGAAGCCTCGAAGAAGTGACGGACTCCCTTCCCGCCTCGTGGAAGTTGTTTCCGAGGGGACTCTCTCTTGAGGAAACGGGGCCCTCCGAAGGGCCTCCAACACCCACGCGACCCTTTTCCGCCTCCCACCCTACTACCCCGTTGTCACCGCTTTTAACCCCCCTACTTGTCTGCGGAAGCTCGCGAGTCTACTCGCAGTGTGAGGATGACTTGGGGAGTGAAATTTGATCAGGTGGAACGAACGAGCTTTCTCTCATTTCCGAAATCATTAATTAAAAATTAGACTTATATTGTCCAGATTTCGAACATGCGACTAGACTGAGGTGCTCTGTGGATTACGAGGAATCTCGGGTTACATTTGCTTAATTGGAAGATGCTCACGATCGATCGAACCATTTTTCCTTCGTGATACCAATTTAAAACCTACGTTACCATTTCAAAATATTCAGATTGAATTGAGTCGACCATTATTAACATTTGTCTTTATCTGAAGTATCAAAGTTTTACACCTGAAATAAATAGAGTTGTCTAATCTTCAAAATTCATCTGATAGTCAAACTCCTTTACATTTTTTATAAGCAATCTTCTATATTATTTCTACTGTATAGATACCTTTTTCTCAACTTATACGCAACCAAACTTTACAAATGGGGTTCTAAAATGCACAGAATTTATCAGAGAACATGCGACGGCATATCTTACTTCCTAAATATTGCTATTGTTTCCTAAAATTGGTTTTTAAATAATTTAAAAAAACGGTAAATATTCCTGACGTTAACGGCGCACAAACTGTTACATTTGTTCATTTGCAACAATATCTCGCATTCTATAAATAACTTTTATCAAAATGCGGCTGATTCCACATTCAAGTCTCCTGTTGATACGTAAGTATGAGTCATCATGTGCGTTTAACAGAGGATTGTGTAATTACTTCCATTGTTGTGTTTAAAGAGGTCCTCTGACCTCCATTTGTACATGAACATTCCAATTAAATTTGTACATAAGACCCTGCCTTTTTTTCTACATTTTAAAATTAGAAACGCGCCTATTCCTCTGTGGACCGGCATTGAAAAGAGCGGGGGAAGCCCGCTGGGAGCGGGCGCAGCACGCTCGTTTTTTTATATTTTAGATGCAGCCAAATGCTGACGACAGTCTATTCTATATGCTCTAAAAACTTCAACCTGATCAGGACAGTTTACTTCACGGAATAAGGAAAAACACGCCTTGTCGATTTCCTCTTATCCCAAGAAATAACTTTCTACGCCATTTATTCCTGTTATTTATTTAAAATCACAGTCATGGGGAAGGGACATATGATCAGGCGTAACGAACGTGATTTCTTATTTTCGAAGTCATTAATTAAAAATTAGATTAATATTGGCCAGATTTCGAACATTGCGAATAGACTGAGGTTGTCTGTGGATTACGGGAAATCTCGTGTTGCATTTTTATAAGTTTAAGACTATACATATCCATCACTTATACATATACGTCTTAGATGTCTTAGTCATATACGTCTATATACATGGGGCTCTAATAATATGTTCTCCGTGTCGCTCTTAAAGGTATCCATTCTCAATTGTTCAAGCAATCTAAGCCTAGCGCGCAGCCTCCTAGTCTCCAGCGGCTCCCAGCCTCATTCGCTTAAAATCTGGGTAGCGCTATCTGTACGCCCGTAGCAGCTTTTGACGAAACGCGCGGCCTTCCTTTGTATTTTATTCAGTTCGCGGATTAAGTCTTTCTGCACCGGATCCCATACGCTCGCTACATATTCAAGGTGCGGTCGGACGAATGCGAAATAGTACCTTTCTTTTGCTTTCTCATCCGAAAATCTTCCCACAATATGCTTGAAGAATCCAAATTTCTTCCCTAAGGGCTATGCCGCAAATATTCCTTATATGTGTTCCCCACGAGAGGTTTGAGGTTGCCGTAACTTCGCGGTAATCGCTTGTGACCGTCCGGGTTGACTTCTGCCCTCATCAATCCATACCAACCTCCGGATCGAACCAGAGAGTAAACGATTGTATTTCTTGTATAAATTTATTATGACTGCTGAAATTTTTACCCTGAAAGGGAATCAAAGTTTGAGCTCATGGCGTACCTTGAGGATCGTCACGGAACTTGAGATATCTTCAAGGAACGAGATACGACGGAGAACCTTCTGCAGATGCGATTCCCTTGCGGAGCCACTTGTCTCCGCCTTGACCCCTCTGCCTGAGGAACTGTTCGCGGCAGAGGAAGTCAAGTCGGAGAGGAAAATTGAATCTGATGGGACTAACCCTCTCATTTTTAAATCATTTATTAAGATAATCACTCTACATACTCTGCTAGCATCGCTCTCTCTCTCTCTCCCTCTCTCTGTCGGCCGATCGTATTTTGTCTTTTCACGTAACGTATTACTCATTTAAAGATGATGTCAAAATCCTGATATTTTTAGCCTATAAGGTTAACCGGGGCTATTTGAATCAGTTTGCTGTAGACAGAGATGTAATAATTTTGTTGGCTGTTGGTTGAACTATTTGCTACTAATTTGGTTGAACTATTGTCTTGTACCAATCATCAATTTAGCTCAAAGCTGTGCGACTTGAAAAACTATTTAAATTTATCAACCTTGGCCAATGAATGGGTGGTGAAAGTAACGACATGTAAAATTCTGAGAAGTCAAGAATGACTAAGCTAATTCTGATGCACTATAGGGCAATTCTGATTATTGTAGTTTTAATAGAAACTGCCAATTTTTTATCATATTTATCGTCTCTTGATTACGCATTTTTCAACATTATATGTAACGCAGGTATAAAAAATTTTCATCTGAGATGAGACGGAAATAAAAGTATTTTCTAAATTTGGGATACCTATAGGCATCTGTTTATTGGCCCATAATTCCCTGAAAATTCCAAAATAATATCACAAGCTTTAAAAATGTGACGTTTCGCAAAAAAAGACGGATGAATAATATCTACATCATTTTAGATTTGCTCGAGACAAAACCTGATAAATACAATCAATAAGTGCATCTTCGCAAAAATAGAAAAAAAAATACAGTCGAGAGGATGTGATACATCCCCTTAAGTTGTCGGCATTCTCCTCCGAAAACCCAGAAAATTTTTCGCGCCACGGCACGGTCTCGAGCGATGTCTGAGGGGTGTGCGTGACCAACGGAGGTCATTTGTTCGCGGGCCCCTTCCTCGGGAGGGCACCGCGGGTTCTTCCGGTCGATCGGCCCGGCTATCGCGGACATTCCATCGGGGGACGGCCGCGCTTGTGTCGCGCCCCGAAAACCCCCTCGAAACGAGCTGCATGACGGGAAGGGGTGGGGAAATAAAGTGTGGGTGTGAGCTGCAGGTGAGGAGGAGTAGGGAGGAAGGGGGGAGTTAGTTTTTTCCTTTGTTGGCGAGAGAGTAGTTTGGCGCGAGAAGTTGGTTAGGAACTGGGATAATAGGTGCAAAGGCACCACTACTATCTGGTTCTAAAAATCAAGGTACGCACTTCCCCGACGAATTGAGTGCTTTGAGGAACAAGGGGGAGCTTTCTTACGTATTCTTGTAACTGCAAGTACTTTACATTTGCATCATACCTCAAAGCTCCATCAAGCAAAGGTCAGTGGCGTAGCCAGGGGGGGGGGTCCGAGGGGTCCGACACCCCCCCATCCCCCCTCGAAATATTGAAACACAATTATTTTCCTGCGTAAAAGAAAACAAAATATTGAAAAATCATGGATTTACAAAATATTTTTTATAAATGAAGTTATTTTTATTATGAAAAGTGTTAAAATTAGTTTAAAACCCTCTACTTATTACCCTGTTTTTCAAAAATTCCCCGTCCCCTGGTTCAGGAACCCTCCCGTACGAAATTCCTGGCTACGCCACTGTCGGTAGACAATAAAAATTATTCAATTATTATATGGCGGATAAATAAACGACGACGGAACTATTATCTGGTTCAGAAAATCAAGTTACACTCGTCCACACCGTATTTAGTGCTTTGGAAAATTTGGAGGGGATTCCTAAACGTCACCTAGTAACTGCACACATGTTACAATTACCTCAAACGTCAAAGCTCCATCGGTAAACTGAAAAGTATTCATTGAATATATGGCGAATGAATAAATGGCAACGGTTCTATTATCTGGTTTAGAAAATCAAGTTACTTTCTACCCCACCGAATTTACTCCTTCGGAGAATATTGAGGAGTCTCCTTTACGCCACCTTGTAACCGCAGATGTGTTACAACTATCTCAAACATCAAAGTTAAATCGGTAAACTGAAAAGTATTCATTGAATATATTGCGAATAAATAAATGGCAACGGTACTATTATCTGGTTCAGAAAATTAAGTTACACTTCCACGCCGAATTAAGTGCTTTGGGAGCTTCCTTTACGTCACCTACTAACTGCACTTATTTTAGAACTGCGTCAAACCTCAAATACCCCATATGTAAATAATGAAAATTATTCAACATATATATCCTACGAATAAATAAATTTACTCAGTTATTCAGCCTCAAGGTTGTTCTGGACATTTGAAGGTAGAGCTCACTCCATACCAACCTATTTGCTTGCAAATTTCTCCCATTCAAGGTAGGGGAGCCAGTTTTTCACTCTGGAGCACCTCGCTCTTCGAAGATTCTATTTTGGGTGCTCGAAGGCTTCTCCCAGGATTTGAACCTGGGACACTTTTATTTATATCTGTTCGATCAGTTCGATATCTATTCGAATCTATATCGATATCTAGCCGAATAAATATTTGTATGGTTAATACTCAGAAGTGCATGGGAAATTAATACTGTGTCCTATTCTGTTATATCAGAACTACGTGTAAGAGATCGTCATTTAACGGTATACAACTATTCTTGACGTGGGTCCAAACCATTTGAGTAAAATCGACCTTTTTCGTAATGTAAAGCCGTAATTATTTATGTTGAAAGAGTGTAAGAGATTATTTTAATCTTTTGTATTTCTTTTCATTTTTTCTTTTCTTTTATGAATGTAATGTCACGCTGACCTTTTATAAGTTGTACAATAATCTTCTCAAACATATTCTTGGCTCAAACATATTGTTACAGAATATTGAGTTTAAAATTGTGTTAAATTAGTGTTATACCAATCTGTCATTTATTTTTTTTTGAAAATATTGTTTGTGTGACACTATTGTCATAATAAATTGTCGCCTTAATTTCTTGTAATAATTAGTCAGTTATATCGCAGTATGATATTTTTTTCCTTTCGTTAATATTGTTTTGCCGAATTGTCTGTAAGTTAACGGCGGTCTGCAACGGGTGAATCTTTTGTATTTCTTTTCATTTTTTCTTTTTTTTTTATGATTGTAATGTCATGCTGAACTTGTAAAAGTTGTACAATAATTTTCTCATGGGCCACAAGGCCCACGGAATAAACGACTTTATTATTATTATTTTTACCAATTCTGCCACCTTAGGAACGAAGAGACGTCAACCTCAACCGCTTTCATCTAAAAATACACCCTCAAACTGCGGCCGACAAGTGGAAATCCTAAGAGCACGCTTTTGGTTTCGTTAGGCCCGGGCTATTTTGAATGCGGTGGTGGGGAAAAATATCAAATGTCGCTTAAAATCACATTAACACCGTTCCCCTCCGCCGATTTCGTGGGGCCGTGACTATGCTTACTTCCTCTGACTTCCTTTATAAAATCCCCAGTCCCTTCACATGCAGTCCTTCACTAATCTCCCCCTTCCACTACCCGCATAAACCCCATACTACCACCCTGACCTTCTGAGAGAGCCGAAAATCGAGTGCGGCGTTGGTATATGGCGGACATTCATACTCAAGTACACGTGTTCGCTCATTTTTATTGCGCGGAATGGTAAGCACAAAGAGAATTTGGTTAAACGCACAGTCATGGCGCTCGCCCGGGTCCTTTTGAGTCGAATTCCTTAAGGCCTCCTCCATGCGATGGCGGGATTAATTACACGCAGGTGCTGCCGCGGCGCGGGAAAGAAGGGAAGCGGTCGCGGACGCATGGCATTGCGAACAGTGGAGTGATTATATCAAAAGATAAGCGCATTAGTTCGTCACCGCAGGGTATGTGGATTTTGGGCGCAAACGGCGACTTGCAGTTAATTTTTTCAGCTCAAGTCTCCCGGCTTTCTTGAGGTGATTTTTTAATATAACCCGAGGACTAGTGCAAGGCACATACTTTTCAAGGCATAGACCCTTTCCCGTCCCCATAGGTTAAATCGTAATTTTTACTGAATTTTGTTGACTAAATAAAAAATAGAAACATGCATGACACCGAAATCGAAGGAAAATCACCGATTTATGGAACTATTTATGAAAAAAATGAAGAAATTGTGAAACGGGATAATCGAAAGGCATAAATGTCAAATTCCCTGTGTTGCAAGATTGCCCCATAATGTAGAGTGCAGAAATTCAAAGAAAAGCGATCAGCTAATGATATTATTATTATTTTTATTTTTATAGTATTCTACCGATCAAGGTAGGTTTACATGGAGTACTTAAATAGCATTCTGGTAGCCTTCCCTTCTTTCATGTACTTCCCGTATAAAGTCGCAATAAGGCCGACTCCCATACATCCCATCCAAAAATGCTATTATATTCCTTCCTTTCACTCGTTTATATATAACGCTATCGTTTGAACCTATAACGCTGTTTTCAAAAAACGAAGTAAAATATTTAAACGGAAAAATCGAAAGATGTCAACAAAAAACAATGACTACTCCCTGTTTTGCTAGCATTGCCCCTTGCTGCGAAGTGCAGAAATTCAAAGTAGAGCAATCAACTATTAGGATGTTAACAATGCAGCGAGGAAACAAAATCGGATAAATATGAATGTCTCAGAAGGGCTAAAAAAATGAATCATTAGGTACCATTCTTATGGGTTAAAATTTAAGTTGCAGTTAAACTTAGTGAATTAATCTGAAAATACTTGGCGGAGATTACCTTACCGTAATTGAATAACTGTCACCGGGTCCTGAGACTAGATTCTTGCAGAGCTATAAAATGGTTGAATCATTGAAATCAATAAAATATGCGATATTTCCCCATGTCAATGAATATTGACGCAACGTTTTTACCAAAACTTAAATGCTCTTCTTTTGTCTCGGATGCTGTTCTTACACCCTTTCTAGATGAATTTATGTGCTCCACGTTGAGCCTTAAGTGAATTTATTTGCTAAATAGTTTTGATTTACGTAAAATAAGTTCTGGCATAACAATTTTTCATTTCTTTTGGGGCCAGGATGGAGTGTGTACGAAGTGGGCATTTGAAAGAAAAATGCTAGGTTAGCAGGGAAGGTAGGAGAAGAATAGTTGTAATAGATGGAATGAAAGGAATACTTAGTCCTTATTTTGAATTGAAAGGTAAAATTGAAGATTGCGATGGATGTCGAATTCAAGGGTTTATTCGGACCTGGCTGATTTTCATAAAGCTTCTGATGAACCTACCATTACCAATTGAATACTAAACTAATAATAATAGAAAAAAATATATTATGTATTGAGGAGATTTGAAAGAACAGAACAACAGGTAATGAAATTATACAACTTTAGAATCAAGAAAAAGTAAGTAATAAATGTATCACAATAATTTCATCAACAAGATTAGTACCCAGAAACACTAGAAAACTTAGAATGGACATATAAAATTAATGGCAGAAGTGGATCATCAATTTCTATGAGAAAACATTGACCATAACTCTAACTGTTACGGCTTGAGGGTTATAGTGTAAATTATAGATCAGTTGGTAAAAATAATTATATGCGACTGGTATGGTACCCAAACTAATCCAAGAATTAAAACACTATCCCGTGGCCCAAATACGTGTCTAAGCCTAAATGAAGCAATCATACTTTCCGCATGCCCTATCACATTGAAACTTCTAAGTATAGCATAATGTTGAAGAGTTACTTTTGTTTTCAACCCGTACAATTTCCTTAAAATGCTTTTAAAAGAACGAAAACCGGCGTTTTGAAAAGAATACGAATAATTATAATTTTAAAATCCACCCGTGTTGAAGTGTTTATGCCCTAGTACTGAAATTCCTTATGTACGTGCATCGGAATGTCAGAATGCACCGCGCGCATTACTTTCCATAGCTCGGCGCGACCAGGAGTCGACGCGTTTGCGGGGGACAGGAGGTCTCTCGTACCAGTAGTTGGTGCATTCATTGATCCAGGCACGGCAGCTCGCTCGCCTCCATATCACATCTCCTATGATGCACTTCCCCCTCACATCTAGCCTAGCTCCACCCCTCCCTCTCCTATGCGACTATCATGGCGACCTTGGCACTCACAGCATAGCCGAAGCACGTGGGGGACGAACTATGCGAGCGGGCCCGCCGCCTAGCGGTCTTGCCGCGAACCTTCCCCTAGCGTTAGCGCCCCTGCATCACTACGCGGGCGGCGGACTACAACAGGAGGGACCTGCCTTCGCCTATGACTACGTCAGCGCGTAGTCCTAACCTCATCATGCACCGCGCGGGGAGCAGGGAACGCATCTATGCTGTTGCAAACGTGCCTTTTCTATCGGATGCTGTTAGACTATGCTCTAGGACGGGATAGATAGGAGTCGGGGAGCATGAGTGGCGAGGAAGTAGGTATAGTGGTGCAGCAGCCGTTTCAGTGAGAGAGAGAAAGATAGTTGGGTCTCCCCTCCCCCTCCTCTCTCTTGGCATATGCACCGGAGGGGAGGTGCGGCACGTCACTTCCCCTCCCGCGCGTGCATCGGGAGAGGGGGGTGGGCGTGGCCCCGTGAGTCGCCGCAGCTAATAGGAGTCGCGTGCCTGGCGGGTGGGTGGGAGGCTGGAGGGAAAGGCGTGGGTGTCGGGGGGAGGGTGGGGTGATGGAAAGAAGTGCACGCTTCGCTGCAACGGACTCGTGGGACGGAGAGACGAGGAGTGGGGGAAGATGTTTGCGATCGAATTTGCTATTTTCAGGGTGCAGTATACGAGTACATGCTCTCCAACATGTTTCTTATTATAGATTTGCCTTCAGTGGTGTCATGGAAAAATTAGCAGTGCCGGAACGCATTTTCCTAAACTTTTTTTATAAGTGAAATATTACTCCGTGTGATTTTTTTTATAAAAAGGTACGTCTGCATATTTTAAATAAATTTTTGTTTCGATTACGAATGTATATATTAGAAATTTTGAGGCACGAAAATTGATAAAAGTGTTACTTGACCATTAAGTCTTGCCTTAACCAGGGCCGGAACGGCATTCCGTCACTTTCCGGCAGCATTACACCACCTGGCACCATGACACCATGTCGCCAACAATCGCGACGGAAGGGGTATTAAATTATTCTACCAATTAAGGTAGGTTTCTACGGACTACTTAAGAAGTTTTCTGGGAGCCTCCCCTTCTTTCAAGCACTTCCCTCTTCAATTCTCAATGAGGCCTACTCCCTTTCTTTCTATCTAAATATTAAATTATTTTCCTCACTCTCCCTCTTTTACCTAGCATTCTCCCCTTTAACTCTATTTTCAACATCCTCCCCCGATTAGTACTCCCTCCATATGCGGCCTCTCCTCACCCACCATGTCCAACACTTCGTCGTTCCTCCTCCGTTCACTTCACCTTCTCCATCGTTCTCCTAACTCACATCTCGAACGAGTCTAGTCTTCCCTCCTCGTCCTTCCAAAGTGTCCACGTTTCCGCACCGTTAAGCGCTACACTCCAACTGTACTCTTTAACTTTTTCTTTAAACTTAAAAAAAACGATCCTCCCATAAGCTCCTTCCTGTTCATGAACGATTCTATTTTTAACGCAATACTCTTCTTAATATTCCTACTGCTATATCCGTTTTCCTCCAATGTGCTGCACAAGTAGTTGAATTTATCCAAGAAGGAAAATAAAAACGCAGATTTACCATAGAGAATCTTTTAATTAGCGAGAAATGGTTAACTCGCGCTGAGTCACAAAGGAGTAAATATGATGAAATAAGGGTAGTAGGATTAGAGGATTCCAAGTTTACGCTCAAGTAAAACTTAGAACGGTGTACCAACTTGGAAAGGTGATGGAGTGAAAGACAATATATTATGTAAAGCATAATAGGAAACATTCCCTTGAATATCGAGGACCTAAATTTTTTCGCAAAATTATTATTTTTATTATTGTTATTATTATTTTTTCTAGATACAAAGATCACCATTCAGCCGTCATTATTGAAACAGAGCGATATCTCAAAGAAATATGGCAGATACTTAATTTTGTATGTGGAGGAAGAATAACCTTCCTCTACATCGCTTGTTTTTTGTCTTTTTCGTGATATATTATCTCTGTTAATACCTAGTTATCACCTTGAAATATGAGTTTATAGAGTGGACCTTTATCAGCATTTGACTTTATGCCATTGAAGAAGTTGGAGCCTTAGGAAATTTCTGAGGCAAATTTTCAAGTTAAAGAGAGAGTCAAATGTTGGCAACGGAATTACCACTCTGAGTAACTTGCATATTTCAAGATGATAGCAGAATTTTTATGGGAGTAATAGGTCACATAAAAGACTGATTATAAGATACGAACTCCTGTGTTTTTTTCAATACATTCTTATTAAGTCTCTTGAATTTAATAAAGATACACGACCACCTCTCTTTATTCATAAACCTACCATATTTTCCCAAAGTTGAGAGGATCGTTAAGTAAGAGTTTTCTTAAACGGATAGTAGTCTGATCTGGAGTGTAGCCCTTAACGGTGCGGAAACGTGGGCATTTAGGAAGGAGGACAAGAGGAGACTGGAGTATTTTGAGATGTGGGTGTAGAGAAGAATGGAGAAGGTGAAGTAGACGCAGAGTAGGAGGAACGACGAAGTGCTGTACATGGTGTTTGAGGAGAGGCAACTTTTAGATGAGTTACGGAGGAGACAGAACGCACGGATGGAGCGAGTACTTAGCGGGGAGGGAAAGTTGAAAACAGTGTAAGAGGGAAGAATGTTAGGTGAACGAGGGAGTGAAGGGAAGACAATTCGATATTTTGATAAATTGAAGGGTAGTAGGCCAGTGACGTCAAGGCAAAATTAGCAGTGCAGGAAATCACTTTCCTTAACTTTCTTAAGAAGTCAAATATTACTCTGTGGGTTTTTTATTACAAGTCATTATTTATATTTTACTAGTATTTTTTGGTTACGAATATATAAATTAAAAATTTTGTGGCAGCAAAATTGATAAAAGTGTTAATTGACTATAAAGTCCTTTGCTAAGTAGTCCCGGAACGGCGTCATGACACCACTGGAGTAGGCCTTATTGTAAACTGCTGAGGGAAGTACAAGGAGGAAGGGTAGGCTTTCAGAATAGTACTTCTTAAATACTCCACGGAATCCTACCTTTATAGACAGATCGCTTAAATAAATAAATTTCGTGGAATTATGCCACTTTTTTATATTTCGTACTAGGGGGAAGGGCCGGTAGTAATTATGGCTGTGCACATAAAGTATCACGGTTGGATTCTGCGACGAATGGGTGGCAATGCTTCATTTCTGATAGCGACGCCAGATGGTCGTCTGCCGGAAGCCCACGCTACCGCAAAAGGAACATCCCATTCGTGCAGTATTTTAACAAGGGCCTCCACTCAGCAAAAAGCACCCTCGGACATGCTTCGTCTTTTTTTATTATTCTTTCGGCCCTCAATTTTGGGGTCTCCCCTCAGGATCGTCCGGGGGTGGAGTGGGAGGTTATTTTTAGGGATAGCGGGAACTGAAGCGTGGGGGGGGGGTTTTCAAGGGTATAGATAGGGGCACATATGACGGAGTCCAACTCTCAAGAGTAAGTTTGTAGACTTGATCGAATTACCTTTGCTAGAGTATTAAAGAAAATGTTGAAAAGTCTGGATTATTATTATTATAGGATTCTACTGATTTAGGTAGGTTTCCATGGAGTACTAAAGAAGTAATCTGGGAGCATATCTGTCCTTCCAGCACTGCCTTCTTAAATTCACCGTAAGGCCTACGCCCTTTCAATCTGTCTAAAATCCTATTCTTTTCCTTCACCTCCCTCGTTTACCTAACATTCTACCCTCTAATACCCTTTTCATTATCCCCTCCCCGCGAGGTACTCCCTCCATCCATAACTTATGTCTCCTCCGTGTCTCATCTATAAGCTGCCTCTGCTCACCCACCATGTCCAGCACTTCGTCGTGCCTCCTCCTCTCCGTCCACTTCACCTTCTCCACTCTTCGCCACACCCACATCTCGAACGCCACCAGTCTTCTCTCGTCCTCCTTCCTGAGTGTCCACGTTTCCGCACCGTAAAGCGCTACACTCCAGATGAAACTCTCCACTAACCTTTTATTAAAACTCCTACATAACGATCCTCTCAGAAGCTCCTTCCTGTTCTTTAACACCTCCTTTGCTAATACAATTTCCTTCCTGATGTCCTTACTACTGTATCTGTTTTCCTCTATTGTGCTGCCTCTACCTGCTCAAGTTTTTCCCCACCTACTTTTATCTTGAGTCTCACATTCCTCGCTCGTGATGCTTAAAGGATATTAGATATTCAAGAATTACAGTTTTCATGGTAAATGTAAATTGAATCCAATAAAAGTGCTCGAGTTGCCAAAGCTCGATAACTAAGGAGTTGCTACCCCATGTTTATGCACAATAAATGCTGACACCTCTTGATGTATGGCAGATTCCTCCTGAAACACCCTGTATATTAAAAGTAAAAAAACTGAAAGATCGTTTGTAATTACTTCCACGAAAACCTGTTAAATTGAATCGTTTACTAGAGAACCAATCGGTAACCAACAATTTGCAAATTGTAGGATAGTTCTGAAAAGTTTTATGTACTCCTGTAACTTAGGGGTTTCGGCACTAAACGAATACTTATGCCTAATTAAATGAATAATTTTTTAGATTTTAATTAAATATTAATAATTCTCATTCGTCGTTAATGTTAAAAATTTGCGAGAAAAAATTCGAATTGAAAATACAGCATGGAAACAAACGACATCGTTGTATTCAGCCAATTGCGTGATCGCGAATTTAGTCATTGGTCCCATCAACATAATCTGGAAATTCCTTTTGCATATGTTCATGCACAGTTTTGCGTAATTATGGAGTTAAAATCCATACAAGAGCGTATGTTGGATCACTACAACTAAATATGAGAGGGTGAGAAGCCAAGGGGTATAAGTGGTATTATCTTAACATTTTATTTAAGAATTTATTTGTTTAACTTCAGCGGACAGTAAATTAAATATCTTTGGCCCCATGTAGAGGAAGCAACGTTTATATAGAGCTAACTTTGTTCTGTTTATTGCAACGAATGACTCACTCCATTAATTATATTTTGATTTATCAGATACACTCGGTATATTGCTACTTCTGGCATAAAACAATTTTAAGAATTTGAATAAATATAAATGCCTTAGTGGCAACAATTTTAGGGCCTCCACAAAATTACAATGGTGGCATTGAGTGATAAAACAAAGCCTGAATAAATTTGAGAAATAGGATAGTATATTATATAATTACAGTAATTAGATTAAAATAATATAATATAGTTATGTTTTTCAAAGTGATATAATAAATTTTTTACTCGAAATTTACCAACCATGGTGGCCAACTATTATATCAGCCAACCAGGCGTTTTCCTTGTAACGGAAAGATAGATAGTGAGGAGTAAGTCTCGTTATTTGTGAACTTCAATATTGACCACATGCGCAGAATACTACAAAAGTCGTGCCTATCCTTGCTTGAAATCAAGCTCTCAGTTTCAACCCTCTTAGTGACACGGGCCGATATATCGACTTTTGCTTCTCCTCCGAAAAGTTCCATGAGCCGAAACATCGCCTTTGGGATAGGAAGTAGTTCAAATTTATAACTATGCACCAACTGAACTCTTGAATTAAAAAATCAAAATTAATTATGCACTCAAAAATCAATCTTGCAAGAGATGAATAAAAATACACTAAAAAATGACGTAAGAGATTTTTTCTCTAAGGTGATACATTTTATTTAAATTCCTTTCGCATTTCTCTCTTTTGTGACTTCAGGGAGGTGGTACCGAGAGGGTTAACATAAAAATTCACTACCGTTCATGGTGGCTCTGTAGCCAAAATTTGAAGCCAATATTGAAGCCAGTACGAATTAGGAAATGGAATATGTAAGCAAATGAATACTTTTGTATACTTTTTATTGAAAATTTGATACTTCTGCTTCTTAACTAGTGTTAAAGTCAGTCGAGAAAAAATCCTATTGAAGTAAACAGTATGGAAACAAGGAATATCGTCGTATTCAACCAATCATGTGATCACGGATTCAGCCATTGGTGCCATGGCCATAAGCCGAAAACGGCCCTTGTATATGTTTACTCTGAGGTCAAACCCAGTGCCCACTCCTCGCTCTGGGGCGAATGATTTTCTGCACGTCAATGACCGATGGCCGGTAGAAAGTGCATCCCCGGCAATTACTGAAGATCGTTAAGCTGCGCCAATGACGACTGGCCGGCAGAAATTGCACTTTTAAGTGTTTTCTGCCATTGAGCTCAACGATACTAACCATATTGCCTCGGGAGAAAAAAGCTAGGAAAGAAGCAATGCCACCGTGGAGTTTAATGTGGCTTTTATGTCATTCAAATTGGTGCTTTTCACTGTGGGCGAGTGCGTAGCCGAAGCGAATGAGACTTGTTACGAGTCATTCATTTTATTTGAAGCAAAAAGGGCCTAATTATAGGCGTCAAGACCTCTTTTGACGTATCAATCCACGCGTGGAAAATGTTTTGATAATGAGAATCTTTTCTTTAAATTGTTATAACTTTAGAGGTTCTTATTATTTGAGTTGGCTATTGTGCCGGATTAATTATTCTTATCAATTTATTCAGAACATTTATCAATAATAATTCATTCAATTTTGTGACGAACTTATTTATGAAAGCATTTGACAAAAATTAAGGGTTTTCACACGCAATTATAATGGATTTATAGGTAATTCCTTGTATTCATTTGTTTTTAGGCGACATCATTGATATGATAAGATTATGGACTATAATTATTTTTTTTCAATTCCAATAAGAGTAATATATTGTGAAATGGTATCAGTAACCGCAGATTTGAAATCTTTACTTATTGTTAGATGGAATTCTGATG
Source organism: Ischnura elegans (assembly GCF_921293095.1). Taxonomy (NCBI): domain Eukaryota; kingdom Metazoa; phylum Arthropoda; class Insecta; order Odonata; family Coenagrionidae; genus Ischnura; species Ischnura elegans. Next base: position 66,405,772 of record NC_060251.1, read on the forward strand.
TTTTTACTTTCAAGTTTCAATAGGGAAGATTTCCAACATTCCATAAATAAAATTAGAAGCGTTTCTTCAAATTACTCCTTCATAGGTTACCCAAACTTAAAAGGAGATACGTGCTAAAGCCAGATGAAGAATTTATTCTATTATGCTTCATTATGGTGACATCTGGTTAAAACCCACCGAAATAGGCTTTTTAAGTGTCGTTTCCTATTTTCATTAAGTTTTCTGAGTTACCTAGTGGTCCTTCGTGTTCCAATAAGAAAATTTTTAATGGGATTTCTTCAAGTTAGGGAAAAACAAGCAGTTTTAGAATTAATATATCGTGTAAAATATACAAAGATACCAATTAAGTTATTTGACTTAATCTGTGGTTGAAATAATTGGGAAAGTTTTGATGACATTACATATCGTAACATATCTGGACCTACTGACATATCTGAACCCTGCTGCATTTTCTCATCGCATTAAAGAACTGGCAAAAACTTGATATTACTGTTTATATTATATTATTACTTAGCATTTTTCCGCTAAATGCATCATTTGTGCTCCATTAAACAGTTTCTATTGTTTGCATTTATTCCACCAATGACCAGGGGAAACGAAACGAAAATGTTTCGTTTCGATCCGGAGGGAAACGAAAATAAGAGGCATAGAGTAAGTATATATATACTAGTAAGTATATATATACTTACTCTATATATATATATATATACTTACTAGTAAGTATATATATACTTACTCTATGTAAGAGGCCTAGGTTTAATTTTGTTCCCGCACGAAATTAAAATCACCAAGGAGTTTAGTGTCGATCCGAAACCAAAGTTTACTCCCGGGAAAGTAACTAAATTAATCGTAACTCTGTTGCTCATAGTTAAGTTTCGATCTCAGAAGTTGAGTGGAGGGGGATAAGAGGGAACAGTTTCGACCCATTACGTGTGACATACGCATAGAGAGGTTAAAGCATCGAGCTTAAAAATCGAATGGCCAGTTAGCGTTCACCGTTCTGCTGTTTGTCAAAATATGAGTGCCCATTGCATCTATTGGCGGTAAGCCGAACCACTACTCCATTCAACCATACTTGGTACACGGTGTGTGGGTCGAAACTAAACTGTTCGAAGGTGGTTCCTCTGGTGCGAAATATAATATGCGTTTTGATTCGTCCTAAAGGTTTGGCTTAGTTTCGTCCGGAATAGTTTCCACTTCGATTTCGTTTCCACCCTGAGTTTAGCTCCCTGGGTTTAATTCTTTTTCGTTTCGTTTCTTCATTTCGCTCCCGGATACGAAACAATTGAAATTTTACTGGTTTTGCCTTTTTTAGTTTCGATTGCCATCCCTGCAGTCAAGACAAGATAATACCATAAACCTCTGCTGTATTCCAATGTTTCAACTAGATGGAGACCTCTTCGATAATTACTCGTGGTTGATATATCCCCGCGTCTTCTGACTGAGAAGATGGCATTAATGCTCGTAACTAGAGAAATAAAACGAAAATAATGTTTAATTTCAACATGCATTTTGTCTTTGCAGAATTTATTCAATGAAAACATTTTTATAGATACACATGGGTCAATATGCATGACCCATGATTCGAAATTAATATGCATGATGATGTGGTATATCTAATTCATAACTTTTCAATGCTATTCATGCCTCGCAATTACGTACATAATACTACAAACTATTCAGGCATAGTACCGATATTCCCGAAAACTTTCACACCACTTCCTACTGGATCTTGTTTATGCCCAGGTGTAAACTAGAAACTTCACACAAGACATTTAAGTTTATCCTCGTCGCCAAATATGTTGTAAATCAAGGAATACTGACGTAACTGCAATGGAGACAACTCCATATCTATTTATTCCAGCTGTATATAAACGTTAATTATAACTCACTAGTCAGCCTCCTTGGCATAACAATGAGATCAACAAGATAAGGATTAATATAACCTTGTAATCAGCACATAACCGAACATTAAAATTAGGTTTAAGAATTGGAACTAATGTTGTTCTCCATTCATTATGATCTTCTTTGGTAACACAACCTTCAGATTCTAGCCCGTCAAGTTCCTTCTCAACCTTAGCTTTAAACGAATTTGGAATTTTCAGTGGCTTGCAAAAATTTGTAGGCCACGGTAAGTTCCAAAATTGTGTATCATCACCGCGTTGTGTACATTTTTGAAAGCCGATTAAAATGCGACCGAAGTGGCAACAGAAATCAACCTTCTATGGGATGGAATAGGGCCTCCTATATGCAGTCCCCTTGCTATTAAAATTCGGGATATTTTTTCTGTGTCGGATTCCTTTTGCCCAAAGTGATTACTAGTTCTCAGGTGTACCGTCGGGTCGTCTGACTCAGTCCCTGAGCCATTGAAATATCCGCCCGCACTGCTGGACAACTTATTATTTAGAACCATCTGAGCGGGCGCGTGCGCACTTAGTCAGACCCCATGTGCATTCGCCACGGGCATCACTCTGGTGACAAATGAGCAAACGAGGGGGTGGGAGTTAATGAAATTTGTGACGAATTGCGTGCGATACATCATTTGATCCCTTCCCAAACGCTCGAAAAGTCATTTCTTTCCATCCCAGACTCGTTCGGTCTTCTTGTCATAGCTCACGCTTCGAAGGCGATCCAATTACGGTATCAGGTAAATACACAGCCAAGGGTGGCATATACCATATTTGCCGGAATAATACGTGGCTTGGCGTTGGAAGCGCATGCTACTGATGTCCCTCTAAATTGTAAATTTATAAGCATAAGCCTCGTCACTCATTACCCTCAGGCAGTGGCGCAAGGAGGGAGGCGGTTTCGGAGGATAAACCTCCCCCCCTTGAGCTCAGATAAATTTTAAAATTTAATCCATTTTACGTATATTTTATATATTTACATTTTATGAATGCTGGGAAAAGCCCGTGTGACGTCATTCTGGTTCTGGATGCTGCCGTGAGAGGCCACCTTGGTGCGAGGCTATGAGCGCCGCTACGATACATGCTGCTAGCAGATAGCGCTTGGCTTAAATAAGGATTAATAATACTCTATCAAACGAGGAAAACTTTCCGAACTTAGGTATTTTTAATGCGTGATTATTAATAGATGTTTCCCTGAGCCCTGTGCCTCATGCATGCATTGGCAATCTCATGTCAGACGATATAAAACTCCTATCTACTGGTATAGAAACTAGGTCCCTGTGACGCCACGTGGAGTGGAATCGCATGTGCGCCAATCTGGCCTCTTTCAAATGAGGTTAAAATTGACCATTAACATTCGTATAAACTGGAATTTCTAAAACCAAATAATTTCTTTGTTATGAATACACTAATGGTGGGTAACGAATCGCAATCAATGCGTTTCGTTTTCTTTGAGTAAGGAAAATACCCTATTCTCCATGTAAACCCACCTAAATCGGTGGAATACTTAAATAATAATATTCGGGAGTCCAACCGTCTTATTCACTTCCCTCCCCATCTCCCTTCGGCAGCAAAACCAGAAGTATTCCCTCACCACGGCACGCGTGATTCCTCCCGCAACCTCTCCCGCTAGCGAAAAAGATGCCGAAATCTTCCCTGGGGGTGGAGGGTCGCGTGTCCAAGAAGGATTATGACTAGCTCACGAAGGGGTGAGCAGAGAGGAAAACGTAAACCACTTGTCTTTTACAGCAGTCTTTCCTTTTTTTTAAGCAGAGGGGTCGGAGCTCGTTGGGATGTTGATGCTCGGCTGACGGCCGGCAAGCAAGGATTGCAGCTGACGCTTCTTCTGCGCAAACACACTTTGACCACGAGAGCGTGTCTCGAGGGACGGGAGGAGATGCTTCGCTTACGCACCGCGGTCGTGCAGTGGGCCAATGAAATGGCAATTTGCACGGATTTCAACCCTGAACTTACACTCCGTCTCTTACTCTCGTCTCATTCTCCTGGAAAATTTAATGCGTACAAATGGAGATTTCACTGAGGTCTTCTACCGAATTGCAGGAAAAAAAACATGCTACACAGAGGCACGCACGAGGTTGGTAAAGCTGAAACACCTTCCATCATTCGATTTATGCGCATTTATTTCTTTGGATCACGGACTCAAGTTAATGCTTCATAGGGAATAGGATGGCTTCGAATATCTACCGTCCTTCCCGTCCTCCTACATAAGCGTCCATGTTTCTGCGACGCCAAGCGCATCTATTCATCTAAGTCTTTTGAATAGATGTTACATACATACGATGCTATATAGCGAACGATTATGAATAGAGGTATTTAATTATAGGTTAGATAGATAGGTTTTCAGGAAAGAATAATAATAAAATGAGTATTTTTTTAATAATCTAAAAGCAGGCATGATAGGGGAGTGATGAGTCACCGACGTTGCTAAGACTGATAATTCGAAGTAATTCAAAAATCCTATGACAAGTACCACATCCTAGCTTTATCTATTTCCTTGAATGTCAGGATCTTGTCCCCAGAAGACGGCAGTTGTACTGTTATCGCAGAGGAAAAATTCTGATATTTATGTGTGCCAACCTCATCGGGCATCATACCATAAATTTATTTGGTCATTTATTTACGATGGTCCGGCATCCGACTAAACTTGATTCATGAACGTCGAAAGATAAGTCTCTTGATTTTTTTCTGTGACTCCGCGAGAGAATCAGAAAGACTCACACGAGTATATAAATAGAGACTTATTGAAACCTAATGAAAAATTATCACTGGTGGTTAACTGATTATTAGGTATTTACTATATTATTCTTTCTTAAATCTTACGCGTGTTCTCTTCTATGAGAAGCCATAGAATTAGAAAAGGAAGAGAAGAACAATTTTAAAAGGAATACCGCGCTCAAAATAAGCCGTACATGGCAACCCTTAATCATGAAAAAGCTCAAAAACCAACTTCTCCCACCTCCAGCTCCTATCCCCAACACCCTGACACAGATACCCTATAGAAGTGAATAAAATTTCCTTCCTCACAAGACTCCCCTAATAAAGTGATCGGCATCGGTCTGGAAACGGTTGGGGCCACCTAAAAATTGACGCGGCGACATAGCCCAAAAAGTTTTAACTATCATGGCAATATTATTGTATTTGCGCAGGTGTTATTTTACACGATCTATTACCTCCTTAATATAATTTTTGGTTTTTTCCCGGCGAACAATTGCAGTGAAGTTTTCTCGGGTTTCACACCGGGTCAGGTCCTCCATTTCTTCTTCCAACGTTTCGATGAACAACTCGCCCATCGTCTTCAGGGATTCACAAGTCTCGGGGTATATATACATAATTCTGAGGTTGAGGGCGGTTCAGCGTCTCCTGATTGGCTGCCAGTCCCCTCGTATTTAAAAAAAAAATACTTTACTTGTGACCCGAGACTTGTGAATCCCTGAAGACGAGTTGTTCATCGAAACGTTGGAAGGAGAAATGGACGACCTGACCCGGTGTGAAACCCGAGAAAACTTCACTGCTATTACCTCCTTTCTGCCCACCGTAGTCATATGGCTACATCCTACCGTTTTGAGCATACGAGGCTCATGAATGAAACCGAATCTCTCTTTTTATTTGTCACGAATATGTCGTTGGAGCTTAAAATAACTTAATCTACTTATTAGTTTACTTTTGAAGCCGGTAAAAATAGGCAACTGACTCAAAGAGACGGATGCAAAACGAAAATTCAACGCGGGCGCCTACTGTCCGTAATTTACACGCGAATATCAGACAAGTAAACAGGATGTGGCATTGTATGTATTAGTTAAACTTTTCTTCGTCCAAAATTATGCTTGGCATAAAGATTTATCCTTTCTCTGAAGGTTACTCGCAGAAATTGAACAGCATCATATTCTGACCTCGTTAACACCCAGTGCTATAAGGCTAGGGGTATTTCGGAAGAAAGAATTTTATGTACTTATCTCCAAAATTCACTGGATCACTAAATACCGCCAACCTACCTAAGTATGTCCACAATTGCAAGCAAAAAGTATTCTGGGAGGGAATGGGTTTAGTACGTAGATTATTTTTAAGTGTCCAATGGGTTAGAATACCCGCTAAAATATCTGTAGCTTCGCCACTGATGGCTGAACTTACGAGGTAAGCCTAAAATCTTCTGTCAATAGCAAACCGCGTCATTAACGTTCCTACCCCAGCAATTCCTTCCTTCCAGGGGAAGGATTCGACACCACTCAGCCAGAATCATGAGTGACGATATAATACTATCATCATAATTGGCCTGCGGGGTTGAAAAGGTATACACCTCCTGTCCGGATTCAACCCTGTCCATGGGGAAGTCGAGCTTAGCTGGGGTGGATATGAGGTCATTAAATGAGAGAGAAGGGGATGAAAAAAAACAATGGCCTGCCATGCTATCCGATGACACTCCCTCCCATACCACCCCTACGAGGCAGCTCCATCGTACGGTAGAACGGTGCCACGGGGCGATTTGAAGCTTCAGTGGTTTCGCGGTCCGCCCCGCCCTGCCCTGCGAAGCGCCACGCGCCAATTCAAACGAACCCTGACGAGACGACCGCTCCCCATCCTGGTTTACGGGCGACTGGACTCCAGTCGACTACCCACCTCCCCACCTGAAACCGCTGACCACGCGACGAGTAATTACGTCACCGAGAGCGCGTCTCCATTTTTGAAGATTCAATGCATGAGCTGAAGGCTAGAATGGTATGGGATTGACCCACGTGAAATGTATATATTTAATGCTTCTGGCAATTATTCAAAAATGCTTTAGTTTTACCTCACGGCCGGTGGCAATAAAATTTGTTTAGTATTCAGAATTATCACATGAATTCCACCAGAATAAACCTGAAAAACTATAATTCTAATTTCTAGTTATATGAGAACTACCCTTTTATTCAAGGCCAATCCAAAATGAAAGTTTTCCATTCAGTTTTATTGTAAGTATAATACACGCAAATGAACAATCTGATGATAAAATTAAATTAATCTGTACCAATTTTGCACTATGGACAACTATTGGATGACTTCAACTTCCGTAATTGTTCTCCACTTTCAAGGTTGTGGTTATTTTACTAGACTGTATACAATTATGTGCAAACTATTCATTGGAATTAGGCTCTGGTTTAGAAACCGGTTTATCGAACCTATGCGGAAGATGACAAGTGTCACATAAAATGTAAAGACCCTATGTTTTTCTATTTTATGTGGAGGCTGCAGTTATTCTTTTGCTCAGGCTCAGCGAGACCAACATTCGCTAGGTATAAATTCAGTTAATGTATATTTGATGTTAAATGCTACACCAGTACAATATATGGACCAGCAATTTGCACAATTTTGAGGGCGTCTGCAGTTAACTTACTAATGGCTTACCGTTTTCTGTGAAGCGGTGTTTTCCTAAAATGCGTAAAAGATCGAACTATTATGGCGCTCTTTACTCTTCTAAAGCCGTAGGTCAACGATCGGCAAAATATTTCAGGCAGTAAGAAGCAATTATGTTTCCCAAAGCCGCTTAAAACTTCACAGTGCATTGTGATCCTTTTGCGTAGCTTAATTAGTTATCCTCTTTAGTCCTAGTGTATCATATATGATACATCTGGTTTTTTTATCATTCCCTGATCTAAGAGTGTCTCCAAGTGCAGAGCGCCACATATATCGTATTCTATACATTCTGCGCTTAGTCACAGTCAGCTGTTTTCCATCTCTCTCTTGAATCTCAAGCGTGGTTGATGACGAAAGATTCCAGTTTTGGTGTTACTTTACAATGGGTGAGTTTAAGAAAGGTGAATACCATTAATTGACACTATTTTACTACTATTTATAAATATCATTTTAATGACATGACCTTATATTACTTCAATACTCTGCTTGTACACAATATTTTTATTTTTGCACAAAACCGTTTTCTTGTAATTTTTGCATTTTTACGTATAATGGGTGATGCAAGGGGTTAATATTATTACAATTACAATTTTTTAAGCGGATTAATATTATTCAGTTCTATTTGCATAGAAAAATGATGGAAACGCAAATTTCTGCGGAAAATACAATTTAAGATCTGAAGAGGTTAAAGTACCTCACAAGAATTCGAGGGCTCCTAGCTCCAATTTTTGGACTCTACTATTTTTTTACTCTTGAGTGGACTTGGGTGACTCGGACCTCCGTGTTGGCTTTCCTCTAGCAAGTTTAAGGTTGTTTTATGAAGTCCCTGTAACTCGCCACGAGCTTCCATACCTGCATTTCTCCATTCTGAACGGCTCATAGCTAATTTTCATCAACTGATATTTTACTTTCGGTCGGTTTTTTTTACATTTGCGTCATTCATTTTTTGTGCCTCATGTAGTTTTTGTAACTGTAATGTAGCATAACCTTAAATACTAACAGCACATAAAAAATATTAGCTTCCTGAAATTTATATTAGGCTTCATGTAAATTCTTAAGTGCAAGCCTACAAATTCGTTTAAAAAGCCCTGGAATTCTTCAGTGCACCAGGAATATAAAGCGGGCACTGAAGGGGTTAATATTTTAATATTATTTTTTTTATTGAAGTCGTATTTGTTGTTGTTGGGTATGAGCTTTTGTGATCGCGCGGTAATCCTATTGCCGCCGTCCCTCGAAGCTCAATAACCTTTTTGTCGGCACCCGTCAACCGTCTCCCACCTTCGGCCGCCCCATATATCGTGTGTGGGGGGCTCACAGTCATCAGATGGCGCGAGTGGGGGGAGGGGAGTAGGCCCGTTGCTCCGGGGTGGGGGAAGAGACTCCTCACAAGACATATGGCGCGCGCCGCCCCCCTCCTCCACCGCCAGCCTGCCTTCCCTTCATGCCCTCCCCCGCACCGTGGGGGTAGAAACAGCCCCCTTTGAGCGCGTGCCCCTCCCCCCCCCATCCGCTGCAGGTTAGGTGGTAGGGGTTGGCGTGCAGCGAGGTTGAGTGGAGGGGGAAGGAAAGAAGGCCGGAAGTCTTGGCAGTTCTTTGTTTCTCCTCCGTAACGACAACAACCACCTCCTACCATTCGCTTCTGCCCCGTAAGAAAAAAAGAGAAAAAAAAAGAAGTAAGCAAACCGCACACTTCGCATCAATCCCCCACACGCATCTAGTCACGTGCTGGTTCGCCTACGGTTTCAATGATTTTCGTAATCTCTTGCTGTTTTTTTTTAATTTCACTTGACTGGTGTACCCTCTTGGGTAGTCCCAGCTCATAGATTCGAATTTGGACCTGTATACCTCCGAAATTTAATTTTAAAAATGGCCCCAAGACTAGCCTGAAGTTGGATTTTAAGATGATTTTTGTAATCTCTTGCAGTTTTTTTTTATTTCACTTGACTGGTGCACTCTCTTGGGTAGTCCCAGCTCATAGATTCGAATTTGGACCTGTATACCTCCGAAATTTAATTTTAAAAATGGCCCCAAGACTAGCCTGAAGTTGGATTTTAAGATGATTTTTGTAATCTCTTGCTGTTTTTTTTTTTAATTTCACTTGACTGGTGCACTCTCTTGGGTAGTCCCAGCTCATAGATTCGAATTTGGACCTGTATACCTCCGAAATTTAATTTTAAAAGTGGCCCCAAGACTAGCCTGAAGTTGGATTTTAAGATTCTTCTTGTGACTTGCAATGCTGGAATTTTGTGGCAATTAATCCTACTAATTTTCTAAAAAGTATTATGCTCAAGTTTGCTGCCACTATATTTAACTCAACGTCCTTTTCAATTTCATCAGCAAATGATTCTTTTGCTAACAAGCGTTATTGATAAAGTTAGTCAATCCTTGTTTCAGGCGTAACTTTATGGAATCTACTTGACATTGTGAAAAGTAAAAAAAAAACTTTGTAATTCCACATAAATATTTCTAAATTAATTGGCCACATATTAAATATTAAGGTGGAATTAAAAGGTTTTCTATACTTTTCATTACGTTATTGATAAGGCTGGCTCCTTCAAATTGAAATAATTCGCTGTTCTGGGCGACTTCATGGAATTGACTTAACACAATGAAAGTAAATTTCATGCTGTATGCCCTATTTTCGACGGGGCACGTCATCATCTAGTACATTTGCATCGACCACAGGCAAAGACGTCAAAAGCTAAGGCGTGTAGTGTTAAATTTTTGTGGAATTATATTTTTTGTATTTCATTATGTTAAATCGATTTTTTTGAAGTCACGCCCGAGACTACGACTTATACCTCTGCAATATTTTACTCGAGATAACTTCATCATGTATGAGGTGTAAAAGTCCTCACAAAGAGCTGCGATTCATCGGAATATTAATTCCGTAGTTTTCCCATTCCTTCCTAATCGCGGTGTTACTGCCGTTTAAGTAAATGTTACCATGCCTTAAGTGAAATTAGTGTCACTCGTATATGAATCGCTAACTGCAGGAAGGCATCATATCCAAGTTGGGCGATTTTTCTAATTCTTCTTTCAGTTGATGCTATTTGCAACACTCAACATTTCCTACTAAAAGGAAACATGTTATGGAAACATATGCTCGGTGTTATTAGCGTTTATTATTGCACCTAGAAACAACTTAAATAAAAAAAGGTAAATTGTTCAACTTGGAATCGATGCCTTTCTGCAGTTAGCGATTCATAAAGAAGAGCTCCTGTCCTGTCCTTCTGGTGACAGTTGCTGATACTCTTCAGTCGCCAAGTCACAGAATTTGCATAGAGTATCATTTCTAATTACTATATTCTTAAGGATAGGGGAATACGGCTTCGAATTTCCGTTTTCATTGTCCACGACTGCTTATTTGACGATGAAAAAATTCTGTAAACCTTCAAAGCTAATTATATTCTATCGCCTTCATAGCATATTGTCTATCCAGTCAATTATCGGAATTTTTCTCCTCGTAAAAAGCAATAAAACCTACACCCCATTACCTTTCACTTGTAACATAAAAAAACTATAAATCTTGTCATAATCCTTGGCGGCCCTCAAATAATTCCAGACACGCTTATTTGCTTTCGGTCGTAGTCTATCTTGGTTGTCTGTTGTGTAATTTGGCTATTTTTAGGCAGCTTCAGAATGAAGATGGCCAATACTGTTTAAATTTATTGAACATTTATATTAATATGTTACTGACGTCCATCCTAAAGTGGAAAAAGTTGTAGAAACCAGTCATTGGTACTGATTGTCACCCATGGTAAAAACTATAAATTTCGATAAATCGAACAGTCCTACTGCGGGCCAATGGCAATTTTATTTTCTTTCAAGATTTCGTCGTCATAAGCGTTTATCTCAAAATATCCTCACAAATTCGCAAGCATTTACTTCACTTTCATCCCCTAATTCTCTAGGTTAGAGCTTTCTTCTTACCCTTCTGTCAGTAATCCCTCTTTGTTTTTCATTTGGCAGTGTACAGAAAATTTTCTTTCTGCCTACCTATAATATTTGAGAAAAACTTTTCCAAAGCATAATATTCGAATGGACTGCAAATTACGGAGTCCGTTTCTACCATTGTGATTCCCAGCAACCTGGGGAAGATGTGTGCGACTTTCACATCAAATAATAAAAAATAAAATTAGATAAATTATATATCCGGCCCTCTTTAATTCCTTATTAATGGTCAATGAATTGCTATTGTTAATTTATACGTTTATTATCAGGTAATACCAAATAAGAGACCAAACAATTTTAAGTGGCTTTTATGTCACAGTTCCACTGGCGAAACTTCGTGATATCATTACAGTGCATACCCAAAATTAAGTTTCATATTATTTACATTTTATCAGTGGATAATTTGATTTCACTTAGGTTTCTATCCATCGCTTTATGATGTATTACAGTAGGGTCGAGTATTTCGGAAAATTTATTTTCACTCATCACATCGACTCATAGAATGAGGACATTCCAACCTCAAATAGGCGTTGCGTGACAGTAACTGCCGTCTGAACCTAGAAATAATATTTTCACAGTAACTGCCAATACTTAATACGTAATAACTTGAGTTAAGATACGCATGTAATGAAATTAGAAACTAAATTCATGTTATTCGTCAATACAAATTGTATTTTAATAAAAATAGTATGCTTGCGTGCATAAAATTTGTAGAATTTAAAGAATTGACAGCGAAAAGCTCTCAAATAATATATAATTTTCTTCAAAGCTCGAAAAAAGTCATCTGCGGCTGATGAAAATTGAAAACTTGGATTTTGATTTAATTTTTTTTCTCTCGTGGTGCGAAATTTAGGAGAGAAAAATTGTATTCCCCGGTATACTATTGACTGGCAATTAATCGAGAAAAGAACATATTATCCTCTCCTTCTATCCAAGAAATAAAAGAGATCTTGACATTTTCCGGGATAGATAACTTTAAGATAACAGAAATATTATAGTACCTCTTATTTCACGGAAGTGAATATTACTTAGAAAATTTCAGCCTATTATTTTAAACACTAATCGATTGTGTACTTGCGCAGTGATTGGTATTCAACCTCTAGCACATGAGACCACTGTATCAGAAAAAGCCTACTGTTATACAGCTCACATGTTGTTTCCTTTTCCCTACTTTCTTTTTAATTCTCACCCTCATCCATCAAATCTATCCTGGTTACCGGACTGATTTGAGAAACAGCCGGGAGTTTTCGAGCAGTGAACCATTACGGAATCAACCCTTAGTGTACTCTTGAGTGAAGCGGAGAAGAAAAAGGCCTTGATTATGTCATTGCTTCAGAGGACGCAACATTCCCTCTTGAAGGCCGTGTTGCATCTATTTTCACAGCGATGTACGCATTGAAAATCTATACTACCTTCAAATTTTTAGGGTGTATAGAGATAGAACTTTTAAGCATTCCACTTGTACTTATACCACTACTTTTTTACAGAACGCAGCCCTGATTTCGATGAGTAATCATCGTCATCTTCATGATATACTTTATGTACTTGATAATGGTGTAACTGCCGAAACCGGTCGGATTTTTTACAAGATCGGTACAACACCTTGTGCTCCTGTACCAGATGAAGGTTCTGTGAGCCAAAACGCTTCGTACGCATAAAATTACTGTGGAAAAGTGAAACTACTTTTCCTTTCAACATTCAACCAAAGAAATAATCTGAGAACTTTCTCGTACCGTCCCCACTGTGATGTTCAAGTCTGGAGGACTTTAAAAAAAAGTCGTTTTGAATTTAATTAGCGTTTGTTACATACTTGTGCAAGGTGTTCAGGATCCGAGACCGACTGTGGTTCTTTCAGGTGGGGATGATGCCTCATCTCCAAACTCACCGTGAGTCCTCCCACTCCGGATGGCGACCAGATGGTCTCAATTTCGCCCAAAATAAGACGGTCGTCCCTCAATCATTTCTATTGCCTTCCCCATACGCGCTCTCTGGGCGCAATTTATTCCGTCCACCGCAATGAACGTTTCCTCGGGAGCAAAAAAGCACGTCGGGGGATACGTCATGTAGGTCCAGATGTCCACGTGTCCGAGGACCAATAAAAAGAGTTTCAGTAATCGACGAACAATTTAACCGTCCTTCCTTGTTCGACCGAGCGTAAATAAGTACTTTATTTCGATGCTGAATGCTACTTAACCCTGGATCACGAAACCTTTGCAAGTTTTACGACGCACCAAATTAAAATTCCAAATTTTCGGAAAGTGCATTTTGTAATATAAAATTACGTATTTTAAGGTAGTTTTAAAAACTTTCCCCATCACCTTTCATTAAACATTTTTGTTATGAATCATAGTAAATAGAATTATTAAAATATTTTTAATTGAGTAGATATGATGAATTGGATGGATGAGGCAGATACTTTGTGGAGATCCATTATGAAATATGAAGTGAAACACTTATGTGGAAAGTGCAAAGTGTTTCACTTCATATTTTGAATAGATATGATTTAAACTTTAAATTACGCATTAACTTTCATAAAACTTTAAGTTAATTTGATTAGAGCACAAAAATAACCTGATTGCAAAGTAAAAAAATAGCGTCGTAAAAAAGACAAAGGTTTAGTGACCATGTGAATCTGAGTCTTGACTCTGATTCTAGGGTTAAGTGTACGTATCCTACCATCTCATCTGCTCATATTTTGACTTCTTTAGTGTCATGTTGCTCATTAAAAAACCTATCGTAGCACCTTGAAATCGTCACAAATATGGGAAGACTGCCACTCTCATTAAAAGCAAAGAAAGATCAGGTACCCTGACGGAGAAGAGCTACATCCCCACACGTCCACCGTCGATCTCGGATCCTGAGCACCTAGCAGAAATATGGAACAAACGCTAATCGAAATGAAAACGACTTTTTAAATAGCTCTCTTGACTGGGACATCACAGAGAACAACTCCCAACCCTCACCCTATACCCTCAATCCTTCGCCCCTTTCTTATCCAATCAAGCCATTCTACCTCCAAAATTCCCAGGGGTTCAAATTAACTGATGATTAATGGATATTTCGGGGGAAAGTATTTTCAGAAAGCCAATTCGAAATCCATACCAATATTGCGATTGGCTAGAGGAGTTGGAGGAAGATTTTGAGACCACATTCCAGCGAGAGCCAGGCTCATTGTGTCCAAGAACTAACAAAAAGCGTTTCAGCTTTAATGAATGGAAAAACTTTGTTGTATCCCTCCAATTTATTTTAAGGTTTTACTAGTTTCGACGCAGCGGCGTCATCTTCAGATACTGGTTTACTTGCACACAGTATGTACTGTACGTCATACTGTATATACGTAATGCAGTATCTGATGATGACGACGATGCATCGATACTAAACATACCTTAAAATATATTGGTGGAATGCAACAAAGATTTTTCATTTCATTAACGCTGAAATGAATTTCCTCTCAGTTGAGCCTGAGAAGACAGAGATAATCAAGACTTTCAGTAGTCGATGGAAAATTTAACCTGGCGAACAAGAATAGTTCTAATAAGTTCCACATCATATACATTATAACAGATAGGTCTTTTTCAGCCATTCCGTATATGCTCCTTTATTACTGCACCTGCAGTGATAAATGAGGTGTAATTTTAAAATTTGAGTCAACGGCTTTTGACGAACCGCAACTTTCACTATTTACCCATTACTTTTGACTTCAAAGTTTCAATTATTCCATGTCTATTACTCGTTCGAGGTATAGCGACTCCATACAGTCTTATTCTAAACTTAAAAAAAAGGTTCAAAAACCCGTTAAACTCATAACTAAACCAAATAAACGTAACATGAGCTGGCGAAAATTTTAACAATAAAATCTAAAAAGTATTAAGAAAATTAAACGTTCTCTATAAGAGAGTCATGGTGTGCAATGAGCTTAAATAACTCTCAATTAAATAATAAATAGAATTATATCTGACTTAAGAAGCCCATTTCACGTTTCCGAGAAATTATTTGCTAATTTTGCTCATGTTGCAGAAGGAAACCCAAGAATTGCTTTTGGGTTTTTTGAAATAAAATATACATTTATTGGTAAAAAGCAGGCCACCCGGCGTTGCTTGGGAAGGATATTAATCAGAGAAGTGGCATTTTTGGAACTAGAAATTCATGGTCACACGGTATGAGTCTTAGGCATGCTGAACAGCAACCAATGGAAAAAACTATATCCGTATAATGGGCACAAGATCAGCTTACACCCCGCTTCACGACATTAATCGCTGTGTCCGTACGTGTGTAGACCAAAAAACGTCTTGTTACCTCATACCCCAGCAAAAAGGTTTGCACTGTGAGGATTAATATATGAAGCAGATTTATTTGAGTATGTTTTCCCTCTGAGCGAGTGAAAAGGTGTGCCTACCTGGCAGGATATCTAACAACAGAAGTTACAAGACGTGACGTAACAAACGGTAATGTGAAAACGACGCAAGGAAATGAGCACTACGGGCTTTGGGAGCATGAGATGCACCTTCACTATAAATTTGGTTACAATCCGTTTAGCCATAAGGAAACGAATAGCGGACAGACAAACAGAAATCCTCTTTCATACATGTAGATGAAATTGTGCATTATATGAAAACGTATCAAACGAAAAAAGTAGTTTTTTGAGGTTTTTCTATCGAACCACCAACTGTGTCGATAGTAGCAGCTCTCATTTTACCATTTGCTGAAAAATCGTTTTACCTATTGAGAATTACATCGAATAGGAGGAACAGGTACCCCGAAGGATTTGAATTTGGCCAATTCCCCACCTTCTCCTCATCTCTTTCCACTCTCCCTTTCGTATCCCCTTACCCCTTCTTTATCTCCCGAATTTTCCAACGGTTCGAGTTGTTAACTCCGTTGCCTGGTTGACCATATGGCGGACAAACGATTATCTGATTACGGCCGAGAAAAAAAAAGTACGGCAGCGTAAACACACACACGCGCCGGCCCTCTGTCGGTCGCAATCGGAAGACCTCTCTCGTGTGGCCCTGCCACCGCCCGCGCCGAACCCTCGAGGTGGATACGGCGAGACCCCCCTTTAAGTAATAATTTCGGTTTTAACATCGCTCCTCGGTTGTTCTTTTCGGTACGTGTTCCAATAAGGCGTGGTTTTTGTGCCTCGATCGCCCGCGCCTCAAAGGAACGTAAAATAAAGCCATTAACTTTTAATGAAGATTGAGACGAGATTGCGTTCGTCATTTTTTCTCGCCCCTTGCGTCATGTGCGTTTCGCGTTTCCCCCGCCAGACAGCGCTCCGGCCAATTACAGAAATGCCGATTTTTCAAAGAGTCGAATTTTGGGAAACGTATACTACGGTCGGTTTCGCTTGCGACTGCCTCGGAGCAGTTGTCTTTCTTACGGGGAACGCATTGGGAAATGCACTGTGAAAACTGAACCAGACGATGTTCCTCGGGGGACAAAGGAGAAGTTAAGTGGTAAGCAGAAATAAATTCAAAGACCCCTTCAGGGCAAGTGAAATAAAACCGGTAATGATTTTTGGCGATGAAAAAACTCAGTACTCCAATTCATGGGTGCAAGTACCTCTAAAATGGAGAAAAACACGGCAGACAAATAAATTTGGTCTATAATGAACCTTTATTAAGTTTCATCGTTTCTTCTTTTGTCGAGGACTTGATTTTAGTGTCACGGTAATGGACGTGAAAACGGTAGTATACAAAAAACAGTTGTTGCTGCAGTCCAAATATCTCATTCATTTTCAGTGGCTGTGGGAAAAAATCTTACCACCTTATTTTCCTCTTGGTAACGCAAATCATGAAGCTGTATATTTCCACGTTCTGAACTTACTACCTAAGTGAACGATTTAGCATAATTTTATGCTAAATGGTTTTAATGAAATGTATAACTGGCATAAACTAATGAATTATATGTACTCCGTACATGTTTACGCTGGAAGTAATCATAGTTGCCACAGTTTGTGAACGATGAAGTCGACGGTTTGCTTTTTATCTAATATTCCATATTATATTCCATATTGCTTTCTATCTGGCATAGTAATCTAAGAGATAAAAACTATTCGTTCGTCGAATACAACGATAGTTAAACTTCGATTTTTTTAAAGTTAAATAAATTTGTGAGCATTAATTTTTTGCCTAAAATCAGTGTATCGCATTTGTGAATGAGATTCACTTGGAAAGCCGAGAATTGGTAATGAATGAAGACCCAAAAAGTTGTTTCTTGATTACTCCATTGATTCTTTTTTCTTCTTACGCCGTCTCCTCTCAGATGGTTGGCCATCTTAATATTCTTTCTATATCTTGACTGTGTACAACTCAGAAACTACATATCGGATCAAATGTACCATGATTTTAAGTTTTACAGGTAGGTCCTGTGTGCGTCTTCTCACCCTGGTTTTTCTACCCAAAATCTTCCCCTAGGTTTGCAACAAGTTATGCTTTTTTCCTCCCATATAGCACTCTTAACTATTGTAACTTCCTTACTTTTATTGTATACAGCATCAGTGGCGGATCCAGGATAGAGACAAAGGGGGTTTAGGTGGGGAGTAATCTCCCAGCAGTAGTGGGGGTACGAACAAAATTACCATTCTATCTAGTGTGAATTGGATATTCAAGGGGGGGCTAGCCCCTCTCTGGATCCACCACTGGATTTGAACATACCAAAATCGTGTAAAATAGGCCCCACGTTTAGAGCTAATTTGTATTCCAATTCGTTAAAGCAGGTGAATATATCGGATAATATAATATATCGGAAAATATAACTAAATACTTTTGTACAAAGTGGCAACCTCAAAAATTTTTTAAAAAATTCGATTTTATCTAGTGTGTGTTTCGACCCAATGGGAGAGGAGACCCCCCTGGATCCGCCACTGTAATAGCACTTCTTTACTTGTTCCCATTCTTGCTAGGACTTCTTCCCATGTCGCCCTCGAACATAAAGGATTTTTCGGTATGCCCACAGTGAAAATATATCCATTCCCTTTATTTCTCTTATCTTTGTAGCCTGAGAGGCCACTCCATATAAAAGAGTTAAAAATGTGTAACATCTTAAAATCCCTAATTATATCCCTCAAAGGTTTATTGGGGTGACGGACTTTTCGGTTTTGAAGAGGACGTGAACTATTCTTTCTTTAATTTCACCGGAATAGTTATTATTTTCTTCCCCTTCAATTTTCTCCAAAGGCACTTGAAAGATCTAACTTGATCCAGTATCTTTCGTGATAGCTTTATATTTACTCTATATCTTAGCTTTTCATCCCTGTGACTCTAGATTTTCTTATGTTCGCCTTAATTTCATATTCCTGTCGCCTGATATAAGTATTTCCATCATCAATTGGAATACTTCCTCTATGCCAGGAAACTAAGGGCAGTAAAATAGATAAAATATTCAATTACTCCCACGAAAAACGCGATCACTGTGTCAATTATGATTGTCTAGTCAAAATAGGGATTATTTAGTGTCTTCAATCGTTAGTAGAGACGGGTTGGGCTGATTTCTCATGGCCAAATCATTAAGTTATTGGTCAATCATTCTATCAGTATCTTGTACTTTTTTAACGTTCAGTTTTCGAGGGCATTAATATAATTTTATGGTGCAATTATCCTTGAAGGTCGATCGAGCATTAATTTCATAATTAATTATGCCGCATTTCAGCCGAACAGAAAATTCACCGATTTTTTGTTGGTACGTGGGTATTTTGGGGCATGGAAAATATCTTAATAGCCTCCGGGAATAAATCAATTTTTTGAGATTAAGTCTCGAAGAAAAACTCTTAAATTATCCAGAATTGATCTAATAGCGATGAGCACGCAATTTCATTTTTTTGGGCTGTTATATTTTTAAATGGAAATGATTAAAGTACAAATGTGCGCAGTGATTTCAGAATTAGCGTGAAAAAGAAGTTTACTGCACTTCGCAGTGGAGGTTCCTTATAACCAGAATCTTCGAATGTTAAGGCAGCAATACCGTTACATCTCGTGGCTAATATGTATGTGTGCCGAACAGTGCAGTCGACTTTTTAACGACGATTGATCTCGCTATCTCTCGCTGGGGAGGTACTGCCCTACAAGACCCCCAATTTATCAGCATCTACTTCTTTTTTTAAATTTTAGTTTCCGAGGGCATTTATATAATTTTATTTGTATATTTTATGTCATGTTATTTCAGTGCTGAAGTTCGGCCGGTACGGGACGGTACGGCGTACCCCCTAAAATCCAAACTCGTTATAAGCGTGCAGGTTGACTACCTTTTTAAATCGGTAAAAAATTGCCCTACTGTAAATTGTCCAATGGATATCAGAAAGAAAAATCGGAAAATTATTATTTATTTTTTCATAGTTATCTCGTGGTACAACTTGGAATTAATGTAAGAGTTGGACTTTGACATTTTAATCGTGGCCGGATGTATAATACACGTTCAGATCTTGGCAATTTTTGGTGAGTACCGCCTAAATATTTTTTCCAACTATAGCACCGATTATCCTGGATTCTTCGGCCATGATAGCAAGATACGTCACCGCCTAAAGCGCCGCCATCGGTGATTCGAATCTCGAATACTTCAATATGCTGTTTTATGTCGATACTGCGGTATCTGAAAATTAGGTTGGCCTAACGCTCAATAAATTCAGCCTCGATGCGTGCCTAATATATCTAATAAAACGTAAGCGTGCTAACGCAGCAGATGTCGCGAAATAAGAGTCAAATTGGTTCGCACCAGAATGTATACGGGAGCATATGCTTGACGCATGGGATATTGTACCGAATTTGAGTTTCATAATTTTGAGAGGGAATAACACTTTTTTTGCGTTCCACACGTGTCTCTTTTTTAATCGGCTCGCCCTTGGATGCTCTTTCACGTCCCAATGGCGGCACCGTGAAATCTTTGGCGGTGGCTGGCCCCCTGTGAAAAGGCCGAGCCGACACCTACGATGCACCTACTCAAGCGTGCCAAATACCCATGGATCTATTTTTTCCTTTTACCGAACACTGCTGCTGTGAACTAGATCGATGTGCTTTTAATGGACTACGCAAAACCTCATGGCAGATGCGCCATGGATAATTTTATAATTAAATATGTGAAGCAAGTACGCGGGCATTGGAGAGCGGGCTGAATTTGTAAGCTTGATTGATCAAAAATTTTAAATATCTAAATAATATCAGATTTATTATTAGATATTTTGCTAACAAATTGGACCTTGCAGTGAGAAAGGGAGTACAACACATTGAAAGAAACATGAAATTTTCCACGATTATAAACTTAAACTCCCGACCTCGGTTTTATGCTACTACATTATCTTCAAGGTACAACATAGTTATTGCTAAATAAAATAGAACTATTTTCCATCTTGAAAATGATGTAGTAACATTGAGTAGAACACATTTTAGCACCACCACCCGACCTTTTCAACGATTTTATCGGGACAGCAATGTATTAATGCGAAGACTCTTCGAATAAATGACCACATGATAAAGTTATCATAATGCGATTTTTATATCGTATAGCAGTCACAAGAAAGATAACGACTCAATGAGACTTTAGAGGTCATATAAACGTTGATGATGCCCTTTTATTTGTACAAAAATGTAATCTAATCATCTGTGCAAACGCAACTGCATGTAATGTGCGAAAATCCCTTGTAGGGAAAATAATTTTCTTTGACCGCGATTCGAACTCTATCTCCCGAGTCCACTCATTTATGTTACCCAATCCAATACTTTTTTCTGATTGATTTTTCCGGTAAAAATTACTGGGTCTTATCGGTTGCTTGATCTATTGGGAGGGCATCGCGGAAGCTATTCCCGCTTGACATGTCTCTTTTCAGGAAGTTTTTCTTGAAGCTTAAACTATCATCAAGCAGTTTTCGAGGTATATAGAGTAAATCCTTACAATGCACATAATCATCTTAGTCAAATGCCAGATGGTGGCAAAGCTCCATACTACATCTCCATGATTACAAAATGTATTTCATCCGATTTTCTTTAACGCTTCGCCTTTGTCGGAAATTCTTTTTTAGCTGTAAAATATTGCATTTTACCTGAAATAGACTACCTATGGGATATTTTCTTGACTAACTATGATAATAATAATAGTAATAAGTAGTGATGATAACTCTTGTAAAGGCCGTTTTACACGAAATTGCGCAATCTGACGTGCGTGCGAAGGCGCAGTCCAAATTGTGTCGTGTAAAGCGGTGAATTGCTAGAACACGTGAGAATGCGTGGATGCAAGACGGCAAAATAGCCCCTGTTCTAATTTCGTTCATGCATTCGCGCAATTCCACGCCATTTTAGAAATTAATGCAGCTGTAACCTGCGCAATTCCGTGCCCCGTGTAAAACGGCCTTAAGGGCGTACCCAGGATCAAAACTGGGGGGGGGGGGGGACAAATGGTGGGCCATGGTTGTTCAAGTTGTAGGTAAGATTTAAGCATGGAAAAGGTGAATGATCTCAACATGTTAAGGAAACTGTAACAGCTCTTTATTAGTTTTTAAAATTATTTGCTTGAAAAAATATTATTTTCCTTAAAGACATTTGCGAGTTTTGCTTCTGGGGGGGGAAGCAGCTACTCCCTCCTGCCCCTCGATTGGTACACTCATTAACTCTTGTGTGTTGTTCCATTTCCATCCGTATTTCGTCGAGTATTGGGCGTTTATATGAACAATTATTCCTCTTTCATTGTCTTTTCTGCATGTACCGAGGTAAAAAAATATTAACAGGCGGGACAACATCTACCAGGTTTAGCTAATGAGTAATAAATGAATAACGTAGAGACGCAACGCTTGCACCTTTCACCCCATCTTCAAGTAACTTCCTCCCCTCTATCGCTTTCTCAGCGCAACATTCCGGTACCCTCCTCGGAAAAGATTGAACTAATGGAGGGAATTGTGTTCTTTGTATTGTGCTTTCCTGCCACCCCTTATAATGGCCTAACTGTCGCCCCCCTCTCTCTCTCAAGGGGTGGCCCTAGCGGAAGACTTCCTTCCCTCTATGTATCTACGCCCGCGCGCAACACCTTCTCCTTCACCTGTCTTCCTCCTTCCCGCCATTCGTGGGGAGTTACTCGCTCCTCCGCGCCACAATGGGCCAAGAAGCGACGCGGCGTTAATTGTTGCTCTTCCCCTAAAAAAAACCTCTAGTCCCTCCGCGCTTTAGTTTCTGAAATAATATAATATATATTTTCTTCAATACATATTTACATAAAGTCAAGCATTTCCTTTCAAGGAAATGAGGTAGCCTGTAAGGCTAAAGCCTTAAATTAGGCCCAGTGACGTAGCGAGGGAGGGTTTTGGGGGATAAAATTCCCCCCAGATCTCGAAAAAATTTTAAGTTAAATACAGTTTACTTAATCGCATTAAAATTACTTACAGATTAGTACAAGGATTTATAAAATATCTCTCAGAAAGCCGTAAAACTCACCAGGGACGGATCCAGGTTTTCTTTCTGGGGGGGGGGGGGACAAGCAAGCCCGTATCCAGGATTTTGTTCTAAGGGGGCACAAGGGTACCTCGTAATACAAGACGAACGCAATGATATTGGGGCCGTATTAAAAATATTGCATATTTTTAAGGGTCTGGGGGGGCACGCGCCCCCGTGCCCCCCCCCCCCCTTGATCCGCCTATGAAACTCACTATTTATCCTTCAATTTTCTGGAAGGGCCCTCGCACCTCCCCCTTACCCAAGCGGGTATTGCATACCCCAGACACCCCAGTATTAGTTGCGCCTAAAACCCCTCATAGCCTTAATTCCTAGCTGCTCCCCTGATTAGGCTAATATCAAATTTCTAAAATTATTATCATAGTATTCTACCGATTAAGGTAGGTTTCCATGGTGTACTTATAAATCATTTCTTCAATTCACAATGAGGCCTATTCCCTTTCATCCTACCTAAACATCTTTTTCTCTTCCTTCCTCCCCCTCGTTTACCCAACATTCTACCCTCAAACGCTGATTTTCACATCCCCTCCCCGCTAAGTATTCGCTCCATGCATACATTCTGTCTCCTCCGTACCTCATCTAAAAGCTGCCTCTCCTCGCCAACCATATCCAGCACTTCGTCGTACCTTTTTCTCTCCGTCCATTTCACCTTCTCCCTTCTTCTCCATACCCACATCTCGAATGCCTCCAATCTTCTCTTGTCTTCTTTCCTCAATGTCCACGTTTCCGAACCGTAAAGTGCTTCACTCCAGAACAAACTCTTCACAAACTTTTTCATTACACTCTTACGTAGTTATCCCTTCATAAACTCCTTCCTGTTCATAGACGCCTCTTTTACTAACGCCATACTCTTCTTGATGTCCTTACTGATGTATCCGTTAGCCTTTCAAATTATACAATAATAAATAATATATATTTTCTTCCATGCATATGTAAGTACAGTAAACTGTTTCCATTCAGGGAAGTAAGGTAACCATGACTGTTGTAATTGAAGTGAAATTATGTTAGTTGCATGACAATCACTCCACCTTCGGCTGAAGTTAGTGGAAAAAGTGTTAGCATAAAAATATAATACTTGCATTATACACGCAAATACTCGGTACTCTATTTTTGCTTTTTAACGTGGAAGAATATCGTCTATTATGGCAAAACATTTATTTCTATCGAAAGACAACGTTTTTGATAGCAAATGTGAAAAGTATTTCTTTTGCATTGCGCTGTAGCAAAATTCATTCCTTTGTATGATGGAAAAAAATCCTCTTGTCTTACCGGGTGTTTTTTTTTTCATTAATAACAGCATGCATCCCTAGTATTACAATCCTAACCAGTTTTTTTTCATCTCCCCGAAGCTTTTCTTCCTCGTATCCATTAGTTGCTAAAATGTATATTATTCTCGCTGCTTGTTGGCTCATGCCACTTTAAGAGATCTCTATCTGTATTTTATTTCCCATAAAAATTGCGAGTTGTTTTTTGCGGAAAAAATTTTCTAATCCTGAACGGGGGCTACCCTCATACCGAGAATTCTACAAGTTCCCTTGTTGTTCTCGAAACTTGAGCGCAATTCTGGACAAAACCAGTAGGCAGAAAAAGACCCACCGCACGACGTAAAGCGACCGTAAAAATGGCTGCGTACCCGCCTCCCTGACAGAAGAACTGCCGCCGTACGACGCAAACTGGCGAGGATGACAAGTCCATCGGCCGAAATCGCCTCAAAGTCGTCTCCGTCTTCAAATAACCCTTTCCTCTTGTTAACTTCACCCCGCTCGTCCCACCCATCCAGTTAGCGATGGGCCCTTCAAGGGTGATCCTTGTCGGCACCTTTCAACGTACACCCACGAGAAATCGGTCCTTCCTGGGGCCCAGACCGAGGTAGGAGCAGCTAACTAGCGTTGGACCCAGTCGCCGGCGGATCTGGCGGGAACCGACAAAAACAAAGGTTCTGCCCTCCCAGTTCGGGTCATTATGAAGGCGGGGGTGGAAGGTCCTCCTCAAAAGGACCCCCCCAAAAAAAGAGCTACCCACCCTTTGAAATAAGTACGTAGTGTGGGTCCTTTTTCCCAAAAAATTCGCACCCTATTTTTTCTTCAGAGAGGGAAAGAGTCTCGTAGAGCACGCGATTTTCGGTGCTCGCCACCCCATCTGTCGGCGCGATCTCTCATTAGCGGTGACGGGCGGAAAGATACTTAACTCGCTTCTCGTTTTCCCTCCTTGTTTCAGACGAAACTAACGACGCCTCGGAAATGAGGACATGATTCGGAAGAAAATGACCGTACGCAGACGAAGGATGACCCATTCCCTCTCTCTCTCTCTGATGCTGGAGGAGGTTCGCAAAAAGATCGCTCGCTGCTCCACAAAAAAGTAGACTTTCACGCCTCTGAGAGAGAGAGAAAAAAACATGACGAACGAGGTGGGAGTACATCTCGTCCTCACGCAACATAGGTGCGACTTCCGGTCCTGGCGAATACTTTTCGATCCTCGTTTGTCCTGTCGTCTCCTCTCCGTCTTACCCAATTTCTGGTGAGGCGTTTCCCTAAAAAAAAAAAAGAACGCGGAAAGTGAAGGTGATACAAATTCTTTGTCTTTTCCGACTTTCGTGCGGTTCTCAACGAGGTGTTCGAGATCGGAAGGCGGAATTTGGCACGCGAGGTGTTGACGGCGATGGCGATGGTTTCAGCCGCCAACTGATGACAGGTTCCAGACTACCGTTGAGAGGATTAATTTTTTAACTTTCTCAGAATTCGAACGTGTTCTTGGACCAAATATGTCGCCGGAATTCGTGTAGACAGTGCCGCCAAATCTATGTAGCACTGCTATTTACAAATGGGAAATTAATATTATTCTCTCCTGAAATAAATGGATTCAATCTAGTGAAGATGAATTGAGAATATACTATTTTTCCTCCTTTGATTGATCTTTTAGAAATTATAGCTGAGAAAAAATTTCAATATATTTTCAGCAAAATGAGTGAGGGAAATTAAAAGTATGCTATTCTGAAATAAATGTAAATCAGTGTCATGAAGGTGGAAAGGGAATATATCTACTATCGTACCTCGTTTTGTTTGTATTTCAGAAATTATCGCAGAGAAAAAGATACTGCAGAGGCTGCTAAAATTAGGATTGCTTTATTACACTGTTAGTAGCAGGTTTGTTTTCCTTGAAACTAACGTGCGTCGCAATTATTGCATCACCTCCTTCCTTATTATGAACGCCTCCTAAGCACTTCTCCTCTTCATATCCAATTCTCTTCTTGATATCTTAACTACTATCTCCGTTCTCCTCTAATGTGCATGACCTAAAAATAAGGATAATGTTAGCTTTAGGAAGAAGGGTTATAATGAAGAATATAGTATGGATATGGAAGACACTGAAGTGAATGGGTTCGTTATCCTACCTTGTTGGAAGTTGATTGAGAAATTTTATCAGCCATCATGAGAGAGTATTTAGGCCAGCAGCTGATATCCCAATATGCAACTACATGCTACCACAGAAGTCGCCTCAATAAGCATGTGACGTAAGGTTTTAGGTAACCACCAATGCTTGTAGGAAAGTACGTAAAAATTACCGTGATAGCATTACAGAAATGGGCTTAATAACAACAATAACAACTACAAAATTCTTTATATAAATAATTTATATATGTCATTTTAATTGGTATAAATATAATGGAGTCAGTATTGAACATTAACCCATGGAGTTCGAGCCTTTACATAAGTATAATTCGCACGTGATTTTTTGAGCTATTAATTTTGAAAAAAAAGTGCATTTTATCAAATACGATGCACGTTACGAAAGATTTGGCTGCAGAAGTTTGACAGTCTTTATCCTACGCATATTTCAGGAGAAAAAGGAATTCCTCTAGCAACCAGTTTAGTAGGCGAAACGTCTCTCTTATTTTATTGTTTCTGTCGGACCTGGACATGTAGCGAGGCTCCAAGATGAAGTTCTCCGTAACACTCAGAAAGGTAAGTATTCATATTTGCTCAAGCAATATAAGTCTATAACGTCTCTAACTATCTGCTTCAAGCCTAATTGGTGTGGAATCTGAGTATCTAAGGGTTAGCCCATTATAACCCAATTTTGCTTCTAAGCAACATATTATATATTTTATGTATACATTATATATACATTTTCAGCTCTATTTAGAAAATATTTAAACTACGTATAATTTTGCGTTGTAAAGTTTGACGAAGAAATATTTAGCTACCACGATATTTAAGATCGAGAGAAAAATTATCAAGTTCTCAAAATGAAAAATCTTGAAATTCGATTTCTCCCAAAAAAAGCCGCTTTGGGTAAAGCCGATGCATTTTCTCTAAAAATGAATTTTCTAGAAATATAATAGGGGCAATCTCCTTTTATAAGCCTTCCATATTCCACAGGAACCCCGCTATGGGTTATTCAGACGCTCAATTGGGTGATTCTCTTCTTTTACGGCCGAAAAGCGACCCCCTGGTCAGCTGGGGCATCATCGCGCTATCTATCAGCCAATCTCGCCAACAGACGCTCTTGACGAACCGTGACGTCTGCCGTTGCATATGGCGCGATCTTTGCAGGGTATTCCTTCTCCCACCCCTCATTCAGTTTAATTTGGCGTGTGCTTTGTAATATGTGACGTTGAAAGTGAAAAAATTGTGTGCAGCGGTTAGTTTTATGGATATTCAAGGCTATTTGAAGTGGTGGACATAAAATAGCTTTTCAGAGGAAGTAATAATTAATTAACCATAATAACAACTTAGCGTGAGACTTCGGTGCCATAAAGACAATGGTAGCGTTTGTACAAAAAAATTGTCTTGCAGAGAATTTGTATTTAATGTCGATATTGGAAAACCTAACATTTGTAATATTGACCACAGCTACGATGGCTGTTAATGAGTAGTTGTTGACGGGTTGTTTAATTGAGATGGGTTGTTGATATTACAATAGTAAAAGAGTGAAAGAGTTGTAAGAAAGAACAAGAAATAACAATATTTATGCAAAGAAAAGAAAAGCTTCCCACACAATTTGTTGTTTTCATCATGAAACTACGACACGAGTCATGCTCCACTGAATTTATTCAAAAATTGTGCAATAAATTGTGTCAAATTATAAATAATTTCCAACATATCGTGTCGCAAACCTTGTATCACGTAGTATCAATTTAGGCAGTGAAAATCAAAGGGGTATAAATGAAAACAATTGAAATTTAGAGTTTACTACATCGCATGATAGGGGGAAAGCCTACTCTGTTTGGTGGCTAAGAAATGTTAGTGGTAACTTTGGCAGTTGCTGTTATCTAACGGGATTTAAAACAGCTACTTAATAAAAACTCCATTTTCTCTCAACTTTAAATCAGTTCTACATTAAATTTAGTTTTTGCCACTTACATCCCCTTGCTTTTCACTGCCTCAATTTACCATTCGCGATTTTGAATTTATGCTGAGGTATTGCAGCCAATGATTTATTTCAATGAAAGATGATGTAATATGGTCTTCAAAGATCCTTTGTCTTCCGCATCAACCTACCTTGAGGTAAGAGATACTATTTAGAAGCTTATGTGTAGAGTGTATATGTGAAGGGAGAGGGGGTCACTCTGTTGAATGGAAATAGCTCCAGCAATGCGGAAAGCGGAGGGTTGGAGAGGCGTGGGAGGAGGTCGAACAAGTTGGTGTGGGATCGCGATCCCAGAGTGCAGCGGCCCGCGAAGTGCCCGTCCTCCTCATTGTGAATGCATAGAAGTCACGTGCCCGGCACGCGTCGGACACTCCACCCGTCGCAGGGGGTCGGCGAGCGTGAATATGCCGGGATAGCAGACCCTGAAACAGGGTAGACTCACTCTTATATGTACAAAATAGTCCGGGAAAAACTATGGTACTTTATTCGTATTTTCTCAGTCATAATTCTGATTTCTTTCATTTTCGCCCTAAAATTTATGTCATAATGATGTGTATTTAAATTTAGTTTTTTTTTCTACTCCTGGTCCCAACTTTTAAAATATTGAAATGAAAGGTAGTTGCACTTTTCCACAACAATTTAATGCGTACGACACGTTTCGACTCTTAAAGTCATCATCTGGTACAATGTTCTTGCATGCTTGTCAAATATGTCGAACCACCATCTTGCCTGAATCGGTTGAGCTTATTCAGTTTTCAACTTTGATTAGTATCATCGAGTGTAGGTCTTTCAAAATAAAATGCAAAATTTTTGCCAGTGTTGCAGAATATTTTTACCCCTTCATCAGGTTTTTTTACAGTGATTATGATTTTAATACTGATCAATAAAGGAATCAGTTACATTGCAAAAAAACCTGATGAAGGAATATCCCGGAAATTTGGCCAAAAAATTTTCATTTAATTTTTCAAGACACACACTCCAAGACTTTAAACAATGATATGTTTTTATTAACCTTCTGCTGAAGAACCACTTAAGAATAGGACGTCACATCAAATCTGATTTTGGCTCAGGTGGCATATTCCTAACTTGCGTTCATTTAAAAGAGTGAAATCTACTGAAAAAACATTAATTACTTCTACTTTGTTGCTCTTTTAACTAACGCGGATAGCCTATCAGTACTTCTCTTATTTTTTTAAGTCAGAAAGAAAATCTTACGCCTTTTGGATCTTTAATTGTAATTACCTGATTGTAATTACGAAATGATATTGAACCTTTGAAAATGGTATGTTGCGTTATTGTGCCATATTTCATTCAAGAAACTGTTTAAAAATGTTTGATAAGATTGGATATGGATTTTTTATTATTTGGATTGTATCTTTATGAGTTCATTTTATTGATACAAAATGTGGAATTAACCAATTACTTGATTAATCCTACCTCATGTTATGAATAGCAAAATTGCAAGGAAAAAATAAAAATCTACATATGGAAACTAGGATAAACT
The DNA here is from genome assembly GCF_921293095.1 of Ischnura elegans. Classification (NCBI taxonomy): domain Eukaryota; kingdom Metazoa; phylum Arthropoda; class Insecta; order Odonata; family Coenagrionidae; genus Ischnura; species Ischnura elegans. The sequence continues at coordinate 66,435,345 of NC_060251.1, forward strand.
TGGGAATTTTATTTCTGGAACCGAGAGTACTACCATATGACGGGGGACTCCGGAGACTTCAAAAAAAGCCCCTGACGACAGATTTTTCCTCGGAATGGAGTTGGCCCAATAGCACCTGGCAGGGGGTCACCGATACTGGCTATAGATAAGGTTCGTAATTTCTCCACGTGCTCACCTCAGATGTTTCAAGGGGGTTGGAAGGGTGGATTCCGTTGGAACCACTGGTCCATGGCGCAGGAAGGAGGAGAAAAAATGAATTTAATTAATTTCCAACCGCCGAAATTAAAAGGATGTCCATTGTATTCATTATTGGGCGAGGACATTGGGAGGGTAGTCGTTGAAAAAGTTACCGGTTTGTGTTTAAGAACACGTCGCAGGATCGTGCGCAAGTCTAAAGCCCTGGTTACACGGTGCATGAGAATGTACAAGAAAATGTGAGAATGTCTGAATCTCAGAATGAACGCGAAAATGCACCGTGTAACCACGCAAAATGCAAGAATGTATGAATTTCTGAACGCCTGCTCTAATTTCATTCAGACAATCATACAATTTTAACTCAGAGTCACCTGGTGGCAGAATACGAAAACGACACATTCATTTCATCTGGCTTGTATAGGCGACTTCTTTGTTTACGTACGGCCCCGATAGTTATTTCGATTTGATATGATCTTGCTTGACTTGGATATCTCACTGATTGGATATAGGTAGCGAAAGAATGGAACACAAGAAAAGGGGATGGGTAAAATGAAGGATCAGATGGAAAGGCGCTGAATGTATGAACCTTGAGAATTCTCCAAGATTGAGATCCAAATGATCGTTAAAAGGTCATTAAAAGCATGTGATATGCAAAGAAATAAGATTCAAGTACTATTTACGCTGTATTTACTCAAGTTCCTGTTTTTGAATCGAGACCGACTGCAAAGCGAGTCGAAATTTTAGGTGTTACGTTGACATACAGCGAACGTTATGGGCATCGCAGTAATAAATATTGAATTTACCTTGCCAAAAGCCTCATATTTTTTTCTCGTATATTCCTGCAGCGTGCGCCGATTCACAGGAGAAGGATGGAGAGAAATCACGACACACTCGCTTTCAAATCTAAAATTCAACTGCCTTTATTATGTCCTGTTTATTATATCACAAGGCTTAAGGGCACGAGAAATTTTGAAAATGTGCTTTTATTATGGAACACTACTATCCAACAAAATTTTAACGATATCGGCGAAAGACACTTTGAGAATATTCCTTGTTAGGGGCTCCTTGCGACGAGAGGCCGGCCGCCCATTACATTCCTTATTTTTCACCGTGGTTTAATCGTAATCAGTATTTATTCTCGTAAACAGCCACTTTCCTTATAATTTGATCCTACAATGGGTAGAATGATAGGTGCATTTTTAGAGTTCTTTACAAAGTGAAATAAGTAACTTGATAAAATCCTGCGGTAACCCTGATTTAATAGTGTACTTACGTTGAGGATATCCCGTTGACAATATAGATAATGTATTTGACTCCATTCTGTGAATCATCAACCACTCATTACTCTTATTTTTGTCCCTTCGAACACAAGCAAAAAACTTCTCCGGCGAGTAAATAGAGGTACTAGACGTCGGGGCACTTTATATGGTTTTATGGGATACACTATTTACATGGTTTTCACACGTTTTTCTATTGAAGGTCCATGCTACAATATACTTACTGCATTAAGCAAATGATGTAGGTGTGTAACGTAGATCACAATCTGCAATCAACTTATTTTAATTTAATCTTTCCAAAGCCCCCCAAACAATCGCCTTTATTTATTTCAACAACGCCTTGGCAACCCATTATATTCACAATCCGAAGTTTGGCGTTAAAGCAGCAATTATATTCGCCAAATTTGCGTTTGAGTCCCTAAATAGACATTTTTTCTATCCACTTCCTCAGTCTGTCATCAGTGGATTCCAGGCCGTGATGTAACGCGCGCACGCTCCGTCACGTGTTTTCAAACAGTCGAAGAAGATTATTTTTAAAGACTCATATCTCAGCTATAAAACATTATTCATCCGCGAAATTTTCGGCAAGTACATTTGAGGTAAGGATCTTATTATTCTAGTACTTTTAAAAAAGTTTGCATGTTCCCCATTGGTTTATATTTGAAGTTGAAATAATTTGTTGCGCATTAAAAAATGCACGAAAAAATGTCCGAAAAAATGTACCGTGTAACCACCCATTCGTGGATCTTGTCCATGAGAATGTACAAGAATCTGTTCAGAAAACCATTCAGAAAAATGTACAGATTCTTGTACATTCTAATGTACCGTGTAACCAGGCCTTAAGGGGAGAAACCCTCTCGCTTTGGTTGTTATTCCCGGTGTTGCTGGCAAACGAAAGACGACTGTGCTCTCGGAAATAATGGCGTAAAAGCAAAATTTAAGATGGTTGACCCGAGGTACGAAGTGATTTTTTTAAATAGTGAAGTAATTTATGGGTACAGAGATCATTTTACATTATACATACATGATATATGATGCATCGATGTCAATGAACACACGATCAGCCTATAAAAACAGCATAATAGTTATAAATTCCTGTTACTTTGAAGGTATTCATTGAACAAATAATGCAGTAACCATATAACATAACTCCATGGCGCCGACTCCGAGCCCCCTCAAAAATTCGTTATGGGTGTGAAGAAAAAATGTGTCAGGCTTGTGGATTTTACCGGGAGTGTCATGGTATCGAGATTCGAGTTATCAGGGTTCTAATGTTGATCATATGACTCTTCTGAAATGCTTAAAAAACTTAAAACTCACTTCTTATAAGATTTCCCGGGGCAAGATCCCCGGTTTGGGCCCCCCTCCAATATTTTTTTGTAAGTCAGAATCCCTGAAGGTAGGTTGTAACATAACATAAACAAGCCACCATATTGTTTTTATATAATTTAAAACTGACAATGGTAGTGAGGGACGGGGGGATTGTTGTGAAGGAAAACGGGGAGTTGTGTATGGAGAGTCGAAGGAGGCAGACGTGTTTAAAGGAAGGATCGGGAGAGGGACTAAGAAAGGTGGCGGTGTAGCAGAGAAAGGAAGAGAAAGCAGAGAAGGGGAGGCGCCTACGAGAGGAGAAGAGAGCGGGAGGAGGGGAATACGGCGGAACTCAGGATCCACGCGGGTGCAGTTCATGGCGGTGGTTCAGTGAGTGGTGGTGGTAGATATAAATGGAATTGTAATATCATGGTGGCTTTTGATGTTGGTTTTATGCTCTAAGTTTCAAAATATAGAGTTTGTTTCGAATTGTATTGGAATTATTTGTTTATAAAGCAGCGAAGATTATAAAAAGTTACAAGGTGAACTATGGGGAGCGCTAATTTAGGTCACGCATAGGTCACTCCATGACGACGAATGTAAAAATTACAGGGCACGACAAAGGAAAGACGACTACGGCGTCACACTATTGCGGGACCTTGAGGATGAAATGTTCACTCCGAAATTTTCGTGAGGTGAAATCGATCAATGAAATCTCGAATATTCTAATGGGATTATATCCGAGAAATTATTTTTCAGCTACAAAATTATAACAGAATAAAATAAAATAACTTTGTTTTATTCCACACTTTATTTTAAGTAGCACGACCCGGGTTTCAGCATCTAGTGCTATCATCTACTATGGTCGTGCTATTTAAAATAAAGTGTGGAATAAAACAAATTTATTTTATTTTATTCTATAATGAAGCATATTCCACAAAATAACGCCTGATACCGTGTCTTATAACATAATTATACTTTATTTTGACTTGAACGGAGCCGAATTAGTTGCTTTATCAATCGGAGAATCTAGATAATTTTAAGCATAAGAATTTGGAATAGGGAATACACATTCCATTATTTTGGTTATTCAGCTTGCAATTAGGAATTGAAGATATAAAACCCCTGTATTTTTCCTTTGATACAACTTCTATCTGTTGAATATCTGTTTTTTGTTGTTTTTGCTGTCATATCACTCGCCTTAATATTTATAAAGACAACAGTCTTCGAGGCAGCCTTGGGCCAGCCCCAGCTGTGTATCGTAATTATTCCAATGATTCAGTTGCTTATCAAGCATGAAGAAATATTTGACTAAAACGAAAAAATGTATCCAAAAAAACGAAATTGGAGTCCTTAAGAAAAGTCAAAGAATAGTCTATAAATTTTTTCAGCAAAAAATACAATGTTTTGCCAGGTTGTTTATGAGTTCGGCCAGAAATACGTTTATTTTTAGCTCAATGTCTAGCTGGTTCTGGGTGGCTGTAACTGGTGTTGGTACGCATATTTCATTGGTAATAATTTAAATTATATTTATTCTAGCGATATACAATGCTAAAGTCCTTTTAATTTATCGTACCTCTAAGAACAGTTAAATTATTCTATGACCCGAATGCCTCGAAAACAACTAGTAGTACTAGAAAACAACTATCATTTTCACGCATTACCAAACTGAGCCACCTCACCAGTTTTTAATCTTAATCTCAATGTATTTTAAACATTGATTTACATTATTACTTTCCATTTTACACAATCCCTTCTCGTAACCATACACTTACTTGCCCACTATTTAGATGGAGTCACGAAGTCATTACAGACGGCGAAAATGGAAAAAAGGAAAATAAGAAAAAAATGAAGAGCGTGGGCTGTTGGAACTGTATCAGGATAATTGTAAATGGATGGAGCAGGTGGAGTACGAGAGCGGATCGAGTCATGATACAAAGCTGGGGCAATGGAGACGAAGCGAGGCAAATCGAAACGGGCTTATTTATTTCGCTGACTCGTACGAAGATGTTAAAAAGAGGTTGGATTGGAGATTATAACAGAAGGATTATAACAATGATTGTATTACAATGATTTAGATTACAATAAAAACAAAGTCTGTGGTAAATTAACAAATAAGATGAAAAGAGAATATTAAGACCTACCTTTTCTTCGATTTCTATTTAAGGACAAGGTATGCACCAATATTCTTCCGTGTTCCTTTCATTAATTTACTTCTTAATTTATTTCTTTTTACTCTAAATTATTTTTAAACGTTGTCATAACCCTTAATTTTTCATGTATTAAAATTATACATACATTTTCATTTCAAGCCCTCTTAAATATTTAAAAAAATTGCTAAAAATTGTAAAAAAACGTGGAAAAAATTGCATTTCAATTTTCCCAAGACTTACACTCCAAGATACCGATGCTATATCGATGGCTAAGTTCTAACAACACGAATCTCAAAGATAGAAACTTCTCAGGAAAGCAAAAAAAATGATTAATTGTTTTACTTGTACACTGAAATCAAAAACCAAAAGTTCATAAAACTGAAAAAGAAGCATTCATTTGCAAACAAAGAATTGTTTTTTGCTTCTTATTTATTTTTTAGTGCTATTACACTTTGTTTAAGATACCTGTCTCAAACTGGCCGAATTTGAGACACTAATCAGGAGTGCCGACTTACAAAAAATATTGGGGGGGCCCAAACCGGGGACCTTGCCCCGGTAAATTTTATAAGTAGTGAATTTTAAGTTTTTTAAGCATTTTATAAGAGTCGTATGATCAACATTAGAACCCTGATCACTCGAATCTCGATATCTGGACACTCCGGTGAAAATCGACAAGCCTGACACATTTTTTCCTCACATCTGTAACGAATTTTTGGGGGGGGCTCGGGCCCCCTCAGGCCCCATGGAGTCGGCGCCACTGATACTAATATATTAATGTTCATGGTTCCGTGGTTGCTATGATTTCGTCCCAAAGAGTCAAAAATGGGATCTCACCTCCGCTTGAAGAGCGGACTCGTCACGTCCTTCAGCAGTTTCGCTCGAGCACCCATAACACGAGATCACAGTGGCTGGTGGTCTCAAAGAAACGATGTCCTATTCAGTCAGCAACCAATACCCCCCGCACGGCCCAGCCGCCTTCCTCTATTTCGCCGCACAATCTCCAATCCAACCTCTTTTTAAAATCTTCGCACGAGTCAGCGAAATAAATAAGCGCGTTTTGATTTGCCTCGCTTCGTCTCCATTGCCCCAGCTTTGTATCATGACTCGATTCACTCACATAATCCACCTGCTCCCTCCATTTACAATTATCCTGATGCAGTGCAATGTCAACAACCTACGCTATCTTATATCTTTTTTTCCTTAGTTAGTGATTTAATGTTAAATATAGAAGTCAAGATACGAAGAAAAAACTCATTTCCTATGGTATCAAAACCCAGCAGGCGTTTTCCTGCCTGTGTAAGTATATTCTTTGACTCAGTAAGTACTTAAAAGCATGATGAAGATTAGTATGATTTTGCTTCCAAAACGTTTCATATAGAGTAAGCAGCTGAGTAGCATTGGTGAGCCACACTGAACGAGATACAGCTGCCTAGTGGAGCCGCCGAATAAAATGCGCGCGAAACGACAAGAGATGTAACACTCAACCGCCATGATCTTGGGTCTCCTTCAATGGAGTCTCCTTGCTTCTACTACCTCGCCCTCTTTCTTCTACTTCTTCATAACTTATTCACCCATTCAAATTATTCCTTCCCCTCACTTCTCCCTTTGAGTGTGGTATAAATAAGGCTGACATAAGTTTCATAAATGTATGTACCTACCTGATGATAACCGTCCGGTTGAAACGCTGAGTACCGAAGTAAAACTTGTATAAAAAGTGCTACTCATCTTGTTTTCTTCAATCAATATGTATTCTTTACACTACATCTCGTATGCCTCAGTCAATTTCACTATTTCTCGAAGCGTAATGGCGCGATCATCTTCTAATCTCACTTTTCATGGATTTTGAGGTCGCTCTACAAGAAGAAACCCGATTGCACCTCTTGAGAGCGAAAGCGAATGCTTAAGCAATCACTGGACTCCAGAGGAAGGGCGAACCTTAAGCTTTTGAGGCGTAATTGCCCACCATGAATAACGAATCGCAATTCAGCGAAATCTTCCGACCGAGGACCCTACATACTGGAGTGGAGGGGGTCATCTTAGGCTTCGGGCTTTAATGCAGTTTGCTAGCGATCCAATGAATGAAAATGTTTCGCGTTCTTTTGTCGAAAGAACTTATTTTTATCTTCGTCCCGGTCCGAGATCATGCTCACGAGTGCGGAAATTCGCTTTCATTTGGCCACTTCATGCACAAGCACCACTGGCCCTTTCTGACTCTCAGAAATGTCTCCCAATTAGGGGTACTTATGCATGAATCATCACCGTATATGGATGATAATCCCATACTCACTGTAAATGTGGTTATAGTAGGCGTAACGGGGGATCGGGTAGGTGTGGTGGCTAGAGTGCTGGCTTCACACCCCATAGGCTCGGGTTCAACTCCCGGCAGTGGCAGAGAATTTTCAGAGACTGAGTTCCCTGCTTGAGTGCCTTGTGGAGGGCACTTCATGTGCAGCACTCCGTCCGTCGGATGGGACGTTAAGTCGCGGTCCCTTGACGCCTTTCGATAAGAGCAAGCTAATCCCGACGCCGGATTTCTCTCCAATCTTCCATTCATACATTTCCATCATGGCACAAATGACCTCAACTGTAGGTTGCCTTCTCCAAGTACTATATCAATGGCTAAGTTCTAATAACACGTATCTCAAAAATAGCAAATTTTCAGGAGAGCAAAAAAAAGATTATTTTTTTCTGATTGTACGCTAAAATTATAAACCAAAAATTCATAAAACTGAAAAAGAAGCATAAAATTGCCAACAAAGAGTTTTTTTTTGCTTGAATTTTATTTTTTAATGTTATTACACTTTGAAATACCTTTGTCAAACCGGCCGAATTTGAGATTCGTGTAGTTAGAACTTAGTCATCGATATACCAGTGAGGGCATTGAGCTAAATAGGGGTTCAATGGAGCTCAATGGTTACTTATTTTTAAGCATTTTTGTACCTAATGGTAAGTTGCATGGAGAGGGGAACTATCAACATGGGTACTGAAGTTAGGCTCTGCCGCCTTGTTCCTAGTTTGAAACTGACGTCCTTTCAATTGCTGCGAAAAGTCAACCTCGGAATCAAGTGAGATTTTGTGAATGCATTCTGTTCAGAATTTGAACGAGAAAACAATTTAAGTTAGTGGAAAATGAAGAAATAATTCTTCCTGCCCGAAAATTGAGAAAAAATGGAGTGAAATTCGTAAAAAAAAAGTTAGAGCCCTATAAAAGAAAGATAGGAGATATTAGATGGAGTGAAAAAAACAGTGTCTGTTGCAGAATTACCTCTCATGCATGACTTTTAAATAATAGCTGAAAATTCTATTGACGTGGGAACGTTCCAGTGTAAAACAATGATAGGTCGCAAATATTAGTAAAAAGGATAAATTATTTCGATGATAAAAACGTCAAATGCATTTTTACGTGATTTAAAAACTTATGGTGAACAATGTTCATACGAGTCAAACGTCATGAAAAAACACCAAATATTAACGATCGACTTGTAGTAATGCATCCTCGTCAATCTTTCTTTCAAAATTCAATCCATTGTTATTAAAGTATTCTACCGATTAAGGTAGGTTTCCATGGAGTACTAAAGAAGCATTCTAGATGTCTCCCCTCCCCTCGTGGACTTCCCTCTTCCATTCAAAATAAGGCCTACTCCCTAACATTTTGTATAAAAATCTTATTTTCTTCCTACCTCTCCCTCGTTTACCCAACATGCTACCCTCCAACACAGTTTTCAATATTCCCTCATCGCTAAGTACTCCTTCCATCCATACCTTCTGTCTCCTCCGTATCTCATCTCGAAGCTGCCTCTCCTCACCCACCAAGCACTTTGTCGTTCCTCCTCCTCTCCGTCCACTTCGCTTTCTCCATTCTTCTCCACACCCACATCTCGAACACCTCCCGTCTTCTCTCGTCCTGCTACCAAATTGTCCATATTTCCGCACTGTAAAGGGCTACGCTCCAGATCAAACTCATCACTTGCCTTTTCTTTAAATTCTTACATAGCGATCCTCTCACAAGTTCCTCCCTAACGCTTCCTGTTTTTATTTTATTTCCATGCCACCGAAAACAGCTCTTAATACGGCCTTTTACATCGGGTTTATTAACATGTTAACAATATAACGTAAACAAATAACCATGCTCTGGATAGGGGTAACTTACCCAGGCGGGACTCGAACCCGCGACCTCATGTTTGGCCGGCGAGGATTTTGCCCCCCGCCACTGAGGCCGGCAACACAATTTTCTTCCAGGCGTCCTTGCTGCTGTATTCAATATACTCTTGAAAATTTTGAACTGGTCACCTTTGTGGAAAACCCACGCAGACATTACCGCCGACGTCACGGAGGGGATTGTAAAAAAAAGAGAGGACTATAATGCGTGTGCTGAGTTGGAATCACACATCCGGTCTCAGATTTAAGAGCGGAGAGAAGAAGGTATAAGAGGAGAGAGAGCCTTATTTTTTTCTTTGCTTTGATTGTCGGGGCGGACCCTAAATAAACCAATTTGCGGGGAAGAGCAACCCACTCCACAGAGCCTGAAACAGTGACCGAGTGGGACACTGCTCCGGCTACTTTTTTTGTCTTTCTGCGATCACCCGACGTGGATTCAGACTTCATTTCCCAAGACGAATGGCGTCGGGAGGAATGATCATGAAAAAATCTTGCCACATCTCCCTCTCTCTATCTCTCTCTCCATTTTATTCCCGGGTTTGACGGCGACTGTGCTGCGGTGGTATGGGAATATGAGTTTTTTTGTGAAATAGTGGTGACTGGGGAACCCGAGTGAAAATTTTGCACTTTCAAGCTATCAGGGAATAAATATGTTAAGAAAACGGTTTTAAAAGAGATGTAGTTGTATCATAACATACTTTCTCTATACTTGTTTTCTTGCAAAAATATACAAGAAATATCAATGCAATATACACGAGAGAGTTTGGTATCTGTAGGAGCAATGATGACGTCTGTGACTGAGAAATATCACACAATGTAGAAAACTTCTTTTAAGACAATATTAGAAGTAACAATTTTGTCATCCGTAACATTTTGCTTATAAGTGTCTTTAAAACAAACATAAATATCACGAAAAGTGCGCACTGTAAAATGCTACAGTGTATTCCGTACTACTTTCATTTTTGTTGTCAATTCCCATTGATAACAATTCTTGAATACTTTCGACACGATACTTTTATTTATTCGTGATACACGTAATCTTTTAAGTACTTTACACATGATGTCTCATTTAAAAAACGTTAAAATTGTTCATACCCCTTAGATTTTATTTTTTATATTTTTCCGGCTTATGCCACGTTTAATTGGTTAATTAATGGATTTAACCGGTCGAATTAGCTGTCTATGGAAATTACAGTCATGCGTCTCATATTTAGAAGTTTAGAATTTAAAAAATGTGTTGAGTAGATATGCCTCGAGCGAGTAATCGACATGGAAAATTTGAAACTTTTAAGTTAAACTAATGGGTGAATAGTGAAATTTGAGATTGTATTTTTCGTCAGAAGCCGGTGATTCAACGTTTATAATGAGGCCTCATTTATCACTGCAAGTGCAGTATTAACGGAGCATACACGGAATGACGGAAAAAAACCTTTCTGTTCTAATATATATGATGGTTCATTTTCTTTCGCCTCCGAATTTCCACGATTTTTCCCTAATCATTCGGTATGTATTGAGAGTAGGTTGCTGACAACATTGGTCACTTGCGGCAAAGGAAAGGGTCATCATCATCGTATCTACTATCCTAATCTGCCATCCTAAGATTGGTTTGACGCAGCTCTCCATTCCTCTCACCTATCTGATAGGCTTTTCATAGTGGCGTATTTGGCATATATGGCGGAGTGATCATTGATTTTGCGATAAAAAAGCGTCGTCTGCAAAAAAAAAATGAATTCCATAGTCATTTCGGTGGCAGAGGTCAATTATGTATGTAATGAACAAAAGGGGGCAGATTACGCTTCCTTGTGGGACACCTGATGTCATTTTAACTACATCAGAGATAATTCCGTCAAGAACTACTTTCTGCTTACGAGCACTCAGAAAGTCGCGTATCCAATTTAACACTGTTTCGTTTAACCCGCATGACTGTAATTTTATAAAAGTTTTTTGTGTCTCACAACTAACCCTTATACAACTTACAGTCATGTGTGTCAAAAGCTTTCTTAAAATTTAGGAATAATGCGTCAACTCGTCTTTTCGATTTACCAGATTTGAGGACGTGACGAGAAAAAGCGCGAGCTGTGTATTGAAATCATTAATTGCAACCGTTTTACGGTATATCATAAAAGTACTAGTTCACCAAATCAAAATATGAAGATCCATATGATAATTATACTTTAATTTAATTTTAATTTAAATAAAAGTAAATTTAATTATGGTAAATAGAATTAAAATTAAATTAAAATCTCCGTGGCACAGTAATTTTCCATTTGTCTTGACTACTAGGGCGGATATCTTCAACGACGCCAATATAGACACTTTATGTCTCTGATGTAGTTAAATTGACATCAGAAGTCCCACAAGGAAGCGTAAGCGGCCCCCTTTTATTTATTGCATACATAAATGACCTCTGCTCCCGAATTAGCTGTCTATGGAAAAAATGACTCTTTAATCTCACAATAAGTGCTTCCTTCGATTAATTTAGCGCTAATTTGTTCCACAAAATCTATGCTCTAATAATTTTGGTGTTAATATGGAAAAAGTGAATTTGTTTGGTAAAAACTGGGTAAATCGTGGAATTCAAAGTATCGAACGTAGCGGAAGAACTGTATCTTGGGTGGCCCAATGGCAACGGGGAAGATTTGTTTTGGAGCAATCATAGAAAAGGGAGGTCGTTGCCTACTTTTAATAGCTTCGTAGTCATAAGGACCGAGGACCCATAACCACATCCGAGGGTCGCTGAGAGGAAAACTGTTCCTGTTGGAGGACGAATGCCTTATAACGGTAGGACGATCACACGAGCCAGTGAGGTTGGAGGCAAAGGGTCCCTCTCTACCGCTCTAAATGTCATCAGCGGTCATTAAAGTGGCGACCCTTGCATTATGGGGACGGTCGCGGTCCACGGACCCTCTTGATTTACTCCGTGGAACCGTTATAAAGGAGGGAGAAGCGAACCAGATTTTGCCTGGAATTCGGTTCAGCTTGGGTGGGCGATTTTAACATCCCTTTCCGATCGCACGAAATTTTGATGAGCGATACCACTCCCTCATCTTGTCTCATCTCCCGAGAATTTCTGGTCACAACAATCAGAATTCCCCATTCGCAAGACGGGACTGTGCCCTTTCGTAGGCCGTCCTTCATGAAGCCTGAATCACACTATCATTTTTTTCGTCACGAAAGTGATCACTATCGCGATCACTAGGCGAAATGATCGTCGCCGGCAATTGTTTTTCGCGTTCGCGATGAGGATCCCCATCGCTATTTTTCATCACTCGTCCGGTCGCTTTTTCCGTCGCTAAAACCGTCACTGAAACCCCATATCAGCCAATCGGAACGCATGCCCGTATGGATCGATTGCAGCGCAACGTTTGACAATTATGGGAACGACATAGATAAACAAACACGCTATATATTTTCTTGATGCGGGTCCTATGACAACGAGCTGTGATAATGAAACTGATGCGAAAAGCGACGGCGGGAGTGACCGTGTGGTTCAGAAAAATTATCACTAGAGCGATCGCTTTTCGCGACGGGAAAAGTGATCGCGATAGTGATTACTTTCGCGACGAAAAAAAATGATCGTGTGATTCAGGCTTTAGCAATACTCATTATACTACTCCCGAAATTTGGTAAACCACTAATTTATCTGCTAGCCATTTAGGAACCTCATTGAATATATGTATAATCAGTTTTAATAAAACCATCCTAAATTTAGCATATAACTTGATTATTTTTTATTACGATAAAAGTATAGGTAACTCAAAATATCTTTTGCGCCCCTTCCCCTTGAGTTTCTTTCAGTATCAATTATTGGTGGAAAACCAAAACCTTGTTTTATAACACAATGTTGTGTGTAACATGTTACAAAGATTTGTAACTTTTTCGTAAAGCATGCTATATGTAAATTGTTTACATAGCATGTTACTCTGTGTAAACGCACCTTTACATACAGTCAAGTCTCTATAAGTGACTACTAGATAAGTGAGTGAGACTAAGCTATGCTAATGTGAGTGAGACTAAGCTATGACGCGGAAGAAAACCCGAGAAATTTCCCATATTAGCTATTGTTTTTCCTAAGATACCTTTAAATTTCAGTGTCGTGTGGTATTGTAAAATTTGTAATTTCTGTTACTTCAACGTATCTCTTTTAACTTATGTAAAGATCATATCTCAATCACACCATCCATTTAAATTTCCCCTGCGGTAATTGTTGCACTCACTGTTGTGCATATATAAATATGATGATAGACCTAGGGCAGCTTTTTTCGTTCATAACGTTAATCTCTTCTTCGAGTCAACGTTTGTGCTGATTCTCTGCAGACTTTCATTGCTTTGCCTAATACGTTTCCCCCTTAATGCATTATTCTTTCAATTTTTTTATGCTCGTCCACACTCCTAGACCACTCATTTGTAGTAGTATCCTGTCACTTCCTATTCCAGGTTTCCCTGCCGCAAAAGTCTTGAGGAAAAATCTCTAGTTTCTCATATTTTTATCAAGGTTCGATTTCAGTCGTTAACTTGATAATCATTCAGAAACCACGATCCATCTCATTTCCTAAGTCCTAGCTCTAATTTTTTTTAATAATTGACCTATTCCATAAGCCCTCGAACTAATTCTTTAAGTAATCTCCCTTACTTAAACTGGTTCATTTCTTAAATTGGTATGTTGTACTTTTTTTACCTTGGCTTCTGCTTCATGTGTAATAATCTGTGCCTTTTGAGTAATTGCCATAATGGCAACCTCCAATTTTTCTCTCTGCTATAATTTCCGCCTCTCTGTAAGAGGTTTTTTTTGTGTGAAAGATTACACTCAATAACTCTTTCCTACTCAAATTGAGAGCATTTAGTATGACGCGTGTGCGAGCATTTACGGAATCATTACAAGGTTAAGCAATGATGATTCATTTACCAACCCACTTGATTGGTTTATTTTCACAACCTGACTCCAGTAATCTGTACATTTTTATGGCAAATTCATTCCATTTGTGTAATTGTTTAACGATGCTTTTCTTATGGTATTCCGACAAATATACAGCCTTGGACGGCTTACATTTCCCGTTCATTTACCTACTTTCAAGGCTGTAAAGTTAACCACTTACATTTACAACCCTCTTCAGTCTCCATTAGTCGATACTGGGAAATTGTGACCTCGGTCTTATAATATAATAATTTTGGGCGCGTGTTGGTCTTATTATCAACGACAAGGCCACCAAGTGACACCAAATTTGATATAATTGACAAAAAAAAGCAAGACTATAAAAGAAGCGTTTTTCCTCGAAATTGTTCGCTAAACTTTACAGTCCTGCTTCCATGCGGAGTACGAAAAAAAGGGTAATGAGTCATCGTATTATATGACCTTACTCTTATTTCTGCACTTTTTCCCTCGCCACCCTATTTATTTTTCTTTATTCATAGTTTTTTTGTCTCAATTACATTGTCCTCCTATTCTGGCTGACTGCTCTCTGTCCAACATTTTATTCTTAGAAATCTCCGTTAAATCTCCGCCACACCAAATTTTCTGTAAAAGAAGCAGTGAATCCATGTATCTCTAAGCATTTTGTACATGCATAAAATATTTGGTAAAAATTAATTTATAAATAAATGGTTTTCCTTTTTATTGGTTTCCCAGATTTTCCTTTTTATTGCCGTCCCAGAGGTTTACTTTAGTTTCGACCCGAAGTAGTTTAGACTCCGATTTCGTTTTGACCCTGAGTTTAGCTCACCGGGTTTAATTCTTTTTCGTTTCGTATCTACATTTTTCTCTTAAGAACGAAATTATTGAAGTTTTACTGGTTTTTGACTTTCGTTTCACTTGCCTCCCTTGGTGAGAACTCCATTTTAATTAATTTATAAAATGGCGTGGAGTTGCGCGAATGCAAGAACGAAATTAGAACAGGGGCTATTTTGCCATTTCACGTCCACGCATTCTCGCGTGTGTTCTAGCAATTCACCGCATTACATAACGCAATTTTTACTGCGCCTTTGATTGTGCAAGTACGTGACCCGTGTAAAACGGCCTTTAGAAAGGGGCAATCGAGCGGTTTATCTGCCTCTTCCTCGGCTCCTTTCGGTCGAAAGACAGTTGGCGCAGGGATTTGAATTAGAAGTGATATATAATTGCTCTAGCGGAAGCGTCGCCTACGTTTTGTCCTTCTATTATAGCTGAGGAAAAAACTTCGGAAAGACCATGTGTCTCGCATGGCGATTTAGTGCGCGTGCAGTCGAATGGTGGAGATTTGGCGCCAATTGTGGGCAGTAAACCCATTGAGAAATCAAATTATGTGGATCCCAGATAGTAAGTTTCTTATCAGGGGCGTCGATTTTGTCGGGGAATTGGCAGAATTCGAGCCATTAAAATGCCTTAATGGTCGCAAAAGGGGAAAAAATATTCGAATGTCTCAGCTCGAATTTGTGCGTTTTGCGAACGAATAGTACCTACTATTTATAATTTGAGTTTTTCCCCTGAGTATTGTAACAATTAATGTTGACGACGCGAGAAAACAATGAGTCAAGCGATAATGGACAACTCAACGATAATGGAACACACTTCGGGTTGACGACGCGGAATAAATAAAATGGGAGTGATGGAATAGAAATGATTAGTGATGAGCGGAACTGTTATATTCCAATCACTTCGTTACATGTGACTGCTACTCATCAGTAACGGTGATTCTTAACTGTGATTGCGATCACTGACGAGAATCGCTCCTAAATGTCAGCCGTGATTCGTCGCGCTGCTATTCCTGCTATTTTGTCCAATTCCAATGAATGAGCTCTCCGCAAAAGCAACGAATAAACTTATTGAAAATTGGAAAATTAGGCAACATATTTTTTTGAGGGAATAGTTCTGATTCAAAGTTTATATTACGATAATTAAGTAAATTTGATATGGTAAAGCAATTGACAAGTGGCAATAATTAAAATCCTGTCGGCATTTTTAACGTATTTTATATTCAGACCTTTAGCTGTATATTTCATAAAGGATGTCTTATTCATTAATAAAGAATATATGACATGATGAAATAGACATCCTATATTGTACTCTTAGTAGCAGTGGTACCAGCCGAAGCTATCTTCACCATATAAACAGTCGCAGCGATTTCGAGTATATAGTGATTTAGTCACCGTTAGGCTACTTCTCTTCAATCACAGATAGCGATATATCGCTCATCACTTGATAGCAACCTGACTCCTGAGTTATCCTCACCGAATCCAGTGATCCAGCCACAGTGATTTCGATTATCAAGTCACCGACAGTGACTGCTACTTATTAATAACGGTGACTCAATCACAGTTAGCGATATATCGCTCATCACTAAAAATGATGGAAGGCAGTCGTACGTGTCGTTCTTTTCCGATTTTTCGTCCCGAATAATTATCAGTTGTGTGTTGCAATTTGTGATAATGTGATTTTTGAAGGTGCAGTACGTGCCATCGCTCCCGAGTCTCTTCATGAGGACGCATCCAATGCAAGTGTTTAATGTTTTGGTGTTTATTTATTTGTGTGTGGATGGAGCGAGTACTTAGCGGGGAGGAAATGTTGAAAACAGTGTTAGAGGGTAGAATGTTAGGTAAACATAAGAGAGGATGGGAGATAATAGGTTTTTTTTAGATAGAATGAAAGGGAGTAGGCCTTATTGTGAATTGAAGAGGAAAATACGTGAAAGAAGTGGAGGCTGCACAAACGCTTCTAAAGTACAGTGGCGCCGACTCCAAGGGGCCTGAGGGGGCCCAAGCCTCTTCAAAAATTCGTTTTGGGTGTGAGGAAAAAATGTGTCAGGCTTATCGATTGTCCCCGGCGATTATCTAGCGATTCGATCGATGGATTTTTCTTCCTCATAGGAAAATCCACTGGAATCGCTGGAACATTAATTGCGTATGCTTGGTTTCGCTTACAGTAGGGCCCTCTTCGCTTCTATAGCGTTGGGGTGTTTTTCCCTCGTCCCGTCCCTTCCGCACCTTTCCCTTCCCAGAGGCGTCGACGGGCTCCCATCGCGGCGGCGCCTCTTTCCTTTTTCCTTCCTCTCCAGCCCCTCCCCGGGTGATCTGGCGTATAAGCCACTGGCTTGGTTCCCGGCCCCGGTGCGTTGATCCTTCGAAGGGTTCGCCCAGAACCCTCATACTCTCTGTCCCCGGAGTGTCCAGATATCGAGATTCGAGTTATCAGGGTTCTAATGTTGATCAAATGACTTCTAAAATGCTTAAAAATCACTACTTAAAACATTCCCGGGGCAAGATCCCCGGTTTGGACCCCCCCAATATTTTTTGTAAGTCGGCATCCCTGCTAAAGTACTCTATGGAAACTTACCATAATCGGTAGATACTTGCTATTGTATTACATTGTTGCCAACTACCTCTATGCCTCTACTTTTTGGGTTCATTTTGGGTCAACAAGACGAGATACGACAAAAAGTCATATAAACGACCCCCTCTTAAAATCGTTTGAAACACTGGGTAAATTGTTCAAATTGTCAATCCATTTCAGGGTTACCAACTTTTTTTGGAGGATTTGCGGACCAAAAAAAAACGATGATATTGAGGAATTTGAACATCGCGGAGAAGCTTGTTAATGCCACCAAAGTCATTGCGGCAGCCATCAGTCCACATCTTGTGACTATGAGAAAGCCTGGAAGCCAAGAACTGTTTGGTATCCCTAGGATTCAATTTAATTTGTGTAGATTCCCCCTAAAAAACGACTGTTAAGGAACAAATGGTAAACAAAAGTTGTAAGACCTGGCAGAGTGACCTATAATAACGCCGCAGGCCTTATCCGGGAGGAGTCTGGGGGGAGAGCTGAGCCCCCCAGCGAGCGAAAGTGAGTTTTGAGTACAAAAGCAAGTTAAACGACAGTGGCTTGCAAAACACCAGGGCTTAAAAATGCATTGAAGCGAACGTTGGGGTGTAATACCGTGCATGTAAAGAATGAAGTTTTGAATCTCCGTCCCCGTATCTATTCTTCAGATTTTGAAGTCATCGTCTACCCTACCGTAATACGTATTGCCTTTAAAATTTCCTCGGCATTGTTCAAAATTCTCCATGCATTGACCAAAAAGATAATATTTTCGCATGTCATCGCTCGTCTTTTGAAGTTTGCGGTTTCAGAAGAATTATCTTCCCTGCGATTACGTAGATTTCGATAAAAAAAAGTCCAAAGGATAGAATTTTTGGCCTCCACACTTGTCTTATCGCATAATTTGCTTCTGCCGTTGAAGACCGCCTCCTACCCTCCTCTCACAATCAGCGTTTTCTGAGAAAAGATTCCTTTTTCGAAATAGTGTGAGTTTAAATTATACTTGTATACCATGGTTGTAACGCCAATTCTGGAACTCCCACCACATTCCCTTGAAAGGAAATGAATCAGTTAACCCTTTTAAAATGCAGCGCACGAATATTTAACGAAAAATAATATTTTAAACTGCTATTAAATAAATAAAGACACTTTGTTTCTTCCACGAAACTTGTGGAAGAAACAAAGTGTCTTTCATTATTGATATGGAGCCCTTCTACCACGTTCGTGCTAGAAGTTTCGATTTAATTTTAAACTGTGATGTGGTTGGCGCTGCGAAAGAGTAGTTATAAACTTTATCGAAAGAGAAAACCCTCTATAATCAGCGATAAACAGATGTTTTTTATTGTGGATTACCGTCTTCGCTTGCTCTGTTATACTGACAATTTCAGTCCTACTTCGTCAATCCGTAGTTGCTCTTCATCCCATCCCATACGTTACAATTGCAATTGTAACGTATCTCTGAAGTCTCTTCAAGCTTTTGACTCGAGTCCAAAGCTTGGAGAGACTTCAGAGATACGTATACAGATATAGATCTGTATTCGGCTGCGCTATCTTCTCTCCAGTTTATGCTATTGTTTTAATTAGCTTAAAATTGATTTTCAGTTCAAACCTGGCTAATCTCTACTGCATATTAACCACAGTTTTCTCCCAAGACCTTTCACTATCTGCTGTGAATGCTAAGGCGCCAGAAAATGCCAGTAAACTGTAAGCTCTCCCCGTCGATATTCACTATTGAGGCCTTCTCTTTAATTTCATTAATACCTCCCTCGATGTAGGCATAAAAAATGCGGGGGAACAGCGCACATGCACGCCTTTGTCTTTCTCCTTTCCCAATTATTTCTGGGCACACATCCGCTCTCCACGATGCTACGCTAATAAAAAAAATACCATATTTTTTATCTCATTTTTATGCCTTTATCACATACGCGTCTTGTTGCGTTAGCGATCGAGATAACCAGTCAGAAGAGGCGAATCATTGGTCGCGTTCAGCCAACAATGTTCGCTGAAATATTTCCGCTGGACGCCCTATAGCTGCTCACCTTTCATGAAACATATAGTGAATTTTGGACCAGTGGATCGAGGAGTGACTAGACTTTATGTTATTTTGGCGGGTGGGCTGGTGTGGCTAAAGCAAGTGGATGTGAGGGGAGGGAAAGTTTCTCGACACGTGACTTTCCGTTTGCCAGCAGACGGCAGGAGTGGCCTAGCGCTTCGGTAATTCAGTAGCCAAGGGGACTCCATTACTATTGTAATATTCGTGTCAGTAGCTCTCAGACCTCCATTGTGAATCCGCACGTGGAGCAGTTTTACTGAACCTCACGCGTTTTCCTTGTATGCCTTTAAGTAAGCCTTTCACCAACGGTGCCGCATCCAGCGAGGTAGCTATCAGTGTCTTGGGATTTTGTGACAAGATTGCCCTCATTACCTTCCAAATGAGTGGGTACATTGTCCAGACCCAAGATACCTGTGGCCAACCATGGCTTACACGTTTTCAGTTACGAAATAAAGCGATTATATAGGTACATTTGGAAACGTTGAGTTTGCTCCTGCTCTCTGTCTAATGAGAGTGTCCGGTCTATCACCAAAGTTCTCCCGCAAACAAAAATTGAATAGATTGTAATCAAAGAGAACGTTCACGAAACGGTAATATCACCTGAAGGCAACCATTGCCTTTCTCTGCCGTCTCCATGGAACCTCTCCACGATGCTGTATCGAGGATTTTAAAAGCCATAGCTTCAGGTAGTCCGTTCGAGCAGTGCGAGACGGAATTCCGGCGACTGCAAGACGAAAAAGGAGCAGACTGGATTTCGCGGGTACTTCTGGAGCCGGCCCTTACTCGCGGTAGACTCGATTGGGTGCAGGAGGTTTTGTCGCTAGGCGCCAGTCTCCGCGGTGAGGATGGCGCCTTGGAACTTGCCCGTGAGATGTCGAAGCAACATCCTTCGGACTCACAGCGCAAAATGATTCTGGGTCTGCTTAAGGTGGTCGCCTCAAGGGAGCAGAAAGAGATCCACGGTGTTGAAGAAACAGGCGGTAGGGGGGAGGAGCAGCCGAAGGTTTCCCTGAATGAGGTGAGCTGTCGCGTCGATTGATTCGACGTCCGCATAGGGAAAGGAGTAAGAAAAAGGTGTGCATGTGCGGTGTTCCCCCACAATTTTTATGTTTATATCGAGGGAGCTAAGGCTTCAAGAGTGAATATCCTCGGGGAAAGCTTACAATTACTGTACAAAACGAATTTAAACACTTTTCATAATCGAAGAAACAATTTGTTAAAGAAATTTTGTGAACTCATGATTTTTTAATATTTTGTTGCCTTTTATGAAGGAAAATAATTATGTTTTTATGTTTCGGAGGGAGGGGGTCCGGACCCCCCGGACCCTCCTTCCCCCGGCTACGCCACTGATCCATGTCGATGTTATGTCTTCTTGCAGAAACTGAAAATAGTTTATTTCGATAATTTGTACAGTAATTTACGTAATATGGATGATTTTGGAGACTTTTTCTGGCAAAAATGAATCCCTTTTTTAAAAGTGAGTTTGAATTTTGCTGTTTTCAGGACTTATTGAAATCCACGAAATGGTATTTTCTGGCAGTTTTCCATAAGATTTTTAGAAATTTAAAATAATGAATTTACGTCCAAAATGAAGGCATATCACGAAAAAATGAACGCTGAATGTGACAAGAATGCAACCAAGCTACACCTGAAAACACTCTCAATATGTGCTTTATCGCATTCTAAAAAGGGATAACCCCGAAAAACAAAGTATCTGCTTATCAGGACATCCAACATGCATGCCTCTAGGATACCACGGGGAGCAATGGAAAGAGTTGAGTAGCAATGTGAGGCAATCGGTGAATACATGCAATTAACAAGATGCTATTGATTCTCACAATGCTTACACAACTTCTTTTGAGATAATTTTGCTTACTATCATGTGGGTGAGGTCATTATCAGGTGGGAAACATTTCGTAGTGTTTCTGGCACAGTTTGTTATTTCAAACGTGTTTTATGTTAATATAGCGGTTAATAATTTTAAAAGGAGGCTGAAATTATAGATGCAGCCTATTTTAAAACAATTTTAAAATGCATAATCCATAGCTCCTTCAAGAGTTAGACATATTTGAAACTTATGTTAAAATCAGTTTGAAATAATGAAAAATAATTTAGAAGTTGAAACAAAGAGAGCAATATGTTTTCAAAATAATTTTTAAATGATTTACAATGTTCTTACAATATCTGTTAAAATATTTTTTCCACAAGTTTTTGCTGCTTGGGATGCCATACTATGCATGTATCTCAAGTTCATCTAATCGAATCATTTTTAATTATCTTAACTATATTTTATGCCATTTTTTCACATTGCATTCCATAATGTTAAACAACATTTATATTTCAGAAAATATCTTTCCCACAAACAATGGACTTACCTTCCCTTCAGAGACTTCTAGGAGTTGATTTCCTGCCAGAAGATGCAAGAGCAACCCTAGCTACGGACAAGTTACGGAGGCTTGAGAATATGGAGGACAACAAAGGAAACACGCTGTTGATGAAAGCAGTCAATGATGGTGAAAGAGATTGTGTCGATCTGCTTCTGAGGTGCGGGTTTGATGTGAACAAAGGTGGAACTGTCAATGGTGTACACTATCGGGCAATCGACTTGGCGGTTAGACAATATTATTCCAACCGTCAACTGTCAACCAACAAGGCCAACTACCGTTCTATCATCAAATTACTCCTCGAATGGGACACGACCATGCCGAACCTCAATATGATCGAACTTATGGAATTGCTGCAAATATTGGCAGAGGAAGAAGAGAGCATCAGGGAAATGTTTGAGAAGAGAGACGAATTCCACGAGTCGATCGAGAGTGGGGACATTGACAAGGTCAAACTCATGCTCACAAGTAATTTGGTGGATGAAGGCCATGGCTCGAGGTTCTGGACAAACAGTAATGGTATCTCTGCACTGTACACTGCATATCTGAGCCAAAAAACACAAGTTTCTGCCTTTCTGATATCATGCAATTTCCACTACATGGATTCAGAAAAGTTAAGAATCGAGAGCAACCCAATCAAGGATGTAAATAAAGTGCACGAGTTGGACTCTGCTTTAGGAAAATACTTTTCACCCGTGAAGGATCACCATGTGTTGATAATGGCATTGAGAACTTTACTGCGTATGGGAAGGAAAGAGAAGGAAGGAAAAGAAGAAATTGTAATTCAGGATATTTACGAGGCTGCTGACAAAATTCCAGAGGTGAGGCTCCTCATGCAGTGCCTTCAGTATGACCCCAATCTAGAAGTCATTCTCGAAATGGTGCGCAAAGACGTAACATGTTTACACTCCCAGTCCTCTTCCGGAGTGCTTGGAATCTGGAATGCCTCAGTTCATCGCATTTTTGCTTCTGCAGCTCTTGAAACAATATCTGACACAGTCAGCAACCTTGCTCACGAGATGTGCCATGCAGTTTTGGACATTATCTTTGATAACAGTAGTCTTCCTTACTGCAAAGGTGACGAAGAAATGAAGGCAGATTACAATGTTATTATTGAAGACATTCTATTGCAGGAAAACTTGAAACAATGCAATGAAATTATTAAAAGGGTTAACACGCATTATAAAAAAAATCAGCGTGAGCAAGAACTCATTGTCAGAGTTCCTGAAATCATCGCAAAACACACATTGGAAAAGAAAACTGGAGAGCCATGGGAACAGAAGGAGAAGAGATTGTTTGATTTCTACCACGAAAAAGTCGAGCCATGTATAATATCCTGGATCAAAAAAAAATCAATGGTGAATGCTTTTTCTTCCAAATCACGTCACTTGAGAGACCAAATCACAGTAATGGATAATGGGGCACCGAGACGATGCAGGCACAATGGCATTCACTACTTCCAGGTATCCAACTTGGCCCTTGGAGTAAGTCACCTGAGGGGATCGTTGCTGGACCTGATTTGCGTGGATTGGAAGGAGTTCCTAAAGAAGAGAAAGACCCTTGAGATTAATCTAAGAAGGAGAAATTTTGGAAACCTGGCAATAGTATGGGATGAGGGAATGGGGAGATCATTCTGTTTGGAGTCTAAGAAATGCAATGAAATCTGCCCAGCAAGTGGATTCTCTGACCTCAGTGAATACATCACCTTAGTTCTTCCAAAATCCTTCACAGTTCCCAATGAAAACAAGGCAGTAGAATATGAGTGGGATGACTTATCTAAAGAGACAAAGGATTACTTAATGGAATGCAAAGTAAACTTTCAAGGGCAGGAAGTTTCCCTGAAAGAAATGATTGGTTCTGTGGTAGACACAAATAACGTGCAGTCCATGAAGAGCTTACTCGAAGGACCTGATATAATTTCAAGTCTAATAGATGGTGAAATGATGATATTTGGGAGCGAATTGAACTCGCAGCACCCACGTGTATTTGTTGACCGCACAATGAAGATAAGAGAGATCTCTATCGAGGAACAACTGTTGCACAAAAGGATGAGGGATGCCATTTTCATCTTCAATGCCAAGGAGTCAGATCTAGAAAGAATGAGTTTGGGTACAGTTAGCTACTGGGATGGTGAAAATATATCACAAGAAGGGCGCTGCTTCTTCACAAATGAACTTCCTCAGTCTTCCCTTAAAGATGATGTGTGGAAACGACTATGTGGCATGGGAAAAAAGTGGGAATACGTACATTTCTTCAGACACAGTCAAGGTAATTTCATCCACATTCATTCGCAAAGCATCATGGGTAGCCGCTGCCAGCTTTTGGCTGATAGGCCTGGATGTGGGAAGACAGTTTTTGTGCACCACTCGGCCAATGAAGAAAAGAAAATGCATCAGGAGAGATGGACGGAAGTAGTCGAGCTACCAGAATGCGAGGATATCTTTTCACGATGGGATGAAAATGATAAAAACCTAGCCAATGGGGGTTTACGAGACTTCCTTTATGATCTGCTAGCAAAACATTGGGAAAGATCACCTAGGAACATGATTCTCGAGAGGAAACTCTTCTCACTCTTCAGCCAATCAAATGGGAAGGCGAGCATATATTTTGATGCCTTTGATGAAATCTGCCCTGAAAACAAAGCTAAATTTTCAAATTTCATAAAGGCTCTGTTGCAAGATCTGGGAGTCAATGTGTTTATCACAACAAGAACAAATGACTGCAGCCACCTCGAGGAGCTCATTTCAGTCTTTGGGAACTACCTGGTTCCATTCAACAGGAAGGAACAAGTTAGATTTTTAAATGCCGAGTGGAGTTTTCTGCTACACAATGTAGAACCTTCAAAACAGGCAACTAAATTGAATTCAATAATTTCAAACTTGATGGCTCGCCCTAACTCTGGACGCAACTTTCAGGTGATAGTAGAAAAACTTGAATGGCTTTCAACTCAATCCAAAAAGCCAAACCTGGAGGTTGACTTTAGTGAGGTGGCAAAGGAAGCAATAGAGATATGTCGATCCTCAGCAAAAGGCAAAGAATACTTATCAGGAGCCCCCCTACACGCTTGGATGATAGCACAAGTTTACTTTGAGGATAACTTCAGCCTACCATCAACCTGGAGACAAATTCATATCTATGAAAGATTTCTTCAGATGAAACTGCAAAATCACTGCTCTGGAAAAGGCAAAGTGAGAGAGGGCGGTAACGCTAACAGAATCAAAGTCCACTATGCCAATGCCATGCGTAAACTTTTAAAGAAATTTTCCGCCTACTTTTTCTTAAGAGAAGAGAAATATTGTCCAACAATTAAAGGAGATATGGATGACTTGCTTAGAGTAGGGTTATTGGTAAAAAAGGGTACATCTTACTCTTTTGTGCATAGGACTTTGGGGGAGCATATTTTTAGTGTTTGGCTCCTTGAGGAGGCAAATCATCCTGAAGTGACGAGGATACTTCTGAGGAGGGTTCTGGTAGAATTGCAATTTCAGAATGTGAGAGAGTATATTGACCAGATTTTGCTCTCATCTGATGACACCCCGTTAGTAAATGAAGACAAAGAAGTCTTATTCAAAATCACTGGCCCGAACACATCAGCCATTGATGCAGATGAGGGGTTATTAAAAAGTTTCCGCACGTGCTTCCACATGATGGTAGTATTTTGCCACCAGGGAATATTAAAATACCTATCAAATACATCGGAAGAGAGACTAGCTGACGTTTTGTTTGCCACAAAGGCTTGCATCTGTTCGATTGTTGATCAACGTTCATTCATGCACGCAAACTTCCACAATGCCTTCAGAGTTCTATATCCTAGCTTTTATCATCCGGAACATCTAGACACCATTCTAACATTATTGACTCTAACGAAAAAAAACGGCCTCATTGAGAAATTAAAAGACTTAATAACAACAAATGGATTAGAATGGACAGGCATCAATGAAGAAAAACTATGGTTGGTAGAAGGAGGAAAAGAAAGACTGATTTCAATCATTAATTTCCTAGTGGATAATAGGGACATATTGGGTGAAGCCATTAAGGGTACAATAATGGGTAAGGAGTACAAAACCTTCTTCAAGTGTGCGCCTTTTTACTCGTTCAATGAATGGAAGTGCCTTCTTGAATCAGTCCTAGAAGAGGGAGATTTCAAGAAAATGCTGGTTCCAACATCCCAAGGTGAACATGTTGGGGGAAATGCAAACATTATAGCTTCTTGGCTTCGTATTGCGTCTAATGGGTCAGAAGAGCGGTTTAAAGAGATACTCAATTTCTTTGAGAGTAAGCTGAAAACAGCTGAGGAACAGAGAGAATTCCTACGTAGGCATGGAGTAAAATGTCTCATAGTATACCTCCGTGGAGTTGGATTCTTGCAGGGGTGGATTTTAGTGCAGCAGTTAATGGTGAAAGAACTAGGTGATGAAGCACTTAAGCAACTCATATTTGAGAGCTTCAGACATGATTTTACTGTTTGCACAGACTACTCCTTAGACTTAGAAAATCTCATTGAATGGCTGAAATATATCATAAGAGATCAGCATTTTGGTTTGGATGAAGCTGTACGCTTACTTTGTACTATCCCCATTGCAGCATACCCATTCCATAGCTTACATTTGTTGCAGGACTTTATTAGCGGTGCTCAACTTGATGAGATGGCAAAAACGAAAATCGAGATATTACTGAGAAAAATAATGGAAGAGAAACAGAAAGATGATGAGGGAGATACTGAGGATGAAGAAGATATCTCATATGATGAAGAAGAGAACTCATATGATGAAGAAGATATCTCATATGATGAAGAAGAGATCTCATATGATGAAGAAGAGATCTCATATGATGAAGAAGAGATCTCATATGATGAAGAAGAGATCTCATATGATGAAGAAGAGATCTCAAGTCATAAAAAAGATAATGATTCTGAGGAAGACTTGCATGACAAAGTGAATGCATGGCACAAACTTCTCAGGAATGGATCAGCAGAGCAGGTGGAAGATAAGTGGAATTACTTGAAAAGTGAGCTGCAGACATGCGAGGAGAGAAAAGAGTTCCTCCACAGTAAGGATAGAGGCAAAATGAATTGCCTCTTTCGGTCCGTCATTCGAAGTAAAAATAGTGTGAAAATGAACATCGTTTGGTCTTTGATTCAGGAGGAATTTTCCAAAGATGAACTCAAGGAATTCATAATTGAAAGTTTCACACACAAATTCGTCGAAGTGGATAGCCTTGGTTTTAAGACGCTTTTTGATTGGCTGACACAAGTCACAGGTAGTGGATTGCTTAGTTTTGGAGAAGTTAAACACATACTCAGTATTGCACACATAAGAAGGTACTCATCTTATGGGCTGATGTGCACGCAGAACTTTCTTGTAGGTGCAGAGAATGATGATCGGGCAAGAGTAGAAATCATGGAATGGTTGAAAAATTTTGAACAATTCTGGAGTTCAGTGCACATCAATATTCTAATACATGATTTCTATAAGGATAATGAAGTCCGTGCATGCATTGCAGCAGACTGGAAGAGGATAATGCCGTCATACTTGTCTGGGCTTCCTGAAAATTTTCATCTTCCGGTGGATAAGAATGAATGCATAGTGGGGAGCTCATCAGCAATGAAAAAATTGCATTTGGATGCATTTGTCGCATTCTTGGTGCTTTCTTCGAGGCAGCTGGAGTTGATATTGAAATTTTTTCCAATACGTGAGGTCATTGAGGGGAGATTGATAGAGTGGTGGTATAACTTGTGCAGAATATTTAACAAATTGGATTTGTTTTTTGGGATTGTAGCCACCAATATCATCACCCCCTATTTGTTTGCCATTCCATACTTTTTTTTCCCGAAAGAATTAAGTTGTGATCTTTTTCACATTTGGTGCGACTTGGAAAACATCATTGATTATCATGAACGCCGTGAGAAGTTAATTCATGCTTATGACATAGCTCGCCTGTGCTTTGGAAAGGATGCCCTTTGGGTTTTTCACTCCTACACATGGAAATCAACATCCATTTTAAACATTCTTAAAGAGATGCAAGACAAAGGTATCTTCCAAGACCATTTTCCTTATTTTGTGGATGAGTACCTCTCAGTATACCCTGCTGATCACTCCGTGGATCTCAGTTTGTACTCGCGAGAATAAAACGGACCAAGTGAAGAGTCAGAGTGACTGATTTATCCAGCATTTGCTTTCCATTGGCCGAATAGTATGGGTATCCCAAGTTTGTACCTAACTCATTATGCTTTCAGCTACAGGTAATGTAGATGTGGGTGTATATTGGAAGCTGTTTTAAAAACATACTTGGACACAGTGGCAGATCTACGGGGGGGGGGGGGGGGGGGGGTTATAGCTCCGTTCAGTCAAAACACACACTAGGTAAAATCGAAGTATTTGGGGTTACAACTTTACACAAAAGTGTTTATTTATATTTTCCTACATAGTTACCTTTTTTAACGAATTGAAATACAAATTACCTCTAAACTTAGGGCCTATATTACTTACTTTTGGTATATTGCAATCCAGTGGTAGATCCATAGTGGGGTTAGGGGGGGCTATAACCCCCCTTGGGCATTCAATTTACACTACATAGATAGAAAAGGGTGGTTTCCTATTATTTTTTTTATTGCCTAAATCGAAAGATTATTACTCCTGGAGTACGTATTTCACGCTTTTAGATTTTTAAATGGCGATATCTATTTTTCGCGATTAAAGGAAAAGTGAAAAATTTCAAGCGCGCGAAAACGTGACGCGTAAGTATGAATGCCGGGAAATCTCTCCGTGTGACGTATTTCTGGTTCTTGACCTTGAGGCGAGGCTTAGCGCTGATACGACGCAGGCTGCTAGCGGGTAGCTGAGTACCCTACTAGCTGGTAGCGCTAGGCTCAAATAAGGATTATTAATACCTTATCAAATGAAGAAAACTTTCCGACCTTAGCCAGTTTTAATAAGTGATTATTAAGACATGTTTCTCTGAGCTCTGCGCCTCATGCATTGGTAACCTCAGAATATGTATAACTCCTATCTTCTCGTATAGAAACTAGGTCCCTGTGACGTCACGTGGAGTGGCATCGCATGGGCGCCAATCTGGCCCTTTTCAAATGAGGATAAAAATGGACCATTGCCATTCGTCTAAACCGCTTTTCTAAAACCAAATACATAATTTGTATATTATGAATACACTAATCGTGGGTAATGAATCGGAATCAATGCCTTTCGTTTTCTTTGATGAAGGAAACTACCCAATTGTAATCTTAGCCCCCCCCTTGTCCCCATCCTGGATCTGTCACTACTTGTACATTCAACCTTCTCATACACTAACTAGTTATCCAAGGCCCTTTAATCCATCCTGACAAATGCTCCCTTTAGGACCTTTTTTCCTAAACTAGCCTTTCACTTGCTAAGGATTGACTGCATTCCATTGTGTTGAGTAACCAATCTTTCTTCTATACATTCTGTTACATCTACATGTGTACTACCCAGCATGTTGACTTAATAGGCAAGAGCATTGGCGGATCTAGAATTTTTTCAGGGGAGGTCACAGGGGTCAGACAGGCAAAAGATCTTTTCATGTGTGCAATTAAAAACAACATGCAACAATTAATGTACGAAATATACTAAATCAACATAAAAGTTATTAATATGATAATATTAATAAGATGAACCAGTGTATCCCTGGAGCGCTCGTTGTCATAACTTTGCAAATTTATGACAATGAGCGCTTGAGTCACAGTCCAAATTTTAAAGTAGTTAGAGTGCCTTGAAGAAACAAGAATTTGATGAAACTTTGGTCAAATATTCTTTGAAAGATGCACTTTCCAATGATCCAAATAAAATGGTACATATTTCCATGTGCTATTTTTGAGTAAAATTACAAAAATAATTTAACATGGGCCCTTTTGGAGAAATATGTACAGCTTTTTCAAGCTAATGAAGCTCTTTGATACAAGATGTTGTGAGACAGCACTCATTGCATGCAAAATTTTGTGACAAATGTAAATTTGTTTGGGTAAGTATAAGTTCATGATAAATAAGAAAGATATCTACGAAATACTACCTGAAATTGGCACAATGGCCACCAGCACAACGTCTGCTCTGGTGACTCAGAGTGGGATGCTGCTCAGCAAGCATTCAAATCTGGTGACTTTTCCACCAGACTAAGTACATATATCATTTCCGAAGGCATAAAATTACAGAGGTAAGGTTGTCAAAACCCATTCGAACGTTTTTAAGTACATAACAAATTATAGTTACTGGAGCCATATTATAAACTAAATAGTTGCGTTCATGATAAAACAGCACATGAGCAGGGGCAAGAGGGTGGGAACGAGGTGGAAATTAGTGGGGTCGCTCAAGCATTGCGCTTCTTGATTACTTACATGCTTGACTACCCCTCAACCACAATGTGAGGAAATGCAAGATTTTTCAAACTGATCCCCTTCCTTCCATGTTTTACGTAAGATGTCTGATATTTTTCTCTATTCTCCTCCATTTACACTATGAATCTCATTGTATTTTCATATGTGGGTCGCTGAAACTTTTTTTGTTGTTTTTCTATAAAGACATTAACAAATCTGAAAAACTACATTTAGGAGCTGCCAAACGGCAGCACATTCCATACAAGAAGAGATCGCTAAAGAAAGAGGCTACATACTTATATAGTTCAGGCACGAGAAATAAAGGAAACATAATGAAAATACACTTTTGTATGTTCCACAAGAGTTTTTAATACCGGCCCAGGTTTCGGCAGTACACACTGTCATTATCAAGGTGAATATACAAAAATTTTGCGAGCTTATATATACCTTAGGGAGAGGGGGGTTAAGACAGGGAGGAGGTGGTGATGGTGGGAGGGGAAAAGCTAACGAGGAATAGTTTCCTCAAGGTCAGTGGGTTTACTTGCCGAGTCCAGCAGGACTGATAATAAAGGGGAGGAGTGTGAGGGGTACAAAAGGTCGTTAACCACCCTTACATTTTTGTTTCGACATGCTCTTAAAATTTCTAACTGCTCAAGAAAATCCATCTTTTTACCTTTACACACATTGTGGAGAACCTTGACATTGAATTCACTGCTATGGTTGCAGTCTAACAGATTAAAAACTCTTGTGGAACATACAAAAGTGTATTTTCATTATGTTTCCTGTGAACAAGTTCCACCAAATATCGCCTTCCAACCTTAAGCTGAACGAGAAATAAACACAGAATATTTTTCCACAGAATCAAATACATAGGTATTTACGTCAGCCGGAGCTACTTGGGCTCAGGTCCTTGGCAGAAAATATACATCCCGAGGTATGATCGGACTTCAAGGAGTTAAATACAGAAAATTATAAGTCTTACGCATTTTTGTCAATACAATGTTTAGTTTTAGTTGGTAGATTAATAAATTTCATCTGATTGAGGTGTGTAGGCCTCAAGAGACATTTAAAAAAGAGTTCTGAAAAGTAACTGTTAATACCCAGATAGCACAAAGTAGGAGAGTTCTCCGTTTCTTATGGTTTCCTTACGGAAAAAATTAATAACCAGCTTATTGTAAGCTAAGGGACTAGCATTAGGCAAGGGTAAGATTTTAGGGAAGAATAGGTAAGGAATGCCATGAAATATCCTCTTAAAATGGTTTTCTTACGGAAAAAATTAATAAGCAGCTTATTGTAAGCTAAGGGACTTGCATAAGGCAAGGGTAAGATTTTAAGGAAGAATAGGTAAGGAATGCCATCAAATATTCTCAGACAACGTCAGTCACTTCTAGTGGAGCGCCAAAGGCGGCTGAACGGCGTACTACACATGCTACGCTCCTCATTTTGACATGAATTTAATGCCTACCGGTGAAATTCAGCAAGTCTTTGTAAGAGCTTAACAACTGATAACAGATTTTCCCATAAATAGAAACAAATTAACAACTGCAATTACCGGCTGGTGAAGATACAAAGCATAATACTAATAAAAAGAACCTACTTGATCCATGCGGCAGAAAGAAAGAAGAATAACATCAGGAAGAGCCGAACGTATGACCTACGCATCCACAGCTCTGTACGCTAACTACTACACCACGGCAACTGAAGAGTGGTAGAGGCATAGTTACCAGTTTAAAATCCGATTATGTAGAAAAACTTGGCTGGTAGGTGCATGAAAAACTGAAATTAATCAAGCTCCACACAATCTAACATTTAAGAATTTAAATTTATGGTCTGATAACCCAATGAATACTATACATATATTAGAGATTCCTTCCGGCATTTTTATATTATTCTATGTCGCTATTCTTGTGAAATTATGTGTTTTTCTTACGACCGTTGTTTCGCCATCAATTCATAAATATGAATGATTTTCAAATTACCGCCGTATGATACTATTTCTACTAATACTATAGACGTGCCAAGAATGGAAAAATTATTCTTATACATTAATCCCTCAATGAATACTCTAAAACAATGGAATAAAAACAACATCTACGGAAGTGCTGAAAGTTTGGCATCCTAATTAACTCTGAGGAAGGTGGCCACACCACCGAAAATTCAGTACCTGCGAGTGTTTTTTATCTTTTTTTAGTGTGTTCTGTGATTCTGCACAACCTAGGTTTTTTTTACGTAATTTTTATTAAAAATATACATCCATCCAACACTCATTCTACCCGCTACAGTTAGAGAGAACTTTCATACACTACATTAATATTCATCAAATTCAAAATTATATTTTATACAAACTAGCATAAAAATATATGGATCACATTTCGGTCACACTTGGCACCAACTTGAAAAGATTTTTATTAAGTCTATTAGAAGGTGAAGAACAGTGTCACTTCTGGCTTTTACTTATTACAATGTATGAATAAAGAAAATGGTTAAATAACAGGTTAAGGATAACAATTACCAACAAAGATATCAGTCATTGACGGCAGAGTGTGCATTTTCATTTAGCTGTAATATGGGGAGGGTTGACATCTTTCTTGTTGACCAGTTATCCCCAGGGGATTCGCCTAGGCTTTTCTTCATCAGTGAAGATGCACATATTTTTAATGTCCTCTTAGCTCCTTGCATCTGAAAATGAAAAGAGTACCTAAATACACTCAAAATGGCAAATATTTCCTTTATCCAAGGCATAAAACAGCAAAAAAAAAGTATGATTAGTACATAATATCTCATGATAATTCAACCAAATAATACACTTTTAAAAATAAATTAAACACTATGCTGTTGGGATGGGTAGTATGGCGATACTTGTTCAGGAAAAATTCACATTTTTTTACAATGGTATAATTTTACTATGTTCCGAGACAAGATGGGATATTAGTGATGTGCGCACCAAAAAAATTTTTTCGTGTCATATTCTAATTGTGCATGAATATAGCATATTTCCTCCCTCACAAACAGAAAAATACTGAAAAAACCTATTGTTTGATCTTCAGCTTGCCATTACAGTCAAAATATTAGAAAAACATTTTAAAATCACAGTAAATTTTGTTTGCCCTCAATTTAACTAGATGTCATTTGTTATCCCTTCTCCTTGGGTCTCAGGCTGGGGCCTGAATGCATCCGACAATAGGGTAGTTTCCTTCATCAAAGAAAATGAAAGGCATTGATTGCGATTCGTTACCCAGCATTACTGTATTCATAATATACAAATTATTTCGTTTTAAAAATACCGGTTTAGACGAATGGCAATGGTCCATTTTTATCCTCATTTGAAAAGGGCCAGATTGGCGCCCATGCGATGCCACTCCACGTGACGTCACAGGGACCTAGTTTCTATACGAGAAGATAGGAGTTATACATATTCTGAGGTTACCAATGCATGCATGAGGCGCAGAGCTCAGAGAAACATGTCTTAAAAATCACTTATTAAAACTGGCTAAGGTCGGAAAGTTTTCTTCATTTGATAAGGTAATAATAATCCTTATTTAAGCCAAGCGCTACCAGCCAGCAGGGTACTCAGCTACCCGCTAGCAGCCTGCGTCGTATCAGCGCTAAGCCTTGCCTCAAGGTCACCTCACAGGGCGGCAGCGGGAACCAGAAATACGTCACACGGAGAGATTTCCCGGGATTCATACTTACGCGTCGCGTTTTCGGGCGCTTGAAAATTTTCACTTTTCATTTAATAGCGAAAAATAGATATCGTCATTTAAAAATCTAAAAGCGTGAAATACTTACTCCAGGAGTAATAATCTTTCGATTTACTCAATAAAAAAATAATAGGAAACCACCCTATTGCGATCTCAGGAGTCATTTCACTTCCCTCACGTCATCCAGTCGTTAGTGTTGAAAAATCCACAACAGCTATAACTGTCAGACGGCTCCACACAACATTGGTCGCAAAAGGGTCAAACTGAACAGTCACATAGCTTTCCTATAGCTTAGCAAAGTGAAAGTAAAATTATCATCCAACACCATAAGCCAGGCACCGTTACTTTAAAAAGTCCATCCCCATTGCCATGACAAGTCGCTATCTTGGTTTGACAAGGTTCTAACTGACATTTTTGCAAAATTTGGTGTTTTCACTCAAGATAACTAAGTTTATGTTTCTCTATGTGTTGCGCCGGTTTTTATTCCTCTATGTAAAATAATAACAGATTTAGAACAGAGACAAAGTTCCAACTGCAAGGAGAAAAAACTAATATTTGGTGTGACAAGGTTCTAACTGCATTTTACTTATTTTATTACTCATATAAACATGTAAAAAAATAAAATAAATAACATATTTTTTTAAAGTAATAATTATTAGTGTATCTAGTGGATCACTAGTGTATGTGCCAAAACTCAAAAATAAATTCCTATTAATAATAGAAATACAGCAGTTTAAAACTTTGACAAGGTTTTTCTCAAAACCAGCTGATGGTCAGTTAGAACCTTGTCAAACCAAGGTAGCAAAGTATCATGAGTAGTATTATACAGCCCGGGGTTGTCATCTGCGTTGAGGGGGTCAGCCTATCATTTTTGACAATTACACTCCCATAAAGATAGAAAAGATACATCACGAACATTCTACCCTCTAACACTGTTTTCAAAATCCCCTCCCTGCTAAGTACTCGCTCCATCCATACCTTCTGTCTCCTCCATATCTCATCTATATGCTGCCTCTCCTCACCCTCCATCTCTAGCACTTCGTCATTCCCCCTCCTCTTCGTCCACTTCACTGTCTCCAATCTTCGCCGCATCCACATCCCGAATGCCTCCAGTCTTCTCTCATCCTCCTTCCTTAGTGTCCACGTTTCCACATCGTACTACACTCCAGCTCAGACTCTTCACCCACTTTTTCTTCAAACTCTTACATAAAGATGTGGTGAAGAGTTCTCGGGATCGCCACCAAAAGATGTGGTGCGGCGACAGATAAACATCTATCCGATAAACGTAAGCATAAATCCAGACGAAAGGCGATGTTTTTTTGCATCACTAAATTTCCTTACTCAAATAACAACTAACTATTCAAACAATTTATAAGCGCCGCACTGAATAAAAATCATGCAAAGCATTGTTTCGTCATCATTATATTTATCGAACGACAGTTTACCACATAAATTTGAGACTGAGCACTCCATTAACTTCATTTCTAACAGATCGCTAGCAATTACAGAGGTTAAGGAGTCTTCATGAAAGTCTTCCGGCGTTAAAACCCTCGCTATGGCGAGAGCCAACACCGAAAGGGTCTCGTAAAAACGAATTCTTTAACACGCTTATTATAGGGTCAATTGACGGTGCATCGGCTATCTCTCGTAATAGCGGGGGTGTCGCTATAGCCCGTACTTGCTTTAACGAGGTTTCACTGTAGTTGAATTGCTCTACCTGCTCAAGTTTTTCTCCAACCACCTTCATCTTTAGTCTCACATTCCTCACTAGCCTTTGAAAATAATTACTCAGAAGGGCCATTAGTGAATAAACTGATCTTTTGCTAACTCTGCATTTAAGTGATCTGATCCTTTTAAACCCTTCCCAAAACAAAGGGTTGATTGATGATGAGAGGTTAAGATCCATAAGCTGCTTTTGCGAAACATTACTTGAGCATGTGAAATAACAGCATTATTGGCTATTAAAAGCCTCTTAAACTCTAATTACATTACCTCTTACTCACCTGAGAGATAAATTCCACTTTTTCATACAAAGAATCTATCACAGGTAAATCAACAGGATCAGCAACATCTATTGGCATTAAGCTGCTCAGTTCATTTTCAAATATATTTTTCACCTGCTTTGATAATGGTAATAGAGACTGAACCAAATTAGCAGCTTTCTCATTTAATTCTTCTCTTTTCTGACTAATTCTGTTTATATAATCCCGAGCAACTTCCCCATCCTTTAACTGTAAGACATAGAAATAAAATGTATAATTAGAAACTGCTATAATGTTCCATCACTTATCAGTAATATATGTGAGCACAATATAAATGACTTCAACAAGAGCTAGCCAACAAGAAAATTATTATTGGGTGTGCACCACATTTTAGTAACTTACAGTTGTTTATGTGATTGTTGTGGACTAAAAGGTAAGTGCTTGGCTACAAATTGATGAGTCCAAGGTTCATAATCAGATGAACACTTAGGACACCCCCAAACAATAAATATGTACGTAATATGTAATAATAAAACATTACAGGACAAGGTGACCCGGGGAAAAAACTTGCCTCTGGCCTAATTGTGAGGCGTTCACATGCCCATGACTAAGTCCAGGCTGAGCTCTATCCTCACCTATCCAAACCAATCTTTAGGCTGAATCACAGAGTGAGTAAGCTGTATTTGAACCTCTATGAACCGCAGTTCTATTTTTGTTTAGACGAAAGAGGATAAGAGAAAATACTCATTCATCCCCATTTCAAATAACATTCAACAACTTGGAAATTTCAAAGAAAGACTTTGTTTATTTCATTTACATACATTGAGAATCTGCTTTTGAAATCCTGGAGAGTCTGGTTAAGTTTTTTATGGTTCTATCATTATTTCTATACTGCTTGCTATCCACGAGCATGTTATAATAGTTTCAGATAATTGGTCAGATTAAGGATATTTTAATAGACTTGGCAAGGTCCCACTACAATTTATGCAAAAGAAGCAGTTTATCGCTACATATCCTCGGAAAAATGAAAACTAAAGCAATTCATTAATTTTCACTGCCATTTCCATATTAGGGGCACCAAAATATAACAAGTGACTAATTAGTTTCACACTCTTGCTGAACAGCAATCTTTTAAAAATAAATGCATCGTACTAGTGAAAGTTCAAGAACTAATTTCTAATTCAGACATGCCAACTAGGCAATGCAGTCCACAAGTATGAAAACTTTGCTAACCCCTTACGCTAGATACCAGCTAAGATAATGATAAGTCCTAATCACCTACAGGGAAAAATTTACAGTTTAACGTTTTGCATGTGTGTAAAATTTTCACATTTCCGTACACCATAACTCACCCCAAGATCTTTCCTCATTCTCTTACACTTTTCCTTTGCTTGTTCAACCCTGCTCTTTAATATGGCATTTTCTTCAGCATAATAATCCACTGACTTGATTCCTTCATTAAGCCCTGTAGTAGTTGTACTTTTCTTTCTTGCATTAGCTTGAGAATGGTACTCATTTATGTCGCTTCCAGCACCCAAGACCTGAAAAATTGCAATCATGCCATCACTTGAAGTTTCACATAACTTCAGTTCTTTAAACCTTAACCTTGAGGCAAAGTGCAGTGAGATTCAGTGGATGTAAAATATACAAGACTTTTAACACATTTGAAGCCAATCAGGCTAATCACACATTCAGAACATGTCACAATGCAGGAGGCTTACTGTCAAGTCCACCCCGGAATATGCTTCTGTACGCCACTCTGAGGTATCAGTAGCATGGAATGGCAACATCTGTCAAAGTAGTTCAGTGATGTTCTTTGAATTGAGCGCACAGTAGTAGAACTACCTAATCAGTTTGATTGTTTCGTATTTTCCTACAGTTTGCATCCAAATATCACCAACTGATTCCCTGTTTACTAGAAATGTAAATAAGCTTGCGTCCAGGTGAGTGTACATGGTGAGTGTACTTTCATTTTATCATATTCCTCAATGATATGACAACCTCTGTGAAAAGTAGAAAAAGAAATGTCACCCTGGAAAAGTGCTTAACCCTTTCCTGCCGGAGTCTACAATTGGAAAACGTTTTCCCGCTAGGAGTAGCATAAGAATATTTTAAACTTCTCCGAACGGAGCTCTTTTTTGGGGGTGAGTTGTCTGGGTATTTTCCTCCCTCAGATTTGGGGCCTATCCATCCCTTACCCAGGCCACTGGACTTCACCCTCTAACCCTCTCAAAGCACGAAACCACGGTCAACTTATTGCGTTACCAGTGTTTTTTTTTCAACCAAACATTGTAGTTCATTTGAAATTATTTACTCTTCTAAAAGAATTACTTACGTTTTTTCAAGAACTGTGAAATTTTACACGGATTACTAGCGTTAATAACAACAAAGTTAGTAAATATAAGGTAATATGACTATAAGTCCGGAAGTCTGTTATTTTTTACGCTAAAATTCCGTTTAAAAATTGATTGGTAACAGAACAAAACGAAAAATTCATTTCAAAATACTAAAACATAGTACATATTATGCAATAAAACATATCACTGAAAAAACTATTGAAAACATAACTACTATGCAGCGGATTCCGGTGCTGAGGATGGTCATAAATGAGTGAGAGGTTCGGCCTT
This sequence comes from Ischnura elegans, assembly GCF_921293095.1. Taxonomy (NCBI): domain Eukaryota; kingdom Metazoa; phylum Arthropoda; class Insecta; order Odonata; family Coenagrionidae; genus Ischnura; species Ischnura elegans. The sequence goes on from NC_060251.1 coordinate 66,473,814, forward strand.
TATTGCCTAGGAGTGGCCCTAAGGACTCGCTAAGCTGGGTCTCAGGCCGGGCCTGAATGCAGCGGACAATTGCTGCCTCAGTGGTCACTTTCCTTCCCTCGCGTCGGCCAGAGCCGACGTCCGGTCGTCTGCGTTGAAAAGTTTGCGACAGCTATACCCAACGTCAGGTGTTCTACGCATGAAAATGCCTGTCGGCTCCGCCCGACGTCCGGCGCTAAAGGGTTAAAGGTGTACTTTGCAGGCTACATAGCCGAAAGGTTGTGGGAGAAATTTGGCTACCATGCCTGCAGAACCTGCTTCACTAGTGAGCATTCTCAGTAAGATGAGAGACAATTTTTTTGACCAACTAAATCTGAAGAATGATGAATAAGGATATATCTCCCTTCCAGTTTAGTTTAATTTTTAACAAGTTTCTTTATGTGAAAATCATTAATTTTATTCCCTGCATACTTTAAAAAAAAAAATTAGAGGATAATGTTATTTATGGTAAAAAGTGATTATTCTTCCAATACAAAAGAATAAAAGCATGGAGAATGTCTTCCACATTTTAAACTTCCTTTAAATACACCAAAGGATGAAGTTTGCCATGAAAAAATATTTGACTTAGCTGGGATTCGAACCCAGATCTCCCGATTGCCGGTCAGGCGTGCTACCAGTTACACCACCAAGCCATTTTCTCAGAGCCAACTTCGGGATGGGTTTTACCGAACAAGATGTGGACGTCACAAGTCCACACTGTGACACATGTGGCGAGGGTCGTGCTTACTAAGCCACTGTCCGGGTGAAAAACCCTTCTTTTGCCGATGGTCTGCGATGACGAATTTCTAAGCACTGCAGGAACAAGTGACTTTGTACGCAGTGACGGTGCGCGTGACTGCGTACAAAGTCACTTGTTCCTGCAGTGCTTCCTTTAAATACCTTGTTTACATATTCATATAACCACATAAGAAGTTTTGCAAAAATAAAAAAATTTTCCCTACAAATAAAATTCCATGGAGAATAATATGCTACTAATTTAATTATTCCTATTTAATTAAGTCTGATAAATACCAATTACGCAGTTTATTTACACGATTTTTTATCACATTCACACCAAACTGAATGCAGCAGCGCCTTGATATCTCTAACCCTCTAGACTGGGTATGTAATGCCTCATTTAGATTAAGATTGTTCCAGCAATTGTTGGAACTATCGTGCATTCACACTATGATGGTTAACACCTGTGCTGCCCTCCAGCGCTGAAATCTAAATTGGACGAGAAATTGATGGTTAGCAAAGCTGTTAAGGTATGTAGGGTTAAGATATTACTGTGTTCAACGTGTATTTAAAGTGTAATTTTTCTGCCACCCACATTCTTCCTTGCTTGGACAAATCCATGAAAAAATAATACAGCGATGAGAGCTTCACAAACTTTTTTTTCTTTCTCTTGTTGCTTCCACTTATGGTTTCACAACGCCCAACCATCGTAAAGTGGCAATGTTAGGAACTACATAAACTATTACCCAGACATGCATTCATACAACTAGTTCTGTCAACTATCGTTAGGACAATCACTGGGACAATTGGAATCCGAACAGAGCAAAGCATCAAGAACCTGAAGCCATAATCAAATGGCCACAATCAACAGAGAATGGAAGGAGGTATTACAACAAGCAAGTTCTTTGTTTGCCATTGAAACTCCATCTAGAGCGCGGTAGAGAAACCAATAAAAATGTCACAATATTCCTATGACAGTCAGCACTTTAGTCATTCCTTTCTAAGTGCATAGACTTATCAGATTCTCACTTTTCATGCTTACACGCTCACTTCATTTTTTCCTACAGCAAAAACGAGATCAAACAACATGCCTGAATACCCGAGGAAAATGTAATGTTTCAAAAATACTAGTGATGGTTGAGTTTGGTTCCTCAGTTCTCAGTTTCGTCAGTACTTAAGCCAAAGAACAACATTATACAAACCTAAATAGGCACTAGAATAGGAACAAAAGGCAAAGAGGATCTGTACTGAACTATCTTGCAAAAAGCAATACAAAACTTCACACTTGCAGAAAATGGAGGTTTCAGATAAAAGTCTAATAATATACACAAATGTCAATGAATTTTCAATTTAAGAAGTAATGAGAATGATACGTAAAAGGTAACTGGTACTACATTCAAATTTAACTCCATCATGAAAATTATGTATTAAGAACCAAGGGAGGCAAATAATATGTCATACTCAGCAAATTAAATTAATCCAGAAGTATTGCAGTAATGCAGTTAAAGAGACATCTATTCCTCTACTTGATAAAGTTCCAGTCTTGAGTACAGCCCCAGCAAAGCTCATTGTGCTAAGACAGTAGACAATGGTGAGACAGAAAAAAGCCTAGCTTTCAAGGTTGGAAGGATAGCATCAGTGGGATCTGGTAAACAATTTTCATAGCAAATGATGGAATTTATTATGCTTTCAATGAATCTGCATGCCCTCAGCTATTCACAACATTGTGTTACAAAGGGGGCATTGTTTCTTCCTTGAAGGAGTTTGAGTTAGGACAGCAGGGTTTTATTGAATAAACTTCAGGTTTCACTAAAAGTTTAAATGTAGTCACACGTTCCTAGCTCGTGGTCTAATTTTTTCTTCACACTATCATCATCATCATTGATTGTCATGCATAATTCACTCTTGACACAATATTTGGATTCATGAAACTTGGGAGGAGGATTTAGAATGTGGTGAGCATAAAAAATACATTCGACTCTACAAATACATACATAAAAAGTGAAATTGTAGTCATTACAGTGCCAATTTCATAGCCAATACAGGGTGGTGTCGAGTACTGTATAATCCTATGCAGCGACAGAGATTAATAGAAAAAAATTTTTGAGAAAAACATTTAATAGCACATACCTCTTGCATTTGACCAAGAAGATGCCTTACATTGGCCCCTATATTGATATTCTCTTTATTTTCCTCATCATTCCTCTTACAGTTAACAAGCGTTATTAATGTAGATAAGAATTCGATTTGCTCATCTGCAGAGGCTTTACCCTAAAAGTAAAAGAAATCAATGATTATTATTAATTATAATTAATTTTGCATGGAATAATTCCTCATCAACCAAGTTTTTATTTATAGATATGCATCAATGTATTCCCATTATGTATCATTATTTTGTTCTGGTACACTCCTGATCTTCATATGTATTAATTACTAATTCGTGGAAATGGTACAACATCACTTCACAATGAAGAAATTTTCAATGCTTTGGACTCAGTATTGCGACAACTTATAGACATTTGAAAATTGCTTTCATTTTCCACATGCTCCCTAGAATAGCCATTTTTGGTAATTTTTTAAAAGCCTGAAACTTGATAATTAGAAAATCTTATCCAGGTATGGTAATAACTACAGTAAAGACACCAAAATTTGACATAAAACAAACGAATCTAATGTAAAATCACATCTTTTTAAAAGCCTTTAATTGGAATAAGAGGAAATGCTATTGCATGAAAGCCATCAAATATGAAGCTTAATGTAGCATTTTTTTATTCCTGGTGGTGACATAATATAATGTGGTCTAAAGTTGCCTTGCAGTAATCTTTTATTACCAATCAAATCTGGCATCCCAACCCGAGGTATGCATAGAAAATTAGTTCATTGACTCAAATTAAATATGTACTGGCAATAACAGACTTTTACCCCTTTGGCAATTGTAACATTTTGTGATAAACCTACTAAACTAGTTGAAAATGCAGTTTGAATATCAGTGTATCTTAAAAAGGTGGGCTGATGGATGTCAAATATGCAACCAGACCAAATATGGCAACTTCTCTCAGTTCTTTCACCAATTTCAAACAAAACCAAGCAATGCATTTTTAACTGGTCTGAAGTGGGTTCTGATCTATTTAAAGGGTACTACATTATTTGGTTTGGTGCTTAAAAGTTTAAGGCACTTAAAAGATGCAGCCATAGTTGGATACACAGATGCTGATACCATGATGAGAGAGGAAATTTTCCTGGTCAGGTTTTCACAGTTTTTGGTAATTCTCATGAGGCACTTCTACAAAACCATGAACCATTTCTGCCTCATCAGAATAGTATTAGTATTTATCTTTATTTTCAGCAACTCCAATGTTTTTTGACTGCAATAGCTGTTAAAATAACAGAAAATTGAAGTTTTAAACCAAATGACTTAAATAGCCGAATAATGGCAATGCTTTCAGGCACTTTCTCATGATTTTTTAAATACGTGGATGTGTGCATGTATGTACTTTGTTACTGAAAGGACACTGGAAGTGAAAGGACCTGGAAAATACCATTAAGATAGCAAAGTGCAATTGACCATGCAATTATAGCTGGAGCTATATTGTGTGGTGAATATATCAATCTTGTTCTGCAATGCAACACATTATTGCAATAGAATTTCCATATGATCATAACATTGTGTCAGAAGGGACAAACAACTGAAAATATAGGAAAGAAGATGATCCAATGTTTAAAATAACTGGTTTGTGTACTTTCATGATGGCTATGTTATTTCAACTGCCAAAACAGGTAAGTCATTCTGGAAATGTATCTGAAAACTGGAGGAGAATCATGCAGAAGTTTCAAATTTTCCTGGAAGCCACTGTGAGGAATAGTTAATGATAAGTTGAAAACTGAAATATTGCTAAACCTTATCGATACCTCCACTGCACCAACGAATGACAATTGCCCACCGAATCAAATCCACTCATCTAGTACACCAACAATACGAATGAGCTCAGCTGGCAGTAGCCGGAACAGAAATGATCAACTCCAATTCTCCAAGCTTCGTAGGCAAGTGTTTGTGCTCTGGCTACTGCCAGCTGAGCGGATTCATATTTTTGGGCTACTAGATGAGCGGATTTGATTCGGCAAGTGATTTTTGAGTGCTTGGGTAGTGGTAATATCGTTACACAATATGAAGCTACGGAGAGGTGTTTGAAGTGTACATGCTTTGCACTCTGTGTTTACCATATCTGTCATTCCATCCATGGAATGCCAGATATGAAAAGTCCAGAGATTGTCAAAAGGATATGACCATCCACAGGGCCAGATTTACCCAAAGTTACGCTATAGGCACCTCTCCATTGAGCGTCCCTCCTCACTTAAGGCCCCCCTCCCCAATAATTATAATAAGGCATACCACTCGCATGAGGTAAGGTATGGGAAAAAGGAATAAACAGATACATGGCTGACAATGTAAGTTTATGCTTGAATTTTTTCGTAGGGCAAACATAGACAATTCACTCAAAAAGATCAGCTTGGAGTAAAACTATATGAAACAGTTTAACTTTTATGCAACTTAAGCACTTTATGAATACCCTTTCCAAAAATTATGTCTAGCCTTAATTCATAATACAAAAAAGAAGGGAAACTTGAAAAATAAAAACATTACGTACCGCTGTAACTAAATGAACTGCGGTAACAAGAAATATAGAATAAATTAACCAATTTTAAATCACACGAAGAGCAGTGGTACGAACTACATTTTCAATTGAACAAAGCCTCTAAAATCCACACACGTCCAACTGCGTATCTTCTTCCAATATCTTCCAGAGAAATTTAAGTGCAGATTAAATACATGAATGAAGACATAACGGGGCCTGCCTCAAGCACAACGGGAACTACTTCAAAAGTTTCCTTCTTGTTTCTTTTCAGCAAATTCGTTAATTATGGCACCGCAGTTCAAGTTCTGATTTAATCCTAACTTATCACATTTAAAGCTCTAGCAAAGAGGGCACCAGCAGGCAGGCGGAACCAATATAATGAGTCTGCTGACGGCAGTGCACTTTGAGGTGCCTCCAGTACAGATCATTGCCGGTTGCTTAACAGAAAGCACCCCTTGGACTGCAATGCCCCTAAGCATGTGCCTATTTTTCCTTACGGTAAATCCGACCCCGACAATCCACACAGGCGGATTTGGGGGGAGGGGCACATGCCCCCTCAGATGCTTGAAAAATAGACAAAATTTTATAAATGGTTATCATTACATTTGGTTTGTTTTGTGTATTACGGAGCCTCAATCATTTCATATTATATAACTTTAATATTAAAATAAAGAGAAATTTTCATGTATTAATTGCTGCATCTTGTTTTTTAATCTCAAATATGAAAAGATCATTTGCCTCTCAGACCCTTGTGACTCCCCAGAAAAAAATCTTGGTTCCGCCCTGGACCATACACACAATAAAATTAGTAACAATTTTGCTACTTGTATGATGTCTAGTAGCTATCTGAAGTGCAACATATTGTTTTTACTGAACTTAACCGTCATTACACGGCTGAGGATGCACAGGATTACGCAATGAATGCGAAGCTGGATAAGCTTCATCAATATGCTGTGATGGCATGACCAATGCATTGTTTTAACTAGACATCCTTTGCTCACATGAGGTTTATTCCTGACCTTTATTTCTAATCACTTGTAGCTAGAGTGAATTAAGGGCTTAGTAAGAAAGTTATTCTTGTATTTGCCATTCATTGCTGCTATCCTCGATCCCAAAAACAAAAAGCTCAGTATTTTATTGTTCTGGTGTAGGGGTTTTGCACAGTACACCCTCCGATTTCTCTTTCTCCCAATTAATAGTGAAAAAGTAACTTTACCGAAATAAGATTAGCTGCTTGACTGCTCTTGCGGATTCCGAGGCCCACGACATACTGTAGAACGCCTACAAAAATAAACAAGAAAGTCAAGAGGCCGGAATGCATAACGCGACGACCAAATATAATTAACAAGTTAGCACCTGGTTACCTACAATTCGAGACCTCAGCTGGATCATTTGAAATGGTGTCACCACTCAACTGTTCGAGAAGCCACTTGATAATACTCAACCGCGAAGTTTTGGCATTTAACAACTCCGCTAAATCCTCACCCCTCCATGAAATTGCTTCGGCGTAATCAATTCCCACCAAGCGATCTCTTAATAGTTTATAAGCATTGGTCCTTCTTAAACTCATTTTTACAGCTTTACAGATACACCGCAAGATATTTCCAATACCCGCACATAGACGAAATTATTTGCATAATAAGTAACGTTTACACGGCAACAAATGTTGATAAGAATTGATAAGTTATGGCGCCAAATTGGAACAGTTGAAAGTTGAATTGATGAGCGTAACTTCAACTGTGAAGAGCATCGACATGATAAAAAAATGAGTAGTTTGACCAATTTTGCCCCTCCTTCAGATCTCCAAAAGAACCAGAATGAAATTATTTTTAACCTAATTGCCATAAATTACCGAAAAAACCATAAAATTTAAAGTTTATTTGCATTAAATTCATTTCAATTTCTCCATGAGCATATCGTCTGCTCTTTCAGCAAGAACAAAGAATTCGCTTCTCTTATGTTTATTCTTGCAAGGAGGTAAATACGAAGGCATATGCAGACTGAACAGAGATCCAGAACAAAATCATGGGCATATCTTTATAGAAGCATGCGTAATGGTGAGCTTTATTGGAAAATTAACAAACAATCTTCATATAATCCATTGGTCACGATAGGATACATTTTATTATACAAAGAAAAAATTTCACAACAGTTTCATCAAGGTCTGGTAAATTCCGTGAAATGTGAATTAATTGAGTTATGAACCGCTTCGACTGTTCGTTAAAAACGAGTTTTTTGCCGTGCCCGTTTTAATGCACTTGTAATCTATATGGATGCTGTATAATAGCATCACAGTATACAACTTCCAAAACATAATGTAGAGGAATGTAAGGGGGCGTCTGTTAATTTCGTGAGGTTATTTTGGCGATTTTTGGACTCCCCTCTTCCGCAGTGAGATATCGTGAGATTCGGTTTGACCCCAACTCCTTCTAATTTCATGTAAGATTGTTAAAAATGGATATTTTAAGTGTAAATACATTAATCTATGCTTTCGTTTTGTTGGATTTATTTAAAAATCATTTCTAAAATTATTTTCAATTACGACTAGTTAAGTATAGTATTTGAGATTTCTAAGGTTGCAATTTGACACTGTTTCTCGCGGAAAAAAATTACGTGATATTTGCCAGGACCCGTCCTCTTCCCCACGTGAGATTGGGTGAGAATCGGCTTGACCCCCTCCTTCCCTAATCACCTCATGTAGATTACCGATGCCCCCTTTTTGTTTTCATTTATTTTTATCTTTATTATATAGTTGTATTTTACACATTGATTCACTTTATTAATTTCCTTCCTACCCAATGTATGATGTACCCAATCACTTAACTTTCTCACTAATGTTTACGGCTTTGGAGAATAGGGTAGTTTCCTTCATCAAAGAAAACGGAAGGCATTGATTGCTATTCGTTACCCACCATTAGTGTATTCATAATATACAATTTATTTGGTTTTAGAAATACCGGTTTAGACGAATGGCAAGGGTCAATTTTATCCTCATTTGAAAACGGCCAGATTGGCGCCCATGCGATTCCACTCCACGTGACGTCACAGGGACCTAGTTTCTACACGAGAGGATAGGAGTTTTACATCGTCTAAGATTACCAATGCATGCATGAGGCACAGAGCTCAGGGAAACATGTCTTAATAATCACCTATTAAAACTGGCTAGGTCGGAAAGTTTTCCTCTTTTGATACGTATTAATAATCCTTATTTAAGCCAAGCGCTACCAGCTAGCATGGTACTCCGCTACCTGCTAGCATCCTGCGTCGTATCAGCGCTCAGAGCCTCGCCCCAAGGTCACCTCTCTTGCGGCAGCGGGAACCAGAACGACGTCACACGTTCACACGTAGATTTCTTGGCATTCATACTTACCCGTCACGTTTTCGCGCGCTTGAAAATTTTCACTTTTCATTTAATCGCGAAAAATAGATATCGTCATTTAAAAATCTAAAAGCGTGAAATACGTACTCCAGGAGTAATAATCTTTCGATTTAGGCAATAAAAAAATAATAAGAAACCACCCTATTTATTTCACACATTCTGTATCACTTATTTTCGTCATTCCTGACGGAGCAAGGGAAAAAAAGGAAATAAAAAATGGATAGCATAGGTTGTTGGCACTGCACTGTATCAGGATAATTGTTATTGGAGGGAGCAGGTGGATTACGAGAGCGAATCGAGCCATTAAACAAAATCTCGGACAATGGAGACGAAGCGAGGCAAATCAAAACGCGCTTTTTTATTTCGCTGACTCGTGCAAAGAATCGGCTTGACCCCCTGCCCTCTAAACGCATCACGTAATAAATGGATGCCCTCTAACAAGCGGCATATAAACAATTCAAAGTGAATTGATTCAGCTAATGCATAGTCCTAAATGCGGAAAATAAATTAAATCAGTTTGAAATTGTTCTATTAAAAAAGTATGGACCTATGTTTAATTTAACTTTATATCTATGTGCTAAGATCGCCTGTAAAAACAGCTGCCAAATTGTTTATCATTTCTCGTTCACTAAGCATTTCAAATTCTTAATGTTTTTTTAATGCTAAATCTCATCTGGGAGCTCAAGGAGAAACATTTCTTAGAGTATTAAAAATATTTCAATAATTTAATACCTTGAATTCAAGGCATCTGCAAGAGTAAGTTAACTCATTTCATGGCCAATAAATGTCTGAAAAGAGTTTTAGGTCTCCTTTTCGCCCTAGGCAATACGTTAGGTCTATTCGGCTTTCTCTTCCGTCTCATCTATTCCAAATGATTCAGTGTGGGATTGCTTCCACATGTATTTCAAGCATTTTCTTTTCTTCCGAACATCGCCAAGTTCTAAATTTATATAGTTCCGTCATACATTTAATCCAACTGTTAAATATTCATGACCTGCAGGTAAATTTATCGAAAAAGTTGCATAAAGTTCTACTCATAGAGTATATTTTTCTTGTTCTTTCCACCTATTCATATCGTAAAGTACTTCATTTCCTATGACTTACATTCATGGATGTTAATGGCTGAAATCAGTGAGGGGGGGGGGGGGGGGGGTTTTGGGGATAAAATCCCCCTTCAGAGCTCAGAGAAATATTTAAGTTAAATCCATTTTACTTAATTGCATTAATATTACTTATAGAATATTCTAAGGATTTATAAAATATCCCTCAGAAAACTGCAAAACTCACTAGTTATCCTAAAACTTTTCTGGGGAAGGCCCCCGCATTATCAATTACCCTGGCGGTTATGCCATACCCCCAGACATTCCAGTATTAGTAGCGCCTAAAACCCCTCCCAGCCTTAATTCCTAGCTGCGCCCCTGGCTGAAATTGTCTTACACAAAAATGAAATAGAATCTCAGCCACAAAATTTACCTCGTAGGTCGTCCCCCGAGAGGCTAGGAAAGGGAGAGATAATTTTGAACAGCTAAACATAGACAGAGGGTACAAATACATTACCATATCTGAACTCGCATATATTGTAGACAATAGGGGGATCTAGGGGAGGGGGGTCACGATCGGGAGAACCACGAAATTAGTTTCAGCAGACTCGGCGGCGCACAGGTTTCGCACAGTTGTCTTTAAAAATAATGATCTCATATGTGTGAAGTTCCAACAGAAAGTTATCAATCGAATAGAAAATTCGGGAAATTGTGTTACCACCTTTTGCAGTTGAGATGGATGATGTAAACTACACCCTAATATAATTATAGGCAGAGGAAGAGAATTTCATGATTACTTTTCTTTCATATCTGCGTATTCTCCATACTAACCTTTAAAGTGAATGAGTGAGAGTAGCCCGTGTAACTAAATTCAACTCACGTTTTTGTTTTCGATTTCTTGTGCTATCCGTAAAATTCCAAAGTGCGCATTTAAACGCTTTTGTTGAGATATAGAGTTTTTTTCTTTTCAGTATATCTACTTTATCTTTGGGCGCATTTTTCAAATTGAATGTTAAAAACTCAGCTCATAAAAATGGCGTATGTAATAGTTTTTTCAGCTGGGAATCAAGCTCTCGTACGCAACAATGCGCCGGCTACATTTACTTATTTTGTCCACACAAAGCAAACTAGATTTTCGGCTTACCCGGGGAATGTACAAAATTCAAGAGTATTTTTACCATGTGATCGATTTTGAACCTGCTAGATTGAATTCACATAACGGAATTTTTAATAAATTGGGGACGATTTGGATTCACGTAAGCGATAGACTAGCACATTGTTGTTTGTATTGTTCATTTTCAGCTTTTGTAATTCACCATCCGGGTGCAGCTGATGCAATGATAAAAATTTAAAGATTAATCATTTGAAATAAATGCTGCGTTTTCGGAACACAAAGTAAGTAAGGCTGAATTTATTTATCTTTTCGCCAGTTGAATACTTCGGGAAGCATGCAGTAGATTTATAAAATTACTCATAGCCAAAGTAAAATGAAGAACATACCGAAATAAAACAAACAACATGCGGCTTTATATATAAGGAGGGTTTAAATTTCAAATCCTTTCATTCCCTATTTGTACTGACAATTCGTTAGTCATGGCATTGGATTAGCACAGGGTTTTTCTATTAATATTTCGAATTTACCGCGATACTCGATCCTGTTTCGTCATTCACCTCGATCGTCCTTTGGCTTTCAAAAACATGGCTGTCCGAAATCTATCAAAAGTTAGTGGAGACGAATGTATAATTATTAATGCCCTCGTAGTGTATTTTTCGCGGTCTAAGCCTTTCTAAGTTTTAGAGTAGTTGGTTTTTGTTAATCACAAATCTGTTGAAGCGGTTGCTGAGCAGAACCTATTCTGAAATAATCAACTTGCACTGCAGACAAACTAGTTGTTTCTTCTTAGTACTTAAAAGCAATTAATGCTGTTTGTTGATTTCTATTGGGAATGTAGGGAGTATGATTCCGTCACAAATTCATTCTTTCATGTCCAATAAATGTACCTTGCAGTATCCATATGGATTTAATTTTTGTTGAATTTTGGTATGTGCCACTGGATTTCTTTCTCAAAGAACATGAATTCAATGTTAAATTTTCACAGATCATGAAGAAGTTCCTTTTACCGTCATCTGTATGTACTGCCTCTGCTGCTGCTGTTGTGCATGCAGCAGAAAAGCCTAAAGAGTGCCCTCCGCCCGTGAAGGTAGTCAAAGAGGCGAAACCGGCGGAGGGGATTTGCCATACAGGTCCTCTGAAAATCAAACCAAGTGAACTACCGATTTATGACCACGCAGATCCACCATGGTAAGTCAGTGCTTCTCATTTAATACCTTCTGTTTTTTACTATGCGAAGTTATTAAGCACATTTTTTTGTTATAATGTATAGTGTTGTGGAGGAGGAGAAGAAACCTATATCGGACTTGGAGGAAGCAGTGTCGGTGGTTAGGAAAGAACTTTGGGTGTATGTTGACGATTTCGACAAGAAAAAGGAGAAGATGGTGGAGTATGTTGAAACTGGGAAAGCACATTCTGAGTGTATGTATTGAAAACTCCTTTCTTATTTCTTTTCTGTAACTGATAGAATAAACGAAGAATTTGTCACTAGTGTCATTTCATTAAGAAGATGGTGTTGTGAGTTTTGAATCTGTAGTTCATGTCCTCCTACTTTGAATGGTAGGTCCTCGTGTAGAAGCAAAAATATCCAGAATACTTTACCTTGATGATGACCCTTGTCCTTTTTGATTGGATTGGTGATCTTCCTACTTAACTTGCAAAGAGAGCGATTCATTGTTGGCAGCAGAATTTGGGCTATTAAACTGGAATGATAGCGAGTGATAATTTTGCTTATGTGGACTTCAGTTATTACTTATACAGGTACCGAACGAATTTTAAGTGTATTGTAATATGAATTTGTAGATAACTATATGTTTACGTTATGATTGCCATGTCATGTTCCTATCATTTGATCTTATTTTCCAGCATTTCTCTCCTTTTAGCATCTTTCTTTTAATGAGGTACTCATCCAAATAACTTCTAATTTGGTGAGATTCTTGATTTTATGGAGACATTGTCCCGCAAAATTGATAGGTGGATCTCGGGGGTATGAGGTGCAACATAATAAATATTAATCCTTCCTACAAATAGTTTGATCTATCTTTTAAACTCTAGCTGGATTTTTATATCTTTCGCTAATTTTAAATTAACTGTATTGAAGATGGAATAAAAGACAGTAATGTAATTACATGCATGTACTTTGTTATAATTCTATTCAATACGGTCACACTGATGGCTGTGAATATATGTGATCGGCGAAGTTAATAAATTATTCCACTTAATTTTTATTTAATTTCTATGCCTGCTTGTGATAAGAATTTTCTAGTACATATAATGCTCTTCATTATATTAGAATAGAAACCCAAATCACAACTTACCCATTAAATCCTGGAATCTTGTAATTGAGTATATCTTTAACAATGGTAGAATAGCTGCCTGTAGAAATTACACACTAAATATTTATTGGGATGAATCAGGACCACAGTAATTTAACTACAGTAATTAGATCTAAGCAATGCTCCCTGGTTGGCATTCCCTGCCTGCCTGATTATGCTAAAATTGGTTTTTATTTTTTTCTTAGTTATCATATCCTATCTGAAAGAAGAAAATAACTACCTACCTCGAGCTGGTGCTATTGGTCTTGGTGGTCTTGCTGGCTTGGTGCTTGGTCTTCGAGGAGGTTTTATTCGTCGCATCCTGTATGGTTCAGCTGGTGCTGCTGGTTAGTATGTGTTTTGATACTACAGTTTTGTGGTGGTTTAAGTATTCATTATTTTTGTTGTTTGCTCTTCCTTTGTTTCTTTCCTGTTAATGCAGTCATTCCATCCTCTGACCCCACTGACACGAGATGTATGGATTAGAATTAGTCTTCAGTTGCTTTAACCTTTCATCAGATGCAATATTGGAATTGCTGAGTTGAGGCGCTATGTGCCTGACATGCGCAAATGTGAAAAAATATTTTTAACACTTAGCATGGCACAGTGATACACCTTTTAAGTTTAAAATATGTACCATTATTAGTGTAGTCGAACACGTAGATGATGTCTTTTGTGCTATGCGTTGACCCCTTTTTATGTATGTACCTTCATAGCGGTCCCTGACCAATCCAGCAAGGTTTGATTTAACCTGCTCTTCAGGCTATTAAATATTATTTGTAATGTATTTTACCCTGTGAATACTATAAGATCAGTAGTTTTTGTTCGTCTATCTTATTTATCAAATAATGCCTTCATTTTGCTATGTTGTGCCATTATTCTATTTAATTATGTTGAATAATCCCCCACGGATCTGTCAGCATAAACATGAAAAGTGCAAGGCTGCATGGAGCGTGTCCAAACAAAAAGCTACTATAAGTGTCAAGGGTCTATGCCGCCTAGTTGTGCGGAGAAATAAAAAAAAACTCGCACTGTGCCTGTCAGATCCTTTGTTCCCAACGGAAGGTTAAAATAAGTATGTACATATTTTGGGAGATATTGTGGAGTCATTCCACCTCATGATCGGTAAATGAATAGGGATATTTCCTCTTCGATTAAAATACATAGAAGTGGAAAATTACCATTTCAATTACATACTTATATTAAGTTGTACTTATCTTACTACAGTGCAACCTCGATATAACGACACCCCACGGTGCACTAATAAACACTCGCTATAGCGAATTGTCGCTTTACCGGAGGTGGAGCAAATAATAGCCAATATACCTGTTGCGGACAGATATACAGAAACAGGAGTGGTGCGGCGACAGATAAACATCTATCCGATAAACGTAAGCATAAATCCAGACGAAAGGCGATGTTTTTTTGCATCACTAAATTTCCTTACTCGAACAACGACTAACTATTCAAACCATTTATAAGCGCCGCACTGAATAAAAATCATGGAAAGCATTGTTTCGTCAATCATTATGCTAATGCACAACCGACGAAGTCATTTTTCTATGCACTTAATTAGTTCATTTACGTGATCATTCTATTGTTTTGGTATTTTCCACTGAAAATTCAAAAATTAACTGACAAAACAGTATCGCGGTTATGTAATGCCTCAAAGGTTTCCATTGGTGTATGTTTATTGTTTCTGTACGTTAACCGGCAGTGAAGTGAAATAACGCATTACATTTGTTTCTACCGGTGGAAGGTTGTATATCGTTCCCGCCGTGGAAGACTTTTTCTATCAGATAATGTAATATCTTCATCATCTACGGTAAAAAGTTTGCTAAGCTTGAAAAATGATGTGATTAAAATTGCCGTTGTTGAAAAAAAGTTCCTTTTGAGTGTTACGCTCGCGACGTATTTGAAATAATACACCGAGTTTACCACGACACTGCAAACGAGAGTCAGTTGTTCTGTGAGTTCTTACAGTGGCCACCAGGGGATGCTCGGCTACCCACGTGACGGAAAAGAGCGCCAGTACGACTCCGACCACTGACGCAAATAGTTCACCCTTGTGAATCCGCAACGGAGAATAAATACGTACATCCGGACAATTCACGTTCAGTATCATTGCATCGTACATCCTACATCATCGCTAAGGCGCACTACATACCTTTAGAGGCATCATTGCAAGAAATACCTCATACTGCAAGGGTTTTGTCGGGGAGTTGTACGTAAAAAAAGTTCCGTTTCGTCTATGTTATATGACGCGGGGAATACTTCTAAAGATACTTATGATCGGAGTCCTCTCTTCCACGACTTCAGGTTTACACCGCAGGCATCACCAGGGGAGTTGTGAGGGGAGATAACGCTTTGGTGCTTCGCATTAGTATAATCAACCTTCCGCACTCTTAAAATTCTCGATTCGCAATCTATCCCTAAAATACTCCGCTTCAGGCTTGGGCGTAGCCCCTTTCTCAGAAGTTCCCGCAGATTTGAATGGGCAAAACCACCCGAACAAAGCTCCTTATAACTCTTCATCGTCTGGATTCCTTGGGCGCTTTTGTTTTTTTTTAATTTTGCAGATCGAATACGAAGATAAATTAATTTCGAGACTCATATTACTCCTTTATTTTTATTTTCTCGCTTAGACGTGTTTGGTGTTTTTTGGCCATGGTGACTGCCATCAAATGCTTTCTATTCACGCAACTCACGGACGTGCGGGTATGCTGCCGACTGCTTTCTGCCGCCCGAGGAACAAAAGAAGATTAAGTATTCGCGAATGCTAATGCCACAATATTTTCACCAAAATTAACTACTTATTTATCGAACGACAGTTTACCAGATAACTTTGAGACTGAGCACTCCATTAACTTCATTTCTAACAGATCGCTAGCAATTACAGAGGTTAAGGAGTCTTGATGAAAGTCTTCCGGCGGTGAAACCCTCGCTATGGCGAGAGCCAACACCAAAAGGGTCTCGTAAAAACGAATTTTTTAACACGCTTATTGTAGGGTCAATTGACGGTGCATCGGCTATCTCTCGTTATAGCGGGAGTGTCGCTATAGCCCGTACTCGCTTTAACGAGGTTCCACTGTATATGTCTTCATTTATTCTCTATTCTATACTACACCAAGGTTCTGTTTCATAAAAATAGAAAATGGAGCTTGGAAATTTCCATCCATCATGTGGTCATATATATTTACAAATATGTTGTTAATTGCAATTTAAAAAAAATTATAATGCAACGTGGTAAAAAAGAAACCATTCTGATATATAATGTACAATTTAAAAAATTAATTGAATGAAAAAAACGTTGTTTTCAAAGGCTTTGAAATTAATGATGATATATTGTTGTTGGCACTTCTGGTGCATTCTGCAAAGGACGATATATCATTCCGTGGCACTGAAAGGGTTAACTTGGCCTAATCCTCTGGAACTGACTCTAAAATTATGTAATTTTTAGTTGTTGACCTCCTCCCCAAAATGTGTCTCTCCACTTGGATCTCTAGTTGGTGTATTTCTCTCAAATTTTTTGGGTCTTATTTTGAGTCTATACCATAACTTTTTTCAATGGAACAAGTTTCCCAAAAAAATTGATTCTTTTGATCGGTCTTTTTTCAAAGGGCTAAAATTATCAGAGAGGGAAGTTACCATCCATTGACTTGCTCTCAGCTCAAGTGCATTTATTCAGTAGTATGAGTCTTTGTATGGGTCTATTTTCCTTTTTAAATAATCATTTTTATTTTGGTGTATAAATTATAGCTTTTTCTGTTGGTTTATTTTAGTACCGTAACATTTTTACGTTTACGATGAGCAGGAATAATTACTAAAGGTGCTAACTTTTTTTTAGCCATGGCTTCAATATGCTACCCTAATGAAGCAGCTGTGTACTCCAAAGAAGCTGTCCAGAATGTCAAGAAGTATGCATTGATTGGATACAATTTCGTGAATGGAGGTAGGTTTCATGTGTGAAGCTAATTTTGTGCATAGTTTTACTTTGTATGTAACAATTTTTAAATGGGAATATGATTCACAGAAGGTGGCATAAGAATCTTTCTTTATTAGAAAAAAATGCTCATTTTCCTCCATAGCCATCCCATTTTTGATCACTGTTGACTTCTCTTGGGCACTTATCATTTTTTACTTTACTTTGTTTACATTTTTGAATTTTATTTCTGTTAACATTTGAAAGTAATCTTATACGTACAGGTGAGAAGGGCTTGGCTTATTAGTTTGAGCTTTCATTCTGTGAAGAGATATCTCTAATTCAAAATTTTGCAGTACAGCAGACTCACATTAATGCGAGCAGCGTTATTATAAAGTTCTCATTTTTACAAAGCAAATCGTTGGTCCTGTGGTAAGGGCTAATCCAATCTGTAGTAAAAGAAAATAAGTTATACACTAACTAACAGCATTTTATAACACACTAACAGAATTTTTATAATAGATATACATTACGCTACGTCATAATCATTGTAATGCGTTTAAGTTCTCCTCGTGCGTCTCCCAAGAGCGTCAGTTATTGTTCTTTTTCAGTAGGAGATACTTCAGTATCCACACAATATTGTATGATAAGCTTTACTCCTGTGGAATCAAGCTTATCATATGATGGAACCTCACCATTTAAAGCTGCACCAAGTTGGTATGGACAAAAACTTATTTTGCTCCAATGCCATTTTGAATGACATCAAGACATGAAAAACTGGCAGTTCTGTTTATAATAAACACTGGCAATTGTGGTAACAGACATCGTTTAGATTTATACTGCAGCTTCTGTGACAAATAAATAATATCTAAGAATTCATTCAGTAGAGTATTGTTCCCTAATGCTGTGAAACATTGGGGATTTTGTCGAATAAATATTGTTTTTTGATCCCACAAAAGGTTGCATGGGACAGAATGAACTTAAGAGAGTGGTCTGAAGAACATTCAATTTCTCTGAAGTCAACCATCGGGATGTGTAATGACCACTTATTTCAAATACAACTTCCCACTGTCTGATGTTCGTAACTTGAGTTAGTAGTTGAGAGTTATTAGTTGTTCACTTTTATTATCGAACTCCAATAACATGTATCGACATGGATTTTGGTGACAGTAGTTAGTTACTGGGCATAAATAATCACACCACTGTTTCTAAAAGTCATTCAATATTCGAGGTGGACATAATTTTTTTTATTACGAATAATTTTGTTTTATTATATTTTCTTGAGTTTTGAAATCACAAGGTTTTAGCACTTTTTTTATGTGATATCATTTCTCCACAGAGTCATTACAATACAATGTGATTATTCCCCTTATAAAATTTGCGCTTTGATAGGGCCCTTGTATTATAATGCTCGAAGCACACACAAGTCCATTCAGCTGTTCAGGCTGTTGTCATGCTTGAATTGCACTTAAACAATAGCGTCATTGTCATATATTACTAGCCCTAACCAAAAACAATTGATGTGAGCAAGCACCATTGCATCAAAATTGCAGAGCGAGTGCAAAAGATCAGCTCAAAACATGGAGATATTAAATACCTTGCCATCTTCACCCCACCCAAGATTTAACTTGCTGGTAGTTACTGCTACATAGCATAGGAGAAATTTGCCGCTATTTGAAATGGCTCTGAGTTCTGCTGACGTCAGCTCCGCCCTCCTCCCCCACTACTGCGGTGGATGGGGGAGGTTGGACGAGTATATTAATTGACCACCAATTCCGTAATTTCATTCATCGCCTGATGATACGTCCTGTAACGGTCGCGAAAGCTTGCACGACAAAGCGCAACACGCAGCAGCACCCGGAAGCCATTAGCAACGATGCCTCTCGCTGCGAAAACCTACGTTCAAAGATGTCCAAAAGTAATTGAAAGTAAGCCATAATTTAAATGGCTTTACTGTTATAGGGACATTTCTGACCAGTGGTGTAACTAAGGGGATAGATCCCCCCCCCCAAGCATCAGAGAAGTACTAAAGTTATTTGAAAATATTGCCTAGCTTTGAAATATAATAAAGTCTGCATCTGCGTAAATTATAATTTTTAGTGCCAAAATTATGTAAAATGTAGTTTCAGGCATGTCATTTTTCCAAAAATTTCCTGCCCCAGTCCATCTCATCCCCCCAAAGCATATTCCTAGTTATGCCACTGTTTCTGACTATCTTAATCTAACTAAGTACAGTGTAACCTCGATATAACGGCACTCCACAGTGCACTAATAAACACTCCCTATAGCGAATTGTCGCTTTACCGGAGGTGGAGCAAATAATAGCCAATACACCTGTTGCGAACAGATATACA
Source organism: Ischnura elegans (assembly GCF_921293095.1). Classification (NCBI taxonomy): domain Eukaryota; kingdom Metazoa; phylum Arthropoda; class Insecta; order Odonata; family Coenagrionidae; genus Ischnura; species Ischnura elegans. The sequence goes on from NC_060251.1 coordinate 66,493,325, forward strand.
GGAACAGGAGTGGTGTGGCGACAGATAAACATCTATCCGATAAACGTAAGCATAAATCCAGACGAAAGGCGATGTTTTTTTGCATCACTATACCATTTTTCTGAACTGAAGGCGGCTGGGTGGAAAATAGCAAGTAGCCAATCAGAAGCGCTGCCCCTTCCACCTCTCCGTTCCCCTCCATCCCCTTCCCTTTTCCCCTACGCTCCCCTCCATCCGGCCGACACTCTCATATTACTCCTTTATTTTTATTTTCTTGCTTAGACGTGTTTGGTGTTTTTTTGGCCATGGTGACTGCCATCAAATGCTTTCTATTCACGCAACTCACGGACGTGCGGGTATGCTACCGACTGCTTTCTGCCGCCCGAGGAACAAAAGAAGATGAAGCATTCGCGAATGCTAATGCCACAATATTATCACCAAAATTAACTACTTATTTATCGAACGGCAGTTTACCACATAAATTTGAGACTGAGCACACCATTAACTTCATTTCTAACAGATCGCTAGCAATTACAGAGGTTAAGGAGTCTTGATGAAAGTTTTCCGGCGGTGAAACCCTCGCTATGGCGAGAGCCAACACCAAAAGGGTCTCGTAAAAACGAATTTTTTAACACGCTTATTATAGGGTCAATTGACGGTGCATCGGCTATCTGTCGTTATAGCGGGGGTGTCGCTATAGCCCGTACTCGCTTTAACGAGGTTCCACTGTATAATGTTTTTCAAGAATGTGACCAGAGCCCTATTGTGCTCAATCAACTTGCGGAAAAATATTGTTTGTGTTAATGTGGTGATAAAGAAAATCAAGAATTTAAAAATGAGCTTCCACAGTGGACGAAAGAGTATGAGTGAGGAGAAAAGTGGCTCATCATAGAGAAGAAGGGGTGGTTTTCTTATGAGGCTCTAAAATTTGAAATATGCCCTTGGAATTACTTTAACCCACTTGCTTACATCCCGTGGGATTTAAATCGACCCCATTCACTGCTGACTTTTAAAGAATTTGAACACATTTGTAGTGTTGGTTTAAATAAGACATTTAATAGAGTATTTGTTGACTTATTTTGACCAAATTTTGATATGTTGTTTAGAGTTAGCTGAGCTCTTACATTTGGTTGAAGTATAAATATTTTTAAGGCGATTTACAATGGAAAAAATGTTCTAAATGGCCACCAGATGGCAGCTACTATCAGGTACACTATCTGGCCAAAAACTTACAAAACAACTTGTAAGATAGCAGCAGGATCAACTGATAGATATCACTACGTATGCATTTGTACCGGTACGCTTGTGGTGTTTGTGGCCAGCTTCAGGCTTCGTACCAGTACGCTTGTGGATGGGAATGGGTTAAGCTTAAACGTATTGTTCTGCATTAGCAAGAAATAAACTGCCTTAACAGTATGAATACATTTTATCTAGGCTTAACATAAGAGGCTGAGGAGCCTTTTGATAAACAGTATGAAACTGCTAATGCAAGAAATTTCGGGGTGATCATCAATCTCACTTGTACTGCGACATATCCCGTAGTTAGTATCTTATTTTATAATCAGTTGACCAACTCTATTCAATAGGAATCTAGAGACTTGGCCTTTTTGGAAGTAGAATTTTTCAATAACTTCACAAGGTTGGATATTGAACCATATTCATCTTTATAAAGTTCTTGTAAAACTCATTATTGTTCAGGAGTTGTCCACTTGAAAGATTGTTGGTGATGGATATGTTATGAACCCTTAACCTGCTCCCATTGTCTCTTGACTATTACAACTATGCTTCTACTCTCCGAGTCCATAGGTGCTTAGAAGTTCTTCCTTTGACAAGTAGATGTCATGCGGACATCTTTTACTCCTCTTTTTATTTTTAATGCCCTTCAGTAGGTGCCAGGAACCCTCAGTAGCTTCTTTTTCAGCTTATTTGTGCAGATAAAGGGTTAAAAATATTAGTTTGCCAATGTTTTTCTTAGTGTTTCATCCGACGATGGTACCGGATACTCTGGAGGCTATGAATTTTGTTCTGAGTGACATTTTGATTCGGAGTGAGTTGGAAACTTTGATTGCCTGGGTATAGGAGGACTGTTGGGAGCAAATATATTTTACTATCCTATATTTTACTATGTAAAGTCCTGGGACCAATAAAAATTATTATAATTATTACAATAATTATTATTATTATGACATGAAGTTACCACCTGCTACATACTAGAAATGCCAATGATTGTGAAAGGGCAACCATTGCCACTTGCTATCATGTTGCTCTATGTTGCCTTGGTGTTAAACCACCTTTAGATAATGTTCTGATCAAAAATATCTTATGCCATTTGTAATTGCTTGCTGTGTAGACATTGCTTTCAAACCATTTCCCTATCTTGTCCTCAATTACCTCTTGTGATCAATGCTGGTATATTGTGCCGTGTACTCGTATACTTGTATATTTGTTTTCTTATATTTTACTCTAAATATCATTATGAATTTCTCGGATTCTTTCTTACTCTATTCCGTCAAATTTTTTTTTGTGTTCTGATGAATATGGTCACTTTGAGAAGCCATTTGAATTTTGGCTTAGATTGCTTTAAGATACTCTTGAAAAACACTGTAGCATATTGAATTCTCTTGATCCATTAGAATATAAATTGGTGGAAAATATTATAAGTAATAATATTTTTATTTGTCCAGAAGATCATATGTTACCTTATGCCACAAAAACATAGATATACTCCATATCATGGAAATTAAGCAAGCAAAATATATGATTCCAAACAATGTACATAACATAATGAACACTCAGCAGAATGCCAAACAATGAACATAGTACCAGATAATGAAGAGTGACATGCACACATATTAATGCAAAGTTAAGGATTGTTGTAGTACTCTTGTAGGCTGTCAAAACATTTGTACTTTTATGCATGCAAGAAGTCCGTTTGTCTACCTCAGAAGTGCAAAGTCTGAAGGAGACCAAAGAAATTATGATTCAAAATTATCCTGTGTTAAAATTGTGACTTAAAATTATGTAGCTCTATTTTATTCTAATGGAAAATCTGATTAGAGATTTACCCTTCAAGTAGCTTAACACATTCAGTGCGGGCCTGATTTTAATGAAAAGCATCAGAATCGGCCGATAAAATAAGAAAGAAAAATAGAGAGGGGTTTTCGTGCCATAACTTCCATTCAAATACTACCATTTACAAACGGCACACATGGGTTGAAAGAGGGAAGCTTGCTGAAGGCCATGCACACAATCGGAAGACTCAGGAGTGGCTATTATTCATGTACTGAGGCGGAGAAAGGGCTCCTGGTCTGACCGCACATCAATTGACGGCTCCGTGTTAAGCCTTGAATGATATTTGCCTTAGTTAGTGAACACCTGTTGATTTAATGTTGTTTGTTGCCCATCTATTAAGTTCCCCGACTAACATTTAATTAAAATTGATTGTTTGAGGCGTAACTTGGTGAAAGCGATTCATAATTAAATTAAAAAACTTTGTGCTTTCACATTAATATTTATTCACGACCATGGTTTCAACGTTAGACGTCATCGTCAGGTGAACTCTACAGAGGTCCCAGCCCAGGAATTTAGGCATGACATGACGAACTCTTCGGACTCTCTCTCACCTGAACCATCCCCCCTCCACCTGCCATGCCCTCCCTAAGGGAGCCTCCTCCCCCTAACTTCTTTCATACCATATGACCAAGTTTTTTTCCCCCTCCCTCTTCTCTGTTTACCAATCCGTTCAACCTAGTTACCTTCCTCCCTACCCCTCCTAGCCTGGTATAAAAGGATGTGATGGACCTCTGTAGAGTTCACCTGATGATGACGTCTAACGTTGAAACCATGGTCGTGAATAAATATTAATGTGAAAGCACAAAGTTCTTCATTTTAATTTAATTAACATTTAATTGCTTTTGTTTCTTGTGGTTGATTTTAAACCAAAGATAATCATTCAGTTATCAGGCTACGAGTTTTTCTCAGACTTTTTCGTAATTGTAGCCTGATTTGTATCTAAGGTTTTTGGATTTAATAAAAATATATTTAATGCATAGCTACTTTTTCTAGTCAATCAATCTCTCTGGACTGAAAAGTTACTAAATTTTTCATTTATCACCAAATTCTTTTATGAGAGGAATAGCATATTGGAGAACAAGAGCTTATACTCTCAAAGGCCACCAAATCAGCCTATCTTTGAAGTAAGCTTAATATTATTGGTTGATTCCATGTGTGGTAAATCAGAATTTTTCATTTATACAGCAACAGAAATCAGAAATTCGCATTGCGCTAATAACAATAGACAATACAATGAACTAATTGTTGACACAGACAATGAATGTGACATTTTTTCCATTTCTCAATTTAAATCATCTATGTAAACCTTGAATTAAAAATGTGATGACTCAAAAAACACCTTAATTAGTGTGTCCTATTGTTGTTATAAAAATATTGTTGTCAAAAATACGCATATTCATACTTAATATGTAAGTGTTATACATACATTTCATTTGCAATTTAATCTCTCTGGCAGATAAATATGGAAATTTTCTCTCCTTCCAAAGGATATTGTTTTGTTATTTTGGTCGTGTAGAAGCATTTTTATGAAATTTAATGGCTGATTAATTTTTTGTGCACTCCTGTGAATTTGGTAAGCCTGCTTGCATGGAAAAAATGCATATTGACCTGCCTGTTGGTACGTATTGGAAAAAAAACTATTGCACCTTGTATGGACTTGTTTTCCTGTGGCTCTTTGTTTGATGTCTTAGTTTTCTTATTCAACATTTTCATCTCCAAATTGTGCAGTGTTTCTTTTACCTATTTTTAAAATTTTGATTGTCCACAGCCAGCATGTGTTAATGCATTCCCTTTTTGTCATCCTTGAAATCTGTTGTTGAGTTTAATCAATGTTTTATTTTTTTTGTGGGAGATTCCTCCACTTTTCCCACACACCACACTCGATGATCATTTGGTATATTTTTTGTTGATGTTGCACCTTTGGCTTGTCAACATAAGTAATATGATGTGACTTAAAGTGGACTGTATTTTAGTTTTCTACAAATCGTTATTACAGCTGTTCAAGAATCGTTCTTACACTTTAAGAATATGCGCTGCACACTGACCATCGATCTGTTGTGACTATTGGTTCTGTCCCTTCGTCCCTCCCAGTCCCTTTACTTTTAATTGTCTCTTCTCCCATCTCCTTCCGGGGCAACTTAACGGTCCATCCCCTTTTGGTGCACCACTTTGTCACTCATATCTCTCCAGGCATATGTATGCCATCTTTTGACCCAAAGAGCAACTGTTTCATTGCCGTAACAGTTGTAATGATCGAGAGGAAAAGAAATATATGCCTAATAAGGTATCCTTGAGGTTCAAATTGTCCCTGAAATAATCTCTGCGTACATTAACACGTTGCGTATGGATGGCGGGAATTCTTTTCATTTTTTTCCGAGTGTTCCTAACGAATAACGAAGATTTTCGTCATTTTGGCACGTCAACTTAAACAATTGTAAAGTATACTATAGGTACTTAGTAGAATGCTGTCAGTTATTGTTCGAGAGTATTATGAATGGAGGTATCGTAATGCTTAATAGGGTAAAGATATATTTAAACATTAGTTTTTCAAACGTGTTTAAACCAATGGCAATGCACTTAAATTGGGACATATTTTGGATATTAACACCTCAATTCAGGTTCGTCGTTCCTCTACATTTAAATACCCCGGTACGCAAGGTGTTAAGATTCATATCCATATGTCATTAGGGAAAATTCACCCTTTGTTTTTAGTTCCTTTTTAGTCTTTGTTTCATTTAGTCTTCATTAACATCACCCTTCAATTTTAATCTGGGAAAATGCTATTTGCTAATGAGTCCTAGTAATGTTATTTATATGAGTAGTGACGTTAGTATTAACCCTCTATTGTAAGCCAAAGTCTGATTAAAAGACATTTACTTAAGCTAAGGGCTTATATGAATTGAAGAAGCCCCAGAATTGGTCACATAGATCTTCAATTGCCACAATTTACTGAGAGGTATTGTTTCTTCCAGTCAAACCTGAAAGTAAGCCTGTAGTCTCGGAGAACCGTGCTGAGAAAAAAGAAACCTCACAAAGTCAGAGTCAAGCCCCTAAAGATGCTCCGAAGGCCATGGTAAATACATCTACCCCTCCTGCATGCTCGTCGAAGAAAGTGGAGTCCTTGAAAGAGAAGTTCATTGAAACCTCACCCCTGGCCAAAATAACCAATCCCTTGACCACAAAGTTGGTCTCTTCCAATCCAGTACCTAAAGAAGACATCCGGGGAGAGTACCTGAAACATATCCCACCTCCAGTTGTCGAACCACCCTCTAAACTGATCCATTACCCATCTATTCCTGGATCAACACCTTCTGCTACCTACTCCTCACTAACTCCCGATGGTAACCTTTTACTTACTTCCTTTTTCATATTAACTTTTATACCTATTTAATAATGTAAAATAGTTTTTCAGTACTTATCTAAATTTATATGTACAACTGACAGTTGTAAACTTTGCAAACATTTTCATTTATTTCATGAGTGTGCATTTTTGTGGCATTAGCGCATAAAATAATTGGTGTGTATGCATTTGTGAATGAATGGTAATGGACTTGAGTGATTTTGATGCTACTGTTGAATTTGGCATTTGAGTGTTGATGAGGCATCAAATGCCACTTTCATATGCTCCAATTTGTCACTGTGCAGCATATATGATGGCTTAAAATGACCATAGGTGTTCATGGGCACCTTCAGACACATTGAAGTACACTGTGTGATGGTCTCGGTGATCTTCATGGTGCCTATTTCCATCTGGCATGAGTGGTTTCGGCACTGAACCAGCAGAGCTTGAATCTGCCCTTTGAAGTGACGGCAGAAGAACAGTCCATCTGAAACTGGCCTTATTCTTTCAAATTGCCATTTTATTTTGTTTTTAACCAATTTTTTATATTTGCGTATTAGGATCGTTAAATTACTTACAGGATAAATTGAATTACATTGCCTTTTACTGTGGCTGTGGATCTGTCTTGTTTCTACCTAATATCTACTTTTTGGAATGGTTTCATGATCTTGATTTTTCTCCTTCCTTTACAGAACAAAACATTGGCAAAAAATGATCAGAGCAACCCTGCAGACAAGGACATGTATACAACCAGAAGCTAAGGGTTTATTGTTTAGGGACTGTGCTGAGAAGAAACTTTAGTTAAATTTTATTCCTCGGGTGTAAATTAATTGTGTAAATAATCTATGTAACTGGGTTTGTGTGAATGTTTTCTAAGAGACATTTACCTTACTCTGTACAGTAATGCTGCCAATAAATTATGTTGAAATATTGAATCTAATAGGATGGTTAAAGTGTAGTGGATGAGATAAAGTATTTTTTATGAAATTATTGCCTAAATTTATGTTTGCAATCCTTTCTGTAGATTTTGTGGCATTGGAATTTCTTTAGAAGAGACTTCTAATTCTCACTCTTAACATATGACACATAAACGCGTGGTTATAAGTTCCAGTTATGTCTTGTATTCAAATTTTTTGATGCCATCTTAAGAAGTTTTCTAGACTTGTATGCAAATGTGTAGATATTAGTTATATTTTATGAAGTCTGGATGAAGTTTGCTGATTTTTGCCTTCTTTTCAATTATCTATGTCAAACACTTGACTTGAGCTATTTACTTTAAGTTTACCTAAGCTCTTCAACACCATTTAAACAAACCAAAGTTTTATTTTTTTTTTTAAGGCCACTCTGCCAGCTTAGCAAAAATAAATTACGGGGCATTTACAAAGGAAGGGCCGGTTGGTCATGGGAAAAAATGTACTCATATGAAACAAATTTTATAGGCACTTTTAGTTAGCTACAAACCTACTTCACTTCTCTACATTATCACCATTCACTTCTAAGGATTTTTCGTACCGCTACACCAGCTTCTTAAACCCCTCTGCATAGAAGCTCGCCGCCTGAGATTTGAATCAATTGACTAAGCCTTTCTTGAGTTCCTCTTCAGTTTTGAAATGTCCACTGAGCCACTGTTTCAAGTTCAAGAATAGGAAATAGTCGCTAGGTGCAAGGTCAGGACTGTACAGTGGGTGGTCAAAGAGTTCCCAATTAAAATCTTGAATCTTATCGGTTTTGGACAGCAGTGTAAACCTGTGGTTTAATCCAATTGGTTCAACTCTCAGGCGGTGAGTTTCAATGCAGAGGGGTTTGCAGAAGCCGGTGCAGCAGTACAAAAAATGCTTAGAAATGAACTATAATTATGTAGAGAAGTAGGTTTGTAGCCAACTAAGAGTACCAGTAAAATGTGTTTCATAGGAGTATATTTTTTCCTGTGACCAAACGGCCTTTATGAATATGCCTCGTATGTGTAGTACGTACATATGGCCAACATGTGATTGGTAATCACTTTTGCTTGCCGAAGGCTCTGCCCTCTGGTCACTCTGCCAGTTCTTTCAATTCTTGTCTGCTGTTTGTTCCTTAAGGATAATTTTTTTTGTGATATCATAGAATAAGTATATAATAGAGTAAGAATATTCTTACTCTATGGTGATATCTAACCTACTTAAATCCTTAGGATACCAAACAGTTTTTGGTTTCCAGGCTTTCTGACTGTTAAAAGGTGTGGACTAATGGCTGACTGGTGCCAAGCTTGCCAGCGATGTTCAAATTCCTCATCACCATCGATTTTGTGACCCTCAAAAGTCACCAGAGGGTAGAGTCATGAAGGCAGTTGGGTGCATTGAAATTTATGGAAAATTTAGTGTTAAGACTATTTTTCCTAAGGTTTTAGACGATTTTCGACGGGGTCCATTCAATGACTTTTTGTTGTATCTTGTCTACGTATTTCATTCCAAACATTTTTATGAGTGAGTGAGTCAGTTAGTTGTAGAAAGTAGGTGTTATAGTACATATATAAATGCATCAGCTTTCTATTTCTTCCTGTTGTATAATCTTGTCACGTACTGTATTTACCGTAATTCTCTGAATATAGTCCCACTCTGAATGTATACCCCCCCCCCCTAATTTTGATGCTTCAGTTTTGAGCAAATTAAAAAAAAGTACATAGGAATATAGTCCCCCCTGTACTTTTACCACAAGCATTGTTGGAAAAAAAGGGGGGTCTATATTCAGACAAATACGGTATCTGAATATAGTCCCCCTTTTTTTCCTCAAATTCTCTTGGTAGAAGTAAAGGGGAGACTATATTCAAATGCATTTCTTAAAATTTTCCCAAAGCTGAAGCCTCAAAATTAGGGGGAGGGGGCTTATAATCGGAGAAACATAGCATGTAATACATAGCTCATTGTAAGACCTGATGGAACCAGTCAAGGGAGTGAACCCTCCACTGAGGAAACCAATAGCTCACTGGTGTCAACTTGATTTCCTGACCATCAAGTCAACCCATTCGCATGTTTTTCATGCCCCCCTTCTTTTACGGCCATTTTCCTGCGGTGAGTTTTTTCGCTGAAGGATACTACACCCTTATCCTCATGTTTTTCCCACAAACGGAAATCTTTTTTTGCGCAAAATTTTCACATATACTTGTTTATCTTTTTTGACATTTCGCAAATAGTGTACCTATACTGTATACCTTGTGTATTGCAAACATTTATCTTCTATTTTTAAATTTGTTTGCATTGATGCTATCGAGGGGTTAGGTGGAAGAGGGGACTTCTTAGTCTCAACCTCGCTCAAATAAAGACATTATTATTATTATTATTACCCATCGTCAGGTCAATGAGGGCAGCTGTATTTAACAGAATACACTCTTTGGTTGTCACATAGTCGAGGGAGATGGCTCACTAGAGGCTGATTCAGACATATTTTTGGGTGGCTGATTTATGGGCTCCAAGGCAATATGTGATAAATACCATGAAATGAAATTTTAGGGAGTCCTTTGGCTGACATTTTGTTTTTATCTAATTTTGTGCTTGGTTTCAAAGGTTAGTATTACACAATTCTACAAGGAAGAATTTTATATATACATCCAGTTTGTTTCATTTTTTGCAGTCTCAGTATTAAGTTGAATTTACGAGGAAGCCAGTTATTAACCCACCTCCTCTGAACCTTAAGGAGGGATTGCCACCGGATGCCACCACTCAGGATGCCGGGTTTTTCTGTCGGGATATCCTTCCCAGGGGCGGTCTGGTAGGGTAGTCTGGTCGGCTGTAGGGGACCCCCACAATGCTCACGTATATTGTGAAGTGTATATGATAGACATTATAAAAAAGACAAAGATTACTTGAGTCCAAGTTGTAATCCAATCATAAAATTCTTCATTTTCATTAGTTGCTTTAATTATGGCATACTCAGTGCAAAAATATTATATGAATAATAAATAAAATAAAGGTAAGATATAGTCTGAGGTTTCAGGCGAGATGGAGTGGAAACGTGACATAATGAAAATGAAAAAGCAGGAGCAATTTCCACAATTTTACATTTATTAATACTACCAGTTTTGCTTTTCAGCATCATCAGGTACAAGATAGATAAGAGAACCTGATGCTTTTTTAAGAAAGGGTTTTTTGAAAAGGTTATTTTAGAGGTTTCAGTGGTGTCATATGGAAAACAATTCGCCAAGTAGATAACAGAACCATAATACATAATTAAATTTTATGAGCTGTGAAATTTTCACTTTCAATACTATTTTTTCTTACGAAGTTGCTGTTTTTTTTATTAACTTTGATGTAGTTTATAAGGGCCAGAATAGTGTCAAAATCCATTTCCAGGCATACAATTTACTAAAATTTTCTGAGGAGAACCACTAAATCCTTTGGGAAGGAGTCACCCATCATGAGCTCCACACAAGGACCCCAATCATCCGAAGCCGCGCCTGATTCTTCCTTAGCTTTCAGGCTCTCCATCTTTCATAAAGCAGTGGGGAATTGGTTCATATATCTTCAGCACCCTTGAAGCATTTTTGCTCTCTTCTGCTTATGGAGCCAATGGCCGTTTTCCTCCTGTACCCTAGGGAGGGGCTCTTACAAGGGCGGATCCAGGATTTTTTCTGGGGGGGCACAAGGGTCTTACAGGCAAACTTTTTCATATTTGAGATTAAAAACAACATAAAAAAATTATGGTATGAAATATTCTCTTTAATTCAAAATGAAAATATTAATGAGTTACACATAAAAAAAACAACATTTTTTGAGCCCCTTTCCCACTTGGACAATGCTTTTTTTCGTGCGCTGACTAGCTAATGACCATTGACCGACAAACCAGTCTTCTTGACTTAGCCTCAAGGCATAAATGGTTGAGGCTTTGTAATACGCAAAATACATACGGAATGATAACCATATTAAAAATCTTGTCGATTTTTTAAGCATCTAAGGGGGGAAGAGGGGGCCCCCCCTAAATGTACCTATGGGCCCTCACAGGGTGCTACCATCCGCAGCCAGAAGGACCCTGGTTTTTTAGTGAGGTCTTTACTCTTCTGATTCCTCCTTCCTGTCCCATGCATGACAGGCCCAAGGCTTGCCACCGATATAGCGAATCTTTTTATTTCACCACCGTAAGAAAAAAGTTAAAAAATTATCAATGAGTTTCTAAAAGCCTCTTCCATTGTATATAAGACCTCAAACACATTAGAGCTGAGAGGTGTCGCAGAGTGGCAGATCTATGGGGGGTGCTAAACCCCCCCCTCCCATTGGGTCAAACAGCACTAGATAAAATCGAAATTTTTGGCATTTGCCAATTTGTACAAAAGTATGTTGGGATGTATGTACAAAAGAGTGGGGGGGGAGTGGATAACCAAGGGTGGATGCAGAATTTTTTTCTGGAAAGGGGGGCACAGGGGCCTGAAAGGCATACGGTTTTCTAATTATTGAGATTAAAAACAACAATTACTATGAGAAATATTCTCTTTGTTTTAACATGAAAGTTATCAAAATGAAATAAAATGATTCAGGTTCCGTAATGCACAAAACAAAATGATATTAATGATAACCGTACCTATTAAAAGTCTTGTCTATTTTTTAATCGTCTGGGAGGGGGCTTGTGCCCCAGCTAAAACCTCCCCTCCCATTGGGTCAAACAACACTAGATAAAATTGAAATTTTTGGCATTTGCCAATTTGTACTAAAGTATTTAGTTATATTTTCTGATATATTTACCTACTTCAGCGAATTGATGTACAAATTAGCTCTAAACTCAAGGCCTATTTTACATGCTTTTGGTATTTTCCATTGGGTGTCCAATTTATGCTATGGATAGAATGGTAATTTTGTTCGAACCCCCACTTCTGGGAGGTTACCTCCACTAAAGCACCCCTTCTCCCTATCCTGGATCCGCCACTGGTGTTGCACACTAGGGTGGGCCGAAAAAAGGTTTTTTTTCCTGATCAAATTTGCCCTATGCGGGAAAGTTGCGAAATGATATAAGGATCTCGCACACAAAATTTTTTTCAAATCGGATAATATTAACCACTGCCGCCCGAGCTCTAAAGTTTAAAATTTTTCGAAAAATCAGGCTGATTTCAGAATCAAACGGCTATGAAGACGAATTTTATGAAAATATGGGATAATGGATAATAACAAAGAGTGGATACATGTTTATAGTTTATGAAAATGAAATTTGACGTTTTTTTGACAAAATCTATGGTTGAAAAAATGTCTATGAATTAACAACAAAATTAGAGTATAGACCACCCGCACAACACAACTCATTTTTGCCTACATTTCTAAAACACCATTTTGGGGGCTAAATTGCAGGTAAAATAGTATTTATTTCCATTGAATTTCATTTCTTATCAAATAAGTCATCATATGGTAGTAAATAATCCGACAAAAAGTAATAATAAGGTAAATTATTTGAAATTAACATCGATCATAATGACGAATAACGTACCTGTGGAGCTATTTTCAACAAGAAATTCAGCCAAGGCTTAGAAAAAACAGAACCTGAACACCAAGCATTTCACTAAGTAGCTCTCTGCTAGTTTCGTAAAGGAAATACCCAGAACTCACCACGAGGAAGAGGCTACCATCGAGTTCCACCCGTGTCCCGAGTTCCCGCATATAGATAGAGACATCAAATTACGCCGCCACTCTATGATTCAGGGAAATGTAATTTTGCTCACCCAGAGAATATTCCGCTTGCAATGTTAGCCGATGAACGCAGACAAATTCGTGCAATGGCCATCACAAATACATTGAAATCGAGAGAAACTCAGCAGGATGAATTGAGGAAATTCGAATTTTCCAAAGCTAACCTTCGATGGAGTGAAGAGTTCTCGGGATCGCCACCGGGTCAGGAACTCCATATCTGCCGACGTTTCGATGTCCGGCACGGTCATCGTCCTCAGGGCTATGAATGAACACTTCGGCAGATAAGGAGTTCCTGACCCGAGAACTCTTCCCTCAGTCCATTCAACGGGAAAGCACAAAATCTTTCTAAACTTCGATGCTCAAAATTAAATCGACTTGGTTGACTGTGAACCAATTGAGGTAAATCAACCACCAATAGCAGCTGGGATGACAAAGAAAAACTTGGAAGACCTTGTTACGGAAAGATCTGAATTTGAAGTACCTTTTCCCTGCCATACACAAGCAGTTGAAAGGATGGTACAAATGATAATGTTAGCATAAAAATCCGTGTGCAGTATAGAACGTGGGCATGGATGGGCATTATCGTGCATAAGAGACGGATAATAATAATAATCATGGAATAGAATAATTTTCTCAGAGTAATTGATGTGCTTTCACAATCGTGTCCTTCGGAAGGTTGGCTGGGGGACACGGGTGGAACTCGATGGTAGACTCTTCCTCGTGGTGAGTTCTGGATATTTCCTTTACGAAACTAGCAGAGAGCTACTTAGTGAAATGCTTGGTGTTCAGGTTCTGTTTTTTCTAAGCCTTGGCTGAATTTCTTGTTGAAAATAGCTCCACAGGTACGTTATTCGTCATTATGATCGATATTAATTTCAAATAATTTACCTTATTATTACTTTTTGTCGGATTATTTACTACCATATGATGACTTATTTGATAAGAAATGAAATTCAATGGAAATAAATACTATTTTACCTGCAATTTAGCCCCCAAAATGGTGTTTTAGAAATGTAGGCAAAAATGAGTTGTGTTGTGCGGGTGGTCTATACTCTAATTTTGTTGTTAATTCATAGACATTTTTTCAACCATAGATTTTGTCAAAAAAACGTCAAATTTCATTTTCATAAACTATAAACATGTATCCACTCTTTGTTATTATCCATTATCCCATATTTTCATAAAATTCGTCTTCATAGCCGTTTGATTCTGAAATCAGCCTGATTTTTCGAAAATTTTTAAACTTTAGAGCTCGGGCGGCAGTGGTTAATATTATCCGATTTGAAAAAAATTTTGTGTGCGAGATCCTTATATCATTTCGCAACTTTCCCGCATAGGGCAAATTTGATCAGAAAAAAAACCTTTTTTCGGCCCACCCTATTGCACACCACTAAAAGTGCCTCAGAAAGCGATGGATTGCCCCCACCAATCAACAACCTTAATCTACCCCAACCTAACCCCCCTGCCACATGCTTAAATCATAATCTACATAGCATGTGGATCTTGATAAAATTAGGAGCCTTTCATGCCACTGCACTACAGTACTTAATGTTTTCTACGTATTCTAATTTTTGGGGAGGGCAGGAGGAGAAGGATGGCTGGCCTCCTGCCTCTGAGAAGAATTTGCTGTCGCATTAAGTCTTATCATAACCCCCACAATAACTACAGAAAAGATTAAATGGTTTTCCACCAGGTAATTGGCTGCATATCTCCTGATGTTTCGAAGAATGGCTTGGTCTTCTTTCTAGGGGAATCTTCTGAATTCTCAAATTGGTCTGGTTTTGCTATATTGTAATTGGTATATGAATACCCTACCAATTTAAGCTCATCATCCACAGCAGTGGCAGATACATATGGGGGTGCGGCCCCCCCCTTGCAGGGCCACCCACATTGCCTAACGTTGCAGATCCACAATTTTAACTCTTCTGTATCGCTAGATGGAATTGTCCGGTACATATATGTGTATAATCAGTTTAAATAAAAATTTCTTAAACTTTGCATGTAACTTGATAATTTTTATTATGATAAAAGTAAAGGCAGGTCAAGACATCTTTTGTGCCCCCCTTGAATTTTGTCTGTATCCGCTACTGATCCGTAGGGGATCTTCTGAATGCTGTCTATCTAATTGGTCTGGTATAGATATACCAATTACCAGTATAACAAAACCAGACCAATTTCAAAGAATATTTATATATGCCATATTTGAATATACTATACCAAATGCTATGCTAAATAATATATATACCAATTACCAATATAAGAAAGCCAGACCAATTTGAGAATTCAGAAGAATTCTGAAATATTCAAATTCTCAAATACAGCATTCAGAAGTTATGATGAAGAGCAAGTCATTCTTCAAAACGTCGGGAGACAAGGTGCCAATTACCCGGTGGAAAACCCAAGAATCCTTTCTGCACTTTATATGCTGGGAAAATCTAAGATCTTACTCAGGGCTGGTCGTTACTCGTTAAGCAAGGTACGTGGCCACGTAGGGTGCCTAAGCGCTCCGTCCAATATAATTTTGTACAATAGGTTTTTAAGCTCTAAAAATATCTCATTTAATATATAAGAGCAAACGCATTTAAAGTTCTCGCTGAAATAAAAGTCTCAACCCTTATTCCTACGTTATTTTTATTTATTTTAAAATGTATCCAGAGAGAATCCCCACTAACTCTCAGGTTATTTTGCAGGGGGCGGGGGAGTGGATAACCAAGGGTGGATCCAGGATTTTTTTCTGGAAAGGGGGGCACATGGGCATGAAAGGCATACGGTTTTCTCATTATTGAGATTAAAAACAATAATTACTATGAGAAATATTCTCTTTATTTTAATATGAAAGTTATTATAATGAAATTAAATGATTAAGGCTCCGTAATGCACAAAACACAACGATCATAATGATTACCGTGCCTATTAAAAGTCTTGTCTATTTTTTAATCGTCTGGGAGGGGGCAAGTGCCCCCGTACCCCGACTAGGCAGATAACTGTTCGCTTATGCTGGAAAAATGTCTAGAACCGGCCCTGATCTTACCCCAAATTAACGTCTGGATCCGCTTCAGGCTGTGTCGGGTCGATGCTGGTCTAGCTGCAGGACACCATTCAACCCCGCCCTCCCTTCTCGACTTTCCAAGCTTACTATCTCCCATCACGTCTCAGCTCTAAATCATCGCGTGCATCGCAATGCCGCTCGTGCAGATGTCGTCTATTCCCATTAGCGGCGAGGCGAGCGTCACATTAAAGTTTTCGGATTTCTAGGCGCCTCGTGTTGGGGTCGGAAAGGGTGGACCTTTTCGGAATGGAGTAGGACCATCGTTTCCAAGATTTCGGAATCGAACTTTCCGTTTCCGTCACTAGGAAGCGATTTTATACTATCCACTATGCTAAATTTACTACTTAGTTGAAAATCGTCAATGCCTGATAAGGCATTAACGCATTCAACTGGTGTTGCCTATAACTTTATTTAATTGCTAATTCCATACATAATCATCCATTTCCCATAAATTTTAGTACACATACCGTGCCAGTATAGCAAATTACTGGTGACTTCTTACCAGATTCTACAGCACCACTTTCGCGGTAAAAATATTCCATAACTTACCAGCTGGCTCATCACTTTCCGATTCTGAGAAACGGAAAGTCGTTTTCCGAGACTTTTTCCGACCGCTTTCGGACGAGTTTACATGACGGAAAGTTCGGATTGACCTTTGTGGATAGCTCATTAAGAAATGGTGACGTCTTTCAGTGAACCAACCACGAACTATCCGAGAGATTGCCTCAGTGAATAGGGCCCCAGGGCCGGTTCAAGTGGTAAGCTAAACACGCGGCCGCTAATGGCGCCAAGCAAAAGGCAGCACCTAAGCGCTCAGTCCAATGTTCGGTACTAATCAAACAAGGATATTGAAGATTGAGGGTTGATTTACTCCACAAAAGTATTGCTGAAGTAACGAGGGCGTACCCAGGATCAAAAATAGGGGGGGAGAAAACCATGGTCGTTCAATTTGTAACATTTAAGCATGGAAAAGGTGGAATGAAAGCAACATTTTAAGAAGATTATAAGAGCGCTTTATTAGTTTTTAAAAGTATTTGCTCGAAAAAAATTATTTTAGCTACATGTATTTTACGAATATAATTTCTCGTGGATTTACAGAAAATTTGTTGAAAACTTTCGCTTCAATCCATTCCTGATTTGCCTGAAAGACTTTCGCGATTTTTGCTTCTAGGGGGAAGGCGGGAAAGTGGCGTAGCCAGGAATTTCGTTCGGGGTCCCAAATCAGGGGGAAATAAAAAATAAAAGGGTACTAATTAATGGGCTTTAAACTAATTTTAACACTTTTCATAATCGAAAAACTCATTTATTAAAGGAATATTTTGTAAATTCATGATTTTTAATATTTTGTATTCTTTTATGGAGGAAAATAATCATGTTTTTGTATTTCGGGGGGGGGGGGGGGGGAAGGGGGGGGGGGGAGCGGACCCCTCGGAAACCCCCCTGGCTACGCCACTGGGAGGGTGCAGCTGCCCCCTCCACCCTCTCTCTGGGTACTCCCATGGGAAGTTAGGGTATTTCGTTATAAGTTTACGCTGATATTTAAGTATTTAATCCTAAAGTATTTCCATTTATTTAAAAATGTATCCAGAGAGAATCCCTAATACCTCTCAGATTGTTTTTGAGGGGAAGGGTGGAATATTCTATGCTTGCTTACACTAGGAAAATGTCTATAACCGGCCCTGAGTAGTACCTATAGAATACGATCTTCGATCTTGTACATCCCAATTGCTGTAGCTGAAGGGGTAGAAGCTGCGGATATGCTCTCTTCGAATCACTATTTTAAAAGGTGGATTTGAAATGACGTAGGATTATCAAACGTCCCTAAATCCTGCGTGTGGCCTAAAATAAAAAAAAATGGTCGCACCCTAGGCACGCACCAGAGGAGGAACTTTGGGGATTTCAGCGGCCCCCGAAATTTGTTCTGGGCGACTTCCCGCGATTGAAAACATTGACAATAGTTTTTAATATTTTTTTGAGATCTCTGAGGCTTTGGGTGGTGGAATCTATCCCCCTAACACTCCATATATACTCCCAAGGGGATTGCATAGAGAAGGCCCAATTCCATCTCATAGAGGGCTGATTTCTGTTGCCACTTCGGTCGAATTTTAATCGGTTCTAAAAAATGTCCGAGGTGGGGTGATTAGTGCAATTCGATCCACTTTTATTCAATACTTTGCATTTAAATCTTTGTCATTGCGAGGCATGGCATTGAAAAGTAATGCATTTGATAGATCACATCATCATGTGTAGAAATTTCGGTCAATACCCCTATTTATACCCAAGGGCGTACCCAGGGTCATAACTATGGGGGGGCAAGCCATGGGAGTTATGAGATTATTTCCTTGAAAAAATAGTTTTATTTCAATTACATATCTTACACTAATATATATCATTTATCGTGGGTTTAAAGAAAATTTGTTGAATACTTTCGTTTCAATTCAGTTTTGATACACTGCATCATTTTCAAGATTAGTGAACATTAACGTTCATACTTTCGTCGGATCTAACGTATAAACCAGTTCCCTCAAGTCAGAAGCTGACAGAATGCTTCTCGAATACTCCAAGGAAACCCAAGGAAAAATAATTTTACGTCACTAAAACAGAGTTGGTAAATTAAATTCCTGGAAAACGTTTAAAATCTTCAACTTTATTTTTAACCTCAATGAATGCAATGTGCTGAAACAGGCTTCATTTTTTGCTTAAAGACTTATGCGATTTTTGCTTCTGGGGGGGTGGGGGGGCTGCAGCTGCCCCTCGCTGGGTACGCCCATGATTATACCTTATTTCCCCGTGAAACTCGGATCAATTTGTCCGTCAGCGACGCGAGTGGCGACTTCTGTAAACCCATTTAAATGCACGGTGGGTGACAAAACTTTTAGAGGCCGACTTGAGGATGCTCTTTTGTAAAATTCGTGGTTACGCCACTGGTTGGCCCCAAGGTGCGTATAATACGAATACTTAAATAAAATAAACGTGTTTACCTATTTTTACGGTTGCTTATTCCTGTTGTGAGTTTAGAATTTCAAATAGCATGATCATTATGATATTTTACGGGTGAAACTATAGGATGTAGAATACGAAAATTCTGCTTACTTTGCTAGTCTTATGATGCAATTGAAAAGGAAGCAGGGTCATTCCGGAAGAGTACACAACATAATCCGATGGCTAATAACGATATTTTTGTTGTAACTTATAAGAGTTTGATGCGGAAAGGCGATATCACGACCCGGTTACTGCTTGTTATTCCCTGGCATACGTCTACGTTTGGAATTCCGTGACGTCACGCCCGTACGGCAGTTTCAGCTGAGACCACCTACTATTATACGCACCTTGGGTTGGCCCTATCCCCTTTCAGTTTCCAGTGCCGCCACCCGTCAGGAACTCACATTTCCCTTCCATTCCCCTATCCGAAAACCCCTTCGCCACCATACCGCGCGCCGCTAATGAGCTCTGCCGAGACTTTTAAGTCCCCCTCCGCCTCCCCTCTGTGTGTCGATAGCAACGACGACGTAGGCACCCCTTCCCCTCCAATAGCGCAACCGCTAATCAACTGCGTAAGGCGGAGAAGAGAGTGGAGCTCCGCACTTCCACGACGAATTACGTGGGCGGAGAGGGTTTTTTTTGGGACATTCTACTCGCTCTTAAGCTCCCCTCTCGCTCAAGCACTCAATGGAAATTTGACTGGAAACATGGAACGTTAATTCCTGAACAGAGGGGTGTATGGGTGGAACTGGGTGAGATTATCAAGGCCAACTCTGCATGTGATGAGAGTGCTACAAGGTCGCCGAACGTTCCGCACTGGTAATAAATTGGGATATTTGGGTATTTTTGCCATTTAGGAGAAGATAACACCAGATAAATGGTTTTTCCAATTTTTGTAGTAATATGGGCTTGTTCCCCAAATTTCTTTAATACTTGATTGTGATAGAGTTAAAAAAAATAGAGGGACTTGTATTATTCCGTTTTTCTATCCTTGGAGATTAAACCACTGCTACTAAGTCCGTTGGTAATAAACAGAGATAAATACAGCATTCAAAGTTATAATGACGAAGTTTAAAGTTTATATAAAGAATTTTATGCTTTTACGACGAGTGGGTATGATCAACCAAAATTGAGAGTATGCAACCCGCGTGCCACCCAAATTGTCTGACTGGGGTGGCGCGCGCTCACTCTCGGTGCGATATCTCGGGAACCAAAGGGCAGAAATGAAAGAAATTTGAGGAGATACTCTGCAAATGTCTAACAAGTCGTTGTAGAAGACAAAAAAGTGATAGAATAGTCCGAGAGTGACATCATCTTCACTTATGTCTGAAAAACACCCAAAAATACCAAAATTTCAAAACTTTAAGTGCAATGCGGCTCGTTTTCCCGGTATCCGATTGCAAAAATAATTTTCATGATTTATTTTCTCACCAAATGGAACAAAACAAGGGGGCGTCCCAAAAGAAATTCGAAAATTTTAAAAATAAGGACCACCCTACTGGGCCAGTCGCAAAGATACTTACAAAGGATCAAAGTAATAAAAATCGTTTTCTTAAGGGATATTAGGGTATTTTTGCACCGAGTTCCCGTTAAGGAAAAGGAAATTTCCTAAACAGGTTTCATGCTATATATGTATGTCTAATACTACAGAATGATATGTAAATATCCGTGGCACACTTGCAATATTGGAAATAAACTATCTATTGAATTTAATCTCTCTTCATTTAATTATTTATTTATCTACTTATTGATACCAGTGAAGTAGGAGAAAGATTATTTATTTATTCATTATTTATTTATTAGATTATATATTGTTTGTTTTTGTTATTATATCAACATAGTTTATCTTTGGCATGTTGATTTTTCATAGTCTAATGCACCGTGGTGGCCCAACGGCGGTGTTACGGGTTTCCCGCCGTCCTTCGGGTGAATGTCGGGCCCAATAAGGGCCATGGTCGGGCCAATACTACTTCTGTACCAGAGTGTATCCCCAGTAGCGCTGAAGAGGCGTAAGCCTAAGCAGCTCCACGAGATGTTATGTTATTTTCCTTCTGTTACTCTGTTAAGTTTGTATATTTTATGTTACCTCGTGGAATAAACCATTGTTGAACTGAACTGAACTCTGCACTTCATCGATCTGAAGAAGCCAGCTGCAAAGGCGGAAAAACTGTCGTCTACGAAGATGAACACACGCGGAGGACAACCTGGAAACTTTGATTAGCCTACTGCAACACTCAACGGAAGGCTAGATCAGCAATAAAATGCCTCATATCCCGTAAACCTCTCCGCTGAATATTACCATTTTGTTTAACATAATTGAAGTTCAATTAAAGCTAAGAGAGCGGGTTGGGAACTAGGTATTTCTCCAAATAAGTTTACGCAAGTTATGAAATCTATTGCTAAGTCACGAGCTTTGCAGTTTCACTGGAGAGATATTTTTGAACAAATGATAAACTTGATTGTACGAAAATATATCAAGGATGTTCAGCCGGAAACGCACCGTAGATAAAAGTAGGATATTGTTAAAGCCGGAAACAGACTTCTCCCAAGAGTCGGGGCTAGCTAAATTTCATAAAAAATTCCTCTATTGGTCTTTCTTTAAGAAAGAAGAATATACTTCTTTTCCAGAGGTTGGCTGTCATAAAAAATGATGAATTGAAAACTGCCATCGATTGGCTGTCTCCAACCCATCCTATTTCGGGAGATTTCCAAAAGGCGACGAAGACGTGTCAGGACCCAGCGTAAGATTTTTTCATCATCCGGAAAAAATGCCTTTAAGGGATTTTTTTTCGAACACGACGTATGCGGCACGAATTCTTGACGCGCAAGTGTCTTCCATTGATTGAATTTACGAAAGACTACGTTAGAAGGTATTAAATCGTCGTGAGAGGGTATATGCTTGGAAGATTAATGCCTCAAACGCAAAATTGTAAAATGAACACAGTTATAGTAGACGCTTTTTGCTAATTAAGTATGTAATACAGATAAGGAAAAGATTTTAATAGTGGCCTTACCTATATTGCGCACTTTGATTCGTCTGTTACTTTAAATCATATCGTGGATTTGCCAATCATTTCGAGGGATACGCATTTCCACAGCGCATCCGAAACGATTTTCATTTTTTGGATTTACGGCCTAGTTTAAATTCATTAACCCTATTTCAATAGTTCTAAACACAAAAGCAAATGTGCCATGAACTTAATGGAACTCAGCTTTGATTTTCTTCAGCGTAAACCCTTTCAGAAATAAATGCTTGATCACCGCACGAAACTCCTTTCATCCATTTTTACAAACAAAAGAAAGTTGTTCACTACAATCGGTTACAAATATGAAAGTATGGGATGAATACATCTGGAACTATAAAAGCTGACTAGTCACGAGTGCCGCTTTCTGGTTGGAATAAATTTTTGATACTAAGAGAGCACTTTCTAGGAGATTCTAAGGACTTATTGAACGAACCACATATTTTAGAAAATGATTAATTAAGATTCGTATCGCGAAGCCATGAACCCACCCCCTTAAATTTTTTTAAACCATTTTTATTACGGTAGAGCGGAGAGAATATAATGCTGGGAAGTGGGGATGCAAGAAGGCGCTAGGGTGCCTATGAATTAGACCTCCTTACCATCTGCGCGCGTAAAGAGCGATTACGTGGAGCAGGTTAAACGATGGGAAGGACGAAGGGGTTGGGGAGGTAACTGCGGTCCTCAGAGGTAGAGAGGGACGCAAGGGAGCTTTAAAGATGAGCCCTTCCCCGAGGGAGAAAGGGGAACGGGAGATAATAAAGGAGATCTACAAGCACTCGCGTGTGCATAAAAAAAATGTAAACACGCAACACCGCGTTTGAACACGGAGACACGTATTAAATGGGCCTGCTCGAAATTAAGGCCATGACTGAACCTTTATAATGCGATGGAAATAGGGCGAAGATATTTTCCACCGCGAGGCGCTTTTAAAACCTTCACAAGTCTCTGATAAAGATGAGTTCGCTTCGAACACAACCCTTTCATTGAATTTCCTGGAAGAGCAAGAGTGTTAACGTTTATTTTTACATTGAAGTGCACACACTTTGTTTTGATTTTATTAATCCAAATAACCAACGACTGAACAATTTTTTTAGATGTTGATTATCAAAAAATTTTGTTTTTAGTCTTTGGTATTTAAAAATATCTTTTTTTGATAACTAACAGCTGTACCCAGGATGAGGCGCTTTGAAAACCTTCACAAGCCGCTGTTAAAGATGAATTTGCTTCTAACACAACCCTTCGACTGAAGACAAATTTCCTACCACAGGAAGAAAGTAAATACGCATTTATTATTCTGAAGCACACTTTGTTTAAATTTATTGATCCAAATAAACAAATGTCTATATTTATTTCTAACGACTAAAACATCTATCACTTTTTGATGACTACCAGCTTAACCCAGCATTATCGATGGTCTTTGATTCGTTAGGAGGCGACTTATTAGAGATATAATTTTTATGCGAGTGCCAACGTGTACTTGGGCCTTGGAAAATCTGGTATACAATATTCGTATACACCATAATAAATATTAATCCTTGGTCCTATAATGGTATTATCAAAATATTATATGCATCCAGTTTTAACTCATTCTCTGTATTGATTGAAATATTAGTTCTTACTCAATCTTATTGAGTTAAATAGATGTCAAAATCGTTATAATACATTGTCGTAGATATTTTTCCGCCAATTGATGTGAATTTTTGGAATATTTGCTGATTTCTCTTTTTAAAAGTTATCAATTCCTCACACTTAATTGATAGCTTGCGTAATCAACCGATTTAAAAAAAATAAATAATTCGTTGTTCGAGCGTGACTTCATAGAATCTACTAAATATAATGAAAAGTTAAAAATGTTACTCTAAATGAATTTAGTGAAGCACGACCTAGGTTTCGACGTGGCACGTCATTATTTGGTACTTGTGGCATATCATCATGGTCTCGTCTTTCCCGTACATCATATGGTGTCTCGGTCCTTCATTCATATGCACCAGATAATGTCCGGCCACGTTTTTTCATTTGGAATTCATTTACATTCATTCGAAATTACAAGTTTTTTTTTAACTTTTCATTAAAGAATCTTAACAAGTGAACATTGCAACAATCAAAAAAACATATTAAAGCGGTTCATGCCTTTTCTTACTTATTTGTGATGAGCAAACAAGCTGAAAATTGAATGTTAGAATATAAGAAAATGAAAAATCAATGACCAAAACGGATTATGAATAATTTTTCCTTGAAAAATTATGGATTAGGAACATTTTTTTGATGCGCTGAATATTTGAGGCTTTTACTTTGCAGAGTTCCATTTCTAGTTAGGAAAAATTAACTTTGCTTTCTGTAACTCAACTTTTAATCGTCAACTAGTTTTGATGCACTGCATCATTTTCAAGATTAGTGAAAATTAACGTTCATACTTTCGTCGGATCTAACGTATAAACCAGTTCCCTCAAGTCAGAAGCTGACAGAATGCTTCTTGAGCACTCCAAGGAAACCCACCCTAATCGGTAGAATACTTATATTAACAAAAATAATTTTACGCCACTAAAACAGAGTTGGTAAACTAAATTCCCGGAAAACGTTTAAAATATTCAACTTTATTTTTAACCTCAATGAATGCAATGTGCTGAAACAGGCTTCTTTTGCATTCCTCAAGGACGCACGGTTTCCAAATGAGCGTAATTAACCTCACAAAAAATGTGGACCTGAAAAAAAATTTACCCCATCCCAAAATCGGAAACAGTGGACACACATGACATTGACGGCGACACCAGGGGGTGTCAGGAGCCGGGGATTTTGTAACCGTGGGAACACGATACGCTTTGCATAAATTAAACGCCCCCATGCGGCGGCAGCGGCGGGCGCAATTGTTCAGAGATGGCCGTTCGAAGGTGGCCCTTTCTGTCTCTCTCTCTCGCGCCGGCGCCAAAGGGTATGCATGTAGCGGTTTTTGCACGGCAAGAGTGTCAGTGGGATGGGAGAGCGTGGTGGCTGGAAGCGGAGGCCGTTTTTGGGCTTAATGTGAGGACATTACGTCGAGGGCAGGGGGAGTGGGAGGAGTGGAGGGACAAGAAGGGGGCCGCGTGGTGTTGGGGTAAAGGGGTTTTTTATTCCCTCGTCGGATCCAACGTATAAAACGATCGTCAAACATATTAAGAGGCGGTCGTTTAAGGCGGGTGGAGGTGGGTGGGGTAAACGGGGGCGGAGAGGCGGTGGGGTTGGGCCAGAGAGGAGTTCTGTAAAGGAAAGGATGGGACTGGAGTAAAAAAAAGGGGTTGTCCTTCTTGTAAACGGGAGTGGGGTGGAGAATCTGAAGTTAACCAACGTAAAGGAAACACATAGCGAGGAACCGAGACCGCTAACCAATTCCAGGAACCGAACCGGAATCGAAACCGAACGGGAATCAGAAACGAACCGGAATAGGAACCGAACCGGAACTGAACCGGAATCGGAACTGAACCGGAATCAGAACTGAACCGGAATCTTGACTGAAGCGAAATCTTAACTGAATCGGAATCAGAACCGTCCCATTAGTGGAAATAAAATCTATCGGAAACCAGTTAACACATTTCCGCCCAGAAAACTTCCCGTTTGAGATTGTGAGAATATTTAGGTACGATGCTCCTATGGTCGTCTTTATTAATCTAGTAAAATATTCTTGTGATACATCAACTTGTTTCTCCAGAATCACCCGTAGCCATTCGTTGAACTCTCAATCTTCCGGGTTTTCGCCTCGTTGTTTGCCATGAAATTTTAACAGGGAAGATGGATACTATCAAATTAATGCTTGGAAGATAGTCTTCCAGAAACCGGCCTAGAGCAGCGCAGCAGCGAGGAACGACGGCTATATAAACGTGGCGAAAATGCCAGTCAGTAGGTAAACATAATCCACTCATTGACCAAGTTTGGAACTACGACCCCACCCCTCACTTTAAACACCGCAGACCGAAGTTCCCTCTACGCCTTTAACCACTCCCAATCCAGTTGAAGAAAACTCACAGCCAAGACATCCAATGACAACAATCCGCTCTCAAATTAAAACAACCGAACCTTAGAACATATCACTCACCCACCAACTAAATGATATGCCCTAACCCAAAACCGCCCAAGAGAAACCACCGCTGAAATGAAAAATAAACAACCTTGGTAACTTTTCACAGGAAATTTTTATTGGTACGACGCGTTTCAACGCTTAGGCGTCAATTTCAAGTATTTGAAAAGGCGGAAGGTTCCCGGTGGGAGGCTTGTTGAGAGGTAACAGGGCTATGAGTCATAATGTTTACGATGAATGAATACATGAAGGCATGAAAGATTATTACAATGCAAAAATTCTTGTCTCTTCCTTTTCATGTATGCACAATTGAATTATTTTTATATTTTTTAATTTTATTATTGTAAAAATTGTAAAAAATTTCATGCCTTCATGAATTAATTTATTGTAACCGTTATGATTCATAGTTCTGATATTATGATTGATAATCTTGATCTAAGAAATAATATATATCGAAACGTCGGCAAACAGTTTCGCATTTCATTCTCAGACCTATATTCCTGGACGTTATAATTACTATTCTGTTGTGGAAATTAGCCATAACAATTTTTGACTTAACCTTTTCAGTTACGAATATAATAATAAAGAAGCTACACTCTAGTAAATTTTCTTATCTTGCTGATAAAAGCATCTCGAAATGATAACGCAACTTGTCATAACCTTACAGCCGTTACATGTAGCGTCGCTTACAAGCCCTCCTTTGTTTCAGGGGTATCTTAGGCACTTGAAACGAAGATAATCGTATGTAAGGAGACAAAGATATCGTATGTCTCATAGACCACGTTTATTTATCGTCTGTGAGGCTCTACATAGGCACTTGGCATAGACTCATACTCATTAATATTGTGGAGAATCCATTATAAATTTAAATGTGAAAAAAACCTATTCCGAGAAAGCATAGTCTTGTAATCCTAGGGGAATAGATCCCGTGGATTTATTGCCACTATCAAGGATGCTCGTATGTTGGGGATGAAGGGGTATGAAAAGGTGGAAGGGGTTTCAGTTTAGGTAGGGTTTGTCAGTAGGGAGAGGGAATGAGATATATAGAGAGGCGAAAGTGAGGGACAGGAACGACGCCAAGGTTTTGCAATCGTCAAGGGATTTCCGGGAATGGAATTCAAATAGGAATACCTCCCTCACTGATTTATACATGTACCAGTAACAAAAAAATAGGATGAAATACTGTTTACTACCGATTTATGAAAAAAACTCGTTGTTGTGAACTCGTTGTAAGTTTTATCGAGAGTATTTGTAGCGACTTTAATGAAAATATTGACGCTCTTTCTATGAAAGCCTCCATTAGAGTATTTATTACCCTCTTTTTATGACAGCCTCCATTAATTTAAATTCGGAGAGGTTCAAAAATTCATTCTTCCCGATAGCTATAATGGACCGCAACAGAATTCAATGCGAAAAAATGGTTTTCCGTTTGAAAGTTTAGTCGTTTACTTCATTTTTTTAAAGAAATGTTGCCGAGTAGTATGCCCAGCTGTGTATACGTACTTAGCTTTCTTGCATTCCAAAATTTTGTTATGCCTGCCCATCTGGGCCTATAAACCTAGTGTCATGATGACGGAATCAATGGTGCATGCTTGGAGAGAACTAACCTCTGCAACGTAGGGGGTGCGTTCCGAAAGTTATGCAATTATTTTTTTAAAAGTAATTCATTGAGCACAAACACTAAAATTCCTTCAAAGTACTATCCTGGCCCTGTGCAAATTTTTTCCAGCGACTCTGCCATGAACGGTTCGCGCCCAGGAAGATTTCTTCGGGGACTCTCTCGTAAAATCCTCGTCACGGCTAATTGGATCTCTTATGTGAACGAAAAATGGGTTCATTTCAGGGCTGCCTTAATCGGAGGGAAAAGATGTTAGCTGGGGTGACTTCAGGACTATGGGGGGTAGGGTCAGCATTTGATCATGGTGTTTGGCCAGGAATTCGCGGACCCTTATACATCGTTCAGATTAGGATTATTCCAGCAATCGTTGGAACTATAGTGCATTCACACAAAGATGGTTAAAACCTGTGCTGCCCTCTAGTGCTGACATCTAAAGTGAACGGGAAATTGACGGTTAGCAAAGCTGTCGAGGTATGCAGGGTCAAGATATTACTGTGTTCAACGTGTATTCACCGAATAATTTTTCTTCCGCCCATCGTCTTCATCTTAGTACGAATCCATGAATAAAATAGAGCGAAGAGAGCTTCAAGAGCTTTTCGTCTTTCTCTTGCCGCTTCCTTTTCCGGTCTCCCAGCGCCTAACCAGCGTAAAGTTGCAACGTTCGTAGCTACGTGAACTATTGTCAGGACGTGCATTCACGCGGCTAGTTCGGCCAACAATCGTTCGGACGATCGCTCGGATAATCGTAATGTGAACGAGGCATTAGCGCGTTGTGGCAATGCGCGTAGTTGAGATGGAGTAGCCCGGGGGCGGAGATGTCTCTTCTCGTCTTGATGACCCTTTTTCGGAGTTTTTCAGCCCATTCGTGTAGCAGGGAACTTTAATTGTCTATCATTGATGAAAAAATTCCTTATGGATCACTCCTTTGTTGTCGACAGTGACACTTAGCACTGATTTCACTTTTGATGGACTCATTCTTGCTTTTTTTGGCGTGAACCTATTTCCAGCCCTCCTTACAGGCCTTTGAACACCTCAAAACTTGTGAATAGGATACAATAAAGTCCCTGTAAACTTCATGAATCATTTTATATGTTTTATCAATAGATTTTTTCAGCTATACACAAAACTTTAACTTTACTCGTACGTTGATTTAATTTTTTCGTGACACGGGAGAAGGACAGAGGTTTACAATAAATGACGTCCTGTCGTATTCATAGCTTGTAGAGCACTTAAACTGGTTTTGAAACAGAGGTTAAAGTTTAATTCACGTACAACAAGTTGTTTGATTCCATTCCAGCATGTAATAGCGGCGCGAGAAACTCAATTGCATTACTTTCGGAACGCACCATGTAATTACACTGTCACTTTGGAAGCACTTTCATGAAGCTGGGTGCATTTTGGGGAAAAAATACTAACCCCTGCCACACATCCTCGAGGTGGCTCGTAGGGTAGGTACCATGTAGATGTAGATTTATGGTCCTATTGCGGAAGACACGAGAGGTTGGAAGTAGTTAGATTAGCAGGACGGCGTGAATTAACTTCATCAGCCGCATAGCATCCATTTGCGGTACTGCAGGAGGACGTGCGACGAATAAACAGAATTTGGGGAGGAAGGAAAAAAAAGCAGGAGGAGGAGGAGAAGAGGGAAACGGAAGGTCAATTTCGTAGTTATCCCACTCCCAGGAGGGGAGGGGGGGGAGAAAATGGGATAAGCCCCGCCGCCGCGACTTTGTGAAGGGTTCTTTAGCAACGGGTCGCCTTGATTATAACGAATTATGGCCGTTTCGACCGTCCTATTTTTTCATACTTTCTCCTCTGCCTACCCTTCCCTTCATCCCTTTCCGCAAGATGGGCCCGGTGGCATTTCCCCGGATTCCCTATCGACCTCCCTTCCGTGGTCCCCGCGAAAGCTAACGGCGCACAGCGGGCTGAAATCGAAAAAAGCTGGCCAAAAGTCGCTGTAGTCTTAAGTATTGATAAATTAATGACAATTTTTGAGATTTGAATATATCTAAGATGCAATGAAACTTAAGATGATGCCGTCCACAGTATTGTTTAGGAGGCCAATAACAATAAAAAGCAGGGGAAAATTATGCAGGTGGCATAGCTACTCGGAGCAAGTTGATATATTGCTGCGGGAACATCTGGGGAAAGATAGAATTTTTATTATTTTCTATTATTAACAATATTGAAGCTACTAAAAAGCTGCGTATATAGTAAATGATGATAAAGTATTGGTATTGAGTCTTTAAACTTGAAATTTCAGTCATTGAAGCGTATTAACATAAAAATACCATTAACAAATAAACAAATATTTTTTTGCTAATCGCTCAAAAACTGAGGCATACTACTTTAATTTCTATTCTGAGTCAGAAGATGAAAATTTCTCTTATTCCATAATATTTTCTTCCTACATCAGAAGATATTTCACAATCTCTGCCTTTTTTTACTTTAAGGGTAACCCCCGCAGAACAAGTAATAAAAGAATCTGAAGTAAGCAGAAACCTATTGAAAAGGGTCATGGTTTGTGGTGATCCTAG
Organism: Ischnura elegans; assembly: GCF_921293095.1. Lineage (NCBI taxonomy): Eukaryota > Metazoa > Arthropoda > Insecta > Odonata > Coenagrionidae > Ischnura > Ischnura elegans. Next base: position 66,523,620 of record NC_060251.1, read on the forward strand.
ACACTTTTATAGCATTTTTCCGATGTAATATTCTTATATACTTGTGCCATGCTTCCAACGCCTCAGCGGAAAGCCCGTCCAATAGGAAGAATCGCATGTTTCACAATTCCCGTCCATGTATTAAAACTTCGTGAATAGTTGGTGGAATGTGATACGATGGACACAGTTTTACGTAGGGTTTAGTTATTTTTACGCATCAAGCTGACGCCGCACCGTTGTGCAGTGGACGATTTTTGAGACAGGGAGAGTGTATTTAAGAAAAATAAGGTAATTTTCATAACCACCGAATAGACCATGATGTTTCGTGGTAAAAGATTTTGTTCTTTCTCGGCGTATGATACTGGTGAAATTTGCTCGCGTTTTCCATCGGTTAAGTTGCTTGTTGGCAAATGTTTCATTAGCTTACTCTGGCAGAGAACTAACTCAGCTAACTCAGCCATCGAAACTTTTGCCTACAAGCAACTAACCCGGTAGAAAAGCCGAGAAATGTTCACCACGTTTCTTGGTGAGGCCACATCTTCAGATAGGATCCTTATTCCAACTGGTAGAATTTGGCTTAAGGATATATTAGTGGAAGTTGGCTATTTAAATACAGCCAGCTTCCAGCGGTTGGCATTCGGAGTTTATCAGTAGGTATGCCTTGCATAAAGTATGAAACGTCCAGCTACCATACAACGACACATTGTATCCCGAAGATCATGGATATAGCATTAAAACAACACACGGGTGCGATTTTCGCTTAAATATTGGCTAAAACCCCTAAAAGAGGTACTTTGGTCCTCAAAAGCCATTACATATTCAACGAAATGAGAAATTATTAATGGAATGGATCGTTATGCGTATAAATGATGTTTATTAATTCATAACACTTAATTATTAAAGTGCAGTCAACATTTATCCCGACCTGTGGTTTCATGATGAAACAAGATAATACCAAATTACCAAGTAATGAAAATAACTCTTATACGGCGTTTTTGGTAGAAAAGGTTGCTTAATATTCCCAATGATTGCGTATAAACATTATCTCACTGAAATTCTGAACAAATAGCCGGGCGGAGTTTAGTTAAAGCTATTAATTCAAATTCTATGCTAAGCACTTATCCATTCTAGCTGTTTTGGCTACATTTACATTATTATTTTTTATTATTAAAGAATTCTACCGATTAAGGTAGGTTTCCATAGAGTACTGGAGAGGTATTCTAGTAGTTTTTCCTTCCTTCATATGTCCCTCTTCCATTCACAAAAAGGCTTACTCTCTTTCATTCTATGTAAAAATCCTATACTCTTCCTTCCTCTCCCTTGTTTAACCGACATTCACCCTCTAACACTTTTTTTACAATCCCCTACCAGCTAATTACTCCATCTATACCTTCTGTATCCAACGTATCTCATCTAGAAGCTGCCTCTCCTCACCCACCATGCACAGCATTTTTCGTTCAACTTGCGGGCGTCGATAGTTGAGTGTCAGCAATGATAGTTCATTAATAAAATCGGTTATATGCTCCGATAATTGTAAAATAAATATGAATATTATGCATCTATTCATGGAACGTTGAAGCTTAAGAAGTTCTTGAGAAAGGTCTTAGTAGGCTATGTCAGCATAGTCAAATAATGGTTATATTAAAGTAGATACTAGCGATTTAAGAGATATAGGAATGACATATTTAAATTGGGATAAAGCGACAGATTAACATATTTAGTGATTTTATATGCGATTTCCAGGTGAGATTTTGCTCAATAATTAATCCTAAGTTTCTGATTCCATCGCAAAATGGAATCGGGGAATCGATGATACATAAATTTGTCATTTCATCCCTTTGCACTCTCGCTAAAATTCTTGGGTAACCAATTGTATTGTTTAGGATTTATGCCCAGAAATGTAATATTGCACCATTCTTGGCGGTAAGCTTAGTCACCATTGATAGATATCAAGCTACTGCTTATTGATTTCTTTAGTTCTCATCATAATCATCGACAAGTCAACAATAATAAGTCAACAACCCTATATTGGTTTGACGCAGCTCTCCATTCCTCTCTCCTATCTGCTAGCCTTTTCATGTTGACGCATTTCTTCTCTTTTACATTCTTAATAACCTCTTCTATGTAACTCTTTCGAGGCCTCCCCTTACCCTTCTTCCCTTGCACCTGTCCTTCTACCATCGTTTTTATCAGGCCATCATGTCTCATAATGTGGCCAATTAAGTTATATCTTCTTCTGCTCAAGGTTTTTAGAAGACCTCTCTTTCTTCCCACTCTTCTTAGCACTTCCTCATTACTTGCACAGTCGATCCATTTGATCTTCATCATTCTTCGGTAGCACCACATATCAAATACTTCCACTCTTGACGTCTCTTCTGCTGTCAACGTCCAATTCTCGCTTCCATAGATGCCTCGCTTACATCTTTAGTTCTCTTTGACTAAAAAATAGTGCATCGCTAAGGTAGTGCACGTTTGAAACACGACCTGGTACCAGCTACCTTCCCAGGGTTTGTTGTCCTCCATGTCGCACAAAGGTTAAGAAAACACTTAGCTGTTTCACAAAATAAAATATATTGCGACCGGTTTCGATACAGCGTATCATCATCTGGCCAGATGATGATACGCTGTATCGAAACCGGTCGCAATATATTTTATTTTGTGAAACAGCTAAGTGTTTTCTTAACCTTTGTGCATCATGAAGGAGTTTCACCATGTTACGCCAACCACCATCGCGCAGTCCTCCATGTCCTTGAAAAATTGATCGCACAACATTTTATCTACAAAAAGAAGAAGGATCTAAAACAAAAAGAGGAGGCAGATACGGTAGGAAATTCCCTATGCTAATCAACCTATTTCTTATTGCTTTCTTTAGTTTGATTTGGCTAAAATAATTGATCTAATAGAAGCTTGGGTGGTGCACCCGAGTTAAAACGCGATCGGTTACCAGCTCCCTCTACAGGGGTCGATGTTCTCCGTGTCCTTGACGCACCTTATAAACGCCAAGAGGGCGAGTGGGGTTGCTAAACACCCTTTGTAAGAGATTGTAACCCTGGAAGTGCTGGATGAGGTAAGGGTTTTCGGAAGGGTACGGCGTGAGAGGGTGAGAAGGGGTTGAATCCTGGAGGGGGTTCAGGATCAGAGGGAAACTCCTCCTTTGATGGGCACGACCGTGGAAACCCCCCTACCCCTTATTTCTCCACGCCTTTCATATCCACATCCCTCCCACGGAGCGTGGCTTGACGGAGATAGCGAGCGTTTGTTTGCTTTTCATTCTGCGGCCGCACCCTTTTTTGGTGGCGCCACTAGGCCATCCTTAACATCGCGTTTACGGCTGTAAAACCCCAACCTCCCTTATTTTTCTCTCCACCCCTTACTTCTCCCCCTCAGGGAGGAGTGCAAAGGGGTTGTGTGTCATTAACAAAGGATTGCTGTTTTTGCGTGTCCTCATTTTTATAATAGTTTCGCTGCTCTCTTTTGCCGCAGTTAATGTCTGCTGAGGTGGAAAAATAGATGGGAGATGGCCTCTTGATTGTGAAGGTAGGGTTGCTCCTTTTCATCCCCCTTCTCCGTTCGCCTTTTTGAGCGAAGCTGTATTCTCATCCTGGCGGGAAAAGAGAGTGTTTATATTGAAGTAAGTGAAAATCGTGTTTGTCGTGGTGGTGAGGTGGGGGGAAGACACAATTTTGTATCTCCCCCAAACCTGCTATCAACGGTGGCGTGAATTTTCATCCTTTCGAATTCTTAGGGCATAAATCCTCGCGGCAGGCGTATGCTCAAGCTGGTTCGTATACTTTTTGTGCGACTCTTTTCACACCCGAGGAAAATGAATGTGGTATGTCGAGCTCTTCCAAATTTTAGGGGATTTTGCGCTTCTTACCTTCATCGCTTTACAAGTGGTGGGAAATCCTGGATTATCCACGGAACCCCTTCGCTAAAACTATTCGCTCTTCCTATCGGTAAAGAATGTTCTCTGAGTCTCTTCTGAATACGCAGAGGGCAGATGAAATTCAGTGCCTTAACGTTGGTGTTAACTTTATATAAAATAAAAAGTGCAAATGTTAAATAGGCATCATTCAGTCCTATGCATTTTGTTATTATTATCTTTTCGGTTATCGTCATATATTTCACTTTCATTCGTCTTTTATCACCGTTGATTTCAAATTTATATTCATGGGTACTGTTTTTAGTTGAAAATCATTTTTTATAGTTGGCCAAAATCAATATGATTTGATTTAGAATTTTTTACTGCAACGTTCTCAACGAAGATCCGAAAACAACACCGTTACTTATCAATAATGGGAAATGTTTATTTGCATAGTACGAACGAGGTTCTTCCTCAGGTTGGAATGTATCTGAAGTATTTGGAAGCAAATAAGACTACTTTTCAATCAATTCCTGGTAGTCTTGTGGGACACTTATACGCCCCCTTCCTTTCTGAATTAATGTACCCTGACATATACCTCATGCGTGCGACTTATTTAGTCATTGACTTTTTAAGTCTACCTAGAAGAAGAATACTCATCCATATGTTGTGCACGCTGTATGTATTTAGAATGTGGAACTTTAAACTCATATATTTTACCCTCTGATGAATTAATAATCTTAAAGTTTTACTGCGCTCTGTTTTTTGTGTTTTCTTGTGTGCAATTAGGGTATATATGGAAAAAATGTAAAAATCGAAGAATTCAGGTTCGTAAACGGTCGTAGATAGTTATCTTCCAATTCGGAAAAAAATCTGATCTGAGTTTTTCTTCAAATTTTGAAAAATTTAGATCAGATTATAAACCTTGTACGATGGTCTTGCCCAGACTTCTACCAAATGGAAACTTACCGTTATCGGTTGAATACTGTAATATAATATATTATATTATTGTATCGATGCGTCAGGGTTCCAAAGGTTTACTTAAAAGTATTCATTATGCTGACAATTCGCAATCCAGAATTGAAACCCGACATAAATCCCTACCTTGTCTTTTGGAAGATGGATTTTATTTCTTTGTGCCTTCAAATTGCACTTTGAAAACTGCTTGATCCTTGGATGCTGTGTATTCCCGGAATCGCTGGCGCCAGTTTTGCATTCAAATGTGAACTGACTCCGTCGGTGGAGTTTGCCGAGTTCAAACAAGAGGAAAGGGAAAAGAGGAAGCTGGATGATTCTGCTTCATGAAAGTTTCGTTGAAAGTCTACGAGCAAAAAAGAAGGGAAACGTTAAGTACTGAAATTCGGATTTAAACTTAGCACGATTAAGTGTGCGCTCATGGCGTGAATACTAGAGTTTTAACCTAATTCGCTCCTCTCGGCTCTTTTGGAAAATAAAGCGAACGTCTAGTGGAGAAAAAATTATTTTGGATTTCCCTGAGCTTGAGTAATACACTATACGTGAAAAAATTTCGTAACTAGGACGACGTTCGAGTTGAAAAAAACCTTGGAAACTAATTCACCGTGGTTTTCTTCACTCAATTCTCTTCTTGTATTAAAAAATTAATGTTAGTCTCGTGATGCTTCATTTGATTAGAAAACACCCACTGTCATACCTGTTTGAAATGAATTGAGGCAGATCATTTTCTTCCACAGATGCAATTATTACACTGGGGAACAATTTTAAAATTATTTTCCGTTGCCTTATATTTTAGAGCTGGTTTAGGGTAAAATAGGCATGCTTACTTCAAAAATGTAGTTAGTGTTCTTCTACCACGTCAAGTTTTTTCACTATTCCATATGTAATTGTGACCACTCTCTGTTAGATTGAGTGTCGATCATAGAAGGCATCATTGCTCTCCGATTGGCTGTTGCCGGATGACTGACGCCGTAGGAGGCCAGCGACAAGTGGAGTCTTGCATTTGCCGACCTCGGCGGCGGCGGGGTAAAGTCCTCGCCTGTCAATCCGAAGGTCACGGGTTCGAGCCCCGCCTGGGTAAGTTACCCTTATCCAGGGCATGGATGTTTGTGATTGTTAAATGTTATCAACCCCGATGTAAAGGCCGAGCAGCGCTGTTTTCGGTGGTGTGTGTAATACATTAAAAAAATATAAATAGTTGTCTAGTTATGCATGGGATATTATGGTGAGACACAGACACGTGGTCCGAAATTAGTTTCGTGAGGTGGCTGTGGTGTTACGCGGGTTGCCCACACGGATATTACCTTGTCAATTCACCTTTCGTATAAATTAAATCATTCTGTATGGAAATATTTCCCTTCAAATTCCTTAATTTGCAAATTTTGTATGGCGTATGAGATAAAAAGAGGGTATCCTGTTGCTTAAAAAGTTGACGTGATAGATAAAAACAGTTAATTTTCTCATCCAGAAGCCAAACGTTAGTCCAAAACAAGTCACAGATCTAAGACAACAAAATGGCTGTTCCTCAGTGTTATTTATTGAGATGTTATGCTTTGCGTGACGATATCAACGGTTTTATCGATTCAGGTCCGGGGTCATGTGACGAAAAATGATATTTGTTCGCTAGTATACTTTATGAACAAATAATTGTGCGGCAGATGGGGTAGTTTTAAGCATGGAAATTATCTAAGTGTTCCATACCCTATTATTAGGTGTTCAATAACTGTAACCGCCATGAAATCTTTACTATGATATCACCTTATCCATTTAAAGAATTGGGAATGTAACAAAGTTCTCAGTAGAAGAGGTTTTGACCCTTTCCTGTTGACGGCGCAGGCGTTACAAACATGTAAATGAAGTCTTGCATCATTAGAGATTAGAGATAATGTATATAAATGATTCCTTTTTCCTTTTTTAATGAGGTTTTCTGGAACCTAATTGCTTTGTCTCGATTTTTTGTCCCTAATATTTTTGATAGTATTTATTCCAATACCACCGAATACCATTGACCATTTTATTTTTTTTATATAATACATACTATTGACCATTGACCATATATTATTGACCATTTTACATCGATGTGTTTTACAAATTTCACAATTAATCGGGCACCAAAAACCATGCCCTAGGTAGGGGCAAGCTATCCAGGCGGGACACGAACCTTTGATCTCTTGTATGGTAGGCGAGGACTTCATCCTTCCCACACCGAGGCCGGCTACGCCTCAAAAACTAATTTTTTTCTGCCTGTTGAAAAGTTAAAAAGGGAATTCGATACTGTTTTAAATGTTGCTAAAAATACCACTTTGTAAACATATGATTGGTGGTTTTACGACTGTCACCATGGAAAATGATTCTTACATATTATAAAAGGATATGATAAGGAGGCACTTAAATCGAGATGAATAGCTCTCTTTGCATTGCATAAAATGAGTTTTTATGGAGCGAACTTTATTACGCGCGCTCATAAAATGTCATGTCTTTTCGAAACTTGAGGCACCTAATATTGGTTTCTCGTGAAGTGTATCAGATGCGGGCTACCCATTTAAACGTTTTTAAAGCGATAATCTGGTACTGCACCTTCTTCCGCGACCAAGGTGCTTTAAAGCTTATCGGGTGTCTAATGTGTGTAAATGTTGGGACTACAAATATGTGCGCGTAATTATTATGCAGTAACGCTGGTAAATTCTGGAAATGTGAAAGTAGTAACCTTTATATCTCTTAAGTAATAATTTAAATTGAAAATTGATAAACTCATCTCGGGATTCCCACCGGGTTAATTTTTCCGTGATGGCCAACATTTCAAGCTCCGACTCAGGGCTCATCTTCAGGGCTGAATGTTGTTTCATTTATGGTTTAAAATAAAACAGCGCTCACCACTGAGGATGAGCCCCGAGTTGGAGCTTGAAACGTTGGCCATTATTGATAAATTAACCCGGTGGGAATCCCGAGAAGAGCTTACCCACATCATTCGCTGGGAAAGCATCAAATAATATTTCATAAATGGAAAATGTCATCTTTTTTATACGAAAAGTGTTATAACTGGCATGTGTGAACGAGGTCTTGGATTATCATTTTTTGCGTATATACCTTTGAATATCAGTTGATGTATTCAGCCTTCCGTGTGTTTATGTTGTTTACATTTAAATTGAACAATTACTTTTTTGTATTAAGTTGAAAATTTACTTTAAGTATTCTTAGCATTATTTAGAAATGATAAGATTTGTGTATATGATTATTATTTTTTTGCGTATGTACCTTTTAATATCAGTTGATGTATTCAGTCTTTCGTATTTTTATGTTGTTTACATTTAAATTGAACAATTACTTTTTTGCATTAAGTTGAAAATTTACTTTAAGTGTTCTTAGTGCATTATTTCGAAATGCTAAGAATTGTGTATAACGTGCTTATTCCCTTTATGCAAATAAGTTTCAGCATTTTACATTTCTGTAAATATTCTCTCAATAATTATAAGCTTCTCATGATTTGGTGTATGAATTGTATCATTTATTTACAGTACCCAAGTATATCAATTGATGATGTTTATGTTATGTGCAATGGGGAAGCATTACTGTTGCGTGTAATAGACTAGAAATCAATTTAACTTATCCTTAAGATAATTCTTAAACGACAAGTTTTTCTTTCATTTTGACGACTTTGGTTTTATACTGTTTCCCTTCTTGTACACTGTCATTATTCTAAAAGGCATTTTTCATCATGTTATTATTGACATTACCCTATATCATCCTAGGGCAATATATTTATTATTATTATTAATGTTGGTAGAAATGTCGTCCCTATTTGATTGATAGAGGGAACGACGACGACGTCCTGCATGATTTTCCACACGCTCTACTCTACAAATGAGTGTGTTGCATATTCACTAGGATGGTTGCCTGAAGTGACGCGACGGAGGGAAAATGAAATGGGAAAGATTTCAGAGAAAACAAGAACATATAGCAATGCCAACCACTCCCTCCAGGAAGACAATGATTCCTATGCAGGAATATAGATAAAACCCATGTATTTTGTTGGGGAAAAAATCAAATATCTTTGTCGTCTCTCTGAGATGTCTCCCGTTCGCGAGGTATTCATAATTCCCTCCGTTAGGTAGCATCCCCTTTAAATATTGACATATTCTTCGACGACAGTCTTTTTGAGACTCTCAAATTTCTTAATAATCGATAAACTTATCATTATTTCCAACGAGTGGCGAAATTGGAAGCCTACGCCGAATGCTTGACTCCGGAAGGAGCAGTGGTTGGGGTGCCATGTTTTTAAAAGATATTTTGCGGCGTCCATAATTCACTCGACGTGATGAACTCGTTGGTTGCTAAGGAATCTGTGTTCATTTAAATGCGAAATGTTGCATACGCCGAATATTTTTCGATTTCGTAAGGCCCTTCATAACAAATTTTATTGATTGAAATTATAACATGTGTTTAAAGCGGAAATCAAGGGCTATTGGGTGACTCTATATTTGTCAAGAATTCATAAATAATGGCTTTCTGAGTTCAATTACCTATCGTTTGTCTGCGAAGTTTTCTTTGCTATTTAAATTTAAATATTTTTTTGCCTCATAAAATTTATCACAGCCCATATTTTTCTGTAAGGAATAGCTAACTGATTCATCGATAAATTGTGACTTTTGAAGTGCCGCATGCTATATATTTCAGCATGTATTGTTGATGCTGTTATTAGTGGCCAAATCAATAACATATTCTACAAATTTTCACTCTATTTCCTGCCTTAAGCCATAGTCTTTATTAGACTGGCTTCAGGTAGTATATAAATAAACAGATACCGGGGTCTCTCCGTTCTTCTTTCGCTACCCTTCCCTAATGGCGCAAATTTACTTTGTTCCTGTGGATATATATTCATATAAATTTGCCAATACTTTGTGTTTACGCGCATATAGTTTGTCAGGTTGGTGGTCCACGCATGTTCTTCTGTCGAAAACTAGGTTTTCCACTAAAACCGTCAGGAATTGATGGACTCGTCCGACCCGCATCTCACGAGGTTACCCCTATACACCACCGGCGGACATTGTGAGCATCGCGGTCAGAGGCATTCTTCTAAGATTAGCGGGCAGAAGGTTCGTACTCAAACCAAAGCGGTCAGAGGAGGAGTTGAATACTGGCAAGTGAAAAGGAGAGAGGCTATCGCAAGGGCATGAAGAATCATAGATTGCGCTGTCGTGTGCTTCAGAGTAGGGTGGTTTCCTATTATTTTTTTATTGCCTAAATCGAAAGATTATTACTCCTGGAGTACGTATTTCACGCTTTTAGATTTTTAAATGACGATATCTATTTTTCGCGATTAAATGAAAAGTGAAAATTTTCAAGCGCGCGAAAACGCGACGCGTAAGTATGAATGCCGGTAAATCTCTCCGTGTGACGTATTTCTGGTTCTTGACCTTGAGGCGAGGCTTAGCGCTGATACGACGCAGGCTGCTAGCGGGTAGCTGAGTACCCTGCTAGCTGGTAGCGCTTGGCTTAAATAAGGATTATTAATACCTTATCAAATGAAGAAAACTTTCCGACCTTAGCCAGTTTTAATAAGTGATTATTAAGACATGTTTCTCTGAGCTCTGCGCCTCATGCATGCAATGGTAACCTCAGACGACGTATAACTCCTATCTTCTCGTATAGAAACTAGGCCCCTGTGACGTCACGTGGAGTGGCATCGCATGGGCGCCAATCTGGCCCTTTTCAAATGAGGATAAAAATGGACCATTGCCATTCGTCTAAACCGGTATTTCTAAAACAATATAATTTGTACATTATGAATACACTAATGGTGGGTAACGAATCGCAATCAATGCCTTTCGTTTTCTTTGATGAAGGAAACAACCTTATTTTTGACGATACTTAATGATCAACACCTGCCTTGGGTATCCAAGCAATAAATCACTCCAAGGCATCGATGGAATTCGCCGTGAAATAAAATGTAACTCTTTAAAAACGAGTGTACAATAATGTATGCTTTTAAATTTTTTTGGGCATCGGGTTGGTGTGGTGGTTAGACTGTTGACTTCCCACACCGTGGGCTCGGGTTCAAATCCCGGCGCATGTTTATGAACATAGAATGCTTGAAATTATCACCCCTACCAGCACCTCCTGAAGAATTGGAGATCCCTCCTACATCAATGCTTGTCGCTAGTCTAATGTATCCTATATTAGATTAAATAAAAGCACACCATACGCTTACTGTTCACAAAATTAAAGGAACTAGCATATTCTTTTTTGATTTTTCGACAAAAATTATGGAAAATTATGTTAAAAGCACAATATTTATTTTCTACTGCAACTAAGCTGGTCAATGGTCATACTTAAAAATATCAAGGTTGTAAAAAAATTTGAAAAAATATTTAGCACACATGATATGCGTACAACAAGTGGATGGGTTGGTGAGAGCAAGAGAGTACTTAGGCAATACTTAGGGTTATGCATGTATCATAATGTAAAATGGTGACAAACACTGGCGGATCCAGAAAGGGGCTAGAAGAGGATATATCCCCCCCCTTGGGTATCCTTGTTACACTAAATAAAATGGTTGTTTTTTCGAACCCCCGCTACTGCCCTATCTTAGATCCGGGGGTGATGATGAACACGTTATATTTAATGCCAAGATATATTTAAACGCTAGGTCATTGGTAAGGTCATTTATTCACGGAGTATTTGAGTCACTTCCCCTCAAAATTTTTTAATTAAATTTGGCGAACTCATCGTAAAAGATCGTTTGATTTGTTGAGTACAAGCAAAATTTTACAACTTTGACCTTTTGACCTTATGGTTTGTTGCCAAGCTAAAATCTAAAATCTACATTATAGGGTTTCAATGTTAAAAAATCGAAATAGAAAAGAAGTAGGAATTTCATTGACAAAGACGTTAATTATTAGGTTTATCGACAGGAAGAAAACGAGAAAAACCCACTTTTATTTACGCAAATTGAACGGTTGACCCATAGAGGTCACAGTCACAGACAAAAGGGTGGCAAAAAGAATTGCATACCGACGAAGGTGTCAATAATCGGCCGTTTTGGCAGCTGCCTGAATCTTAGAACAGGAACTCCACTTAGAAGGCAAAAAGAAGAAGGAATTGGCGTTACTTCGAGTTTTATTCTGAATAGGATGTGATGGTGGGCGTATGAGAAGAATAGTTAATGATTATGCATGTAATATAATGTAGAATGATGATGATAAAGTGGTTACACTTAATGCTATGACAAAGATTCATTTAAACGCTACGTTATTGGTAAGGTCAATTATTCACGGAGGGCTATTCATGATATGTTAAAAAATGAATATAGGTATTGTTAAAGAGTAAGAAATTGATTATTTGCTTTTAATAGGTGTCGAATTTGATCAGATAATGTATGGAATGAGGTAGAGCATTGCAAAGTGAGTGTCCTAGTTTAGTGATTTCATGTATTAAATTCATTTGAAAATTGAAATTTGTTTGTTCAACCAGTGAATTTCTCTTGTAACTGCCAGCATTAAGATACATTTGTTCAAATAAGTAGCAACACATGCCAAACATCCAATTGTAAAACGAGTCGGTAAATCCAAAACCGAATTTTTATAACTTTTTATATTTTTCAGAATAAGAATAAACAAGCTTTATCATTATTTCCGGGTTTTTCCACTTTCTCAGCTGGTTTAAGCCACCTGCAAATATTCACCTGTCCTAAGGGAAAATAAAGGTTAGGCTCGGATTTATAGGTAGAAAATTCACCCTATTCTACACTGTCCGATCATACCCGGTCCAAGAATCTTACAATCTGGCAAGCCTATAGTAAAACAGCCTTTTTCCCGAGGTTAATCAGGTGTTTTTGAATTATAAGGTCTTCAATTTCTTTTTTGAACCGTTTTGATAAGATTCCCTCCGCATAGATTACACAGGCCAACAAAAAAAAACTTTTTTTTTGGTGCCGGAAATTTTTTAGCTGATACTAACAATATTAGTGGTGCTGAATCCAAATATGATATCCGTTTTTATGTAACAGCTCTACTTTTTTAGATACGGCGTATTTTATGATTATATTCTTTCAAATTTTTGATATATTTCAGAAAATATTTTTTAAATTTAAATCAATCTATAAATAAACTAATTCATAATCACTCTGCAGCATTTACTTTGAAAATCACCTTTATACCTTTGGGAAAGGGGTTGGGGAGGATTTGGCGTGTTTGAAGAAGGGGGAGACAGGCGTACAGAGCGGAGGCAGTGAGAAAAGATACAACTAAGGGATGTGGGAAACCCACGTTGGAAAAGGACCCTAGTCATAACTGTAGAATAACGACACGTGGGAAGAATCACAGATAAGTGGAGAAGAGTAAAAAAGGGGGGATATGGTAAAGAGAGAGTGTCTTTGAAAATGGAGAGGCGGGAGTAAGTAAGCCGTAAGGGAATTTCCGAAAACAATTGGTCAAATTCTCAAAGTTTTTATAAAGCAGCCTCTAAAAATGAGCTCAAATCGAAGAAGCTGTGTAAATCATTGTGATGCGTTTTGTTACATTTGTGGGGAATATACTTTAAAAGAAAATAGGAAAAACATTACAGACTTCGTGAAACGTGCATACCTAGGATATTTTTATGTTCAGCTTGGTGACCAAGGTAAAAAGTAGGCACCGCATGTTGTGTGTAAAACATGTACAGAACATCAGCGGTGTTGGACTACAGGAAATAGGAAAAGTTTAAAGTTTTGTGTGACAATGGTTTGGAGAGAACCTACAAACCATATTGACGACTGTTATTTTTGCATGGTAAATGTTTCGGGAATTAATCGAAACAATCGCCACAAATGGAAATATCCAGATTTGCCTTCAGCTAGACACCCGGTACCCCATTCAGAATAAATCCCGATCCTAATATTTCAGACATTACGAGATGTATGTGAGGATAAATATGAGCCATTTGAACACATTCCTGATTCTATTGACGATAGTGACAGTGACTACGAGGCAGTATCAACAAATCCTCAACTATTTAATCAAGATGAACTAAGCGACCTTGTTAGAGAATTGAACTTACCGAAGGAAGCATCTGAACAACTAGTTTCAAGGATGCATGAAAAGAATTTAATGGAACAAGGTACAAAAATTAATTTTTATCTCACAATTGAAAAGGATCTACTACCCATCTTTACTCAAGAAGACAATCTAACATTTTGTTTAGACTTTAGAGGTCTTCTGAAAGGAATGGGACCACCACAATATGAAGCTAGTGATTGGCGTTTGTTCATTGATAGCTCCAAGCGTAGTTTAAAATGTGTTCTTTACAACGTTAACAAGTTTGGCTCAATACCAATCGCTCATTCAACTGAAATGAAAGAAGAATATGGTACAATAGTATTGGCCTTACAGAAGATAAAATACCAGGGACATCGCTAGGTGATTTTTGTAGATTTAAAATTGGTGAACTTTCTTCTTGGGCAGAAATTTAGCAACACAAAATATCCTTGTTTCTTGTGCCTCTGTGCTAGCAGGGACAGACAAACCACTGGATTAAGAAGGAGTGGTCCAAGAGAGAAAACTTAATTATTGGGTAAAAACATTGTTGCTGAGTCTTTGGTGAACGGGAGAAAATCACCTTACCGCCCCTTCATGTTAAACTTGGCTTAATGAAGCAATTTGTAAAGGTTCTTGACAAGGATGGACCATGCTTCGGCTACATAAGAATAAAAATGTTGCAGATAACTATAGAAAAACTGAAAGCTGGTAGTTTTGATGGGCCACAAATCAGACAACTTACAAAGGATCCTGCTTTTGTCAAGCCATTGAATGAGATTGAAAAAAACAGTTGGCTTTCATTCGTTGAGGTAATAAAAATTTTTCTGGGAAATCACAAGCGAGAGAAATTATCTTGAGCTGGTAAACAATATGCTCACTAACTTTAAACCATTTGGATGTAATATTAGCATAAAAGTTCACTATACACAGTCACTTAGACTGTTTTCCTGAAAATTTAGGCGACACAAGTGAAAAACAAGGCGAATGATTTCACCAGGAAATTTAAACAATGTAAGATCGCTACCAAGGAAGATGGGATAAACATATGATGGCATATTACTGCTGGTGCTTAAAACGAGACTGTTTTAACAAAGTGCACGCAAGAAAACTCGCAAAAGGAGCTTCCGTAGTGTTGAGTGACGTTTTTACGTATTTTTTTTGTTTAAATTGTTTTATTTCAGTAAAAAATGTTACTATTTTATTCAATTGTATTGTAAAACTATTGTAATTGTAGGTGATTTAACATTCCTATAAATAAAGCAAGTCTTTATATGTTGTGGGTTTTATCATATGTGTAATATCATCATATTGAAAAATTTTTACGTAAGTAACAACATATCTGTATCTTGAAAACTAGAGCTGATAGGAAAAAACTAATATCATATTTGGATTCAGCACCCCAATTATACTTGAAATCAGCTTTAAAAGCTCCGGCACCAAAACCACTGTTGACCTGTGTTATTAGTTGATGAATGCTGACTTCTTTCAACTTCAAAATATTTTTTTATTTCAGTGGCCAAATTTTGATATTTTTGTATTTTCTCCCTTTTCGTAGACTCAACGTCGTGATTTAGTGGCACTGCTACCTACTTCGTAAGTATCGGTTAGTGCCAGTATATAAAGTGTGTTTTTTGCCTCTAGTATGGAAGGTGGGTGGTATTTTTAACACGGCGGTTATTTTATTAAAAATCCATAAGTATAATAGTTGCTAGGTTTTGGTGGATAATTTTGGCCAACTGGTTGTGTCTATTGAGGTGATCGTTACCATCGAAAACTGAGCAGCCTGAAGTTATGTGTTCAATGGATTCACCAGTTTTCCCACATTTTCTCCATTGATCTGCAATTTTAAGTTTTAATATAATTTTTTCATAATTATTAGTCCGTATAACTATCTCTTGAATTGCCATCACAAATACCTTCTGTCGCCGGGTATAAATAGCCATTTTGGAGCCATTTCAAAGCTGCGTTTCTATCAACCCAATCCCCCTGCATGACTGTTGGGAACTTTCCATGCAATATTTTAGATTTTCATTCCTGCTATTGTTGGTTCAGGTCTGGTATTAGGTTCTGATTCTGGTCCTCTTCAATTATTCATTATTAATATTTATCATTATTTATCTTATATTTAACGTATTATAAGCGTCAATTGAAAGCTGCCTAAAGCTCAGGACAGGAGATTTACTTTGAGGGAAAAAAGATTAGGAAGGAGTTAGAGCGAATTTTCTTCTATGTAGGTCGGGAGGGTGGGTGTGCACTACGCTTACGCCTCTTCGAGAGGGGTGGTAGTAGGTGAGGGAGGCGGGGAGGGGCGGGGGTGATGGCGCTCTGGGTCGAATCCCTTTCTCTCGTGTAATTAGGTGAGAATGAACAGGGAAAACTGTTTCAACGGCCGGGGTAATTTGTGAGGGACTGTAACGACGTGAAATTAGAGCGCTCTGCAACGGTGTGAAGCTTGGGCTACACCCTTTATCCGAACTGCTCCTGGAAGGCTTTATGAAGCAAACCTTTCTTAATCGCTGCTCAAGAAACTCGCTGGTCTCTACGTCGTGTTAAGGGATGGCGGAGTTGGTGATTTTTCTTCACCACTTGCCGTTGCGAAATTTTTATTCCTAGAAACAGTCATCTAACTAATATTACTTTACCAGACCTGTTTACTTAACCAGAGATAGGGTTTAGAATTTGAGTTTTTCTCGGCCTATAGTTTGAAGGAATGATTCTCGGGTTTCTTACCGCGTGTGGATTTAGATAATTGGTCCAGAACGTTTCGAAGGCTGAGTTTGCCATCGTCTTTAGGGGTAGAATCTGGAGCCAAATTCTTGTGGATATTCTATTTATAGGTTTGGAGATATTTTATTTATAGGTATTTATATTATATATTTTATTTATAGGTTGGGAGATAAATAAAATTCTATTTATACTCAATTATTCTACCGATAAAGGTAGGTTTGCATGGAGTATTGGACGAAGTGCTGCAGATGGTGGATGTATAGGTAAATTCTAGGTGAGATACGGATGAGACAGAAGGTATGAATGGAGTACTGAGAGGAAGGGGATATTGAAAACATTGTTAGAGGGTAGAATGTTGGGTTAACGAGGGAGGAGAAGGAAAAGAATAGGATTTTTAGATAGAAAGAAAGGGAGTAGGTCTTATTGTGGATTGAAGAGGGAAGGGCTTGAAGGAAGGGGAGGCTGTAAGAATGCTTCATGATGCTACAAGCTAACCTACCTTAATCGGTAGACTACTTAAAAAAGTAAGCATTACTAGATAGCTAATTTAATAATTTACTATAAACTTTTGTGTAAAATAAGTTGTTTTTTTTTTAATCTAAAATGTTTGTATTTTCGTGTATGCCCTTATTTAATCTCTTATTTCACTGAGATTTTCTTTACATTTCATGCTTATTTTGCCACGTTTATAAAAAAATTAAAATATTTTTTGAATAGCACTGCATTTAAATTTAAAAATGATAGCTTCCACACTGCTGTTAACTACTGAAGCTACCTGAAGCTCCTTTCATTTTTTTTACCAAAGTTGTGTAGTTGAGTTATTTGGAGTAATAAATTTATTGCTATGATTCTTTCAGGAAAACGTGGTGGCCCAGTGGTTGAAGGGTCCAATTCCTGGGTGAAGAGTCCGGATACCCCAAACGCAAATCCGCCAAGTGGCCAATGGAAAGAAAGTAACTGAGCCCCTACCCTATAGCCACACGCCAGAGGCGTATTCTGAGGTGATATCTACCATTCCCAATCCAATAAAAGCCAACTATCAAGTGGAATCATTGAGTGAAGTATTATCTACATGATTCTACATTTACTCCTGTTTTAAGCCTTAATCGTAATTTTTCAATATTAAGTACGTAATTATCCATGTTATGCAAATAAAAATGCTTCCTTACAAAGTATTAGTTATTATTATTCTTTTGAAAAATCACTAGCAATTGTTTTTAACAACTTTTTGAATTATTCCCACCAGCATTACGTTCATTGGTTTTTCCAATTTTGTGACGTAAGGTCTCACAGACCGCTACCAAAATTCAGTTGCGAATTTTCAGATATAAATAATAAAAACGTTGAATTTTTAGAGTGCTGTGTCCTTAATATATAAAATTAAGACGCTCCCGAGGATTACAGATATTTTGAAATAGCAATTTTGAAAATATTCATAATTTTAGAAACGCAGCGGTCTGTCAGACCGCACGTCACCGGTTAAGGGTTAATGAATTCGCGCTGAAGTTAACTAAATGATTCGATTATTTGGGAAAGATCTTTGCTTGCAACCGTTTAGTATGTTATATTGTCTTTTCGAAGGCGAGTTCATTTTTAAGACCAAGAGGTAAGGGTGATTTAGTGGTTAGCGTCGTAAACTCCCATCGAGGAGACGACCCCAGCTCCGTCATGGCGGCATATATGGGGGTTTGATTGAAGATGGGACTTTTTAGTTCCAATCTCTCTGAATAAAGACAAATTATTAATATTATTATTGTTAATTTAGCACAACCGCATCTTTCGATCCGTCACTGAGACTTGCTACCCAATGACTCACATAGACTTGTTACCCTAGTTACTTGTTGTTGACGAAGTATAGAACGAAAATTCACTTAAAAAGTCGATTGATTTGTAATAACATAAAAAGTATGCAACTCACCTTAGCAGATATTTTATAGAGACTAATTTTTAATCTAAAAGCAATGTAACTGCTGATACATCGATGCGTATCATTTAAATATTTATGTAGATAATGATTTCTGATATTCTAGAACAATTTCCCTTCATTATTTGCAAATTCCTACAATAATAATTTTTCCCTCGCTATCGAGACATTTTTGTTCACTAAATTTGACCTTCACACCAATTTTGCACTGCCCACTGTAATATTCACTAGCACCTGAGTGCTACATGTAAAAGACATTTCAGGGCTAATAATTTGTTTTTCTCCCGTCATAAAATCCGATTGGAATATCATATAAAGGAAATGTTGATCAACCATCACATGATGATCATTTGTACACATAATGGTGCCTAGCTTTTGGTCTTCATGGTGATTCAAAAGCTAAAAACATTTCTTCGAGAGGCTAAGTGGGAAATTTACATAAAAAAAGCTGCGAATCTGCTGGTTAGAGATAAGTGCAGAATCCGGGATAACGATTTCGCAGTGAAACGCTGAATTAATTTGTGAGTTAATTCGACCGTGTCCTACATTCATCGACCATTTCCTACACGTGCAGTCCTAAATATTCATTCCTTTGGAATAGATCGTGGTTTACACGTGTTCCGTGGTGCACACGTGCGAACATTGTAGGGGCAATAAAAGCCTCAAATTCCAGTAGCCCTGGAATGGACGATCAAACATGAGTTTAAAATTTTTTTGCTCCGAGTTTCATGATTACAGAATTCTATAGAATTGAATCGGACCGAGGAAATAGCTAGTTGTAAATATTATTTTTTGCCATTTGAATCTATTCTTGACGTATCCTCTCTTTATTTTACGTTTTTTCCAAAAATATCGTATTTATGATTCCTATGCATGTTTTGCTAATCCGGGGAATATTCACGTTTCGAAACTAGGAAAGTAATGAGCAATGAATTTACTTGTATTTCAAATGGTACCAAAGCAAAATAAATAGTATTTAATTTTTAATACGAGATGTGATAATGAAATTTGCTAAGGCTGCGTGCATAATATGTTCGTTACGTGAAATCACTGTTGTTCACTTGCATAACTTTACTAACCTAATATATTACGGTTCCTAACTCCTACAATAATGCCTATCTATGTATTTTACCATTGAGCACTCAATGGAGAATTCACTAAAAACGTTATGCTTAAATATAACTCTTGGATATGTCATTATAATTGGGGGAGGGTCACTTTTCAATTTAGTGTTCTCGGCGGCTACCTACACGTGTATATTATCATGAGCTTAGACCGAATAAAACTTTTTTTGCATCATTCATGCAAAAAAAAGATACAGCTCCTTCAAGGGCTGAACTATTTGACAGGGGCACCATTTTACGACCCTGGAAATATGTATGTCCAAGAAATCGTCTTTTTTTAAGCGTCAGCTTAAAGTTTTGACAAATATCTTTTTCGGAGAGTGGGATTACTAAAACCTTCAGCCCCCAGAATTACCGAAGTTGGCGCACTGTATCCTCAGTTGAAATTTGCAAAAGTTGGAAAGTGATTATTCCTGATGATTGCGAAAGATAAATCATTTTTAACAATTCTTGAAATGAGTGAGGGAAGAAAATGAACTTCACGTTTTGCATTTTATGTAGATAAATGCATGCATCATTTTAATACTCCAAGAAAACTGTTCTTATAAATCATGTGCTTTACAACGCCATGCCTCGGAAAATGTTTCAAGATATAAGTATGTAACGATTCTAAATATTCTATAAAAATGTTTCCTGTTTTTTTTTAACTTGTACCTACTTCAATAATTTTTCTTTTACTCTCGAGTCATTTTGGTTATAAATTTGACGTCCACACCAATTTTACGTGGCCCAATGTAATGGTTCCTCTCACTGGAACTTGACTGCTAAATGGAAAAGACATTTTTATTGGCTTCTCCCATCGCTAATTATCCTTTTTCCCAAATAACGGATTTCTTCCATCTATTCTAAACAGATTTCAGTTGTTTCCCTAATTTTATGTTAATCTTGACTTCTCTGTTGCGTACTAATATCTTGTTTTTTTGCCCTTATTTTCAGCTATTATGTACTCATTATCCTACCCATATTAACCTGTATCTTTTTTCAAATCCTTCTCTGTCTCTGGTATAGCAGCTATGTCATCGGAAAATCGTAGCATGCTTTTTCTCTATGGTTATTCACTAGCTTTCCCATTACCGCCCAGCGAATTTTTTGGGTCCATGGTTCCATTTTGGTACGAGGGGATGCCATTTCATGTATGCACTAAAATGAGCAGAAACTGGTTTCATCAGGTACAAAACATTACCTGACATTCAGAGAAAACATTGTATCCACAATATCTACTTTTTTGCATTAACTACAGTGATTTGAGTGATGGATTGTAAACGACCCACTTGAGGCGATAAAGGGGGATCCATCCCAGTAATTTACTTCCCTCTTGATTCTGTACTTCGCATTTTCCTGGAGACCCTAACATAGCCGGTAGCTATGGTTCACTGAAGGTGACATCTGTGCGTGGATGTGTTCAGCGTGAATTCAATAATTCATCGCGTGCACTAACGGGAAAACTCTTTAAGGAAGAATTTTTCTCGGGGAGCTTTCCCCGAATATAGATGCATGTCTCCTCAGGGATGGCCATTTCTTGAATATCAAAGTCTATTCTCCTTGCTTCGGGTTAGAAGCAACATTAAGTCTTGTTTATTTACGACTGAGAAATCGTTGTAGCTGCTCAAAATGTTGGTTCTTTGACAGTCTGTGGTCACGATTAACGTTAATCTGAGAATGTGTAATAATTGTACTGATTGGTTTTGGATGAAGTACGTTGCACCATTGGGGTAAGGTTGGTAAGGTATTCCCTAGAATGGTGGCTAGATAGCTTGCGACTCCATAAGGCTGGGTTTAAATTCCGGCGATGAAGGAGTTTTTTAACATCTGCTTCGTAAAACTGGATCGTGCGTTTCACGACATACCGACTATGCAAAGAAAGTACCTGCAACAAATAGAAAACTGTTCATGGGAAACGGGTTGGTGTGGTGGTTAGTATGTTGGCTTCCAACTCATTGAGTCCAGGTTCGAATCCCGGCTGCGGCAGAGGTTCACCAGAGACTGCGTCATACCTGTTCGAGTTTTGCTAACGGAATCATCATAATTTAAATATATAGTTGCATATTGATATCAGTTATTTATAGCTTTAATCATCCTTAGTCCATAAATTATTTTTTCTCCCGGCAACATATGCCCTCTATGGTTAGTGGTTCATTAGTTACAAGGTTACTGATTTTTGCAAAACATTAAGGACCGGTTTTTTAATGTCTAGTACGTTTTTTCAGAGAATAAAAATCAGAGTTAACTAACCCCTATGAAAAAATTGTAGACATTCTTAAACATTGCCATGGCATGTATAAAATTTTGAAACAGGTTTATACAATTTTTTCATAGGGGAAGTCATCCACTAGAGATTACCTATTTGACTAACTGTTTTCCTGGACTACTTTTCATTACTTTAATTTTCACATTTGTTTAAGCTACGGCTACAACAGCATCATGTTCCGGCTAACGCTAACTAGTCATTATAAAACCGGCCCTTAATGTCAAATGTGGGGATGAAATTCTACCGTTCAATGCCTGCTAAACATCTTTTTTTATTCTAAACATGACATTTTTGCTTTCACGTAGGTTATTTAATTTTTGACTGTACGATTTTCATTTAATTCTCCTAGCCAACAAAAACTGTGACGCTGGAGGGTGAATATCGCTCATTCAGACATTGTATCTGTGTCCGACAGGTCACCATGACGTTTAATATTCAAGGGCACAAAGCAGTGTGGACGGTGCAAAGGAAAGGAATGTATGGCCCGCAACGCAACCCATTTTGGACATGACACCTGATGGGGAAAATAAACGCTTCGCTCTCTTCTGCGCTGCGATGTGTTCACCGGGAAACTCCGCACAACCTCTGCTCATTTGTTTAGGACTTAATGCGCAACTCTCCTCCACCGAAAACCCCTTCTCCATCTCTGACTCCGCCACATTCTCTTACTAAGCCCATTCTCTTCGTGTATCGTACCTCCCGTCGTCATTCAAACGTTAAAACAACGTTACTCTCACCTAGTCCCCTGGGATTAACCAGTCACATGAACTGCTAGGGGTTGAAGCTCCTCAGCTCTTTTTATTCCTTATTTTGTGGAGTCATTCTCGAAAGTCCGCTTCAAACTCAAGAGACGTAAATCATATGCTAAGTTTTCTCAAAAAAGTTTAGCCCTTGACAGTTCCATATGTCAAATATAACAAGCGAGGCAGTAAAAAGAGTGGGCTTTGGTATGTCTTAGCAAATAAAAATAAATAAGCTTCTGCAAGTGAAACAGACTCTGGCTTAACTCACCGAAGTAATTTTCCCAGGCTTTATTGATTGAGCCTCAATGTCTTATTCCTAATCATGGGAGTATGCATTATCAGTAACTTCACGTGGGGATGTAAACGTTTCTAGGTTATTTGGAAATACACTAATGCAAATAATTCCATTGCGGTGGCATTGGTGCTTCATAATTTACGGCTCCATCATTCATTTAACTTTCTCATAATTACTCAGTTTTTATCACAATAATCAGGTTTACTATAATCTTGTCACTTTTTAATTATGGGCTTGCTAAATTTGGGCAAAACAAGTTGTTGAAATACTGGGAAAATTCAGAAACATGCATTATGGAATGCACAAGGTAGTATAGGGTACTCTATCAGTCAACTGACGTATTTATAAGTTCTAACGCTGTCCCAATAGTGCCTTAGTAAGCTTATCGATCGCGGGAAAAAAGAAGTTCTAAATCTATCTGCTCTACAGTCTATATTTTATTTTTATGATCCGATTTGCAGTAATATGTTGGTATTCGCAAGATAAAGGCTAACTTCATCGGAAAATAAACTGCTCTTGAATTTAAATCATAGGTTTAACCTAGTTTTCAATCCATGGTTTGACAGTAATCCCCATCTGAGTTGATTTAAGTGGTCAGTAACTCTAAAAAGACTATCGTAAAGGCTGTTCATGTACTTGGCTGATGTTCCCTACACTGTTTTTAGACCTATTCCATAAGAATACCAAACACTGGCAGCGCATTCCAAATGGGGTCTGGAGAGGGGGACGTAGCTAATTTCTCCATGTTTGTCCTCACACTTTCCTAGTAACATTTTTGCAAATCCCAATTTACAATTTGTTTGATACCTTATTTCCCGAATATGTTTATTTCACGAGAGATCATTATTGAGTCTAACTCTGTGATGAAACATAATAACAGATACACTAATATAGTATGTTCTACAACATTAATAATGTACGTTTTAATGCGTACCCTACGTCATTCTTAGAAATAATGACGTTTTTTACGTGTGGAAATCTGGGTCAGACTAATAAAAAAAACTGTGGAACGTACAATATTTGTGTACATATGATTATGTTTCATGTTAAACAGTTCCACCAAATATCGCCATCTACTCTTAACCCTTCCTTGATCGTGACTAGAAAACTTACGCGAACGACTGGGTGGAGTATCTCAGGTACTCCAATTATAATTCATAAATTATGTAGCTTTGCAGGAACAAGTACGCAGTCACGAGCACGGGTGCAAAATTTCTTGTGGTGTAACTGGCTAACACACCTGACTGGCAATCGGGAGATCCGGGTTTGAAACCCGGCAAATTCAAATTTTTTTTTCATGGCAAAATTCATCCGTTGGTGCATAAATTATGTTTTATTTTAGTATTTCCTGTAATCCAACACCATGGCTCTTGTTTTAATGATATAATACCTTGTTTTACATAATTTACAAATATCTTGCAGTCTACATTTACGTTTTTACATTGATTTTGCGCGAAATGGCAGGAATATTTCATATTTTGCTATTGTAACTGTACATTGGTTAAACTGCTATGAAAAAACAACTACAAAAGGTGCCATCATGCAGAATATTGGCGTTATTGAAGTTATAATATAATTTATTGCATTAAACTTTTATTCCTGCACTCATATAGGAAACAAGTATTTTTTTCTCCCCGTCAACAGCTGTGCGGGGTGACTCAGTTACCTCATCAATAGAAATTGAAGTTTTCAAATACAATTCAAATGTAGAAAAAAAAATTATTCGTCCCCTTAATACCGACAAGGTGGCGGAGCTCAAATACAAA
The DNA here is from genome assembly GCF_921293095.1 of Ischnura elegans. NCBI lineage: Eukaryota > Metazoa > Arthropoda > Insecta > Odonata > Coenagrionidae > Ischnura > Ischnura elegans. The sequence continues at coordinate 66,548,274 of NC_060251.1, forward strand.
ATATATTAAAGGGATAAAATAAAAAATATATGACTCTAACATCATTTGGGGTAACTGAGTTACCCCGCACAGTAACGGAAGTGTTAAGTTGGTAACTCCAAAACATTTATTAAAACGTTTTCATAAACTCGCTTTGTTGTTTGTCATCTTGTCCGGGTCAAATCTTGCAACTCAATTTTAACCCACTTTTCGATTTACTATCAAGCTGAAATACTTGAAAAGGATAACTCAGAATCAGATGACGTAATCAGCGTAATATTCTAACACTTTCAATATGACAGAAACTGTATCTGGAATTTTATTCAGAACTTTATATTAAATATGGAGAATAGTTCAATGAAACTCCCATTAGAATCTGATGGTTGCGCCGCTATGACTAAAAGGAGGGAGAATTGTAGAAAACCATAACAACGAATATCTTTACGACAAATTTTATTGAAATATTGTCTCAAGAAAAACGTTGATTTTTAATAATTAAAAAAATATTGCAATATTGTTTTTACTGATAAATATCTATGATGCATACTGTACAGTTTATTTGGATTTTTTTTCAGAATTTAAAATAAAAAATGGAAATTAGTTCAATGAAATTTCTATTCGCCGGCCTCGGTGGCGCCGGGGTAAAGTCCCCGACTGCTAACCTAGAGGTCGCGGGTTCGGATCCCGCCGGGGTGGCTTGACCACCATCCAGGGCATGGATGTTTGTGGATGTCAATCAAGTTAATTGTAAGAGAGGGCAATGTTGTACTAAATTCGCTTGAATAATAAATACGAAATTATTATTATTATTATTTAAAAAATCTAATGGCGGCACATCAATAATTAAAAGGAAGGAGAATTTTGGAAAATCGTAACAACGAAAAGAGTGCGTACTGTGCGGTTTACCCAAGTGCTCTCTCCTACCAGTGGTTTTGTTTTGCCTCATTCACATTACGATCGTCCGAGCCATCGTTCTAACGATAGTTGACCGAACTAGCCGTGTGAATGCAAGTCCTGACTATAGTTCACGTAGCTACGAACGTTGCCACTCTACGATGGTTAGGCGCTGGGAGACCGGAAAAGGAAGCGGCAAGAGAAAGACGAAAAGCTCTTGAAGCTCTCTTCGCTCTATTTTATTCATGGATTTGTCCTAGGATGAAGACGATGGGCGGAAGAAAAATTATTCGTTGTATACACGTTGAACACAGTAATATCTTGACCCTGCATACCTCAACAGCTTTGCTAACCGTCAATTTCCCGTTCACTTTAGATGTCAGCACTAGAGGGCAGCACAGGTTTTAACCATCGCTGTGTGAATGCACGATAGTTCCGACGACGGCTGGAACTATCGTAATGTGAATGAGGCATTTGTCCCCGCGGCAATGCGCAGGGGTCTTCTCTCAATCACCATTCCTACACCAACATTCTCCCACAAATGCATAAATCCAAGCGCCCTCTCCTCCATTGTTTTGCCTTCAGCTATGTAACTCTCCTTTCTGGCCACGCCCCGTCTCACGATATCCTAACCCTACTGGCGTCCCCTCCAACCCCTAATTTCACCTTCCCACTCCCCTATAGTCCCTTAAAACCCTTTAAAGCACCCAACCTTTCCCACCCGCACCACAAAGGCCTTGATTTTCTGAGGGTCCCTGCGCGTGTATGCGTGCATGTTATGAGAGGTGGGCAGGGATTGGCGTGAGTTGTAAAAGGGAAGGTCTTTTTGGAGGGAGAGGGAACTGTAGCTTTAGAGTAGGGAAGGAATTGTGTGAAAGGGCGGGGAGGCATACGAGGAGGAAGAGGAAATACGAGAGGCTCCCGGGATCCGCAGGTAATGTAATTTCCGCGAAGGCATGCGAGGTTCATTTCGACGGGACGAATGAGTCGTCCAGGAGTGGCGAAAAATTTTCTCGGCTTAACGGCTTTTCCAAGGGATCCGTGGTGAATCTACTCTTTGCCCCTCCGATTCGAGATAGCTTGAAAAGTTGCGGAGCTAGTTCCGTGTGATGACTTGCAGTGACACTCAGAGTGGGTTAAAATCGGATTTCAGTGGTGAATTCAAGGGATAAAGTTATATTTTTGGATTAATAGAAGGATTAATTCTTATCAGAGGCTTTATTATTGGAGTATGTATAATCATAGAAGCTCGTGAAACTATATTTCCCATAATTTTAGAGAGCTTTTAGGGGTCGCGCTGATTAGTTAGATTTATTTCAATTGTTCTATGGCAGAACATCGGAAGCGGTGGTTTACGTCCTCGCTTGCCAAACGAGAGGTCGTGAGTTCAAGTCCCGCCGGGGTAGGTTGCACCAATCCATGGCATAGTTAGTCGTGCACGTATAGTTATTTATATGTTTAATAAGCCCCAATGTAAAAGGCTAATATGAAATGTTTTCGATGGTATGGAATTAAATATGACTAAATCTAGGGTATGAGCTTAACAACTTTTCAAGGGATCCTTGAGGTGAATCTACTCTTTGTGCCGATTTGAGATTGCTTGAAAAGTTGCTGAGCTAGTGTAACGTGATGGCTTACAATGACTCTGAGACAGAGTCGGTTAAAATCTTGCATTCTTACTGCGCAAAATTTACCTCCAGTTTGCAAACGTTTAGTGCATTAAAACTTCGTTCAATAAATAAATAATATTATTGCCTCATCAGTGATGATTATTTTCTCATTTCAAGGAATAGGAATGTTGGAAAATATCTTGTAGAGAAAAATAAGTCGTGGTCAACAGGAATTCAACCGGAAATATTGACAGGTAAATAAATCGCGATCTAACTAAATAACGGGATTTGCTAAAAGATTACTAGGAAAGTGTGAGGACACACTGGGAGAAATTAGCTACTTCTCCCTCGTTAGACCGCATTTGGAATGATCTGCCAGTGTTTGGTATTCTCATGAAATAGGTCTAATAACGGATATGTATAGGGAACATCAGCCAAGTACGTGAACACCGAACAGCCTTTACGATAGTCTTTTTAGAGCTACTGGCCAGAATTATAACACCTTTAACAATACCTCCACCGTACCAACGCTCAAAAATCGCCCACCGGATCAAATCCGCTCATCTAGTTGGTCAACAATATGAATCCGCTCAGCTTGTAGTAGCCGGAGCACAAACGCTCATCTCCGAAGCTTGGGAAATTGGAGGTGAGCGTTAATGCTCGGACTACTGCCAGCTGAGCGCATGGCTATTGCTGGACTCCTAGATGAGCGGATTCGATCCGGTGGGCGATTGTTGATCGTTTGTGCAGCGGAGGTATCATTATGTTAGGTTATGCCACGCAGAATTGAGATCAGAAGTTCACCGCAGCTAGGATACCTTTTTCATGGCCATTAAAAGTCAAAAGGCGTTTTAGAGACAACTTGCGGTGTTATAGTGAAAGTCACCGACGTTATATCGCTTTCTCCTACCCATGCATCTTCATAATCAGTGGTACATGGTCGGAATTCGTCTCAGTACTATCTTTAATAAATTTCAATAATCCTTTACCTCCTTTCTCTTGTCCGAAATTTCTAATCCATGGTCTTCCTCCAATATTGCTCTTTTGTTTTTGCTCTAATATCCTTATCTCAGGTGGCTTTCTCCCTTGTCATCGTACTAGACTTTCACCTGAACAGTACTGATTTTATTTCTACGCTTCTTCTCTCTAATCAACTTTCCTTACTCAAAGCATGGATTTTCTGTCACTGTGTTTTCCCTAAATTAACGCCTCTGGTTTGGTTCTACAACCATTTACGTGATACTGCAGAGATAACTTTAATGGGGATCTGCTACGACGGTGATCCATAGAATACGTTCCGTTTCGGTTGTAAATAGAGCCCATTATTACCAGATTATCTCTTCATCCTACGGAAATTATCGCAGAAGGTCATAGAATAGATAGGAAAAATTACTTTTCCAGGGAAATAGGGATCCATGGTGAGCTGAAAAGTTCATATTTATCGTATCAGGTACAAATAAAGACAAATTGTATCTGAAGAATAAAAAAATACAAATGCTTGGGTGGGAACGCTTTAAAAATCCTTCAAACATCCACAGGCTCCTCTTCTGATCAAACGATAAAGCTCTTCTCTATACCAAAATGGTCATGGAAATGTAAATACTCTTATTCGAATGAATAAAAATTACTCTTGATCATTATAAAGGAGACTGCTTTTTAAATAATTTTTTGTTCTCATTCCTAATATCGACAACGTAGTCAGGACTTCTCTGACGAATAATAGTATAAGATTGGAAGAATGAAGCGTATTTGCTTGCGTGTGTATATTTGCTCTTTTGTTGTTCTCTTGCTTTACATGTTGAAAAATAATTACAATTAACTTATATTATCTATTAAATTATAAAATGACCTCGCAGTAGTTTTCCTATAAATTATCTATTGTAATAAAGACATCAATTCTCTGCAAAAACTTGAAGCAAAAATAATTTATATTGGCGTCATGGATGATACCTTTGGTGTTCACGTAAGTTGCCAAGAAAATGATTGGGGTCCGATTGAACTTCCGGTTGCATTAATAGATCTAAAGGGATCAGGTTGGCGTTATTTCTATAGTGCTGGTTTACTGGCTAGTCTAACCTCGGGGGGCCGGGGTGCATATTCCGCCATCGGCAGAGATTTTTTAGAGGTTTCCCCTATGCCAACTCGAAAATAGGCATATTGTGTGGCGGGCACTTCACATACAATACTCAGTCCGTCTGATAAGGCGTAAAGTTGTGCTCACCATGGTGCCACTCTTTAAACATTTCTCATCCAGAGCTGCATCTGGGAGATATAAAATTTTAAGAATTTTAATTTTGAAAAATTGAAAATTTTGCACTCAGTCACAACTATCGTTGGAGCTAAACATTACGTAATTACAATTTACACCACAAAATAATGCGTACTTTAGATATTTACTAAATAGAGCGGGAAATGTATACATTTTTGCTGTTGCTTGAAAGCAACATTGGGTTATAACGGTTTGAGAGCATGATAATGCCGACGCCAGATTTATCTTCACCCTTTCTTCCCCACCCTTCTCTTATGGCGTAGATCGGCATTCAGACTTTTCATGCGGTTTCAAGGAAATAACGTGTTCATCCAACTCTATTGCTCCACTTGCAGTCGTCAAGGAATTTAATTCCAGGTGGGGAACGTGGGAGCTTAAAATTTTCCACCTGAAAAAAAAAACGAATTCCTTCCTCTCAACCGGTCGTATTTTGTCTTTTTTCTGAGTAGAGTGGAACTCTTAAAACTTTTTCAATCATTTTTAAATTTTCAGAGCTGGCGTTGAGTGGAATTATGACAAAATTCATCTCATAATCATCACTATCACTGGTCAATCATTGAATATTTATGGTTTTCGAATAAAATCGTGATATATCGCTCGATAGTAAGAATAAAAATTTCGAGTCACATAAAATGCACGGTGATCATCATCGCTGGGAAACAATCCTAAGATTGTCCCTCGATGATTTTCTCCACCAGACCATCACCTCTCAAGATATGGCCTCGTAAGATTGTTCCGCCTTCTTTTCAATGTTTTCATGTGGCTTCTCTTCTCTCTTATTCTTCTTAGCATTTCCTCATTACTAACTCGATCGAAAAATTTACCTGCTTCTCAAATATAAAAATATCGTATCTGAGAAAATACTGAGGCATTTTTTTATAATTTGAGGTGCAGACAAATTTTGACAAGGGTTTACTTAAGATTTATTCCCTTTCACATCCTTATTTACCTGTTTCATTGCTCGAGATCTTCCTTTTCCGTCCATATGCATGTTTCTCGACGATTGTCTTCATCAGGCCATCATGTCTCAAGATGTGGCCTATAATGTTGTTCCGTCTTCTAATCAATGTTTTCATGAGGATCCTCTTCTCTCCTACTCTTCTTAAAAATTCCTCATCACTTATTCGGCCGAAAAATTAACCTCTTTCTTAAAATATGAAAATATCGTATCTGAAAAATAACGAGATAATTAAAAGAAAATTATAGATACAAACAATTTTTACCAGAGTTTACGCTGTCCTGAAATTTTCAAGGTTATAGCATGAGTTTTAAGCGCGTAGTCACCATAAAAGTCCAGTCGAGCAAGATAAATGCGTCCACTGAAGTTCCTGAAGTACATCGGATGCCCAGAAATCGTCCCTTTAATTTTCATCTTCCCTTTTATTTAATTCCGCACTGCTAGTTCACTCACCCCCCCCCCCCCTTCGCTCTCCACTTCCAGTATTTCTCTCCTGTTTCTCCCAGCTCATGTTCCGCCGTCTCACTTCATCTCGGCCTCACAAACTAACGTCCTCTTTCTTCCCTTATATCAGAATCCCTCCGTCCCAGCCTCATGTACACAGGGCTTAAGCGGTAAGAGAAGTACGCGGGCGCGTAGGCCGCCAAGCAAAAGGGGACGCCCAAGCGCTTAGACCAATGTTCAGTACTAATCAAGCAAGGATATTGAAGGTTTACTCCACAACAGTATTATAGAAATAAGAGTGTACCCTTATAAGTTCATGCTGATTTTTGAGTATCGATCCTCATTCCTAAAGTATTTGTATTTAATTTAAAAGGTATCGAGAGAGAATACCTACTACCTCTCAGGCTATTTTCGAAGGGAAGGGGTGTAATATTGTTCACTTACACTAAAAAAATGTCTACAGCCGGTCCTGCATGTACCCGAATGTTCTCCTACACCTTCTTTTGAACAAGAAGGAGCTTAAGAGAGATTCGATTAGTAAGAGTTTAAAGAAAAGTTTAGAGAAGAGTAAGATCTGGATTGAAGTGCTTTACTGTGCGGAAACGTGGACACTTAGGAAGGAGGACGGGGAAAGACTGAAGGCGTTCGAGATGTGGGTGTCAGGGGGAGAATGGAGAAGGTGAAGTGGACGGAGAGGAGGAGGAACGACGAAGTGCTTGGGTGAGATGCGAAGGAGACAGGAGGTGTGGATGGAGGGAGTATTTAGCGGGGATGGGATGTTGAAAACGGTCCTAGAGGGTAGAATGTTAGGTAAACGATGGAGAGGACGGAAAAGAATAGGATTTTTGGGTGAAATGAAAGGAAGTAGGCTATATGCTGTATCGAAGAGGGAAGTTCTTGAAGGAAAGGAAGGCTCACAGAATGTTTCTGAAGTACTCCATTCAAACGTCCCTTGGTCGGTAGAATAATTTAATGATCAACTCCCTTAAACTCCTTTTCCCATTCGTCTCTCTTTTCTCTATACTCCTCATCCTCTGTACGCTCTCAGATTCTGTTCATTGGCGGAGTTTTGAGTGATCAATGGGGAGTATGAACCAACTTAATTGGTAATTACCCCTGGACCCCCGGTAGTGTTGGTGTTCTCCCAAAATTTAAAAAAACTAAAATTCGCTCATGGTCCTGTTGCACTTATCCTTCTATCCTCCCGTCTTCGCCACTTCACGTCGCGTTGACTTGGTTCTTAACTCATTTTTTGTCAACCCTAACACCCCGTACCCTCTACTCTTCCCGCAACCCGTCCCAACAGTTAACTCCGTGGTTTATAAGTTTCAAGGATCGAGCTCCTGCGTTGCTCTCACGTCCTAAGCTTTCCTCCCTCCTGGATTGTACGAGGTGGTTTAAGTTCATTTTTTCTCTCCTTTGGAGCGGAGAAGTTGGCAGGTGCTTTTCAACTACCAACTTCCTGATGCGAGAATAGTTTCCAAAATGATCATTCTCATTCATTTGTAACCACTCCTCTACCATTTCAACGTTTTTGATACTTCAATTCAATTCGTTTCTTATGTTGGGCTTTTCAGGCCCATGAGATATTTTATCATAATATTTCAGTACAGGAAAAGGAATTAATGGAGGAATGAAAATCATGGAAATATGGGTCGATAAGTGCATATACAAAAAAGGAAAAACACAGAGAAAAAAATATGCCTCCATAAATACATGCATAAATTTGAATACCATAATATAACAGTACAGGGATATTAATTAATAGAGGTATTAATAATTATAGCAATAAGGGCCAATAAGTGTGAATACAAAAAAGAAAAAATAACAAAAAAAAACTATATAACTACGTGCATGTATTAGTATCCCAAATTCGAATACCTAGGAATTTGGCTGTCCAAAATGTTCACGCATATGAAAAATAATGGAAGCAATTTTATAATGTGTTTAACTTTGATACTTGAGGTGTATGATTCATTCCTTTGTATTTGTCACGAGATCAAGTCATCGTTGAGGCTCGTTACGCAGATTTGTACAAGTATTAAAAGAAAATAGAGATGGCACTTTTCCAAAGGTTTATTTTAAGTACGACGTGTTTCAACCGTTAGGTCAATGTCAAGCACAAGGAGGATTTTTGGTTCCGGAGCTATTTATACAAAACGGATGGGTGATGGGTGGAAGATTTAGGATGGGAATGCGTCATTGGGTGGTGCGCTTGAGGAATGGTATGGCGAGGAGTGGCCATAGTCTTTGAAAAACTAGTTTAGTTTCAAATAACCCTACGAATCTAGCGTCATTCACGTGAAAATGTGGACTAATCGCCTGTCTGGGTATATAAATTATAGTCGAATACCAATTCTTAATTTTCCCTCCCATTCTTATTACCCAACCTCATCAACCGTTCATGAATGGAGCAAAATCCCCTTGAGCGCACAAATTGGGTTCCTGCATGCGCTGGATAATTAAAATCTAATTCCCGCGGCTGAATGCAAATTTATTCTAATGCCCGTCGTTGAGTGTAAATTTCTTCGCCTCGTCAGCTTGCGCTCTGCCGAACCGATTTCTTGAAATGGCGACCAAAACATACGGGGCCAACGAGAAGTGGATGCGATAGATCGATAGATCGCTCTTCCGCCGTTGAAAATCAGCCAGAGGTATCCTTTCTTTTTAGCCTTTCGCGGAAGGAATTTTCGGAGTAGAATTATTCTGAGTGTATAGAAACGCTTCTCAACACTTGTAAATCCTATATTGTAGGAGCCAAGTCAATGAAAAGAAAGTCTATTAGAAAGAGTTATAGTCATTTGAAAATATTCGAATTTTTGAGAACCTCCAGACACTCGTAGGGTTATTTCACCTTAATTCAGCAATAGTTTTTCCCTTTGGATCCCAGATTTTGATCTCAGTATCGGTTATAAAGTATATACACCTCAAAATATATACCTTAAGACCTTTTCACGCATACAAATTTTTTTCGCATTTTTCTAAAGAAAAAGTGCCTTCAATAATTGAAATAATCAATAATTCTTCCTACTTCTCCACCAAATTGTCGTTGAGCCATGATTTGTTGGTTTTTTTAAAGCTTTTCTTAAGGCAGTGAACTTGTGAAATGTGCTAAATACTCTTTTCTACTATTGAAGTATTTAGGTGCCTAAGAAAATTGTTTACTAACTTTTCTGAAATAACCCATCTCATATATAGCCTAATATTTTATTTCGAAACTAAGACATGTATAACTTAGTATTAAAATAATTTAGTGGAAAATTATATAAGTGTATTTATAAAAATATTTACAAATTTATATTTTTCTTCCTCGAGGTGTTCCGGATTCCTCATTAGAAATACATAGGATAGGCGTATACGGCTAATCTACGAATTTAATTACTCTTCCAGACAGTGGTAATGCAACCTATAGCTTAAATGATAAATTATCAACGCCGAAAATTTGTTATCATTATTATTACCAATATGCTTTTTGCGAGAATAATGCGGGGGCAGAAATCAAGATTTCAACTACGCAACGAACATGTGTGACATAATTAATAGAAGCGGGCGTAACTTGGTGGAAATCCATAATTGCAGGAATAGAAGGATCAACAACTTTGCTATTTCCGCATGGTAATTTATTGAGACCGACCATGGTTTATTTCCGCATGGTAATTTATTGAGACCGACCATGGTTTCGTTACAGTGTAACATGACCTTGTCAACGTAACATGACGTAACACGACCTTGATAATGTTACGCTGTAACGAAACTATGGTTGGTCTCAATAAATTACCATGTGGAAATAGCAAAGTTGTTGATACTTCTATTCCTGCGAAATGTGACATATTTTTCAAATTTACTCATGCCATACAGAATTTTTTGACCTCACTCGTAGCGATATAGTGTAGTGGCTAATATTCCAATTGAGTGGATCGTCATTTTTAGAACTCCCCAATTCCATCACCTTTGCTGGTTGTACTGTTATCTCACTGAAAATTAAAGTTCATTTTGCATAATTAGAGCTCGATGTAATTGTAATATAAAATTGAAGCACATTGAATTTTAATTCAGTTTAATTTCTATCGTTTAAAGGAGAATCCGGAAAAATGAAAATAACTCTTCGATTTTTTTTACGAAATCAGTAAAAACGCTGAACGAAAAGAGAGAAAGGGCAAATGTAGCTTTGCAGGGTTGATGAAAATCACTTTGATCCATCTCCTTAAATTGAAATAATAACCGTTAAGTGTGGCGCTAAATATTTTTCAAGCGTTTCCAAATCGATAGCAATCTAATGTTTTGGCAATGATCACATATTTGAGCTATAACGCTTGTCATATTCCCTATAGAACCCGTTTATAGGAGATTCCATCTTGTCGAATTCAACCACCGTGTAATGCCAGTGCATCAGAGTAGTCTGGTATTGATTCTGGCAGGTGTTATGTAAGTTACTCTGGACACGGTTGTATGTCTCCTCCCAAGCAAAGGTTTAAATGCGATGTGCATCCAAATTATCCCATTTTCTTCATTCTCTGAACTTATTTTTACGCATAATATTACAGCTCAACATCACCTGCCATATACACGAAATAAAGTAATTTTATAACATCGATTTCGAGGAGAAAGTTGGTTTTTCGTACAAAAACATTCGTGCACTCAGCAGCGCACAATGTCCGATAAAATATATGTTCTCATATCATCCGTGCAATTAATGACAGAGAAATGATGTTTACTGAAATAAATAAAATAAATTTTCCTAAAGATAAGATATGAATTTTTTTTGTCAACCCAGAAAAAAGAGCTTTTATCGTAAAAATACGCCTTTGAAGCTTGGAATGTCTTCGATTAAAATGAGATACCTTTCTCTTTGTGGATAGCATAGAATGGACAAAACGTAGCTCAAGCACAATCAGCACAATTTTCAGATCCCTTTCATCACTGCACATAATGTTATTCAGCGTTTTCATGGTAACTGAATTGTGCATCCAAAAAAATGTTTGCATATCCATAGCTCAGTATACAAGGAGTGGCGATTCTATGCATTTGGACAAAAAATCTTAAAATTGTCCCCTCTACTACCTCCTGAAGTAGGTATGGCAGATTCCTCCTCAAACACCGTGTATAACTACCACGCATTATATCTTTAGAAGGCAGTGTTTGTACTATTATCGCTTAGAATATATGTTGGTTAAGTCGAAAATATAGCATTGGCCCCATTGAGAAATTGAAAAAAATATGTATATAGTGACCACGATTTCAAACTGAACAAGATAATGCTTGCATTAAATCGTTAAAATGTATGTTGTTTGAGTCAACGTGGCACGATGCAGCAGCAGCCCCATACATGTATTTCTCTATCATTCCGTCAAGTTTATTTTCCTGCGATATCCTGCCTCTTTCAGAATACTTATAACTTCTCCACTCCACGTAATAGTAATTGCCAAACTTCTTCAATACCCTCATATACGTCTATTTCGACCACGCATTATCTTTCTATAACACAGTACTTATTCTTTATATCGTTACAAATGTATTTTGTTTAAGCCGATGGGATAGCATTGGTATATTCTGAGAAATAGGAACTGTTAAGTACATAACGACAACGCATTCCATCTGTACGGGAAAATGATTGTATTAATATCGTTAAAGATATATGTCGTTGTGTTGGTTAAGTAAATGTGGCGTGATACAGTTGTAGCCACATACACATATTTCTATATATTTCCGCCAAATTTATTTTCCTGCGATATCGTCTTTCCGCGAACCTGAGCGCGAGTGCCTTTTCCTCCTTGTTGCACTTCGAGAGGCGAACGTATGGCACTATCTTTCCTTTCGCCGGTGATCACGATAGCCTTGCTCTCAGGACAACCCTCTCTTTCTTCTTGCCCTCAGCCCTCCCTTGATTCCTAACTCCCCTGAATACCTCCCCCTTTCCCGACGCCTTACCCTGCTCTTCCCCTTAATTTCCCCATCCCCTCGTCGGTATATACAGGGGTGAAAGAATTGTCTGGATTGGAGCGAATACCGATTCTTTACTTGGTTTGCAAAGGCAGAGCAGATTCGGTGCTCAAGGAACCATTCTCACAAAGGTCATCGTAACTCTAGCAAAATCTGCGGTGTACCATGACTATACCCTGTATTTTAAGCAAAAAGTAGATTTCGTAAATTACTTTCAACCCCTAAAAAAAGAAATTAGTAAAAATACTTCCATAACTCCTAATAAAGCTCCCATCGGGCTAGTAATCCACTGAAGGAATATGTAAGGAACATCCTTTTGGTGTACAAGGATAGCCTAATCGACTCAATTAGTGGTGAGCATAATAAAAATGCTCCTTAATTAGATTATTAGTAAACTAGCAGGCCACCCGGCGTTGATCGGGAACGATAGTACCCAGAGAAATGGGAAAATTGGAATTCATGGTCACATAGTAGGATTTTAGGGTAAAGGAACAAAGCAGGTAGGATGGTGCTACACGTACGTAACATGCAAACAATGGAATAAACGATTTCCATGTACTGCGCATGGGAGCAGGTCATCGGCTGCTCCACAACATTGATCGATATGTGTGTATATACGCGTGTAGACCAAAAATATCTTATGAACGAACATCCTAGGAGAAAGGTTTGCACCAAGAGGATAAATAGTTAGGTGTATTATATTTTGAGTTATGCTTTCTCATTGAGATTGCCAAGAGGTGTATCTACCCGGCAGGATGACCAACCGCGCAAGTTGTGTGACGTGACGTGAAAAACGGTAATGAGAAAACGACGCAAAAGACGTTTCGAGCGCAACAAACAGTTGCAATACGGGGTTAGGAGCATATTATTCACCTATGCACTAACTTTGGTTGCAATCCGTGCAGCCGTATGGAAATGCCTATCGGACAGATGAACAGAACATCCTCCATTATATATAATTTAGGTATATATGTGTATATCTCCCCTCCTACTACCTTCTCCCCTCACCCCTCCTCTTCCTTCCCCTCCGCCACGACTTCCTCCCCTCTCGTCCGATGGCCACACTTGCGCTGTGTTTTTGGATTCCGCTGCCAGGGGAAGGTAGTCTCTTCTCCCCCATCCGATCGAACGCGTCGCGAGAAGTTTCACTCCCGGAAAAGGGAAACGGAAAAGATTTATAGAGAGAAAAAGAAATAATGTATAGCACACACAAATAGGAGCGACGTTTTTTTCCTCTCTCTATCTCTTGCTTCGTGGATCAACCTTTTTCGTGAGCTCTATCTACCGAGTTCGCGCCATCAGATGTTTCGGAACTTGGAACGTTTTTGATTCTCGGCGACTCCACAAGTTCTTCCTTTCACCCACGACGTCGTTTCTCTCCCCTCCTCGGACTTGGAGAAGAGAAGCACGTATTACTAACTTTCGGCTCCCTATGGAGACTTGACTCAACTACCTTGCTTGAATCCTTACGTTGAATAATCTTTCCTCGCCCATTTCTTAGACCTTTGTTACCCGTCGGTGGTGGTGCTTGTTTCTTGACTTGTTGGTGTTCGTCTCCTGGGCGATCGAGGAGCCCCTGGACGTGATCTCCACTTGGTGTTGCCGGTGTCCTTCTTCAGCTCCTCGCGTGATTATTAAGAGCGACTGACTTCGCTGCAACACTGTCCGGTGGGTGTCTCAGTTATGCCTTCATCCCTCTATCTCCATAATCGTGCCTCGTATGTAGTGCTTATGAATGATCTGTGAAAGTGATTTACGCGCGTGACGGGATATTTGTTGTGTTAGCCGGTTGATTCGATGCCACGAGAGGCACGTGTTCTTATCGCGCGTGGTGCGCGCTCCGGCGAGGAAGAAACGGCACTCTCCTGCCCAAGTCGCCGCGGCTACGAGCCGGTTGAGTCCGTACGCTTTCCTGACGTCTTCAAATCGTGTTTGAATTCGAAACTCTCAGGAATACTCTGCTGTACGTCGTATTATTTACCTAACACTTTGCATGTTATGGATGTAAAATTACCCCACGCAAGATCCTTCGATTTTTACTACGGGCGTATAATTAGGCCATCCGTCTTTTGAAAAATCATAGTTTGCCATTTTTTAACGAAGTTGTACTATTTTTTTTTGACGAAGTGGTATTACAAATGAAAAATATAGAATCATAATTCATTCTTTAAAATGATACCATAAATCTTTTTCTCTTAGCAAAGGTTAGTTGTTAAGAAATAACACAAAAGTATTGAAAATAGCCAGCACTGGGATACTAATACAGTACTAAGGTCAGCACGGTGAGGGTTAATTATCCAAATACCCAAAAATCAGGTTGTTGTGATCAGTAATTAATTGCACCATTGCCTAACAATTTGTTTCAGATGCTCGATGGTTGATTTTTCCAGTATTATACCTTGTGAAAAATTTTCAGCCCTGTAGAAGCAGGTAAATTTGAAGAAACATGGGCCGAGAATGAAAAATATACAATCATTTTGACCAACACTCGTAAGGTGTACGTCCTATTATTTACTGAACGATCCAAATATCTCGTTATCCGTAAATGTCACGAGTTATTAATTAATTTAACTTTTGACAACTTAGCATTCCATGGGAACCTTTTGATGTTTCTTCAGTGTAGTTCACAATACGTTGTACGTACTAGTCGACTGTTTCGAGTTTTCAGATTTTTTTCTTCGGTGATTTTTTTAATTTCACCGCAGAAAATTTCTGATCCGTAAAACTTACAGTTTGGACTGGAGGTTTGTTTCAATCCGTGAATCGGTTTTCAGCTTATTATATGCTATTAATTTATTTAATTTACATTCGAAGTTTCGGCGAATTTATGGCCATATTCAAGGCGGAGAATTTTCACATAGTAAAGTATGGTGAAAAGTCAGACCTTGAACCGTATTTTAAATGTTCTGTTATATAGTATCGGTATAGTGATGAACTCATGCCGCCGTTTGCGGTAGTTTAGGTACTAATTCACTGACTTAAAATTTTTTCTTATGTCCTCTAAAAGTATTTCTTGTGTGAAATCACTCTCAAGCCTTATAAAGTATACTGGAAAAAAATTGAACAGCCAGGAAATAATGCCTATTTTACCACCAAGGACATCTAAAATTTGAATATCGACCGTAAACGCCCACTCGGACACATTTTTGATCAATTGTCAAAAACCAATCTTACAAGGAAAGTGTCGACAACTTTGATTTTGCTTTATGGAATCCGAGTATGACTAATATATGGCTGCATCAGATTTTTTCGCTGCAGCCAACTTCTGGTATAACTTGCAGAGAGTAGCTCTAGTGTATTCCTTCTGGTTTCATTGAAGATAGAACACTCATTTTGATCCCTTTCAATGGGAATTCTAATCTGAAAAGAAGGAACCATCTGACATTTCAATTGAACTCGAAATGAAATCTCGTCAAAGAGATGTAAGCGCGCGACTCTCTGGATTGTTATGAGGATTAGCTGTAGAGAAAGGGAGGAGAAATTCCCGTCTAGTGCTTATGAAAGACTATACTGCGTGTCTTGTATGAAATGCGGCACGATGTGATGTAAGATCTTAATATTAGTTGAATGAAACATTGTAAAATTCCACAGGATTATTTCGATCACGACGAGTTTTGTTGTTACAACAAATGATAGTGTTGTTGATAATTGGCACTTTGATTATGTTTTTTTTAACAACTAAACGTGTACCTTTGGAAATACCTATCGCAATGTTTCCTTTAACTAGCTCTACCGCGTGATTTCACGGTTCTTGATCTAAAAATATTTTTATGACGGTAAATTTTGAAGAATTTTTCATGTTTTCGAACGGAGAGAACAGATCAATAGAATTCAGTGGCATATTTCAGGAGGCGAATCAGAAAATGGCTATAAATGAGGAAGTAGTATTTGTTTTCCGTCACAGTATTTGACGATTGATCGCAATATGCTCCTAATAGGTGGTCATCCCATGCCAGTTTTCACGCTATTGCCAGTTTTTACGAGCGTACTCAAAACATTTGAGTGAAAAATAATTCGTAAGTGCCATCGACCTCCTCATTCACGATAAATCTAATTTTGCAAATCTCTACTGAGTCAGATTTTCTCGCCATTTCTCACTTCTAAAAATAACTTGGTAAGAACGTTATGTAATAAAAGCCACTATTACCTAGTTTATTGGAAAATATTATTGTCTCATCCTTGGAAGCCATCGTTTAAACGGAACGACGTAAAACGTGACACTGAAAATTGGAGCTTGTCTTAGTTGTTTCAGTTTGCGCACGACGCTCTGGTTGGGGTTGAGAGGAGTCGTAATCTTTCAAAAATTGGAACAGTGCTTAAGATATAGGCATATAATTTGATGGTTCCAGTTCGGGGAAGAATTGTCACAGCTATGAATATATGGAAATACTTGCTTTTTAATGACTTAGCCGAGTGACTTTTGAGACAAACTTCTCCTCTGTGTACACTTGGTGGTGAATGAGAAGTATTACGTTGAAGGTTTACAGCTTCGGGAAGGCAGTGATTTTGGAAATTCAACTAACTGTGGATAAGAAGTCAACTAAGCTGACAAAAATTCTATGAAATCAACGTTAAAAATATGAATAAATGAGGAAAATGCAGTCATTTATCGTATTCAATATATTATTCGGAATATCGTAAAATATTCCGAAATGGTGATTTTGACGTTTTTAAGCTTTTGCCAAATTTTTCGGCAGGATAGTTCTTATATTCCGTTCGGGTAGTTCATATTACGAAACTGTTCAATGTTTTATTCACTCATAAAAATATTTTATGCAAAATTACTCCCTCAATGCTTCTTAAGTACTCCATGGAAACCTAACTTAATCGGTAGAACACTTTAATAATTATTTTATTTTCCTTTTTAATTTAATTACTTTATTAGAAGACTGTTAGTCGAAGTCCGATTTGAGCGTCCAAATTCGTGCGTGCGACTTCATTTTTAAGAGCCCAAATCGGAAAGTGTACACGCAAAAAGTTCTACCTCCAATATCAAGAGAAAATATATTATTTATTCCAAGAGTATTACTGAGATCGACATTTATTATGCTTCTCATATCATTCAATAGGAATGTTTTAGTAAAATGGTCTTGGAGCTAAGCATACAGCTGTAGCGTAATAGTCGTGAAGATCATTCTATCCTTCAAGATAAAACACCAATTGTATTTGGAAGTACGTCAAAGAATATGATTCATACACTTTAATCAGCTTTAGTAGATTTTTGGCCGTTCCATGCCCCTTCATAATTTGGAAAGCAGTATCGGAAAAATTATTTTTGTATCTTTTAGAAATTTTATTTTTCGCTACCAGAAATAAAAAACGGTGGCATTTCGGTGAAAGTATTTCATGTGCTAAAGAGTCTATTTAACCTGCTGACACCGAAGGAAACAGTCATCTGATACAATTAAGAGAAAAATACCCATTTGAAAGTGAATTAGGAGTACATGTGAAGTTTATGACTCAGTGAAGGCAGTGAATTTTTGTTATTCTGGTGAATCAAATATTTTATAGCAATTGATGTGCACCAATCATCGGGGATAATCGGAAAAAGTTCTAAAACTTAAATCAATGAAATCCATGGGCGGGTATCCATTTTTCTTCATCATCCCTCCATTTTCTATGTATTCCAATCAACGCCAACATATCAGTTTTCGTAGAATCTGGGTTATGGCTATCCACCTTCAAAACACGCAATTTTGAGTGGTACGTAGTACCTACGCGTTGTTATCCCTGCAGGTTACTTAATGACGATAAAAATGTAAGAAATCTCACATACCCCAATGAAAAGTTACAGTGCCTCTTAAGGATGAAAATCGATTGTATCCCTTTTCAGCTGTCAACTTATACATCAAAGCATGGAACTTATTTTGATATTCCAAATTTATATATGTAGACAAGGTATAATAATATTGTAATAAAAAGAAATCAAAAGTCTTGAAGTTTCACCGGACGCACGATGCATGATTTTTCGACTCTAAACAAACTGAGGGACTAGAGAGAACTAAGAACTAGCTGCAGATGAGAAAATTCAGATTTTACGTTGATACAGTGGTCATTAAAATTCATTTTTCAATTATTTTCAAGTTCAGATGTAAATCCACCGTGAGAGATGAATTGGACGCACTTAGACGACTCCTTCACAGTGCGCAATCCGTTATCATTAAGTGTGGCGCAGAAGGAAACATAAATTCAATTTTCAAAATCGCTTAAGCATTCCCTTATATTGGGAGATAAACTCATTGTAGTAACTTTTTCCCACCCTAAGAAGCCGAGAAAAAAGCTTGGGGATTAGAGTTTTCTCTCTTTGAATGACGGGTATGCAAGTGAATATTTTGTGTCTAAGCAGTGCTAACTAAAAGATGCAGTCATTATAATGTCAGCCATTGGATGAGACTCAACTCTAGTTATTGATACTAGAAATAAAAACCATAGTATTAATTTGCATTGGTTGGAAATTTTTGTGGAATCTGTGACGAATACATTTTTTTTGATAAAGTAGCCTTTGCAGATAAATTCCAGAGTGCACATACTATCCGGTGAAACGATTATCAAAAACTGGGAGAGTTAGTGATGTATTTTTAATGTTAATTATTATGCATCATTATTACACATTACTGATTTTTACTTTAAAAATAACTATTATTGAGGTAACCTTGAGGAGCCTTAGATGAGAATCTCAACTTACGTGAGGCAGAAACTTAATCACATGCTAACACGATAGAATAATCAAGAATGCCTTGCGTAATTTTTGCGCTAACCATGCCATTTACTCCGAAATCAATCCTTTGAGTGAATTTAATGGACTAAGGAAGGTAGTTTTTGCATCGGTTAAAACGGAGTGGTTGTTTCATCATATTCTTGGGAAAACTGCGAGCCCCTATCTTCGAGACAAGAGAAATGTTAGCTTTTTCCGCGCTTTCGTTTTCACGCGCATGAGACCTTGGTGATCCGAGAATGCGGGATGTTAGTGACGTTCCCTTGTTCGGTCGCCTTGGCGTCCCTACCGCTTGGGGCTACGCGGTAATCGCCCCGGTGTCTCCCCCGCCGCAAAATCGTGTCTCTCTCCGGACGCCGATGCTTTGTGCGCGAACCCTCATTTGGCCAATACTCAAATTACAATTTACCTTAATTTGGACTTCATAAAATAAAAATACTTGTTCTATTCCACAAGTTATTTTAAATATTACGACTCGGGTTTCTGCATACCATGCTATCATCAGGGTAGCATGATGATAGAATGATATGCAGAAACCCGGGTCGAACAAAGTATTTTTATTTTATGATGAAGCAGTTCCAAAAAGTAACGCCGGAGACCGTGTCTTATATTAATTGAGACTTCTTTTTAATTTCCTTTAAATACATTTCCTTCGGACTAGAATGAAGTGCCTTTTACTATACCTCTGCTAAAATGGTTTTTCCTTCTGGGGTAGTGATTTATAACTTTAATTATGTTTTGTTTCTTACAACTGTTCAACTTAAGGCTGGATGGCGATACTTGGTGGAACTTCTTATTATTATGTTTCTCACAATTG
The DNA here is from genome assembly GCF_921293095.1 of Ischnura elegans. Classification (NCBI taxonomy): domain Eukaryota; kingdom Metazoa; phylum Arthropoda; class Insecta; order Odonata; family Coenagrionidae; genus Ischnura; species Ischnura elegans. Next base: position 66,567,900 of record NC_060251.1, read on the forward strand.
TCCCAAGCGTCCACCTAATTCCGCTCGCATTAAGTAGCTCCGTGAGCCATTTATGGTCTAGCATTGCCTCAGACTGTAAAATGTATCACTATTGCTGACATAACTTCCCAAATAAACTTTTTTCCATCAGACTTGGTTCACGTGATTCGGTAATACCTAATTTTGGCCATCTACATTTTTAAGTATTTTGTAGCGGCACCGAATTTCCGCGAAGTTTTTTTCTGTACAGGTTATTTTCTCATACTTGAGACATTTGTTTGAAATTATTTTTGCTAGCAGCAAACTAGCAGGTTTCCTTATTCACTAATGCGTACTTTTATTGATATGAATCTGCGCGCTGTAAATTACCAAAAGATGGGATCGTAAACCGATCTTTGAATTACATATAGCAATATAGTTATAAAAATAATGACACCACCATGTTTCTGCATTAGTTATCACCTACTTTCCAAGTTCTCTGCTGCGAAACATCAAGCCCCCCCTCCTCAGCCAGAGCTCTTCAGGATGTACTTAGATAAATGTTCTCCAGTTTAGATTAACAAAACGTGTTAGATATTACGTACACATTCTCATTAATCCATGTAATATTAGAAGACATTTAATCAGGATCTTTGAGTAGTATTTTTCTTAAGAAGTTCTATCATTAATGTTCAAAGGACCAATAAGTCCACGAAAATAAATGTTCATTATTATTTATTTATTTAAAAAATTCAAAGTCTATGTATCCAATTTGCTTTTTGATCTCCACGCATGGAGGCGTGGAAGCCTATTGGGTAGAGCTAGGATTCTGATCGAACGATCTCGGGTTCAAGTTCCGCGTGAAGTTTCCGGGCATCCCGAATCACAACTCAAAATACTCGAAGCACAATATAGCTCAGGGAATGAAATTGGCTCTCCTACCCTGAAATGTGTACTAGTTGCTTAGTAGGGGGTTACCTCTAGCCTCACATATCCAAACCAAAATTCGGGTTGCATCACTCATGGTGAGCGTTGGATAGTGGATTTCGTCTATGACGGCAATACTTCTTTTAACCCCTTGCTCTGTAATGTCGAGTGTAGCCCGTCATGAACATTCGACGCCAAACCGCGCAATGACGAGTGTATCTCGTCATTGGATTTTCATAATTTTAGCAATATTTATAGGAACAATATAATTATTTTGAAAGCTTAAAAATGTTATAAATACATAGTACGCATAAATAATTCATATTTCATGAAACATGGTGACATTGGAAGGATTAAAATGATTTTATTCGAGCAGCGATAGCTGTGTTCCCCATGTTTAATAATCACATTTTATTTTACGGTTCTACGTTTATTACTCATTACAAAATACCATTTCATTACCTACCATTTAAAAGAGAACCACATAAACAAATAACTAGGGAATAGGAGCAGGATATTCAGAAATTTAATCGAATTGGAAGGGGTTAGCAACATGCGCGAAGAGCATCCGTTTTTGAATCGCGCAGCCTCGAACCTGCCTACTTCCATACAGGCCGTTTTACACAGGGCACGTAATTACGCAGGTTAGAACTGCATCAATTTCTCATTATGACGTGCGATTTTGCGAATGAACGAAGGAAATTAGAACAGGGCTATTTTCCCATCTCACGTCCATGCATTCTCGCGTGCGTTCTAGCAATTCACTTTTTACACGACGCAATTTCGACTGCGCCTTTGTATGCACACACGCCATATTGGACAATTACGTGCCCCGTGTAAAACGGGTTTAAGTAGCGTCGCCAACTTGACCCCATGTAAGCTTCCACGTTTTGGTCGAACGCATAGTATATGACTGCCAGCTGCTGTTTTCCGAGGAATATGATCTTAGCACTAAAATTAACTCCGCTAGCCTCGTGTTTGCGGTCGTTCCGACGGCGCGTCGGCTCGAAATGAACTTAACCGCGTGGCAAACTGTCCTCGACGATGCTCATAACAGTCCAATTATCGCCAGAACACTCGCATAGACAGCGGGGTGAGGCTTCCTTCGGGCAAATAGGTACTCCACCTGGCTCTGTAACAGTTGACTCACGTGGTGCACTTTGCGGCTCTCGCGGAATGTTTGTGTCATGTGGGTCGTGTCAACACATAATGGGTGTTGCATTATGTTTGCCCTCATGCGCGGATTTTATAGGTGCGACTCGTGCACCGCTGCGTCATTGTTTGTGTGGGCACGGATGCGTTTCTTCACCGAGGCCACGAATATTACAAAAAGGATCCTCAAGATGGCCTATACCTGGATGTGTTGTCACCCACCGGGTTGAAAGGAGTTCGCAAAAGTCGCCACTCGCGTCTCTGACGGCAAAAGCGATCCGAGTTTGACGGGGAAATAAGGTATAATTCATCTACATACTATCTCGCAAACTGCCTAAAAAGGTGTGTGGCAGGGGAGTTAGGAGACCAGTCGTTTACATATAAAACGCAAACACTCATACAAAATTACGACTAGCATTTATCAAAGTTCTTTATGGGTGCCGAACAGCGGCGTAGCCAGGGGGGGGGGGGTCCGCCCCCCTCGAGATATAAAAACACAATTGCTTAACTGGCTAAAGCACTCGACCGGGAATCAGGGGATCCTAGTTCGAATCCCGGTGAAGGCGAATGATTTCTGTGTATTTTTCGTACAGAGTGTTTCCGTCTTGAAAAATACCGCCCTACGACTCGTCGGGAGCGTTTGTAATACCATTCCGATTTATGAAGACAGTACTAGCAAATTATTTCCAAAACCATGAAATAAACCACCGAATGCGGTAGAAAAACAACATAAAATGGTATAAATAGTTTCAGTTTAATATTACTAACACCCACTTTAATTTCAAATCATGTGACCATTATCACTTTAAAGGTCTATATTCTGGGTCAATATCACCCAACGCAAGTTGTTATGTACCTAAATCTCTCGCAAGTACTTATGGGTCAATACTTTTAATTATGGTCGCACTGATTTTCAAATATGTCCGTGGGTGTATTAGTACCCGCTGTTACTTTTAGGAGAGGTACAGTGAAAGAAAATAACAATGTTATGGCTTTGAATTCGCCATTAAAGGAAGGTAAGCCTGTCTATATCACCTATAATGTTTTATAATTTTCGAAGTTAATGGAAATTTCCCAACTCACCAGAGGAGCTGCAATGCAAACAGTGAAATACGTCGAATGCACGATAGTTTGATTGGATAGGTAATTGTTGAGTAGTGTTTGAACAGGACCTTTTATGATGAAATAGGGCAATTGTTTAGACTGTTCCGCAGCGCAATGAAGAGAAGCTTTTGATAGATTGTTTGCACATGCATTATTTGCCGGCTGTTTGGACTCCACGCCGCTATTCTATTCACGATTGCATGGAGAAAGAAGCGCTTCAAGTTGATTATTTGAACAATTCAAAAGTATTTATTTGTTGGAAATGTAGTTCTAGTTATTTTACTCCTTATCTGGCTAAATTAAGAAAGAAGAACTTTGTACTTAAATACTATTAGAACATTACAAAACTAATTACCACACAACCTTAACATTGAATTATCCCAAAACAGTTTTTAGCTACGCCTATTTGATCCGAAATGGGCTAAGTGGTACCATTTAATAATGTTATATGACTAAATACCTGTATTCTTCGTCGGAGAAAAGTCGAACTATAATACAGTTTTACAATATAGACAAGAATATCTAAAGATACTTCACCATGTGCTCAGGGTACTTTCACCAAGATCTCTCTCAAAGCGAATGTTTTTCTCCACCATGTCCATAAAGATCCCCCTAGAGTTTTGTCGTCGAGAACACGGTGCCCTTCCGTGAGAGAGTCCATTGGAAAGGGACATTCCAATTGGATGATACTCCCCCCTTATCTAACTCAGAGGACAAACGCGGGCGGAAGGAAAATCGTTGGACCCTAAAGAAACCTACCTTCATTCCTTTGGACTCGGAGAAGGACACGACCCGTACTCAATCACGCACCCCCTCTCGCGGGCAATCCTCGAGTTAAAGGGGAGGGAGAGATTGTGCACGTTAAGCGCACGCGATATCAACCTCGACTTCAGCCTGCGATGCTCGTTACCGTTTCTTTTCCCACAAGCAGAGAGACATACTTTGAATTCGAATACCGCTCGCACTCGGACAGCGGATTACGGCGCGGGCTGAAATCGAAAACAGCGTCCCAATAACTGTAAGAATAGGGTAGTTTCCTTCATCAAAGAAAACGAAAGGCATTGATTGCGATTCATTACCCACCATTAGTGTATTCATAATACACAAATTATTTGGTTTTTGAAATACCGGTTTAGACGAATGGCAAGGGTCAAATTTTATCCTCATTTGAAAAAGGCCAGATTGGCGCCCATGCGATTCCACTCCAGGTGACGTCACAGGGACCTAGTTTCTACACGAGAGGATAGGAGTTATACATCGTCTGAGGTTACCGATGCATGCATGAGGCACAGAGCTCAGGGAAACGTGTCTTAATAATCACCTATTAAAACTGGCTAAGTTCGGAAAGTTTTCTGCGTTTGATAAGGTATTAATAAACCTTTTTTAAGCCAAGCGCTACCTTTCAGCAAGGTACTCAGCTATCCGCTAGCATCCTGCGACGTATCAGCGCTAAGCCTCGCCTCAAGGTCACCTCACCGGGCGGGAGGGGGAACCAGAAATACGACGTACGGGAATATTTCCCGACATTCATACTTAAGCGTCGCGTTTTCGCGCGCTTGAAAATTTTCACTTTTCATTTAATCGCGAAAAATAGATGTTGTCGTTTAAAAATCTAAAAGCGTGAAATACGTACTCCAGGAGTAATAATCTTTCGATTAAAGCAATAAAAAAATAATAGGAAACCACCCTATTGATGCGAAGGCTTCCGTGGTGCGCTGGTAATGTAGGCTGCATTTTCCGGGTTTCACCGCGTCGTGGTTGCGTTGGTGACAACAGTTTCTCCTGCATTCCAGCAGGCGTCTTCAGGTCGAAGTCCCCCTAGAATTTATATTGAGTAAGAATTTGTATTGAGTATGGAGGTTCAAACTTTCCACAGTTGTATTCAACACTTAATTTTTCCTCCTTACCAGTTTACATAAATTGCTTATTTAAAAAAATACATGGCTTACAAGTTGGACAAATTCCGCAGAAAAAACCTGCATTTAATGTTTTTCGAAATTGAAAGTATTAAAACTGGTCGTTCACTTTTTTTTCGTATGTTCCGTATGTAAGAACCTCATTAAAATTTGGAAGCATGGAGAACCATGGGTAAAATGTGGCGTAGTACCTAGTGGATTTCAATCAATACTGTTTGAGTTCATCTTTGTTTATATATCAATATAAGTCAAGTTAAATAGCCTATATTTAATAAAAAAAAAGTTTTTTACCTGATATTTTAGGCGACGGAGTGTGATCTCCAAATAAATTGCGAAGAGTGTTGTCGTCGTATATACTCGTTGTTACAGCATTGTTTTATCTCATCAATAATCAAACCCACGTCCTCTCCTAACTTATTTGGTGTAAAGCCTTGATGGTTTGAAGGCGCTTGGTCTCCGCAGGCCTGATTCAGATAGCTATATTGAATGATATGAAAGATAAAAGAGTAAAAATAATTAGTGAGTAGAATAGAGCAGGAAAAGATGGTTTTCTACAAAAAGAAGAGTCTTCTTACAGCTGAGCATACAAGCATAGAAGTAAGGAAACAATTCTTCAGATGCTAGATATGGAGTATGTTTCTCTTTTGACGCGAGGCTTGGACGTTGACGGCAGAGGAGAAGTCAAGAGTGGAAGCGTTCGAAACGTGGTGCTAAAGAGAAATGACGAAGATAAAATGGATTGACCGTTTAAGTAACGAAGAAGTGCCAAGAAGAGTGGGAGAAAAGAGAAGCCTCCTAAAAATCTTATGCAGAAGATGGGGCAATATAGTCGCCCATATAATGAGACATGATGGCCTGATGAAGGCTATCGTAGAAGGATAGGTTATGAAAAGGTTAGCGGATAGGAGAGAGAAATGGAGAGCTGCGTCAAACCAATCTTAGAATTGTTGACTGATGATGATGAAAAACTTATAATGGAATACCATAAGGTTAACCAAGAGTTAGTGAATTTTGAGCGTTTCATTTGTCTAGTTAGCGTTCGCAAATCGCTGGATAAATGGTGCGAATTCGGTAATTGTGGATATAGAAGGAAATTTATTAGCCTATAGTGACATAAAATCAACGTTATGTGAAATAGTGATGGAAAAAATAAGACTAAGCAAACTGTACTCGGTAGCCAAACTGCTAAATTAAGGTCTATTGGTAACATTTAAATTTACCAGCTCAGATTGATGGCCAAAGGTGTGTAAAATTGCTTTTAGATATAATTAGTAAGCATGCTACCTATTGCTGATTTTTATTCTCGTTTCCTAATCTCATTAACAATTATAACTATTTGATTTTGATTTAATTGTTGATATCATTACCTTTACTTTTCAAACAGACATATCATACTCTATTAGAGATATTTTACTTATAAGTCTCTTTTTTAATTTCCTTCAACCACTATCTTCAAAATATAATTCTATTCCTCCGCCACATTTGAAATTTAAAGATAAAATAAAATCGTCTGAATTATTTTTGGATCCAGCTCACAAATTTTTGATCCATTAAAACTAAATGAAATACTGAGGAAAGCAGTGCAATTCGTCATAAACAACTACCAGTGAACGGTAACCGTTACACGGCTTATAAACGAATTAATTCGGGAGCCACAAATGACTTGGGCGCAACGATAAGCTTATATTGCTGCGGAAATTAAAAATAGATCGATACGGAGAATATTATCATTGAACCGCATTCTCCAGGTCCGACAGCTACGATAAACTTATAGAGATATTTCATCGAACGGATAGCTCTCGAAATGCATTTTCCCCGAACAATAAAGGACTTAGATAGACGATAAGTCGTACTCAGGGAATAATGTCTCAGCTAAATGTTTTAGTACTATAGTAAAATTTAACGAAAAACGCCTCCCACCGCACGCTTATTGAGATGATTTTGGGGTAGTATTTGGATATATAGATGTCAATTTTTTATATTTTTCTCCAATTTCGGCAAAGCATGTCTCAGTAATGAAAATGATTAATACCTTCCTCTTTTGTTGATGGGGTGGAAAACTTTTATCAAAGCATTCATCATCGCGGCTAATCACTTTTTCCCTTATATCCGATTCTTTTGGGGTAGACTTCCCATGGGAACGCATTCCCTGCTTTTCCGCAATGATGATTTTGGAACGCCCAAGAAAGTCTATACACTCCGTGAGAAAATCTTTTGACTTTTCTCCCACCGTAGGGAATCTTCGGAGAGAGTCTTCCCGCTACAGCAGTTTACGAACTCTGGGATGAGTCGGGCTCGTTCATTTTCGCCAGGAAAGTTCGACCGCGGGCCGGCCGCCTTTTGCCCGAGATACACCTCAGGGATTCGACAGTCTCCAATGACACGACCGAAAAACGAGGCTGCTGAGATCCTGAGATAGCTTTCCGTCTTTCTCCCCGAAGTATTAGCGGCGTTATATTACCCACAGGGCGGTCATTCCCCCTACTGGAAAGGAAAAATACTTCATTCGATTTTTATCCCAGCTGAATGAACTGCTTTTAGCTGCAATAGGGTGGTTTCCTATTATTTTTTGATATTCATGTACAGAAACAAAATTAATTATCGACATACCTTCTAAATTTGTCCAAAATTAAAATGTGACGGATTTACTGCCAGGTAAACCTCCTACGTGTTATGATTTCAAACATCTTCAAAACTCCGTGAATCTAAGAATAATCTGAAAACTTTTAACAAGGCTCTGAATAACGTTTCAAATACTGATTTCATAAAATTCAACCATTCAGCCGTTTATCTATCAAGATAAAATATTTCCAGCCTAAATTTTAATTTGAGAGAAAAAGTTGACATTTTCATGGAAATGCCCATTAAAATACATCGTAAATTCGATTCTGAGTTTTGACAATAGGGTGGTTACCTTTTATTTTTTTATTGCCTAAATGGAAAGATTATTACTCTTGGAGTACGCATCTCACGCTTTTAGATTTTTAAATGACGATATCTATTTTTCGCGATTAAATGAAAAGTGAAAAATTTCAAGCGCGCGAAAACGCGACGGCTAAGTATGAATGCTGGGAAAAGCCCGTGTGATGTCATTCTGGTTCCCGCTACCGCCGTGTGAGGTGACCCTGGAGCGAGGGTATGTGCTTTGCTGCGATGCAAGCTGCTAGCAGGTAGCGCTTGGCTTTAGTAAGGGTTATTAATACCTTATCAAACGAAGGAAAATTTCCTACCAAAGGCAGTTTTAATAGGTGATTGTTAAGAAATGTTTTCCTTAGCTCTGTGCCTCATGCATGCATTGGTAATCTCAAACGATGTAAAACTGCTATCTACTCGCATAGAAACTAGGTCCCTCTGACGTCACGTGGAGTGGCATCGCATGGGCGCCAATCTGCCCGTTTTCAAATGCGGTTAAAATTGACCATTGCCATTCATCTAAACTGGGATTTCTAACACCAAATAATTTGTATATTTTGAATACACTAATGATATGTAACGAATCGCAATCAATGCCTTTCGTTTTCTTTAATGAAGGAAACTGCTCTATTGCTGATAGACGGGCCCGGTAGCGGCGGGGTACAGTACTTTCCTATCAAAGGGAGGATTGAAAGGTTCGAGTCCCGTCTGGGTAGGTTACCTAACAGGTGCATGGTTGTGTGTATAATCATCTATTGTAATTTGCTACAAACCCCTGATGTAATGGCCAAATAGTGCTATTTTCGAGGATATAAATAACCATAGTGAGTATCTTTCCTTTCATCCTTGTGTCCTCATCCGTTTCTTCTGTTGGTGAGTGGTAAGCTGCCCCAGTGCCATCTATTGGTTACTCTTGTGGGCCAAAGGAAAGGGAGTTTTCTGTGCATAAACCGCAACCGAAATCATGGTAAACCTAAGCGTCCCGATAGCGTAACTGGTAGAGCACCCGGCTGGGAACCGGGAGGTTCTGTGTTCGAGTCCCAGTAGGCCGCATTTTTACCCTCGAATTACTGGCTTTTTCTATCTACCACAGCACCGATGTCCTCGTCTTATTTCAATTGTATGGTCCTATCCCTTTCTTTCCTTGTCCATTAATTTCTTTGTATGATTGTGCTTAAGGCGCCGTGTGAATGAATGAAGGAGTATATATAGAGATTTCGACCGTTGTTGCGGTTATTCATCCCCAAAATTCAGCAGTCAAGACCATTCAATCAATAAAAACAAGGAGGCACCGTATTCTAAATTGTTATCACGATCTCGGGGTCATGAAATGCTTCTACTACGCGTTAATAGCGCAGTATATCACATAAAATGCTCTACAGAAAAAATTTCATGGATATAAGCCTTATGACGATTACTCTATTTCTGCACTTCATCGATGAATCTGAAAATGGTTCTTCCATCACAGAAATAGCGATAGAAGTCCCTTGATTGTTTGAGTTTCCATGTGTGAGTAAAATGTTGGAAGAGGAATATTATTCAGGTTTATTTATTATTGTCACCTACTAATTGCTTTAAATGCATGATATTAAGCACAAAGGAGATCATCTACCCAAAATTCACCCATTTATGCAAGTAACATTAAAAGTTATTTATATATGATTGTAATTCTTTGCGTCGGTTCTTCTGTCTCTGGTTATTATATCCTTGCTCGTTAATACTAAGCGATTATCCGGAAGGGTGGACGTAGGACAATGGAATTAAGGAGGAAGAGGGAAATTTCGCGAACGCTCGCCCCCGGTATTTCACTTCGATAAGCGCATTGAAACAGCTTTAGACACCGGTATCATGCCTAAATGGGATGCTTGAATAAAAATCTTGCAGACTGAACATTACCCTAATCTTGGATCTTTTGAAAGTCAGTGAAAATAAACACGGATTATATTTTCTTCTTTTAGTGCCATCTTGATCGCTCCTTCTCTTGTCGTTTCATTAGCCCAATTTGATCATTCTTTAATTATTTTAATCCATTTTAAGTTTCCTCGTTTTTTCCCTAGTTAATTATGCTCCCGTGTATCTTCCGTCATCTGATCTTGCCTTGAGCTGACTATTATTTCTCATATACCCCCCAATGAGGCGAGGTGGCTCGAAAAATCTAGGAATTGTGGCTTCAATCAAGCAACAAACAGTTCGTACGTTTGCTTCCTTCCTCATGAGGTTTTGGGTGATTTTTGAACGAATATTACGATAACCTCACTCGGATATGGTATCTAAAAAAATGTTAATTTTGTCATTTATTGTTAAACGCATTCATATAACATCTCATTTCGAGTTCCATTAAAATGATTTCCCATTTCAAATAAAAAAAAAAACTCTCGGCTTGTGTAAGGTAATCGTCTTTCACGTAGTGAAGGCTCTTCGGGTGCTCCTCCAGGTAATCTCATCCATGGCCGCCAACGTTTCGGGTTACGAGTCGTACTCCATCCTCAGGGCTGAAGTTTTATAGTTTCAGCCATGAGAATGGTTTAGGACTCGGTGAAGCAGAGCAGCCTTCACTACCAGCATACAGCAGAAACGAGTACCCAGGGCGGGCTCGCGGGGTCACACTTTGGAGGGCCGGGACTGTAAGTCCGAAACTTTTCGCAAGGGATGGCAATAGAAACTAAACGAAAATAAAACCCAGTAAATTTCAACAGTTTCGTTCCAAAGAGAGAAATGTAGAAAAGAAACGAAATGGATTTTAACCCGGGGAACTAAACTCAGGGTCGATACGAAGTCGGAGTCAAAGCTACTTCGGATCGAAACTAAATTAAAAATCAGGGACGAAGCGAAACGTAGATTATGTTTCGCGCCGGAGGGACCACTCGATTCACCTTCGGACGGTTTAGTTTCGACCCACAAACCGAGTACGCAGAACGGTTGATTAAAGTAGAGGTTCGGCCTACCGGCATTAGATGCATGGGGCACTTATATTTTTACTACAAACAGGAGGACGGTGAGCACAAACTAGCCATTCGATTCGATTTTAAGCTTGATATTTTCACCTGTCTACATGTAGGTCAAACGTAAAAGGTCGAATCATGCCCTCTTATCCCCCTCCAATCAACTTCTGGGATCGAAAGTTAGCTATGAGCAGCTGAGTTTCGATCAATGTAGTTTCGTTCCTGGGAATAAAGTTTCATCCTGGGTCGAAACTAAACTCCTTAATGAATAAAGTTTCTTCTCCTGACCTTCCTTATTATAACAACAATGTAATGTTTATGCTCATGGAGTATAGGTCATGATAAATTAAACTCACATTTGGCCAACGTTTCGGAGATTTATTCTCCTTCCTCAGGGCTCTTAATTATAATGAATGTTTACAAAGAAAATAAAGAAAATAAATTAATTAAGTGGTTACAAAAAATTGAATACAATTGTGCAGTACAAATTCATTGGTAAATTACAAATTGTGTACAGAATTAAACAACATACCTGTGATAGAAAAGTTTCGTTACTAGGCTAATCATGGTTACTTATAAATATTGATTCATTTGTTAACAAATGGTATCTAGGTAATGGTATGGTAACTCCTTAGTGATTTTAATTTCGTGCGGGAACGAAACTAAATCTAGCACTCGTATTTTCTTTTCCCTCCGTGTTGAAACGAAACAATTTCGTTTCGTTTCACTTGCCATCCCTGCTTTTCACCTCCTTCGGGAGGGGAAGAACATTTGAAGGACAAAAGAATAGGACGCGCCGCGACGACGAGAGCCCGATAACACCTCTAAGGATAGGAAAGGATAGAATGGGATAGAAAACCTCACGCCGTCATTAGGGCTACCTGAGCCTATAGCGAAACCAAGATTTGGTGCTCCTACAGAAATGGAAGAATATTCTATAGATAAAAATATTCCACAGTCATTTCTGTAGGTCACTCCCTACTACCAGTATACACCTGGAATTCATCCGATCTTTTGATCATCTTTCAAATTACTCTTTTAGAAATTACCAGAATTACTAAAAAATCAATCCGCCTCCCACTAAATAATACCAGTGGTTCCCAAACCCCCTGGGGGGCGGTGCTCTGGTCTATAGGGGCATAAAGAGCCAAGTGGGCTAGTAAAAGTTTTTTCTCGCCTGAGTTCCTTTTATTGTGTATTAAGTCTTTCGCATAACTGTGCAATGAAAAATTGACATCAATTGGATTCCAAGTAAACATTTGATTAATAATTGTTTTTATTTTAACTATCACAATGTTTGGTTTTTTGGCTATTTACAAATGTAAATTTATTAAACAAACATTTGGTTATTTAGTTTATTATTCTAATTATTATTTTAAAGTTATCGATTAGGGGGCGTTGAGTATAGGTTTATGGATCCAAGGATCCTGGAAATAGTTTGGGAAACACTGATTTATCCTAAGCAGAGGTATTCCTCTCATTGCACTGCTCGGATACTACTATTTCCCCAAAGCCTCTTCATTCCTACATTTTCGGATGCGCGGTGTTTTTATTTCGGAGAATAACGTCTTCCTCTCGCTTGCTTCTCCTCATTCGGATCTGTCCTTAGGGGATTTGTATTCCTGCTCCATTTTCCCAGAGAATTACCGCGCGCAAGCTGTCTTATTTCCTCCCTCTCAGCACAAAAAACACGAGTGTGTTCCCAAAAAAAATCGAGTCGAGTCGAGTGAGAGGCTTGGGCGAAAAGGCAGTCTCTCTCTACCGCCGTAATTACCCCGGAGCAACAGGCGTTTGTGAACTTAGAGGCGCCGGGGCATGCGAGCCAGGGTCCCGGCTGCGTATGGGGGACTCCACCGGGCGCTCCCTTGAGGCGCCGCCCGTTCGCCGTTCCCCTTATTAGCCGCCGAAGATTACAAACATACCCATACTCGGGGAAATTAGTTTTTGGGTTTATGTGCCGGAAGTCGGGATAAAATGGGTGCTGTGTTGGGGAAATGTGGTCGAAACATTAAAAAAGGTCATCTCCAGGAACAACAGGGAGAAAAAGTTGAAGGGAAATAGTTAATACTCTTTTAGGGGCAAGAAGACATGCTCATTGCTCAGTCTACAGTCAAAGGTCGAAAGTTAAGAAAAATTTAATGGGAAATAGTTACTACTCTGTAAAGGGGACTAGAAGGATTGTCTGACTTGCTCATATTTGGGAGAATAATGTCACATTTATAAAATCTGATGATCCAAGCGTTATGGAGCGGAAATTTTCCATACTAAATCAAATGCTTGTAATTTTACGCTATTATAAACTTTTATTCCGACCTAGGTTTCGATATTACCACATACTCTTCAAGGTAAAAAAATAATTTTTACCTTTAAGTTCCCATTTTAGTCACCGTTCCTTGTTCTCTTATTAGCCGCCGAAGATTACAAACATAAACCATACTCTGGGAAATTGGGTTTTGGTTTTACGTGCTGGAAGTCGAGATAAAATGGCTATTGTGTTGGGGAAATGTGGTCGAAGTATTAGGAAAAGTCATCCCTTGGAACAATAGGGAGAAAGAGCTTTAAAAAGATAGATATTAGTCTGTGAGGGTACAAGAAGGATTCTCTGACTAACTCAATTTTGGGAGATAATTATGTTACAATTATGAAATCAGAAGGTCCATGCGTGATGGAGTAAAAATTTTCAATATTGAATTAAACACTTGCAATTTTATAAGACTTTAAAATTTTATTCCGGACTAAATTTCAAAGATGATGAAGTAACGTCGAAAACTAGATCGGGATAAATATTCTAACCGTGGAAAAACGAGCATCAAATAATGATATTTTCACACTATTCGGTGACGCGGTTTTATCAAATATTCGACTTTTGAATACGCAGCACAGATCGTCCGTGATTCTAACTAGATCCGTTGATATGATTGGGTCTTACATGAAGATTTACACATTAGGTTGTTTCAATTCTCTAATCATATTTTTACGAAAACTTATCATTAACATTAAGCATTAAAATATACGACTCCACGGGAATAGCATTAAGAAGAATGTATGTATACTTTCAAATGCACGCGAGATAACTATTCCTTTTATGAAACTATCTGTTCCATGGCGAAATTTACGTTTTTCATATTCTAATTTTAAGTAATTTCCAATTCTTCATTTAATTTAAGGTTTCCAATAAACGCAGTAAAACAGTACTAATGATATGACCTTCAATATGTATATAATAAATAAAACAAAAGAATTGCCGTGCTCGCCATCCTCGCAAGTTTGATGAAATCGTAGATGACGGTTGCATTAAGATTTAGGAGCCTTGTTGAAGTAGAATGACTTGCAAAGTGTTCAGAGTTTTTTATTTATATTGCCGTTTATATTTAAAATTGGTGGAATAATGCCTATTCAGCAATGCAGTATTCGAGTGAGGTATTTGAGATAAAAATTAGTTATTCGTAATTCGACATTCGAATTCGAGAAAAATGCTTTTCGACCCATTTCCAGTTAATGTATATTTAGTAAATCTGGTACAAAAATCACTGACTCACTTGTTTTGATTTAATCCTTTACCTAATCTCTTTTCTTTCAATGCACAATAATTTGCCATTGTATTCTTGTTGCACCAGTTTTGTGAGGCACCGATGCTAGCAGGAATCTTAACCTCTATGCTGGAATAAACCAATAAGTTTTCTACTTTGACTAGACATTATCTGGGCACATACTGCAACGCTTGATGTAGGTAAAACAAAAAAACAGATTATTTTCCTCATAATTCAATGGAGCCCATGGTCAATTTTAAGTTAATAGAAGAAGATTCAAAACATTTTGTGCATTTTTATTGTCTTGCTTTTATTCATGTACCAAAATGCCATCAGCAGTTACTTTGCTCCCTTTACAGCTGCACATTTACTTTTATTGAAGGATGAGGGTTTGTTGAGGAAGTCTTTTCAATTCTTCTCACCGTCGAAAAGAACTCACTTATTCTTCGTCATCCGAGAGAACTCGACTGGCTTACCGGCGAGTATGAGCCGTGACAAAGTCTCGAAATCTTTTAAATTAACCCCAAGAGCTGACGCTCTCTGCACATCAGTCTAACCGATTCAAATTTAATCTCGCAAATTTGTCCTCCCCCTCTAACTTGGTTGGCGCCCAATGAAGACACCCCTTTAAATCTTCCCATTCCATTATAAAACACACCTACCTACCCTCTCTCTCTCTCTCTCTTCATCATCCAAACGCACATTATACCGCCCTCTTCCGCCCCTTTTTGCAAACACTGTGTCGGAAAACTCTCCCTTGTCGGGGGAACTCTCTCTCCTGCTCCCACCTTTTCCGCGAAGGCTCATTTATCACGGGGAGCGTAAATAAATTTTTCCCTTCAGAACCGATCTAATTTGATCTCTCTCCGCGCATGTAGGTAGAGAGTGAAAAATCGGGGGGGGGGGGCTACGGAAGGTGTTTGTATGTGTCTCTGCGCCCCCGTTCTTCTCACAGCGAGTACCAATGATAGTGCTCGAGAAGAGTGTCCGGCTCTCTGAAAAATTGGGTCAATATTAGGAATAATTATTTTCACTGAATACGAGGCATTACCAAAAGTTAAAGTGAATTGTTGATCTATCGCGCGGTGCGATTTTTTTCAATAGTAGTGTAACACTACCACATTGCGTAACACTACTCACCTACTATTTATTTGGTTTCGTGTTATCTTAGGGTATAAAAACACACTTAATTATAAAACAACATGCACAAAATATCACTTTTACACTTTTATATTCAGAATATCAAGAAATAAGACTAATTGGGCCCAATTTACAATCGATCATTATGACAAACAGATTGCATAACTTCCAATTATATTCCAATGGACTTTTAACTCTTCCCCTTGTGTATTGGTTATAATCATTCTAGTCTACTTATCGGGTACACTGCTCGCGTCTCCACTCAAACACTGCCGGATAGTACAGTACTCCACAACTCCACTCTCTGCCTGATATCCTCCTCTGCGATCCCTGTCTCTCGATCACGCGTCCTTCCTTGTATCGGTTCTCTCTCTCTTTTGGGCGCCTCCTTTTTCTTTGCGTCCTCTCTTTTTTTATTCTGCCGATCTTCTAAAACACGTCTTATACGTAGCTCTCTCAACACAACGACTCCCGCTTGTGTATTTCCTCTCCGCGTCCCTAACTACCCATTCTTGCCTCATCACTACCGTTGTTAATTTCAAATTATCTCAACAAACAACATGGTGGCTTGTTTACATTATGTTACAGTAGGCAACACTGAGTGATAGTGAGGGCAGCTAGTACCAATGAAAGTGCTCCAGCAGGGTGCCTGGCTCTGTGTAAAATCGGGAATACCGGGATAAATCAGAGAATATTATTTTCACTAGAAACGAGGCATGATCGAGGAAAAAAAAGACATTCTGAACTGTCTGTTCTACAGTCTATCTCTCTTATTTTATTTATATGATCTGACCTACTGTAGTATGTTGGCGCTCGTAAGATATGGTTGACTTCCTCGGAAAATACACTACTCTTGAACTTTTTTATTTGGTTTAGTATAATTTTCAGTCTATAGTCTGACTGAGATATCTACTCCCCTAATCCCCCCATAGTTATGCCACTGCTGTAGAGTGTCGAAATCTGGGTCGGACCATAATAAAATTTGTGGAACACAGAATAGTATTAAATGGCCAATTTGAGCTGTATTTGGAGGTATGGGAATTAAATAAAATTAAAAAAAATAAAAATTAGTGTATTTGTGATTATATTTCCTGCTACACAAGTACACCAAATATTGCCATCCACCCTGAAGTTGGTATGGAAAACCATTTAATAATGGGGAATTTTGAAATTCCCAGCTGCTGGACACACAGTTGCGGTAATATCGTGGACCATTTTAGATTCCTCGAGAGCGACCCCCCCCCCTCCAATACCGTCACACTCAACCCTCCCCAACCCACTATGAAGGCCTTTCTCCATCCATGACGTCACGCCTCAACCGCGCGCTTATTCATCTCTCTTACCCTCCCCCCGAATGTCGCCATTTCTCACCCCTTTTGCCGTACTCGCTCGAGTTCCCCAGTTCGCGCTTCTAATATTCTGCCTACTCCCACCTTCATTTCACTCTTCCCGTTTGTTATCATACGCCCTCTCTCTCTCATTTTCCGAACCCTGAAACAAAGGAGTGCTCTCGCGCGTGGGCTACATTTTACTCTGAAAAATTCGCCACCCCTTCCAAGTATTATTGTGCTTCTTGTACTCCTTCCTCCGCGCATATAGGGCTTCCATACGCCCTGTAAAAGCCTCATTGTCCTGAATTTGAGCATATGTCCCGATGTCCTGACTGAGCTTGAGGAAAAACCCGCCTTGTTTATCCTGTAGGTAAAAAAAGGAAGCAAGTTATTCATGCATTTAAAAATAACCTTGAATATGTTAAAATTTTTATAGTTATCTGAAAAGAAAGTGTTTAATTTAAATATGTTTTTTGTTATGTATCATAGATATAGAACTCATAAATAGACTAGATGACTTGTAGTGTAGCCTACCAACCTATATAAAACTTAATGCATGTCTCTCAAGTGTATTATTATTTATAACAGCATATGGTAATATAATTTGTTAGTATGCCTGACGTTTTTTGGACTGTGTGGTGTGCATGTGGGAGTCGAATTGCGTGCTGCATGCTGGTGATTGATCACCCCCTGCAAAACACCCTAGAGGCATCATTTAGCAAGTTTGATTTTTGGTAACTTGTTGTCCATCCTCCGCGAATATAGGGTTTCCATGCGTCCCGAAAAAAGCCTTATTGTTCAGAATTTGAGCATATGTCCCGATGTCTTGACTGTACTTTAGAAAAAAAATCTTCCTCAATATCCTGAAAGTGAAAAATGCAAGCAAGTCTTTTACACTTTTAAAAATAACCTTGACACAGGTAAAATTTTATAGCGGCCTGAATAGGTAGTGTTTGAATTAAATATTTTTAAAACTTATCTCTTTGGTTTTTAACATTGCCATCATGTAGTAAAAGTGATTTTTGGTAACTTGTAACCCTTTTTCCGCATGTAGGGGTCTTCAAATGTCCTAGAAAAGCCTTGTTGTCCTGAATTAAAGCATAGCTCCCAATGTTAAGACTGATTCTTTCGCAAATATGAAACTCCTTGTTTATCCTGAATGTAAAAAGGGAAGTAGCTCATTCACGATTTAAAAATAATCCTTGAAAAAGATAAACTTTTATAGTTGCCTGAATAGAAGTTGTTAAAATTAAAGTATTTTTTTATTTTTTCTCTCTTTGGTTTTCAGAATTATCATTATATAGCAAGTGTGCTTTTTGGTAATGGATCGTTTGACATCGAACCAGAGAAATGAGTTCCTAGATATCTCAGGCTTAGGAACAATACTTTGGTATTGAGCATGAGGGTAGTGATGAAAATGTCAATATTTTTACACGAGCAAAAATAAAATGTTTTCCCGCAGGATGAAATGCTTCCATGCCATCGGCGCAGATGATAAGAACTTGTCGAAGTTGGTATTTTATATTTTATCTTAGATCTTACGATAACCCTATGCATGATCGATAGTAATATAGTCAAAAAATTACAGAGATATGTAGTTTTTATATTTTTCAAACCATCCTCTACTCCTCGAGATGATCGTGGTGGAAATACATCCGACTTCACCTTTTCCAAGGTAAGTCGATGACGACACCAACTCCTGCCTTGCGGGCCACCGCGTATTAGATAATCATGGGCCTCGCGCATCAGCCTCGCATGTTTCGCTGTTGTTACATTTACATGAGGGATTCCTCCCTCAGAACAGCGTTTTTTTCTGATCGAGGTAATGCACCGACACTAATGACGCCACCAAACTATAACAAATGAGTGGCAACTGATAATTAGCACAGTTGAATGAGGAATATTTGTGTGTGGGTAAGTGTTCCAGGAGGAATCTGCAATACTTCAGGAGGTGGTGATGGAGATAATTTTAAGCATTTTTGTCCATAAACATGGGGTCGCAACTCCTTAAGTTACTGAGCTATGGTTACGCAAAACGTTTTTTTAGATATCAATCGCAGTTACCATGGAAACGGTTAATCCCTTTCGAAATTTTATTTTATATTCTCGATTTTAAATTTAAATAATTAAGGTTGGACAAAAATGTACGATTATAATTATCTGAAACAATTTATCTCAAAATGGGTCAGATTGTGCAATCGTATTACTCATACGAGCTCAATGCTCTTGTTCAAATAAGCTAAAAAATTAATTGTTTCAGATAATTACAATCGCACATTTTTCTCTCAACCTTAATCATTTAATGTCCTTAAAAATCCAGAGTATTTAATCCCAAAGAAGCTGGATACCCTAGAACAACCTTTTTCGCAGTAACTGCTAAGTGTGTTAAATCATTTTTGCGTTTGAAATTTTCTTTATTCTGCCAAATTAAGGTAGTTAGTGGGCCTTGGTAAAAGTAACAGGAATATGATGAAACTTTGGTCATAGATTCTTTGAAAGATGCACTTTCAACGATTCAAAGAAAGAGAAATTGCCATTCCCGTTTTTGAGATATTTGATATTAAAATTAGGATAATTTAACGTGGGCTATTATGGGGAAATAAGGGTTTTTGGACTATCGAATCTGTTTGTAACAACAAGTTGCTTTGCATTCATTAGAAGCAAAATTTTCTGACAAATCTAAATATGTACGGAAAAGTATATGTCAATGAATATATATTATAGAAAAATATTTACGAAAAACTGCCTGAAATTGGCAAGGCGGCTGGGAATCTCCGGTACCAACATCGCAAAACGAAAATCACTACACCGAATTCGCCTAAATTACGCAAATACATTTAGTTTCCTGGCTTTTATCTACGTTTTGCATGTCTTTTTTTTATAAATAAATATGTATATTTAGAATTTATCAGTTAGATTGTGAATATTTAGTCAAGGTGTGTCGTCAACATTTCACTGCGCAAAGGTTGGAAGCAGTGTTGAAAATAGTCAAGTTGACAATTGTAAATACCGTTTTAAAATAATATTTGACGTTTTCAGTGCGCTGAGGTACAAAATTGCAATCAAATTTCCTTCCTTATTATGTTTTCTTTTGTTAAAAATTTTTGGGGACTCTTTTGCGTACATAATGGGTAGCTTGAGTGCATCACTTGACTTCAGCCGATACCGCTTTAACTATTTTAACCCTTAACCGGTGACCGCTGCGTTTCTAAAATTATGAATATTTTCAAAATTACTATTTTAAAATATCTATAATCCTCGTGAACGTCATAATGTTGTATAGTAAGGACATATCACTCTTAAAATTTAACGTTCTTATTATTTTTTTCCGAAAATTTGCAACTGAATTTGATGAACGGTCTGTGAGACCTCACGTCACTACATTGGAAAAACCAATAAACGTAATGCTGGTGGGAATGATTCAAAAAGTTGTTAAAAACAATTCCTAGTGAATTTTCAAGAATAGTATCAACGATTAATTTGCAAGGAAGCATTTTAGTGGCATTACGTGGTTAATTAAGTACTTAATTTAAAAAAGTACGATAATAATAACAACTCAAGTGTTTTTGATATCAGTTTTTTGATCCTGTTTCTA
Organism: Ischnura elegans; assembly: GCF_921293095.1. NCBI lineage: Eukaryota > Metazoa > Arthropoda > Insecta > Odonata > Coenagrionidae > Ischnura > Ischnura elegans. The sequence goes on from NC_060251.1 coordinate 66,588,408, forward strand.
ATAACGATTTTTATTGAAAAATTGGTTCGTATTGGGAATGCATAATATTAAATATAAATTTCAGAATAGTTAATCAGTCAAAGAAGCATTAAACTTAGCAATAAAAATGAATTTGCAACGTTTTATGAATTTTTGTTTTATCGCGGTTTCCCGGACCGCACGTCGGTAGTAGTGTAACAAGAATTGTACGTCACTGGTTCAGGTTTAATTCAATCAGATTCGATTTCATGGTTTAAGGATTAAAATGAAGGAAAGACCCCATTCACTATGAAAAGGAATGAGAACGATTTAAATTTTACTTTCTTTCGTGCTCTAGGAATTTTCGATTCGTACTCCGTCTGTAGCAGTCATATCCCGGTTTATCCG